>NC_090921.1:239267254-240517254 GCF_040938575.1 Ambystoma mexicanum | reverse complement strand
GGCAGAGGGATAGTTGAATGTATTTTGGACCCAGGCCCCAGAAATCCTTGTGCACAATGCAAAGGGTCTGAAGTTTTATCCTTGCATCCACTAGTAGCCAATGAAGGGATTTCAGAGCTGGAAAGATAGGATACCAGGGCTTCAGCCCAAAGACAAGTCTTGCAGTCCTGTACTGGATTAGTGGTAGAGGGCGGAGTGTGAAGGCAGGTAGAATTTTGAAATAGCCTGTCACAGTAGTCGAACCTTGAGACAACCAGGGTTTGAGAGACTGAGCTTGTAGGTGAATGAGAGGAGAGGCACAGTACCCCTGAGGAGGTTGAGCAAGAAGTTAATATATCTCAAGAAACATCAGAAAAGTGTGCGGAAAAGGAATGTGTGGAGTCAAAGGTGACCCCGAGGTTGTTGGCCTTGCAGGTGGGGGTAAGAGGAGGGCCAAGGGGGGCCGGCCAGAGAGTGAGGGGAAAGGGTGGTGAAGGTGTACCGATGAGAAGGATGTCAGTCTTGCTGGCATTTAGAGATCGTTGACAGTACACCAATTTCAAATGTCAATGAGGCAATCAGAAATGAGGGAGGGAGAAGAGGTGGCCAAGGGCAGCCTGGAAATGAGTTGAGTGTCACCAGCATAGCACTGGAAGTTGTAGCAGAAAATGAAAATGCAGTAGGCGAGAGCTGCCAGGGCTGTTTGGAAAGCCAGGCCGAGAGGTCAGACCCCTGGTGAACACCACAGGTAGAGAGGGAGATTGATGAAATGAAGGACCTAAGTTGTAGAAAAATGACGGGTCACGCAACGTTCAGGCCCCCCGAAGAAAAAAAAATATATATATATATATTTTTTCAAAAAAATAATTTAAAAATAGTACAATTTCAAAAGAAAAACATGCATGCGACCGCGGTAGCCCACGTGCGTGGACTTGACCAGCAGTACGGTGTGGCACCCATGGACACAAAAAAATGTATGCGTGGAACACGCGGGCTACTATGACTTCGAATACAGTACGCGATGCACAGGGGGAACCACAGTGGGAAAAATAGCATGCGTGACTCATGCCTGCCTTGCGTGGAAAAGAAAAAGAAAAAGAAAAGCACACGCGCTTGTGTGCTTAGGCAACAACCCGCCAAAAGAAGAGGTACGAACTTCAAACGCTGTGAAGTAATCGCATGTGGATTCAGAAGAGTAAACACAGTCGCCGGTCTCCACAAACAGCACATACAGTGTACTGCTGGACCGCGCTCACCTTTAACCCGTGCTGAAGGCAACGCTCGCTCGCGTAACGTCACTGGCACACTTACGCGCTAAGGCCTTTTCCTCAAATTACACGCAGACGTGCTGTTTTTGCACGTGCAGATTCACTATGCACCCGTACGAGAGAAACGCCTGGGCGCATCACGTCACTTACGCGCTTAGGCCTTTTCCTCGAAATACACACTGACGTGCTGCTTTTTCATGTGCCAATTCACTCTGCATAAAGCTGACCACGCGACAACACACGGAAGACCACGCTCCTACCCAGAAGGCCATTTTGCTGTCCCACAGAAGCCCGGGGAGCCTCCTACAAGCCATCTGCTGCTGCCTGCCTGCCTGCCTGCTGCCAACAGTGCCCTGCCATTTGATGCCTGCACATCAGCCATGTGCAGGGGTCCAGTTGCTGTGACCCGCCCTGCTGGAACAGAAGACTCCTGACTGGTGTTCCATTGCTCCACAGCCCAGCCCCAGGATCCAGTTGCCCACCCACACCTGCCTCAGGGGTTGCCATGTCCGACGCAACACCATCCGGCACCAGTGGCAACCCCCCAGCAGAGAGGCAGATGGCTGCCAGCTTCAGTGCAAATGAAGTTGGCATCCTGGTGGAGCAAGTCCTGGAGCATTATGATGCCCACTTCACACCATTGCACCCCGACAATGCAGGACGGAAGAGGATCTGGACGGACATAGTGGGTGCCATCAATGCAGAGGGGGTGGCATTCCGCGATATCAAACACGTCCAGAAGCGCTGGGAGGACTACAAGTCCAGGACCCTCAAGAAGGCCCGTCTCCTCTTGAACGCAGCGGGGCACCAGGGCCACCTTACCACCCAGCAGATGAGGGTCCTGGAGCGCATTCGCCCAGTACTTCACCACTGAGATCCTCAGGATGCAGGCCCGTCTGGAGTCGAGTGTGTGGTGGTAGTTAGCTACTTGGCTGTATGTGTGACATGGGTCATGCACGGATGTGCGTGTGCAGGGACATGATGGTGCTGCATGCGTGTCCAGACAGGCGTGACCCACATGGATGGTGTATGTGTTACAATGCATCATGCAGAGAAGCATGCGGAATGCACACATGTATGCATGCCTGTGTCTGTACTTGGACATGTTTGGGGTGTGAGAGATGGGTGCTGCTGTCACGGACATGCATGGTGTACATGTCCGTGTGTCTGAGTAGTGTGTGAGTGACTGGTAAACGCCATGGATGCATGACACATGTACGTGACGATGTGTTGATTCACTGATACAGCCTAGTCATCCTTGTATCCACTGTGTCTGGGGGTATACTGAGCCAGATGCATGACCCTCCGGTGATGTGTACGCATTTGATCAGCATGTCCCATGATGCATGCGAGTTTCAACCGACCATTGGATGCTTCTACGGTGCCTTGGACATGGATGCAAATGTTTGTTGCATGTGCCATGCCTGTTCCTGCATGTGTGTTGCCTGCACTGACCCATGTGTTGTGGAGGGACATGATGGAAGTGACGTTTGACAGTGCCACTCATGTGCTATTGCTTTGTGTCTAGGGGACTATTGTATAGTACCCTGATGCCTGTGTTCAATATCTCCCTTTACACAAGAAATTCTATCATCCAGGAGCGAGGGGACTGGTTCCACGTCCGCCACTACGGCTCCAGCAGAAGGGGCGGGTTAGCCCCCACAGGGGCTAGCGACGGCGGAAGACGGTGCAGAGCCATCTAGGTTGGTAGTGTGTACGGAAGAGGAGACCGCTTCAGAGCTGCACATGGGGCCTGGTGGGGGTGGTACTACTGGTGTAAGTGGTGCACTCCAGGGGCAGGGGCAGGAGGCAGCACAGATCGCCGCGGAGGGGCCTGTGCATGTCACTGTCCCAGACACTGTGACTGCATCACCATGCACCAGCAGGGATGCCCCGTCCCAGGCCCGTCCGCTGGTAGGGGGGAGGTCCACGTAATCTGGCAGTCCTCTACCTGCGGACGTGGGGACCCGTGACAGGATTGAGTCCGTCCTGATTGGTGTCACGTTGCGCATACGTGTCATTTGTGATGACGTGCGTGCTTCCTGGGGGGACCACGCACGTCATCACGAAGATATGCGTGCCAACATGGCCCAGTTTGGAGGGCTCATGGTCGGGGGTTTCCTCCATGTGTCACTCTGTCTTGCGGCACTCTTCTCCTCTGTGCACACCATACGCCACACTATATGCCAGTCGTTCTCCGTGCCGTCTTCCGGCCCAGATGCCACCAGGGCCCCCTGTGGACCTGCCCCAACCAACGCAGCCAGGCTGGTGGAGATCCCATCCCTGCCACAGTCGGGAGTCAGAGCTCCAGCACAGGTGGTCACCGCAGCATCTAGACCCCTGGCAACGGACGATGTGCAAGCACATACAAGCAGGGCAACTGCACGACGGCCCTGGGTGTTGCCATCTATCCGGAGGCAGTCGTGGTGGCGGCGGCAGGCAGCAGAAAGGCGGCAGCAGGCTCGGTGTAGGAGGCATGTGGCCTCGGGGCCCTCTACATCATCGGGGCAGGCATCGGCTGGTGGACAGGAGGACCCAGGATTGACAGTGTCTTCCGTATGGCAGCGGTTGGGCCAGCGAATAGGTGTGGAGCGGCGGCAGGCAGAGAGGGCACGGCTCACAATGGTCAGGGTGGAGAACTCCATGCACAGGACTTTGAGGTGGGCCGAGTGCCTCGAGGCAACTCGCAGGGAGTTGGAGGAGGCCATGGCTGCATCCCTGCGAGACCTCGGGGCCAGGGAACAGGCCCGCCTCCGGAACATCGACATGGAGTTAATGATGCCCTGGTCCGGAACATCAATAAGTGAGCTGTTAGCCTAGCCCGCCGCCTTTGTATATAGTTATTTAGGTTTAGGTTTCATTTGGTTTTCATTATTATTTGGAGTTCACAGACTTTGCTCCACTTTGTATATAGTTGTATTTTAGATAGGGTTTTAGGTAGGATAATGGACCCTTCAGACTTTCGTTTTCAATATACATACTTTTTTTTTTATATTCCCATGGAGGAAAGTTTTTTTATGCTTTTCATTTTAGGATTTATTTCTAGGGACTTTGGGGATGGACCACTTATTTTTTCATGTTTTTTCATGTTTTGGATTTTTATTTTTCCTTGGATATCAATTTATGTTTCATATTGTAATCACTATTTCTTCATTTGCATGTGTGATTTTCATTTTGTCCTTTGTTTTTATTTTTAATACATTTCATTATTCTTCATTATTGGTGTGGTCTACTATGATTTATTTTGTGCATGTCTCCATGAGCATTGGCTCAGTCATGTGTTGCCACTGTGTGGCTCTGTAGGACATTTGTTAATGGGCATGCTGGTTTTCAGACTATCATGGAATGGGTGCAGTGGATCGTAGGGTGTTTGTACTGGTGGGATGGGGGTGTGGGATTTGGGTTGGCATTTGGGCCATGGGTCTGTATAGTTATGATGTGGTGTTTGGGGGGACATGAGTCAGGGCCTGCTGGCAGGTGCCCGTCGATTGGCGGTTGGTGGGGGTTCAAGAGTCGGGTTCTGCTGGCAGGTGCCTGTCAATGGGGGGGGGATGGGAAGGACATGAGTCGGGGTTCCCAAGTGCACAGTGCCATGTGGCCTGCCTGCAGGGCATGGGGAGTGTGGATGGTCTGCCTGCGGGGCATGGTCAGGGTGAATGGGCTGCCTGCTAGGCATGGGGAGGGTGATGGGCTACCTGCAGGGCATGGTCAGGGTGGATGGGCTGCCTGCTGGGCATGGGGAGGGTGGATGGGCTGCCTGCGGGGCATGGGGAGAGTGGATTGGCTGCGTGCGGGGCATGGTCAGGGTGAATGGGCTGCCTGCGGGGCATGGGGAGGGTGGATGGGCTGCCTGCTGGGCATGGGGAGGGTGGATGGGCTGCCTGCGGGGCATGGTCAGGGTGGAAGGGCTTGCTGCGGGGCATGGGGAGGGGTGTAAGGTGGACCCCTGTGGCGTGGTCTGGCTGCAGGGGGTGCATATGGCTTCTCATCACACTGCTGTGTGAATCTGGGGATAAGGGAGTGAGAATTACACGCGATTGGGCTGGCGCGAGCAGGGTACGCGTAATCCGACGAGTGCGCAGGGAGTTTTACATGCGATTTGGCTGGCGCGAGCGGGGTACGCGGGGAGTTTTACATGGGATTTCGCTGGTGCGTGCGGGGTACGTGGAATCCGAGGGGTGCACAGGGAGTTTTACATGCGATTTCGCTGGCGAGAGTGGGGTACGGGTAACCCACGGGGTGCGCAGGGAGTTTAACACACGATTTCGCTGGCACGAGCGGGGTACGTGTAATCCGAGGGGCGTGCGGGGAGTTTTACACACGATTTTGCTGGCGCGAGCGGGGACGCGTATTACGAGGGGTGCGCAGGGAATTTTACACGTGATTTCACTGACGTGTGAGGGCTGAGTGGCATTCTAACACGTTTTTGGGGTTGGGTGGCTGTATGCTGGTCCACTGGCCTTTGCGCCATGTAGGGGATTTGTGAAATGTTTTTGGCGCACGAGCTGGGTTAGGGGTGTAATTGACGCTGCTGCAGGGTCGCTGCGCCACTCTGCACCACGGCTGGTTATGGATGTAAGTATCCATGAATACGCTGTGCGTGAAAATGGGTTTTGGCGCACGCCGCTGGCATACACTAGCACAAGGTCCCTCTCTGCGCTGCCAGTGTGCGCTGCTTCTGCGCTAAATTCTATAAATTACCCCCTAAATGTTCTACTGTTTCCAAGTCTTTTGGAGACTCTTTTTTTTCAGGTTCAAAGAATTTGTTTGTATTTATATAGACATAAAGAAAATACATATTTAACTATCTATTTTCACAATTTTTCTTAATGAATAAAGGAAAGACGTATCCATCCTTAGGTGAGTATTATTCTTTAAAACAGATGCTCAATGTTGGGTATGATCCCAGGTATTAATTATGAAGTTAAATGGAAATCAGCAGCATCTAGGACTTTAGGAATTGCTACTTTTTCACATGATCTTGTGAAGAAAATCTAAATTCTTAGCCTATGCTGTCAACCGTCTTGACTTTTTCAGGTGATGCCCGGTCGAGGTTTCTGAATATAATTTGTGTAGCATCCCGTGTATTTTTGCCTTCCGAATTGTCAGCACTTTATAACCATGATTACATTGGTGGAAGTACATACTGAAAAGGTATGTAGTTTGTTCATTCTATCTGTAAAGGGATGATGAATAACCTCATCTCTTATTAGATTCTGATAGTGTTGACAATTATTGCAGTGGAAAGTACTTTTCTTCTCACTCAAAATAGATGTAGGTCATTCAGCTGAGTGTTCCTCTTGGAACAATGTATTTCTCAGTAAATTACTCTTTTTATAAGCAAATGTTTTGGAAATAGTGCACTTAACAAACTCAAATTGAAAGAAATTCACAATTTTTCTTGATAACCGTTTTAAACTGGTTACTCGTTGTAGAGAACGTGGTAACATATTCAATGTTTGAAGATGGTGCAGGTTGTGTAGTTTTCATAGGATCTTGTCATAGTATCTGATGTGCTCCATTTAAGGCGTTTGTAAGCATACTATTCAAGTACAATCATGCTTTAAGGCATAAGGCTCGTTTTATGCTGCTCTAACTAAGCCCTCTAATAGCCCTTGATCCAGTCTGGTGGTTTAGGTACCAAAAGCAGAAACTAAAAAGTTAAGATTCTGTGTTCACTACAGAGTTCTAAAAGCTGTCAACAAGACAGATGTCCACCTCTTGCCATAAGCAGATGTGTTAGTGGACAGGTCCAAATTTTTCAGCACCTTTTACCACATTGCTTGTTATTGGCGGATTACCTCAATCAACCGTGAAGAGGAAAAGACTGCATTTTCTACTCCCGGAGGCCTAGACCAATGTATGCCGTTTGTATTGAAGAACACTGCTGTCACTTTTAAAGGATGGTGAATCATGTTCTAAATTGACTAGATGCATACAGCATATTTAGATGATATTGCTGCATGGAGCTTCACATAGGAAGAACATGTTTCCCAAACCAGCAGAGTGCTGCAGGCTCTTCATAAGGCCGATCTGGCAGTTAAGGCATCAAAGGATCCATGTTTCCAGATCTCTGTGGTCTACCTTGGTAATGAAATAGCAGAGGGTAAGATCAAGCTTCTCCCAAGTAAAGTACAGAAAATGCATGTCTGGTATTTCAGAAACTTCTTGGCTTACTGTGTGCCCATCGAGGCCCCCTCACTGATATTATTTTTCCAAAGCACCTTCAAAAGGTAGGTTGACCTGCAGAACGTGACAAGGTGATAGGAAGATTCTTTCACCATTCTCTGGTGAGGGCTGCGTGACCATTTAATCTAAAAGCAGAAAAGTTCTTTTCAACAATAGGAAAGACCGGACTCTCTGTAGCGGTAGGCGTGTGGCAGAGCAGTCAGGCTTAACTCAAGCGAGGGAGGAAGGCTGGTGGTGAACTATTCTACACAGTTGACCACACAGTTAACCAGAGAACACACACCACACCGGTATACACAAAAAATAGACACAGTTTTTTAAAATTACACATATAACTTCTATCAGATAAAAAGGTACTATGGGTTAAACATAACTCAACACATAGTAAAAACAGTAATGGTCAGTTACGACCCACCCCACCCATAAACTACAGGTATTGCTCACTACCTGGTTGTAGGCACAGACACATCACAAGCCAAAAGGATGTAATGAAAAGGGGAACCCCAGACAATCAAAACATACAGTAGTAAAGTCAGAATCAGGACCCCATGTGCCAAAATAGAACACAGACACACCAATTCCTGGACTTCTAGGCTATACTAATAAGTAATAAAAATGCACATCATATAGTAAATATAGTACCTAGAGGGAGGGAAGGGTTTTAAATGCTTTAAAATAGAAAGCCAGAAGTCACCAAACATTAGAACAGAATTAGGATTATAGCACCAGATTCATTACCCTCTTAGAACAATAAATGCAGTAATACTTTGCAGTGATACAATGTAACAAGACATTATTCGTAGACTGGGAGGGGAGGAAGAGGACAGCCCAAGAAGGAGGTCCAGCAGTGGAAGACTATAATTATAATTCTTTAAGACTAATGGTACATTCAAACATCTCACTCTTCCCCTACCACTTGAGCTCGTCTAACAGTGCATTGCTAAATAAATGCGTTTTGACATAAAATGTTGTAGGTCTACCAGTTGTACCAATTCGGCAACTATTGTGTGTTATGAATATGTATGAACCAGTTCACTTAGCATGCAATAGTCTTAGCTTACTACATCTGTATTGTTTAATAAATAAGTATATTCCCAATACCTGTGTGGCCAATCTATTGCTTGACAACCATTGTGTATGTTAACTGTACATTACATAAGTCCCCAGCTCTCTTAATCCTAGACCTTATTGCTCAACCACTAAAACATCCTTTCGTTAGACTTTCTGTAAACATTGTAGGTCCACTAAGGCTAGATTTACAGAATACTAATTCAGGAGTTGCGCTGAGAAACCCTCCTAACAGAAACCATTTCACAACAGTGTCAATGGCTCTATGGGCACTCCTGGAGGTCAGTGGTCCACCAAGATCAATGCACGAATCCTCGTCTGCTTGAAAAACATCTTTCTCTCTTATTAATAGCAAAACTTTTTTCTAGAGGTCTGCAGTTGACTCTTAGCCCTCCCTTGGTACCAGAGGCAGCCAGTACAGTGTGCGTTATAAGACTATCTGCGGGTTCGGCTTTGTCACAATTCACAGCATACACTATACATTTCTAATATCCAGATTGTGATTCTCCATTTATGATGGACACATTTTCTTGCAGTTACCACTGCTTGCACCGCAGACTCTACCTCTCCGGTCATGGTTCCTAATCTTCCACTGCAGGTGTCAGATCTTCCATGCAATTTCGAATGATCCTACAACAAAGGTCTTGCCCTCATAATTGCCTGTCCTCCCTCGCATCTCATCATGTTGTAGGCATTCCCTCTAGATCCCTGGTGCTTTCGTATCAGACTGTTGACCTTTCCTAACAGGCTGCTGTGCTCCTCAACCAGTAACATAGTACTCAGCTATCAAGGCCATGACTCCCAGTCTTGGGTCCTTTCTCAGTTTCTGGCATTCCCTTCCAGTACCTGGAGCAGATCCTCGTGTCCCCTTTCAATCCTCCGATGGTTATTTCCTACTTCTTGAAGATCCCCTCACCACTCCCTTCACAGACCTCGGAGCTCCCTGTCCAGTCTTGGTGTTTCAGTTACCTTCCTTTAAACGCCCCTTTCAGTCCCAGGAATATTCCTCAAGATTCTTGGATCTCCTGTAACAATATATGAAGCTCCCAACCCAGTACCAGAAGTAGCCTACTCATTTCCCGGATCTTCCTCTCCTCAGTCGTTAAGGCTCCTTTACAAGTTCCTAGCGACCATCTCCGGTCAATCCTTCCCCAGTTCCCACACCTTCTTCCCAGCACCTGTTGCTCCATCTCGGTCCATAGAATGAACTTCCTAATCTAGAAAGCTCACTTCCCATTCCCTAGTCCTTCCCTCTGAGTTCCTGGAGCATCCTGGTCAGTCCTCAGTGCTCCGGTACAAGTCCTTGGAGCTGCCATTACTGTGGCCAGTGCTCTCTTTACCTACGATTCCTACCCAGTAAGTGGAAACTACATTTCCATCTCCTCATGCCTCCTAACCCTCTGAGCATGACATTAATCAACTGCTACGTAATGGACAACTTACCTAAATTGCTTTTCATTGATTGTAGTGGAGTGTGTTGGAGACTCGCATGCCTTTTCCACTAGGTTAGTCAGTGATCAGAGGACCACATGCAAGGCTTCTCATTTATATAGTATGTGTTTGGAGACTTCACTCATTGTACTTCTGCATGATTTTGTTAGTGTTTGGAGAACTCACCGTGTTTCTTTCTTTGTGATGTAATCAGTGTTTTGTAGCTGCTCCCAAGAGGGGAAGTTGCTCTGTATGAGTCTTTCCACAATCAGCTGGTACTCTTCCACCTGCACAATGTGGCCTGACGGGCAAATGAGGTTATAGAAAAACAGAT
Source organism: Ambystoma mexicanum (assembly GCF_040938575.1). Lineage (NCBI taxonomy): Eukaryota > Metazoa > Chordata > Amphibia > Caudata > Ambystomatidae > Ambystoma > Ambystoma mexicanum. Next base: position 240,506,985 of record NC_090921.1, on the reverse strand, counting down.
TAACACATGAGTGTCAAGGGAGAAGGAGGTGTTGGTGCATGGAAACTCAAACCTATAAATGAAGTTACAAGAAGGCATTCAGATGCCACAAGCAGTTGGGCCCAGAGAGTAACATGATAATCAGCAATTCCCCTTAACAGACCATAACTCTATTCAACCCTTGCTGAAAACATGACCAGGAATCAGAAACATGACTGCAAGCACATGTGAATGGTCATTTTTAACACAGAGCACAGAGATGAACAGTGCTTTCAGAGCTATGGAGAGGGCTTCAGTCGAAGGAGGAAATGGAGGGAAGCTACAGGGGATGAGCTTGACAAGAGAGCAAGAACACAATAGCTGTAGAAAGGGTGACAGTAGATAATAGAAAGAGAAAGTCAGAAAACAATTAGGGGAAAGTGGGAGATGGAAAGTAACAGGGGAACATGGGAAAGGAGAATAGGGAGGTGGAAAGAAAGTAGGCCGACAAGTGGTATGAACACATTGCAGAGGGCTCTGAAGGACATTGATAGAGACTGCAGAATATTTGCAGAGACAAGCTTCACAGATTAAAAAGGGTACTGGGAGAGACTGGAAAATGGCTGTAGATGCTGTAAAGGTTACAGAGATTGCAGAAATCTTCTGTGGAGATTGAAAAGAGTTTAAAAAGGTTCCATAAACAAAGACTGGGAAGGAGAGGGTATGCAGAGAGGCTTTTGAGGGTAGGTTTTCACAGGCCGAAAGGTAGCAGAGCCAGTTTTGGAAATTCAACATTATACATGGAGTCAAGTCAGATTCTATGAACAGACATAATGTAGGGTATATGCCAAGGTTCGGGGGGGGCAGTGGGCAACTGTTAATGTGTCTATGGCAATTGTCCAAGTACCCTGATCCCCAGACAGGTAAGTACCTAAGTTACTGGTTTCCCAAAACTGTCTTCCTTCACCCTCTGTCTTCCTCAACACCTTGCAGGGCAGGGAACCAGACTGATCTTGAAGCTGGAGATAGCCCGACCGGGAGGAGGACCGCAGTACGCCAATCAGCACCTGTGGGGAGAATTAACTGGTAAGAGAGGGCAGCCCTTGAGGCCCTCAGTGCATCCTGCCACACTAGACTATATTCATCACTTTGCCTTTCAACCCAATTTATGACTGTCCCTACTTCATTGGTTTATATGAAATGTGAAAGTTCCTGAGATTATGCCTTTAACGTAGTAGAAAGGAAATGTTTGTTATTCACCACCACTATTAACCATCACCTATTCACCACCACTATTAACCCTCACCCTCCTATGCAAATCTGGATTTCCTGAGGCCAAACCTTTGTCACTGCTAAGTGATGCCAGGAAGGGCATGCACTTTACATCTTTGCAATCCCAACTAAGTGCCTCACACTTTAGGGTTCATTTTCAAAAAGACTCGTAAATTCCAAGGATGCTCATGCTAACACTTACATGTTAAAAGTCCTCTGCAAGCAAATGTATTATTTTGGGGATTGTTGTTGTGATGTTAATTATGGTGGGAAATCCAGGCAGACATGGGCTTCATGTCAGAATTCGCACTGATCTCAAACATTCCTTCCGCAAATAATAGAGACCTATGACTATGAATAAATACTGCAACAGATAAAAAATAACCAACTATTGGACCAGGCTGAAGTGGGCTTCAGACCCATAAGAGGAACTGAGACGGCATTACTCTCTATATGCGACAACATAAAGACCAACGCAGACGAACTCAGCACTGGTATTACTCGACCTCTCCACAGCATTAGACGCAGTCAACCATAACACCCTCGCCAAAAGACTGGAAGAAATACGGATCAGCGACACACCGCTGCTTTGGATGAAATCTTTCTTGTCCAAAAGAACTGAAACAGTATGGCTAAAACCATTCAGATACGCACCACGGGACACCACTTGTGGAGTATTGTATTGTATTGTATAAATTTATATAGAGCCCTTTCCCATTTGTATGGCCTCAAGGTGCTTTGGGGTTGGAACGCTCTTGGTGACCATAGTCCTTGTGGGGGACAAATCTAAGAGTTAATTTAAAGATGACATGTGTGCATTTTGCCCAGTTAGGGCTTAGGTGAGCTGGCTAGGCTCCAATAAGCAGCCCAGAGGTCAAGCACATGGGTGTGTGCTATTGGTGGTTTAGGATAGAGTGCTAGTGCTGAAGATTCGATGTGAGCCCAGCTAGACTGGCATTTTACATAGGTTGCTGCTGCATAATAATGGCAGAAGTGTTGAGGTACGTCAGGAGTTTCAGTTTGGATGGCTATGCAAGCTTCTAGACCGGAATAGCATAGCCATAGCTGCATTCTAGAGTGCATGGATGGGCGCCGTGCCTGTGGCCTGTGTCCACAGATGCGAATGGAGTTCCTCTTCAATGCCGTTTTTCTGGGTCCAACGAGATTGGATTGTTCTTGCCAGTTGTGGTCTCCCTAGATTGAAGTCTGAGCAGTGGGAGAGAGGCCTGGAGGGATGGGGGTGGGTGGTGTATGAGTGTCTGTGGCTGAGGGGCTGGGGCCAGGAAGGGTGAAAAATGTGTCACGCTGCCGGCATCCATTGGCGTCTGTGTAGGTGGGCCAGTGTTTCTGTGTATGTATCGAGAGTACAGAATGCGAGAGGGTTTCAAGAGGAGGAAGGGAAAAGCCTGTTTTGAGGGTCTTTGGGAATGCCAAATAATTGTTAATGTTGCAGATGTGTAGGGGCAGAGAGTTCCAGATGATCGGCCCTTGGACAGAAAAGGATGATCCGTCCAGTCTCGTGGAGTTGTAATGTGGGACTACTAGGAGAGATGTTGTATCAGATCTGAGGGTCCTTGAAGGATGGTAGCGAGTGACTGTTTTGGAGGAATTCCATGCCGGTATTGTGGATGACCCAGTGAGTGATGCACATTGCTTTAAAGGTTGTGCGTCAACCAATACGGAGCCAATGGAGGACTCTTAGTGTAGGGCTGTTGTGTTCTTTGGGAGGTAGGTTAATGAGCAGGCGGGCCGCAGCGTTTTGGATTCTTAGCAGTTTCCTTAGCTTGGACGCTGGTGCGCCTAGGTAAAGGTAGTTTACATAGTCTAATCGGGAGAGGATGATGGAGATGATGACAGAGAAAAATTGAGGATAGATGAGGTATGGGAAAATACGCCTGAGGATACGTAGATTGACAGAAACAGATCCTGGATACAGAGTTGATGTGTTGGGAGAGGGATACATCCGTGTTCAGGGTGCATCTGAGGATTTTCACCGAGGTGGAGGTTGCAGTTGGGGGGCCTAGGGTGTGAGGCCAGGGAAAAGGTTGGGCAAGGAACGCTGCTTTCCGGCAGACTAGACTTTCCATTTTCCCAGGATTGAGGATGAGGTGGTTGGTTGTCATCCAGTAGTCAATATCCGAGAAGCATAACGACAAATCTGGAAGGTTGGATCCTGGTGATTTAGGAGTTTTAAGGATGATCTAGGTGTCGTCTGCATAGTTGTAGCAGGTCACATTGTGGAAGCGGATGAGTGCGGGGAATGGGTTCAGATAGATGTTGAGGAGGAGGAGGGGAGACAGGGATGCTCCTTGTGGGACACCTTTTGGTACTGGTCGTGAAGGGGAGGTAAACGGGTGTAGGAGCATGATTTATGAGCGATTAGAGATGAAAGCGGAGATCCAAGAGAGGGCAGTGTCTTTGAATGCTAAAGAGTGTAGCCTGTTTAGGAGAATGGTGTGTTCAATAGTATCGAAGGCGGCAGAGAGGTCAAGGAGAACGAGTAGCGTGCAACCTTCTGCATCCACAGATGTTTGTAGGTCATCCAAGAGGGATACTAGGGAGGACTCCATTCCATGGAGCGGTCTGAAGCCAGATTGGGCAGGGTGCAGGACGTTGTTGGCTTCAGTGAAATGGCCGAGCTATTTGTATGCTGTGTGGTCCAGGAGTTTGGCCATGAATCGGGTGTTGGACATGGGCCGGTAATTCTGGGGGAGGAGAGGGTAGAGTGTAGGTTTTTTGAGGAGGGGTTTGATGCAGGAGTTTAAGGCTTCCAGGAAGGATCCCGATGTTAGAGAGTGGTTGAGGATTAAGCGTGTGATGCTGCCCGCACAGGTTGAGGCTAGAATGTTTTTGAGGGTGGGCAGGCAGCGGTCCTCTGGGGAACCCGATTGGCAGCTTTGTGCTAGGAGCAAGACCAACTCTTGGTGTGTGATTGGGGCGAAAGAGGTGAAGATTTGTATCAGGAGATGGTTTGGACGGGGCTCAGGTTGTAGATATGTACTGGCTGGCGGTATTCTTTCTAATTTAGAGATGATGGCGGAGTGTCTGTCAATAGCCACGTTGTGGAAGTGTTCTGATAAAGCGTTGATTCTGAAGTTCCTTGCTTGGGTTGCAAGAGTTTCTTCTGTTCTCATAGAATGCTTTCTTGTTTTTTTTTTATGGCTTCCATTCTACAAGCTCTTGTTAGTCTTTCTAGAGCGGTTTTGTTCTGGGCGGTTGGGTTGGTTGTCCAGGTCCCTTCCAGGCAGTGCTTGAGGGTTTTTAGTGATTTGAGGTTGGTGGTGTGCCATCTAGGTGTGGGCCTGATCTCTGAGACAGCTGTTTTTTTCAGGGTGAGGGGTGTGAGGGCGTTCAAAAGCCAGATGTCGAAGAGTTTGATGGGTGGGGGGCCTTCCTGGAGGGAAGAGTGCTGGTTGAGGGGGGAGTTGGCTAGATATGGGGTGATCATTTTGTTCCAGAGTGGAGTGAGAGGTATGGAGGATGGTGGGGGGTCAGGCATGCCCTTGGGCACAGCCCACAGTTGACTGAGGTATGGAGAAGAAGATTGCGGGGTGATCTGTCCACATTAGAGGGCGTGGAGGCAGTGTGGATATGATGTTTGTGGTGCTAAAGACCGAATCGAGGGTGTGGTCTCTAGTGTGGGTGGGCATGGAGATGCGTTGTGTCAAGCTGAAGGCTTCTAGGTTGTCTAAGAGAGATCGGGTCAGTGGGTTTGAAGGCAAGTCAAACCAGATGTTGAAATAACCTAGGATTGCAAGAGTTGGGTGTAGGTTGAAGTTAGTTGTCAGACCGTCGGATAGTGTGTCTGCAAAGTTTTTGTTGTAGCCTGGGGGTCTATAAATGAGTAGGGATATGTGCGCAGTGGAGGGTGAACGTTGGATATTTATCAGAAGTAATTCATAGTCTGTGAAGGTAATCGAGGTGTCCTTATTAAGTAGTGGAAATTGGTGTTTCCCCAACCCCTTATTGATCTGTTTTGAACAATAAGGTTGTGGGATGGCCTTGTGCGTAATGGGCTTGTAATCATCGGCAAACAAAGTCTCTGGGAAGAAAAGGACATCTTGGTTTTGGTCTTTGATAAGTTCAAATATGTTGAATTTGTTTTTTGGAGACTAACCTAGCGTGAATGAGGTTGAGATTTGGTGGGGTTTGTTTGCAAGTGCTGAGACGGTCATTGTGGGGATTGTTGGGAGAGAGGGAGTGGAGGAGACAGAGGTGGCGGGGGTGTAGAGGGAGGGTGTGGCCAGGGGAGGGCTTTGGGGGATAGGGGTTGGTTGTGGTGGGTAGGGGGAAAGGGGTGGTCAGAGGAGGCTGTGGGAGTAGGTTGTGTGGGGGTGGAGGTGGACCACGGGGAACGGGGAGGAGAGGAATAGGGCTAAGACTGGGTTAGGTGCCAGCGAGGAGGCTTGGGCCCTATAGTGAGGTGGCAGGGATTGGGGTCTGGTTTGGAGCACCAATGATATTAAGTGTAGCCTGAGGTGGCCTAGGTCTGGGCCTTTCCTTGACTTACGGGTGGCCCATGGGGTGTGGATGATGATGGGGTTTTGACTAGGACTGCTCTTGCTGCTCTTGCTGCGCTAAGCGTGAGTTGGGGAGGGGGCTGATATGTTGTTCAGGAGAGGAGCAAGGCGAGGGCACAGGTGAAAAATAGCTGGGGTGGGAAGATTGGCTTACCCGAGTTGCTGGTCGGTGCGGTATGCTCAGGGTCTATGTTTTCAGCTCCCGCTCTCTATCATACTGCTCTCGATTGTGTGGAACGAGATCTACATGGAGGATGTAGCAGGGGGGAAGAGGAGAGGTGGACAGGCATGGAGGAGGGATGTGTACAGAGGGAACTGCACAGGTTTCTGCCTAACACATCCTTTGAAACGTAGCAGGTGCATTTTTCAATCCAAAAGGCATAACCTTTAACTGGTATTAGCCGACTGGGGTAGAAAATGCAGTTTTCTCCTTGGCATGGTCTGTCAGGGCTATTTGCCAATAGCCTGACGTCAAGTCAAATGTGCTGAGGAACTTGGCTGCACCAAGTCTATCCACCAACTCATCTGTCCTTGGCAAAGGGTGGGCATCAGTCTTAGTGACTGCATTAAGAGCTCTGTAATCCACACAGAATCTAAGTTCTTTAGATCCTGCCTTTGGTACTAACACAACTGGGCTAGACCATGGACTAGTAGAGGGCTCTATTACTGTTACGCTCACCGGAGGCGCAGGCCTGGTTTGGAGTGCTGTTGCCTCTTCTTTTTTTTTTTTTTTTTTTTAATTGTATCACAATTTTTACAAAATTAAGACGTAGGTAGTCCACAGACATCAGACAGCAAACTTCCTTTTAGACAGTTCTTTGTTCAGTAAACTAGTGCATTGTAGGAATTCCTCCTACTCAAGATTCAGGGATTTAAGAAAAAGTGTTACTCCTATAACACATCTAGTGTTGTTCCCATTCGTCAACAATGACCAAAGGTTATCCTCATCGAGGGTTGAATGATTTTTCAGCGGGTCCGCAAGAAACCTGGCTCTTTCCGTTTTTAGACCAGAACATTCCATTAGCAGATGTTTTGTGCTTTCTATAACGTTTGTAGACTGACAGAAGCGGCAGGTGCTCAATGGTACTTGGTTACGCATAGCCAAAATCTCGTTGGTTTTTATTTGGTTCAGCTTGAATCTTAAAAACAAACGACTCAGGCTCTTATCTGGAAACCTAAGTAAATAGCCACGCGTAGCATTAAGCTTCATTGGAGCAGTTGGTAACTTTGCTGCGATGGAATACGACCAAGCCACTTCTTGAGTGTGAATCCAGTCGGCTTCTAAAAGTTTTTTTGACACTCGATTTGGATTGTGTATGAGTGTCTCTACAGACAGGTCTAGTTCTTTCAATATTCTCCGATTGGATTGTTCCCAGGTTACAAGCGTCCGATTGTCGCCCTCAGAAAGTTCTTTCCGTATGAGGTCCAATACTCGGGCTTCTGGATTATTTATTACCTTGCGGTATAACATCAAGGTGGCTCTCAATTTTATTGCCAACATTGAGGAAGTGCATAACTCCCGTCTTATTAATGCAATTGGTGTAGATTGGGCTAGACCAAGGACCCTTCGCCAAAAAAAAGCTTCCAATTTCTCCCAGATGGTATTCGGAGCCAGCAACATTGCATCCATACCGTAAATTAAGGCCGGAACGACCTTAGCTTTATAAAATCTCACGATAGGGAAGATCGAAAAACGACCGTGTTTCTTGTCCACAGCCTTAGCTTGGGCTGTGAGATTTTTTAACTTTGCCCAGAGTGTTTCAAGCATAGTCTTTTCATCTTTATCGTTGCTGATTATAATCCCAAGATATTTAAAGGCTTCCACTCTTTCTAGCTTCTTACCATCGCAGTGCCAGGTGAATTTAGAATTCCACTTTGCAGGTCTGCCCAGAATGAGCACTTTTGTCTTTGCATTATTTAAACGCAAGTTGTTTTCAGACATATATGATACCATATTATCCAATTGGCGTTGAAGGCCTATAGGTGTTAAATCCATCAGGATGATATCATCCGCGTACAATAGGCGATCTATCTTCTCCCCTCCAATCGTCGGGGGAAAATGTCTAACCGTGTGGGTGGTATCTCCATAGTCTGCGATGTAAGAGTTGTACAGCGATGGGGCCAAAGGGCAACCCTGCTTAACTCCACGAGCTGTTTCGATTTCTTCCGAAAGTCGACCATCTGCACTCAGGCGAACTCAAATTGAGGTCCCTTGATGTAGAGCCTTTATAGGATTTAAGATTGACTCCGGACAACCTTTTAATTCCAATTTCGCCCAGAGGCGCTCCCTATCTACCTGGTCAAACGCTTGGACCAGGTCGATAAAGACAACATAGATTGAATTACCACTTTGAAGAGCCTTTCCCTTTAAAGCACTCATAAGTAGGATGTTCGTTGAAGTTCCAGTGTTTCTGATAAAACCGTTCTGGAATGGATCCACTACTTTTGACGAGCGCGTCCACTCTTGGAACGCGTCTAGGGCCAGAGACGCGAATACTTTTCCCATTACGTCCAGGAGTGCAATGGGCCTGTATTGATTCGGATCGTCGGTAGCACCTCTTTTGTAAATGGGCACAATGTTAGCTTTTCGCCATGTTGACGGTATTGCTCTTTTTCTATTACAGTTTGCGAAAAGCTCACTCATAATGTTGGCCCAACACTCAGGATTTTTTTTCAGTTCCAAGTTACTGATCCCATCGGGTCCTGGAGCCCTCGATTTGTTTAATTTCTTAAGTTTGTCTAAGATAGACTCTTTGTCATCAGGAATTGACCATGGGATTGTCATTTTATGGCGATCACTCTTGGAGATTTCAATTACTTTCACTGTCCTAATAGGTGCGAATAGTTTTGAAAAGTGTTCGATCCAACGTGCTTCACCCACGTTGTTCTGGATATTCTCGTTAACATTATTTTGTGTTCCTTTGATCAAGTTCCAGAACTCTTTAGGCTTTTTGCCGCAGATGGTCGACAGCATTTGCTGGGAATCGTTCAAATACAGCTGATGGCGATGGTTTTGAAGCCAGCTTCTGTAATGCCGTGCCGATTTTAGCCATTTTTCGTTATTCTCTAGGGATGGATCCCTTTGTGCTAGTCTTTTAAGTTTTCTGTGCTCCTTCCTTTTCTCTACTAGATCTTTATTGTATGCATGAGAATGAGAACGATCTTTCTTCGCAGCCGATGCTTTTGCTGGGGCCATTAGGAATCTAGTTAGTAGGGGTGTATAGTCCAGGTCAATCTCTTTTCTTTTTTGCTCTGTCGATCTTAGAGATTGAGAACCTACGAATTGGTCTTCCAATTCCCGTATGCCCTTTGCAGATATTTTGACTCGCTTGCCTTTTTCTGTTGTCTCCAATGGCAAGTAATTCACAGTCATTTGAGGTTTGGCTGCCCAAACTTCTGTCACTAAGAGATTGTGATCACTAAAAATTGTTGGCCTGATTGTAAAGGAGCAGATCTCTGGCAAGATGTCTCTCGAGACGAATATATGATCTATCGTTCCTGTTTGTTCGTCTCTTTGCCATGATGGGATTGCCAGATTTGCCTTATTTCGCTGCCAGTGCAGGTTATGCATATCTCGGTCAGCCATGATCTTTTCAAGGAATTTTCCTCTCTCCCGCGCGGGAGACTTTTGGGTTAGCGATGTAGAGCGGTTTCCGATTCCTTCGCAGATGGCATTGAAGTCTCCGCTTATGATGGAATTGTGGTCAATCCGTCTCTTCTGTGCTCCTTCAAAAACATTTTGAAGTTCATTAATGAAATCTTCATTAGTTGTTACCTGGGGATTCCAGTAGACATTGACCAAGAGAACCATACTTTCCTTTTGGTTCGTAGTGAGAGATTTTCTTGTGAGAAGCGAGGCCTGTATCCAGTGAGAAGATTTTAGTATTTTGGAAATTTCCAGGCCTGACCCTGCTTTGATGGCGGTAATAAGGCCTGCTGACGGTCTTCCCGATACTCCTTTTCTGGCGCACGTAAATATTATATCGTAACCATCTAATTGAGGTTTAGTGGTTAACCAGGACTCCTGGAAACAGAGTGCATCAAAATTTCCCAGGTTGACATCGGTTTCTTTTGTTAGATGAGTAAAGCCTCTCGTGTTCCAGCAGCCAATTCTTAGTGGGCTTGGCAATGGAATTTGTTTCTCCTTTACTTCGAGCTTGCCCAAATGAAAAGAGGTCTTCTTTCCCGTCGTTCGTTGCTAATGGTCTTTTCGATCTGGTGCTTCAGCTCTATGCCATGTCCATGATTCCACTTCATTTGATCTTAATCTACCATCATTATTGGAAGATGGGTTATTGCAATTGGGTTGATGAAGTCTCTTGTTTCGATGAAGGTTTTGTTCCCGTTGAGGTTCCTTTTGAAGATTTATCTCTGATCTTTTTCTTTCTTTCTGGTTAACCGCTCCTGTTCCTAAATTGTATGGTCTTCGATTCATCTGATCAGGCTGCGCATGAGGCATTTTACTAATGTATCTAGTATTCGTTTGTAGGGTGGCCTTTTGATTTCTCGTGTCTCTGTCGCTTCGTTTGATTAGATCCTCTTTTTCATGTGCACATTTGTGGTCGGATAATTCAAATCCCATGGACAATACATTTTCGGATTCTCTCAGTAGGTAACGTTTGGTGTTTTCCGAAGAGAGATGTATATAAGAATAATCAGTTCTCCCTGTGGTGCTTGGTTGTACTATCCACAGATCTTTATTTTCAATATGCTGCAGGCTTGTAATTTGAGTTAAAATTGTAATGATGTTAGTTCTGTTCATGATTATATCATCTTGCTTTGAGTTGATGTTTTTCAGTCTTAGCATATGGGCACTTATAATTTGTTTTGATGCTTTTTTCCCCTCTTGATCTTGTTCTAATTTACTTTCTTCTTTTTTTTTCAAATTCACCTCAGTGATGTATTGGAGGTAAGAATCAGATGTCTTTTTTTTGTTATCATGGCTGAATTTACGAAGTTTTTTCCGCTCCCCTTTGTCATCCTGTCCTCGGGTGTAAGCCGGAATAAACCGGTTTTTGTTTTCCTTCCATATGTTTGTAACGTGTCTACGTCCCTCATTTGATCTTTGTTCTTCCTGGATGTTAGGCCTTGGGTTCATGGTAGACGTGGTTTCAGCTTTTTGCGATCTTAGATTTTTCACTGTTGCTTCTGCTGGCGAGTCAGAAATGTTATACATTTGGACCTTGTGTGGTGGTTCGTTTTTCGGAGAATCAGTAATCACTTTATAAGCCTTTCTCTTTGATGATTTTGTTGGGTGATTTTCGGATCCTGTCTCTTCCACTGTCAAAATGCTCCAATCCGACTGCTCCGCCACCACAAGAACGGGCCCTTTTTCCTTTGCACAATTAGATCACTTTTCTCTCTCGTCAGTAATACGAGCAGTAGGTTTCATCTCTGGTTTAGTTAAAGAACCGTTTTTCCTAACGGCGACCTTTTGCTGCTTCAGTATTGATTGAGGAACTTGTGAGGCAGTTGGTCTGCTCACGACCTTCTTCGAAATTCGATTGACAATTGATTTTTGTTGCGAGAATATTCCAAATGTCAAGTTCTTTGGCTTTACGTTAATGTCTTTACTGGGTTTTCTGACTTTTTCCCCAGTCTGGATATAGGAGAAGGGATTAGATGTTTCTTGAGCTGCCCAGTACGTGCCTGCTTCTTTTTCCGTCGCCATATGATTATCTCCTTCCTCAAGAATGTCTATAATGGCATCCAATGGCTCATCCCCTTGTTCGGTGTTGGAAATGTTGGCGACTCTTTCATCATGAGCCTGTGACCTTGCGGTTTCATCCTTTGTGACAGATGCAGCTGTCTGATCTATATTAGGATATTGTGATTGTTTGTTCTCAAGTTCATCAACTGACGGATGGGATCCATGAGCGTGACAACAAAGGCAGGTTTCGGGCTGCCTTTTTTTTGCATTCTTCCATCCGATTCAGAATTTTGGGCCCCCATAATGTAGCCTTCCAAATATTGCAGTTTAGATTGCATTGTGGTAAGCATAGACACCCGGTCCCGGAGTGTATCGTTTATAGTCTCGTACATCTTTGTAAATGGCGCCATTGCTATCATCACTGACGACATTAATGTTGATAGATCCATACTTTGCTGCACGTGAGTTGATCGAGGTGGTTGTTGTGTTTCCTCGAATCTCCGCGTTACGACTGGGGCGGAATGCAATACAGTTGTTTTTCCCCTGTTGATCTCGTTTTCTTTTTGGGGGGTGATTGAGCAACATTCGACTAAAGGCGTCAATGCTCCGATATCCATCACTTGCTTCTCATCTGCCTGTGATCTCTTATTCTTTTCACTTTTAGAGTCCATATCTCGTGGCTCTTTTGTAAAACTGCATTCTATAGATGTAGTTTCGTGCAGATATGTATTGGGCTTTAAAATCAAAGCCACTTCTTCAATGATCTCTGTATCTATCCTTAAGTCAACCTCAGGTGAAGCTTGGGTGCTTATTTCAGTGATCTTTCCCACTGATTCGCTAATTTCAATCGTCTCCTTGTGGTTACTTGAGTAGTGCCATCTTAGAGGAGGGACGATCCCTCTCTGTATCTTGGTTGATGTACTGTTCAATAATTCTGAACTTACGGGGCCCTCTACTGTGAGGCAGTCTGGTTTTGATGTATTTATTTCTGCTTCATCTAGACTCTCGAGAATTTCACAATCTGACAGCTCTTGACCTTGATTTAAATTTAGCTCCATCTTCTTTTTGAAAAAATCATTCATGGCTGCCACTGTGCAGCCTTTGATAGGACCGGTTTTTGGCCGTAGTTTTTTTTTTTAAGAGAGCTTTCGGTCTTGGGGTCATTCTACTTCTCACTTTATTGTAATTATATCGGTGCGGTTTGCAAGTTGTCGTTGAGGGTATGGCGTTCTGACACTCGTTATCCGCTCCCGTTTTCTCTTTTTTCTTTTTCGATTGGGTTTTCATTTGGAAATATGCTACTGTCGGTTTTTCCAGAATCTTAGTTGCAGTGCCCAATTCAATGACGGTTTCAATATCCTCAGTGCTTCCATCCACTACAGAGACAAAGACCGCCGGGTTTCGATGTGGAATTTTACAATTGAGTACTTCTCCAGACTTTTCATTGGCCACAGTTTGTATCGGCCGGGGTTCCTTTAATTGACTCTCTAGATTTACTGCTGCTGATGCATTATGGATTTGCGCAGCACATAAAGTTTTCGTTGCGAGCCCTAACGGCTTAGACATTGCGTCTTGAACGCTACCTCTGTTATTTGAAGGCTCAGAAAACTCTCCATTGGCGGCGACGGCCATCCTTGGACATTGACCAGCGTGTTTCTCAGTTTGATCTTTTTCACCCTTTGGGTTACTACAGTTCGTAACGGCAACAGGCAATGCAACGTGGACTGTGGGTTTTCTTATGGTCTGGTTCCCCTCCCCTTCTCGGCACACACGTGCGCGTCGGGGGGCCGGCATCGTTGGCTCAGTAGTTCCTGCCAACTGGGCCTCCACTAGCAAGTCGCCTCTCAGGTCCACCTAAGGCAGTGGCCTGACTTGTTCCGTTTCCGGTATGAGGGAGAGCACTTCGTCGCTGGAATTACTCAGCAGCAGCCTCGCGTTCTTGGATTTGGGTGTCACAGGAGACTCAGATTGATCAGATGAAATGGTGCGCTTCGGCACTCGCTTGAGAGCTGTAATCTTCTCTCCGCGTTTCCGAGGTTTCCTCTTCCCGGACAGGCCTCCTTCAACGGTCTGAGCACCCGATGATTTGTTGCAGTCTCAACCTCCGTGAACGGGCAGGTAAGGGAGAGGGAAGGCGGGGAGAGGACAAGGGAATTAGGTGAGGTAACGGGAAAGCAGGTATCGTGAAAGGGAGACTTTTCCAAAATAGGAGACGGAGAGGGAGGGCAGGCAGCGGGGAGGGCTGAAAAGTCCGAGGCTGAGGGACCCTTTACAGAACCCTCCACACCCCGAATAAAATAGGTATGGGGTACCGCACCCGTACCTATGACCGCTCCTGATTGTAGTTGCGGTAACTCCTCCCTTGCAGCTAGCGTTTCGTTCACAGTATTCATTGCATGGGTAGTCCTCTCAGGCTCATCTATACGCGGGTGTATATCCATTCTGATGACTTTTCCCTTAGGCCCACACTCTGGCCACAGTCTGCCACTGTCTGCGACCTCACTCTGCTGCTCACTCCGCGGCCGCTCCGCGGGTGGGAGGCCCCTTTGTAGACACAGGTATGCTGGGAAAAGTGGAGAAACAGCAGAAAGACTCCGGTCTGCCACTGTCTGCGACCTCACTCTGCTGCTCACTCCGTGGCCGCTCCGTGGGTGGGAGGCCCCTTTGTAGACACAGGTATGCTGGGAAAAGTGGAGAAACAGCAGAAAGACTCCGGTCTGCCACTGTCTGCGACCTCACTCTGCTGCTCACTCTGTTGCCTCTTCTATGGTGAAGCGCAGGACTCGGAAGATGGATAGGACTGGACCTTCAAATCTGGCTTGTCTGACTCGCAGAAATATCCTTCTGTGTGTGAAAAGGGAATATCAACAATCTGCGGGATAATGTGTAAGCCTCCCACTCCCTTCTCACCCTCCACGAAACCCTTCTGCGATGCCCCGTGAAGTCTCACCTTAGGGTCTGAAAGGACGAGATCTCCATCCTGCTTCTGATGCAGGGGCGCGTTGTAATCCAGTTATTTCACTGGATCATGGATTGTAGAGAGTTCAAGTTTGCTTGACCTTCCCGGTAAAGTACTGTGAGAATTCTGTTTATAAGTATGAGCCCGAAATAATAATTGTCCGTTGTCTATTTCAGGTGCAGAACAAAGATTGCGAGATGAGCAATGGAACCGACGAAGGAAATTCAGGTGAGTTGTTTGATGAGAGGTTCCTTTAGTGTCCTTGCATTAATGCACTAATGCTTGTGTCTTTTTTCCCGTTAGGGGCCGGGGTTCGGAAATGCCGGAGATATGGCACCGACCCGAAGTGAAAGGTGCAGTTCCAGTAGATATCAGGTAAGTCTTTAATGAGCGTTCAGGTAACATCTTAGCATTTGCTCACTAAGGCTGATGTCCCTTTTCCCCTTAGGGGCCGGGGTCCGGAAATGCCAGGATGCGGCACCGACCCGAAATGAAGTTGGAATGACCCAACAGGTAAGTCTTATGATGGCAAATTAATGTTTTCTTATTCTCTTCCCTAGCTCACCTTTGTTCTTGTCTTTTTCTCCCTAGGCGCTGAAATGTGGTTGCGGATCCAGATGGTCGCTGATGAACATGGGGCGCCTAGTAAAGGTGAGTGGAATGCGGCGCTGCAGCGATCGATGCGATGTGCTTTTAAAATGAATGTCTTCCTTTTCAGGATCGTCTGCGAAATGTCTCCGGAATGCGGATTTAGCAGGTAAGGACTCTTCTTTCTCCTATTCTCTTCTCTTCTCCCTTTGCAGGTGTTCCAGGATGCTGGCGGGCGTGGCAGAAGTCAGGATGCAGGAGCAGACACGGTGAGCGTTCAGCTGCTAGATGCAGAACAACGCGAAGCGTGAGTTGCTGCTTGGGCGTGGCTTAAATAGCCTTCAAAGTAGTTCCAGGTATGTATCCTTCCTCTCAGGTATATATTCTTCCTCCGGCCACACCTGTGTGGTTAAGTAGTCCCCAAAGATAAAGTAGTCCCATTCAGGCCTCTAGATGGCCCGGATGTTGCAGCATGGTCTGCATCAGGTAAGTTTACACCAAGCACCTTTAAACACAAAGTCATCTTTTATGAGCCTGGCGCCTATGGCGCCAGGACTGTTGTCCAATAAGCGTGTGCTGCAAACTCTCATCTCAGAACAGGTTATCATGCCATGTTCTTTCTGGAGAGGAGCGCCTGCTACCTTTTTTACATATTTGCAAGGAACTTGGGGTTGGTCACCCTGAGTTACCTGGGGGCAACCTGTCATGGACTCCCTGCTCACTGTGCTCAGAGAGGCACAGCTTCACCTCACTGATGAGGCCCAACAAGGCTGAAACACGTGTATGGGGTTGCTGGTGGTACTCTTGTTCAGAGAAGAATTGCCATAGCATTTCGGTGCTGGACTGCCCATGTGGGCGGGACAAAGACTGATATGCAAATGGATATTTCCCATCTGTGAAAGGTACAGTGAGCAAAAGGCGCGTGCTGCAAACTCTCATCTCAGAACAAGTTATCATGCCATGTTCTTTCTGGAGAGGAGTGCCTGCTACCTTTTTTACATGTTGTCCAATATGAGCCTGGCGCCAAAGGCGCCAGGACTGAGTCCAAAGGGCCCCTACTTGGGGCTGCTGAGACTTCCCTCGGGGACATGATGTGTGCCTCTGGGGTAGCTGGGCCTTGTCTGGCTCCTTGGAGGTAGGCATCATGACAGTACCCCCTACCAAGGCCCCTTCCAAGGTTGTTCTCTCCGGGGGTTTTGGCTTGTTTGGGAATTTTCGGTGGAATTTTTGTATTAATCGCAGCGCGTGTACATGGTCGCTTGGTTCCCAAGATCTCTCCTGAGGTCCATACCCCTTCCAATCAACTAGATAGAAGAGTTTTGACTTTAACACTTTGGAATCCAATATGTCTTTAACTTCAAATTCTAATTCCCCATCAATCTGAATTGGTTCTGGTGGTTTGATCAATCTGGTTCCTGGTTGCACCGGTTTCAACAGTGAGGCGTGAAAAAAGGGATGAATTTGCATGTTCGCTGGTAGATCGAGTTTAAAGGCCACCGGGTTGATTATAGCTTTGATGGGATAGGGTCCTATGTATCTGGGGTTGAAAGTCTGCAGTCCTTTGAGAGGTAAATGTTTAGTTCCTAGCCACACCTGGTCCCCTATTTGGTACGGAGGTGCTTCACTTCGATGTAAATCAGCATTTTCTTTGTACTTTCTCTTGGCTTGCTGAAGATGAATCGTAGCTTCTTTGAAAGCTCGGGTTATCGTGGAATGCAAATGATCTACCGCAGGCATTTCCAGGTTTTGAGGAGGGTCCAGGTCTGAGGTTCGAGGATGATGACCATACAAGGTGTAAAAAGGGGTTTGTCCTGTTCCAGAATGTACAGAATTGTTATATGCATATTCTGCGATCCAAAGAATGTCTTTCCGATTGCTTTCAGATTGGTGCAACATACACCGAAGATATTGTTCAAGGGTTTGGTTAGTTTTCTCGGTTTGGCCATCGGTTTGGGGATGGTGACTGGTGGATAATCGAATTAACAAGGGGGGTCCTGGGAGTCTCTCTGCCAGACATTAGTCCTGGTTGCAAGAGACTTACCCAGAGTCTTTAGCTCACTATCTTTCACAGAGAAGAAATATCCTAAACATATCAGTCTTTGTCCTGCCCTGGGGCAGTCCAGCACCGAAATGCTAGGCAATTCTCCTCTGAACAAGAGTACCAACAGCATCCCCAGACACGTGTTTCGGTCTGGTTGGCCCTCATCAGTAGGGAGGAGCTGTGCCTCTCTAAGAATAGTGAGCAAGGGGTCCACGTCTGGATTCCCCTAGTAACTTAGGGTGAGACCCAAAGTTACTTGCATATGCAAATTAACAAGGGGGTCCTGGGAGTCTCTCTGCCAGACATTAGTCCTGGTTGCAAGAGACTTACCCAGAGTCTTTAGCTCACTATCTTTCACAGAGAAGAAATATCCTAAACATATCAGTCTTTGTCCTGCCCTGGGGCAGTCCAGCACCGAAATGCGAGGCAATTCTCCTCTGAACAAGAGTAGCAACAGCATCCCCAGACACGTGTTTCGGTCTGGTTGGACCTCATCAGTAGGGAGGAGCTGTGCCTCTCTAAGAATAGTGAGCAAGGGGTCCACGTCTGGATTCCCCTAGTGACTTAGGGTGAGACCCAAAGTTACTTGCATATGCAAATTAACAAGGGGGGTCCTGGGAGTCTCTCTGCCAGACATTAGTCCTGGTTGCAAGAGACTTACCCAGAGTCTTTAGCTCACTATCTTTCACAGAGAAGAAATATCCTAAACATATCAGTCTTTGTCCTGCCCTGGGGCAGTCCAGCACCGAAATGCTAGGCAATTCTCCTCTGAACAAGAGTACCAACAGCATCCCCCGACACCTGTTTCGGTCTGGTTGGACCTCATCAGTAGGGAGGAGCTGTGCCTCTCTAAGAATAGTGAGCAAGGGGTCCACGTCTGGATTCCCTTAGTAACTTAGGGTGAGACCCAAAGTTACTTGCATATGCAAATTAACAAGGGGGGTCCTGGGAGTCCCTCTGCCAGACATTAGTCCTGGTTACGAGAGACTTACCCAGAGTCTTTAGCTCACTATCTTTCACAGAGAAGAAATATCCCAAACATATCATATCTGGTTTCAAACTTGGATCGATCTGCTTTTCTATTCTGAAGTCTGTGATCAAGTTGGACCACAAAGTCTATGTACTCCGCGCAGACTTGGGGTGGATTTACTATTTGGGCTAGCACGTCTTTAAGTTCTCCACGCAGACCTCGATGAAATAATGTGATCCTTTTATTCTCTGGCCACCCAGTTTCCATAACCAACCTATTAAAGGTGGCGATGTAAGATAAGAGATCCTGGTTACCTTGTCGTAAGGATAGCAGTTCGTTGTCTAGGGCTTGTCCCTGAGAGTGTCGAGCAAATAATCTTTCCATGCTTGCCTGGAAGCCTTGAAATTCCTGGAGAATTGGGTCATCTTGATTTACCAAAGGGACTGACCAATCGGCAGCACTGCCGCTGAGATAAGATAATACAAAAGCTACCTTGGTCTGGTCATTAGGGAAGGCCCCAGGTCTGCATAGGAAGTGTAAGCGACATTGGTTCATAAAAACGGCATATTTCTTGGGGTCCCCAGCAAAACGTTCAGGCGGGGCCAAAGGCATGTTTCCAGGTAGATTGATTTGTACCGGGTTATTCGAAATCATAGAAGTGGGATTACCCCCGGAACTAGGTAAAGGAGTTTGTCCTGCCTGACCCTGAAACAACCGTTTGGCCAGGTCATCAGTTCTTTCCTTAGATAGGATCAGTTCTCTTTTGAGAGCGTTAGTCTGCCGGCGGGCGGAGTGTACCTCTGCCCGTAATTCCCCCAAAAGCTGGGCCAGCTGGTCTGTCTTAGAAGTTTCCATAGCGCCCGGGTGGGAAATTGTGGTAGGCTTCGCGTTCTGTTACGCTCACCTGACTCCCACGGAGGCGCAGGCCTGGTTTGGAGTGCTGTTGCCTCTTCTATGGTGAAGCGCAGGACTCGGAAGATTGACAGGAAGCGCAGGACTCGGAAGATGGACAGGACCGGACCTTCAAATCTGGCTTGTCTGACTTGCAGAAATATCCTTCTGTGTGTGAAAAGGGAGTATCAACAATCTGCGGGATAATGTGTAAGCCTCCCACTCCCTTCTCACCCTCCACGAAACCCTTCTGCGATGCCCTGTGAAGTCTCACCTTAGGGTCTGAAAGGACGAGCTCTCCATCCTGCTTCTGATGCAGGGGCGCGTTGTAATCCAGTTACTTCACTGGATCATGGATTGTAGAGAGTTCAAGTTTGCTTGACCTTCCGGTAAAGTACTGTGAGAATTCTGTTTATAAGTATGAGCCCAAAATAATAATTTTCCGTTGTCTATTTCAGGTGCAGAACAAAGATTCCGAGATGAGCAATGGAACCGACAAAGGAAACTCAGGTGAGTTGTTTGATGAGAGGTTCCTTTAGTGTCCTTGCATTAATGCACTAATGCTTGTGTCTTTTTTCCCCATAGGGGCCGGGGTTCGGAAATGCCGGAGATATGGCACCGACCCGAAGTGAAAGGTGCAGTTCCAGTAGATATCAGGTAAGTCTTTAATGAGCGTTCAGGTAATGTCTTAGCATTCACTCACTAACGCTGATGTCTCTTTTTCCCCTTAGGGGCCGGGGTCCGGAAATGCCAGGATGCGGCACCGACCCGAAATGAAGTGGGAATGACCCAACAGGTAAGTTTTATGATGGCAAATTAAGGTTTTCTTATTCTCTTCCCTAGCTCACCTTTGTTCTTGTCTTTTTCTCCCTAGGCGCTGAAATGTGGTTGCGGATCCAGATGGTTGCTGATGAACATGGAGGCGCCTAGTAAAGGTGAGTGGAATGCGGCGCTGCAGCGATCGATGCAATGTGCTTTTAAAATGAATGTCTTCCTTTTCAGGATCGTCGGCGAAATGTCTCCGGAATGCGTATTTAGCAGGTAAGGACTCTTCTTTCTCCTATTCTCTTCTCTTCTCCCTTTGCAGGTGTTCCAGGATGCTGGCGGGCGTGGCAGAAGTCAGGATGCAGGAGCAGACACGGTGAGCGTCCAGCTGCTAGATGCAGAACAACGCGAAGCGTGAGTTGCTGCTTGGGCTTGGCTTAAATAGCCTTCAAAGTAGTTCCAGGTATGTATCCTTCCTCTCAGGTATATATTCTTCCTCCGGCCACACCCGTGTGGTTAAGTAGTCCCCAAAGATAAATTAGTCCCATTCAGGCCTCTAGATGGCCCAGATGTCGCAGCATGGTCTGCATCAGTTAAGTTTACACCAAGCACCTTTAAACACAAAGTCATCTTTTATGAGCCTGGCGCCTGTGGCGCCAGGACTGTTGTCCAATATGATCCTGGCGCCAAAGGCCAAAGGCGCCAGGACTGAGTCCAAAGGGCCCCTACTTGGGGCTGCTGAGACTTCCCTCGGGGACATGATGTCTGCCTCTGGGGTAGCTGGGCCTGGTCTGGCTCCTTGGAGGTAGGCATCATGACAATTACCCCGAGATCAAGCATTTTGTTGACCTCACCTTTGATGTGGGTTCTTACATTTTCTGACATTAGATATCCTCTGCTTTTGACTGGCAGACAGTCACCAGTGAGTATGTCATGCTGTCCCCAAGGGGTCAAGCCTGGTGAAAGGGAGAACAGAGAGGCAAACTGATTCAACATAGATTTGCTCCGGTGTCAGATTTGAAGAGAGATTTACTCCTTCAATCTTTTCATCTAAAGGTAAGCCTCTGAGGAGATCAGGAAGAGCTTCACTCTCTTCTTCCTCTGATGATGCTAGAAGCAAAGCTCCTACATCAGGTCTGGAGACATATGCTTTTAGTCTGTTGGTGTGGAAGACTGTTGGAGCCTCCGTGGGGTTGCCCAAGTTCACCAGATAGTTGACCTCTCCAAGTTTACCCACAACTTTGAAGGGTCCCATCCATTTGTCTTGCAAGGCCCTCTGCCTTGTTGGAATCATAACGAGAACTAGCTGGTCTTGAGTAAACTCAGCCATGTTAGCCTTTTGGTCATGCCAGTGCTTGACCAATGCTTGTCCAGCTTTCAAGTTATCACTTGCTTCTGCCATCATTTGTGACATTCTCCTCCGGAGACCTATCACATAGTCAGTCACTCTGACTGGCTTGGGGGAAGGAGCACTCTCCAACCCCTCCTTGATCAGGGCCAATGGACCTCTGACCGGATGACCATAGAGAAGTTCAAAGGGAGAATAACCTACTCCCTCCTGAGGGACTTCTCCATAAGCAAAGAGAAGGCATGGCAGTAGAAGGTCCCACTTTCTTTTAAGGGGGTCCTCTAAAGCACCTATCATGCTCTTCATGGTTCTGTTGAACCTTTCAACCAGTCCATTTGTCTGAGGGTGGTATGCGGTTGAGAACTTGTAAGTAACTCCGCAGGTTTTCCACATGGCTTTCATGTAGGTGGACATAAAATTTGACCCCCTGTCAGAGATTACTTCCTTAGAAAACCCAACCCTGGTAAAAATACCAAGGAGGGCCTTAGTCATAGCCGGAGCTGTAACAGTCCTCATAGGAATTGCCTCAGGGTACCTAGTAGCATGGTCTACTACAACAAGTATAAACCTGTTGCCTGAGGAAGTTAGAGGATCAAGGGGACCAACAATGTCAATCCCTACTCTCTCAAATGGGACTCCCACAACTGGGAGAGGCACTAAAGGTGCCACATTCTTGGAGTCAACCTTACCAGAAGTCTGGCAGGTGTAGCAGCTCCTGCAGTATTTATCAGCTTCGGCTCCCATCTTTGGCCATTAAAAGTAGAGTGAGAGCCTTTCCTCTTGAAACTCAAGTGACCAGCCAAAGGAATCTCATGGGCTAACTGCAAGAACTGTGGTCTGTTCTCTTGGGGTACTACAAGTCGTATGTTGTCCCCAGGTGCAGACTCGGTTGGTTCACTGTAGAAGAGGCCATCTTCCCAGTGTAACCTATATTTCCCAGGCTCTTGCCCTTCAGCCTGAGCATCTGCCTGGTGGCGAAGACCTTCCAGAGTTGGACATCCTCTCTGTCCCCTACGGAAGTCTGCCCTGTTGGGTCCACCTTCTGCCAGTAAAGACTGCAGCTCAGGATGGTCAACAGGATCCAGGTCTCCAATGAGTTCCTGGCCTTCCACTAGCTCTTCTTCAGAGTCTAGTTCAACCACACAGGGTTGTACCTCCCTCTCAGCCTCAGCTGGAGGGGGAGTTACTGGTGTAACTTTGGACAACCTAGGGGAAGTCCTTGTTGGCTGCACTGGAGTGCTGGCTGTGAGGTTCTTTTTAGAAGTTGTAGGTTTCCCTTTTTCTTCTAGTTTCTTAGAGACAGCAGCTGACATCTCCAGTGGAGCAGGAGTGATCTCTTTCTTCTTCATCTCCTTGGGAGTACCTCTCATGGTTCTCTCCCTTGCAGGTCTGGTGAGCTCCTGTAACCTTTTAGTAGGAGGTCTGGGGGTGTGTGACACTACTCCAAGAGTTTTCAAGTCATTACCCAGCAGAACCCTTCCTGGCACCTCACTTTGTAGGCTGACGGGTATCTTCACAGTCATGTCATTACACTGGATGAGAACTGGTAATTGGGGAAGCATCTGCACAGGCCCTCCAGCTAACTTGGTGAGGCGTTTGGGTGCCTTAGCAACATCCTCAGCCTGAAAAAACGATTTGTCCACCACAGTTATGCTGGCCCCAGTGTCCCTGATGGCAGGAGTCTCCTGACCATTCACCTGGACACTGTCCTTATAATACTCTTTAGTATTATCTAGGATAGAATTATAGACATCTAAGTTCTGTTGTTCCCACAGGCCCAGAGACACTAAAGAAACACTGGCTGAGACTCCAATGGGTTCATCAGCCAGTAATAGAAAGTTTCCACTTGCCATTTGTACTTCCTCCTCTGGAGCGAAGGCTAAGGAGACAAGCTGGACCCCTGAAGGTTTACCCTTACACCTGGGATCTCCTTTCACATGGTCAGTAGAGCCACAAACAAAGCATTTACCAAATGCTTTCTGGAATGGTGGCTTTTTCTGTCCTCCTTCTGGTTTGGCACCAGGAGGTACGCTAGCCTGATTTGGTTTCCCTGGTGGCTTACCCTTTTGGTTCTGTTTGGGGCCCTCTTTGGAATTGGAATTATTGGAATTCTCTTTGGAGTCCTTTTTTGGCTGTTTTCCCTCATCCTTTTTCTGAGTAGCCCTAGAATCCTTGTGAGTGGCCCTGTTGGCAATCCACAAGTCAGCAGCCTTAGCTAACTTCCTGGAATGTTATTCCTTTGAATCAGCCAAGTGCTGTCTGAGCTCAGGAGAGCAGGCATCATAAATTGACTCCCACATTACAAGATTCTTCATTCCTTCATAAGTGTTAACTCTGTAACCCTTAATCCATCCCTCTAAGTTTTTCAAACTTTCACTCACCCACATAGCCCAAGGGGTACCATCATGCTTTTTGAGGGTCCTAAACCTCTTAAGGTACTGGGAAGGGGCCTTCCCGAATCTAGCTATCAAAGCTAGCTTCACACATTCATAATCCTTCTTATCCACCTCCCCCAACTCCATTACCACATCAGTTGTAACAGGGGGAAGCCTAGAGAACAACCAGGGAAGTAACTCATTCCCTGTGATGTCCTGAAGCCCATGATTATACTCAAACATTTTCAACCAATCCAACACATTCAATCTAGGTTCATACATACCCACTAATTCCTTAGGCATCCGGGGTCTTTTGGGACTGGCACTCCTAGAAGAACCAGAGGAGAGAGAAGCATTTTCTACAGACAACTTTTTCATTTCTAATTCATGATTAAGCTCTATTTCTCTGAGTCTTAACTCAGCTTGCTTCTGCTCAGCCTGGGCATTCATTCTTCTGAACTCTAGCTCTTGGTTTCTTTCAGATTGAGCTAAAAAACGTTTGTACTCTAATTCACGCTTCATTTTTTCAAGTTCAAAATAAGCAGGGTTACATGTGGGACCTGGTATGGGCCCAGTAGGTACAGTAGGTAAGGCAGACAGAGGCTCAGAGTGGCTAACTTCATTAGGTTCACTTTCCTCTTGTGACTCATTCTCAAGACTTTGATTCAGATCAATACCATTACTGTTTTCTACATTTGCTGGGGGGGTAGATTCCTCTGTACCGCCCAGACTTTGGTTTTCTAACAATCTTTCTATAAGTTCCATTTTCTTGCCCTTCTCAGAGAGATTCTTATGTCTACACAATACTTTTAAGCAATCAGCAGTTTTGGCAGACAATGATTCTAGGGTATAATTCTCCATAGCAGACATAGTTAGAAAATCAGCTTTTTAGTGCTAAGCTCTGTGGTTAGTTGTCCTAAAGTGTCCAACAAGCACTCTAAAGTGTATACTCAATACAAATCCCACCGCTGTACACCAGTGTTAGGCAGAAACCTGTGCAGTTACCTCTGGGACCACTGCAAAAGATTTAGGACTACAGGTGTTTGGCAGTAAACCCACTTGGTAGCAGTCTGTACTACACAGATTCACTTGGTAGCTGTGGCTGAGCAGTCAGACTTCCCTCAAGAAGAGTTAGGCAGTATACAGAGTATTCACAATAGGTCAAGAGGACACCGTAGAACAAGTAAACACTGACCAGGGCTTGGTGTAAAAGAGATATAATTATTTATTTAAAACCACATCTAGAAAAACACACAGGCACTAATACTAAGCAATTCAAAAACACGGTCACTAAAAGATATACACTCCCTTAAAAGAATATTAGACAAGTCTTAAGTAAAGCCCCACTTATTTTCAGACAGCGGTGAGCGCTTAACGTAGATGGAACTCTAATAGTTCGTTTTAAAAAGAGAGAGAAGAGCAGAGAACAAGTTGAAACAGATCCCAACACTTTTATCAGAACATAACAAGAGGGAAAGGCAAAGTAAAACCGTGAAGTTAGAGTTCAAGCGGTCGGATCCACTTTCAGAGGATCCAAACGAAATGTGTCCAAGGTCACACGGTTGCAATGCACAAGAGTCTTGTAAAGGTTCAAAAAGGAGTTGGACCAAAGAAAGGGACCAGTTAGAGGGTCAAGGCGGCCAGCCCAGTCCAGAAGGTTAAGGGATTATTATTACCTTGTAGCAATCTTTAGAAAGGGAGGCCTGGCGGACACGGTACCATAAAGTGGTGAGAACGCTCCAGCGGGGGCAGTTGTTCCTGGCAGCGGGTGCAAGTCGGTGCTTCGTCCAGGGGAAGAGGGGATTTCGTCGTGGAGGAAGACAGGAGTCCGTTGCACTGCCAGGGAAGAAACCAGCCGCGGAGTTTCTCAGGTACAAGGAGCGGTCCGGTGATTTGCGGTTCAGTGGTGAGTGGCTATCCGGCCGTCGGGGTGCTTGGCACGGGCAGTTCGACCACAAACCGGGCTGGGGTGCGAAGAAAGGAAAGTAAACTGGTTGTGCCCACCAGTCAGGGGAAGAAGCCTCTCCAGCCGGGAGATCTTCTCTGTCGTCGGGAAGTGGTGAGTCGGTTCTGCAGGGCTCCACTGGTGGTGTCGTCGTGGTAGGTCGGCTCAGCTTCTCCCTCGTCGGATTCTCAGGTCCTGTGGCGACTTCTGAAGTTCCAGTGCCCAAAGCCCTGCTTTTATGCAGAAAATCCCCATTCACTCAGCCTAGCTGTCACTCAAACATGCTAAGTGGTGAGCCGGCCGGCTCACCACTTGGGCCAATCACACAAGAGGGCGACTTGAGTTACCAAGGTAACTCAGTCCAGGGTGCCTAAACCCCCTCCGACACCCCCTGTGGTACCCAGACAGAGTGGCACCACTTTTGGAGGCTTCTGTGGAGAAGCCCGCCAAAAAGTGGAACAAAGGGCTCGACTTGGGTTGGAGTCACAGAACAGAACACAAACGCCATTTTAGAATCGAGTCTTGGCAAAAAATACCAACCGGCGAATTAATATTAATTAAATAAACCGGCGGTATGTTCGAGGCTATGAGAATTAAATAATTAAAAGTTGGTAGCCTCGAACAATGGGAAAATCCCATAGGAAAATATTTGCGGTCGAATATAAAAAGTAGCTTCCACTGCCACCAGCCAAAACTCGATCAGGGGGGACGGAGACGTGCCCCCTCGACTAACAGACCCCGGGGCAATCGAATTGCCCGACCAGTATGTCCACAATATGATGGTTTGTACTGGTTTCTGTTAATAATTTGGGACTAGTAAAGCCAATGGTGACTTTACATGCCCTGGGAGACAGTAGTCAGTCCCAGGTTATGGAGTCTATGGTGGGGTGTCACTATGACACCCCTGTGTTACTGCACGGAGGGTTCTGTGTAACACACATAGGAAAAACACATGAAACCCTATGGAGTAAAGGACCCCATAGCCCATACAACACATTATCAGTCAAAGGATTACCATAAATCATGTCCAAGAGTGGGAGAAAAAGAGTCTCACTCTTGGCAGGAGGAAAAAAACAACTCCAGAAATCCAGCAAAGCTGCTGGGGGACTCACTAGGTTAGTAAACTCAGCCTAAAGAGAGAATTCTCCCTAACAGAATGTATACCTTGGAGTTTTGGAGGGTGAGCGGGGGGCTGCAAGATGAGGTCAAATGTTGAACTGTGTGTTCTATATGGTTGGGTTAGGGTGTGGTGGGCCTTGCTAGGCCTACTGGCGCATCAGCGTGCAGCACTGATTTGGGCAGTTTGTGACGGTGCAGCTGGGGACCAGTGTGGGAGTAAGGTCGGTGGGTCAGGCCGGAGAATATAGAAGCAGAAAACACCTGAATAGAGGAAGTGTAGAAACTGGAACCCCTAGATTTGGGACAACTGAATGGAGGGAGCACGTCCACCTGGGGCACAGCAGTACATGTAAACTCACCCAGTCCTGCGACACCTGATAAACAGAGGGAGAAACGCCTAAAATAGGTGCAAAACAGAAAATGCAGTAGCAACAAGATTTGGGACACCTGGACAGAGGGAGCAACGCCTAAAATGGCAGTCAAACAGTAAATGCAGTAACAAGATTTGGGACGCCTGGATAGAGGTAGAAACGCCTAGAATGGGGGTACAACCGTAAAGGCTGTACCATTTAGATTTGGGACAACTGGAGAAGGGAAAAGCACCTTAAATGGGACTTAACAGTCAACAGAAACACAGTAACACCTACATCTGGGACACCTGGATAGAGGGAGAAATGCCTAAATGGAGTACTAAACTAGACAGTTAATGAAGCAAAATCGAGATTTGGGGCACCTGGATAGAGGGAGAAATGCCCAAATGTGGGTACGAAACTAGACAGTAAATGCAGTAGCTTCTAGGTTTGGGACACATGGGTATAGGGAGAGCACCTAAAATGGGGGTTGAAACAGTAAGCAGTAAATGCAGTAACACCTAGATTGGGACACTTGACTAGAGGCAGAAATGCCCAAATGGGGGTACAACAGGAAACACAGTAACACCTAGATTTGAGACACCTGGATACCACAAGGCTCCTTGTTATCCCCACTGTTGCTCAACCAGGGGTGTTGCTAGGTCTAGAAAAGATCAGGGGCTATGCTAATGTCGGTACTGTCGGGACTCGGGGCTAGGTAGCCTTTTGGTTGTAGTCCCGGAGATTCTATCCGGGGCTACAACCAAAAGACCCGGGGCTATAGCCCTCTAAACCTCCCCATAGCAACGCCCCTGTGCTCAACATCTATATGACGCCACTAATTTACCTCATCAAAAGACACTGCCACACATGCTACAATTACGCAGGCGATACCCAAATCATGTACAAAATCAACAGCGATGAAGAGGACAACCCCACGCTAACAGACTGTCTCAAATAATTCTATCAATGAATAAACACTAATAACCTTAAAATTAACCCAGGCAAAATGGACTTGCCAACAAATCACTTTAGCTGCCCTATGAGTACCTGTAGGATAGCTCCTTGTTATGCATGATCTCAATTTTCCTCCTATCAAATTAATGTTATAATGTTGAAGTATGCTCTCACTGCATTGCCTTTCCTAGTGTACCCATATATTCTGAATGTATCTTTTGTACCCTTCAACACTGTACTGGATTGTGTATATACCATTTGTGTTTATCATTGCATATGCTTCCATTGAATCAATCCACCATTAAGATTTGGGTTAACTACCACAAATGTAGCTGTATTGTGTAACCTGTAACATACTATGTAAACTGCTTCTGTATCGTGTAATGTGTAACTTACTATATAACCTAAGAATGCACCCAGATGCCTTCGGGTTTGGTGCGCTATATACATAAACAAAATATAAATACAAAGACACCCACAACCAAGGGAACAACAAGGACATCCCATTGCCCACAGAACTGGAACCCCACCAGAACCATCCAAAGTAGTCAAAAACCTTTGAATCCTAACAGACAACAAGGTAACACTCGAACCACAAGTAAATGCGATAATTAAGAAATGCTTCTTCCATCTTCACACGATTGAAAAGATTCTACCCTTCCTCTCCTTCTTGCACAAAACACTTGCCATCATATCCCTTATGTCCAGTATAGACTATGCCAACAGTGTATACCTTGGAATGCCGCAGTACTTACTACTGAGTAAACCTCAACGAAAACAGATTGCAGCTCCAGACTTCTCAAACTCTCCCGAAGAGACCACATCACACCAGCGCTAAGGATGCTACATGGGCTCCCAGTCAAAAACAAATCACCTTCAAAACAATGTGCATAACACACAAAGCAATCCACAGCCAGAGAGCACAATCCTACAAAAGAAAATCGCCATCTACAAACCAACAAGAGAACACTTAGATCCAGCAATGACATCCGCCTTGAACCTAAACCCTAAACGAGAAAAATACATGGAGGATCATCCTTCTCTTGCATAGCTGTAAAACTCTGGATCTCCCTCCCGAGAGAAACACAAAACTACAGAGGACCATCTAAAATGCAGAAAATGTCTAAAAACCTGGTTCTTCAACTGAACAGCATCTACGCTCATCGAAATGAACAAATACACAGAAAAGGAGCCCAGCAAAACCAAGCACTGAAAGAACACACCCCACAAGAACCGAGACCGAGCAAAAGAAATAACCCCCCATCAACACAATCCAACAAGCCAAACCAGAGAAAACCCAGCAAAAGAAACATGCCTGAAAAGAGGGGAATACAACCATTAAGGCACACCAGGAAACCCCCCCTACTCGAATAACCTGGTACTATACTCGGCATTTTTAAAAAAAAAAGTATTAAAATTATATGTTTGATAGTACAAACTTTTCATTATAGCATTTCATTAGCATATTTGGATGTTTTATCATGCTTAGATATTTGCAAGTTGGTAGAATGTTTAATCGAAATTGTAAAAAGAGATCACGAGTAGTAAGTCGGTCTGGAAAGCATGCCAGATAAGTTGGAAGTTCATGGAGAGTCCTTGTTTCAATTGCACATTTTAGGAAACGTTTGTTTTTT
Organism: Ambystoma mexicanum; assembly: GCF_040938575.1. Classification (NCBI taxonomy): domain Eukaryota; kingdom Metazoa; phylum Chordata; class Amphibia; order Caudata; family Ambystomatidae; genus Ambystoma; species Ambystoma mexicanum. The sequence goes on along the minus strand of NC_090921.1, from coordinate 240,477,643 downwards.
GTTTGTTCTGTAATTGTTTTATCCAATCGTTTCTCTGGAGATTTCATTTTGCATATTGTGGTCTGTGTATTAGCATGTCTTCGGTGATTTCTTCATCTTTCATTCTTTTTCTTATTTCACTGGACCAATGATGGAGAGCTGTCACATGTAGAGCGTTATTTTTTTCCTTTAACTTTTCTAAGGATGGAGCCGCCAAGGGGTGCCGAGATGTGCTAACTTCTCTCGGCCGGTCTCTGTCCCGTGGCACTAAATCTGTGGGAATTGAGCCCACCAGCCCCGTTGAAATTTGTCTTGGACCTCCTTGTAGGAAGGCCAAACCTAGAGTGTGCCTGCGGTGTGCGGTCCCGGAGTCCTGCGGCCCTGGGAGCCCAGAGTTGAGACGGTGGTGTATGTGGCCTGTTGTCGTCCCTGGCGGGCGCGCCGCGCGGGAGACATCTGCCCTGGGGTGGGGGAGGTGCAGCTCCGGGGGTGCGCTCATGGCCCGGACTGCGGGCCGGAGCGGTGTTGTCGGGGGTGGTGGTGACCCTTCTGCCCCCCCGGGGACGCCCTGCGGCGACCGGTGGAGCTAAGTATTGAGCACTTCGGTGCGGAGAGCGCTCGGCACGCTGCTGGAGCTGGGTCCGCAGCCAGGACCAAGACAGAGAGATCTGCTGCAAGTAAGAGCGGTGGATGATAGAGCGGTCCGCTGGGCTGAGGAGAGAGCCGCGGTGCGGCAAGCTCCCTGGAGTGAGCGTCCAGCGAGGCACGGTGGCCTCCTCAGCCGTGTCCGGCAGGGCTCCCAGTATTTTGCTGCAGTGTTTTGTTGGAGCGGAGGGGGGCTACCCGGAGGCTCAGCCCAGGCTGTGGCGGTGAGTGGAGCCGGGGTGTGCCAGGTATAGGTGCCCCGTGGAGGTTTGTCGACGGCGAGTCTTGTCTGGGCTGGACAACCACTGGACACAGGGTCACGTTTGGTGAGCCATTTTCCTAAAGTTGTGCAATCTGTCCTGTAATACGGTGGCCTTGTGTTACAAACCCTCAAGCTGCATGTATGCTGCTAAAAGCCTGCATGACTTGAAGAGCATTTAAACAGCCTGTCACATCGCTCACAGCAAACCTCACAAGGATAGCTTCATTGTCTTTCAATTGCTCGCTATGGAACAAATGACATCACGGCACGGAGCTATTTCCTGGTTGAATGTTTGATTTTCTTGTGCACTGCAGCTCCCACAAAGACACCTTCCTCTGTATATTGTGTTACCCGTGCTGTAATTATATGTCGGAGTATATATATTTTTGTTCCCAGTCAGCCAGGAAGAATGAAGACGGTATGACAGGCTTCTTTCGCCTTTTCCGGGGGTGAAATAGGTTGGCTGTCAGTTGGGCCGAAGCGGCAGTCTGTCTGCGGGCCGTAAGTTGATCTGCGCCCTGCTGGAGGGGAGAGGCCTCCCAGACCAGGTCGTGGGTCCTAACATTACTCCACCAGGAGGTCTCCTGTTATTCTGTTTGGGGTGCCCTCGTGATCCCCCTTGAATGGACTGGGCACAGGCCCTACAAAAATATCGGAGAGTGGTGGCAGATAAGGGGAAGCCGTCATGCAGGCTGGGGCCGAGTTGGAAGCATCAGAGGCTCTGTCAGTGAGCCGCAACATGGCAACCCTGCTGGAGGAGATACGATGCTTTCAAGCTGATGTCAACAAATGCCTGGATTCTCTGGACAAGAAGGTTGATGCCGTAGAAGATCGTGTTCAGGCCCTTGAGGCCAACAAGACCTCAGCAGACCTTTTTGAGACGCAATTTGATATGAGGCTGGCTGAGCTTGAGAGGTGGGAGGAGAAAGTCACCCTCAAGCTGGATGACTTATAAAATAGGGAACGGCGCTCTAATTTAAGTTTTTTTGGTATGCCAGAATTGGAGGGGGAGTCTCAGGCGGACATTGTGAGAGGGGTCAAGGCAATTGTAAGTAGCCTTTTTGATGGCAAAAATACCAGCAAGCCCACAATCGATAGGGCCCATAAGGCAGGGAGGCGCGCGGTGAGCCACGTACGGTCCTTGTGAAATTTCACTACTTTGCTGAAAAAAACAAGATCCTGGATTTAGCACGTAAGAAGGGCCCTATCGACTGGAAAGGTGTGCAAATCAAGACTTATCAAGATCGGTCGGCGCTCACCCTTGCTCGACAGCGCCTTTGCGGATCCTTGACGAGGTGGTTACAATCCAAGGGAGTATGTTATAGATGGGGCCACCCGTTTTCCTTTGCCTTTGAGCTAGATGGCTACAAATACTCTCTCTCCTCAGAAACTGACATTCAGCGAGTCTCTCGTGAGCTCTAGGGAGATGCCCCTTCTAAGGACGATGCAGAGAGGGGGAAGGGGTCAGACGGGGACCGCCCTGGCCCATCGGAATTTGTGGGTCGGCGTCGTGTGCAGGGGCACAGGAAATTCAGGAGAGTGGCACCCCCATCCCCAAAGCAGCTGACGCCTTGAATTTGTTGGTGAAGATTTCTGCGCTGGTTGTTGTGGGGGGTTTTATGGGGCCATCTGGCTGATCTTGTTTTGGCCTTGGCCGCCCCCTTGTGTTACTGGTTCTTTGTTTTGTTCCAAGCTTATGATGGGGTCTCGGGCTGAGGGGGTGGCATATACTAGGGGTGGTGTTTGGGGCTTGCTTCTTGATAAAGGACGGGCGGCTCAACATGTTATTTGCTTGCATGATGTGTGAGGCGCCTGGGTGGAGGCGATCTCTGGCGGCCCAGTAGTGCGGCGATGAGATGTCGCAGTCTATTCAGGCGCTCAGAGGTGGGGGGGGGGGATGGCGGTGGGAGGGAGCTGATGTTATTGGGATGGTTTTGGGTGGGCAATGGGGGGGTCTGGTTGTTGTTTTCTTGGTTTTTGAGGTGTGTCGGGTTGCTGGAGTCTCTGAGGAGAAAGGGTTACATAGGTCCTTTGTTGATCTCCCTTGGTGCGTGTGAGCTGGAGGTGCGGACATTCAGGTGTGGCCCTCAAGATGGGGGGAAAGTTTTTTATGGCCCATCTAATGGATGATTCTATGCAGAGGTTGTTGGTGGGGTCCCTCAATGTGTGGGGATCGAATTCGCCTACGGAAAGGTCCCTGGTGGCGAGGGAACTCACTAGGCTTAAGCTGCACTTCTTTTTTGTGCAGGAAACTCACTGGGTTAGGGGAAGGAACCACCGTTCCGAGCTAAAGCTATTCAACATTTGTTCCATTCCTCGTATGGGGCGAAGAAGCGGTGAGTTGGAACAAGTTACTTACCTGTAACTGTTGTTCTCCGGCATGGGTCTGGCATGGATTCACATGCTCATTAATATTCCCCGTCGTCAGGCCGGGAATCCTCGGTAAAGAAAAAAATCAGTATCAGTTTTGTTTCTGATCTGTCTTTCTTAGTAGTAACCAATCACTGATCTCTGGGTCATACTGCCCCCAGCCAATGACTGCCCTCTACCTAAGCCCCTCCCCTGGCAGCCATCCTCAGATTTGGCAGCACGTAAAGTGGCAGTATGACCAAGTGAAGAGCCGCAGAGGGGAAGGAGGGAGAGTTCGCATGTGAATCCATGCCAGACCCATGCTGGAGAACAACAGTTACAGGTAAGTAACTTGTTTTTTCTCCAGCATGGGGTCTGGCATGGATTCACATGCTCATGAATATAAGAATACATAGCAGTATACACATGCACAACCACGGGAGGTGGCAACAGGCTCAACATTAAGCAATACAACAACTCAACATTAAGCATCTCTTACCTCCTCACCAGGCTCACCTTAAGCAAACAGGTTGCGCAGCACTGCTTGACCGACCATGGACTCCTCCCTGGAGTCCCGATCGACGCAGTAGAATCTCGTGAAGCAGGTCCAGCAAGGGCACACCAGACAAGAACACCGTGGTAGCAGCGATTGTCTGGTCGAATGGGCTCTCAGACGGCCAGGCACCGGTCGGTTTGCCAACCGGTGACAGTGCATGATGCAGCCTGAGAGCCATCTGGAAATGGGAGCCTTCGAGAGAGCCTTCCCTTGATTCACAGGTCCAAAGTTCACAAACAGCTGTGATGTCTTCCGAAAACTCTTTGTGCGGTCCACGTAGAACTTCAGCGCTCTAGCCAAATCCAGCGAGTGCAAAGTCCTCTCGGCCGGAGACGAAGGCGACAGGAAGAAAACTGACAACACCAAGGGCTCGTTGAGGTAGAAGTCCGACGGCACCTTGGGCATAAAGGAGGGGTGCGTCCTCAGCACCACCCTTGTGTCGTGAAAAGTCAAGTATGGAGGCTTGCAAGATAGGGCCTAGATCCCTCCCACTCGTCGTGCGAAGGTGATGGCCACAAGAAATGCTGTTTTCCACAACAGGAACTTCAACGGCGCCGAATGCATAGGCTCGAATGGGGCCCCCATTAGCCTGGTCAGTACCACGTTGAGCTCCTTCACCGGCGGGAACGATCGGAATAGTCCCTTCATAAATTCCTTCACCAGACGATGAGACCACAAGGACGCCCATCCTGTAGTTCTGGTGTATCGGGAAATGGCAGCCAGATGTATCTTGACGGAGGCGTGAGCCAGTCCAGCTTTGGCCAGCGACAGTAGGTACGGCAATACTTGAGGGGCCGTAATCCGCAGAGGGTTAATCTTCTGTGCACGGTACCAGACAGAGAACCTCTTCTACTTATGTCCATAACATTTGAGAGTTGAGGACGCCCTGGCTTTTGCAAGAACCTCTCTGCAGTCAGCCGGGTTATCGTATCCTCCAAACTCTAGTGCTGCAGGAGCCATGCCTGCAAGTTCAGCGACTCCGGGTCGTGATGGAGAATGGCACCTCCTTCTCTGGAGAGAAGATCTGCGTCCGTCGCCAGCCTGATAGGTGGGGACGCTGACAAGTCCAGAAGGTCCGGGAACCAGATCTGTCTCGGCCACGCCGGTGCGACGAGGATCATCCTGCGCCTGGACCTCTTGAGCTGGTTGATGAGACGGAGCGGCTACGGCAACGGAGGGAACGCGTACAGAAACAGTCCCAAGGGAACGAGAAAGCATTGCCCATGCTCCTCGGCTGGGCGAACCTGCTGGCGAAACTCTGGCACTTGGAGTTCGTCGCCGTTGCAAACAGGTCGATCTGGGGTTTGCCCCCCCGTTGAAAGAGCCGATCCACCTGGTCCTGGCGTAGTTCCCACTCGTGGCACGAGCGCAGCTCCCTGCTGAGTGAGTCGGCGATGGTGTTTTTTATTCCTGCCAGGTGGAAGGGAACCAGAAACATCCCCTGGGCAACGGCCCAGTGCCACCGATCCTGGGCCTCCTTGGATAGGGCTGGGGATCTGGTGCCTCTCTGCTTCCGGATGTAGAACATCGTGGTGGTGTTGTCGGTGAAGATCCTCACCACTTTGTCCTTGAGTGACAGAAGGAACAATTTGAGCGCCCAGAACACAGCTCGTAGCTCCAGGATGTTGATGTGAAGAGACCTCTCCTCCGGGAGCCAGAGGCCTCTTGCGTGGAGATCTCCGGTGTGGCCCCCCATCCCTCCAGGGAGGCGTCCGTCATTACCGTCTCCTGATACGCTGGGGCCTGAAAGTCCATGCCTGCCGCGAGGTGCGCACGGGCACCCCACCATAGAATCGACCGACGGAACTCCTCGTCGAGCGGGATCCTGTCTTCGAAGCTTGCCGCCGCTTGAATCCAGCGGACGTCAAGGAACTCTTGTAGCGGACGCATCCGAAGTCTGCAAAGGGGCACAAGGTAGATGCATGAGGACATCATCCTGAGGAGGGACTTGATGGACATCATTCTGGCCACATCTGTGGCTAACAGGCACTCCACCTTGCCCAAAATGGCCTTCGTCCTTTCTTCCGACAGAGATGCCAATCGCTTAACTGTATCGAGCTTCGCTCCCAGAAACAGTGCCACCTGCAAAGGGACCAGATGGGATTTTGGGTAGTTGATGGCGAATCCCAGCTCCGTGAGCAGGCGGGCGGTCCTCGCTGTGTGTGAGACGGCGAGTACTCTTGACCTTGCATGGATTAGCCAGACGTCCAGGTAGGGGTAGACGTGGATCCCTTGCAGGCGCAGCCGCGCCGCCACAGGTGCGAGGCACTTGGTGAACACCCTGGGTGCCGACTTTAATCCGAACGGCAGGGCTCTGAATTGGTAGTGATGCCCCTGGACTACGAATCTGAGGAACTTTCTGTGTCCTTTTAGAATGGGGATGTGGAAGTAAGCATCCTCCAGGTCCAGTGACGATAGGAAGTCGCCCTCCTCCAGCTGTCCCAGCACGTGCTGGAGGGTGACCATCCTGAATTTCTGTGCCTTGAAGTACTTGTTCTACCGACGCAGGTCCAGGATAGGGCGCCAACTGTAGGCCTCCTGGGTCAAGGAGCGGGCCGCCTGGCGGTAAGTAGAAGAGCCGCCGCTGGATCCCTTGGAGGCTCCCTGTCTGCCTCCAGAGCTCCGAAAGGGCCGCCGTTGCTGAAGGACTACTAGGGCTCGGGCTGTTTCTGTGTCTGTCTTGATTGCCTGGAGGGACTCATCCACCGTCTTTCAAAACAGGTTGTTGCCGTCGAACGGCATGTCCAACACTCTGGTCTGGACGTCCTGGCGAAAGTCCGTCGCCGTGAGCCATCCTCGTCGTAGGAGGCAAACCCCGATGGAGGCAAATGTCCATTGCCAACGTTAAGGCATGATCCGAAGCCACCCCCTCAGCCCGAGACCCCATCATAAGCTTGGAACAAAACAAAGAACCAGTAACACAGGGGGCGGCCAAGGCCAAAACAAGATCAGCCAGATGGCCCCATAAAACCCCCCACAACAACCAGCGCAGAAATCTTCACCAACAAAGTCAAGGCGTCAGCTGCTTTGGGGATGGGGGTGCCACTCTCCTGAATTTCCTGTGCCCCTGCACACGACGCCGACCCACAAATTCCGATGGGCCAGGGCGGTCCCCGTCTGACCCCTTCCCCCTCTCTGCATCGTCCTTAGAAGGGGCATCTCCCTAGAGCTCACGAGAGACTCGCTGAATGTCAGTTTCTGAGGAGAGAGAGTATTTGTAGCCATCTAGCTCAAAGGCAAGGGAAAACGGGTGGCCCCATCTATAACATACTCCCTTGGATTGTAACCACCTCGTCAAGGGTCCGCAAAGGCGCTGTCGAGCAAGGGTGAGCGCCTTTGCGGACCCTTGACGAGGTGGTTATGATGGGGTCTCGGGCTGAGGGGGTGGCATATACTAGGGGTGGTGTTTGGGGCTTGCTTCTTGATAAAGGACGGGCGGCTCAACATGTTATTTGCTTGCATGATGTGTGAGGCGCCTGGGTGGAGGCGATCTCTGGCGGCCCAGTAGTGCGGCGGTGAGATGTCGCAGTCTATTCAGGCGCTCAGAGGTGGGGGGGGGGGATGACGGTGGGAGGGAGCTGATGTTATTGGGATGGTTTTGGGTGGGCAATGGGGGGGTCTGGTTGTTGTTTTCTTGGTTTTTGAGGTGTGTCGGGTTGCTGGAGTCTCTGAGGAGAAAGGGTTACATAGGTCCTTTGTTGATCTCCCTTGGTGCGTGTGAGCTGGAGGTGCGGACATTCAGGTGTGGCCCTCAAGATGGGGGGAAAGTTTTTTATGGCCCATCTAATGGATGATTCTATGCAGAGGTTGTTGGTGGGGTCCCTCAATGTGCGGGGATCGAATTCGCCTACGGAAAGGTCCCTGGTGGCGAGGGAACTCACTAGGCTTAAGCTGCACTTCTTTTTTGTGCAGGAAACTCACTGGGTTAGGGGAAGGAACCACCGTTCCGAGCTAAAGCTATTCAACATTTGTTCCATTCCTCGTATGGGGCGAAGAAGCGGTGAGTTGGAACAAGTTACTTACCTGTAACTGTTGTTCTCCGGCATGGGTCTGGCATGGATTCACATGCTCATTAATATTCCCCGTCGTCAGGCCGGGAATCCTCGGTAAAGAAAGAAATCAGTATCAGTTTTGTTTCTGATCTGTCTTTCTTAGTAGTAACCAATCACTGATCTCTGGGTCATACTGCCCCCAGCCAATGACTGCCCTCTACCTAAGCCCCTCCCTTGGCAGCCATCCTCAGATTTGGCAGCACGTAAAGTGGCAGTATGACCAAGTGAAGAGCCGCAGAGGGGAAGGAGGGAGAGTTCGCATGTGAATCCATGCCAGACCCATGCTGGAGAACAACAGTTACAGGTAAGTAACTTGTTTTTTCTCCAGCATGGGGTCTGGCATGGATTCACATGCTCATGAATATAAGAATACATAGCAGTATACACATGCACAACCACGGGAGGTGGCAACAGGCTCAACATTAAGCAATACAACAACTCAACATTAAGCATCTCTTACCTCCTCACCAGGCTCACCTTAAGCAAACAGGTTGCGCAGCACTGCTTGACCGACCATGGACTCCTCCCTGGAGTCCCGATCGACGCAGTAGAATCTCGTGAAGCAGGTCCAGCAAGGGCACACCAGACAAGAACACCGTGGTAGCAGCGATTGTCTGGTCGAATGGGCTCTCAGACGGCCAGGCACCGGTCGGTTTGCCAACCGGTGACAGTGCATGATGCAGCCTGAGAGCCATCTGGAAATGGGAGCCTTCGAGAGAGCCTTCCCTTGATTCACAGGTCCAAAGTTCACAAACAGCTGTGATGTCTTCCGAAAACTCTTTGTGCGGTCCACGTAGAACTTCAGCGCTCTAGCCAAATCCAGCGAGTGCAAAGTCCTCTCGGCCGGAGACGAAGGCGACAGGAAGAAAACTGACAACACCAAGGGCTCGTTGAGGTAGAAGTCCGACGGCACCTTGGGCATAAAGGAGGGGTGCGTCCTCAGCACCACCCTTGTGTCGTGAAAAGTCAAGTATGGAGGCTTGCAAGATAGGGCCTAGATCCCTCCCACTCGTCGTGCGAAGGTGATGGCCACAAGAAATGCTGTTTTCCACAACAGGAACTTCAACGGCGCCGAATGCATAGGCTCGAATGGGGCCCCCATTAGCCTGGTCAGTACCACGTTGAGCTCCTTCACCGGCGGGAACGATCGGAATAGTCCCTTCATAAATTCCTTCACCAGACGATGAGACCACAAGGACGCCCATCCTGTAGTTCTGGTGTATCGGGAAATGGCAGCCAGATGTATCTTGATGGAGGCGTGAGCCAGTCCAGCTTTGGCCAGCGACAGTAGGTACGGCAATACTTGAGGGGCCGTAATCCGCAGAGGGTTAATCTTCTGTGCACGGTACCAGACAGAGAACCTCTTCTACTTATGTCCATAACATTTGAGAGTTGAGGACGCCCTGGCTTTTGCAAGAACCTCTCTGCAGTCAGCCGGGTTATCGTATCCTCCAAACTCTAGTGCTGCAGGAGCCATGCCTGCAAGTTCAGCGACTCCGGGTCGTGATGGAGAATGGCACCTCCTTCTCTGGAGAGAAGATCTGCGTCCGTCGCCAGCCTGATAGGTGGGGACGCTGACAAGTCCAGAAGGTCCGGGAACCAGATCTGTCTCGGCCACGCCGGTGCGACGAGGATCATCCTGCGCCTGGACCTCTTGAGCTGGTTGATGAGACGGAGCGGCTACGGCAACGGAGGGAACGCGTACAGAAACAGTCCCAAGGGAACGAGAAAGCATTGCCCATGCTCCTCGGCTGGGCGAACCTGCTGGCGAAACTCTGGCACTTGGAGTTCGTCGCCGTTGCAAACAGGTCGATCTGGGGTTTGCCCCCCCGTTGAAAGAGCCGATCCACCTGGTCCTGGCGTAGTTCCCACTCGTGGCACGAGCGCAGCTCCCTGCTGAGTGAGTCGGCGATGGTGTTTTTTATTCCTGCCAGGTGGAAGGGAACCAGAAACATCCCCTGGGCAACGGCCCAGTGCCACCGATCCTGGGCCTCCTTGGATAGGGCTGGGGATCTGGTGCCTCTCTGCTTCCGGATGTAGAACATCGTGGTGGTGTTGTCGGTGAAGATCCTCACCACTTTGTCCTTGAGTGACAGAAGGAACAATTTGAGCGCCCAGAACACAGCTCGTAGCTCCAGGATGTTGATGTGAAGAGACCTCTCCTCCGGGAGCCAGAGGCCTCTTGCGTGGAGATCTCCGGTGTGGCCCCCCATCCCTCCAGGGAGGCGTCCGTCATTACCGTCTCCTGATACGCTGGGGCCTGAAAGTCCATGCCTGCCGCGAGGTGCGCACGGGCACCCCACCATAGAATCGACCGACGGAACTCCTCGTCGAGCGGGATCCTGTCTTCGAAGCTTGCCGCCGCTTGAATCCAGCGGACGTCAAGGAACTCTTGTAGCGGACGCATCCGAAGTCTGCAAAGGGGCACAAGGTAGATGCATGAGGACATCATCCTGAGGAGGGACTTGATGGACATCATTCTGGCCACATCTGTGGCTAACAGGCACTCCACCTTGCCCAAAATGGCCTTCGTCCTTTCTTCCGACAGAGATGCCAATCGCTTAACTGTATCGAGCTTCGCTCCCAGAAACAGTGCCACCTGCAAAGGGACCAGATGGGATTTTGGGTATTTGATGGCGAATCCCAGCTCCGTGAGCAGGCGGGCGGTCCTCGCTGTGTGTGAGACGGCAAGTACTCTTGACCTTGCATGGATTAGCCAGACGTCCAGGTAGGGGTAGACGTGGATCCCTTGCAGGCGCAGCCGCGCCGCCACAGGTGCGAGGCACTTGGTGAACACCCTGGGTGCCGACTTTAATCCGAACGGCAGGGCTCTGAATTGGTAGTGATGCCCCTGGACTACGAATCTGAGGAACTTTCTGTGTCCTTTTAGAATGGGGATGTGGAAGTAAGCATCCTCCAGGTCCAGTGACGATAGGAAGTCGCCCTCCTCCAGCTGTCCCAGCACGTGCTGGAGGGTGACCATCCTGAATTTCTGTGCCTTGAAGTACTTGTTCTACCGACGCAGGTCCAGGATAGGGCGCCAACTGTAGGCCTCCTGGGTCAAGGAGCGGGCCGCCTGGCGGTAAGTAGAAGAGCCGCCGCTGGATCCCTTGGAGGCTCCCTGTCTGCCTCCAGAGCTCCGAAAGGGCCGCCGTTGCTGAAGGACTACTAGGGCTCGGGCTGTTTCTGTGTCTGTCTTGATTGCCTGGAGGGACTCATCCACCGTCTTTCAAAACAGGTTGTTGCCGTCGAACGGCATGTCCAACACTCTGGTCTGGACGTCCTGGCGAAAGTCCGTCGCCGTGAGCCATCCTCGTCGTAGGAGGCAAACCCCGATGGAGGCAAATGTCCATTGCCAACGTTAGGGCATGATCCGAAGCCACCTCTCTTTCCTGCAGAATCTGTAGGGCCTCCGCCCTCTTGTCGTCCAGTAGGAAGTCTAGCAGAGGAGCTATCTTGAGCCAAAGCTCCCTATCGTAACGGGCCACAATCGCTAAGGCGTTGGCCGCCTTAATCGTTGTCACCGCCGACGAGATGACTCGTCGTCCCATGGAGTCCAACTTCTTGCCCTCGCTGTCCGGCGGGGAAGTGGAAGTTGAAGCCGCCGCACACGCTGCTTTCTTCTTCGCACCTGCCGAGACGACAGAGTCTGGTGTGGGCTGGGCCCTGAGGCACAAGGGGGCGGCATCGGGGACCCAGTACTTCTTCTCGTACCTGTGCCTCTTGGCGGGTGTTGTGGAAGGGTTCTTGAGGATAGCCAGCCCGTCGTCCCAAATGTCGTCGAGCAATGGCACAGCGCGGACCGTCTTTCTCTTGGCCTCTCGTCGTTGGTAAAGAAAACCTTCCTTTTTCTGTTCCTCAGGGCAGAGCTGGAAGAGCTTGGATGTCCTGGCTATCATGGCGTGAAAAGAGCCAATTTCGTCGGGCGGAGAGGCCCGGGGGGCGGGGGGTGATGACGGGATGCCCGTTGTGTCATCGCCGCCGTCGTCGTCCGTCCCCATCGCTGTATCCGTCACCGTATCCTCCCGAGGTTCCGGTGAGGGGGATGAGGGGTCCACAGGCCTCATGGGCACGAAGGACAGAGCGGGGTGGACTCTCCTCCGCTTGTTCGGAGGGCTTCCCGACGGGCTGGTTCTGGATCCTCCGTCGGGGTCCGTGGTAACCTCGTCCTTATCTCAGTACATATCGAGATCGACCGGGGCCTCTCCAGAAGCTTACCCGGGTTCTCGGACTTCCTCTTCCCCGAACCAGAGCGCTGGCTCGTGGTTGATCGTGCCGGGGAAGTTGCGCCCTGCCTGGCAGTCGAGGAGCCCGACCTTTCGGCGCTCCCGGTGCCCGCAGACTCGCGGTGCTTGGCCTTCTGTTGGGCCCCCGTCGCCGGGGTGCCCTCACAGGACGTAGAAGACCGCTCAGACTTTTTTATCGCCTTCTCACCTGCTGTGCCCTTCTCCAGCCAGGCGGCGAGGCGGGAACGACGATCTTGCTTGGTCCGTTCCAACAGGTTCTTGCCGAACGCACAGTCCTTCTCCATGTGCGTCTTGTCCTCATGAAGGCAGTAGAGACATCCCGAATGCTCGTCCTCCTTGAAAACATTTTGCAATCCGTATCCTGGGCAGCTCCTGAACAGCTTGGATCCGGGCATCGAGCTTCCCTTGTCCTGGGCCGTGTCCGTTGAGGTAGGCCACAGATCTTCTGGAATCCTCCAAGAAGCGTAACTCGACGAAAACTTCACCCTTGAGGGGCGTAGAAGAATTCCGAAACGGGTCCCCGTTATCGGAAGTAGAAACGGTGGAGCTTGAGGCACGATTAACTGAAAAAATGAGAAAAATCTCCTGAAAAACGCGAAAACGCAGTAAAAGCTCGAGAGCTAAAACACGAGGACTCCCAACACTTGAACGTGCGGTAAAAATCTGAGGATGGCTGCCAGGGGAGGGGCTTATGTAGAGGGCAGTCATTGGCTGGGGGCAGTATGACACAGAGATCAGTGATTGGTTACTACTAGGAAAGACAGATTTTTTTCTTTACCGAGGATTCCCGGCCTGACAACGGGGAATATTCATGAGCATGTGAATCCATGCCAGACCCCATGCTGGAGAAGCTTTGTTGATTTCCCCCAAGGCTCTTTTTGTCCCAAAGGCTCATAGGTCCGACTCGGAGGGACGCTACATTATGGTCAAGGGATTAGTGAAATTTTAACATGGTTCTCTGGCCGGATAGGGATAGGAAGTCCCTTTCCTCCTGCCCAGACCAGCGGGTTCAGTGGAAAATGGCGGACTCATTTTGACGGACTAATGAGGGGTTGGGCTTGGTAGATGTGCACTCCGTTGAGGGGAACCGCGACCCTCTGTTCTCTAGGATAGATCTCGTCTTAGTAGATTCAACGCTTCGGGAAAGTGTCTCGAACTTTGGTGTGGAGGATGTCCTGTGGTCCGACCATGATTTAGTTTGGGTCACATTAGGGGTGCCCCCGCGGACGCAGACTAGGGCTCAGTGGATATGTAATGATACGTTGCTGTTAGATAAGGAGCTTAAGGAGTCTCTTTTGGCTCAATTAATGAATATTTCCTTCTTAACGACACGGGGAGGTGGATGTCCTGGGAGTGTGGGATGCATTTAAGGCCACAGTGAGGGGCATACTCACAGAGATGGGCGCAAGAAGAAAGAGGGAGCGTGGCAGGGAGGAACTTAAGTTGAGGGAGCAAATTGCTGCCATTCAGCCGGGAGCAAAGCTGAAGTCTCAGATGGCCGCGGGAAAATGGGAAGAGCTTCAGAATCTCAAGGCTAAATTGTCTGCCTTGCTCGTGGGACAAACGGAAAGAAAGCTGGCCTTTTTGAAACAGCGGTATATGGAGCGGGGGGAAAAGGCGGATAAGATTCTGGCGTGGCGCCTAAGGGAGCTTCAAAACAGCAGGAGGGTGAATTGCATTATGGGTCGGACAGAGGAGGAGGTTCTGCAGGATGATAAGATAGCAGCGGAGTTTGGGCATTATTACGAGGGTCTTTACTCGTCGGAATACTCAGGGGACTGGGCTGATGTGGACCAATTTTTGGAATCACTGCATATTCCTCTCTCTCTGCTGAAGGCGTTGGATTCGTTGGACCTCTCAGTCTCTCCCCAGGAGGTGGTAGACACTATCTCCTCCTTGAAGAGTGGCACAGCTCTGGGAGACGATGGCTTCACTATCCGGTTTTATAAAACATTCTGCGCCGTGGCAACCCCATTTCTGGCTAAAGTGTATAACTCCGCCTTGGAATCTGGTTCCCTGCCCCCCTCTATGATGTCAGCTCTTATTGTAGTGTTACCGAATGATGGGAAGGATCCCACGCAATGTCAGTTATATAGACCCATTTCCCTCCTTAACGTAGATGTTAAGATTTTGGCTAAGCTCTTTGGCTAAGCTCTTAGCGAATAGGCTATCTAAATTTCTTCCCTCCCTGGTTCATGGCGACCAGGTTGGTTTCATCTCCGGTCGCCAGGGGACGGATAACGCGAGGAAGACCTTGGGGCTAATGCAAGAGGTGTCGAAGCGGGATTTGGAGGTCTATCTCTTGTCTTTGGACTCTGAGAAAGCCTTTGACCACGTAGAATGGCTTTACATGGGGAGGGTATTATGGAAAATGTGCTTTAGGGACAATTTTTGTAGGTGGGTTGCTGCTCTGTACAATGGTCCCTCAGCTAGGGTGTTGGTTAATGGCTGCATGTCAATGGGGTTCTCGCTCTCTCGGGGCACGCGTCAGGGATGTCCCCTCTCTCCTCCGTTATATGCGTTGGCAATGGAGCCTTTTGCCATTGCAGTCAGGGCTGATGAGGGTCTTACGGGGGTACATTGTGGAGACCATGAATTTAAACTATCCTTGTTTGCGGATGATATTTTAGTGTACCGGACAGGTCTCCATTTGACTCTCCCGCGGTTGTTGGGTCTGATTCGTTGTTTCGGGTCCTTCTCGGGGTTAAAGGTTAATTTGTCCAAGTCATGCATGCAAGTCCCAAATTTGCAGTGAAAGAAACAACCTTGGCGGGCTAAAGATGTTGCTTTCCTTTCAATATGATCTTTCCATTCTTGTTCTTTTGGAGATTAATTTATCATGTCACCTAAATATTTGATTGTATTTATTACTTCAATCTCTTTGCCTTCAAAATTTAATTTCCGGGTTGGCCAGATCTTAGTTTTTTGAGCTGATAGCATCATAAATTTTGTTTTGTTAGTGTTGATGTTCAGCTCATTTTCTTTCATAAAAATTGCCACCTTTTCGAGAGTCTTTTGTAGGCCGAACACTGTTTTATCCATGACTATGTTGTCATCAGCGTAGAATAGAGTTTGTACTGGTTTGTTGTTGATTTTAGGAGGATTCGAGAGTGGATCCTGAATTGCTTTGGCAAAATCATATCTGTATAGGTTGTATAAGCAGGCAGCAAGGGGACACCGTTGCTTCAATCCATTCCAAGTAGTAATTGGTTTAGTTACTACACCATCCTTAGTTAGTCTAACTTGGATGGAAGTGTTGGAGTATAGTTGCATAATTGGGTTTAGAATGGATTGCGGGCAGCCCCAAGATGTTAGTTTCTTCCATAGCTTTAGTCTATTGACTGAATCGAATGCCATTTGTAGGTCAATAAAAACATCATAAACCTGCTGCTTCTCGAAGGTAGCTTCATATTTGATCATACTCAATAGCAATAGGTTAACGTTTGTTCCTATTTTGTTTACGAATCCAGTTTGTCTTCTTTCATTTTTGCCGTTTGTCTCTGCCCATTTATTGAGTTTTTTCAGTAGAAACGCTGCAAACAAATTTCCCAGCGGGTCTAACAAAGCTATGGGTCGGTAATTTTCCGTTTTTTTCCTGTCACCAGTTTTGGAAATCGGGATCAGGATAGCCAAGGTCCAGCTTCGCAGAATTTGTGGAGTTTTTTTCAATTAGAATAAGTAGATGAGAGAAAAAGGTGGCCCATTCTTCAGGCGCTGATTTGAGATTGGCGTTAGAAAGGTCATCCGGCCCAGGCGCTCGAGATGGATTCAAGGAGCTGATGGATTTTATGAGATCTTCTCTTTCCCATTTTAGGTCCCACAAATATTTTTTGTTGTCTTCTTGCACTACCAGGGTATCTGGTTTTTTGCTATACAGATTAGCGAAGTGATCTGTCCAGGCTTGAGCTTCTACTTCTTGAATCATGGTTGATCCCTTGGAATTTTCATTTAGGAGGGACCACAATTGCCTCGTGTTTTTCTGTTTTAAGGCTAGTAAGATAGCCTCTGCATCAGCTTGGTGCATTAAGGATTTGATCGCTTTCATTCAGTTTGACTATTTTTGTTTTTCCCTTTTTATCTCGACTGTTGAGGTTTTTTTTCATCAGCTTAATGTCATTGTTGAAGTGATGCTTATGTTTGATGTTGAGATTTGTGTTGGATTTCTGGGGTTGCTTGGAATTCTGTAGTATCCACTCGTAGTTATGTTTTGGATAATCTGGAAGACAAGAAGCATCAAACTTTGAAAGCAAGTCCACCATTTGAAATTGTTTTAAACAGAGTTTATTGAGGTAGCTGTTTAATTCAAGGTCTGGAAGTAGCAATCGCGGTGCTTGAATTCGTGATATATTCCATGTGATTAATATTTGATGGTGATCACTGTTTACTTGTGGATGGTTAGCGGTTGCTATTAATGATTTCTGTATACCTTCCGAAATGTAAATATAGTCAATGATAGAGGCAGATTTTTTGCATGTCCAGGTTGCAGGAGGTAGACCTTGTTCGTTTGATGGTTGTTCTGTCAAGGTTAAATTTCGAATGTCTGTTTCTTTTGTCCATTTTTTGTCTCTTTGGGACAGTTTGTGGAATTCTAATCTGATACCTTCCGTGCTGTACAGATGTATGTTGAGATCTCCAGCAATAATGAATTCTGTTCGATTGTAAATGCCGACAATTGCATCCAATTTGTCGCATATTGAATCAAGGAATTTGTTGTCGATCATTGCTGTTGGATTCCAATCGATATTGAAAATTGTTAAGTAGATTTCATCTGAAGTTCGATTGAGCTCTTCTACTACGGACGTTATACGGATAATAATGTATTGTGCCCAGGAATGGATGTTTTTCTTGGCTATAACAGTCCAATTTGTGTCTAATTTGCTCAAGATATCCATTCCGGATGATGGCCTACCTTGTTGGGAAGTAATTGCTGGGTTCATGAAGGTAGAGTATCCTTCACAGACTACTTCATTAGAGAGCCAGGTTTCCTGGAGACATATGATGGTCATGTTGTTAGGGAGAATTATCTCTTTAAGGTGAATTTCCTAACCTATTGAGTCCCCCAGCAGCTTTGCTGGATTTCTGGAGTTTGTTTCTTTTCTCCTGCCAAGAGTGAGACTCTTTTTCTCCCAATCTTGGACCTGATTTATGGTATTCCTTTGACTGGTAATGTGTTTTTTGGGCTATGGGGTCCTTTACTCCATAGGGTCTCATGTGTTTTTCTTCTGTGTGTTACACAGCACCCTCCGTGCAGTAACACAGGGGTGTCATAGTGACACCCCACCATAGACTTCATACCCTGGGACTGACTACTGTCTCCCAGGGCATGTAAAGTCACCATTGGCTTTACTAGTCCCAAATTATTAACAGAAACCAGAACAAACCATCATATTGTGGACATACTGGTCGTGGCAATTCGATTGCCCCGGGGTCTGTTAGTCGAGGGGGCATGTCTCCGTCCCCCCTGATCGAGTTTTGGCTGGTGGCAGTGGAAACTACTTTTCATATTCGACCGCAAATATTTTCCTATGGGATTTTCCCATTGTTCGAGGCTACCAACTTTAATTATTTAATTCTCATAGCCTTGAACATACCGCCGGTTTATTTAATTAATATTAATTCTCCGGTTGGTATTTTTTGCCAAGACTCGATTCCAAAATGGTGTTTGTGTTCTCTTCTGTGACTCCAACCCAAGTCGAGCCCTTTGTTCCACTTTTTGGCAGGCTTCTCCACAGAAGCCTCCAAAAGTGGTGCCACTCTGTCTGGGTACCACAGGGGGTGTGGGAGGGGGTTTAGGCACCCTGGACTGAGTTACCTTGGTAACTCAAGTCGCACTCTTGTGTGACTGGCCCAAGTGGTGAGCTGGCCGGCTCACCACTTAGCATGTTTGAGTGACAGCTAGGCTGAGTGAATGGTGGGTTTCTGCATAAAAGCAGGGCTTTGGGGACTGGAACTTCAGAAGTCGCCACAGGAATTGAGAATCCGACGAGGGAGAAGCTGAGCCAACCTACCACGACGACACCACCGGTGGAGCCCTGCAGAACCGACTCACCACATCCCGACGACAGAGAAGATCTCCCGGCTGGAGAGGCTTCTTCCCCTGACTGGTGGCCACAACCAGTTTACCTTCCTTTCTTCGCACCCAGCCCGGTTTGTGGTCGAACTGCCCGTGCCAAGCACCCCGGCAGCCGGATAGCCACTCACCACTGAACCGCGAATCACCGGACCGCTCCTTGTACCTGAGAAACTCTGCGGCTGGTTTCTTCCCTGGCAGTGCAACAGACTCCTGTCTTCCTCCACGACGAGATCCTCTCTTCCCCCGGACGAAGCACCGACTTGCACCCGCTGCCAGGAACAACTGCCCCCGCTGGAGCGTTCTCACCACTTTAAGGTACCGTGTCCGCCAGGCCTCCCTTTCTAAATATTGCTACAAGGTAATAATAACCCCTTAACCTTCTGGACTGGGCTGGCCGCCTTGACCCTCTAACTGGTCCCTTTCTTTGGTCCAACTCCTTTTTGAACCTTTACAAGACTTTTGTGCACTGCAACCGTGTGACCTTGGACACATTTCGTTTGGATCCTCTGAAAGTGGATCCGGCCTCTTGAACTCTAACTTCACGGTTTTACTTTGCCTTCCTCTCTTGTTATGTTCTGATAAAAGTGTTGGGATCTGTTTCAACTTGTTCTCTGCTTTTCTCTCCCTTTTTAAAACAAACTATTAGAGTGCCATCTATGTTAAGCGCTCACTGCTGTCTGAAAATAAGTGGGGCTTTACTTAAGACTGGTCTAATATTCTTTTAAGGGAGTGTATATCTTTTAGCGAACGTGTTTTTGAATTGCTTACTATTAGTGCCTGTGTGTTTTTCTAGATGTGGTTTTAAATAAATAATTATATCTCTTTTACACCAAGCCCTGGTCAGCGTTTACTTGTTCTACTGTGTTCTCTTGACCTATTGTGAATACTTTGTATACTGCCTAACTCTTCTTGAGGGAGGTCTGACTGCTCAGCCACAGCTACCAAGTGAATCCTAAATCGTTTGCAGTGGTCCCAGAGGGAACTGCACAGGTTTCTGCCTAACACATGTCTTTTTGATTTAAGGAACCTTCGGTGAAAATATGTTTAAAGCCTCTAGTATTCCATGAACATAGCGTGATTCGGGTAGGAGAAGACTCCTTAATCCATGGTTGTTATAAGTAGGTCTTAATTCGTGGGCTTTGGAGGTCACCTTCTGTTGACATTTTTTCTTTTGTACTGAGAGTTGTTTTTCTCATCACAGAGCAGGTCTTTCATCCTATTGGTCAAATGTAGATTCGATTGAGTCTTTGTAATTATATTGGCTCTAGGCCGAGGCTTGTTGTTCGATGGAAGTCTTCTGATAGATTGCTTAGAATCAAGATTATTCTGTATTCGATGATCAGAAGTTTGATGTATAGTAATTATTTTGAGAGCCATGGATCTAGTTACAAAGATTTCTTCTATTGCAAAGTCCCATTTAGCTAACTGTACATTTGAAGACATGACATGTAGCAATGTTTCTTGCTTGTAGAAGTCGATGTGAACTGTTTCCATTCTGTTCTTATTAGGGAAATGTAGGACATTGATGTCTCTCGAGGTAATTTGAGTCAGGTGTGGAATGGCATTGAACAATGGTAGAATGTTCGCTCTATTCATGATTAAAGATTCTGCAGGATTCAAACTAGTCGCAGTCAATGACATTCTAAATATGTTGGATACCATTTGTGGATTAACAAATTTTGGTCTAGTTAGTGATGTTTCGTCTTGGGGCACAGGCGTTTCTTCAGTCTTAGAACAATGATCAATTTCCGATGAAGACCAGACTTCTTTGTTTGAAACAGTTGAGTACACAAAAGAAATGTTAGAAGTAGTATTGATTGAAATTGAGTGAACTGAGTCCAACAGGGTCTCATAGCATTCGTCCAGCATTATCAATAGATCGTCTTGAGGATCAGTTATTATATCACGCAATACAGTTGTATGAGCAGCAGAGCCTGTAGATGTCTCAACTGAATGTTCTGACTCGTGGGTTGCTGTGTTGTGATTTATGACAGCTAGTAATGCATCAAGAGGTTCGTCCACTATTGATCTTACTTCAACAGGTGCATTTTGATGGTTTGGACATCATCTTTTGGTTTGTTATTATTTCTTTTGGCTGTTGAGGAGGCAAGTTGAGAGTGTTCTTGTAGATTAACTTGGAGTTTCCTCAAAAAGGCTTGAGAGCCTGACTCGTTTCTTTGGATTTTTTTCCTTTGGAATCGAAGGATTGCCCAAGTGGCATCGTTTAGTTAGATTGAAGATATCAAAGGGGGTGCATGCTGTGGGTTCGATATTGGCAATACTTAGTGGTAATGGAAGGGCCAAGGGCTTTGTATGGGGCACCAAATTTTCGTATTGGGTAGTTTGGTCTCTTTTAGGTATATCTGTTTGTACTGATTTTTCCGTTGAAACAAGCATTGTAGGTTGCACTGGTTTGAAATTTGGATATGGGATTTTTTTGGCTTTGTCGTCCATAAGTTTCTTTGTAATTGTTGCCAATGTGTCTGTCAAATTTTGTTTGTCAACCCGGTCAATTCTTGCGATTTCTGCAAGACGGCTTTGCCATATCCTAGTGGCTTCTGCTTCGTGGTTTAGGCGTTCTTGTTTGGTACCTATGAAGGTTGGTTTGTTTTGTCATAATCATGGCTAATAAAGTTGCTTGATCCTTTGTTGTATCAACCATTGCTTCTTGTATCTTAAGAAAGGGTACCATTGCTATTGATAGGATTGCTATTAACGTATTCTGGAGATCAAGCATTGTAGTTGGAATTCTTTCGGGTACTCCTGGACTGTTAGTCGTAGGCTCATCTTTTTTTGGTTGGAGTAAGGATTCTAGCTCTGGTTGATTATGATCGACCACTAAAGGCTTCAATTGTTGATCAGATTTGGTGGAAGGTTTTGGGACGAAGTTATTTTTTTTGTTTGCAATAGGTGTCGATGTCTTGGTTAGTGCTTCAAGCTTCTTGTTGTGGAGATCTCCAAAAATGTCTTTTCTTCGTTCTTGGGAGTCCATAATGGCATTGATTTCTGTTATGTCTAGAGAAAGCCGAGCAACTCACCTTTCTAATTGCTTATTTATATTACCTGGAGGAGAATCTGAATGTTAATACATTGACTGCCATTGTTGTTTAGCTGTCCGTGCTCTTTGTTGGAGAGTGGGGGTGACAGAAATGTTTGAATGTACGCTTGAATGAGGGTTTCCAGCTTGCAATTCAGACTGTGCTAGTAAATTAAGTTCTTTTTTTTTTGAGGGGCAGAAGGCTGGGCTGCACAGGCAGGCTGAATGCTAGGTCTGGATGGCTGGGTTTGATTCGCCGTGTGATCTAAAATGGCTGGAGAATCTCGTTGTTCTGGAGCAATCGGCATATCATTTCTGCTGATCAATAGATTTTGGGAATGTTCAGAAAGAAGAAGTAGTTTGGCCGGCTGTAGGATTTTAGGCGGCAACCCAATTGGTTGGGAGTTCTTTTTTTCGGGGTTCGATGTCTGCATTAAAGGTAATTGCCCTTGATTTGCTATGAAGTGAGTTGAAAAGTTTGGATCTGTTGATGGTGTCACAATCGACTTGGTCTCGATTTGTACCTTTGCAATAACATACGGTGAGACGGTGAAAGTAGTTGTTTTTCTAATTGAAGATGATGGATCTTGGAATAGATTTTAAGGTTGATCTACGAGGTTTGTATTTTTTGTAATGTTTGCTAATGATTCTACAAGTATCTCTTACAAAAACGCGTTTGCTAGGGTCCATTGTACTTTTAGAAATGGGGTTATTTTTACGTAACAGAGCTCAATATTGGAGGAGTCTATGAACTAAGGTGTTGTAATACTTGGTGATTAATCACTTACCAGGTAACCAGCTGTAAACAGCAGAAAACAACAAATGTTCGTCGCCCTTAACTCCTCGGAGGGCTTCACACCGCAAAGGCGGCCTGTGGATGGTTAAGTAGCCACTTCCTGGGTGCGTGGCTTCAGCTCGAAGATGTCACGTGACTCGCTGAATTCGATCAGCTGTGGCCCGTGCTCGCTTCAAACTGCTGTAGGACCTATAGATTGACGCGAGTTGGACCGGGGCGTGACAGAGTTAACTTTAACAGATTGTAGAGAAGGTAGGGTCAAGGCATTAAACTCCAGTGGAAAACAGCAAATGTTCGTCGCCCTTAACTCCTTGGAGGGCTTCACACTTTCACACCGGCATTTAACCTACCCACGTAGGCCGACCTTATACTGCATACACACTATTTGTGTAATCAACCACTCTCGCATTGAGAATGTGTGTGCAAGCTAGCCGCTTACAGCTTCCCGTCTGACAGTATAGCTAAGCCTTATGCCCCTTGTGCGCCCTGAAACAGATACTATACAACTTCAGAATCATGCTGCGCCAATCAAGAAGGATTAATCAGGATGAGAAATGCACCAAACCTAATAGACTGATGGGAGCAGGAATAGTAACACACCCACATGTATTGATTAAGAGTGGGGAGTGTGTCAAACTGCAGTGTAGTGCGGGTGATGGGAGAGGCGTCTCATTTGGAAGGGCGGTCAGAGACCAGAAGTGCATCTCACATTGATAGAGCTCTCAAGGTGGGACGGGTCCCTCACTGGGATGAACAAATAGGAAGGGGGGGTATATCACACTAAAATGGACTGCTGAGGGTGTGAAATCTGCTACACAAAGGATTGAGTTTGGGGACAGAAACCGTGCCGCACATAGATTGAGTGCTGGGGACAGGGAACGCGTCTCTCCTGGTGGAATTTGTGGGGGTGGTAACTGCTTTGCACCAGAAGGAATGACAGGTGGAGGGATATGGGTCGCAATTAGTCAGAATGTCGGGGATAGGAATTGTATTGCCACAAACTAACCGTACTAAAAACTCACCCCTCTGCAAACGCCTTCTCAAACTCTGAACTAAGCACAACCAATACATCTACAGCACCACAAACCGCATGCACTTCACAACACCCCGACAAGGAAACAAACCACACACAATCTTACCACAATACCACATGATGCCTACCAACTGAACATGCACCTGCGCTCAGTGACAGCTTTCTCTGAACTAAATCTGCCAACAGCACATCAAAGCTATCCTGCTCTCCACCCGCTCAGTTCTACTAACAAAACCCACCACCCTCCTTGCAATGCAGAACTGCCAGAGTGCCAAGAGACTACACAGGTGGCAACAGTGTGTGGGCAGGAACCTTTAACATAACAAACAAATGCATGGTTTGCAAATACAACTGCATGTTTTGCAAGCAGTAGTATACTGTCTGGGCTATGCAGCGAAGTTGGAAAATCTGATGTGTATAGTAAACCGTGTGTACTTTCACTAAGCCTTTTTACCATTGCCAATATATGAAATAATGTTAAGGTAGCTGAAGGCTAGATGGAAACACATTAGACCAGACTGGAATCAGGAAAACAGGCTTGTAAAGACATCCTGTTCAAAATGGAAGTGTGAGAACACAGGAGCTATTATGGAGAGGATGTTTTACTCGCTGATATCATGAGAGTTCATAGCAGATTTGCAGATATCAAGAGTGGATCGTTATCATGAACATCTCATCTCCCATTGTGTAGTCACATGATGGGCAGTGGGATTGGGAAGGTGAACCAACAGGTCAATCCCATTTTCCTCGACCAGCATATAGTGTATTTTATTTGTTTTGTCTTTTACACAGCTTGTAACTCAGTGTGTTACCAGAGGTTTTTCAGTTAAGTGAGCTCATACCCATGCTGAACTTGCACAGCTGTTCACATTAAACAGGTTTAGATCCTGCACGGCTGTCAAACTCCACTCAGCACAGGGCCAAGTTAACTAAAACAATTACATTTTCTTAAAAATTGCACTTTTAGATGTGAAGAAAAGGGGCGGCCAATCCAGATTTTAAAGACAACATTTATATTATTGCCACTCCGCCACAGAGTCACCAAAGTGTGTCCATACTCACTGGTCTGGTCTGGAACTCACTGGCAAGGAAGGTGTGGAAGGACCAGGCCAAGGCCCTGTTCAGCTCAGGGGCTGTCATATAGCAGGCCTTGCATCTAGGAATCACATCCGACAAGGGAAGCAACTCCCAGCTCTTCCGCTCGGCCATGGAACGGATCTCTGAGAAAGACGAAATGAGGCAAGGGGACTTCAGCACTTGATACTAGGCCAGGGGTAAAAGAGGAAAGAGAGAGAGGGAAATTAACCTGAGCATTTATTAGCAACTTATCACAAACGCTCAACCAAAACAACAGCAGCACAATTGAGGACTATTCCAGGAGGGTGATTGGATAGTACTTGAACAAAGACTCTGACCTCCGTTTACTATTACAAGGGTAAGTGAATTATAAAAAAGTGTCTAGTCTCCAGGTACTCTTAGGTGGCAAAAAGAGGAGTCGGATAAATCTCCACAGGTAGGAGGTGGGTGCAAATTAGAAGAGTCTCAGTCCTTCAAGTACTTTAAGTGCAGGATGATTCAAAATCTATACCACAAATGTACGTTTACATTTACAACTGGAGCATGTTCATGTGTAAATAGTAAGGTGCACAAGTCTGTAACATGATGAAAGGAACTTAAATGTTTATCTATCTCCCCCACCCGCAGGACTCATTGTAATGATGCAGGTGTTTACATGCGTTCCATCTCTTGCCATCTCCCCTCTGACAGGGAATGAGGCAGGGCTTTTTTGCAAGGAACACACACCAGATGCAAGAATGACCCAAGCCAGGCACCACAAATCAGATATCAGTACTCTTTAGTAGTATGAACCCGTTGACCATGCACAAAGTAACTAATGTAGATAGACCATGCCCTGATTCCATTAAGAAAAGTGAACATTCAGCCTAGGCTTTTACTGTGGAGGGGACAGATGGTTAGACACAGGATCACAAAGACCTGCAAGGTTAGCAGTGGCCATGGCAATGTCATGTTATTAAGAGGTCAATTTATAACCCCCTCATCCAAACTTCTCCTGCTCCTTGGACCATCTCTTCTCATGAACATGGGGGGGGAAGGGGGAGGAGGAGGTACACAGTGATAATAAAGAATTAGGAATAACAAACAACTTTTTAAACAACTGTAAAATAACCAAAAATAACAATTTTGTTAATTAAAATATATATGGGGGTGGGCTAAGGGAATAAAACAAGTCGGGTTGTGGTGGGGCTATGGACCTAGAGAAACAGGGGACTGGGGGCTACACCACAAATTAAAATAAACAAATTAATACATATTTTTTAAACAGTATTTTTTGTTATTTTAGGGTCATGAAAAAAGTTTTCGTTATTCCTGTTTTATTTGTAATCACATGGAACCGTTGGGGGCACTTATGGCAAGTAATGTGTTACAAAAAGAAAAACAAACAAGCAATAGCACAACAGACCTATTCTAGAAGAGAGTGGGTGGGAGCCAGGAACTAGCAAGTCTTATCTGAGATCAAGAGAGCTAAAGCAATGAACCAGGGAGGGGTCCCTTTCTCCTCTTCAGAAATTGGGTAGGGTGCTGTTGGCACACGACAGCTGTTCGAGCCCTGGTGCCAGACCCATCTCTTCCACATTGGAAGAGAGGTTTTTTTAAGTCCTCTGATGAGAGGTTTAAGAAGCCCAACCTGCACAGGGGTGTTGCTAGGTCTGGAAAAGATCTGGGCTACGCCAATGTCGGGACTGTCGCGACTCAGGACTAGCTAGCCTTTTGGTTGTTGCCCCAGAGTTTCTTTCTATACAGGGCTACAAACAAAAGACCCAGGGTTATATCCCCCTCAAGCGCCCCCTAGCCGCGCCTCTGGGTGTTGCAAGGTCTGGAAAAGATACAGGGCTACGCTAATGTCGGGACCCCCCAGTGACACCTCTGCATGAGAGTACAGTGTTTCCAATAAGTTATTACAAGCTTTCACAATGGTAATATGCCAAAGCAGTCTGGCTTCACTTTTAAGAGGGAGACCGTTAAGATTGATCTACAAGATCCACCATGCGGGTGGATTTTGGGAGACAACCCTATTATGGTGACCAGAGAGGCACTGAGATCTAGCCAAACCCAATCAAGATAAGGTTGCTGAGTGGTAGGTAGGCTTAGACTCAGGAGGGCCGAGAGTGGTCTAAGGCTAAAATGCAACCACATAGAAAACTACCAATAATTCCAGTTACACAGGTAAGTACAAAAATATCCATTTATTTGTTACACCTTTAAAACACATACTAAGCAAGTAGAACCGTCAGGGAAATATTGTCACACGCTTACTATAAAGCAGATATACATACACCCTTAGGAGAAGCTAGAAAGCATTTGATTTAATAACTAGTGCAAAACAGGTAAGTAGCCAGAGGCATAAGTTTCAGTAGAAGCACTTTACAATAACCACAAAACGGTTTCCTAACACTTAGTAAATCCTGCCCTAAGACCGTTTGGAGCCTTGAGCCCTAAATGCATCAGTTCCAAAGTTATGATTTTCTGGTAGGTTCATTAAGAGATTGGACGATGCCAGTGGTTATGACACAAAGCTCAAAAAGTTAATTTCAGGTAAGTAAACCCACCCAATGCCAGACACTAGGATAGGGCTAGGAATGGATCCCTGACCCATGCCTCCACCGAGCAAAGTCATGAAAGAGTTATTTAGGGACAGGACGTTGTGCCCCTGTAACCCTATGGAGAACGGGTAGGGAAGGAGCAGGCATGTTAACTTATCCTCCTGACTCAGATTTCACCAGAGACCACTGACACTGAGATTCCAGAATCCGTTGGGGACACAGTCTTCTGTGCTTGGTCAGGGCGAGGAAGGGGTTACAGGTGCAGAGGTCAGGATTTAGTTTCAGTCGCTCAGTGCTTTAATCTCGGTTCTAAACCCTTTTCAGCTGAATACCAAAATGAAGAAAAGATGAAGATTTCTGCAGAGCAGGAGGCCTCAGGACACCTCTCGAATGCAAAGAAGACGGATTGCAACGGGAGTCACCAGGAACATGAGGTGAGAGACAATCTTCCAGGGACGAACAATGGAGCAGGTGTTGCACGCATTACGTTAATCCAAAAAGGCTCTAAATGCAGGCACAAGGTCTTGCAGTACAAGGTGAAGATCCTTCAAATTCAAAGGATGCACTCAGAACAGCGATGGCTGCAGTGTTGGCTGGCCAGTCCACCGATTGGTCAAGGGGCACTTCCGAAGTCTCAGAAGGCACGGATCCTCAAACAAGGGTTGAGGTTGGTTGTTCTCACTTGTCAAGGATTCAGAGGACAAATGAGGGTTGTCAGGCAGCTGGATGTGTACTGGGGCCAGACAGTCAAAGCCCCCACATCTGGGCTCACACACAAACCACCTCTTTGCCCAGGAAAGCAGCAGCTTTCCCAAGCAAAGGGCTTCCCATATATGTCAATTCCAGAGAAGAGGGCAGGAAGAAGGATAAAGAACAACAAAGAACAAAGAATAAGAACAATATGAGCAAATGACAGGCAAAAACCTTGTGGCACAGCCATCTGAGGGTGCTGGCCAACTTTGGTAGCCCTTTGTGGTAAATACAAAAGTGCATGAGTAAAAAGTATAAAACATGGGCGAAAAATATCCGCTGCCACCAACCCATCCTAGGCCCTTTGCTAATGTAAGCAAAAAGCCACCTCAGAAAAAGTTATAAGGATACAAATTATCCTAACTGCACTTCACTATAGGTGATGTGTGTGTAGTTGTAACAATACAAGACACTAAGAGAGACAAAGGCCCTCATTATGAGGCTGCCGGTAACCCGTTGGTGCTAACGGCGGATTACCGGCCAACTCGCCTTACCCTTTGTGCTACCTGATATCCCGGAAATACCCGGATATAACAGACGACAGAGGAACAGTAAGTTCCCATTCCCGTGGAGTCCAAGGACTGTTAAGATGGATTTCTGAACTCAGACCTGGTGGGCAGAGGTTCAGAAGGCCAGCCTAGTTTCTTGGAACAGGGTAACCTTCTGGACAAGCCAGACCAATCAAGGTAGCTTTGCGGCGGTGAAGACTAGGTCTCAGGAGGGGTGAGGGTGACTGAAAGACCTCAATGAGCACACACGAGTAAAGAACACTTACAAATCACTCCCAGTCAGGTGTACATATATTAAAAATACAAAATTGAACAAAGTTGTTACACTTTTTCATTCATGCGCCAACTTTGACAAAGAAAAAATCTCCACTCAATTGTAATATAGTAATTAAGACTGTATTAGTTAGAGCGGGTGTCCTTTGTGATGACACATGTCTCAACGGGCTGAGCCATCTTTCTCAAATCAGGGCTGATTTTTAATACAAAATGAAATCAAAATCAATGGTCAAATGCAAAAGAAAGAATGTGTCAAATGTAGCACATACAATAAGGGAGGGGGAAAGGGGAGGATTAATTAAGATAAACAGTGAGCCATTGACCATCAAAACGGATAGGAAAACATCCGTAATAACATCAGATGCAAACATGAAGAAAATAGGAGAAAAAACAGGTTTTTTGAAAAAAACAAAGAAAACCATCATAAGTTCATTTGTCTCTTTACATATGAGTTTGCAGATTTAGTAGCATTTAGTGGGTAAACTTCAACATTAAAGAAAAGCTGATTTTATCTTACTCAATGGTATTGATTGCTAATGTGGAACGTGGCTTTTCAGCATAATAAAAAGATTCACTGGTTCAATCCCAGCCTGCCAAACAAATTAAGGGTAATATATTCTATATTAATACACCTGATTACTCCTAAATGTGTGGGTTAAGAGGGTAATGTATTTATGAATATGGTTTGACTGTGCCCATAAACATAGAGTTAACAAGGCTGAGTACATTTTATGTTTTTTTATATACAGTTGGTTTATTTTATGTAAGTGCACCTATTTTTAAATAAGTCAGTGGGTTGGGATGAAGCTGCGTTTATATTTAAAGTTTCTTCGTGCTCATAAGATAAAAGGAAAGTGGAAGATTGAAAGCATCTGGTCTTTATACATGTGCCGTTAGGTCGATCGCAGAGCTGCGGGGAGAGTGCGCATCTTTATCTAATTCCCTCATGACATATCGTGGTAAATGTTAAGCAAATGCTAAATCGGTCTCCCTGCATGCCGTACGAGCTGCAGTTACAAACATCCTAATGCCCGTATCTTACCTCTGCAGTGCAAAAAACGAGCTCTGTACGATTCTGTCCACGTTAGAGGCAAAAACCAAAATGGTGTCTTTTGATAGTTGTTACTATGGTTGCCTAGGGACCCAGAATGGTCCTTTTTCAGTTACTACTGTGGGCGCCATCTTTAGGGCTCTGAGAGCAAGAAAAGTATTGTCCACGGTTAAGTGAGCCCATACATTAGAGTGAATACAAAGTGTGTGTAGTTTGTTTGTTGAGTGAAAAGATGAGATGTGAGGCCCATTATAGAAGCGGAATCAGGTTAAATGCACGAACGTGATAATAAAGAGGATGCGCAATTATAAATGCTAATTTAGTCAATTGTGATTCGCTACTTGCTGTGTGGCCATAATCAAAAAACAATTACGTATTTGAAAGATGTGCGCATTCTTTGTTGGAAATTTACAGCGCGTTATGTCAAAATACAATGTATGTCAATTTACACAATGAAAAAGTAATTGTAATAAGGAAATACAAAGCAATCTATCTTCTCTCTAATGTGCACGTGACCTAAGGCCATGAAAGCCAATGGGATTTACTTAATCTTTGAAACGATGCCTAGTCAAATTAGATGGCTAGATAGACTATATATTTGAATAGAAAAAATGTGTGTCGACTGTACAATACAGAATAAAATATAATAGAGAAATGCAAACTGATGTGTCTTCTTTCTCATGTACACGTGGTTTAAGGCCGTGATAGCCAATGGGATTAGTTATCCTTGAACAAAATGTCTGGTCAATATAGATAGCTGGATAGACTAAATACTTAAAGTATAACTATTCTTATTTGTCCTACTCTGGTGCCAATTGCAGTTATATACTGAGGTTCAAGTCGTGGCATTTGGAGCGGTTAAGTGAAATGCGGGGTAAGTAAATTATATGCTAAACATGTAGTTGGTAACTAACACATAGTTCATAACTTTTCCAGAGTTAAGTGCTTCATAGGAAGGAGGACATCTCATTGTCCGAGTTCAAGCCTCTTTCTATTGTCTGAAAGCGGCATATTCATTTTGCCTCCTCTTGTCTCAGTTTCTTCTCTTGGTCTCCTCCTCTTGGTCCCAGTGTTACTTTTTTTAAACCCAAATATGTGATGTCTTTTTTGTTGCTTAGTTGATGTTTTCTTTGCCAGTAAGATGCCAGTGGTAAATTGACGTTCTGACTTCCAATGCTGGACATATGTTCTCGGATTCTGATTCTCATTTCTCTAATAGTGCTTCCAATATACATCTTTTTACATTGACAAATTATTGCGTAAACCACAAATTTTGTTTTGCAATTTATAAAGTCAGTAATTTTGTACTTGGTTCCGAAAGAATCTTCAAAAACCTCTATATGGCCCACTGCATATTGGCACATGGAACATGAGCTGCATTTCCGAAAGCCTACGAGTAGTTGGGTTAACCATGATGGTGTCTCTATACATTTTTCTTCCGGTAAAAGTGAAGGGCTGAGGATATTTTTCAGCGTTCTTGCTCTTTTAAATGTTATTGAAGGACTTTCCTCAATGTAATTTTTGATATGTGAATCCAATTTCAAGAGTTCCCAATTCTTTTTCAGGATCTTCCTTATTACAGAATTGTTGGCACAATATGTTGTAATGAATCTGATTCGTTCTGGCTGACTCTGAGTTTGCTTGCTGGAAATCAATGTATTCTTGCTGTTGAGTTCCCTTGCTTGAACACGTGCTTTAGCGATATTCTTCATGGCATATCCTCTGGCTAAAAAATGGGTTGAGAGCAGCTTACATTCTTCATCAAAGGCTGCTTTTGTCGAACAGTTCCTTCGAGCTTGTATAAACTCCCCTTTTGGGATATTCTTAATTACAGGATTGAAATGACAACTTGTCGCAAACAAAGATGAATTCGCCTCCGTTGGTTTTCTATAGGTTTTAGTCATTAGTTCGTTTTCTTCTTTATAGATTGTTAAATCTAAGAAATTGATCTCTGAAGTGCTAGATGTTCCAGTAAATTGTATTCCTAAAGTATTTTGATTAGCTTGTTGTCTAAATACCTGCAGTTGGTCGTCATTCCCCTTCCAGATGAGAAAAAGTCATCTATGTTTCGGTTCAATAAAACAACATTTTCTTCATAGTTAGAATCTGAATAGATGTGTTGGTCTTCATACATAGCCATTACAAGGTTAGCAAGTGCCGGGGCATATTTAACTCCCATAGCTACGCCACAGGTCTGTCTATAGTACTCCTTATTGAACAGGAAGATGTTATTTTTCAAAGTCAGAAGCAGCATTTCCTTAAGCATCTGTATTGATTGGTTGCTTGATGCTGTGTCTTGAGAAAAAGCGTAATCTATAGCATCTAAAGCTGTGTTGTGCTTGATCGATGTATAAAGTGCTGTAACATCCCATGTAGCTAGGATGTATCCCGGTTGCCAATCCACTCTTGTTAATTTGTTGATAATTGCTGTTGTATCTTTAAGGAATGACTTTGTTGTGTTTACTTTGGGCCTAAGAATGTTGTCGATGTATTCAGCCATGTTGACAGTAGCCCAACCTATTCCACTAAGGATAGGTCTCCCTTCTGGAATTCGCTCAAATGGTTTATGAACTTTAGGTAAAAAGTAGATGGTCGGTAATGTTGGATGTTTGATTTCTAGTGCTTGTTTTTCTTCATCTGTTAGGAGTCCCTGACGGTGCCAGCATGTGATTGCTTCCGTAAGTCCTTAAATGATGTCCAATTTAGGATTTGATGCTAATTTAACTTAGCAGAGTGGTGTTGTTAAATGATTGTAGGCCATTGTTATATAATCTTCACGGTTCATCACCACAATTTTTCCACCTTTGTCAGCTGGCTTGATCGTTAGTTTGAAATCTTAAATATCCCCAGATTTAAGCTCCAAAAAGCAGGCGGTACAAGCTTCAATGTGCTTGCCTCAAAACTTTGGAACTTCCTTCCCACCAATCTCAGAGCTGAACCTTCCTTTCACCGCTTCAGACACAGAGCCAAAGCATGGCTACTTGCCAAAGAAGTCTAAAACGCCAGATCATCACCAACGCCTCAACCCCACAAATGCTTATATTCAACCTTGTGCAATATATCTTTGATGTCTATGCGAATGTCTATACGAGAAACTGATTGTATAATGTCCTTATTACTGTAATGCCTGTTTTGTACCATTTTGTGCAACTATGTAACCTTGCTAAGCGCCTGGATTCCCCAGGGCCAGGCGGCGCTATACAGATAATAAACTAAACTAAACAGTAATACTGTTAAGCCAACACAATCCTATCTAAATACATATACACATAACTAATGGGGTCTAAAGGGTTAATGCACAAAATTGGTCCACAACCTAAAAGGGGAAGGAAACAGGCAGTGCAAGTAGTCTTTAGTCCCTTCTGCATCCAACACACTCCTAACTAAGAGGCAGTCCAATCCCTAAGAAGAGTGGTGCCTATTGCTCAAATGTACATGCAATGCTGGCGACGCGGTAGTTCAAATGGGCAAAACGGGGTCTCTTCAAGGGTCTGTAGCAGCTCAGGAATTTGGGTGAGGCGATGAAGAATAGGTTCCCACTATTCGAGGAGGGCCACCACTTGAATGCACAGTCGATTCCAAGAGTTGGGAATGGTTCGCTAGTTCGCACTAGCAGACGAAAGGAGAGGGGCCCTCAGGGGCCACTTGTGCGTAAAAACTAACAGTGGCGCTAGGGGCCACCGGTTAGGGTTGTGATTACTCACTGACCCCCGGAGTACTCCGCACCAAACTTCGGCAGTCGAGTCCACTTCGGTTGCAGGTTCAAGTGCGGCAATTTGGCGGCACTGCGGCTTTCAGCGACGAAGATACAGCGATGATTCCCAAACGGGAGAGTGGCGATTTCTCCGCTCCTGGTGGATTTATCAGGCCAGTTTCACTGTAGCAAGCTTCAGGGGCAAGAGGGGCACAAATGCAGTGCACCTGCAAAGTTCGTCACCATGACAGAGCAACACGGTAACTGCATATATTCCGGTTCGGCGCACTCACTTTACTCCACACCTGGGAATCCCAAGTGCACGAAATTCAGTGCGAGTGCCGTGAACACAGAGCTAGCGCCGTACCAGGTTTCCAGGTCCTTCTCGAAACGCGGCGGAATCAGGGCAAAGAGTTTGCGTAAGCTGGTCAGCCCACTGGTTGGCCCAGGGACACTTCCGAGAAAGCTTACTTGCATTGTTTGATGAAGGTGCAGAGAATAAGTTGGTCCCACTACTCCAATGGGTTGAAGCATCTTTGCAGACTTCTAGGACGACCAGATGCAGAGGGGTCCCACGGGACGACGGAGGGCTCAGGGTGCCAAACCTTCCAACGGGTCACCAGCAGTTCCTCGACTTGGCTTCTTAGTTTCAGTATACTTGGATCCTATCCTTCGTTCAGTGAGAACTCCAGATTCTCTGGCACCCAGGATGTGTATTGGGAACAGACATCCCAGCCCACATCCCAGAGGCGCACACACAAGGGATGCAGAAGCCCACGAAAGCTTGTCGTTTTGCAGGAAAATGCATGCCCAAATAAAGACTGACCCGGGTCGGCTCGACCTGGGGAAGATGAAAGGGCAAGATGGCCAAAGGACATGACAACCTCATGGCATGGCCATTTTGGAGCCAGGCTACCTGTTTGTGCCAAACGCGGTAATCGCGGATTACCTGGCAGGAAAGGGTTAAAAAATATACGAAAAGATAAGCTGCCACCAGCCCTGTCCAAGGCACAGCTGCACTTCTCCTAAGAAATCCTTAGAGAGTATCTAGGGCCTTTGGAAATTACTAATAGACCCAAGTGCACTGTACCAGAATGTACATTGTACACTTGTTACATGTTGCAGAAAAGTTGCAAAATTGGAAAGGACTAAGGGAAACAAAGTCTCCCAGTACTGACTGTCTTAAGGGCATGTCAGTTCCCCCATCCCATAAAAAGTGAGCGAAAAGCCCAGAGGAGTGCAGCAGAAGGCTGGGCTCCTCTGGTAAAGTCAGACTTTGGTGTTTAACATCAGCAAAAAAGTTGGGCAGTACACAACTGGAGGAAAAATTGCACATAATATGGAAATCTTTCCTAACACTCGCCCCTCCCAGATCAAGGACAGGGGGAATTAATCCACCACTGGATGAGTCTCATGTTCAGGTCGGTTAAACATTCTGGACAACCCATCAGCTCCTATGTTGGACATCTGGCCTATGCTCAATAGTGAAGTCAAACTCCTGCAGATTTATGGACCATCTGAGCAACTTTAGATTCTCTCCCTTCATGTTCAATAGCCACTTTAAGGGCTTGTGGTCAGTTTGCACAGTGAAGTGGGCCACACAGAGGTTGGGCCTCAGCTTCCTTAGGGCCCACACAACAGAGAAACATTTGTTCTCTACTGTGGACTATCTGAGCTCTCTGTCCTTAAGATGGCGACTAATGAAGCCAATAGGGTGTTCCTTACCCTTCTCATCTACTTGTGATAGTACAGCTCCTATCCCAGTGTCAGAGGCATCTGTCTGCACAATAAAAGGTATTTGGTAATCAGAGGCCCTGAAAACAGGGGCCTGACACACGGAGTCCTTTAAGCCATTGAAGGCCTTCCCACACTCTTCAAACCAAGTTACCTTCTTGTGCTTCTTAGGAGTTGTGAGAGCAGCCAGAGGCGCAGTTATGGTGCCATAGTCTGCCATGAAATTCCTGCAGTACCCAGTGAGTCCTAAAATGACCCTCGCTGGAGTCTGAGTGGTGGGAGTAGGCCAGTCTTGTACTGCTTGTACTTTACAGGGTAGAGACTGTATCCTCCCTCCACCTACTTCATGTCCAAGGTAGACCACTGAGCCTTGTCCAATCTGGCACTTACTGACCTTTATGGTCAGGTGGGCCTTTTGAAGAGCCTGTAACAAACAAAATGTAAGGTGTTTCACATGGTCCTCCCAGGTGGCACTCAAAACTGCTATATCATCCAGATATGCAAGACAGAATTCATCAAACCCATTAACCACATGATTCACAAGCCTCTGGAAAGTGGCATGGGCATTCATCAACCCAAAAGGCATTACCCTGAACTGGTAAAGACCCTCTGGTGTTGAGAAAGCTGTCTTCTCCTTGGCATGATCTGCAAGAGCTATTTGCCAATAGCCAGTAGTGAGGTCAAATGTGCTGAGGTATTTGGGGGCACCCAAAGTGTCCACCAGCTCATCTGTTCTAGGCACGGAGTGTGCATCTGTCTTGGTGACAGCATTCAGAGCCCTGTAATCAACACAGAACCTCAACTCAGAGGTACCTGCCTTTGGAACCAAACCCACAGGGCTGGACCAAAGACTACTAGAGGGTACAATCACCCCAAGATCCAACATTTTGTTGAGCTCGGTCTTAATGTAAGACCTTACTTTGTCTGACTTCCTGTATCCCTTACTTTTGGTAGGTACACTGTCTCCTACGTCAGTGTCATGTTTGCACCAAGGTTTCAAACCCAGAGACTGTGAGAACAAGGGGGAAAATTGACTCAGCAAGCTTTCACCTCTGCTTGTTGATCAGTAGTCAGGTGAGGGGCCACTTGGACACCCTCAATGGAGCTGTCTGAAGGACTGCCCTGGAACAGGTCAGGGAGAGGTTCTAACTCCTCCTCACCATCTGAAGCCAGCAGCAGTGCAGCGATTTCAACTCTTCGGATGAAAGCCTTCAGCCTATTTAAATAATTGACCCTACCCAGTGACTCCACCACTGTATAAGGGCCTGACCATTCGTCCTGTAAAGCTCTAGGACTTCGGGACTTGCTGACCAGGTGTGAAATTGATGAGGGAAGCCTTCTGGTCATACCAATGCTTCACCAGTGCTTGCCCTGCCTTCAGCTTCTCAATAGCCAGACCCATCAGGAATACCATCCTTCTTCTGAACCCTAGCAAATAGTCTATTATGTTGGTAGTAATGGGGGGAGTGGGCATCTCCCATCCCTCCTTGACTTTGGCCAAGGGTCCCCTCACAGGGTGACCAAACAGAAGCTCAAAGGGGCTGAAGCCAACATCCTCCTGTGGTACCCTAGATCCCATGTTCTTCTTTGGGGTTCTTCCAGAGCCCCAGTCATGCTTTTTTTAGTTTCTGTTAAACCTTTCAAGTACACCATTTGTTTGTTGGTGATATGCAGATGAAAACTTATAGGTGACACCACCTTCTTTCCACATGGCCTGCATATACTTTGACATAAAGTTGCTGCCCCTATCAGACACAACTTCTTTAGGGAAGCGAAACCTAGTAAATATGCCAAATAAAGCTTTTGCAACTGACTTGGCAGTCACAGTATTCAGTGGGATGGTGTCATGACCCTTGCCCCTGGCCCTCACTGTCAAGTCAGCCTTCCAGTTAGGACCAGGTCAAAGGCCTTAAAACCTCATACAAGACTCTCTTGGAGTCAGTCTGGGCGCCTTTGGCGCCAGGCTCATAACCATCATGAAGACCAACATTAGAATGGGACTATTTACTTGGGACTATTTAACTTGGGGTTGGGGGTGGGGAGGTTCAGCCAACATGGAGGCACACACATAGCTCAGTTACAAGGAACTGAGCTATGCGGTCTAGTCTTTTGTGTGTGGCAGGCCTGGGACTACTTTATCTGGACTACTTAGGGTGTGGCAGGCCTGGGACTACTTTACCTGGACTACTTTACCTGAGAATATTTAAACCGCACCCAAACAGCGGAACAAGCTTTGTGTTATTCTGCTGTGGGCAGCGTAACGCTCACCATGTCCAGTTCTTTGATGCCAGCTTACCTGAAACCAAGGACCTGCAGAGAAAGAAAGAACACTACGAAACTTACCTGGAACAGTATCCTGTCTTCAATCCATTGCCAACTTCATTTCCACTCACCTGAAGTTACAAACTCCATCATCCGGCACGGCATGCATCCTGGAATACCATAAACTGGAAAGAGGAGAAAGAAAGACAGCATTTGTAAGCGTTTACTCACGGTTACTCCCGAATGAAGAAAGCCAAACTCACCTGAAGTTACAAACTCCATCATCCGGCACGGCATGCATCCTGGAATACCATAAACTGGAAAGAGGAGAAAGAAAGACAGCATTTGTAAGCGTTTACTCACGGTTACTCCCGAATGAAGAAAGCCACACAATTCTTACCTGGGTAGTCATCTCCTGGTCAGTATCATTGCTGGAACATCACGGCGCTCGGCGAGGAACATCACAACCTGCAAGGAGAGAAAAGACACAGGTTAGCAATATAAGAGGCGAAACAGTGCCGCGCATCACACATTACTCACCGGACGGCATTGCGCACACCGCGCCCATGCTCATCTTCAAACTGCATGACAACACCAAAATACCTTTCCATACCTAAAAGGAAAGAAGCAAGACATTATTATTTGAACTAAGAGGAACATACGAACTGCATATAAAGACTGTAAAGCAGCAAACCTACGGAGTCGCAGCAGCAGGCCTGGATTCCCACAGGGGGGCACCAGTGAAGTAACTTGGCCGCTGCTCGCCCCCCACATCTACGCGCACCTTCCACAAGGAGCAGGACGGAGAATCCACCTTTTACAATATTAAGGTGAGGAGAGGGCCCATGGGGGAGGAAGGAGTTGAGGCCAAGGGAGGTGGGAAAACATAGACAATCTGGTATTGAATCCAGCTTTCCTATATTGCAGACCCATCTTTAACCAGAGGCCTTACCAAGGGACCGGGAGAGGGTTCGAGAGTGCAAATCATCCAACCAGGGCTGGGTGGCGCCCCTGTGGATACCAGGTGAGCATAACAGATGGGTTCAGGATACCTGGTAGCATGGTCGACCAGTGCCAGGATAAACCTATTGCCTGAGGATGTTTGGGGGTCAAGGGGACCAACAATGTCAATCCCTACCCTCTAAAATGGTACCCCACAAGTGGGTGTGGTACCAGTGGAGCTTGGATTCTTGTGCCACTCTTACCAGATAACTGGCAGGTGGCACAACCCCTGCAGTGACTTTCTACTTGCACCCCCATCTTGGGCCAGTAGAAAAGCATGCATGGATAACCTTTGCTTGGTTCTCTTGATATCAAGTTGACCAGCAAGGGGCACTTCATGTGCCAGCTGCTGGAGGAAGGGTCTTACAGCAAGGAGAACCACCAACATCCTATGGTCTCCTTCTGTAGACTCTGTAGGCTCACTGTAGAGGAGCCCACCTTCCCAATAAATCCTATGCTTCCCAGGAGGTTCACCCTCAAGCTGGGAGCACGCCTGTCTCCTTAGGCCTTCCAGAGATGGGCACTCACGTTGGCCCTTACTGAATTCATCCCTGTCAGGACCACCTTCTTTTAGTTCAGGATGGTCATTTGGAACAAATACTTCAGGTAACACCTCTACCTCGTCGGGTCCGGCTGTTTGACCAACTACCTCCACCTCAGTGGTAGGTGAATTAGGGGGAATGTTTTCTTTCCCTCTTTTGTCTTTCTTGAGCCTTGGGCTTCCCCTTTGGCTTGGGCATGGCAGTGGTCTTGGCCAGTGCTGCCCTTGTTTGTGACCTTGTGCAGGGTCTTTCTGCTGTATCTCCCAGGAGCCCTAAAGCTCCAAGATCATTTCCCAGCAAGACCTTTCCAGGGACATCTCTCTGAATGCTCACTGGAATCCTGACCACTGTACCACTGATAGTAAGATTTACAGCTATAACTGGGAAATTGAGAGGTGGGCCATCAGCCAACTTAGTGAGGAACAGAGGAGCTCTGGCAACTTCCTCTGGGTCTACCAAGGTAGAATCCACTACAGTTCTGCTGCAAGCGCTATTCCTAAGAGCAGGAGTATCTACTCCATTAATCAACACATTGTCTTTAAAGTAGTGCTTGGTATTATCTGGAATCCTAGCATACACCTCTGAGACTTTAGGCTCCCAGGAACCTAGGGAATCTAAAACTACCTCAGGATCTATCCCACTGGGGAAGGAATCTGAGGAGATGCCCCTGTATTTATTTTTAAATTTATTTATTGGCATTTGTTATAGGTAAAACAGCAGTGTGACAGTGGTTGCCACCTGCGACATATGGGTATATCAACGTAAAGCAAGCCGTTAAGTTAAGCAATAAACAACATTAACATAAACGTTTAACAGTAACGGTGATCGTCTCCTTGTGGTTGAGTTAGCAGAGGGTAGAGTGGGGAGGGCGAGGGCTGGGGGGTGTGGAGAAGGAGGAGCGTCAAGGTGGAGGATCAGTTCTGTTTCTGTCGATTGTTTGTTTAGGTGACTTTGTGGTGGTCGGTTCAGATAACGTGGGGGTAAATCGTTCTAGGGGGCTTTTCGTCGTTGGAGGGGTGGAACAGTGCCCATGTCAGGGCCTTCCAAGTGTCCAGTGCCTGACTTGTATCTACTGGGGATTTAGCGATGCTGTCCTCCCAGGCCGAGGTTTCCGCCCTGACCAAGAGTTCCAGTTCACTATGCCATGCTTGGAATTGTGGGCCGTTCGGCCGTTTCCATGCCATTGCGATGGTCCTCTTAGTTAGGATACATGCCATGTCCATGGCTTTACGGTGCATTTGATTTTGGCTGATCTGGGGTAAATTCCCAGGAGGCACTCACTGGGGGTCCATTTGTATCTGGTCATGCCTGCCCTCCTGCAGGTTTGCTCCACCTCGGCCCAGAGCTGCTGGGTCTTGGTGCATGCCCAGAACATGTGTAGAAGATCCGCTTTATCCCTGTCGCACCATGGGCAATTGTGATGGGTGTTGCTTGCTGAACTTTGCTATTCTATGCAGAGTTAGATAGGAATGGTATAGTACGTTCAGTTGGATCAGTCTGAATCTTGAGTTTCTGGATACCTCCTTGGGGAACACCAGGGCTCACTCCCATTCCTCGTCAGCCATTTCTCACCTCAGATCCCTGTCCATTTGAGCTTTAGGTCAGGGCTCTGGGGATTAGGCCTATTAGGTGGCTGTATATTTGGGACTCCGGTCTCCAGCCCTCTCCCAGATTATACAGTAGTGTTACGAAGGGGTTGGGCTCGGGCTCCTCAGGCCATGTGTCCCACTTGGCTTGCGCTAGTTTACACATCTTTTGATACCACAGAAACTGGCCGCTGAGTACATCTTCCTCAGATTGCTGTGAGGAAAAGTCATGGAAGGAGCCCTCGTTGTACAAGTCTCCCCATGTGTACACTCCCCTCCTCTCCCAGTATCTGATGGTTGCTAGGTCAATGCTGTTGTGGCACAGGTCTGAGAGGAGAGGAATGTCCGGAGTATACGCATGCTTCAGGTGGAGGAGCGACTTTGTTCTGTGCCACACCTGCCTTCCCATGGTAGCCAGTAAGGGTGTTTCGCTTGGGAGGTGTTGGGGTGCCCAAATAAGTTCCTTCAGTCGGATTGGAGCAATTGGGTGCTGCAGTAGTGCTGTTTCCGAAGTGATGTCATCAGCCAACCATTTGGCTGTGAAGCTGAGCTGGGCTTCCAGATTATATTTCTCCATGTCAGGAAGTTGAATGCCGCCCTGTATGTGCGGGAGGGTTAATGTAGTTAGCGCTGTTCACGAAGAGAGGAATTTGCTGATGGGCCCATTGGTCAGCACTCACCCTCTAGAACTTGTAAGACAAGATAGCTGCACCATGTGAAGACAGGGGGTGCAGGATTCACTTACTCCAAATTAACAAGGGGGGTCCTGGGAGTCCCTCTGCCAGACATAAGTCCTGGTTACGAGACACTTGCCCAGAGTCTTTAGCTCACTATCATTCACAGAGAAGAAATATCCCAAACATATCAGTCTTTGTCCTGCCCTGGGGCAGTCCAGCACCGAAATGCTAGGCAATTCTCTTCTGAACAAGAGTACCAACAGCATCCCCAGACACGTGTTTCGGTCTGGTTGGACCTCATCAGTAGGGAGGAGCTGTGCCTCTCTAAGAGTAGTGAGCAAGGGGTCCACGTCTGTATTCCCCTAGTAACTTAGGGTGAGAGCCAAAGTTACTTAAATATGCAAATTAACAAAGGGGGTCCTGGGAGTCCCTCTGCCAGACATTAGTCCTGGTTACGAGAGACTTACCCAGAGTCTTTAGCTCACTATCTTTCACAGAGAACAAATATCCCAAACATATCAGTCTTTGTCCTGCCCTGGGGCAGTCCAGCACCGAAATGCTAGGCAATTCTCCTCTGAACAAGAGTACCAACAGCATCCCCAGACACGTGTTTCGGTCTGGTTGTACCTCATCAGTAGAGAGGAGCTGTGCCTCTCTAAGAGTAGTGAGCAAGGGGTCCACGTCTGGATTCCCCCAATAACTTAGGGTGAGAACCAAAGTTACTTAAATATGCAAATTAACAAGGGGGGGGTCCTGGGAGTCCCTCTGCCAGACATTAGTCCTGGTTACGAGAGACTTACCCAGAATCTTTAGCTCACTATCTTTCACTTACTCCGACACGACTCAATAACGATGACTCAGTAGTTTGGCAAAGGGAAGTCTGTTTATTGATACATACATCAAACAGGGAAACAAATGGGAATCAGCTGTAGTGCGATCACTGGTCTCGCTCCGACTTCCTCGAACTTTAATTGAACAGAGATTCTTATTGGCAATGTTCGTCATCATTGACGTCTAACTTTACAAAACTCGACATGCAATATAATTGGTTAGGAAAGGTAACTTAGTATAGGTGTTATATCTGTAGATGATAATAGGGCATACGGATTGGATAACTCTTATCGGGTGGGCGTCTACGCCCATCCCTCTACATCACGCGTGATAGACATCACTACAACTACGACGTCCTATTGGTTACAATATCTATAGGACTTAGGATAACTTGGTCCATTGTGATTGGGCAGGATAGACATACATTTCCACTTTTAATTAGCAGCATGCAGAATGGACATCCCTCTGCCTGGTGTCCCAAGTTTCACCCTGCCTCACTTCCATCAATCAGTGTTTTAGGGCGACGTGTCAATTAGTTGGCTAAGGATGGCCTCGAAACTGTAGTCTCTTATCAGGAAAAGTTATGGCATCCTCAGGTCCTGGATGACATCAGGCGATGGTACTTCTTTTTGCCTGGCTGGTCACGTGTTAGTTCACCATGAATCTGCTTCAGTTTCCAGCTTTTAGTGCATTTCATTCTGTGCCGGCCTAGCCACCTGCATGCCCCCCCCCCCTTATCTTGACCTTCATGAGGCAGGCTGGTATGCTCTGAAGTTGGAGTCTTGTGAGCTGACGCTCTCCTCCCCTTCTCCGGTTGACCTCGATTTCCTAGGCATGAGCCGCTCTTTATTGAGTTTCGATTCGGCTCCTTCTCTTGCCTATGGCTGGGTTTCGAAACTTGGCCTGGCAGGCCTCTGGCCGCCTCGGTACCTTTCTGCTTTTACAAAATGGAGTTGCACTTGTATAATGTGCCTTATTGA
Organism: Ambystoma mexicanum; assembly: GCF_040938575.1. Lineage (NCBI taxonomy): Eukaryota > Metazoa > Chordata > Amphibia > Caudata > Ambystomatidae > Ambystoma > Ambystoma mexicanum. The sequence continues at coordinate 240,435,097 of NC_090921.1, read as the reverse complement.
GGTAGATATACGGTTGGCGCTTGCCGCTCTATCTTCTACTAAGCATTGCAAGCAATATCGATTTCTTAGCATCTTGCGTTTCAAGCCTATTTACACACGTTTAACAGGACGGTTGCTTCCATCTTGTCTCGTAACACTGTTTCCTGGCGTTGTAACATTGTCTGCTCTCTGTGCCTATTCCATTCAATTTCGTAGTTACCCGCACTGGCGTGTTATCTTCGATAGCTGCTCTTGTTCATTCTTGAATCTGTTCAGGCCCTTGTGTCATTTCCACTGGCCTTCCATTAAGGCTTTTGGGGTCTCTTCGTGGACCGTGTGTAGGTATTCTCATTTCGTATCAGCGGCTGGTATGGCTGTCTGATAGGGTACCGTGCTGCCCAGGGTTGTCTGGTTATGGGTGCTTCAACCGGTATGGATCTTCTGATGTATACTGGGCAGTGTCCCACTGCAGCTCTTTGTAGGTTCATTTGCTGTTCATACATCACATACCTTGGCAAGCGCGTTCCTGGTACCTCGAAATGAGGGGAACGGGTGCAGGCCATGTCTGGGACCTCCTTTACACTGCCATTTTGTGTCTGCCATTACCTCATAGGAAGTCCTTCAGTATCGTCTCGAGTAAGCGGAAGAAGGGGGCTTTGATATAGCAATACACATTTTGGAATCCATAGAGGAACCTGGGGAGAACAATCATTTTGATGATGGACGCTCTTCCCATCATGGATAGGGGGAGTCGTGACCAGAACCCTATCAATTTGCATAGAGGGGCAGCGCCGCCAAGGTGTTATTTTTGTGCATGAGCTCGGGTGTGTGTAGTATGATGACTCCGAGGTAGCAAAATGAGGTTGGTTGCCATTGTACGTCCAGTGAAGGTAGGTCATCAATGTGTTTGTCTTTGAGGCCAGCCAATGGGAAGAGGCAGGATTTGTGTCTGCTGAATCATATTCCCGAAACTTTAGCAAAATTGATGAGGACCTCCAACATAATCGGAACATTCAGGTGCGGGTCTCTCACATAGAGGAGGACATCATCTGCATACAGGGAGATTATGTGATCTACCCCGTCGAGTCGTATACCTGCACCGAAGAATTGTTTTCTGAAGTAGATGGCAATAGGTTGAAGCCCAAGTATATAAAGCATGGGGGAAAGTGGGCATCCTTGCCTAGTGCCTATCTGAATGTCCCACGCCGCAGAGACAAGCCTTCCAGATTTTACTAGTGCCTTTGGTTTGGTATAGAGTACTTCGACCCATCAGATGAATTTCTCCCCAAAGCCAAATTCTCTGAGGACCGCTAATAGCCATTCCCAGAAGATGGAATTGAACGCCTTGATGGCATCCAAGGATAGCAGGGCGTAGGATCCTCCGTCTCGATTAGCCTGGGACATGACGTGCTGGAGTCTGCAAAGATTGGCGGTAGTGTTGCGGTCTGGCACAAAGCCATTTTGATCTGGGTGCACTATTTCTCCTATTAGCCTAGAGAACCACTTGGCTAGGATTGTGGTCAATATTTTGACGTCGTAGTTGAGCATTGCGAGTGGCCGGTAGGAGTCGCAATCTTCTGCAGGTTTGTTGGGTTTAAGCATTGGGACCACCAGTGTTTCATGCATACTCCTAGGTAGGATCCCCAGTTCATATGCCTCCTGGAAGACCTTGTGCAGTAGCGGGGCTAGAGTTGGTTCGTAAGCCTTGTAAAGTTCGGAGGGTAACCCATCACTACCCGGGGCCTTGCACGTGGCCAAGGATTTAATTGCTTCAGATATGTCCTCCCTGGTAATGTCTGCATCTAGGGTTTTACTGTGTGTGGGTGACAGCCTGGCCAGCCCTATCTCCTCTAGTGTGTCCGAGATCTCGTCCGGGGATACCTGGCCATCGTGGGAATACAGCCGGGCATAGAATTGTTTAAAGGTGTCATTGATGCCCTGTTGGGTTTGATGCAGCGTGCCATCTCTACTTTTCAGGGCTGTGGTTAGGTGCTTGGGGTGTTCTTTCTTGCACAGCCGGGCTAATAATCTGCTGGGCTTGTCTGCTTCGGTGTGCACCCTATTGGTTTTGGTGGTGTAGTCAAACTTGGCTAGTCTGTCCCAGGCCTTTCTGCATTCGGTTCCGATTTGCTTGAGTTTGTCTTCTTCTTGCTGGGTGCCCTGGATGTCGGACCCCAGCTGCTCAATTTCATTTTCCCACTGTTCTAGCTCAGATCGTAAATGTTTCCTGATGCCTCCAGCCTTTGCTATGATTTCTCCCCATATAACCACCTTCAGAGCATCCCATATCGTACTTAGGTGATCCACACTGTCCACGTTCTCTGCTATATAGTTCTCTAGGGAATCTTTGAGGTTGTCCCTGAATGCCGGATCTTTTAACACTTCCGTGGGCATTCTCTGTGTGGGTATTGGGGGTCTGGGTCCTGTGATGCTCCACTCTACTGTTAATGGTGAGTGGTCAGAGATGGTCCGACCCAGGTATTGTGCCGTGTCAATCTGGGGCAGGTTTTCTCTACCAATGAAAACATAGTCAATCCTGGTATGAAGGTTGTGTGGGGATGAGTAAAAGGAGTAGCCCCGATCATCTAGGTGTACTTCTCGCCAGACGTCCACTAGGTCCAGGCGATTCAGCATGGTATTTAGCACCATGGTGGACGCTGGCGGACCGCCGGGGAGAGGCACCACCCCCCAGATGAAGAATCCATGCCTATATTGTGTGACCTTGGCGTACATCAGGTTTAAGTGTCCTGGTATGTTGTTGTTGGGGAGGTATGAGTTCACAATGCATATTTCAGTTTGCTCAATATGACCCCACAATATCACATACCTTCCATCTGGATCTGATGCAGTCCTGGTTAGTTGGAAGGGGATTTGGGGGTTGATCCATGTGAACACCCCTCTGGCGTATTTGGAGTATGTGGCACCGAATCCCTGCCCACCCCAGTGCGTTTGTAGCGTTGCGGTGGATTCCTTTGTTAGATGGGTTTCCTGCAATAGGGCCAGTCCGATCTTCTTCCTATACAGGTAGGATTTAATCCTATTTCGGCAGTGGTGGGTACCCAGTCCCCTCACATTCCAGGTCAAAACCTTGATGCGTGTGGCCATGATAGTTTGGGGAAGAATTCAAGTGTTCGTTCCTTGTTGCCCATCTCCTCTTGCATAGTGGTCGGGGAGTTCGGACGCCTCCCCTCCAGGCTGCCCAGTGCCGATTCACCCACCTCTCTCCCCTGTGTCCTCGCTGAAGGTGCTGCTTTACATCTCAGAAACATTTTAACTGTTTCAACTTCCACTCTGGTGAGTGGGTGAACAAAGTAAACCAACTGTGAACTGCCCCCAGCAGTTGCATTGGGGGGGGGGGGCAACGCTCGGGGGTTTCCGCATCTCATGGACCTATCCAGGTCGTTTGATGCAGATGTAGTGCTGGCAACAGGCCAGCACAGGTTACGTGGGGTGGGTTGTAGCAGCGCCCATGTGTGGTCACATGAGCTCCCGTCTGTGGTGACGAAATCTATCGTCGTAGCAGAGGGTTGTCTTTTAAGTTCGATGCCATGGTGTCAGATCTTGAAGTTGTCGGTTTGCGGGATCAGTGATTCGAGTTTAGCCCTTCAGTTCTTTAGGTCGTTCATCGCCTTCGGCCAAGTTATTGTGCTCCAGCCATATGTTGGCTGCAGCCGGGGTTTCCAGGAAGACCGCTTTTCCCTTGTAGAGTATCTTGAGGCGTGAGGGTTATAGCAGCATGTATTTAAGATTGAGTTTTCGCAATCTAGCTTTGATTGGTATGAATGAGTTTCTAGCTCGTTGTACATTGGGGGTGTAATCAGGATACATGACGATCTTGGAGTCATTCCGTTTGATCTCGCCTCCCTCTCTCAAGAACTTGAGTATTGTTTCTCTGTCTCGAAAATTTAGGATCTTCGCAATCATTACACGCGGGTGCAATCCTGTTGGGGGGCTTTTTTGTAAGGATCTGTGGGCTCTCCCGACTGAGAATCCCTGAGTGAGTCTGCCGGGCCCGATTTCCTGTAGTATCATGGATTCCACTTATTCAGTCGGGCCCGCCCCTCCGCCTCCTCCAATCTTGCTTCTAGTCTTGAAACCTGCCTTTCTAGTTCGTGGGCCTTAGTCTTCAATTCCAAGGAGGACTCTGTGGTATCCTGTAGGTTTGCTTCCGCCTTGGTCATTCTTTCAGTGAGGTTGCGGGCGTCTTGGCGCATAAGCTTCATGTCAGCTTTGACTTCATCTATTTTAGTGTCAATAAATGTTCTGAGTGCTGCGATGGCCTGCAGTACCTGTGTGTCCTTGGGATCATCTTCAGGCGGGGGTGACTCCGTCTGTGTGTTAGTCTCTTGGTGGGGTTGTTGCTTGGGTCTAGCCGCCGTGAAGGAGTCCATTATCGTCATCGATTTGGGTTTATTCCTTGTGGACATCTTGCAGTGTCTTGCTTAGATCGCTGCAATGCCTTGATGCAGTGTTGTCGTGCTGTCGTGAGAGCTGGGCTGCAAGGCCGGCCGCCTTTTCTGTAGGGGGTTGTTGTCCCCAATTTCCTGACTAGTTGTGACTAAGGGTTGGGCAGCGCCCTGGTAGTTCGTGATCAGAGTGACCAGGTCTGTTGTTATTGTAGTGGGCGTCTCGGGGGGCAGTTGGTTCGGGTGAATGATTCCGGAGGGTGGCCCTGGGTCTCTGGATTCCGGAGTGCGAGCGAGAGTGCTCCACGTGGGGGGACACTTGGGTTCCTGCATTTGGTTGAGCAGGTCTGTGTTGCGTTTATGCCGGGCTGCTTCTATCTTGCCTGAGTTCAAGCTCCCCTGAGGGGTCCGGGCCCCCACAGGGTTCCAGTCAACTATGGCAGCTGGTTTGGTAAGCGGGGTGGCCTTGATCGCACCCGCTATCTGTCCATTTGTTGTAGTGGAAGCTGCAGCAACAGATGCAGGTTTTCCTCTCTGGAAGGTGATTGGTGGCGTAATAAGTTCACCACCACTTGGTTACTGTGGCCGTTTTATGAGGGCTCACTTCTATCCTGCAATGAACGATGTGTTCTCGTCTTATCCAGGACTACCAAGCGTGTGTCGGGGATCTGGGCACTGGCTGAGAGATGGATGTTCGCAGGTTGCCTCTATGAGTGCAATCGGCAGGGCTGCCCGGTCCCCTCTGGGGTGTCGTATCGTGTCTGCAGTCTCGAGGGTGTTAGTAGCTACGCTGGGGGTGAGGCACAGCAGCCACCCACCTGTATCAGTGAGGTGGTGTGGTGAGGCGACGGTCGAGTCCCCCAGGGCCACAATGTGCGCAGTCTCGTAAGCGTCCAGGGGAGCGGGATAGCAGCGTGTGAGGTTGCTAATCTGGGGTTAAGTGCCCTTCTCCGCTTCTGGCGGCCCGAGTCCCTGGGTACCTGCAGTCTGGGTTTGCTTCTCTCAGCAGGGCTCCTCAGAGGCGCTGCCGACTCCCAAAGCCTCCCGCCGGTCCGCAGTCTCCTCACTTGAGGCACGGTACCTCAGGACGCGTCTGCGGCTCGGGGAGCTCCTCCGTTCTATGGGCCCGGGTGGCCCTGCTCACTGCCCCCAGATGCCGGGACTCTGTCACTGTCCAGTTTGTGGCACGCTGCTCGGCGGCTTCCCCTCTGCGAGCCGGTCCTGGGATTCCGTGTGGGTGGGGGAGCAGCGGTAGAGCCGAGTTTCATGCGACTCAAGCTCAAAGATTTGTGAGCCCGCCTCTGCTGAGTTGTTTGAGTTCAGATGCACTGTCGGTCCCCTAATTGTCAGGGACGAGGGCAAACGGCCCACCAAACTCTTCTCGCCCTAAGTGCTCGGAGGAGCCTTCGGCACCATTCTGAAGGGCGCAGGGGGTCCTCGCAAGACGGCTGTCACCGTGGCCTCCCTGGTCCGTTTTCCGTTCGGAAGGGCTCCGGATGGTAGGAAAGAGGTTCAAACTGCCCTTATTTGCTTTTGGTTGTGTTTAGATGAGTCCTTATCCGCCGCTACAGAATCAGTTGTAGGATCATGGACGGGAGCCCTGTGGGTTCACGTCTTTACTCCATGCGCGAAGGCCACACCCCCCCAGGATGCCCCTGTAATCTCTTCTTCCTCATAGTACGAGAAGGCCAGATTAGCAGAGGGGATCCCCATGGTTTACACCTTACATCTGGGGTCCCCCTTCACATAGTCACTTGCTCCACAAGCCACACAAGATCTACTGGGTCTGTTGACATAGGGAGGATTACTGTAACCAGAGTTCTGTTTAGGAGGATAACCCCCACTGCCCTGTGTGTTCTCTTGTGACATACCCTTATTTTTCTTTTTGTGGCTCTTTTGGGAGGACGTTTTATCAGATCTCCCACCCTCCTTATCTTTGGACTTTTCCCCTCCTCCTACTTACCAGGATAGGTTTTGTTCTTATGGGACACTCCATGTGACACCCACAAATCAGCTTCAATAGCCAGCTTCATAGGATCTAACTCATTTGAATCTACAAAATGCTGCTTAAGCTCAAGGGAACAAGATGCAAAAATATGTTCAAGCATGACAAGACATATCATACACTCAACGGTGGAGACCTTATAGCCTTCCACCCAGCCAGTCAAGTTTTTGAAAGCATCAGTCACATATGACACCCAAGTACTTCCTTCTTTCTTTGTGTACTCTCTAAACCTCTTCAGGTAGTGGGCAGGAGTCTTCACAAACTTTTTAAGATGAGAGTTTGCTTCAACATTGCAAAATCTACTCTTTCATCTTTTGACATTTCCATAATAGCACTGCAGCCAGAATGGGGTAGTCTGCTGAGCAACCATGTATTCTCAACAGCTTTGACAACCTCTTTAACTTCACATGCATACTCAAATGCATTCAACCAGTCCATAATGTCATTCTTCTCATCATACACACTGAGCAGATCTTTAGGAAATCTTGGATGAGAGGAGGCCCCAGACTCATGTCCAGATCCCTTGGACCCATTTGAAACTTGAAACGTGGCCAGTTCCAACTGGTGATCCCTGCCCTTCGGTTTTTCTGCCTGCTCTATCCTCAGCTTAGCTATGTGAAATTCAAGCTCCTTCTGCCTAAACAGCAGCTCTTGCTTCTTGAATTCTAACATGGCTTCAGCATCAGCACTTGCAGAGGAAACATTGGACATTACTTCATCCAGATTCTCATGGCCACCATGGATGAGGGCAGCGGCAGAACTGTCAGTGGGAGCAGACCCACCTCCTTCTGCACTCTCATCTGAGGTTATGGCACTGAGTTGTGACTCTTGCCATTCCATGATTCTATGAATCATTTCCAATTTTGTACCTTGAGCAGTTAAACCCCTCTCAGTACACATCTTGCTCAATGTTTCTGATCTAGAAGCATTCAATGTTATAAGGGTACTTGTTTCCATTATATTAGATAGGTCTATGGCCTTTACAGTTATCACTACAAAGTTACTATGTGTCCTGGGTAGGAATAACTTGAAATGCTTTCACTAGTGTGCAACACTGGATACCTTCAGTCCTATCCCACCGCTGTACACCAATTTGTTAAGGCGGATTTCTGAACTCTGACCTGGTGGGAAAAGGTTCAGAAGGCCAGCCTAGTTTCATGGAACAGGGTAACCTTCTGGACAAGCCAGACCAATCAAAGTAGCGTGGCGGCAGTCAAGACTAGGGGCCTCATCACGACTTTGGCGGTAACCCTTAAATCCGGCGGTAGCGCTATTACCGCCGGATTTAAGGGTCCGCCGAATCAGGGGTTCGGCGGATTTCGCCCCAGCTCTGAGCTGGGGGGAAATCAGCCGAAAATGTGCACTATTACCGCCGGCGGGAAATCCGCCGGTGGTATTAGCGCAAAGATTCCACATTGAGCCCAATGGGAAATGGGGCATTCCCGAATGGGCTCAGTGGGGAATGGGGACTTACATTACCGCCGAACTTGTGATCCGGCGCTATTAGCACCAGGGAGTTCGGCGGTAGGGTTAATACCGCCCGCGCTAATAGCGTTACCGTTACTGCCCAAGTCGTGATGAGGCCCTAGATCTCAGGAGGAGTGAGGGTGACTGAAAGACCTCAATGAGCACACAGAGTAAAGGACACTTACAAATCACTCCCAGTCAGGTGTATATATATTAAAAATACAAATACATGTATTTCAAGGCCTTTGACTTTCAACACACAAATCAAATCACAGTAATACTATTAAGCCAACACAATCCTATCTAAATACATATATACAAGACCAATGGGGTCTAAAGGGTTAATGCAGAAAATGGGTTCACAACCTAAAAGGGGAAGGAAACAGGCAGCGGAAGTAGTCTTTAGTCCCTTCTGCATCCAACACACTCCTAACTAAGAGGCAGTCCAATCCCTAAGAAGAGTGGAGCCGACTGCCCAAATGCACATGCAATGCTGGCGCACGCGGTAGATCAAATGGGCAAAATGGGGTCTCTTCAAGGGTCTGTAGTAGCTCAGGAAGGTGGGTGAGGCGATGAAGAATATGTTCCCACTATTCGAGGAGGGCCTCCTCTTAAGGGCAGAGTTGATTCCAAGAATTGGGAATGGTTCCCTAGTTTGCACTAGCAGTGGAAAGGAGAGGGGCCCTGAGGAGCCACTTGTGAGTAAAAATGGATGGAGGTTCTAGGGGTCACCGGTTAGGGTTGCGATTACTCACCGACCCATGGCCCACTCCGGACCAAACTTGATATGATATGATATTTATATTTTATTTGTATCGCTCTTACACGAAGCAAACTTCGGTAGTCGAGTCCACTTCGGTTGCAGGTTCAAGTGCAGTAATTTGGCGGCTCTGCGGCTTTCACCGACGAAGATACATTGATGATTCCCAAACGGGACAGTGGCGATTTCTCCGCTCTTGGTGGATGGATCAGGCCAGTTTCACTGTAGAAGGCTTCAGGGGCAAGAGGGGCACAAATGCAGTGCACCTGCAAAGTTCGTCACCACGGCTGGGCGACACAGTAACCGCGTATACTCCGGTTCGGGTGCACTCCCTTTACTCCATACCTGGGACTGCCAAGTGTACAAAATTCGGTGTGAGTGCCGGGAACACAGAGCTAGCGGCGTACCAAGTTTCGAGGGCCTACTCGAAACGTGGCGGTATCAGGGCAAAGAGTCTGCGTAAGCTGGTCAGCCCAATGGTTGGCCGAGGACACTTCCGAGAAAGCTTACTTGCATGGTTTGAACTTGCAGGGTTTGATGAAGGTGCTTGGTCCCACTATCCCAATGGGTCGAAGCGCCTTAGCAGACCTTCTAGGATTACCAGATGCAGAGGGGTCCCACGGGACGACGGCGGGCTCAGGGTGCCAAACCTTCCAGCGGGTTACCAGCGGTTCTTCGACTCGGCTTCTTAGTTTCAGGATACTTGAATCCTATCCTTCGTTCAGTGAGAACTCCAGAGATCGACATGGTATGGGTGTTTGGGGCCTTCTCTTATCCAGAATCTCCTTTGCGTCAAAACGAAGAGGACCCAATGGGAGATCTGCTCACATAAAGGCATACCATACGTGGACCAATCACGGACCATGGTGGTCCCAGGCATTCACAGCACTCCAGACTCTCTAGCACCCAGGATGTGTATTGGGAACAGACATCCCAGCCCACATCCTGGAGGCGCACACACAAGGGATGCAGAAGCCACCCGTTTGTGCCAAACGCGGTAATCATGGTTTAACTAGCCGGAAAGGGTTAAAAATATACAAAATGATAAGCTGCCACCAGCCCTGTACAAGGCACATCTTCACTTCTCCTAAAAAATCCTTCGAGTATCTAGGGCCTTTGGAAATGACTAATAGACCCAAGTGCACTGTACTGGAAGGTACATTGTACACTTGTTAAATGTTGCAGAAAAGTTGCAACACTGGAAAGGACTAAGGGAAACAGTCTCCCTATACTGACTGTCTTAAGGGCATGTCAGTTTCCCCATAGAAAAAGAGCGAAAAGCCCAGAGGAGTGCAGCAGAAGGCTGGGCTTCCCTGGTAAAGTCAGACTATGGTGTTTAACATCAGCAAAAAAGTTAGTGGGTACACAATTGGAGGGAAAATTACACATAATATGGAATTCTTTCCTAACACAGACCCTGGGGGTGGACAAGCGAGGGAGAATCACCTGAGTGGAGGGTCCTTGGGGATTGGGGAGAGGGTGCCTGAGGACAAGACATGGTATTCCCCTTTTCCAACACTGATTTACACTACTCGCCCCAGCATTTATGGGATATTGCCATTCAGAACCTGTCCCACCCTTTGAATTTTCACCAAGTACTGGGACGAGGAAGCCTCAAAGAGCAATGCAGAACTCCTATAGGAAACACCAGTATAGTACAGACGAGGAAGAGGGCTATGGAGGAATACCATTACTCAAACCAAACATGTCCCGTTAATAGGGTCAGGAAAAGTCAGACAATTGAGTCTGATACCTTGCACCTGCAACCTATTAGTGATTGGCAGTTGTATAAAAGGAGAAACCCCCAAGAGCAGGGAGAGTGCGTTGGGAGAGGAGCAGAAAGAAAGCCAAGCCGAGATGATGTGGAGCAGAAGAAACTAGAAAACCAAGACACTGTGGTGAAGCAGAGAGAAGTTGTCTGCAGGAGCGTGGTGAGAGAATTGAGTCTCCAAAGAGTCAGCAGCAGAAATAAGAGGAAGCCATGCAGACAGGCGGTCCCTTACTGGTGGCTTCAGAGTACTCGCTCGTTCCCCTGGGTGGTGAAGCGACCCAGGAGTGCCTAAGGGCAGAAACTGTGGGAGCGAAGAAGCAGCAAGATCCCACAGAGTGACCAATTAGTTCCATGTGTTAAAGAAACCTCGTACCCTAAAAAAAGGACAATTGAGTGCAGAAGTGAGCAATGAACTGAATGGTGATACGGAACGAGGGATAACTAAAGTGTGTAAAACATTGTATAAGAGTGACTGTGTACAAGAAAAGACATATGATGGAAGTATTAAGGACGAATAATGTGCAATAGAAAAGGGAAAAAAAATTAAGTATGAGCAAAATGGAGTGTGAGCAATGCTTGAACAAAACACAATGAAGAGAACTTGGGAAGCTAAGGGCACATAGTTGCGCGACCTGGAGACCAAGAAATCTGCTGTTGAATATTGTGAACTATTCCAAGTGCTCTGAGCTTTGGGAAAGGGAATCCAAAGCGCCTGTCAAGTATAGTGAGACTGTTGAATAGCGTGACAAGAGAATTTGAACTTTGGTAAGGAGAACCCATAGCCCTGTTGAATACTGGAGAACCGTTGCTGAACCTTGTGTATCAAAGTACCTAAAGCTTGGGGAAGAGCCCTGAGAGACCTTTGTGAACTAATATGCTTTGAACTTGAGAAGGGAGCCAGAGAAGAGCTCCAGCAGAACTTGTTTTTGCATTGTACTTTTGAACACTATTTTTGTTGAGCAAGAAAATCCCACACTGTGTTTAGTTAGATGTGATGGCAAGCACAGGTTTTGACAAGACAGACTTTTGATTTGGACTTACGAACTAAAGACTTTCCTTAGTTGCATCAGTTGAGGGAAATCACAAATTAGAGATAGGGCTAGCTAGGCTTTACACCATCCTGAACTTAAATAAAGAGGTTTACTGTTTAAAACTTAAACCTCTGTTGTCTTTGTCATCTCTTGATACCATACCTGTCTCACAGTCATCTAGAAGTGTATGGGAGGGGGGAGGTGTCGAGCAGTGAAGGAAATGGCCGCCTATACGAGAAGCTCCGTAACAGGCAACATCCTAAACATTCAAATATCCTCGGAAGTGCCTGCTAACACTCTTTCCTACAGTGCGATGGAAGGCCAATGCTCAGCGGTGGTCGTGGGTGAAAACCGACGACTCGAGATGATCCGGTGCCAAGAAGGGAGCGGATGACAATTCCAGCGGTGTGAGATGCAAGCTGAGGCTGACCCGGACCTCAGTGTGAGAAGGGCTCCTGCTGGTGACCGGCACTGTCGCAGCCTGCGGCGGGAGGAGCAAACACGTCTCCTGCTTAGCAACGGAGCTCGAACAGTGAAGAGGAAAGGAAAGATAAGTGCCAGATGGCCAATTCCAGGTAATGCAGTGGTGCTGGACCGGGTGCCTCTTGCGGCCCATTGTTCACCCCAACAGACACCTGTGCAGCGGGGCGGTGGTAACCAAAAGCAGTGCAGAAGCCCCTTAATCCATTCCCAGGTTCCCCCTCGGCATAAAAAAAAGGAAAAAAAATATACAAAATAATACAAGCTATGACGACCATACCACTGGGTCCGGGACACGCCCTAGCCACACAAGCACCACACTGGAGGCGGTCGGGCCCTGCAAGGAATCAGAAACGGCAATCAAACATGCACACGTCGGAGGACAAGTTGCACAGCAGGAATCACAATGCGCCGCACCACAAAACCAGTGGCCAATCCAACAGAGGCCTTCACATGGGGAAGCAGTTATAAAGTACAACAAATAGGAAGTGTCCACAGTCAGTGGATCACTCGCGTCCTCTGCACACTCAGTAACAAACAATAGACAATTATAATTTAATTGGTTGTTAGTGGATTAGAAATCAACCCTATATGGTTATAGAATATGTTATGGGAAAAAAAGTATTAATTTTTCTTTTCTTCATAAATCAGAGATATGTTAGGACCTGATTGGTTCTAAATTTAATTCTTGGCAGACAATATAACAAGTCAATTTAATATAACATAAATTTGAGATTGTAACATAATTTTTAATTTCACTCAGAGAAGTGGAGCAAACAAACTTTCCAAATGTGAGAACAAAGTTACAATATTACTTTCATATTGGTACACAGTCATCAGAGGTGATTCATACTAAAAACTCAACGCGTTTCGGAAATACAATTTCCTTCATCAGGAGTAGTTACTTGTAGGTACGTTCAAAAAAGTTCTGCAATTCCAATTCTGATATCTGCAGATTGTAAAGCAAATAAGTCTCTATCAGTTTACATGTTCAGAAGTGGTAAGCTTACAAATTATCAATTAGTGGAAGGAGACCCTACCTCTCATAGGTTCCCCACTGAATTTCTGCCTGTGTCTATGTTGAATAAGCATCCAATTTCAAAGCAGGAATGATTACTTGTGAATGTTAATAAGTACAGAAGTAATTGTACTGAGGGTTTCAACAAGTCCCTTATATCTGTAGAAGTGTTACATACTGTGGTAAGGGACCTACCTACCTTTACAAAAGGAGCCGGTCTTCACCAATATACGTACATCCATCAATGCTCTTGATAAACATTCCCTTGCTTTTCAAGAAGACTTTCAAACGTTTAAAAATGAAATCAAGGGATTATTCGGCAGAATTGAAGAAATGGAGGAACGTGTTTCTTTGGCAATAGACAAGCTTGAGGGCATGGAACAAATGCAATCAAGAATACACCAGCTAGATGGAAACTACATAGAGTTGGAAGATCGCAACAGGAGGAATAATATTCAAATTTATGGCATTCCAGAGAAAGGGGAAGGCGACGACCCAATTAAATTCTTAGAGGTCTGGATTCCCAAAATCCTCGGCATTCCCCCCCCCCCCTCTTGAGTTGCAAAGGGCTCATCGAGTCAAGCCGCGATTTACATCATCAAGCCAGGCCCCAAGACCTTTTATTACATGCCTGCTACGACACCAACAAGTTAGACAGATCTTGTCTCAAGCTAAAAAAAACTCCCTCATTGTTTTTTGCTGGTAATAAAATCTACTTTGCTCCTGATATTTCCAGTGAGGCACAAGCGAAAAGGAAACAGTTTGACATCCGTCCTTTGCTTAAAAAAAAGGGACATTCGATATGGTTTATTAGAACCTGCCAAAATGATTATTACTATTCCTAATGGTCCTACTAAGGAATTTCTGAATCCTGACTCTCTTCGCTCTTTTCTAAATGAACTGGACTCTAACCATATGGTTATTTCCAATCCTCCATCTAGGTCATCAGTGGATTTGGAATCCACAAATCCTCAATTGTCTCAGTACTCTCAATGAAAAGGCAAATCTAATAAACATCATTCTTTTCGTGGTCGCTTTGATGGCCCTTCCTCTTCTGAAAACAAGCCAATATTAGACAAATCCAGAAACAAATCTTGCTCGCCTATTAAATGTTCTGAAACTCTCCTGAATCATCTAGCTGAATGAAATATTTTCTACTGCCTTACACTCTTGAATGCTGGTAGAATATTAAGTTTATGTATTTTATGATGACAGATCTCACAATGTTATCTACTCGGATCTGCCTGTCTACTGTTATGGTAATGTCTTCCTATTAGTGGGTGTGGGGACCCCGATGGATTGGTGCCTCTTGTGGTTGCTGCTCTTCCCAGTGTTGGGCAAGCAACATACACATTTACCCTGACTTTTCAGCCGGGATAGGAGCCCAGAGGAGAACATACAACCCGGAAAACCGATTGTTGAGATCACAACGGGGACCATACGCTTTCATGTGTCTGGCGAAACTGCGAATACAACACTTTTTTGAAAATCCTACAGATGCAATGAACTACGGGAAGGCATCCATTCCCCCTCCATGGCCACCCTGTGGCGAAGATCAGAATGAAAGCCCCAGACTGAAGCAAGACAGAAAGACATGGGGCACTGAAAGGGAGTCTCTACTGTATCCTTTATGCAATGGTATATGTTTTTAACAAATGTACAGGCACACAAAGATAGTTCAATTGAAGCCTGTGCGGAGGCGTTCGACCGCAGGCCAAGTGCTAGTGGCTTCTAGCAACGTGCCCCAGGGAAGTTCCATGGTTACACAAAGGGCACATCATCAAGTTGGGGTGGATGGTGAGGGAGGAGGGTGGGGGGGATAGTTCATACGGTTGGGGACCTGGGAGGGGGTGAATGCCCGATCGGCAGTTGGGAATGGCCCGCAGGGACATAGGGAGGCTGGATTGTTACATAAAAGTTGATTCATGGTGTGCTGCACTGGTATTAAGACTATTCTCACTTACCACTGTCATGTCAAACAGTCCTGGGGTTAAATCCCTCCGGCGTTGCGCACAATAGTACAGATTGATGCCATTTTAAATGTAGTGATGGTGCCTCCATGCGTGTGACATCACATGTTGACAAAGCATGGGTATGATTACCGTTATTGTCATTGGAATTTCTATCTCGGTAGTTATCTGTTGCATGTTTAAGTGGCTCTTGCCATCATATTAGGTACTAAAATGCATGTCTGTTACACTGATAGGAGGAACAGTATCAACATGAATCTTAATCAGTAAATATGGAACAGTTGCAATGTACTGTCTAATGTTTAGCAGTAGTCCGCTATAAGTATTAGTCCAAATGATTGGATCTATGCACGCGTGACAAATTGCAATATTAAGTCCAACTGATTGCCTCTAGGCATGCCACATTGTATTTGTCTGTTATGTATATAGAAGAGTCAAGACGTTTATACAAATTTTCCTCCAACAGTCCCATCAAGCTACTCCACGACGTCCTCAGGAATTCAAAGGTTGGGTCAGCTCTGTTCACCTTCACGGATTTGGTTGTTAAAATCACCATCAGAGTCAAAGGGCCCTGTAAACTCGCCTCAGCCCTCGCCCATTCATCTGGATCCCAGTCCATCAGATGATTGAAAAACCGGCCAGAGAACACTAGTTGATACACAAAAGAATTCGGTACACCCAGACCTCCTTTCTCCAATGGTAACTGAAACTTCCACAGTTTCATCCTGGCTGGCTTATCATCCCAAAGAAAGCTCTCTGTAATAGAACGTCAAAGTCGTTTCCAAATCTTCTTTGTAGTTTTCAAAAGTAGCATGCTGAGCACGTATGTTATTGTCAGTGTTGAAACCATTTTGAAGCGCATTCACTTTTCCCCACAGAGACAGTTTCAAAAGCGTCCATCTCTCCAGATCTTTTTTCAGACCATTCAGAATAACTTTAATATATTCTGGTACCATACTCTCAATCTCGCTTGTTAACCATACACCTAAATACTTCAACCTATCCGAGCACCATTTGAATCCCAACCTGGTGATCTGTCTCTTACTTATGTTCACAGTCAGTGGCACTTCCCCTGATTTATCCAGTTTATCTTACATCCAGATCTAGTACTAAAGTCTGTAAACAGCACCATTAACTTAGGAACAGAATTGTCCAAATCTTTCTGTACTACCAACACATCTTCTGCGTATAGCCATCATTTCTGAACCATTCCTCCATAATGAACTCCATGAATTTCTTCCTTGTGTCTGATTGACAGAGCCAGAGCCAGAGGTTCAATTGCAAGTACAAATAATAAAGGAGACAACAGGCAGCCTTGTCTGGTCCCTTGCTCCATGGGAAAACCTCTAGAGCTCAGGCCATTCGTTGTCACATTTGCAGATGGAGAAGAATATAACAATCTCACCCAGTTTACAAACGGTTCACCAAATCCCATTCTCCTCAATACTGCATATTAAAATTCTCAATTAACTCGATCAAAGGCTTTCTCTGCGTCCAAGGAACATAGTGCTGCGTTGTCCTCATGTCTGTAAATTTGTGAAATTGTTTGCAACAGTCTCCTCACGTTATTCGTGGCATGTCTGCCCTTCACAAAACCTGCCTGATTTTGGGGGACCAAATTAGGTAATACCTTTTTCAAGTCTTATATCCAAGACCTTCGCTAAGATTTTATTGTCTGCATTTAGTAGGCTCATTTGTTAACTCTAATGAGAAGACTGGTCCCTGTCATTCTTCAATAGTAATTAAATAGACGCGTGACGTGTAGTCTCTGATAATGCACCCATGGACAATGAGGTCACATACATATCACGTAAAAGCGCCAAGACCTACTCTGGCATTATTTTGTAAAATTCCACAGGAAGCCCATTTGGACTGCGGATTTTCCCGAAATGCAGACACGAGACCGAATAACTCGTCCAAACTAAGATCACCATCCAGGCCCACTCTCTCCGTGTTAGTCAAACTACCCATCTCAGAGTTCACTCCAAAACCCTGTCACCAATGACTCATTCAAACAGAGTGCCATATAGTAGTTCCTAAAAACATCACTTATTTCTTTGGGGTCATACGTGACAGATCAATCCGGTTTCATAATCATAGGAATCGCTCTTTCTGCCTCCTGTTTCCAAAAACGATGTGCCAACCAGCGGTCACATTTTTCTCCCTTTTCAAAATAGTTGCTTTTGATATAGAAAAGTTTATTTTATGCATAGTCTGACGATTTCTTGTTGTATTCACCTTTAAGTTTACGTAATAACTGGACTCTATCATTCCTGGGGTTAAGCATCACTTCCTGTTGTATCTCTTTAATCTTTTTATCCAGATCATTCACTTCTTCCAAGTTTTTCCTCTTCCGCTCGCTAGACAGCCAGATCAAAAGAATAAAATTCATTGTGCACTTAAGGGCTTCCCACACAGTCCTAGGGTCAAATTCACCTGTATGATTCTCTTTAATGAAGTGACTTGCCTCACTAACAATTTTCTCAACAAGAGCATCATCGTCCAAAAGTGAGGTGGTCATTCAGCAAACAGTACTCAGTGAATGTTTAAATCCAAGTTCAACCACATTTATACCGGTGCATGAACTGATAAATGTATATTTCGAATAGCACCACCTGCATAGTTTGTTGTTGCTGATCCGACTGATAAAATCATATCTATCCTAAAATAAGAACTATGAGCATATTAAAAAAACACCTCTATTCTCTGGCGGTAGGATTTTCCATCCTCCAAGTGTCCACTAAACTGTGCTCTTTAACCAGGTCATTCAAGGCCAGTGATGGGCTGCTTCTGTTTCTCTAAAAATACTGTTATTTCTTCTAACAAACAACAGGTCACACACCTCATTGAAGTCTCCTCCCACAATGATCTTGTTATTGCTTTGGTCCTGTAAAACATGCACTACATAACTGAAAAATGAACCGTTATCTACCGTTGGTGCATAAATGTTACACAAAATTAACATCTTGCATTGTACTCTTATCAGTAGTGACACCACTTCCTTGTACGAGTACTGATCCTGGATTTGAATACCCAGATTCTTCCTAAGCAAGATCGCAACAACCCTAGATCATGAATTGAAAGAAGAACCATACACTTTTCCTACCCATCCTTTTTGCAGTTTTTCTGTCTCTTCATTTGTCAGATTTGTTTCCTGTAACAAGAAAATGTCTGCTTCCAAGTCATTCAAATGTCGCAAAATCTGATTCCTATTCAGTGGGCTATTTATACCCTTAACATTCCAACACAAATCGGAATTAGTCTTTTAATGTCATTTTTTAAATCCCTGATATCGGGTGATCCAATATAAATACTATGAATGTTTGCAAAATTGTCAAAATTAAAAATAGAATCCCTCTTCGGGTAAACTTGGACAGAAAAGGCGTCCAACTACAAGTAGCTAACATAACAACAAAACCCCAATCCACCCCCATATATAGAGAACACCTAATAGAACCTTCCAACCCAAAGAGTTGACATACACCCCCCTTGCTCACATCCCACGCTACCACACGTCTTGCCACCAAGCAAATTCCTTAAAAGCTGAAATATTAAGTCTCAACAATATCCACCCAAAGCATTCACACTTATTACAGCCATCATAAAACCTCATAATCATCTTCAACACATGGAGATTGTGTATATTGGAATTCTTAAACTATTAGATAGCTCCACACGTCTGATAGTGTGTACTAGCCAGGAATGGCGTATGTAATCTGTGTTTCATTAATTAATAAACAGTGCTAAAAATGTTCAAAGTGGGTACTAGCATTGACCTGTTGGAGGGATTTGGCTCATACAAAATTGTCCACATTCACATTATACACTGTATTAAACTATGTTCTAAAACAGATCAGGCACACCCCACAACATCTCAGCAACTACTATAGAAATGGCAATAATTAATAAAGAGCATACAAATTGTAATGCACTACCTTTCAAAACTCAACAGTGTCTATACAATACTAATTTATTTATTTATTTATTTGCATTTTTAAAGCGCAACAGCTGCCCTCGGGCATCGTGGCACTGTTACAAGAAAGTTTACTTTGCATGGTGAAAATAACAAGAGCAGAAATGGAGACATGGTTACAGGCATGGCTATAGTTCCAGGGTTACATGGGAACAGTGAGCATGGTACAGTTGTAATTACAGACATTGTCGCATGCAGTAGAATTATAAGTGGGATTCACTTAAATAGGGTGGTTTTCAGAGCTTTTCTGAAGGCTATGAGGGATGTTTCAGGTTTTAATTTAGGCGATAGGGAGTTCCAGGCTTTTGGTGCTAGGACTTTGAAACTCGAGCTGCCAGCTTTAACTCTAGTGAAGTTGGGGATTGCGAGTTGGTTAGCATACAAGTCCCTTTTGGGTCTGAGTGACTGGACTGGTTGTATCCGTTCAGTGAGGCAGCTAGGGGCAGATTGGGATATGCATCTGTGGGTAATGGTGAGAGTCTTGAACTTAATGCGCTCTTTAACTGGGAGCCATTGAGCATTTTGTCTTGCTAGGGAGATGTGTTCCCTCTTTGGAATATTGAGGGCTGCTCTCAAAGCGTTGTTCTGTGCGATCTGGAGCCTATTAATGTTTTTGGCAGAGGTGCCTAGTAGGAGGACGTTGCAGTAGTCCAGTTTCGCGCCTATGGTGGCCCTGGCGATGTTGAGGTGGTTTGTAGTGGACAAGTGGGGCTTTACTGCATTGATTATTTTGGTTGTAAGGGCTGCTGAGGAGGAGATGTAACTAACATGTCTGTCCATGGACAGGTTAGAATCTAGGTATACACCCAGTGTTTTTACAGCAGAGGAGACGGAGATTACTGAGTTCTCAATTAAGAAGGTGCTGTATTTGCTGTCTAGTTTGCTGAGGGTTTATTTAGGGCCCACCAGTAGGATCTCTGTCTTGTCTTCATTGAGACAGAGGCCATTGGCTGCCATCCATGCCTGGATGATGGCATAAGTGTTTTGTAAGGTGTTTAGGTCTTGCTCGTAGTCACCAGTTAGTGGGAGAAGGATTTGAGTATCGTCGGCATAATTGGTGAACGTTATGCCGAATTCTTCTAAGTCATTTTGAATAGTTGGAGTGTGAATAAATTGTATAGTGTGTGGGAGGTGCAGGACCCTTGTGGTACTCCACAATTGATAGGGGAGGGAGTGGCTGACGCTTGGTCTGAGTAGACCCTCATAGCTCTGACCTCCAAGAAGGGTGAGATCCATGCTGTGGCTTCATCCGAGAAGTGGGCTGTATTGGTGAGGTGTGTCCTTAGGGTTTTGTGGTTGACTAAGTCGAACGCAGCCGACAGGTCAAGGAGTAGGAGGATGGCACATTTACCTTTATCCATGTTTTTTAGGAGTTGGTTCTTTAGGTCGAGTAGTGCGGACTCTGTGCCATGGCGTGGGCGAAAACCTGACTGTCTCTTGCCTAGGATGTTGTGAGATTCGAGGTAGGCTTGTATCTGTAGATAGGCGGCCTTATCCAGGATTTTCAGCAGGAATGGTACTGTTGTAATGGGTCTGTAGTTGTTGGGCGAGTCTGGGACTAGTGTGTTTTTTTTTAGTAGTGGGCGAACCCAGGCTTCCTTGAGGGAGGAAGGTACTGAGCCAGTGGCGAATGAGGCATTAATAAAGGTAGCAATGAAGTGGGCTCGGGGCTCAGCGCAGTCTTTGATTACGTTTGCTGGACAGATGTCCCCCTTGCAGAGTGAGGGTTTTATTTGTTTCATGATGCGTAGGACCTCAGGAGCGGTTACCTTTCGAAAGGTGAATGGCGGTGGAGGATTGCTGTTATTTTGGGTAGGGTGTTTAGGGCTGGGGGCAATCCGCGTTTTGTGAGGCGACTTGGGTAGATTGTCAAGGTTGGCTTTGATTTTCTTTTGGAGTATGTCTATTTTGTCAAGCCTAGCCTTCTGGATGTTTGATGTTTGGATGCGGGCGGTATGACTAGTTCGTTGAAGATAGCGAATAGTTCTTTTGAGTGTGATTGGGCGTTGTCGATTCTGTGTTGTATGTGTCAGCTTTGGCTTTGGCGTTTTTGAGTGTTTTTAGGTCACGTAGATCTTGGTTGAACCATGAGTTGGCGTGAAAGAGTTTTTTTGCTTTTTTGTCTCTAATGGGGCAATTGTGTTGATGATCTCTTTAATGATGGTGTCGTAAAGTTCGACTAATTCTTCGGGGTTGTTGGAGGTGGGTGATGCTAATGCTGAGACTTCTAGGAGTGGACACATTCTCTCTTTGGTGAGTAGCTTTTTTGATCTGGCTAGGGCAGCTGGCATAGGAAGGTTTTGACTAATCGCTGTCTTTGTTGGGATGTAGAAGTGGATGAGGTGGTGGTCGGTCCATGGTTGCGGCATGTTTGAGCTGATGTCAACCATGCAGTTGTGGTCGGCTAGCCAGTCTAGTATGCGGCCTTTGGTGTGAGTGGCAGAGTCAACTCTGTGGATGAATTGTAGGATGAATTGTAGGTCTAGAAGGGCTTTAGCGAAGGTTTTACTGTGTTTGTCTTTTGTGTCATTGAATCCGAGGTTCAGGTCTCCTAGGAGTATGGCTTTAGTATTAGGTTTGAGATTGTTCCCTAAGAGGTGTAGGATGTCGGCTTGGAAGTTCTGGAGTGGGCCTGGCGGCCGGTAGATAATGTGCATTGTCATGGTGTCGCTGGGAGAGAAGGAGATTTTTACTGACAGGGCATCGAAGTTCTCGGATGTGATGGGTGTATGGGAGGATTGGTCCAAGAGACCCCTCTCCCCTGCATCCTCTCCCCCCGGTGAAGTCCATGGCTCGTCAGGGGTCCCCCCTGCCACCAGGGCCCAGGTGGTGGGTGGGCCACTGGCTGAAGACATTGACCAAACCTGCTGAATTTAGCTAGGCCCTGGAAACCATTTTGTGAAATAAAGATGGTTTGAGCCCTGTGCACCGCAGCGCGGCCCCCACCCTTGGAGAGTTTCAATTATCTCTGTGGCCGCAGCTCTCTGGCAGATCCGCTGAGAGCCCGTTCCCATGAACAGATGGACATGAGCTAGTGTTAGATACCCACACTGTAACATTTCACCTTCCCTGACAAAAGCAGAGTCCCCAAATACTAATGAGCAAACCACCTGTGATGAAACTTCTCTCTCCTTAACCTCTCTGACTAAAAACCTGTAACCTCCATAAAAAATGGCAGAATGTGTGTTATATGACATTAGGGATGATGCACCCACATCCCTGTAGCTATGCGCAAACAGTAAAAGTGTCCCGTGGGGGGTTTCATGTTTTGTGTTTTACCAAGAAGTCTGCACCCCAAGGTCCCATGCCATAACTGAACTAATGCTGCTAGAGTGCAAGGAAAGACAAATGCAACCCTATTGGGAGCTCACGTAAGGGGTGCATGAAAATGCACCATATGTATGTCCAAGCTCACCATATGTCACTGCTGTCAGTCTTATTGGCGGGTTGTTCCTGCGCGCTCCACCAACCTTACTACTACCTCACTTACCGCACATGTATAGACATGTAACAAAATGTTGTGGTTGTTAAATACTTAGCGTATAAGTAATGTGTTCGAATTGGCCATATGAAAGGTACTAACAATGTCAAAAACGTGAGCTTTGAAAAGACTCAATGAGTATTGTATATTATGTGAATGTTTATGTCTCTTCCACCTAAATCTGCAACACACGAGGAAAATACCTTTGTGAGTACATACAAGGCCATTCCCCCTTCCCCCCAGTGAAGCCTGCCAGACGAAAAAGTAGAGGCCTGTGCTGCTCTGCTCCACCTCCCCCCAATTCGGCTGGAGCCGCTTCAAACATTCACATTCCCCCCGCAGCGCCCAAGGCCACGGCCTGCCACCTGAATTATTTACAACCCAGCAGTAAACCCCGGCCTAAAAACACAGATCCAAAGGCGCCCTTTCTTAGGCTCCACGACCCACCGGCTCACATTAGGTTAATGGCCCCTGGAAAATTAGGACACCCAATATTATGGCAACACTACAGGAACACATCCATAATGACTTCTAACGAGACATGATAACGCGGACCGCCTGTCCCATGCCCTGAGACCCAACCTCGCGACCTATGATACCCGGTCAACAGGACGATGGTAACGATGTATTGATGTATCGCCAAAAGACCCCACTCTAGGTGCATTCCTCCTGTGTTGCATTAACCTGTAGAGTAACCTATTGGAAGATTTACCAGGGAAGATAATATTGCAATGTTGAATGACTGCGGTGTGCGTGCCCTAGGGCAGAAAGCCAGGAAAGACATTCATCACTGACACTCGTCACGGCTGGCACAACAACACCGTCCGGATGAGCCCAGCTGACCTGCCAGGCCCAGCCCAACCCACGAGGGTAACCAGTGACGTCCTCCAGCCACGGCCAACCACATCGCAGCAACACCTATAGTTAGTCGTCGTCACCCAATCCCCACTAACTTGTGCCCCCTATAGGATGTAGGTTCTTATGACGCATTCTGTAAATATATACGCCTGTCTTTGCTATTGTCAGACAGAGCGCTCTCGGAGTTTGCGGAGTTCTTTGCATGCCCTATTCTGATTGATAAACTCCCATTTAAGCTCACCCGCACTTTGTCCTGGCCTTATTCCCATCCTGGGAGAGTCCATTATTGTCTCTCCTTGTGGGGAGGATCGTGCTATCTGGGGGACGCTCGCCTTCAGTGGTGACCCCGAAAGCGTGATTATTATTTTCCTGCTAACATATATATATCCCTACCGTCCCCTTTGGCACGAAAATCTCCGGTCGAAAAGGGATACGCACGGTGCGCCGGCTCCGGAAGGCTGCCCGCCAACGGCGACCGGTACGCTCAGAAGTGCGCACTCAACAGAGAGAGCGTACGGGATCCCGGTTGAAAAATCCCCTTTGAGTACCGCTCGCCGGAGCCGGGGCTGACCGTTGAGCGTACGGCAACACTGCCTGTACGGACCCAGTTTCGGAAACTCTCGGTTCAAGACGGGCACGAGCGACCATAAAGGGAGTAGGGGAGGAAATATAGGACAGGGAACGAGGCTGGTTGAAAGGGGACACTTTGGGTCTACTAAGGACCACTCTAAACTTTCTTTGCTTTTTCTTCGCATATGGCCATTAGGATTAAGAGGTGAAAAGAGATAAAGAGACGGGAACCTAGCTCCGCGAGGGGGTAGAAGGCGGCGCCGCATAGTGCTATCTTGACTAGTACTGGGAATATATGAAGAAGTGGAAAATGAGATAAAGCTGTCTGGTAAAGGAAGACACGGAGAATACATTAGTGACTGCTATTTTTTCTATTCTTCTCTCTGGGTTTACAGGAAAATAAACAGGGTTCGTACGAACAAAGATATAATCTAAGTAGAAAGACAAGTTTATATCAAAACTAGGAGACAAATACATATTAGAGTAAGACGGAAAGGGACAGCTGGCAAGGGAGGAAAGGGAGGACAAATTGGGCTATGAATAGAGTGTTGCCTATGGGTGTGTAAGCATTATATGTGTCAGAACTTATTTGTTATAATGAGTGTGTAAAGGTGGTCAGTAATGCATAATTATGGTGTGGTTATGGTAAGTGTGACCAGAAGAAATATCACAAAGAAGAGTGTAATGTGGTAAAGTGAGTGTTTATTTCTTTGATGTGTTGGGTAAAATTGTTGAAGTTATTGATGGTTTGCTCTTGTATGTGCCCCCTAAAGTGTACAGAATAGAGGCTGTGTGCAGCCATTCTCATACTGTACAGGTGGCGGAAAAACACGTAGGTCCCCACGCTCAGTAAGACACAAATACGTAGATTCATATGGTAATACATCTATATATCAGTATCGAGCAACCACGAAGTATGGTGGCAGAAACACCCTTATCACATATTTGTAAGAGTCTACCTGGGTACGCTGAACGTATTAAGAAATATCATGATCAGTGGATCACAGAGCTGAAGGGAGAAGGACTACCTCAGATATGGCCCGAAGGGGGATCGTTTGACAAAAGTGTCCTAGATATGGTAGCTACATGCATTCGTTTGAAATACAAGGGGAAGCAGCTACATAATAGGAGAGAAATATTAGACCTATGGAGGTTGTTTGAAGAAATACCCCCGCTTAAGAAAAGGGAATTAGGTACTGATCTGCCATCTACCACGGACAATCCATTACTGATACCAAAAGATGACAAGGTGTTGCCAGAAGGGGAGCCACCGGTAGAGATAACTAGGTTGTACCCAATACTAAATAAGCCAGTGCCCGCAGAAGGATACAGTGACCCAACATATGTACCCCCAACAACAACCACTACCACTCAAGGGCCAACAGCACCCCCACCATATGAGAGTCAGAGAGCGAGAACAGGTAAGTACACCAATAGTGAACATAGAGAAATTAACAGGAGACCTAGAGTCCAGGCTCTCCATAGCAAAAGATGAGCTCTCGAGAATAAAAAGCATATGTGAACAGACTGCAATCAATACTGCTAGGTCAGAGCCCACATCAAGAGCGCAGAGTGAGAATAAAACAATTGAAGAAGGGTGGAGAAAAGGAGAGATATTGTTTAGGATACAAGAAGAACCGGCCCGAATAATTGAACTAGAGGGAAGAGAGGGGTGCACAGATGATGAGATAAGGACTACAGGAGGTAGAGAGGATCTACTGTGTGATATAGGAGAAGATTTAGAGGAAAGTGGAAGGCTAAGCAAGGCAATGGGAGGGGGAAGCGAGGGGTTGGATGGCGCATGTTCAGGGAGAACCATGGACGAAGAGTGGACAGGACGACTAAGGAATAGGTTGGGTAAAATGGCACCACTAGGAAAAAATGGAACGAAGGTGAGTGCAGATACAACGACAAAAGGGAGGTTACAACTCCCACTAATACACAGGGAAGGAGAGAAGCCAAATTACATACCCTGGGCTCAGATGGACAAGGCCAATTTGTTATTGCCCCCGCTATCAGGAGGGGCAAGCAAGTGGATATATGCATTCGAGAAACACACAGCCGGGGTACCTCTAGTAATAGGCGACGTGAAGAGTCTGCTAGTATCAGCAGTTGGGGATCAAGCTGACAGAGTATGGGTAAAGGCTGGCTTCCCGGGAGTAACTTTAGACTGCGATCGCCATGATGGCACCTCTTTCAACACAGTACGTGCCAGGGTATGGGACGCCTTACGAGAAACGTTTCCAGATACACCAGATTTGCAGTCAGTAATGCAATGTCCAATGAATGACGGGGAAGATGCTTTGGATTACATTTTCGGGTCCAAGAGATGTGGAGAGCAGAAACGGGCACGCCCTGGTATCAATCAACATCATTATTCAACTTCATAATAAAGAGGGGGTTCCCAAAAGAGGTGCAAAAAGCACTTGACAAAATAGCAGGTATTGAAGCAAAAGGATGGCCCGAAATATAGAGCATAATAGTTCACCACTGTAAACGAATAAAAGAGAGGGAAAAGGAGATAGCACAGAAAAGATTGGCAGACGTGGCAAAATTAGTACAAACAAAGCTGGTGAAGGTCGCTGCAGCAGTAGCCGCGCTCCCACACAGCAGGGAGGGAGACGAGGAGGAGGAGGGGCTGGTAGCAATACAAGGGAGGATGGCAACGAGTTGGGCAGGAGCAGGGCAACGGCAGTACAGGGGTCGAAGAGGGGATGGACAAGGGTACGGGGGAACGGGAGGAAATGGATGGCAAGGTCCCAGAGGCACGCAGGGAAGTTGTAGGAACTGCGGGATGTGGGGGCACTTTTCCAGAGAATGTAGGAGTAGAACAAACAACGGATTTCCAGAGACAGAACACTATGGCCACCCCCACCCGGGAAGCCCATATGGTCTCCCAATGGGACAACAACAAAGGGAACCAGAGCAGGGGTACCCAGCGCAAAGGCAGGGACATCACTACAGAACACATTATCACCCACAGAACAACAACACTATGCACTACACCCCAGGCAACCCTTTCGCAACGACAGCAAATGGAGCCCCAGCACCAGCCCCCTATAGTGGTGTATCAGTAGTTTCAGGGAGTGTGTTCAACCAGGGGGGGGGGGCAATGAGACACCCATCATAGGACAGCCCATAGAGAACACTTGCGTGTCCTGTTCTATCTACAACCTACGATGCAGCAGAGGAACCATTGGTATGGGCGCAGATAGGAGACAAGCAGTTCATATTCATGGTGGATTCTGGAGCGGAGAAATCATGTATTAGGGAGGCCGGTTTCCGTTATCTAACCAGAAGTTAGAGACGCAGGGGTTCACTGGGGCTGTAATTGAAGTTCCTTACACAGAAGCTTTGGATTTGACAGTGGGGGGCAAAACGGTAAAAACACCCTTACTATATTATGAACAATCGCCAATAAACCTGCTCGGAAGGGACCTTCTTAGCAAGCTTAACATGACAATATCATTCACAGAAAGAGGAATAGTGTGTTCGACACCAGGAATATGCCCATTACGCGTAATGCTGGTAGTATAGGCTCGGACAACTGCACCAGAAATACATGGCTTGCCAGTGGACGAAAGAATGTTCATTCAAGGTTTAAAAACACGGGCCCAAGTAGATCCTGAGCTAAAAAAGTTAGAGTGGAGAATACCCGCAGAGTTTGTCTTCCGCCCAATAGTGCGCCCAGACACAGCACCAGGGTCAGTGGTATCCTTAGACTTGCATGCTGTACAGGTATCAGCAAAAAGGATTGCAGTCATTGGGATGGACATAGATGGGTGTGAATGGCGCATCAACGCCAATATTGCCCTCCGGGACTTATCTGATGAGGATCTCTTTTCTGATTCAGAAAATGATGGCGAAATAATAATGGAAATAGCAATGCCCTGTGACATTTTGATTCAGACTAGACAAATTCCGTCCAGTTGATGGCAGTGGTGGGAACGCCACCGTCGTTTTTTGACGATGACATGCGACTGGTGCCAAACAATTTGTGGACAACAGGCCCCCATGATGTAGGGTTGTTGCATGGAGTAACACCAGTGGTAATAAAGCTCAAACAAGGGGCAATTCTGCCCCGAGTGAAGCAATATCCATTGTCCCATGAAGCTGAGGAAGGGATAAAAGAGACAATAAATGCATTATTAGCACAGGGGATAATAGTGCCTTCAAACTCCCCATGTAACACGTGTATCTACCCGATCAAAAAAGCAAAGGGAGGGGCATGGAGGATGATCCAGGATTTACGCCCCCTAAATGACGTCATACAGAAAGAGTTCCCTTTGGTCCCGAACCCTGCTTCAATATTATGCAGCATCCCAAAAACGGCATTACATTTCACAGTGGTCGATTTGAAAAATGCATTCTTCTCCATCCCCTTGGCAGAAGAAAGCAGATACCTGACAGCATTCACATTAGGGGGAAAGAGATACGAACATTGCAGATTACCACAGGGATACTGTGAAAGCCCAAGCATATTCAACCGCATACTACACGAAGACCTGGGTAATTTATCAGTTGAAAGCACAATCATTCAGTACGTAGACGATTTGCTCGTCTGCGCGCAGAATGAAGAAACGTGCAGAAAAGACTCAGTAACACTCCTGACGCTGCTGGCGAATAAAGGGTACAAAGTGGACAAGGAAAATCTACAATATTGTCAGAAAGAGGTACTGTACGTGGGGCAGCTGAAAAAGAATCATCCCTGACAGAGTGGAAGCAATAAGGTCAGTGAGAGAACCCACAACAGTGAAGGAGATGCAGAAATTCTTGGGAATGTGTAACTATTGTAGAGCATGGATATTAGATTATGCAGCCTACACAGACCATTACTGCAAGCACTCAAGGAGGCCCAACAAGAGAACAGGAAAATAGAACGGTCAGAAGAGATGAGCGACTCATTTAAGTCACTAAAAGAGTTGATTTCGAGTGCTCCAGTACTCGCTAATCCTGATTATAAACGTGAATTTTATCTGTTCTCACACTTTAAGGGAACCCTTATGACAGCTGTACTGACACAAAAGACTTCCCTAGGACACAAACCATTGGCTTACTATACTGGCACATTGGATGCAGTGATGCAAGGACATTTCGCGTGCGAGCAATCTCTCGCCGCCGCCGCGTTCGCCATTTAGAAAAGTGCCACAATAGTAATGGGGTGCCCTGTCACGTTGTTCGTGGAACACTCATTATTTGCGATACTTGAAAGATCAAAAAGTACACTGACCACACAGCGAGCAACTGCCTATGAAATAATATTGTCCAGCGCCAATATCCACGTGGTACGGTGCAGGACAGTAAACCCGGCAACATTCATCACAGAACCATGCACAATAGAGGACATGCAAGAACACAATTGTGCAACTTACACAGGGGAAACGGGGGAGGACACGGTGGTGTGCGAGAATGCCCTGAGCGAGGGAGAGGTGTACTTTGTGGATGGGTCAGCATCGATTGACATGGACACAGGAGAGAATCATGTGGGATTGGCAGTGGTGAGGTTAGAAGAAGGTGAGTATGAGATACTAGTACAGTATCACCTTCCATCACATTTCTCTGCACAAGCAGCTGAACTTATTGCCCTAATAGAAGCATTACATGCAGCTAAAGGTTGTGCAGTAACAATATATACAGATTCAGCTTACATGACGACAACAGTACATGGAGGTCTAGCAAGATGGGGGCGGAGAGGGTTTGGAAGAGCAGATGGGACCCCAGTGCAACATGCAGAACTACTGAAGGAGTTAATTGAGGCCCTAAAAGATCCAACAGTGGTAGCAATATTGAAGTGCCAAGCACATACGTCCAACACAGACGTTGTGTCTTTGGGGAACGCGGCAGCGGACGCTGCTGCCAAGGAAGCCTCGTACTTTGAAAAACATGAAACAGGTGAGTACATGTTACAGCACAAGACAAGCGAAGAGCTCCCAGAAGGATACAATGCCATGCCCATATCACAAATACTAGAGCTACAGGAAGGGGCAAGTGGTGATGAAAAGATGGTGTGGGAAAAACGAGGGTGCAGCCAATCGGCAACAGACTTACTATGGCGACAAAATAACTCAGGGAAAGTAGTAATGCCGGTCAAACTATTAGAGATAGCATTTCAGCAATTACACTTTCCAGCACACAACACCAAACAACACATTGCAGCAGAGATACAAGAAGACTGGTTCGTGCCCTGTCTGTCACACCTCGGCTCCGTTCCACACTACGACACCGTGCTCCATACCTACCTCGGGGCCGGCTGCGGAAAAGGACATCCGACAAAACAATTGCGCTGCGCCGTTCCCTTCGGCATTCTGCAGCGCCATTCCTGATGAAGTGGAAAATGCCCTGGAGGCTAAAAACTATTGCAACAGCCAGACGGTTCCGAACTACGATTCCCATGAAACCTAAGGGAATTCGTAGTCTTTACCATCACGTGATCTCCACTCACTTGGCTCCGCCTCCTCACTGATATAAGCGGCTGCAGCCTGGAGGACGCTGCTTCTGTTTGATAGTTACGACCGGCGCTTAAGTTCCTTCTTTTTCGCCCTACTTCTTGAAGCTCCTCCTTACGGTTCCATTCTGCTCAGCGGATACCTGTTCCGTCTCCTTATCCCGTGCCCAGGTAAACGAACCCTCTTTTGGACTAAGGACTGCCTCTCTGCCTGCTGATTCTGTTACCTTTTGCTCGCCAGTGTACCGACTTGTGGATTGTTAATAGGACTGTCTGCCTGCTGATTTGGTTACCTTCCTGCCCGCTCGTGCACCGACCTTTGATCGTTATATGGATTGTCTTCCTATTTGGCTCAAGTATTAAAGGACATTGGTTGTATCGAATTCCGTCCTTTACAGTGCACCTTGGGGACGCCTTGTAGTTGTGCACCAACCCGGATCTAGTGCGTCCCTCGTTCCGCCCGGGATTAGTTACCCAACTAACATTCCCCGTTTATTATTTTGCACTATCGTTGTTGTTCTTCATCCCGGAGTAAGGGAACTGTGACTTCCTAAGGGACTATCAGCACATTGCGGTATCAGGCTCCTAGGATTGAGTTGTTCAGGTACTATTCTGTCCTATCCCTATCTATTGATAATCGCTGTTATTCCAAGTGATTAATTGTATGTTGTTTCTTGCAGCCGGGTCCGTGGCGGCGCGTTTTCTCCCCGCTCTTTCGGGTGATCGGTCCCTCTGTCTGGCTTACATATCAGCAGTGGGTCATATCATCAGAAAGGTCGTTTTTCCCTCATAGAGAGGAGGCTCGGGTGGAGGCTCCAACCCGAGCTCTTCAATCAAGGCACAGTCTCGCTGGTTTGGCCTCCTGGCTTGTCCTCTCCCGTGCGGTGAGTAACACTGTCTCCAGGAGCACATATCCAGATTGACAATGGAGTGCACAACGTGCCAGATATATAACTCTGGAATGACGCTACGTACACTCAGGGGAACAATTCCAAAACCGATAGGGCCCTTCAGAGAACTGCACATTGACTACGCGGATATGGGGGAAAGGTATAATGGGGCACGCTACATGATAGTGGTTGTATGGCCATGTTCGAGGTGGGTGGAAGCAGGTCCATGTGCACGACCTGATGCTAAAAGCGCTGCAAAGTTCCTAGTAAGGGAAGTGTTCCCCCGTTGGGGAATTTGCGACGTAATTCGCTCAGACAACGGCACTCACTTTGTGAACGAGCTCTTCAAAGAAGTGACCACATTATTGGGAATAAAACATAAATTGTGCTCAATTTATCATCCTCAAAGTAATGGCATTGTAGAAAAGATGAACGGACTGTTAAAAGGGAGACTGTCAAAATTATGTTTTTCATTAAAGAAAAACTGGATCTACTGTTTGCCCCTTGCGCTGTTTGAGCGGAGGAATCAGCCGAGCAAGGACCACCATTTGTCCCCGCACAAAATCGTGACAGGGAGACGGATGCACACTGCACATTCCCCACTACGCCAACAATCAGACGCACACAGAAGCGCCACGATATTGGGAGATGAGTTCACAGAATATCTGAAGAAGCTAACTAGGGCAGCGCGCGCAATCTCAAAGCAGCTCTCTCCACCATTCACAAGGGAAGAAGGAAACACAACAGGATCACATGTAGAACATGAAGTACAGGGACAATTAATGCCAGTAGAGTTCATTTCTGTCCGGAGCTTTGTGCACCGGTGGAATGCCCCACGGTTCCACGGACCATACGAAGTGGTATTTTGTACCCCTACAGCTGTAAAAGTAAAGGGGCTCAAATACTGGATACATTTGACGGATGTGCGAAAGGCATATAATAGTGTGCAGGAAGAGGTGGATGAGGAGGCACAGACAACAGCAAACAATACTAATGAAAATAATGAGTGAACGTGAACATGTGAATGGAGGAGTGTAACTGACAGATAAAATTGTTAACGAGAAACATTATATTACAGGTTATCGATAAAGATAAATGATAAAAAAAACGATTTAAGTGTAAATAATAATGTGAAGAATATGTATATTGTCTGCTCCCTTCTCTGTAGATCTCAACCCCCCTCCCCTACCCAAACCCATCTCCCTTCCATGACCTCTTGGCACTGGTAGTGCCAACAAAAATGTTTACATACATGCACTTAATGCACTTTTATATCTCAAACAGGAACTACCATGGCAACTAACGGGCAGCCTACAACGGATAGATTTATTAGATATAGAGAATTTTTAGCTGAGAGATGTAGATATTCGTATGAGTGTGGATTGTCTGTATGTATTACATTATTTTTTACAATATTGTTTGGCCTGGTTACGTATTGGTTTATAGCGTTCATCTCTATCGAGATGAACGAGGGGGGAGGGATTAACGGGATTAATGTGACAAATGAAACAGCAATTGTAAATACTAAAGAAGGTGATTTTTTGGAATGGGACGGATCTAAACTGGTATGGGGGTATTACACGACACCACCCAATGTTGCTATCTCGCCAAATGAAAGCTTGCAGGAAAAAATGCAAAACAGCACAACTTCCCCGCCAAAATTATCTAATTACAATGCCCATAGTTTAAATGATCGTAACCCCTCTGTTATATCATGGTTATACAACACCCCCACCAGCGCGCCCACTCCCGCAACAGAAAACACACTGCTAGATAGTAGGAAGAAAGAGAATGAAAAAATGACAGTGAGATATGAAGCGCTATATGATGACTGGGCAAAGGGGGGCGAGAGGGAGAAAGGGGGGCCCACACTGTCCATCGCCCATGAAGCTGGGAAATACCTTAGAAAAAGAAATAACAGACGGAAAAGGGAGGCGGGGAGGAGGAAATATGATGAATATTATGGGTTGGGATTGGACAAAATGGAAGACCCACGACACCCCCACCAGACAAATAAATGGTATGCGGACATGAGTGCAACGGCTAAGCAAAAAACAAATGAGAGCTGTTATGTCTGCTCCCTCATTCCCCATGCTTCAGGTACACCCAAAGTATTGTTACCCAAAGAGTTGCCTATTGTCGGTGCCCAGTGTCTCCTTCATGTCACGTTGTGCAGAATTAAGAACACCTTCCAGGCACATGAGGTGACTTTTAAAATGCTGCAGAATGAGAAGACCTGTTATCCCAAGGCGGTAGGAGTGGTATGTTTGGAGGAGCCATTTTTTATAATACAAGGGACACTTTTTTTAGAAAATAAGTGGAAAGACGAAGAGATAATGTGCAAGGCTGAAGCACTGCGAGGTGTGGCACCAGAGAAACTGCAATGGATAGAAGAGACATGCACACCAGTATGGAAGGAACACATCTCAAAATTGACTTGGGTAACAGCCATTGAAAAACCCTTCAAGCTACAGAAAGAAATAAACTATGAACTGTGTTTCAAGGGAGACGGGAAAACCATCATGGGGGTAAACAAAAATTGTAACAAGACCCTCACCATCCCAGATATGAGAAAGGGGACAGCGGCCCTCATTGACACTTATTGGGTATGTGGCAATCAGGCATACCTACACCTCCCACAATCCTGGGGTGGCAGCTGCTCATTGGCCACCCTACACCCCGCACTAATGGTGATCCCGGAAAGCCACATTGATGGGAGCAAGAAAACGCGAGAACAACCTCAACAGAATGAGGCCCAGCCAACTGCAGAGTCACAAGTATATGTCCTGTCTTCGGGAACAAGGAGGAGGTGCTGTCCCGAAACAAACGATCATCGAACTACATATCAAAAGCATCATCAGAACTGCTGGCACAGATCCCGGATAGATATCGATTATTCAGCTCTGCAGAAACTTTCTTTGCCTCACTCATCCCAAGCATCCAGGCGCGAGCAAATGCAAAGTGGCTCCAAATCACACGCTGGGAGCTGATCCAGCTGGCAAATGACACTGAAGAAGGGTTTAACGTAATAAAAGTGGAACTGCAAGCACTGCGGCTAATGACCATGCAAAATAGGTATGTCTTGGACTTGTTGACAGCAATGGACGGAGGTGTTTGCCGAAAAATTGGAAGTGCCTGCTGCACTTTCGTACCATCCGAAGACGCAGATAACGGTTCCTTGTCCCATGTGATCGAAGCAGTACATAACCTAGGAGAAAGAATGAAAATGGAAGGTGGAGCAGAAGAAAGTACATGGTTCGACAACATCTTCTCCTGGGTCCCATCGTGGCTGGGAATGACTTAAATTTTTGATGCCGGCTGTAGTGTTCCTCCTTTTTATTTTTTGCCTGTGCCAGGTGGGTCTTCGATGTCGTGCTAACGCAGTACCGAATGGTGCAATGATGATGGTGACAATGGGCAACGCCCGCGGTACGATACAAACTATGCAGGAAGTACAGGTACAAACAGGAACAGATTACACGTCAAGATTCCAGATGGTGCCCATGTACCACGACAAGGATATAGTAGATAAGTTATGGCACACTACAATTAAAGAGCCCTGTATACTTGAATGGTATGAGGAGGTGTGGGTGGACTTAGAAGGGGAGAGCGGTTGTATATACCTGACTTGCACGCCAGATGAATATGCTAGGAGAGGCGAAAGCCTGCGAGGGGTGTGCAGGGCATGGATGCCCATAAAAGGCACCCCTGCATGGGATGACGCTATAGCTGACGAGGAAGAGTGCAGGAGGTTGGAGGATTTAAAGTATTCCTTACTTAAGTAACGAAAGGGGGGAAATGTATGGGAGGATTGGTCCAAGAGACCCCCCTCCCCTGCATCCTTTCCCCCCAGTGAAGTCCATGGCTCGTCAGGGGTCCCCCCTGCCACCAGGGCCCAGGTGGTGGGTGGGCCACTGGCTGAAGACATTGACCAAACCTGCTGAATTTAGCTAGGCCCTGGAAACCATTTTGTGAAATAAAGATGGTTTGAGCCCTGTACACAGCAGCGCGGCCCCCACCCTTGGAGAGTTCCAATTATCCCTGTGGCCGCAGCTCTCTGGCAGATCCGCTGAGAGCCCGTTCCCACGAACAGACGGACATGAGCTAGTGTTAGATACCAACACTGTAACATTTCACCTTCCGCAGTGTATCGCTGTTTCCAGTATGACCTGGCCAGCAGGGCCGGGGTGGAAAAGAACTGTAAAATGGTCTCCTGACGAAAGCAGAGTCCCCAAATACTAATGAGCAAACCACCTGTGATGAAACTTCTCTCTCCACGACCTCTCTGACTACAAACCTGTAATCGCCATAAAAATGGCAGAATGTTTGCTTATATGACATTAGGGATGAAGCACCCACATCCCTGTAGCTATGCGCAAACAGTAAAAGTGTCCTGGGTTTTTTTTCATGTTTTGTGTTTTACCAAGAAGTCTGCACCCCAAGGTCCCATGCCATAACTGAACTAATGCTCCTAGAGTGCAAGGAAAGACAAATGCAACCCTATTGGAAGCTTACGTAAGGGGTGCATGAAAATGAACCATATGTATGTCCAAGCTCACCATGTGTCACTGCCGTCAGTCTTATTGGCGGGTTGTTCCTGCGCGCTCCACCAACCTTACTACTATCTCACTTACCGCACATGTATAGACATGTAACAAAATGTTGTGGTTGTTAAATACTTAGCGTATAAGTAATGTGTTCGAATTGGCCATATGAAAGGTACTAACAATGTCAAAAACGTGAGCTTTGAAAAGACTCAATGAGTATTGTATACTATGTGAATGTTTATGTCTCTTCCACCTAAATCTGCAACACACGAGGAAAATACCTTTGTGAGTACATGCAAGGCCATTCCCCCTTTCCCCCCAGAGAAGCCTGCCAGACGAAAAAGCAGAGTCCTGTGCTGCTCTGCTCCACCTCCCCCAATTCGGCTGGAGCCGCTTCAAACATTCACATTCCCCCCGCAGCGCCCAAGGCCACGGCCTGCCACCTGAATTATTTACAACCCAGCAGTAAACCCCGGCCTAAAAACACAGATCCAAAGGCGCCCTTTCTTAGGCTCCACAACCCACCGGCTCACCTTAGGTTAATGGCCCCTGTAAAATTAGGACACCCAATATTATGGCAACACTACAGGAACACATCCATAATGACTTCTAGCGCGACATGATAACGTGGACCGCCTGTCCCATGCCCTGAGACCCAACCGCGTGACCTATGATACCCGGTCAACAGGACGATGGTAACCATGTGTTGATGTATCGCCAAAAGACCCCACTCTAGGTGCATTCCTTCTGTGTTGCATTAACCTGTAGAATAACCTATTGGAAGATTTACCAGGGAAGATAATATTGCAATGTTGAATGACTGCGGTGTGCGTGGCCCTAGGGCAGAAAGCCAGGAAAAACATTCATCACTGACACTGGTCACGGCTGGCACAACAACACCGTCCGGATGAGCCCAGCTGACCTGCCAGGCCCAGCCCAACCCACGAGGGCAACCAGTGACGTCCTCCAGCCACGGCAAATCACATCGCAGCAACACCTATAGTTAGTCGTCGTCACCCAATCCCCACTAACTTGTGCCCCCATAGCATGTAGGTTCTTATGACGCATTCTGTAAATATATGCGCCTGTCTTTGCTATTGTCAGACAGAGCGCTCTCAGAGTTTGCAGAGTTCTTTGCATGCCCTATTCTGATTGATAAACTCCCATTTAAGCTCACCCGCACTTTGTCCTGGCCTTATTCCCATCCTGGGAGAGTCCATTATTGTCTCTCATTGTGGGGAGGATCGTGCTATCTGGGGGACGCTCACCTTCATGGGTTTAATTTGTCTAGCCTTCAGTGTTTCTTTGGCTATTAGGGCCACACCTCTGTCTTTGTGTGTTGGTCTATCTTGACGGAGGATGAGGTACCCAGGGGGGAGGGCCTGGCATATGGCAGATCCAGAAGCTTCATGTAGCCAAGTTTCTGTAATGGCTAGAGCATCTAGCTCGAGGTCGGAGATTAGGTCGTGTATTTCTGTGGCGTGTGCTTGTAGGGATCTAGCGTTAATGAGGGCCAGCTGGATTTGGGAAGGTTTGTGTGTGCTAGGTTTGACGGAGTTGGTGTTGTGTTTAGTGGTGTTGGTGTGGAGTTTAGTGGTGGGGTGTAGGGGTGTAGGAATGGGAGTGTTAGTAGAGGGTGTGGGGAGAGACTGCAGTGTGAGTTTGTGAGTATTAGTGTGAGCTGTGAAGGTGCAGGCTCCTAGTCTAGCGTTTATGTGCACTGATAACGTGTGGGATGTGCTTCCGGCAGGGATTTGGGGTTGGGGACAGTGTTAGTGGGTGGGGATTGGTAGTTGTGGCGCTCGTGTGTGAGTAGAGCTGGTAGGAACGGAGTAGGGCGGATGGAGTCAGAGCATGGAGGCCTATTGGGGTGGGCGGAGGCCATGTTAGGTATAGTGGGTGTTGCCTAGGTATGGGTGAGGGGTGTAGGTGTGTACAAAATGGGCAGATTCGACTTTAGGCTAGGTACATACAAATAGGCAGATTCGACTTTAGGCTAGGAGCATACAAGTAAGCAGTTCGACTTTAGGCTAGGTACATACAAATAGGCAGAATCGACTTTAGGCTAGGAGAATACAAGTAGGCAGATTCGACTTTAGGTTAGGTACATACAAATAGGCAGAATCGACTTTAGGCTAGGAGCATACAAGTAGGCAGATTCGACTTTAGGCTAGGTATATACAAATAGGCAGAATCGACTTTAGGCTAGGAGCATACAAGTAGGCAGAATCGACTTTAGGCTAGGTACATACGAATAGGCAGATTCGACTTTAGGCTAGGTACATAAGAATAGGCCGATTCGACTTTAGGCTAGGAGCATACAAGTAGGCAGATTCGACTTTAGGCTAAGAGCATACAAGTAGGCAGATTCGACTTTAGGCTAGGTGTACATGCTAGTATATGCACGTTGACATGGAGCTAGGTGGCTGTGCACAGTCGTATGGCAGATGTGGCAGTGCGCATGGATGGTGGGGATTTTGCACAAAAGTATGAGGACTGGCTATCATGCAGTAAGCTTGCAGTTAGATGAACAGGTATGGCTACAGGGGGGAGGGTACAGTACAATGTGAGAGGCGCAACGAGGAGTAACAGAGTGGTTAATGTCAGTGTTCAATTAACAGCTTAATAATTAGCGGGGCGTAGTATGCTTACTGGTGGCTGTGGATGCCGGGCAGGACCTGGCATGGCGTGTATCCCATTGGAAGCAGGGAGCAGATATGGGCGAAGCAGGTGGCCTTGTGGACCCAAGTTGGGGAGCAACAGGTGGGGGCTAGTTTGCGTGCACTGAGTGGGTGAGGTTTTCATCGATGGAGGTGGCGACTGGCATGGAATAGCGCCTCGCGGCTCGTGCGGCGAGGCAGGCAGAGACAGGCTCTAGCCTTATCGTGGCGGGCCTTGTAGTGGGCGGGCCGGCTCTCGCCTTCCGGTGCTGCTGGCCGAGGGAAATGGGCCTGCAGAGCCAATCGGAGCGCTCTGGTTGGGGAGATCAGCTGGGGAGGTTGATTAGCAACCAGGGAAGCCTGATACAGCGGCGGCCATCTTAGGGGCGCTCGCACGCTTATTGCACGGATCGATTTTCGTGGCTTTCAGTAAAATTAAATGGCGCTGCGTGAGCACT
Source organism: Ambystoma mexicanum (assembly GCF_040938575.1). Taxonomy (NCBI): domain Eukaryota; kingdom Metazoa; phylum Chordata; class Amphibia; order Caudata; family Ambystomatidae; genus Ambystoma; species Ambystoma mexicanum. The sequence continues at coordinate 240,396,328 of NC_090921.1, read as the reverse complement.
TTCTTAGCATCATGGGCAGAGGCAAAGGCAGAGCAAAGGCAGGGGGTGCAATGTTGCACGGCCCTAATACCTTCGGTGGCGCATCGTCGTGGCAAGATGCTGCATTGCTGATGTAGGCGGGTGATGAGGGGCATAGCCCCAGCCCTCCTGATGTCGTTGCTGCAAAGTAGGGGAATGTATTATAGTTGGTTTTGTATTCAAAGTCCATCTGGACTTGCTTTAAAGAAATGGTCAGTATATATATTTTTATTCAATGACCCTAAAGATAACTTCAAACGCAGAAAATCAAGCATACTATTCTTCAGTGATGACTTTACAACCTTAGTGATTATAAATTAGATTCAAACTAAAATAAGACTAGTCTATCACAACAGTGAAAAGTGCACTAAATTTGAAATTCATTCAAAATGCAGAAGGTTTAATATAGCAACCCGTGACCCACGCCATACCAAAGAGCATGTATTCAAGCTTAAATGAAAACAGAATCAATGCAGAAAGGGCGTCTTAGATCCACTTGCCCTTTCAAACTATCATCCAACACTACCAATATCGCGTATTCCAAAATGAAGCTATCTTCAACATCATTTTCAGCGCACTTTTAATTAAACACTCATTACTGTTGGTATCCGACAGTAGTCCCCTTATTCTGTAATGAAGGTATTAACCTCCTTGATTAGCCTGAACATCCGTGAGGTTATCTTTTGTTTTGCACCTGGGGATAAACCCGTTTCTGCTTTCCTTTTAGCCATGGCCTGGCTTTATTTGGGAACCCCGCCCCTGCTCAAAACGAATATCACTTTATCAAAGGGGTTCCCGGCATTACACTGCCACCTTCCCTGCCCAAACCACTGTGGTCAGACCAAACTGCCGCAGGACCCCAACAAAACCAAGGAAGGTCCATACTGCTGAAAATTCAATTGGAGAAGTACTTCAATGTTAAGTTATTCGGTTCGTGTAACAGCAAGGTATCACTGAATTTTGGGCTACTGTAAACTCAAAAAGCAATCGAGGTAGTCTCCGTTTAGAAACCATTGAACATATTTATTTTGCAAGAAAATATTATAAACACAAGGTGCATAAGTAATTGGAGAAGTATTTCTTATATATATATATTTGATATTTTATAAGGGTATGCTCAAATGAAGAATACACAAGAAAAGAGGCACGAAAGCAATAATCATAATTCAAAACTTGTGAAAGACAAACAATTAGTAAAACTGAGTGGTGACCACAATTTAAGCTAACACTCTCCATTTTGACTTAGATTCAGCCATAAAGTTTTTAGGTTGACAAATTCATTTAACTGACAGGTCTGCCTAGGTGTATGTGTCAAAAAAAAAAAAGGTATCAAAAACTGAAACTCAAACAGACATCTTAAACACGTTTCGGCAAAAGAGCCACCTGTCTGGCAAGTGATTCCATAAACATGATTAGGGTTGCCTTCCTCAGGGCGAAATAGCACACAACAACTGGACCCTGTGGGGAAGCAGACATAGACAAAAATGCATGATAAAGAGAGAGTCTACCAGGATTGCTTAGAGGAATAGTTAAAAGGCAAGGGGCACAAAAATTACCAATGCAGGAGACTGTGGATGAGTAGAGATAACCAGGCGCTGTACTGGCTGAGGACGGGTACAAAGCGTCTTGGTAAATGGGCCCGGGGTGACTCTCAAAAGTGCAGCATCATCAGGAGAGGGGGATACATAAGGAAAAACACTCTCTAAAAAAAGGGAAAATTAAAAGAATAAATATTTGATAGCTGTTGTTTCAGAAAATGGTTTATCAAGGAGAAATTGCTGTAGAGTAGAACAGCTACCTGTAAGTCATAGTCGCTTGAAAGTCATAGTCGCTTGCAAGATGTGGTGTGTTGGTCTAACGTATTTCAACGTGTTCGGGAAAGGATCTGGTGTTCACAGGATTTAACAGCAAAGTGAAATACCTACAAATAGTTGTAAACGTGTAAGAGTGCTAACACTGAATGTTTGAAGCACTAATATACTTATTAAAACAGTGTTCAGTGGCTCATAACGAGCGCCTACCTTGGGGAATGATTTTGGGAGCGGCTGGTGATCTGAGTTGTTGCCTGGAACAAAAGTCTGCCGCGTCTTGTCTTTTGGGAACACTAAGTCGAAGGAGCGCAATGAAGGCTGATTCTGGAGTGCAAAAGATGAAAATAAAAAATGCACGATTGAAGGTTTAGTGGAATAATGAAGTGTGGAGCAGACAGAAGGCTGTGGTGCTCCTTACCGCCAGCTCACGAGTAACTGGAGCGATCTATCCTCCTATTGGGCCACGTCACTAAGCAGTCACGATAGGTTGACGTGTGACGTGCCTCCTCTTGTTGCAAATCAGATTGGTAAATAACTGCCCGGCAAGGGCGTTCGAGCTAACGATCCGTGCACCACTAAAGTAAAAGTGCGGAAGGATCTTGGGAGGCTGAACTTCCCGGGAAACTGACGTGAATTATGAAAGCGTTCAAATGAATATTGGTGATTCTTAAACGGGGGGGGATGATTTATTCAGTGGATATTGAGTCAGAGGGAGTCGGACCGTGTTAGAAATAGCCGCTGAGTCCCGAATGGAGGTTTAGAAATGTTGGGAAAGCCTCCTCGTAGTGTAGACGAGTAAATTGACTGATGACATAAATGGGTACGGGCAGCACAAAAGATGGCCGCCTATTATTGAAAGAAAGAGAGAATGATTTATGCAGGTGGATGGCTCCTGAATGAGTATAGAATCAGAGGGAAATCGGACCGTGCTGAGTTTAGCTGCCGAGTCCCGAAAATATGTTTAAACATATTTTGAAAACCACCTCATATTAAAAATAAGACAAATGTCTTGTGATATCGTGGGGGTGCTGACAGCACAAAAAATAGCCGCCAAAGCCCGGGAAGAAGAAAATAAATAATGGATAGCTAGAGAAGTCTGAAAATAATGAATGTTTTGAGAACAAGTGAGTCAATGCAATATTTCAATTCGAATGAGTGGAGTCAGATGCACAGCAAGCATGAGTGTTAATAAATAAAGTTGGGTTAAGATTTAGGAAGGTAGCTGCTGATTAACAATGGTCATGACAGCAAAGAGGACTGGGGCGTCGCATGCAGGAGGAAGAGGAAATAGAAGGCGCATAGTATGTATTTCCCGGTAAGGGAAGAAACTCCTCATTGAGCCCATTAATGTGGGTGGATAAACGATGAATCCATCGTGCTTCCTTCTGTAGGAGGCAGCGAGACACATTCGTTGTGTTTTTGACTACATCTAAAATCCACCAAAAAATATCATTGGCAGAATGCTGTAGTTCAATATAATTATTTACAAGGGGAGCAGATTCCGTCCGGCACCGAATTCTTGAACGATGCTCAGAAATCCTAATATGAACTGGTCGAGAAGTTTGTCCAACATAGCGCAGGCCGCACGGACATTGGATAAAGTATACTGCTTGTTTGGTTTTGCAGTTTGTCATAGATGAGAGTCCAGGTTCTGGCACCAATTTTAAACTCTGAGTTTTTTTGTAAATTTACAGACAGAACAAGATCCACACGGGAAGTGACCGACATTTGTTCTGAGGTCCCACAATCCCAGTCTCGGGGGGTCTTTCTTGAAGGTGGAATGCACAAGTTTGTCATGGATATTTTTTGCCCTTTTTTAAAGCGAACCTTGGCACTGGAGCATCGGGCAGGCTGAGTTTCACAATAGGCCAATTCTTGGTGATCACTTTTTTTATCTGAAAGGTTTGTGGTCCATGAGTTATGACACACGTCATTTTATCATCATCAGTGCTTGATTGGAGGTCACCAACAGGTTTTGGAGAGCGCAATGCGTCTCTATCTGTAAAGCGTGCCCTCTTTTTAGCTTTGTTGATCAATGCTTTGGTGTAACCTCTTTCAATAAGCCGACTGCTTAATTGTTCAGATTGTTCATAGAAGTCATCCAAATTGGAGCAGTTCCTCCGTATATGGAGAAACTGTCCATAAGGTAAGTTGTCACGGAGGTGACGTGGGTGGTTACTTGAGTAGTGAAGCAAGGTGTTACGGGCACTTGGTTTACGATATAACGAACAAATCAATTTACCTGAATCATCTTTGATGATCAGGTCCAGAAAGGCAATTTGTTTTGCATTGAATTCCATTGTGAACTTGATGTTGGTATCAATATTGTTCAGCCAATTCAAAAAAAGTGTGAGGTCTGATTCAGTTCCAGTGCAGATGAAAATAATATCATCTATGTACCTCTTCCACTTTGTTATGTAATAGCGGAAGGGGTTAGTAATGGATAAGACGTGTTGTGATTCAAATTTGAACATGAATAGTATAGCTAAACTAGGGGCAAAAACAGCCCCCATTGCTGTGCCCTTCGTCTGTAAATAGAATTGACCATTGAATTCAAAATAATTTTTTGTTCAGTGCTATGGTCATGAGTTCCAGAATGAAATTGTGTGGGACTCGGTCTTGTGTGTCATGTTCGGCAAGAAATTCTCACATGCATTCAATTGCCTGATCTTGAGGTATACTGGTATACAAGGATTGAACGTTCATTGTCACCAGTATCTGTGTGGATTGATAAAATTCCAGATTCTCATAGATTGTGATAGTATGGGTTGTGCCTCTAAGATATGTTTCCGTGTTGACACTAAGGGGTTTCAAGAATGTGTCAATAAATTTACACAGAGGCTCAAGTATAGAGCCGCATCCAGAAACTATTGGTCTCCCTGGTGGTATTTCCACATTTGTATGTACCTTGGGGAGAGCATACGGTCTTGGCTTGTAGTAAAAAATGTAGCTTCCTTGTCTGTTATCCATCCACGTTCATGGGCAAATTGTACTACGCTCTCAATTTCAATTCTAATTTCATTTGTGGCATCTTTCTTGAGTTTTTTATAGCTGACTTCATCTTGTAGTAAATCATTCATAATCTTTAAATATTGTGCTTTTGACATACAACTATCCCACCACCCTTATCAGCTGGTTTAATGATGATCGAAGAATTTTTTGATAGTTCCATCAGTGCTTTATTTTCCAGCATGGAGAGATTGTATCTGAGAGGTTTCACCTTCTTCTTAAGTTTGTCAAGGTCCCAAAGGATACATTTATCAAATGTGAACATTTCTTTAGGAATTTCATTATCGTGCGTTTTGAAGGTAGAAGGAACACGTAAGCCGGTATCTAGAGCTGGTTCAGTCTCAGGGAATTCATTAAAGAAAACTTTAAGACGGACAGTTCTAAGGAAGCGGCGAATCTCTACTTCAGTTTGGAACCAGTCAGTTGATTGGGTGGGTACAAATGAGAGGCCTTTAGCGAGTACTGAGATCTGTGCAGGTGTCAATTTGATTTTGGCTAAATTGAAAATGGGCATTTGTTGTTGACAATTAGTCATCTGCTCAAGCGTCTCTGTCCTCGAAATTGGCGTCGTGGCGGGTGGTATGGAGGAAACCATTGTTGTCCCCAAAACGTGCCTGCTGGCCTAAAAAGGAGGGGGCGGTAAGTAGTTTCCAAATACTTGTTGTGGTTGCTGATTATACCGACCTTCGATCGTCTGAGCTGCTACTGCTTGAGTTTGAAAAAGATACCCAGCAACGTCTTCCTTTAGTTTTGGATTGTGATGCAGCCTGTTTTTTCTAGCAGCATCAATGTATTTGTCCGTAGTATAAGGGAACATTTTATCTAATTTAAACTCCTGAATATCTAAGTGTAACTTCTTTGTCTTTTTAGTAATGGTAGCTGCCTTAAAATTCTCAAAGATTTGTTAGTTTTTTGGAGCTGATCACGGGCATTGGTGATAGCTGTGTTCTCTAAGAAGAGCTTTTCTTCTTTTTCTAGGTCCTTCTGCATCTCAGCACTCAGTCTCTGGGCAGTTGTGATAGTTAGGACCATCAGGTCTCTACTACATTTGATCCCAATATGACTGAAGGTAGTGGTATACTCTTTGTCAGTTAAGAAAAGGCAAGGTTCATTGCGAACGATTAAACCTGCAGGGATAGTATCTGCCCTGAGATATTCGCGGAGAAAGTGGCCATGTAATTCTGTTCTAAAAATGTTCTTTTTGAGTTTGAGCAGGTCATCGCAACATGTTGATTGGGCCACACCAGCATTAGATCCGGATAGATCAAATATTGATGGGCCTTTTATGATTTCTGCTGTTTGTTCAAGTGAATAGCTAAAGGTTTGTGCTTCTGCCATTCCGTGTTGTACCAAAGATCAGAGATGATGCACTGGTGAGTGAAAACCCCATTATTCAACCCAACAAATCTTGTGCCGAAAGATTTGGGTAAAAATAAGTCAACTTGCCTGGGCAGTTTTAACTTTTCAGTGCCAGCACAAAGCTTGAAGAATCGATAAAAATAACATGACTTCCCGGAGTAATTGTAACAATTCAGCACTGGCACAAATACAATCACACTGTCAAAGCTCTAAAATCGCATGTAAACACGCTGGCACCATAAATCCGGAACGGATAACAATGTTTAGAGGGCTCTCTAGTGAAGGACTACGATGACAGATTATGCAGAATAGTGCATTATTGAGGCCCATGTGGAAACAGGAAAAGCTCAGGATTAGTTAATATTATTATTATTAACTCAGGTGTAGTACCAGAGGCTGTTACTAGAAGTCCCTTTGGAAACAGGAATCAGCACAGGATTTATCAGAGTGTAGTACCATGTTACCAGAGGTCCCCCTGGAACAGAAATGATCTCAAGGACTAACAGGGTATAGTACCAGAAGCCGTTACTAGAGGACCCTCTGGAATAGGCATACACCAGACATAGCAAGGTGTAGTACGAGATGCCGTTACTAGAGATCCCTCTGGAAACAGGAATTATCTCAAGGCTTAGCAGAGTGGAATACCAGAAGCTCCTACTAGAGGTCCCTCTGGAATAGGCATACACCCCCTCCCTTATGGTGATGAGATTAAGTTGATGATGGACAGCACTTATCGGCTTCAGAGATATCGCTGTGCACAGTCGCTGGAGATAGGGTTAATCCACATCCAGATCATGCTGCTAAAATCAATTATAATCAGGTCTCTTGCTATCCCAATAAGAAATCAGCTTTAACTGTAAAAGAAGAAGGTTAACGGTACTGAAGGCACAATAATGTTATCAGCACACTCATGGAAGTCTAGTTAATAAAAGAGGTATTCCAAACACCATCCGTATCATGGAAACTCAATGGAGTTTAATAAGAATTTCCCAGAGCACACACAGTGCGCCACCCATAGATCGTTGCATGTAGACAGGAAACAGTTTATCGAGCTTGTGCGTGCCCATTTCCATAAACATGTGAGCAAAGGAGCAGCGCGTTGACAGTCTTTCCTTAATGATGACAGTACTTTGTAGCATTCCGCAGATTCACCCTCATTCCGATCAGGCAGCAAGTAGTTTTTTGAACTGCCATCCATCTCTAAATCCTTGCATGGAAGAAATGATTTGTTGTGTCACATCTCCCTGAAGCTACTCACTCCAGATATCTCCAATGCGCCGTGTCTCAATCACATGCTGCGTGACCGTGAACACGCTCGCAGGTTCATTCCTTTAAGGTTTGGATTATCATGGGAGCCCAACAAAAGATGAAAATGCGTGTGCATCATAAGCCAAAGAACAACAGCAGGCATTCCATAAAAGTACGTTAACGTCTATATAAATGTGGTGCCATTATTCCAGTTAATAGAGATGTTAAAGTTGAGAAATATAGATAATATTTATATGCAAATGGACATAGTCGGTAGCAGAGGCAATGGGAAGCCAGGATGCTTACAGAGGGCATGCCAGCCCAAACAATTCAAAGGCGTACTGTTCTATGGTATCTGACCATGAAGCAGGTCTAGAATTCACTTTTTCCAGCAAAAGTAGAGCCTCAGAGGCATCCATTGTCAATTTCTCCCCCTCAGGCAGAAACATCTTAAAAACTGCAGCCCTGTTTAGATATGCTATTATGCCTTTCTCCATTGCCATAGCTTTCACTCCATTAAAGGCCTTTATTTTTTAGAGAACTTCCTTAGGGTAACCTGGGAAGATAAAAATGGGTTTACATTTGAAAGACATGTCGTTTTTGATCCTTGCAGACTTCAATAAGCTCTCCTTAGCTCTTACAGTTTTAAGGGCCAGCAGGATCTATCTTGGTTTTGATGAAGATGAATTCCCAGCTCTGTATGCATAGCCCACATCACATAAGGATAGCAAGTTTGGGCCAAGGCAGCCTGTCACAATTGTCTTCACAAAGGAGGGCATATCGTCCTTTTCTTCATTGGATTCCTCCACACCAACTATTCTCAGGTTTTTTCCCCCCAGAGTTTCAAATCCAGTTCTAGTGATTTCTCTTTAGTCTTCAAAAGATCAGTTTTTAAGTCATTATAAGCCCTGAAGCTCCCCGAGATCTCCACTTACAGGTTGGTAGCCTGCAAAGGAAGTGTGAAGCTATCAATCAGGATCATTTAGGTTAGACCCCAGATGGGATTCCTATGCCCAGGTATCATTGCCATAGGCAAGGCAAGGGTAGCTAAAGAATGCAAACCAGCCCATTGTAGCCCGATCACAATGGTCAATGTAGATAGGTTTTTCAAGGCAGTTGCGGACAAATGCTCTCTACGTAGGCCCTGGCACTGGATGTCCAAGTTTCGCAGGTGTAGATTGTTCTACATTTGACAACTGGATCTGGCAAGTTGGCTGTTATGCTCTCAGTGACCTAATGGTTCCCAAGATCACCATGGTAGACTCAGGATGAAGACCTTCTTCCGATCCAACAACTTTGGAGGACCTGCAGGCCAACACAGATGAGAGGAGCATTTGTGGGGACTCTGCAGGCATGAAGACACAGGACTCATGCTCTGGAAAAGCGCTTATTGGCAGCGGGCAACAGCAGCAGCAGTGCAGAAAAATCCTAGGCGCATCATAAGAGTGCACTGAGAGTTTCACTGCACCGGCATCGCAATATCAATGCACCATAGGTTCCCTCTTCAGATGGTGCGCACCAACTAGTGGTCCACCACTCTTCAGAGCTACAAGTGGAAGAACTTGGCAATGTAGTAATCGTAACTGGCTGGGCTCACCAAGCGAGGTGGGTACTGTGAAAGGTTTCCGCTTTCAGATGAAAATCAGAGTGGAACTTTGCAGTAGATGGCTTGGGCAATGGTTCTTCCAGCAGAAGTCTTTCAGTGTCCTGCGGCTGCTTTTTATGCTCCAGATTCTTACCCCCAGTGGTGTAGCTAAGGAATGGCTCCAGATCCACTCCTGATGTTTATTTGAACCATCTCCAGCTTCATACTCAACGGAAGCTAGTTTAGTGCACATAAAGGCAAAGAGGAATACCCATATATGGCCACATCCTGTCCATCCCTCGGAGACAAGTGGCCCAAGGACACAGGAGCAAAAACAGCAAAGTTGTACACAAACTACTGCCATGCTTAAAAAGTAAAAAGGTGCACAGGAGGGCACCCAATAAAGATCAAACATAGGTACTAACAAGTGAGAAGCAGGTGGGCGATGCTACACAGCCTTTAGAATTGGATGTAAGAAAGGTTACTGTTTATTGGAGACAGCAAGGAATATGTTGCCGGATTAGCATCTGTCTGTGCACCCGTTGAGGATTAGTATAACTAGGGTATCCAGATTTTGCAATTCAGATGGGCTCAGATGTTTGTTCATATGGTCACCTATCCAAACTGGTTTTATTTATAGTGTACTTGTTGGACACATTTTAATCAGCCAACATATATTTCATGCATATATTTCACGCAAAAGACACGTCCACGTATCAGATGGTTGAGGGCTAGCTTACTGCGCCCATTAGGCTCGAGCACTTCAGCTCTCGGGCCTAACAGCACAGAAAGCTAACCAGCTACGTAGGGAAAAATACCCATAGGCCAAAAAAAAAAATGGGAACAGGTTTCCTCTGCACAACTCTCTTCAAAGGAGGTAGCAGAGCTACAATAGACCTAAATTGGGGATAGGGTACCCCACCACTGGTAACAGAGACAGGCCATTGTCCCCAGAATTAAGTAAGGCAAAGGGGTGAGGTTTAAAAGTACCTCACTTTCAAAAATCTGTGCAGGGTCACTAAATATGCCGGAGGTCTTACTGAAGTAGATGGGAAACCTGCAAAAAGAAAGTTATTTTCTACCAATTATGAAACCTAGGATCTGTTAACTCAAGTACTTCTTGCTATAGGATGGACTTTGGTTCAGAGAGCACACATCTAAACGTGGTGTCATTGGGGTGTGCAGGAGGAGAGTGCGAAGAATTGACTTCTGTCCTGCAAGAGTATAAGGATGAGTAGAGGCCCAATCAGCCCTCCCACTTCCACAGGACAAGAGCAAATACAAGCATGAATGTAAAATAGGCACAGTCAAGAGATCTATCTCCCTCACCTTTTGTGTTAACGTGGACCAAAGGAAGACTTTACTCTTCCAAACAGCAAAGTATAACAGTAACAACATAAAGGAATGTCCAAGCACTGTTCTATAAAAAAATAAATACAATTTAAACACACCATGTACAGTAATAACTAACTTGAAAAACATTACACAAAACCCATTCCTGAGAAAAGAAAACAGAATAAGCAAAGATAGTCGATGCAGCATTCTAGGTAATGAATCAGGGATGACAGGCAAGCAAAAGAAACAAAGTTCTTAAAAAAGGGATATGTACTTGTGAGCAAAAAGGGTTCAAACTGACCTAACCAATCTCTTGGGCCCATAAATGGACCATAGGGCAGTTAGCCGTCAATATTAACTTCTTTGCAGTTCTAGATGGTTCACAGCACCAAACAAGACTTTTTGGCACAGTTCGAAGATCGGGAGAGAGTAAAAGGAAGCAATAGAATGTCCTGCTGGTTCAAATGTGCTGAATAGTTCTTGAAACACAGCCCAAGCAGTTCAATGGCAAACAGTAGGATCCCTACCCCTAGATTGGGACTCCCAGCTCTCGGAGTGCTGGGAGTCCCAATCTAGGGGCTCAGGGACAAGAGGAGCCCTTTTCTTGTGATCGCAAACACAAGGGAGACTGGCACACTAAAGGGGTCCTCCAACACGGTGAGGTCCTGTTCTAGCAGCAGACCACCCCCAATGGTCCCTTGGGATAGTTAGGGGACAGAGCAGGTCTCTGCCTTGGAACCCTGCCTCCACATCACAGCTGGAGGACCTTAGAGAGGGCTGCTCTCCCAGAGGGGTCCAACAAAATCTTCAGAAAGGCTCAAGATGATTCTAGCTGATTCAAAGAATTGGTGTAAAACCCCTTCCTTTATAGGCAAAATTCCCCAAGTGATTGGATTAAATCTAGCCTGCTCTTGAAATGAGTGCACTTTGCCCTTATGATGTCACATCCAAAGTGCTTTGCTCCAGAGGAAGTGGATGGGACAGGAAAGGGAAAGATGCAGAGAGAAGATGGCAGACCCTTCCAGAAACTGTACAGACCCCTCTCTGGCTATACTAGCTCCGGCCCCTCCCTTTCTCAATAGGATCAACAGGTGTCACGATGCCCGCTCCTGGGGAGCCGGCTCAGGCCCTGCGTCCCCGAAAGCGGACATCAAGTCCCCGGGGAAGGTCCCAGCAACCCCTTATAGGGGCCCTTTGAACAGCGTCCTGGCGCCTATGGCGCCAGGCTCATAGAAAACGTCAGTCCTGGCGCCATAGGCGCCAGGCTCATTATGAAAGTGTTTGGGTGCACTTACCTGATGCAGACCATGCTGCAGAACCCCGGCCTCCTTGAGGCCTGAAAGGAACTACTTTACCTGTGGGACTCATTTACCACCCAGGCGTGGTCGGGGAAGGATACATACCTGATTGGAGGAAGGACACATTCTAGGAACTTCTTTCAAGGCTATTTAAACCACACCCGATCAGCCACACGTGCTTCGCGTTGTTCTGCATCTAGCAGCTGGACGCTCACCGTGTCTGCTCCTGCATCCTGATTTCTGCCACGCCTGCCAGCATCCTGAATCACCTGCAAAGGAAGGGAACAAGAGAACAGAAGAAGGAAAAGGCCTTACCTGCTAAATCTGCATCCCAGAGACATTTCGCCGACGATCCTGAAAAGGAAGACATTTATTTTTAAAAGCACATCACATCGATCACTGCAGCGCCTCATTCTACTCATCTTACAGGGCGCTTCCATGTTCTGCAGCGACCATCCGGATTCACAGTCGCGCCCCAGCGCCTAGGGAGAAAAAGACAATAATGAAGGTGAGAGAAAGAAGGGAAAAGGGAAGCTAAATCTCCATGTTAAGACTTACCTGCTGGGTCATTCCCTTTTCGTTTCGGGTCCGCGCCGCATCCAGGCATTTTCGGACCCCGGCCCCTAAGGGGAAAAAGACATCAGCGTTAATGAGCGAATGAAAAGACATTACCAAGACGCTCATTAAAGACTTACCTGATTTCCACAAGGATTTCACCTCTCATCTCGGGTCGGTGCCTGTTCCCCGGCATTCCGTACCCCGGCCCCTATGGGGAAAAAGACACTAGCATTAGAACATTAATGCATGGACACAAGGGGAACCACTTATCAAAAACTTACCTGGAAGCCAAGCAAGTTTGGTTCTCACCAATCCGAAAATCCAGTGAAGTAACTGGATACCAACGCACCCCCGCATCTGAAACCACCAATCCGAAAATCCAGGGAAGTAACTGGATACCAACGCGCCCCTGCATCAGAAGCAGGATGGAGAGCTCGTCCTTCCAGGTGAGACGCTACGGGGAAGCACCGAAGGGTTTTGAGGAGGGTGAGAGGGGTAAGGGGGATGTCGATTGCATTACCCCGCAGACAGTTAACCCCCTATTTTCACCTAGAGAAGGATACTTCTGCGAGTCAGACAAGCCAGATTTGGGGCCCGGTCCAGTCCGTCTCCCGACCCCTGCGCATCACCTTAGACGAGGTCACAACAGCGCGAACCAGGCCAGCGCCTCCGTGGGAGTCAGGTGAGCGTTACAACAGGCCTTTAGAAATGCCACCCTCTGGTGTGAGGCCTGGCTCTCTGTGAATGGGTGTGCATCTTGGTTTCTGTTCCCATGCCAGCATCCTGTGGAGTGGGTGTCCAGGGGCAAAGGGTGTTGCCTCCCCTTAGAAAGGAACAAAAGAGAAGCAATCTGTTGTGACCTAGCTTTACCTGCACCCTGCTTAGTATGGATGGAATGCTATGAGAGAATGTTATGTTATGAGTGTTTCCATGAATGTAGGTTGAGATGATGGGGTGACAGAGATTGCCAGTGGATGTTCCTGTCCCTTTGTACTTTCCTGACCTGATGTACTTGTATAATGTACCTGGAGCATAGTAAAGAAGTTGACAGCTCTTGCAAAGATGTCAGTGTCATTCTTGGCTAGGGACCCAACATAACAATCCCCAAAGGATAGTCATATCAGTAGACAGGGGTCGGCCTTGTCTGGGAGGAATACACAATCTTTCCATAGCTGAACTGGGCCCACAGGAATGCTGGCCACCATAACCCAACTCAAATATGGCTTATATTTACAGTTTTATGTGCCACAAGGACATCTTCCGAGTTATTCAGGGGTGCATATTTTAAATGCAGCTCCTGGGTTGCAGAGACTTGCGTTTCAATGCAACTGTCATTAGGGCTACTGTGCCCTCTGAACCTGCTCTGTGCCACTCCACTGGTGGAACAAGTTCTGCGGATCAGGATACTGAGGCAGCAGGGCACAAGTACACACTATATATTACACAAAAAGAAGGTATACTAACAGAAGTCTAAACCCAAGCAGTACAATGGCAGTGGGTATATCTAGTACCCAGAATTACACATGAAAGTTAAAACGTTTTTTATTAAACATGTAGATATGAATACTCATAAAATGATCATATTACATTAAACTCCATAAAAACAATATAAAACATATTTCATGACACACAAGAAGTACACACAATGTGGGTTGGTTCTTCCAATAACTCGTATGACACCATGTGAAGTTTCACATTGGAATTATATTCCTTTTTTTTAACCAAGAATGCTGTTATTGTATACTAAACCTATGCATTGGCACGGCGTTTATGAAATGGGAATCTGATCACCGATTTCCCATACAGAGATTGAATTACCGGCATCACTTCATTATTTCAATAAAATTCAAAAAGCAGGGGGTTTTACCCTTGACAGATAGCAATTCACCACAGTGAGAGAAGGGGGAGAGAGCATTAAATATTGGCTTCTATTGATGGGAAGAAAGATAGGTCACCAGGACTCGCAAGAAGTCAACATGCCTTACTAGTTTAAACACTTACAAGGTCACCAATTTAGCTATATAAAATAGTGGATTCTCGGCATGAAAAACTAACTAAGCTTTTCTCCTTACTCAAGAGAATCCATCTTAAACTACACAGGCAGCTTCTCCCTTAATAGATTGCATAGATGTTTACAGCACATTCCTGGTGACTCCACAGCACAGGGTCAGTCACTTCTGGCCCTGCTGGGTCAGTGGCTATCCTGAGACTGTCTTCTAGTTGTGTCCTCTGCATGGACTAGAGAGATAATCCCCAGGGCTGGAATGAAGGTTAGTGCACCAGGACAAGAGCCTCCGGTGGGCAGAGATGGTGAATGACTTACTGGGCTGAGTGATGCAACTGCTGCACCTTCTAGATGATACGAACTACACCAAGACAGAAAGCCTCCTGCAGTGCTCTCTTAAGTGGGACCCATCTCAGATGATTTGATGTAGAAATAGATTGACAGCCCCAACTCTCTGTAAGAATGTTTTTTTTCAAATTGTACTTTTTAGTTTGCAGTTTAGAAGCAGTTTGCATAGCTCCTCACCTTTGAGAATGCTGCTACATTCCTGCAGGTGCTAGACAGCAGGACGAAGAACGGGTGAATTATGAGAAGACTCCCTTGGCAGTGCATCGGATAAAATCTTTTGTTAGTAGTTTCCTTGACTTTTTCTCATGTCTGATCCATTCTTTGCATCCAGCTGTACTTTTTATCCAAGGGTAACAGTTTAATTGTGGAGGCTAGAACCTTTAAAATATCTCGGTTAAGTTTCTTCTCTTCTTGTTTAGAATTTTATTGCAGCTAAACCTTTCACTTTTTGAATTAGAACATCTACTGTTTACTTTGTTGTTTCTTTACTGTGTTTATTTTCTGGTTCCCACGTAATTTTGCATCCCATACACGACATAACTTATACATTTTCATATCAATTGATCTGATATTACACACATAAAAAAAGGAAAACGCCAGAGACCAGCAAGGACCGCACTCCAATGTCTGGTGACAGAAATAATCAAGGCAACACTGTGATAAAGTCAGTACACAGATCTTTAGTAAAAATATATTGTAGCACTGACAAAAAGACAAAAAGGGCACATGAAAGGAAAGACCTGTTTTGCACTCCCTGAGTGCTTGTTCATATATGGGAATAGTTTCTTACCTGTAACTCCATTTTTCCAGCGTTGGTATCTTTCATGGATTTACATGCTGTGAATATTTCTCCATCGCCAGGCTGGGAAACCTCGGTAACCTTAACTTTGCTTTTTCCTATGGAAAACGTTGGCACTTTAGTGCCCTATCAATGTCCTTTTTGGGTGCTTTAGGCCCCACCAATAGGACGTCTGGTATAAATAGCCCGCCACTTCGGCTTCCCTTGAGATTTTAACCTCCAAAGTAGAGGGAACTCGAACCCAGGTTTGCCTGCAGGGGTGGACGGCGGGCGCATGTGAATCCATGAAAGATACCAACGCTGGAGAAATGGAGTTACAGGTAAGAAACTACTCCCTTATCCAGAATTGGATCTTTCATGGATTCACATGCTGTGAATAGAGTATATAGTAGTACAACCAATGCGTGGCGGTCTGACACAGGCAACCCAACACACAGTATTTAATCACATACCTGAGACAACAAACCCAGCAAGTGATATAGCAAACAGAAAAAACCCTGAAGCTGCGGGGCCTACCTTATTGAAACAGGCGTTGGAGGACCGCACACTGCACCTGCACATTAAACACATGTTGCTGTCCCAGACAGTAATGCCTGGTGAAGGAATGCGGCACCGCCCAGGAGGATGCCTGGCAAATGTCCACCAGCGGTATCCCAGACCACAACGCCGCTGATGACGCAGCGGACCGCGGAGAATGAGCCTTCAGCGCACCCCTCAAAGGCTAACCAGCTTTTGTGTGACAAAAAAAAAATTGTAGAGGAAACCCAGCGGTTGAGTCCTTGCTTGGAGATAGCCTGCCCCTTGTTCGACAGACCATACGCCACAAACAGCTGCTGTGACTTCCTGAAGTCACATGTGCGATTCAGATAAAACTTTAGGGCCCTCTTAACGTCCGCTGGCGTGGATGCATAATCAAAGAACAAGGGTAAAGCAATAGAGGCAAGTTTGTGAAACGCTGACAGTACATTCGGCATAAAAAACGAGTTAGTGTTAAGGAGAACCATGTCCTTTATAAACCTTAGGTAAGGCAGGTCAATGACCAGTGCATGCAATTCTGACACCCGCCTGGCCGAGGTAATAGCCACTAGAAAAGCCATTTTCCATGATTGGAACTTCAATGGAGCCATTGACATGGGTTCAAAAAGAGGTTTCATCAAAACCGAAAGGAATACCTTAAGGGTCCAGACCGGTGCAAACTTCTTCACCAGAGGAAATGTCCAAAATAACCCCTTCAGAAAATGTTTCACCAAGCGATCACTAAATAGAGGAGCAGTATGGCGCTTTCTCGTGAACCTAGAAATCTCCACCAAATGCACCTTAATGGATGACAACGCCCGGCCCTCTTCCGCCAGGTGTAACAAGTACGGGAGAACCTGAGCCGGGGAAACGTCCAAAGGCTCAACCTCAGGATGACCCTTACACCATTCACAGAACCTCGTCCATTTATGACCATACTAGACATTCGTGGAAGGCGCCCTTGCTGCCTCCAAAAACCGTCGACACTCTCTGGATATTCCTAAATGACCGAACTCTGAGTGGTCAGGAGCTACGCCGCCAGGCTGAGAGATGCCAGATCGTGATGCTGCACTGTGCCGTCGTCCTGAGACAGGAAATCCGGATCCGCTCCCAACCGAACTGGCTCTTCCACTGCGAGATGAAGGAGATCTGAAAATCACGTCTCCTGCCTGGACCAGAACGGGGCCACCAGAATCACCCAGCACTGGTACTTCCAAATCCACTGGATGGTCCTCCGATTGAGCAGGAACGAAGGAAACGCATACGTGAAGAAGCCTGTCCACGGATACGAAAACACCCCCCCTCCAATCACTCGGGATGAGCCCCTCTTCTGGCAAACACCAGACACTGCTTGTTTTCCCTTGTAGCAAACAGATCCAACGGAGGCGGCCTCCATCGCCGGAAGATTCTCACCACCTGCTGTTCCTTCAGCCTCCACTCGTGCAGCTGATTGGCGTCCATGCTGAGCGCGTCCACTTGAACATTCAGAACTCCGGGCAGATGGACAGCGACAATGCTGATCCCCTGAGCTAGAGACCAATGCCAAATGTCCTGCGCCTCCTTCGACTGGACTCTGGAATGTGTGCCCCCCTGTTTCCTTAAATAGAACATCGTGGTGATATTGCCCGTTAACACCCACTGACCTGCGGAAGAAACGACTTCATGGCCCAGTGCACCACCCGCAACTCGAGCATATTGATAAGTAACAGTCTCCACCCAAGACCATAGGCCCTTCACCTGTGACTTGTCGAGGGTTGCCACTCACCCTACCTGGTAAGCGTCTGCTACGATTGTAAACTGGAACTCCGGCTCCAGCAAGGGCATGCCCCTTACAAGATTGGACATGCATGTCCACCAGTGAAGGGCGTCCACCAAGCCTTCGTCGACCACCAATTTGTCTGACAACTTCCTCACCTTTGCGACCATCTGCCTGCGAGGAACTTCTGTACCAGCCTCATGAACAGGCGGCAATTGGGAAGAAGAGGGATACACAACAGCGACATGTAAACTCGGACCGAGACCACTGCGCTCCCTTTCCACTCGCTTCCCTTGGCTTGCACCTTTTCCACACGCTCGCTGGAAGGCTTTACCAGATTTTTCTGGGTAAGAAACTGCGCCCCGAGAAACACCAACTCTCTGGACGGCGTCAAATACGATTAGTCGAAGTTGATGGCGAATCCCAGCTGTTGCAAAAGCCGCATGGTCGCCATGAGAGACTCTCTTGCCTTTTGTTGCGACTAACCCCTCACCAACCAATCGTCTAGGTAGATATGATGACCCTTCCTCCGGAGGAAGGGCGTCACTAGGGCCAGACACTTCGTGAACGTTCTGAGGGACAACTTCGGGCCAAACGGGAGGACCCGAAACTGATAGTGTTCGTCTCTGACCACAAAACGCAGGAACTTGCAGTGCTTCCGCCTCATAGGGATGTGAAAATAAGCATCCTGCAGATCCAACGATGCCAGGAACTCGTCCGGCTGCACCGAACGGATGACATCTTGAAGGGTGAGCATCTTGAACTTCAGGTGTTGTGGACTCTAGGCATCCACTTGCATTGGGCTTTTTCACGACGAAGTACTGGGAGTAAACCCCTTGGCCCCGTTCTGCAACCGGAACTGGTTCTATCGCACCTTTTTCTAGCATGAGAACCACCTTCTGCCGCAGGATTGGAAAATGCGGCTGCAGCACATGCACCGGCGGAATAGGGACCGGAGTACTCCGGAACTCCAACGAGTGGCCAAGACGCACCGTGGCTCGCACCCAGCAATCTGATGTTATCTTTCGCCACTCGTCGACTTGGATGGTGACCCTGCCCCCCAGCAGATTGTCCATATGGCAGTCATTGTTGAGCTTTTGTTTGCCGTCCCTTTGCCGCTGCGGACTGCAAACCTTTCTTTCGTTGATCTTGGAAGTCCCAGCCCTTCTGAGCCGACTGGACGGATTGCCGATAACCTTGAGACGAGTAGCTAGAGCGCCTGTATCCTTGTTCTCTGGCGGAAGCAAACCGGGCATTCCCAGAGGCTCCACGAAAAGCTCGAAAGGAGCGAAAAAGAGCAGCCACTTTGCAAGGAACCCAAGGATTCAGCGGTTTCCGTATCCTCTTTCATCCCTTTCAGGGCCTCATCAATCTTCCCAACCGAACAAGTGTTCGCCCTCACAGGGCATGTCGATGACCTTATATTGGACCTCTGGACGAAGGTCTGTACACTTCAACCAGGCCTGCTGTCGGAGCACCACCCCACTATTAATTTGTTTAAAACCTGACTCCTCCAGGTACACAGCAATATTGATGCTGTGGTTGGAGGCATCCTCCCCCTCCCGAACCAACAGCATTGCTTCCTTTCGGTGTTGCTCCGGCAGATGTTCAAGAATCGGGGCTAGCCGATGCCACATTTCACGATCATATCTGGCCATAATCCCCAGGGAATTTGCAGCCTTCACAGTCGTAGCCCCTTACTGTCAAGACCTTCTTTCCAAAGGCGTCCTGCTTCCTGGCCTCACTGTCCAGAGGCGCAACACATTTATGTTGGCGCCTGGCCTTACAACTGGCAGCCGCCGACACCACAGACTCTGGCGTGGGCTGTGACACCAGGCATCTAAGGGTATACTTAGGAGCCTTGAATTTCTTTTCAAGGTGACCTTTCACCAGCGGCTTTGAAAACGGGTGGCGCATCGTGCGCAGGCCCTACTGCCACACATGGTCGAGAATTGGCACCGAGAAGACTGCCTTCCTCTGCTTGCACATATGGTCAAAGAGGAAACAGTCCTTACATTCCTCTTCAGGCGCCAGCCCAAACTCCAGACACACTTTCAACATCATGCCGTGGTACGCCCCAATATCATCCAGAAGCGATGGTTGTGTCGGACTACGGGGCTGCTCCACCTCCGGGTCCGTGTCCCATGCGTCATCCCTCATCGGCAACGACACAGCACATGGGGTGTCCTGCGGAACACTCTCTGGGTCCGATTCAGGTAGCTCGCCTTCTTCAGGATGAGACTGTGGACAGCCCAACCCCACTGGCAACGGCAATGGCAACCGTGCCGGAGGAGACTTTCTAGGCGCCTAACCAGGTAACCCCTCGACCACCGGCTCCAACGGACTCGGAGAAGGCAGAAACCTCCCCTCCAGTTGCCCCAACAAAGACTGAAGCGTAGATAGCACTTTCAATGACAGCAGGGATTGCGGGTTAACCAACGGCCCAGATCCCACCCCACTGGACGTCGAAGGCCTCACATTCTGCAGACCCAGAGCCGACGGGTCAAACACAGGCTCCTGTTCCTCCTCCATTCCTGAAGAAACAGAAAACGTAGCTGGATCTTGCTGCAAAATGTTCTCAGGAAGGATGACTCAAAGGCGGTGGACTGCTAGGCCCCAGCCCATCATCAACAACCCTTCCAATTCCATCTTTGACGACAACAGCAGGGGACCACATCCGTCAGAGTCGTGGATGGCGCTGACGACACCGTCGACGACGGGACCGTAGATTGCAGCACTACCGTCGACGACGGCACAACCGTTGACGAGCTCGTCGTCGAAACCACATCCCCTGGCTTCGATTTCACCAGAGACCGAGATTTTTTGGAAGACTCCCAGCTGGACGAAGACTTGTGATGGTCCCTGGACGAGTGCTTCGACGAAGACTACTTCGGCTTTGCCAGGTCTTTCTCCGGCACCATAGACTTCTCAGGCCTACCACCAGACCCCCTTGGACTTGTTCGGCCAACCATGCTTGGACAACGAAGAGCCACTTCGCCTTCGAATGATGCAGCCTAGATGAAGACTTGCTGCCTTTCCCCACCTCCGACGCAGGCAACGCTGCCCGATGCTTCTTAGCAGGGGGTTCCGCCGATGCCGCTCAGCAATGCTCCACGGACTTCTCTGCTCTTCCTGAAGATGGCTCCCCCGGGCCGAACCCACCTCAGAAGCTGGGCAAGTGCCCTCATTAGGCCAACATATGAGCCGTCGATTACGGTCTTTCAACGTCTTCTGCAAAAAACCCTGACATATCTCGCAGGCATCTGCCGGGTGATGGGGGTAGAGACAGTAAAGACAGTCCATATGGCCATCCCCTTCTTACACCTTCTTCATGCCGCAGGTAGCACAAGGCTGAAAAAGAGACTCCTGGGCTATCAATGACATCCTAACCCACGAACCAAACGCACGTGCAAAAACACGAAGAAACAGAAGGTGATCCCAACAGTTTGGAGATGGTTGAAATTTGAAGGGACGCCACGGTGGCGGGGCTATTTATACCAGACGTCCTATTGATGGGGCCTAAAGCACCCAAAAAGGGCGTTGATACGGTACTAAGGTGACAGAGTTTCCAAAGGAAAATGCTAAGTTAAAGTTACTGAGGTTTCCCAGCCTGACGATGGGGAAATATTCACAGCATGTGAATCCATGAAAGATCCAATGCTGGAGACATATATACATATATCATTCTGGTGATATGTCAGTATATATCATTCTGGTGATATGTCAGTTTACTAATCATTTAGTCTATGTAATATGTGTTGAGGATTATTATCTTACCACAAATATGAAGTTACAGAATGATCCAGGGTTCTTTAGCTGGATAACAGCCTATGGATTCTCAAACAGTCCCAATGTGGCCTTCACTAGAAATAATATAGTTACAAATGTCTCATGCTGCTGACAGTATAATTACAATCAAATAAGGCGTAATCAGGGACCAGTTCATTCTTATTCTAGGTGGCATAAATAGGTGGGATCTCTATATCCCTGCTGTGTTCAGCATCACGTGATCTGAACGCGGCTGCCATCTTAAAACATTAAAAGTAAGTAATAGGCGGTCACAAGCAATACACATGATCTCACAGTGGCGCATTGGGTTTAGTAAAACATACGGAAGTGAAAACTCTTAATACACTAGTATTTAGTCTCTTAAATATTGTTGAGAAATTGAAACTAATGAGTGCTAGCTGCCATGGGACTAGAACAATACATTTATATTTGTCATTATAGTCAAGCCTTATTAGTCCAATTATTCAAGTATTCAAACTACGATAATCATCTTGTCAACTTCAATATATCCATTATTAAGTAATTAAGGGTGTTTCCGGTCTGGAACAGTTAACAGTGTAGAGGGGCACTCAAGATGTAAATAGATATATTAATATGTTTTTGCTATCAATGGAATGTGTTCAATATTGAACCTATTTAATGATGTTTAGGTGCAACAGATGCTGATCTTGGACTACAAGACCGATTTACACAATAGTAGAAAAATGAGATCCACTGTGTCAGTGGAGCTATACCTCTATGCACACTTTATAGCAAAGCCAATGCTAAAAATAATTCAGATATAAAAGATACAATATTTAATAATGCGCATGTAGATAAATCAAATTATATTCACAGTTGTGGTAATCACAATGTTTAAGTAGTCAGTTCACACTACTTAGTGTGATACATGTAACAATTGATGCAGAATTTTGGTATTGTAAGTTCAAGTAAATCAAATGTGTGTATGTTACACTTCACAGGATAGATTGAATTAAGTAAGAACAAGGAGATACAGTCCATTCATGAGATACAGTCCGATATACATATGTATGTGTCCTCAAGATTATCATATCTCTATACACAACGTGTTTCAGGCTTGTTTGCCCTTCATCAGGTGTGGACAATTCACAAAATTCAAGGAATTCCTAAAAATTAAACAGAAAGCATATTGTGATTCTTTTTTGGACCGTAGTTTACAAATTAACCACAGAGCTTAAATATTTTTACTCTGATTCCACGTTCAAACAAACTGAATCTTGATGTGCTTGCTGTGTAGCCGGGCTAGAAATTGTGGAAATTCGTGTTGACCAATATGTCAGTCTCCTCTTATATGGGGAGCTGTATCTGTAAATGAATGAAGAATGTCCTTCATGAGTTTAGTCATGAAAGGTGGGCTAGAATTGGTACCAGTCGCTATGAAATAGCGGTGTGTCCCAATTCGAAGCCCTTCATTTTTGTAGTACACAAGCGTTTATTGACATGAAAATGCTCACCTCGTGATGTGAGTTCTGGTTGGGATAGAATTATAACTGGTGACAAGAGTCTTGGGTTTACTGCCAAATGCCGTACAGCAATGTTCTAGTACGTATGCAGAGAATTCTTACGATTTGGTAAGCCTTGATAGGAAAAAGAAACCTCAATTTAGTTTGGAATAGTCCAAACTTTGATATTATAGGTTGTCCTAATTTGAAACATTGAGGATCATACCTTCTTCCTAGCGCTAATCGCATCGTCCTGCTACCTTGTTACAGTCCGTTAGCTTTCCTTTTCTTGGAAATGCGGTTTCATGTTCTATGTGTTCACCGCGTATCTACAATTACATTGCATGGTATCTGTAACAAGATAATACTGTATTGTATCTCTGTATGATATAATCTTATAGAAAAGCAATCTGAACCGATGGAGATCAAAGTCTCACTTGTGGCAGGTTAACCGTGGTATCGTGAAGCTTCACGTACAGCGAGTTTTCTCTGTTGATTCCAGTTGTCATGGAGACCAGCGTGCTCGCGTGCCGGTGAACTGTCTGATTAAGTTAGAGAAGGGACTCCATGAAGGCGTTATGTGAGCGTCATCTTTGAATGGTATTTCTCACATTGAAAGTGAGTTCTAGAGCCACTGTCTTTGTGTCTAAGTTAGTACCGGGGTGGTGTGTCTAATATGTCTTGTCATATATGGGCAACTGGCAAATTGCTGAATCCATAATTTTAATGATTTTGAAATAATGATTTGGAGGTATTGAACTTCAATTTGACACTGAGGTGTCTTCCAGTCAACTGTGGACACAATGGGCCTCATTAGGAGGTAGACGGCCGCGGAATGAACGCTGCCGGTAAGGGACCGGCACCGTTCATTCCGGGCTGCAACATTACGAGGTCTGCATTGTGTCCCGCTCTGGATGCCTGGCCAGACCAGAAGTGCAGAACGGGACCTGCTAGCAGTCCAGGATGCCAACAACGGGGCAGTCATTAACAGGCACGTTGTTAGCATCCTCCCCATTCCCATTGAGCCCCACAGGGGCTCAAATTGGAATGGGGATGTACCGGGTCCGGGTCCTGTGAATGGGAATTACCAGGCACGCTAAAATCGGCATGGCCTTTTTGGGACCCGGACCCGGTACATGGTTTGGGGGTAGCCACGCTAAAACAGCATGGCTACCACCAAACCCCTAATGAGGCCCAATGAATTTGAAAATGTCATTTTCATTTGATTTTGAAGTAGCCACTTCAGGTTGCCTGGTTTCACTTACAAAAAACATCTGAGATCCCATTCCATGGTGATCCCATTAGGGGACATTGAATTAAGGCGGTTAATCCAATAATTTTCCCTCTGGAGTAGTAATCTATTAAGATTTCCTCCTCTCCTTGGTACGCTGACTTGTTCCAAAATGATGAATTTGATTTGAGCAATGGTATGCCTGTGTTTTAAAAAGTGCTGTGCTACTGGTCATTTGACCGAGGCCATTTGAATGTTTGATTTACGTTCTGACCACCTGGTTTTCGCTTTCCTTGTGGATCTCATTTTTCTACTATTGTGTTCCCTGTCTGGAACATGGCACTCAAGTTATGTACAACCTTGTGAATCAATTTGATGGCAATGAACAAGTTACTTACCAACTGGCAACGCTCTTTCGACTGGATGTTCCTCCAACGTATTCCACATCTTTTACATGTAATGTCCACAGCTGTGCTGCTTCGGAAATTTTTCGGCAGAGGGCGTCCTGCGTCAATGGCATCGGGTCGATGTCCCTCGAAGGCCTCTGTCGAAAGTGACGTCATCGGATGTTATAAGTAGGACGCACGGCACACGTAGCCTCACTTCATGTTTTTTCCCTCCACAACGTGTGCCATAACCATACACCGAGCCTCCTTGACTGCACATAGCCTTGTGGGACCGCAAGCTGCAATGGCATAGGAAATTCTTTAGCGGGGTAGGCTGGGAGGGCGATATGGAATACTTTGGAGGAATATCCGGTCGAAAGAACGTTACCAGTTGGTAAGTAACTTGTTCTTCGAATGAATTGTGTCCTTCAACGTATTCCACATCTTTAACAGACTCCCAAAGCATTATTAGTGAGTGGAGCAGGGAGAAGAATGTGGATATACCCAATCAGATAGCAGAATAGAGCACTGCTTTACCACGGGCTATATCTTGACCATGGAAAGTATCCAGGTAGTAATGCTTGACAAAGGTGTGGATGGAAGACCATGTCACAGCATCACAAATGTTTTTAACAGAAACGCCCCATTGCAGGGCCGTGGATGTAGCCACATCCCTGCTGGAGTGAGCTTGCAAACCCTCAGGAGGGTCCTTGCCAGACAATTTGTAACATTCAGAAATGGGGAGGATAATCCGCCTGGACAAGTTTGTTAGCGGCCCTGGCACAATCTGTGTCCAGTGTATCCCACACCACAAAAAGTTGGTTGTCTACTCTGACCCTGGACATCCTAGAAATGTAAAAGCTCAAAGCTCTCCTAGGGTCCAACCTATGGAGCCTCTCCTCTTCCTTACCAGGGTAAGGAGGAGTACAGAAAGCAGGAAGTACCACCGTCTGGCTCAAATGAAACTCAGACACTACCTTAGGTAGGAAGGACGTACTCTCAGTACAACCCTGTCCTTCTGGAACACAGTAAAGGGTGGCATAGACGAAAGTGCATGCAATTCGCTCACTCTGTGAGCAGATGTAACCGCAATCAAGAAAACAGTCTTGAAGGTCAACAGTCTCAAAGGACAAGAGTTTCAAGACTAGATTCAGATCCCAAACAGGTACCTGTAGTCCCAATCCTTTCAGAAACCAAGCATGAAGGTTGAGAGTCTTGACCTCTGGATGGAGAACCCGACCCCCCCTCTCACGAGAGGAGATCCTCTCTGTGAGGAAGACGGCATGGAGGACAGATGGACATTTCTAGAAGGTCCGGGTACCACACTCTCAAGGTCAAATCTGGAGCAATTAGGATCATGTGTGACCCAAACCTCCTTAGAAACTGAGGAATGACAGGGTTTGTAGGAAACGTGTACAGAAGTGAGAATGACCAATCCATGACGAATGCGTGCCCCAAAGCTCATCTCGGGGGAACTTCCCTCGAGCAATTCCTCTCGCACCTCTGGTTGACACCAGTCGCGAACAGATCCACTTGAGGGCTTCCCCAAATGGCAAAGATCTCCTGAAGGACTTCCTGAGCCAACTCCCACTCGTGGGAGACTGCACTTTGCCAGCTCAGATCGTCCGCCGCAGCATTCTCCTCTCCAGCCAGATGAACCGCCAAGAGCGAGATTCCTTGCTGTATTGCCCGGAACCAGAGCTGCATCGCCTCTCTGCACAGCGGGAGCGACCCTATACCCCCCATCTTGTTGAGGTAATGCATGGCCACCGTGTTGTCCGTCATGATCAGGACACTTTTCCCACGCACAGACGGCAGAAAAGCCTTCAGAGCTAGCCTGATGGCCCTCAGCTCCAAAAGATTTATGTGAAGTCTGGATTCCGACAGAGACCAACGACCGCTGTCGGTCAGCCCGTTGGCGTGAGCTCTCCATCCGGTGAGGGAGGCATCCGAAATGAACTATAATGATTTTTGTCTAGGATTCTGGAATGTTTTTGTGTGTTTCGATGTTCTTATTTACCCTGCTGATCAGACTACCATGTCTTTGGGTCTTTTTTTAGATGTAAATTTGTGATCTCATCTGGACCTGCTGCGGAGGAGGAGGTTAGTTTGGATATTTTCCGCTTCATTTTCTCTTCGTCAGTCATCACGTTCCACTGTATGTTATTAGTCGGCCACTTATCTTTATTGATTACATCCATGCTCCCAAAAACCTTCGAGTAGTGTTGCACCCAAGCTGTTTCTGAGACTCCACACAGCAACCGACTTTGCTGATCAAGGGTTTGATTGTTAATAATTGTCCACAAATCCCCCGTATTTGTTTTAGAGGGCACTCGTAACATTAGTTCTCCTTGCTCTTGATCTCTCATTGCTTTAAACGCAATCAGCCAGTTTTTATAATGTTGTTTTTCCTTTTTAATTAATTGTTTTTTGTAGTTGGGGTGTCCGTTCCGTTTAATTTGTTTTATTCGTTGTCTCAGACATTCTCTCTTGGCCACTACTTCTGTGCTATATTGGTGTTTGGGAGCCAAGAGCGGAAGTTTCAGCCTTGTCTTTTTGTGTTCATAAATCTTCAACAGCGGAATATATGAGATATTGCTCTTATCAGGAGCGTCTCAGTTGTTATATTCGTCAAGCAGATCTTGGATGTCGCGTTTTCTCAGTCATAGGCGATTGCCTCCTTGATTGATTTCAACTTTATCTGAGACACAATCTGCACTTTCAACTTTAAGACCTTCCCGCCATGTTACTCTCAGGATATTGTGATCACTACTTGATTGATTTAGTATTTCAAAGTGGTCAACTTTTCCAAGAATATTTTTTTTGTATCCACATGTAATCAATCGTCAGCTTTAGGGCACCATTGGACCACGTCTACTCGGCATATCGCCTTCCACCTGTCCATTTGACATAATCATGTTGAAGTCTGCCATCAATTGAAGCAATATGGCTGTTTCAGTGTCACTCCTAATTTTTGTGTCGATGTTCGGCATGCCATTTTCGTTGATACACTTTATGTTCAGATCCTCAACTATTAGAAGATTCAAGAGGGGATCTAGTTCCAGTTCATTCGTTATGGTCTTTGCTAATGATTTATTTATATTTATTATCATTCATCTTAAATTATCTCTTGGATCTTGGTGAGTCTTTTCAGTTATTACCCTTTTTCCAAATGCATTCATATTACCTTTTTTAATAATCCGTGTACTCTTGCTTTGTTTTACTATCATAGGTCTTCCATTTTTCCCTTTTCGTGCTGGATTCATCAGTACCTCATAGTTTGGACAAGCCAGCAGTTCTTGTAGCCACGTCTTTTGTAGACAAATTATTGTGGCACTTTCCAAACTGTTCTCTGTTTTATTAAATAGGTGTCTGAAGCCTCTCACATTACTTGATAGTACAGAGTCTTTCGTGTCAGTAGATTCCTTTTTTCGTTAATCATGTTTTGAGATGGATAGTGATCTTGGTATCCACGCCCACTTGGCAAGGTGGCTTTCTGGCATATTTTAGTATTTTCTTTTTTTTTTAATGGCGTCTTTAAGCTCCACCTTGTTCTCAAAAGTAATTTTTATATTCTGTCTCTGTCTGGGCTCTTTGTTGTTCGGTGGCTTCTGTGAAATGGTACTTCTTATTTTCTCGCTGCTAGTATCTTCCTGTTGCACTGATACATGGTCTGAGGTGTTCTCACTGTACTCCTCAAAATCATATCCAAATCTTAATGAGCTTGATTCTGCTTTTAGAAGAATATGTTTTACTTTGTTTAGGTTAAGATGGAGAATCACTCAGTCTACTCTTTTCTCATCAATATATTCAACCACGGCAATATCCTCTGTGTATATACTTCTTTGTGAGTGTACCTCATCCAACAGTTGTAGCACATTCTTCCGACTCAGATTTGTCAACATTTTTTTCTTTCAAGATGTTCATAAGTTTCACTTTTGGTTTAAAGGTTTGGCTTGACCCCATAATATTAGCATCTTCTTTTCATGTTGCAGATATCTTGCGGAATCCTGCAGGTTTTTTGGGATTCCAATTTGTCACAATAGGATCCTTCTCGATCCTCTTTTCTTTCTTCCACTGTCTGTCTCTTTTTTATTTTTTTCCATTTGTCTTCCATGGTTAGAAAGGGTGTCTCGGTCGATATTGGGTTCTCAACAATATCATCGTCCAATGTGGCGGTGTCCATAGTTGTGTTTAGACTGGTGTTTTTTTATACATCTCTTTCGTGTTCTATTTCTATTAAGTCTTTGCCTTCATATATCAGCTCCTGTTCCTTTTCTTCAACATAAAATGATGCATCATCGATTAGATCATGTCATTCTTCCAATTCGTCTTTGGAGTTGTCCTTTTCTTGTTCGTCTTCCGATGAGGTTAGTATTGTTACGCTTTTCCTTGCTATAAAAGCACTCGACCTTTGCTCCTCATCTTTTTGCGACACAGGACGTTTTGTGGGTTTCGGGCATGGTGGGGTTTGAATATTCCTTAGAAATGCCCTTGACCCCATCGCTTTCCTTTTGTGCTCCGTTTTAATATTTTTTGTTTTGATCTCTGCCCATTGTGGACTTGCCACTGGCTTTTTATTATCTTTTTGTGGCAGTTCTACTTTTTTTCCTACTTTTGTTTTCACATCCACCACACTAGACTTCTTGTGGAACACTGTGTAAGTACTGTCATGTCCGCCAGAATTATTTGATATTTCTACTTGATTTATTTGAGTCATAGCCCTCTTGGCTATTTTTCTGTTAGATGGTAGCAGCCCATAAGGTTGCACCATCAGGGTTTGCAGAGTATCTGGTGTTCTCATGTCATTTGTTTTTTCCTCGGCCTGTGTAGTGGGACACTTTAATGGATTGTTACTTTTCAACATGGAGTCACCCGTCATTTTGTCTTGTTGAGTCGAGTACCTTGCCTTGCCAATACTCGGGCCTATGCACCTATGGGTTCATCTGAAGGAAAGCTCCTATTTATTTCCCTGAAGTCGATTCCACTTCTTCAATTTGATTGGCCCTCTCCGTCTGCACTCAATGTATTTTTTCATTTGCCAGCTCTGTATTTCTCAGGTAGCCCTCTATCTCGACTTTCTTCTTCACCTTCAGAAACCTCCACATAAGGGACTTGTCGCTCTCTTTTGTTCGTCTTTGTGAGGTCCTAGGGTTCTGTCCAGCTGACCTTGCACTACCGACCCTGGTCTTCACTTCATTTATGTTCTTGTCTGTACATACACTTTCTTGATCAAGTTTTTCCATAAGCCTCGCTACACCACATTGATAATTTTTTTGCCTTTGCGAGCCTCTTAAATCGTCAGTTTGCTCTTTGTTCACTTGGGTGGCTAGATTTCCATTTACATAGATGACTTCATTACTTTTGACTCTGGCTTTCATTTTTTTTAGGAACGACTTTCGTCATTCTAATTCACATATTTCCTCCGCTATTGAAGTTTCGTGTAGACTTAGGATTCGTTCATTAGTCTTCTTGCCTATCAGGGAAGTTGACATATGGTATTTCTCATTGTGTTTATCAGAGTAGGTCCCCAGAGAGAATAAATGTAATTGAGGGACGGTCGTCTTTGAGTTTATAGAGGACTGATTTTTGTGAGATTGGTTTCATTGTCCTCTTTCTACAATCCGCATGTCTTCCTCCTCCTCTTTGGATGCATTCTCTTCCATCTCATCATGCCACTGTCGATGGTCTGCGTCATTTACTTTTCGTTTCTCTTGTCTATTGTTTGCACCAATCATTTTTCCTTGTGCCTTTAAAACCAACTGATCTCCATTCACAACGTCACAATTTTTCGATGCCTTGCTCGCTGCAGCGACTTTTGGCAAACTTGTTTGTGCTCCTCGTAGAAAACGCTATTCTGAGGTAATTTCCTCGTCAGTATGGGTGGGTACAATACCATTTTCTGTGCCGCTTGATGGATGCAGGTACAGGCCTTCTGAGATATTTAGATCCCTTGCCCTGGCTTGGTGCTCTTGTTGTGATTCGGATGCTTCCTCGTCCCTGTCATCAGCCACGTCGGCCAATTTTTCCTTCATCATTTTCCCATGTTTGGGCTGAGATTGGGGCTCTTGTTATGCCTACAGTCCCACTTTTCTTTCACTAAAATAGCTGTGTCATGTGACATGATGGGTGCTTGATCCTGATAAGCTTGATTGCTTGTTAACATGTGAGCAACTTCATTCGTCGAGGGCTGTTCCAATCGTAAATAATTTATGCTCATTCCATCTGCTGTGTTATTAGCCGCATCTTGCATCGTATTTGTGGGGTGCTCTTGCTGTTTTTTCTTGCTCAAAGAAGCACAATTCTGTTACTTTATGTCTCTCTCATTTCACTCCCCCCCCCCCCCCCCCCGAAGATGTTATTGTATCGGTAGTAGTCAATTTCTTTATGGAGATGGTATGTTTAACATTTTCGCCACTTCCTTGCTTGGCTTCCGACTTGAGGCCTCCCCGCGCCAGCCTGGAGTCAGTGACTGAGCCGATTTCGATCAACTCAGCATCGGTCACATCCAGGCTGTCTTGGCTACAAGTTACGCGACAAGCATTATCCACATTTCCCACATGAGTGTCACGTCTTTCCTGTACGATCTCACTTGCAATGCAGCACTCGCTCATGTCTTTTAAAGCAGTCTGTGAGTTAATAGTAGAGGCACTTACCGATCACCATTGCGTGACTTTCTCCTTATGGTGCAGTTCTGCATGTGGCAAGGGGAGAAACAAAGCCTTCTTCCAGTGCTCGCATGGGATTCTCATTCTTACTTAAGCATGGGTATTTGGTCTCCGGGCACCTTCCAAGTCTGTTTCACCCGACATCATCATGGAGTCAGTCTGGAGTAAAACTGGACTCCAACCTGGACTCACGTGCGGTGCTACGCACCTAGGATGAGTTCTTATAGGAGGAGTCTATTTTGTTCTCTCCAAAAACAACGACGAAATGAAGCACAGTCCAAGGTTTAGCGGTCTGCTCCTGCTGCTGACTGGAGTGTGACTGGACTCCAACCCGGCCTCACTGAGTGTTATAAAGGCCATAGGAGGTCTAAATTTAATGTATATTGTGTTTTGGGCCTTACAGAATTCTAAACTATTGTGGTGCTTGGGTAAACTGGGTTTCTCTTTTTAATCCCATACCCATACATATTTGTTACGTTGTAACCATCAGGTGTAGGGTGTTCCACATATACTAGAGTTGGGATGTGTATTTAGAACAATGCGCAGTGTTGTGCAGACTACTGGGTACTTGCCTACTTGTTAGTTTTTATGGTTCACTGGTTCGCCTCAAACCCCTGTTATTTTATACTGGGTGATCATCTCTGGTACCCACATATAGACATTGGGGATATGTGTATCCTTTCAAAGGCATTAATGGTATCTTTTGAATATTGTGTATTAATCTCTATAGTACGTGTTAGTTTGATTTTACTTCTATAGCACCTACTCCTAAAGTGCTTTACAATTGTTAATTGGTGAAATTATGACCAAATACAACAGGGAACAGAAAAGACCGAGCAAGACGAAGGGAAACCAAATAAAGAAAATGCAATGATGATCCAAACCAGCAGAATGCAGAACAAAAATAAAGCCTTCCCACCCATCCATAAAGCACAAAAACACATGCTGCGTGGGAGGCAATGTCTAAAGAAAGTGTCTCAAAGATGCAGGTAATAGAGCAGGAACAGTCTTCTTCAAATGGAGCCTACAGAGATACACAAGTAAGATGGAATGGCTCCGTAACTCCAACAAAGTCACAAAAACATTGACCTTCTTCACTTCTCTACTTCTCTAAATGGATTATTTTATATGTGACTTTATTGAAGTATATATTTTTCAGTATATCGGTGTAGTTTATTTTCTGCAGCTGTGTGTGGCCCAATTGTACCTCTGTCTTGACCTACTATTCCCTACCTGAGAGTAGATCCTTGTCGCTCTGCCCACGTTTAAAAGAGGTTTGGCTTCCCTTTCTTGTCAGATGTTTTAGCCTTCCTCCTAGGATAAGTTGTTGTAGCATGCTCATCAGAGGGTGGTACAACAACTGCCTTAACAGTGAGTTTGCATGGGCGGAAGAGAATATGTGATGCAAATCTGAGGACATCAGTGCTTTTTCTTGCTGGTCTCACCCTTTCCCCCATTCTCTTGGTGTTCTACGGAACAATGGTAATGATAATTGTTCAGTTGTGTAAAAAGGCACATTCAATATTGATAATGTGTTGAGGTTATACATCTTGATGTTTACCTTTGTGCCAGGCCGAATGCTGTTTTACTACTATTTCATATTTGCAAGTCATTTTTCTTAGTGATTTACAGGATTTGTTTTGCCACTTTGTTCATAATACCAAAAAAGATACTGATAAAAAAAGAATTGTATCCACTACCTCCAGCAAGGGACAGTGGTGTGGTTCATCAATGATCTCCTGTGCCATGTCACAATGCTTCTCACTGCTCTGCGGTAACAAGTCCAAGTGAGGTTCGAGGCATCTCTCCACCATCCCAGGTACAATGCTATACGACAGCAGGTCCTGCGGCTTCATGATGTTAGGGCAGAACCTGTGAAAGCAGCAGGATGAAACAATCAAAAAGAAGCAGTGAAATTGGAATGTTGTGCCATGCATAGAACTGGGCCAATGAGAGACAGGCATGATACAGACAAGCCCAGAAAATGACAAATGGCAAGGACAGTCACATATGTCCACACCCTCGCCACTTATAGTAAAAGCTAAGCACTAAAAAACATGGAAAAAGAGGGCAGAACCGACTACCATGCCCACTGAAGGTACCTAGCAGACTTTGCAAGATTCATATCACATGTCTAATGTATGGGTCTCATATTCATAGTCACACTTTTCAGTACTGTTTTTTAAACTCCACTTCTAGGGCATTCACCAGCATTTGGGTGAACAGGACTATGCCGCTGATGCTTCTGCTGGATGAGGCACATTGCCCTTTTATAGGTTTTAGTAATTTACAGTAATTATTCCCAAAAGCGATTAGTCTGCTCAAAAAAAGGAAACTCTGATGCCCACACAACCTGGTAAAACTATCACCTTTTAATAACTGAATTATTCAAGGTTAAAAATGTCCCTTCCCAGAAGTGTTCCTAGATCAGCTGTCATAATTTTACTGACCCTGCACTACTGTGGCACTGCTGTGGTACTATTGTTAGAAGCGGTTTGGTGGATGCGGAAGTGTGTCTTGTTCCCCAACTGGATTCTGCTTTAATTGACTGGATACTCCACTATCAACATAAAAATGATAATAACCTGCCCCACGCGCTCACAGCAATTGTGAACTAAAGTGTAAGAAGCGCTTTGACGTGCCGGGGGGGCTGGTTGGACAAGACTGTTCTGTTGGAAATCTGTTAAATCCAACTTTGTAATGGTTGGTCATTTCACTGGAGAGTGACTTTTACGTTTCTTTGCTTTTACATTGCTCTCCATACTGCCGTTATTGCTATCACTACCTTTATACAACCATTGCCCTGCTATAGATACGAGGCCGGTGAGACTCCTCCTTATTGGACTGCTGTTTATAGTATCACATTGAATTTTTGCCTTTTCCTATTTTTGAGTAGAGCACTGTGGATTAATTCAGGGGTTGTATACAAACTTTGTTGATCTCTTCTTGATGTGTACTTCGGTCACGCATAGCGTGTATGTTCGATTTACGGAGTGGTAAACAGCGGCCGGGAGGAGAGGAAAAGAGAATAACGACATTGTCCCGTACCCACCATATTAATCAAGACGAGCATGTCAAACAGATGTCAGTATCTTGTTGATGGCTAGGAGAATCATCTGTCCCTTATTCAGATGTGAAATTAATGGCTCAAGTTATGTCGGACGCGGGGATAATCAAGGAGCCGAGTGTTCCTCTCCCGGCATACTACCCTCAGCAAGGCTGTGTTTAATCGAGGATGTGGTACTGGCGCTTCCCACAAACTGATGTCATTAAACAAACTCCTCGACAGGGAAAGTGCTCAATGAAGAAACCGACAAGAAAACCTTCCACATTAATTCCTAACAATACAAAATCGACCCTGATTTGTTTACAAAATCAGTAAGGGATTCTGAAAGTGTGCCATTAGCTATGGACGAGGTCCATCTAGCACCCACAGTTTTACCTGCTCAAAATTCATGCTTTAGTTTATCATGATATGCAGGAGGAGCTGGTACAACTACTGCAACCTGCGGGAGCAGAAAACAACGTGTCCTGTTCTGTGAATAAGAGAAGGTCCCAAAAGAAAATTAAGGATTTCTTTCTAAAATTGGGAATATGCTCAACTAGTAGAAAGGATCTTTTGATGAAAGACGCTATGTAACTAAGCTTGGGAGTTTCAGACACAAGCTCTTGGAGGCTTTTCAGAGGGTAGAAGGGTATACCCCACCCCTGCCTGGGCTCAGTGCTATTGACATCGGTGAAATGTATTCCTTGAGGGGGGAATCGAAAAGGACTGTGTGGTTGAACATGCCTCAATCTTAACAGAACATTTGGCAATTAGCTTGATAAATGCTCCCACGGCCATATCTCAACAGGTGTTGCATGAGACCCTAAAAGATATGGACGACAGGGTTAAACTAACCTCCCCATCAATCTCGGCTTTAAACATTGTATTAATTTCCTTTATGAGCTTCTATGAATACATAAAAGTCACTTTGTCTGTTCTCCAGTCTAGTGAGACAAAAATAGTTTGGGGCATGTTACAGGAAAAACAAGGATCCAATATCCATATGTTTCTGAGAATAACAGCTGACTGCAATAGGAGCACAGCTTCTAAGAGAAGAACCTAAAAGGGGACTCAAAACAGATGGTCCCAAAACTCTATGGACCTCATTACAAATCAGGCGGTCCGGAAATAACGGTGGCGGTAAACCCGCCGCCACCGTTGTTTCCGGACCGCCTGATCCCGACTCCTGCAGGCGGGAGGTGATGTTCCCGCCAGGTTTGACTTGGCGGGTTTAACACTGCCCGTCTGCAGGCAGACGAGGAAACACCGGCAGCATTAGGAGATGCTGCCGGTGTTTCCATGATCCCCATTCCCATTGAGTCCCATTGTAATGCCCCGGTAATTCCGGGAATCACGGAGGCGGAATGGTAATACGAGTCCGGCGGTAACCAGGCGGTTTTACCACCTCGGTTACCGCCGGACTCGTAATGAGGCCCTATATCTTGCTACACATAATCGATCCACAGATGTCGAGGAGCTCTAATGTGGGCATTATTACTCCTAGACAGAAGAATGCAGAGCAGCAAACAAATATCGGATTTGTAATACCTGATACAAATCTTAAAAAGCTGAGGGTTTCAAATATTTAAACCTAAGTGGAGATGTCACATTCTACCAATTTGTGAAACAACAATTCTGCTTTTCAAGTTCAGAAAGTCTCTGGTGAGCGATGGGCCCCAACATTTTATATTGGGGGAAAAACACAAGGCCCCTGTTGTACTAAATGATCCATCAACAGCTCAGAGTAACTCAGCACAAACTCAGTGGCTGAAGGTCCAGTTAGTACATCTAACCAATGACATATCTTTCAGCCTATAAATAAACAAAGCTATTTCCAAGAACCTGTTCAAACAAGGGAAGCAGAAAGGGGAAACAAATAATATAACCGGATAAACATCCAGATGATGATGATGTATGTGTGGCTGGAAAACATTTGCACAAGGAAAAAAATTAATTCATCTTAAACAGACAGACAATTCTGAAGATTGTGAAAAACGTACCAGAGTTATAATTGTTATCTAACACATGACCTAGACTACATCAACTTTCCGTATGAAAATTGCACCAACATAGTAGAGATTGGTCTACACTCCCGCTGAGGGGTAAATGCCCTATTAGCAGCACGAAACAAAATCTTCTAAGGGTTATAGAAGCTTTGTAAATGTGTGTCCTAGCGGCAACATTTTTGGGACTTTCGACTTGATCCTGCTGGAGGAAACATGGCTTCAATCTGAACTAAGAATTGAGGGTTTCACAATATCGTAGCAGCTAGTTTTGGGTAATAAAGTGGGTCGCCCCTCAGGAGGCCTACTACTAGTTTCCAGGACTGCCAAAATAATGAAAGCATCTAAATTGATGTGTGATCACTATATAATTCTTCCATCTAAATTATATTTCTATTCAGAGGGCCTGTTGAGGTGCCTATTGGTCTTACATTTTTACTATAACCCAGCGCATCCGAGCTTGTCAGAGTATATGTAGTCGATCATAGAGGTTCTGGCTGAGGCTTTATCTCAGGAGGAAGCTATTCACATTCTCATAGTAGGGGACTTGAATTCTTATGGTTTCCCCACAACTATTCCTAAAAACAACGACCTGGCTGTGGAAAACTTAACTCCCGTTCCCACGTGGGAAGATGGTAGATCTAAGTCCATTATTGATTACATATCCAGAGACATGCTTGACAGATGTGTTTTCCATATTACCATTGATAAGGTTTTATGACGGCAAAGCCATACCTACTTTACTATATGGTACGGGGATAGACTCTCAGGCTTGCAATTTAAATTGGGGTACGGATGGAGGGTAGAATTTGGAAGAGAGTGTTATGTCTCCTACAGTCAATCCCATTACTGCGCTCCGATATGAGGTAGGTCTGGATTCATTAAGGGCCAGCGTGGCTTGGAGATTGTTATAACTATACCACTCCGTTGAATATCCACAGACTAACTCACTCTGTGTAGAGGTGCTTCAAGAGGAGATTGGCCAGACCAATCGCTTTATGAGGAAACTAACACACAAGGTGGATTATATTTTACGGCATTTTAAACAGTGAAGGACTTAATGATCCCAACAGTGTAAAGAAGGCTCTAACGGAGACGGATTAGGTAAGAACTATTGATGCTGTCCGCTCATTAAAGCTCCATGGCAGTCACTCATTTTTGGATAAACCCAAAGCGGGTTTCCAAATTTAATTGAGGAAATTTCCAGATCATACCGGAAGAAATTAGATCTTAAGATTCCAACTGAACCTACTTTCAACCGGGGAGATTTTGGCTAGTAGAGCAAATGAGAAAGTTGTGAAGGAGATCTGTGCTCTATGCCAAAGGCAAACTAAGCAATCCCTACGCCATATTCTAATTGAGTGCATGGGGCCACAAGAACTGTTGAGGTTCTCTTTTTGTGGTTTTGTTCACAATGAGCACTGGCTCCAGATGGAAGAATTTTGGCAAAGACTGTCCTCGGGCCATGAAACTTTTTTATACATCAAACTTATTAAAGTACTAAAAACCTTTGATTTGATTAATGATGTAGTTTCGTACTAAGTTAGAAAACCCAAGGACTGGTTCTTTTTATGAGTATTATGTAATGAATGTGTGTTTTGATAAGGAGTTGAAAAAACATATATGACGAACACATTAATAAAAACATTTTCTTTAAAAGCAAGCCGTTATTATTCCGTCCTGGAATGTAGATTCTTGCACCCCACCTTGGGGTTGTATTGCTCCTCATGTATTGTTTCTCATGCCTGCCTTGGGCTTCTGGTTCCTTCACCCCACCTTTAGGTCATGATACTGAAGTCCCACCTTGGGGTATTCTATTTCTCACCAAGTATTGTGATCTCTCGGATTTCACACCGCTGTGGGGTCTCTGGTCTTTCAACCTGCATTGGGGTCTCTGGTTTTGCAGCCTACCTTGTTGGTCATAGCAGCGTTCCTCTGCAGTCACTTTGGCTGGCATCGAAGCACAAGCACTTCTCTCCTATGGTCGAGTCGCCTTGGGTCTGGGGGTGGGTCTCTCTCTCTCTCCCTCTCTCCCTACATCCCTCTCTCCCTCTCCCCCTCTCCCCCTTCCCCCCCCTCTGTCCCTGCCTTCCAGGAGGATGTTTGCTTTGGTGGCTGGCTCCATTGGGTTTTGTTCTTCAAAACGCTGGCTCCACAGGACTTCCTCTCTCTCGCTGGTTTTGCAGGATTTCCTCACCCTCTCTTGTTGTCACTTGCATGGCCTCTTTATGTTTCAGGCTGAACTGAGATTGGGCAATCTGTTTATTCTGTGGTTCAAGGAATGGTGGTATCATCAAGGGGTCAGCAACCACACCAGCCATTTCTAAAGGGCCATGCACACAATTATCCTGGTCAAGCCCCACATAGCCAAGAACCAAACAGGACTCTTTACATGGAGGGACGAGGACTACAATTCCTCTTTGGGAATTCCCTGTCGCATAAGGGGGAGTCACGCTCAGTGGAATCTCACTTACCCTGCATCCTAGGGGGTATTAAGCTTAGGTGGCTCAACTCCCTAGTCCCCAAGGGGACAGCTTCCCCTTAGAAAGAAGGGAGGAAATCTCTGGATTCGTCACAGTGTTCACTCAGAGATATTTGCCCCGGTACTTCATCCCATGCCCGTTGTTAATACTTGGTCTGTCCATGGATTCAGCTCCCCATTGTTCCCTCAGCGTTGCCTGCAAGGTGCTTTGGCATTCTTTGACTACCTCAGTTTTGTGAGCACAACCCCTTGGGTCACAGAGAGGTTTTGCCATTTGATTTCCTCTTTTTTTCAGGCATGGGCTCTGGTAGTGACAAATGCCATCTTTGCTTCACTTGACTTCCACGACTTTGGTTCTCCTCTGGCTTTTCGTTTCTGGTGGCCGTGCTCTCTCACCAGGCCTTTCCTGTGACAACAGCGCTGTAGATTCCTCACTCCTTACACAAGACAACTTTGGTCTCATATATGCCCTAGGTGATCTGGTTGCTGTTGACACCAGTATTTGGAACAGTTGCTGTTGAGACCTCTGTTCTGAAGGAACTCCAACATATAAGTGAGGACAAACCAAAGGAGCAATAAGCTGGACATCAGGGGAGGGACAACCAGCAAAGCAGAAGCATCAACACCCAAAAAGAAAACTAAAGTAGCACGAAGAACCAGACCACGGGTCCAGGACCGATCATTACAACAGCAAGAGACAGTCAGCCAGTAAGAACTGTCCCCACAACAAAGGTAGAAGCATAAAATGCCTCAAGACAACTTTGGCCTTTTATATGCCCTAGTTGATCTGGTCCCTGTTGACACCAGTCTTTGGAACAGTTAGTTTGGGTGGTTTGCTTTTCAACTTCTGTTCTTTAGGTTGCATAGTGCTTCAATGCACTCTGAAGTCCTGGTTTTGCATTGCAAGTCGAAGACCTCAGACAAGTCATCTAGTGACTCCT
This sequence comes from Ambystoma mexicanum, assembly GCF_040938575.1. Lineage (NCBI taxonomy): Eukaryota > Metazoa > Chordata > Amphibia > Caudata > Ambystomatidae > Ambystoma > Ambystoma mexicanum. The sequence continues at coordinate 240,356,674 of NC_090921.1, read as the reverse complement.
CTGAACGGTAGCTGTGCATGCACGCTGGGTTATATGATCAGTGGCAGGGAATACAGACTCTAACAGTGATTCTCCACTAACCTGTACTAACACCGTGATCACGGAACACTTCTCTGGTTAGACCGTAGCCAGAAAGTCGACCCAAGCTGTGGGTGCTGTAAGGAACTCATGGTGGCAACAGTAAAGAGAGACACAAGTGATCATGATTCAAGGGTATTAAACTGTATGCAGGTTGGAAAAACGCCCAATATAAACGTAAATCTAAGATGGGAGCAAGTTTTGACCATCAAATGAAAAATAAGGCAGTCCTTGTGGCGTCTTCGCAAAATAAAGGGCCTATACTAAAGAAAAATATTGCCAAATCCTTACAACTAAATATAGAAAGAGTGTGGGATAGGGTTTTCAATAAATAAAGAAGTGTTGACAAAAAATAAGTCAGGATGTGATTGCCAGGGGCCTCCCTTCCCCACGTTTTGAGCACGGGACAAGGCAGGTCTCCCGAGCACAGCACACACTCGAGCTTTCCGAGCACGAGCCAACAGTTCTGTATCCGCTCTCAGGGCCGTCGATTTTCAAGTCTTTTTTCCCTGTAAAGCCTCTTGCCTTCGAGGGCCTGATATCTCAACAATAACAAATAAAAGTATGTTCGCTTGTGTGGTGTTTAGGGTGATGTTTTCTCACCCTTGGGGCCCCTTCTTCCGGGCGCAGACTCCACTCGAATCTCAGCTTCCCTCCGCTGGGTTCACTGTGCTTTCCTAGTAATCACGAATCTTAATGTCTTTTTAAGCAGTTCTCCATAGTAGACATCCATCTGCCGGGTTCACTCTGGTCAATACACCATTTGTTGGGACTTTAGACTTCGCTCCTCTTTATTAGCATCCCTCCATCGGGTTCACTCTTGCCACTTCATATTTCCTTTTGCTTTCTTTTTGTGTGGAATTCACTTACCTTGCATTCTCACAGGTTTGTCGGTCAAAGACTTTCGACTGTACAGGGATATTGCTGGACCCCTGTGTGACCACTTTGACCTTTCTTGGCGGCTCTCCTACAGCCTTCTGGTGTCAGTAGTTTCAATCACCACAGGATCAACCAGAGTCTCTTGAGTCAGGACCCAAGTGGCGCCGGTCCCCTCTGCAGCTGGTCTTCCCTTAACAATTTACAGTTCTTTGAACTCTTCTTAATATGCCGCTTTGAGACTTTTTTTCAACACAGTTTCGTTTCTTATCAGTTTCCCCTTTGACTCACTGACTGTGATGAATCGCTTGGCTTTCCTTGTATCTGGAGTCAAGGCCGGTACCACGGTAGCAGGAGTCTACCTCGGTCCTGCTTCTCAGAGTAGGCACGCTCCGTGTACCGTTGCCATCTGCTGCAACACACTTGAGCTGTTGTTCGCGGGCTTACATTTCTTTCCACAAAGGCTTGCAGGCCTAGGACAGAAAGAGCAAGGTCGCTTCTCTCCTTGTCACTCTCGGTTCTCGACGCCTTTCTCCTTCTCTTGAACTGCCGTGCTTGAGTAGCTGTCTCGTCGTGTGGTCTGCCTTGCTCATACTGTGCTCTTGTGCTCCCCCTTTTATCCCTGTGGGGAAGGGTGTGTGATTCTGGTCAATTGCCTGACCTTTGCATTGGAACAGGTCAGGTAAAGGGCTCTGGTGTTAGTCTGTTGTCTTTCGGGTTGAGCGAAAGTGTTTGTGTTGGAAAAGGGGCAGGCAGTGTATTTTAATGTCATACGTGGTAGGATGAGCAAAGGGTGTAGAAAGAAGGGAGATGCCGCATCTCACCGGTCGGTGTCCCACTCCCACTCCCCAAGGACCCCCCAATCAGGTGATCTGCCCTCACTGGTGCACACCCATGGATTTGATCCAATAGCGATGGCCGTGTCCTGGCCACCTGGATGACAAATCTCCGGGAACTAGCTAAGGGGACCCCCTCAGGTTTCTCACAGTGCTCGCATCTGGTACGTATCCGAGCTTGGGCCTACAGCTCTCCTTCCGGCTGCTCTGCCGTTAATGATCCTTCCACAGATTCAACTATGGAAACCTTGCTACGACTTACTTCCTCTAGATAGTGAAGTTTGATCGTCTTCTCGGCGCACCACCAGGGCCGTTGACAAGTCCTGCAGGGCCCATTTGAGGACCTCACTAAACCATTCAATTGGTAGTAGCAATGCGTGGAGTGTACAAAGTGCAGGGACTTAAGGTTATGACCTGCACTTGCTGGGTATTTTTTGTTCAGCGGAAATGATTGCAATCCCCAATCCCTATCAGAAACGGGATTCAGCAGGTTACCGGCACCTGTCGGCAAATGGTAGACAAACGCTGATCCGTTCAGTGTAGTGTGTGTGCAGCCCCGGACATATTAAGGCATCACAGAATATGTTATTGCTCAATCTTGTATGGCTTAATGCCACTTTGCCCTCTAAGACCTTTAACGCCGACTGCTTGGGGTTGTGTAACTAGTTAGCATGGAGGAGTCTTGTTCGTCATCGGAATTAACTAGACAAATCACTCCACCTACAAAGAACGACCATGCACCACAACCCACAGAATCGAGAAAGAGCTATCAATTTGTCAATCATTTCTGTGAGTGGCCGAGGTGAGGTTTCCTGTGTTGAGTCAAATTAAGCAGAAGGCTCTTCTTCTGGTGGTGCCCTTCCATCAAGTCCTTCAAGTTGCAGCTTTGCAACCATACTCCGCCTTGAACCCAAAGACTTTGGTTTCCCGGAAGCTGCTCGGCGGGTCATGGGAATAACACCACCAAATTACTAGTCTGCCTTGTTTATGGTCTGAACTATGATGGTACCTTATCGTCTTTGAACATATGATTTTGGCTCTTAATTAATTAAAACATTCTTAGCATATGCCTTCACTTTGCTTTCGTCTAGCCATCCCTCTTAATCATGGCCCCAGTTCCAAAAAACAACAAAAAAAATCAGAGTCCTATTCCATTATTCCTAGCTTGAGTAGTCCGGTTGACCGGCCTGTTTGAATTTTTTTAAACGAAATGCTTTGAACCGCCTGGACACTAAGTCAAGAGAATCAGGGGGGCGCAGAGAGACAGGGGCTGGGACAGACGGTAGGTAGATCGCATAGCGGCGGACCGCAACCACGATCCTAAAATTCAACTACAAGCTTTTTACCTACAGCAACTTTAATATAAGCTATTGGAGCTAGAGTTACAGCAGCTGCTGGCACCGGACATACCCTCCAATGGATCCTCGTTAAAGAAATTAAAGTGTCCTCGAAAGATTCTTGTATTGTTATTTGTCATCACTAACGCCCAGAGTGGGTAATATGCATGCCTGCTGCCTTACTATGATGTGGTAGCCGTTTCTCAGGCTCCCTCTCCAGAATGGAACCCTGATTCGCAGTTGGCCATGGTCAATGGGAGGCACAAAAAAGTACAGTCGAAACTTGCTAGGGAAGACAACCTCAGCCCGGTCGCAATTCCCTGTGACAGCAATGAGACATTCAGATATCTAGAGCCACCAAAGCAGCCACAGGCAGGCTCGGAATTGTCTTGGCCTGATAAGTGCATGCACCCCACGATGTCAGTGCCGGCATGTTTGGTGGTAATCCAACCAGTACTTTTGTTACAAAGAACTGAAATGTACATCTCAAAAAATTAGTGATATCTGGATCTGCTTCGCGGACCCATTTCCCATTTCCCCGTTAGCTCCGCAGACAAAAGTCTCATTGGCTTGCAGTACGACGTGATGTCGGCGAACATTGGACACGGCCAGTGGTTGGCTGGAGGGAAGCGTGCTGTGCGTCAAAGATTTTTGGGAACGCTGCCATGGTATATCGGAATACAGCGCAGCGCCGAAAGGGACTAACAAACATAATGTACAGCATGTACAGGGGTAGGAAGAAGGTATGGAAAGGTTGGGGGAGAGAGAAGTGGTTCATCTGAGATGTGTGATTATTAGGTGGACAAAGACGGTAGTGTGCCTGCAGTGTCCGTGCGTACTATGTTAATTCACCGGTCCCTGCACACGCGACTACCATGTGTGGTGAATGCAGGCAGCCTTCGTTACGGCATGAAAGCTCGTGTCGCGACCTCTTACCGTGGCGACTGGTGGGAGCTGAATTGCAGAAGCGGAGTGCATTGCAAAACATATATTACCCCTTGTAGTGGTGGTGGGAAGAAGGGATAGAAAGGATGGGGGGGTGAGAAGTGGTTCATCTGAGACATGCCAATAGGTGGACGAAGACGTCAATGTGCCTGCAGTTTCTGTGCGTACAACATCAATTCGCAGGTCTCTGCACAGGCGACTACCATGTGTGCTGGTGCGTAGACCTCTTTCCATGGTGACTGGTGGGAGCTCAATTGCAGAAGGGGAGTGCATTGCACATGACATAGAAAGCATGTACTCCGGTGTGTTGCATGTGGTAAGCCCGTAGCCCATTTGATGCACGGATGGAGGCCTTGCACCACCAACTATGTGCCGTGGTAGCAATTAGGTTTGACATTGTTGCCTTCTGTGTGTGGGTCGTCAGCATTGCATACATGGGTGTGGTGTTTGGTTGCACATTCTACAGTGTTTACTCCATGGCTGCAGCGAATGGAGTGAACAGTTCTGCAGTGTTGCAATACTGTCAGTATAGAAGAGGGTAGGGTTGAAGTGCATCTTCTATGCGCTTGGATACTGCAGTGTGTGAAGTGGGTGCAATATTTAAATAGTGTGTGCATCAAATTGGATAGGGGTGACCTGCATATTTCATAGGACTATGAAGCATTGCTTTTGTGTACTGAATAGAGTGCAGGGATTAGGGTCACTGTTGCAAAATAAAAATGTGGTCGGTGGTAACAACATACTATGTGAATGTAAGTGGGTATGGATGCCAGAGGCTGTGTTATGTGTGTAGATTCTGCTAACTGTTGCATGTTGCCATGCATAGCTGTATTACGGTGCAGAGATTGGGTAGCAGTGGCGGGGGCTGTGGTACATGTGTGGAGCGTAGTACTTGGTCACATGTTGCCATGCATGGCTGCATTACTTTGCGGTGGGTGTGGGCAAGGCTTAGACTATTGGGTGCATGGCCAAATGCCATAGGGGGTGCCAGAGGCTGTGTTAAGTTTGTAGATTCTGCTAAAAGGTGAATGTTTATATGCATAGCTGTATAACGGTGCAGAGGTTGGGTAGGACTGCCGGTGGCTGTGGTATGGGTGTGGATTGTGGTACTTGGTGACATGTTGCCATGAATGGCTGGATTACGTTGCGGTGCAGTGAGTGTGGCCAAAGCCTGTAATATTGGGTGATTGGCAAAGGCTGTAGGCCATGCATTCAAAAGCCAGGGACTTCACCACACCCACCGTAGCAATGCAGTTTTGACTGCATCTCTCAGAGGGTGGTCACCTTTACAGAATGAGAAACTATAGCATAGCCACTTATGGTTTCAAATGCTATTATTAGACAACATATGTCATAGAATGTGTACATATAAACATACATTTCCCAAATTGTGGTTCCAAAGGAGACTGCAAAGTTCCAACAAAACGCCAAAATGTGTTTCAACCCTTGCGGGCCGTCCTCAGGGCGTATAAGTCTATGAATAACTAAACATCAACCAAAAGCATTACTGAAAAGTAGAATTAAATCCAACAAAGATGTATGATATATCATTGATACAGTTACAGGGGTAAAGAGAGAAATGGAGCAGGGAGAGGGGAGGAGGGAAGCATAAGGTTTTGGACAAAAACATATATAAAAATATATAATAAACATCATAAGTAATCAAATATTCAAGATTGAACTATGATATAGATGACACTTGATGAACGTGACACCATTAGATAGTGTAAAAATGCTGAAGATTACCTGTCAAATAATGAGCAAGAAACTAGTAAGTCGTGTGTTCCCCCACAAAACTTGGGTGCATATTCTCCTGGTTTTTTAAAAGCTTCCAAAGTTATGGGAATCTGAAAACAGACATGACCTATTTTTTAATCCTACTTTAAGAATTATTATAAAATTCGATGTCATATGTAATGCAAATCAAAACTTGGTAAACATACCCACTGCTTACCTACTGATTTACATTTGAATAATATATAGACCCAATCCCCTACTTTGTTTCACCCACACCCCCCTTCCTAGCACAAAAACTCAGGATTACACGTGCCACATCCGGCCATTTTCAGGATGGGAGCCATGGAAATGGCACTGTGGAGGCTAAGGCATTGCTCAATAAGGTTTGTGGTTGTGGTGTGTACGCAAAGACTGTGGCAGAAGGTCTCTTTGAACAAAGAAGTGCAGAAGCCTATGCTGGAAGTGTGCAAGGTAAGGGGCAGGCATCCTGTTTGAATGCATGCACTGTATGTACCTGTTTGAAGTTGGTAACATGCATTCAGTGCTGCTTTTGTGCAATCATTTTTGATAAGTTTGTAGTAAATGGGATACTGCAGAAAAAAAACCTGAAGTGTACAAGGTAAGTGGCAAGCATCCTGTTGTTGCGAATGCAATGTGTGTATGATATCATATGATGTAAAATTCTATGATATGGCATTTATAATGCGCCTATACACAAGTTTTACAAGGCACGACGGGGCAAGGGAGGGGGACCAAAGGGGAGACAGAGACAACAAACCTACTAGGCCAAGTGTCACTCAGATCGCCGTAGTGCATGGGTAGGGGGAGAGGAAAGTGCAGTACATGGGAAGAAGAACAAATGACAATAAGTAAAAATACGGCCTATTGTGCCAAGTGCAAGGATAAGTGCAAACATCAGGTGGTGGTGGAACTGTTAGGGATACAGAAAAAAGTCCCCAAGTGCAGGGTTTGCCAGAAAGGCAGTGCAAGGGTGCGACTGGCGGGGGGAGGTGGCCTTGGCCCGACATCAGAGAGTGGCCAGGTAACGAGTGGAGAATCAGTTGCAACCAGGAAGTCAGCCGGGAAGAGGAGGAGAAAAAGCAGACGCAAATAGAAAGGCTTTGAGGTGCTTCCGGAACGAGAGATGGTTCTCTTCAAGTTTCAGGGAGGCAGGGAGGCTGTTGCAGAGGGAGACCCCAGCCTAAGAAAGATCTACCACCAAATGGTTGCTTGCAGAAGCGACTGACCCTGAGGGAGTTGGAGGCGGATGAGGGAAGAGCTTCAGCAAGGAGATATTTAGGAAGTGAGAGTTGAAGGTATTGAGGTCCCAGGGCACAGAAGGCCTTGTGCATGCAGAGGGTTTTCACCTTATTCCGCGCGGCCACTGGGAGCTATTGCAGACATTTCAGTCCAGGAGAGATACGATGCCTGGGCTTGCGGCCAAGGACAAGCCGCGCCGTCCTCTTCTGGACGCGTTGCAGAGGGCGGAGAGTAGAAGCGGGCAGATTTAAAAAGAGGCTGAGCAATAGTCCATCCTAGAGAGAACCACAGCTGTGCAGACAGTGACCTTTTGGGAACTTGCTTTAGGTTAGTAAAATACATTTAGTGCTCGTTTTGGTGCCTTATTTTCACGATTTATGTAGGAGTTGGGTTAGTGGGGAAAACAATTCGCTGCATTGTCGGAAGGAAAGAAGAGAGTTCCTGTTTCGACATTACAATGTATGATATGGGTAAATTAAAACGTTGCAAGCGCATACCATTGAAGTGCCACTTGATGTTAGGGGATGGGAGAAAAAACAGTATGCTTTTTAAGAATGTAACGGGCGCTCAGTGGCAGATACCGTGCGCAGAGGCACTTATAACATCATTGTAAACATACTGCAGAAAAAGTATTCATAAATCTATTTTGTGGTGATGGGTGCTCATGTGGATGAATGTGGATGCACAAATCTTGCAAACTTTTACTGAACTTTCTACTGGATGTGCTTTAGAATGACAGGACACTTGCAGACTGAATTTATAACGGTACAGATGAAGTGTTGTGCAGAACTGACAGTGTTAGATGCTAACGTCTTGGATGGCATTGGTGGAAGCGTGTGTGACTACCTGTGGGTGTGACTATTTACCCTGACACAGCCCTTTCCATGATCTACTCTGCTATATCTGATACTCTCGATGTTCTTGCCCCTGTCATGAGGATCCGCCTGAAGCCCGAAGCCAAGTGCAACTCCTGGTACGACTCGTACCTTGTTACCCTCAAACGCAAGTGCAGGGTGGCTGAGAGGAAATGGCGTGTTTCTGGTACATGCTCTGACAAACTGGCCTGCCGCCTGCTCCAAAGGAAATAACTGCTCTCTGTCCACACCAAGAAGAGAGCCCAAATCCAAGCCTGCGTCTCTGCGGCATCTAACAACTCGGCTGAACTCTTTAAAATCTGCAAGGAACTGCCCAATCCTGCCGCAGTCTCTACCTCCCTTGTCCCTTCCCAGGCCCTCTGCACGGCTCTGGCTTTCCATTTCATCTCTAAAACCCAGGACATCCTCTACTATCTCTCCTCCTCTCCCCTTCCTTCCTCTACTCCCTGCTCTTCCCCTGTCCCCTCTTTGGCCACCTCTCCTCCCCTCCTTCTCTGCCTTTCCCCTGTTCTCCCTGACAAGGTTTCCAGACAAGTCTGATCTATGAAAGTCTTACCAGAACAGGTTCACCCCAGCTCCTCCAAAAACATCAAGGACTACATTGACTCCCTAGCTCCTGCCCTGGCCGACTTCTGCAACCACTCCTTCGCCACCTGAGCCTTCCCTTCCCGCCTGAAGCACTCCCTTGTGCACCCTCTTAAGAAACCCTCTGCCGACCCGTCTTGCCCTGCCAACTATCGCCCAATCTCCATCACTCCTGGGAAAACTCCTGGAAAAGCTCGCCATCTCCCAGCTCAATCTTCACACTGAATCTGTTGGTTGTTGTAATATCGGGGATGATAAGAGGACATCTGAATACAGGTAAAGCCAGGAGACCAGTATATATATAAAAAGTAAGTTTATTACTTAGTTACAGGGCTAGTTAGTTAGAAAGGCAGGGAGATACATAGATGACATCCTTTCAGTAAGGTACTCCCATCCTGTGTCCCCAACTGAAGCTCTTGGAACTCTTAGGACCCATAACATTCTATGTGACATAGCTGTATTCTACTAGCAGCACTGTATGCACACAGTGCAGATAGATAACTACAATACTACAATACTCCCTCTCTTCAATTGAACATACAAACAAGATATCACAACCCAGGCATTCAGAGACAATCAAAATTACGCACTCCTGCACATCTGTAAAACCTATACAACATTCTCAACCAAGGAAGCGTATCCACATTCACGTAACTAACAATCAAACCAAACAAGTACACCAATCACCACCATCCATCTCAGAAACACCTGTCATTTGCGCCATCCAGTGTTATTTCACATACACACCCTGCCATAGAAACACTGAAAAGTAGGAAAGGACAGAAAAGAAAACTCACAAAACAAAGATCACATTAACACAACGCACCTGGGAAAGAACAGCGCGTGAAGAAAATGAACACTGACAGAGCCCGGTCAGATCTGAATCCAGGAGCAAATAGATCTTTCAAATGTATATATTCAAAAAGTTGCATGCGTATACGCAACATTCATGTCCATTTAAACACCTTCCAAATTCCAACCGGACACAAATTATGTATTCCATGGCAACAGAACGATGCTGTGCCACTATTATTGCACTTTTACATGGCACCAGAACGATGATGTGCCACTGTGCCATTTCAATATCATGTATTCCATGGTACAGACGATGCTGTGCCACTAATGTTGCACTTTTACATGGCATCAGAACAATGCTGTGCCACTGTGCCTTTATAATATCATGTATTCCATGGTAAAGAACGATGCTGTGCCACTATTATTGCACTTTTACATGGCACCAGAACGATGCTGTGCCACTGTGCCTTTACAATATCATGTATTCCATGGTACAGAACGATGCTGTGCCACTAATGTTGCACTATTACATGGCATAAGAACGATGCTGTGCCACTGTGCCTTTATAATATCATGTATTCCATGGTACAGAACGATGCTGTGCCACTATTATTGCACTTTTACATGGCACCAGAACGATGCTGTGCCACTGTGCCATTACAATATCATGAATTCCATGGTACAGAACGATGCTGTGCCACTAATGTTGCACTTTTACATGGCATCAGAACGATGCTGTGCCACTGTGCCATTAATTTAATACATTACATTTTTTCATGGCACCAGAACGATGCTGTGCCACTGTGCATTTAAATTTATACATGAGATTACCTTTAGGATTACTCACAATAATATCGGTATATGTTATAACAATATATATATAATCCAGAATTTGAAAACCTGAAATTCCTATCATCATAAAATTCATCTGGACATCACACAGGTACTTTCACCCTGTCACCAATTCATCCGGGCATCACACAGGTACTTTCACCCTGTCATCATAAAATTCATCTGGGCATCACACAAGTACTTTCACCTGAATATGTTTCATTTCATAAATTCATGTCATAGGGCATTTCACAATATTGTGCTCTACAGCATTGTGCTCTAATTCATAGCTAATAAACTGTGCCCAAACCATAATAATATTACACGTCGTATATCAGTACACCTCCTGATGAACATACAGTGTGATATTACATTGCATTCAAATCATTAATAAGTATATATACGCATTAACCCATGCACACTATCATATCTTAACATTCCATTATGACACCTCGCATTTCATTACCTCTCCTATGAACATACAGTGTCATAATACATTGCATTATATTGCGTGAAGAAAATGAACACTGACAGAGCCCGGTCAGATCTGAATCCAGGAGCAAATAGATCTTTCAAATGTATATATTCAAAAAGTTGCATGCGTATACGCAACATTCATGTCCATTTAATGTCCACAGGATGGGAGTACCTGCTTAGCTAACATATTTGCAGGATTTATACCTTGAAGCAGATGATTTATGAAGTCATCTCACATGGAAGCTGGCGCTGAGCTGTATCACTGCTGGGCTCATCAAAGACCTCTCCCATAAGTATTTCCATAATGTCAGGATACAACATGATCTCTTCAGTGGGTCCTTTTATCTTGGGATCAACATGCAAATATATATCCATCAACTGGAACCAGCAAACACCTGTCAATCCCATCCTCGTCGCCATTTGTAATATCGGGGATGATAAGAGGACATCTGAATACAGGTAAAGCCAGGAGACCAGTATATATATAAAAAGTAAGTGTATTACTTAGTTACAGGGCTAGTTAGTTAGAAAGGCAGGGAGATACATAGATGACATCCTTTCAGTAGGGTACTCCCATCGTGTGTCCCCAACAGAAGCTCTTGGAACTCTTAGGTCCCATAACATTCTATGTGACATAGCTGTATTCTACTAGCAGCACTGTATGCACACAGTGCAGATAGATAACTACAATACTACAGTTGTCTCCATGATCATCACTCTGGCTTCCGAGCTGCCAGAAGCACGGACACTGCTCTCCTGAACCTCTGTGAAGACCTGCTCTCCAACCCTGACTGCTGCAACCCCTGTGTCCTCATCTTACTTCATCTCTCTTCTGCCTTTGATACTGTTAACCATGCCATCCTGCTCAATTGTCTCCGTGATAACCTGGGTATCACCGGTCAGGACCTGGCATGACTCACTTCTTTCCACTCTGATCGACCTTCCCAGGTTCAACTTGCGTCCTTCCTCTCCTCCATCTCTATTGTACTCCGGAGACCCCTGGCCGGCTGATAGAGCCAAGGTTTGCTCCGAGGTACTTTAAGATGAGATAGCTGCACCCTTGAGATGGATGGGGGTGAAGATTTATTACTCCAACACCAATCAATAAAGACAAATCAATGGTTTGGCAAAGGGAGTCCGTTTAATGACAAGTACAAAAAACGGGGAGTCATGGAAATCAGCAGTGATGCGATCGGCCTTCTCGCTTCAACTCCAATGAATTTCATAAAAATCATAGCATTTATACTGAAAACTCGTCATAATTGACGTGTAACACTCAAAAGTTAATGTGCAATTCTATTGGTTAGGAAAAGGTAACTTTAATATAGGTACTATATCTGTATATGGTAACGGAGTGAGGGGATTGGGTAAACACTGTCAGGTGGGCGTCTAAGCCCTTCCTTCAGAAAGGACTCCTGTACACGTCATTAAAAGTACGACGTACCATTGGTTCTACTAACTATAGTACCCTAGATTATTTAGTCCATTGTGATTGGGTTGGCACCAACCCCATGCATATATTTCCACTTTGCTTAGCAGCACGCAGAACGGTCAGCCAGGAGCAGGGTGCCCCCTAGTTACCCGGCCTTCCTCCAATTAAGGTTACAATCAATCATCGCTTCAGAAACTATGTGTCAATTATTTTACTGTGGTTGGCCTCGAAACTGCATCTTCTGTCTAGAAAAGTTCTGATATCTCTGCCTGGGCGGATGGCAAGCGTAGGTGTGAACCCGTGCTTCTTCTCGCTTGGCTGGTCACGTTCTACCCACACCGTGAATTTATCTAGTTTCTCTCAATTTGTGCATTTAATTCTTATTCAGTTTGCCACCTGCCTACGCCTCCTTATCTTGACCTTTCAAAGACAGGATATTCTGTTCTTAAGTTTCAATTATATGCAGCTACTGTTTGTTCCTTCTATTGGTATGACCTTGGCTCTCCTGGCACGAGTTGCATCTGCTGAGTTTCGATTCAGCCGTCTCTTCTCGTTTTGTTAGAATATGAATCTTGTCTTGCTTGGCCTCTAGTAACCTAAGTTGATTCTACTTTTCGTGCAAAGTGGAATCACACTTATAATACTGTGCTTCGTTTTGAGGTAGATTATGTAAAATGGCGCTTGCTGCACTATTCCTCTACTTAGCATAGCAAGCTGCACTGTTTTCTTAGCTTTCTTGCGGTTCCAAGCATATTTACAGGAGTTAGCTGGTTGAATATCTTCATCCTGCTTACAGCTTAAGCTTCTTTGTATTTCAACATCGTTCTCCCCTTTTAGTTTCACAATATCTTTATTCGTGGCATTTCTTCTATGTGTCATTCTCGGGTCGTCATTTCTTCTATCTGTGAGTTTGTCCGGGTCTTCGTGACGTCACCATTCGTCTTCCATTAAGGCCTTTTTATTCTCTTCCGGGACAGTACTGAGGCAATCTTCATTTCGTCTCATTTGGTGGTAGGGTTTTCTCAATGTATACCTTACTGTCCATGGTTTTCTGGGTATTGGGAATTCAATGGGTGTTGCTCTTCTGATAGGTACTGGGCAGAGCCCTACTGCGTCTCTCTGCTGGTTTATTTGTTCATCATACATCACATAACTCAGTGTGAACGTTCCTGGTACTTCAAAATGGGCGACTGGAATGCAGGCTTTATTTGGGACCTCCTCTACACTATCTCTACATGTGGTACTCCCCAGGGGTCTAACCTCTCTCCCTGGCTGTTTAATCACTACCCGGCACTTCTTGCCCATTGCATTGCTGTGCTCTGCCCCAACTTCCAGTGCTATGCTGATGACACTCCGCTCATTTTCAGGCTACCCTCAGCCACCTCCTCTACCTCTCTCATCTCTGTCTGTCCGCCATCCAGTAGTGTGCCGCCAATGATCTCTGCCTTAATGCCAGTAAGACTGAAATTCCCCTCATCAGCACACCCGCTCCCTCCTTTCCTGTCACTCTCTGGCCGGACTCTTGGCACTCTTCCTGTGCTCACCTGTGAGGCTAAAAACCTCGGGGTCATCTTCGACTCCACACTCTCTTTCTCTCCTCACATCTCCGACGATTCTAAGAAGTCACACTACCAGCTGCACCTCCTCAGAGTTATTCTTCCTCTCCTCCCATTCCACCAGAAGCTCAGTGTCTCCAGAGCTCTGGTTCTCCCTAGGCTGGACTATTGCAACATCCTCTTTCTAAATCTGCCTGCTTCTACTCTCTGCCCTCTGCAACTTATCCAGAACAGGACTGCGAGACTTGTCCTTGGCCTCAAGCCCAGGGATCGTATCTCTCCAGGCCTGAAATCTCTGCAGTGGCTCCCAGTGGCTGCAAGGATTATGTTCAAAACCCTCTGCTTTGTCTACAAGGTCTTCTGGGGCCTGGGGCCTCAATACCTTAAACTCTCCCTCCCTAAATATCTTCCTTCTCAAGCTCTTCGCTCATCCGCCTCCAACTCCTTCGGGGTCAGTCGCTTCTCCAAGCATCGAGTTGGAGGTAGATCTCTCTCTTCTGCTGGGCCCTCCCTCTGCAAGAGCCTCCCTGCCTAACTGAAATTTGAGGAGAATCATCTCTGGTTCCGGAAGCACCTCAAAACCCTTCTCTTGGCTTCTGCTTTTTCTCCTCCTCTCCCCTGCTGAATACCTGGCTGAAACAGCACTGGTTACCTGTGGCCACCCTCTGATCTCTGGCCCAGGTTCCTCCAACGCCAGTTGCACACCTGCACTGCCTTCTTGGCAACCTCCCGCACTCAGGACTGTCCCTGTATCCCTACAGTCCCTCTACCAGCACTTCACACTGTATGTCTGCACTTACCTTTGCACTTGCCATCAGCTGGCTGTCCTTACTTATTGTTGTTAGTCTATTATCCCATGTACTGCACTTTCCCTCCCTGTCTCCCTTCCCATGCACTTGCACAATCTGAATGTCACCTAGCCTAGTAGGATCGCTGTCTGCCCTTGCTCTGTTGCCACTCTCTTGCCTCGTCGTACCTTGAAACACTTGTGTATAGGCGCGTTATAAATGCCATATCATATTATATCATACCCAATGAGGAAGTGGTGGACAAAAAATTGTGGAAAGGGAAGAAGAACTGTTCCTGCTTTACTGCGGCGCGGCTATGCCAGTACTTTGGGAAGCGCATGTGCCACATTATGCGCTTCTCACCATTCTGGCCAATGGAAATGGGACTGTGGAGATTATCCAATCAGGTACTGAGGGTGTGGTTCACAGGAAGGGGCGGTCATACTGTATTACATTACTTTGCGAAGTGAGGCTGGCTGACATGGAGAAACGCACTGTGTTGATTTTGGGTGGTGCCTTTGTGATAGATCTGCATAAGTATGCCCTTGAAAGACACTTTGATAGCAATTTCGGTTTGGAAGGAGTGGACGCATTGTGGTGCGCTGTCCATGACCACAGTTTCGCCGATATGCAGGCACTTTGCAGAGACATGGCCACTATTGCTTTTGTTAATGTTCTTGTCCTGCACTACGGCGGCATGCATTTGAGTTACGTGGCTTGTTTAGGTTTGTTCCGTCGACTGAAGAGGTTACTGAATGTAGTGAAGAGGCTTTTTCCCACTGCCCAGGTGCTTTTCTCATCCATAACACCAAGAATAGTATGGGACAATGCTAATGTATGTTGTTCCGAGCCAGAGGTTGGAAGATGTCTCATCAACAGAAGCATGTGTGATTTTCTGTCCGCTCGTGGGATGTTCTTCTGCAATAATGACCTCATTAGTTGTGGAAATGCTGAGTTTTTCTGTGCAAATGGCATTTCGTTGTCGCCCATTGGTAATGCTGTTTTATTTGCCCATCTACAGGAAGTGTTGAAGAGTTTACTGTAACAATGTGAGCAGAAGAACACAAAAAATCAAATAAAAAATGAAAAAAGTCTTTCACTAGAAGCACCTAATAAAGAAAAATGTAATGTAAATGTCATGTTTTGAGGATGGGCATGGAAATGGGACTGTGGAGGCTGAGGTATTGCGCAATAGCATTTTGGGTGTGGTGTGTACGCAGAGGACTGTTGTACAGAACTGATACTGTTACATGGAGAGCTCTTCAATGTGATTGGTGGATGCATGTGGAACATTTTAACGGTACCCAATGACAGCGTGTGGAAAGAAGAAAGTGGAAAGGGAAGAAGGAATGTTTTTGCTTAATTGGGGCACGGCCCACGCTGTACTTGGGGAAACGCACGTGCCACATACTACCGTTTTCAGCATGCTATCAATGGGAATAGGACAGTGGGGACTATCGCAACTGAGGGTGTGGGTCACAGGAAGGGCTGTTAATACTTTTCTCCATTACTGTGCGTACTGAGCCGGGCTGACATGGTTGCCATTATTTGCAAAGGCAATGTAGCACAGCAGATTCCGTCCAACATCACTTACAGGGCCAACCTATGTGGCCTGCTACTCTGTTCTGAAAAGGTACAAACAGATTGCGGAGCAGCTTTGGGGTGTGGCCTTTTGTAGGGCTTCTGTGGAGAACTTGCACAAAAATAGGTGTACATTGTTTAAAAACATATATACATGTGCAATGGCACATTGTGGTGTGTTTGTAAGCGTGTACCTTCCGACAAACACTCCATACATTGCACAACACTGAACTTTTCTGCTGTCCGAGGGTCTGGATCGTGTTCCCGTAATAAGGGCCCCCGTGCAGCGTGGGTGCGGTAGCATGGTGACGTCGCAACTGTTCTCCCTTGGGATGGCTGTACGCAGGGCGCATTTTGGGCGGAATACGTTGTGCGCATGTGCATAGGTATCCTATGCACACCGTTGCCACTTCTCTACTGATTAATAGTGCCATACATGTGCGCCGACCATTTTGGGAGATGCTGGGTGTTTATGGGGTATAGCAGGTAGGATGTTTATATGTATAGCTACCTGTAGGACGCGGGTGGACGGCTGGACCTAATTAAAGTTTGTTCGCATATGCAGCACAGTGGCGGTGTAACCCGGACACAGAGGAACAGATACACATGGGTGTACTAGCACAACAAACAAATGTCCCCTCCCACATGTAATTATAGGTGGTGCACAACATGTAGACATGGGGGTCGTGCTGGCGTCGTACGGATGTCTATATTGTCAATGCGGATAGGCCGGGCAGGTGCGGTGTCCGTAGGACACCTACCTTTTTCTAAATTGAGGTCATTCCTACGAAGACTGTGGGCTGCTCAGGCATAACAGCATTTTAAAAAAAAACAACACTTTAAATATCAATGTTTACTTGCACACGTTATTACACACCTTTAGGAAAGGGAAGGGATAGCAGAAGTGGATACGTATTGTGGGGATCAATGACATTTGTGATGTCATGGGTGTTGGTCTTAGCAGTGCACAGTGGTGGCGCGAGTAACGGTTGCTTAGGTTACCGTAACTGGCGAATTTCTGTTTTTTTTGGTTTGACTTATAACCGTAATATGGATAAGTTGTTATTAGTGCAAAGTAAGTGTAATCTTCGTTTCAAGTACTTGTTGCACTGAATTTTATAGGTTTTTCGGAAACATATCGTCCCTTTAAGAACATTTTTTGTCAGTGAATGAATGTCATAGCTTTTTAATAGTATTTAACTTACCCATAACATCCCTTTAACAACGTTTTTTGTCAGTGAATATATGATCAAGCGCTCAGAGATTGTTCTTGGCCAGCAGGGGGGGGGGGGGAGAGAGAGAGAGAGAGAGAGAGAGAGAGAGAGAGAGAGAGAGAGAGAGAGAGAGAGAGAGAGAGAGAGAGAGAGAGAGAGAGAGAGACTATCCTTGTGGGGACTTGGGTGTGTAAAAAGTAATGCCTTCCAAATGACTTAAAACAACTTAAAAGACATCTGTGCCAATTTTTAGAACTTTTTAAAAAATGGCTTTGTGGGGACCTGTGTTTATTTTGGTGTGTTGATTTTTTACTCAGCTCTGCCCCCGCAGGCTGGGTGTGGTATTGCAGTCATCAACACACGGACAGGAATTTGAACACACTTGATAAATCAGATGCCCTACATGCTTAGGCAGCAGACAGCAGATTCATGGGAACCATTTATACACAAATTCAATCGTGTTTTAAATGGCCTGAACTCTGCGTTTAAATGTAAAATAATGAAATTAAGCAGTTTTTTGTGTATTTTGTATGTTTACAGAATTTAATATAATTGATACGTAACATAAATTGTCCCTCATTGCACAACACACTTCCAGATTCATTTTAAGCATTGGCTACTTTGTAACAAACCAATCACTATGTGACTTACTTTACTTCCTTATTTTTCTGTGATTTTGTTGAAGTCCCCATAGGGGTGGTGTGTGATGATATTGAATTCCACACTGTGAAGACAACACATTATGTGCACTGATGTCATCTTGTCCATACTGTGAAGACAACACATTATGTGCACTGATGACATCTTGTCTATAGTCTGATATGTGAATTAATTGAATGTTGGCATCACATTTTGTCTGATTATACAAACATATTCACAGGGTTAATGTTTAATTGATACTAATTTGGTTTCATTACAAGTATTGAAAATGGACGCTAATTCCTCTGGTGGAATTAACCCTGAAGAAATTAGCCCTGGAGGAATAAGCAATGAAAACAAGTGATAATTCCCCCGGGGATACATCCTCCAGTGGAATTAGAGCTGGAAATAAAAATGCTAATTCCATCCTATCTTCAGGTTAAAATACTGAACGAAACACTGCCAAAAATAGTGGCAGATTTAAACAAAAATACCCAAAAGGCGAAGGAAAATGCATTCAGGTGATGCAAATGAAGCCACAGATGCACCCAATTGGCCATACAAAGGTATGTGAATACGAATAGTATGTAATGATGCTGAAGTCCCCATAGAGCTGATATGATGGTACTGAGTCCGCCAAAAGGATAATGCGTGGCCATGTTCAGCTCCCCACTGGGATGTTGTTTGATGACAAAGAAGTCCTCACAGGGATGGTGTGTCATGGCATATTAGGCCCCATAAGAATAGTTTGTAATTATGCTCAAGGTCCCATAGAGATGGAATGCAACGATATTGAATCCTCCAAATGCATGGTGTTTGCTGATGTTGAGGTCCCCACAGGTTTGATATGTGATGATATTTAAGTCCTCAAATGGATGGTGTGTGCTAATGTTGAGGTCCCCACAGGGTTGATATGTGATGATATTTAAGTCCTCACATGGATGGTGTGTGCTGATGGTGAGGTCCCCACAGGGTTGATATGTGATGATATTTAAGTCCTCAAATGGATGGTGTGTGCTAATGTTGAGGTCCCCACAGGGTTGATATGTGATGATATTTAAGTCCTCACATGGATAGTGTGTGATGATGTTGAAGTCTCCTTAATGAAGATGTATAATGATATTAAAGTTTTCATATGTGGGCTCTTTGACATTACATGCCTTACAGATATATTATGCTTCGAGGAGGTTTTGTGAAGATGTTGAAATAATTTAAGAAAGTATTTATAGGCCCGAGTGTCTTTTATGTTAATTTGAACTCATGTAATGGTAACGTTACATCAAGCTCTGCTTAGTACATGACCATTATGAGTTGGGCGGTATTCTGTCTGTAAATCCACTGGACTTTCGGTTACTTCCACTTGGTCTGGCAGATTTACTGCTGGGTTACAAGTGGTGGTGGCGGAGTATGTTCCCATTTTTTCACATTGGACTCTATGGGGCATTTTTGGCAGAATTACTGCAGCAGTAATTCTGCTGCAGTAATTTCACTGAAAATGGGTAGAAAGTCAGCAGATTTAGCTCCAGTTCATAACTGGAGGTGAATCCTTTACATTTCTGGCAAACGTCTGCCACATTTCACCTACTTCACTGTGCCCATTTATTTAACATGAAATTCACGACTGTCCTTCTTTACCGGCATGTTGAAGCTGTCCCTCAACTCCATTTAGGAGATTTGTTGTTGCTTCAGAGACCACGGCCCAAAATTCAAAAGATAACTTGGCCAAGGTGCAGGGTGCATTTAGTGCTTTCAGGGCAAGGATGCCCGTAGTTAATATCTTGTGCCCCTAAGCATCCAGTCCCTTGCTCCCCCTGTCAGGAGACAAAAGGGGGAAAATGTGGTTTGGAAGCTAGCCATCATGACCTTCACCACCAAACCTTATGTGGATGCATGGGTGGAGCACGGCAAGACCACCCCCCTTACATTTCTTGGAGGCACTGCTGAGCTCATCTCTGGTGTGCCTATACCTATCCTACCCTTCCTACCGACCTAGGCATACCTACTCTTTCTCTTCTCTGGGTTAGTGTACATATTTCTAGTGTAAGTTTTAATTTTTCTTTTGTGTACATTTGTGGAAAAGGATTTGATTATATTCTTGTAATAATTGTGATATGCCACCACAGCAGATAGACAGGCACCATCTTCATAAATCTTGTTCCAGCAGCCAGCTGGGCTGAGCGTGAGGGGTTTAAGACTGACCATTAATTAATTATAGGTGATGTCGCATGGAGCACACCCCTACAACAGGTGCTCAAAATGACGGTGTCCCTAGAGTCCCTCGAGTCCCTCACAGGCTAGGTCAAGAGCCTGGGTAAAGACCTTGGCCCAGCAAGGACCAGTATCCTGGTCTGCCATGGCCCTAAGAAAGTCGACGCTGAGACATTGCCCCTTACCATCCACAGGTGTGACTCAAAATTGTCCTATCCTCTATGGGCATTAAACATCTGGCCAGTGTTAAAGGCTAGCCTACCATCCACACCACCTATGCCTAGCTCAAGCCCTGCCCTTCCTTGACCAACACTGCATGCATTCACCCTGCAGTGACCACTGTAGGTGCCATCATAGCTGCACCAACAAGCAACCCTAGTTCACCTGGGTGTAGCATGCACCAGTTTTACACCAGAGGATAGAGGCACCATACTGAACTCTTCCTCCATGGCAAATGCTTTCAAGCATATTTTGAATGAGGGTATCATGACACCAGCAGAACATGGACCCTATATCTGCCTGAGACCCTTCTCAGGTGAGAAACCGACCCCGAGATGTGAAGAGGAATATCGGGCATTGAGGGCGTTGCAGTTGTCGAGTTTCGACATAATTAGGGCTATCGCTATGGTGCTGCTGCTCTTAGTGGATAAGTAAGGTTTGCAGGCATGTAGAGGTTTACAAGTGTACGCTGTGGCGGATGAAGTGGTGTTGACTTGTTTTCCCATGTTCAGTGTGGAGTCTAAGTAGAAGCCTAGGGTTTTAGTCTCTTTAGCCACTTTGATGGTGATGCCATCAATAATAAATGCAGAGTATTGGGCATTGAGTTTATTGAGTTGGGCTGGAGCAACTAGGATTAGGATTTCTGTCTTTTCGTCATTCAGGCATAATCCATGGACCGCCATCCATGACTTGGTAGGTGTTGTTTAGGAAGGCTAGATCTCAGTCGTAGTCGCCTGATAAGGGGAGTAGTATCTGGGTATCATCTGCATTGTTGGTGTAGATGATCCGTAGACTGTCCAGTTTGTCGAATAGCGGTTTAGTTAATATATTATACATGGGGGACACACACGATCTCTGAGGCACACTGCATGTGATTGGGGAGGGGTCAGCGGCAGCTGCCTGAGAGAAGACCCTCATCGACCTGTTAAGAAAGGGTTGGATCCAATCAGTGGCTTCGTGCGAGACTTAGCCGCAGTGGAAAGGTGCTTGCAGACAATAGTGTGGTCCACCAAGTCGAAGGCGGCCGTCAAGTAGGAGGAGCAGGGCATATTGCCTTTTGTCCTTGAGTAAGTCAATTTGCATTTCTAGGTTGATCAGGGCGGTTTCAGTACCATGAAGTGGTCTGAAGCCTGATTGTCCGAGTCCTAGGAGGTTATTTGTTTTCAGAAGGTGCTGGATCTGTAGGTAGGCCGCCTTATCTAAAATTTTAATGAGGAATGGGACCATGGTAATTGGCCTGTAATTTGTGGGGATGGTTGGGTCTAGGGAGGCTTTCTTTAGCAAGGGTATGACCCAGGCGTTCTTCAGGTTGGTTGGGAATTTGCAGGTACAAAATGAAGCGTCTATTAATTTTGTGATAAATGGGGCAAGGTCTCTGGCCGCTTCTTTAATTATTTGAGGGGGGGCAGATGTCGCCTTGGCATCTGGAAGGCTTGAGAGATGTGATGATTTTTTCCACCTCTATGATTGTAACATGTGAGAATTTGAATTCAGGAGTGCATTTCAATTGGGGTTTTGCCGGTTCTGGGTCTGAGTCAGGTTTGGCAAAATTGAGACTTTTGGCTACAATATTTTTTTGGAGGGTGTCTATTTTTTTTTTACAGACCATTTTGAATGTCTCTGCACCATATTTTATCCTTGGTACAGGGATCTTCAGGGGTTATGAGGGATTCCAGTTCCCTTAGGATCCTTAAGATTTCCTTGGTGTTGGAACTGGCTTGGCTGATCCGGTTGTTGTAAGTTTCTCTTTTAGCTCAAAGGATTTCAGCTTTGTATTTACTTGCTGATTCTGTTAAATGGAGTTTATTTTCTTTTGATGGGAGATTTCTCCATAAACTTTGAGTTTTCTTTTTTCTGCGTGCATGATTTGTAACTGTGGGGTGAACCAGGTGTTGAGATGGGCTTTGGGTTTGCCTTTACGCAGTTTGAGAGGCGCGATGGCATCTAGCGCAGAGGCCATGGTGGCGTTGTACATTTCAACTAGTTCGGCTGGGTCCGCTGATTCTGAAGCGGTGTTCAAGGTGGGTAGTAGGAGAGGCAAGAGCCTGTCGGTAGTTATATTTTGTTTGCTCCTCGTAGGGAGGGGCGGCACTATCAGTTTGGTTTTGGTTTCTACTCGTTTGGTCTGAGTGGTGAAGGAGATGAGAAGGTGATCTGTCCAAGTTAAGGGTAGTGTAGATGATATGGGGGTTTCTGTATTGATGTCCGCTACCCAGTCAAGAGTTCTATCTTTCTGGTGAGTAGGTTGATTGACTCTTTGAGTAAGGCCCAGTTCAGGTAAGACGTTGTGTAGTGCCTTGGTTCGTGTATGGTTAGGGTCATGAAGAACCCAAATTGAAATCACCTAGCAGCAAGATTTGGGATGAGGGCTTGATGTTGTCTGAAAGTAATGTCATGACATCTTCTTCGAAGGTATCAATAGGGCCAGAGGGTCTGTATATTAAGTGAATCGTAAGGGTGCTAGTCTTGGACGTGGGAAGTTTAACTGTAAGTAGTTCACAGGACTTAAGGGTTGCTCTGAGCCGTAGGCTAGATTTGGTGATAAAGGCGAATCCACCCCCTTTGCAACGAGACTCTGTCAGCTCTCACAATGGTGAAGTTGACTGGTACGGCCAACACGAGGGAGGGGCCTGCTGCTTCATGTAGCCAGGACTTGGATACAGCTAGGAAGTCTAGGTCACCTGTGGTGATTAGATAGACTATGTCTGTGGCATGAAATTGATTAGACCTCCTTTTAGCTGGGGGATAGTCATGGGCGGGGGGGTTGGTTTGAATTTTTTCTAGAGACTCTCTATTTTACTTGGGTGTCTTTGAGGTTGCGAAATGAATCAAGTTAGGAGTGCAAGGTTTGTCTTGCGGGTAAGACTGTAGGGCAAGGTTATTGTTAAGTCTAGCAGAGCCTGTCATTTCTGACAATAGTAGAGCAAGGTTGGTTAGGAGTGCATTTCCTGGCGTATAGATTAATTCATTGTGCTGGAGTTAAGGTTGCTACTTTATCCGGTTTGCTGTTGACCTTAGAGGCGTTGAGGGTTTTGGACAGTTCAAGTAAGAATGTTGTGGGTCTGATGTTGAGGTGACATGAGTTGGTGTTAAGGGAAGGTAGGAATTTCTAAGGTTTGATCCCTAGTGAAGGGGGCAGGGTCATAATGGTTGTGACTTTGGGAAGCTCTGAGGTCGAATGATGGGTCAGCGTGAGGTGATGGCGAGCCTGAGCTAGACTGAACAGTAAGGGGGCTAGGAGGAGGCAGGCAACATGCATGTTGTGGTTGGGAGATATAAGAGGGGGGATGTTCCCCATGGGGTGATAACATGGGGTATACAGTACGCAGGTGAGATACAGCTCAGTAAAGTTTGCAGAAGCAGTAGCGCGGCATTTGAGGCTTAATTCAAAGCGATACAGAAGCAGGTGTGTATGACATGCTGTCTGGTATGCTACTGTGCCAGTAGAGCTGTCCCACAATCAGTGGCACGGTTCAAATGGCAGTATAAAACCTTTAGAAATAGCCATAGAATACAGCAATACAATAGGTAGATGCTGGGCACACCATAGAGTATCACAATGCAGTGTCTCGATGCAAAGCAACTATAGAATACAGCAATGCAATGGACGAATGTGGGGCTCACCATAGAATACAGGAATGTAGGGCTCAAAATGCGAGGCTCACTAGGGAATACAATAATACAATAGGCAGCTGTGGGGCTCTCCCAGGCATGCATCAATACACTTGGTGAATGCTGGGTTTGCCCATTAATACAATAATACAGTAGGCAAATGTGGGGCCCACAAAATAGTACAATAATACAGTGGCTCAGTCCGAGGCACCCTAAGGAATACAGCAATGCAATGGGCAAACGCGGGGCTCACCAAGGAATACCAAGGAATACAATAGTGCAATAAGCAAATGCAGGGCTCTCTCAGGGATACAGTAATACAAAAGGCAAATGTGGGGCTCGCCCAGGATTACAGCAGTACAGTAGGCAAAAAGCAGGGCTCAATCAGGATCACGGTGGATAGGTATCAAGAGGTTGGCTATAATATGGTGAATGCAACCATTAGGCGCAAAGAAGTCAATATTCCAAAAAGGGTCCTTCTTGGCAAAGAATCCTAGCAAGTGGAGACCAAGGCTACGATCACTCAATACATATGGCTGGATATTGGGTGTCCTAATGAGAATTGTGTAAAGTAGACTCCCTAAAGATTGATCATGCAAGTATACATTCACATGCACAAGAATCAGCAGTTGTGGGAAGGCGTAGAAATAACAGGAAGCAGTAAATACCAGTTATATGCTCAACGCGGCTGCAATATTACATTGATACTTGCATGTATTTTCATATATCAAAGAGGTGGCAAGCAAGCTATAAACACATATGGTTATGTTACAAGTACTGACAACATTTGTCATTAGTTCCATCAATAAAGGCTATGGGAAATATTTCGTATGTTGAGCTATATTAGTATTAAAATGGTAGTCCTATGTGACGTTCTAGGTGGACATCAGGATAGGAAAACTGATTTTGGTCATGGACCTGCGGAGTGGGTACCACCAAATCCCAATGCATCCTGCTTGCTTGGATTGTACAAATTCATCAGGATACAAGGGGTTTCCGGTGCACCAGCAAATTTCCAACACCTCATGTAAAAGACTGTCAGTCACATGAACCACATGAAGTTAATGGTTTACATGAATGATTTTATTTTTTTCAGAAGGACCCTGGAGGAACACAACAAGAGGCTCATGAAGGTGTTTGATCGCCTAAGGGCGCAAAGGCTAAAGGTCAGTGTGAACAAATGCCAGTGTTGCTGGACAAGCATCAAATGCAGCGGAAACATTATCGCTGTAGACAGCATTCCTGTAGATCCCGCAAAGACGGAAGCCCTCCTCATCTGGTCAAAACCTCAGAACTTGAAGGAGTCACAGAGTTTCCTTGAATTCTGTAACTGCTATGTAGATTTGCTGTGGGATAAGCCAACATTGCACGACCACTTGTTGTCCTCATCAAAGGATACCTGCCTAATGAGATGAGCTGCAGGATTACCATCAACTCTGCAGACCATTTACACAATCCACATGAGCACTTTGATGATAGGTGGACCGAGTAATGACAGGAAGCATTCATAGAGAAGCGGCCCCTCACTACTTGAGCTACTCAAACCCTCAAACCAATTCTGTGCTACACAGATCCTCAGTTGCATTGTATCTTGCACATTGATGCAAGTCTTCTGCCTAGTGATTGTGTGTTGATCCACAGCCTGGGAAAGAGTGGACAGAACAAGCTGAGTCACAAGTGGGAGTCTCAACCATTCATCATTGAGCATCAATTGGGAGTGCTGCTGTTTACTGACTGTGGTTAGGAGGAGAGCCAAGAAGCATCAAGACCCCGCACCGGAACCATCTGCTCCAAGTCCAGGATGAGTTTTAGCTGACACCAACAGTGAGAGGAGAGAACGTGAACCTGAATCTGAGAGTGTTCATTCGTGACTATTCCTGATCACATTGCTCCTGATAAGTTGGATGCAGCAGGGATCCCTTACCCATTCCTCCACTGGAATATAGGGACCCTGAGTTAGTACAGGGTTGATCGCCGGGCCATGGACAAACCCTAGATGAGGCCCCGGCTGATCTTTGTCCTGCCACCAGGGAGCGCAGGACTGTCATGAAACTAATTTAGGATTCACCAGGGGTCCAGTGTGAGTTTCCCATTGCCTGATCCTCAGTTTTCCATTCTTCCTTCTTTAGTGCAGGTGTCTACGAGTTCAGGGGTACTGTGGCAGGTGGACAGTAGATATAAATCATGGCTCAATTATTTTTATATTATTATTATTATTATTATTATTGTTATTATTATTGTTAGGGTATTCGGAGGGGGAGGTGGGAAAGTGAACTCCAAGCTATCAGGGGAGGAAACAGTGAGGAGCAGATCACCCAGTCTCAGGTTGGATGCAGAGTGGAGGGTGGGTGGAGCTAGTTGTTAGCGAGCTAGAAAGATTTATAAATCAGGCCAAGGCTATACTCAAGGTCGAGGATATTTTAATGGGGAGGAATCATGCAACAAATTAGAGTAAAAGACATCCACGTGTGATGCCACACAGGGATTCTTTAAAAAAGGAAAAGGTGTGCGGCATGAGCAGAGCGCCTTGGGGACAGTTGGTCTCAACCTTCACTGAGGAAGGTTGAGCAGCACTCCTCCCTGCCCCTTTGCTAGTTCTTTTTCACCTCTGCGGGCCCGAGCTGAAAGTGTGATTCTCCCCAGACAGTTAGGGGAGTGCCAGAACCCACCACTGCCTCCTGGCACTCCTGTCACTGCCGTGGCCTGGCTCCACATGGCTCTGTGAGCGGGGAGCACCCCCAGTCATTGCCCCCCACTCACCCTCCTCTGTCAGGCGTGGCACTCTCCGGTAGAGAGGGGAGCGCTGTGTAATGATTTAAGGCCTGCTCCCTGCCAAGACGGCCTCTGAGACTCCTGGGGCTACATCTGGCAGACGCAGCTTCGGTAGAGCATTGGTTTGGGCCCCCACCCCCAGGCTACCATCAATGCCGGACTGCACCTGGCATAAGCCACAGAGGAAGAGAAATACCCACAGCAGAAAATGCCTTGTGACAGCCCTAGCCTAGCTGACTCCCAAGTAATGTTGTTTTAGACATAGTTACAGCACACTGTATGGAGACTTTTACATATATTTTTAAGGACTTTTATATTTTGGAAGAACTGTTTATATTTTAAAAGGACTCTTTTCTGTACTGTTTTTAGTAATTCAGCTGTTTAGGTAGGTTAATAATGTAAATAGTATTGTGTAATTACCCCTTTGTATATACAAATGTAAAAGTCTGCTGGTGTACTGGGAAAAGGGAAAAAGCTTAAGATCAACTAAACAAACCGTCCACCAGCATTTTGCTGACTGCCTTTCCTTTTCTGTCTGCTAAAAGTCATATCCCTGTGTTTCTTACCAATAGGTTTTTTGGGAATCCCATCCTAACCTTTGCATTATTATCTCACGTCCACTTCCCACCATGGTGCACCAAGGCAGGTTCAGACTGGGGCATACAATTAGTCCAGGCACCAATGAAAAAGTCAGCCACAATCACACATTACAATTCATCACTATCCAGAACAGACGGTTTGTGTATTAACCAAGGTGGTCTTCTTGGTAAGATATGCTGCAACTAACATGTTTGAAATCATATTTGCTTAGTAACATTGGTTAAGACTAGTGTAGTAACTTATGAAACTGGCCCACTCTGACCAAAACAGTTGTCCATTCTATTAAAAGATAACTGGCCCCTTCTAGAATTGGTTGGCAGATCTTAGGCAAGTGGGGGCTGCTGTAGACAGGTAAGAGGTGGGTTACATTTTTAAAGTTAAAAGTTAAGTGTCATAAACGTATATTGCTGAGCCCGTCTACACCTGTCTTCCATTCAGCGTGGTAAGACTATAGAAATGGGGGATCCACTCAATGACAGAGCTTTGGGAATCCTAGCACTGAAGGGAAGGATGCACTGGATGTCACGGGTGGGTGCACATCAGAATGGGTATGTGCTGTAATATGCAAGGTTTTGGCATTATGTGCTATGTCATGTTATCATGGTTTATACTGTGCCAAATTGCCAGCACAGTGGTATGCACAGTAGAACACAAAGGCTTGCCCATGGGGTGGTGTACCATGCACCTATCAAATGTATGCAGACCTTAATCTGCTGGAAGAAAGAACATGAGCACAGGTAAAAGAAAGGGATGGGAAAGCTGCAAGTAAATGTCAGCGTTATCTACGTTTTAGATTTTGCAATGAAATATTTTGATTCTATCCTCAGTGATCATGTTTTTGTAATAAACTAATACAATACTATTCTGATTGGTGCTTGTCAACAGTTTTCTTCATACTGTGAAAAAGTCAGGGTCCTGACCCTGTTCCTTGAGCTAGTGGGTACACTAGGGACAGTGGTGGCTTGTAAGAATTTTTTATTGGACGTGTGTATGTTGGAATATGGTTGAGTGACTGAGTATAGCGATGGAGCATGAACTAACAAAGGGGGACTCGTGCGAGTTCCTTCCCTGAAAACATTTTTTATATAATAGGCTAAAATAGTGCATTTTACAGCACACTTTCTGTAACAAATAGGGAAAAAAAGACACACAGTTTGCAATCGATTTTGTATAGTAACACACAAACACTTCCAATGACTGCAAGTCACCAACAATGCACAGAAGCATTTTCCAATTCGTTTCCATTATGCCTTTGTGCACAATATTTGCAAGTTTAAAAAAAATGTTCATGCTGGCTGTGCCCATACAAGTCCATGCAGACTGAACAAATATATGCCAGTATTTACCAGATAAAAAACATACTCCTGTTAGCTGTGACAGTAAAAAATGCAATGCCACAATGAGAGACTATATCCAGCCTGCCTTCACCAATGTACGCTATTATATCGACTTAAGAACACTCATGTTGGCTTACCTCCTTATGCCACTAAGAAATGCCATGCCACAGCATTTCTATTTGCAGACTGGTTGCACTAATGTAGGGAAATCTAGCCATATAATAACACTGATCATGATTCTTTAACTTTGGTGCCTGGCACAAAATGCCATACCACAATAAGAAAAGATGTTCAGGTGGGCTGCACCAATGCAGGCCAGTCTAGCCACACAATAAAACTTATCAGTTTTGCCCATTGGGCGTGCCTACTAGGGTACTGAAAGCTGTCAAAGGGAAACTATGCTTCCCTTTGACAGTTAAATCCAGACCTGGTTTACTTACTGAGCTGCTTGCTGCAGCTGAGAAAGCACTCAGTCTTGTCACAGGGCTAGCTTTCATCCTCCATAATTTGTGGTGGGCCAGTTCCATGCTGCTCATTATCTATGAGCCACACCTGCATGTAGACCAGGAAGTCCATTTTACCATTTTACTTAGGCCAGTGGCTTTAGTTACCTGGAGGAAGACTGAGTAGGGTTTGTCAGTGGTCTCTTCCCCATACCCACCTACCAGCCTTTAACCACAGCATGGGGACATGACCATTATTTTGTGGCTTCATAGAAATAGAGAAAAGGGGGCATATTCATGACAGGGGCCTGAGTGAACATTCTCCATGCAGGTCCCCATTCTGATCTGAGCTGGTTTTAGTAGCCTGGTGGGTGAGATAAACAGCTTCAAGTTCTGGGGTATATGGTTGGAATGCCAGAGAGACATTGTGGAGTAGTTTAGTAGATGCAGTGTTACTCTCATGTATACTATAGAAGACACTAGTGGTGGGTCACTGGATTAGACTATCCCGGGCCATTTCCCCCTCCCATGCAAGGGAGACTGCTGCCTGAATGAGGCAAGATTGCAGCTGCAGTGGTAAGAATTGTTGATCGATGCTGGCGGAGCTTTGATGTGCTTGTGTGCTGGGGCCACTCACAGGAGAATATCTGCTTCTGGACCCCATGATTGATGGAGCTGATGAGCGTTACCACCACGGGCGGGTGTCAGCATCCACTACAGTTCCCAGAAAACTATGACTAACCACACAAGTAAGAAGGCAGCCTGTCATGTGTGTACTTTAGGTGCTGGGCCATGACTCCAAATAAACTGACATCTGCATTGTACCTAACCTTCAGCACACTTTCTGTTCTTGGGCACTGAAGCATCACAAGCCACCTGATGGTTGTGCTTGTTAAAGATAATTTTTTTAGCAACGCCAAACCCACTGTTGAACTACTAGAAAATAGGATCTACATTAATTGACTGTTCACCTCGAGGTCTCCAGCATTTACCCCCATCGATCATGATTCAATCATGGATAATGGACAATAGTCTTGCTCTTAGTGACTCCAGATACAGTTGATGAGAACACGTACCGCAGCCCGGCTCAAGAAGTTAGACCCCAAATACTGGGAGTTCCTTACAGCTGGCTGCTCTATTACTATGCTTCCCAAAGTAAGGACACTGGGTGTTGTCTTTGATCAAGAACTTAATATGAAGGTGCATGTTAACAGTCTTAACTCTTCCTCATCTTATTATATTAAGTTGTTGACTCAACTTAGACCTTTGATGAACCATGACAACAGCATGAATATTACTAGAGCCATCTTTTGCTCA
Organism: Ambystoma mexicanum; assembly: GCF_040938575.1. Lineage (NCBI taxonomy): Eukaryota > Metazoa > Chordata > Amphibia > Caudata > Ambystomatidae > Ambystoma > Ambystoma mexicanum. Next base: position 240,326,324 of record NC_090921.1, on the reverse strand, counting down.
AAAATAGACTACTATGCCAGTATGTTGAAGGGCATCAGGAAAGGAGCACCGACCAAACCTCAGACCGTTCAAAACATCAATGTTTGGCCAGTAGAAGGTCTAGGTAAAAGAGCTCACATCTCTGAACTAGGAGAGCGCTTCATTGGCTTCGAGTTGATGCCAGGATCACCTTTTGTCTGCTCTCCTCAACACATAAATGCTTGAAGAGCCTTAGCCCAACATATCTGTCAAACAGGCTGTCCTAGTTTCTAGCTCACAGAGCATTGCGATCTTACTGCACCCACCTTCTGTGCGTGCCCAGAGCTAAATTGACCATGGTCAATCAGGGAGAATTTCAGTATATCACTCCCAAATGCTGGAATGCCTTACCCGCCGAACTTAAGGCATGTGTCTCTCTTGGCTGCTTTGAACGTTGCTTAAAGATTGTGCTCTTGTCTTGACTCTTCATGCTGCCCCTTTCCTGATATGCTACCAATCTGTTTGGTATCTTTTCTGTTCTTTGTCATGTTTGTCCTGTTGGCACTCTTATGCCTCCAGGCCATTTGTTTCAGCCCTTTACAAATAATAAATAAATAAATAGAGTACAAAATATTCACTATTTTGTGTGACTCCTCCTAAGTACTGGCCAATCGAGTGAATCAGCAGGAAGTGGCATGCTTTGGTAAGTACACAGTATCCGCACTGAGTAGAGATAGAGCCAAAATAATATTGGCACCTGGCCATAAAGTAAGAGTGTAAGAAAGAAACACTAAAAGGAGAGCCCCTTTTATCATCTGAACAACGAGGCCATTGGCCTTAAATTAAATCGAAGCACCCTCATGACTAAGCCATGATGACCCTCATTATGTTGACTTGCATTATAGAAGAGCCTATCTTGTTGTGTGCTAAAGCTCATATCCCCAGATCAGAGGCTGAAGCACTGACAAGAACGCTAGTACAATCAAACCATCACCTGGACTACCCTTAGAAACAGTTCTGCTCTAAGCATCCCAGAGATACATAACAGATTTCATTATATAATAGTATGACACTGACTGACTGTGCATGTGCGAGTCATCTTGAGACCAGAGTCAGACAAACTTCTTTCACAGGCCCACGCACACAGCACGAGTCGGACAACAAGAAGATCCGCTGCAGCGGCCTGGAGTGCGCTGCGGACAGATGATGATGAATGGATCTCGGCTCGGGAGGCTCAGCTATGGCCAGAGGGCAGCTAGAGCCGGCGGTGCCGTGGGCACAGACAGGCCAGGAACTGTCTCCAACAAGAGATGCTGCAGTCGCAAAGTTAGTCACTGTGACACGTCCGATAGCTTTAACTTACTCAGCTTGGCCTGTCGCAAGACCCGATATTTGCGCCATTACTTGGTCTTTTGTAGCCAGTTGGATGGAGGCATGGATGGTGCTGCAGCAACTCTGGGCCTGCCGCAGAAAACTTGGAGACTCCACGCTCTTCCCCTGAGACCTGGAGAAGAGCATAAAAAACCAAAGACTAGGCAGTTCTGGTGGGTGGAGGAGTGGGAGGCAGCTTTCGCTTTGCAGAAATGTGTATGGAAGGAAATGGTATTCTCCGAAGTTGGGCTCTGTACATCCCCTTTCTGCAGTGGTTCGTCCAAGCTGTTGTGCCCAACAGTGCAAAGTAAACTGGGTGCCACTCAAGATTTGAATGTTCTTGGGGAAAACAGGGAGAGCTAGAAGGTAGTATTTATAGGTGGCAACTTTGACAAGAGGCTCCAAGGACATCCAGACCTGCCTACATTTGAAAATCAAAAATTCTGATATTTGTCAAGTGATGCCAGTTGATACTCTGCCCAAAGTTGCTTGCGGCTCTTCAGCAAAGGTAAAACAAAAAGAATCTGAACACTGGCTGGATGATGGGTAAGGTTATTGTGCAGAATTATATCAGCATTCCTCCTTGCCTCATCCCACTCCTAAAATGTCCAATATTAAACCAATGCCAAATAAACAGTCAGCATATGAACAAGTTTACATCCCTACAAAATGCCCCCAAAGTAGCTTTTTGCATTATTTTACAAAGCATACCACATATGATATGATATTTTATTTATATTGCGCTCTTGAAAAAGTGTTTCAGAGCGCGACAAGGCAAGGGATGGGAACAGGGGAGAACAAAACAACGATTTTACTAGGCCCAGTGACATTGAGAACACGCAAGTGCATTTGCAAGAGCACCCGCACATATCCATCCATACATTACAGAAACACGCATTGCACTGTCTGATAAATATCTGAATCATGTGAACTTCTTGAATTCTTGCTGTACCCACAAAATACTTTTGCAGCCTTATGAAACTTCAAGATTTTGCAAGGGCAGCCCTGGCACAAGAATTTCCCTATCGAAGAACTAAAATTATTTATTTGCAAGGTTAACAGCTATGTGACAAACTAGCACAAGCATTCTGAATTTCAGCTAGAGTGGAAGCTACATGCAGGACCATCACAATCTATGTTAATACTTAATATCAGAGTTTTGAGACCCCGTATCTGAATTGAGAGAGGCATGTAAACGGCAAGTTTCTGTTGCAGGTAATCTCTGTCAGATTTCCCAAATATTTGTAACTGTGCATGTCATACAACAAAGCAATTTAGGATTGCGGTCGTTTGAGGCTGTAGCAAAAAAAATAAAAAAATCAAGCCGTGCGTCTTATGCTAGGCAAAGGCTTATTAGAAATGTTTGGCAGGGTAAAATATATATTTCATACCTTCTTTTAAATCTGCAGGTTTTCACCTGCACTGAATTGGTTTCCTAATTCTCTTCCCTTCGTGCTGTGCCATACACGGCAGCAGTGAGCCCTGATGTAAATTGTTGAAATGATTTTCAAAGTGAGTTCTACAGTGGTCCGATTCTTCGGTATTGTATTGATTTAAAAAGAAACTAGAAAACGTTTAAACTAAAGGAAAAGATGCCAGTACTGTGCGTTTAAATGTTTCCTTGTTCTTTCCTACTTCATTCACATTGCTAAAACAGCAGAGATATGAGGCTTTCATTCTGTTTGTCTCCCAATGCTTGCCGTGGCTTTCATTGGGGTCCGATTACACCAGGTCACAGCCATTGTCATGCTTAAACTCTGTGTGCATTGGAATTTCACACCTCCTTGATGGCCTTGAGCTGAGAGCAAGGTGGAGGAGGGGGAAGCTCAGGTCTGAGCGACTAACCACGTTTTTGAAAATGCTTCTTGTTACCAAACATGTTAGTTCTACCAGTCACAAAATCAAATGCATTTTCTTCTTTCCTCTGTTTGCACTGATGTTTTTACAGATGAATAATTCGAAACATAGACTGTAGCAAAAACTTGGTGCTAATAGTTTCAACTTAAATGCATGGTTAAATAGCATTGGATTTCATTCCGCCAAATGCTACAAAATATGTCAAATGTAATATATCACTTATAAGTTAAAACAAAAATGAAACACTTCATATAAATGAATTCCCTATATATTGTGAACATGTTAACTCTGAAATTAAAAGCTCCAAATTAATAATGAAAAGCAACATTAGTGCGATTGCTGGAACCTGTTTCAAATAAGAGGCAAGAATAAAACACAAGTATTGGCAAAGCCAATAGGTTTTGCTGTTTACTGCCATTGGCATTTTGCAATTATAGGCACCAGGGTGCAAGGAGAAGAGTGCAAAGTTTCCAAGGAGAATGCGAGAAGGGATGGAGGTGTGCAAGTGAATGAGAAGGGGAATAGAGCAAGGGAGGTATCCATTGATAGAGGGTGCACTTGATGATGATCAAGAGGAAATATGAGCAAGAAAGGGTGAAAGTGATCGGTTAAGAAATCAAACAAAAGTTTGAGAGGAAGGATGAGCGGGGGTAGAGAGAGCGGGTAGGGTGGGATGGTTAGATAGGGGATATGGCGGATTAGTTAGAGTGGAGTGAGTGAGGGGGTAAGTGGAGGTAGATAAAGTGGGTGTAGGGCAGGTGGGGGTAGAGAGTGCGGGTAGGCTGGACAGGTAAAGGTAGAGAGAGTGGGGATAGGGTGGGCAGGTGTGGGTAGAGAGAGTGCGGGTAGGGGGGCAGGTGGGGTAGAGAGATTGGAGGTAGGGTGGGTTGGGGTAGAGAGAGTAGGGGTGGGTGCGTGAGGGTAGAAAGAGTGGAGTGGGATAGCAGAAAGAGGGGGTGGGATAGGTGGGAGCAGAGAGAGTGTGGGTGTGGTGGGGTAGAAAAAGTGGACTGTGTGGTGCGTTGGGGTAGAGAGAGCAGGGGCTGACTTGAGTGAGGTTAGAAAGTGGGGAATTGGGTGGATGGGGTAAAGAGAGTAGGGGATGGGATAGAGAGAATGGGGTGGGCAGTGGTCGAAGTGGGCGAGAGCAGTCGGGAGCGGTGCTCATCTACTTCTTTTAATTCAGTGTTACCGTTCCTATACATTTATTTTGAAAAGAAACCATTCCGGAACGGTTTCGTTTTAAAATAAAAGTGTAGGAAGAGGTTGATACTTGCACTTTCAGTGCACTGCACAGGACGTTTCCTTAAAGAGCAGGCACTTGTGTTTTGGGGTTTTTATTGTGCATGGGAGGGGCGCGGCGCTGGGGTCTGTGGGGAGCGGGTGCAGGCCAGTAGGGAACATAGTTCCACTACTTCTTTTCATACACTTTGACCACTGGGGGCGGGAGCGGCACTTTTAGAGCTAAAGTCCAAGTTATTAGCTTGTATGGAGAAGAATGAAGCTTCTATGTTGATGCTGCTTGATCTTTCGGCGGCTTTCGACCTGGTGGACCATTCCATCATGTCCACCAGGTCGGGTGAGGTTGCTAATTTTTCACCCTTAGCAGCCCAATGGATTGCTTTGTTTCTCGTTAATCAGGAAAGTAGGGTCTTTCTCAAGGGTGCTGAAGCTGCAGCGGTCAACATTGGGTTCGGTATACCACAGGGAGCATGCCATGCACTTCGCCCTGTTTGTACAACATTTTCACTGCCTCTCTATTTGCTATGTTAGCTCATGAGGGCGTGATATTTACAAACTATGCTGACGATACGCAGTGCGTTATCCCTTTGTCCGGTAATTATGATCTGGATGAAGCAGTGATTAATAAGACCTATGCCTTGATTGAGACTTGGATGATTCTTAACAAGCTGGCATTAAACAAAGAAAAAACAGAACTGCTGGTGATTGGTTCACCCTACATGTTACAGAAACTGGGCTCCACCTATGAAAGTTTCTAGTTAGGAGGTGCAAACATTATTCTGCTTAAGAAAGTTAAAACGATGGGGGCAATTTTCGATCAACACCTCATCAGGAAAACGTGTGTAAGTAGTCTGGTGGCATCTTGCGCCTACTAAATCAAGCTGCTGGGTCACTGACATTTTATTTCTCAGGCCAATGCGGAAACTATCGTGAGAGTGATTATAGGGGCAAAAATGTATTACTGCTCCAGTTTATTAATTGGTATTGACAAAACTGTTTGCAATCGGCTACAGGTCTCCCAGAACGGAGCCGTAAGGGTGGTGATGGGGCTCGCTCGCAGAGACCACACCACTGCGGCAAGACGTGCTCTTCATTGGCTGCCGGTCGAGTCTAGAATTCTTTTTAGACTCTTAGTTACTACACAGAAATGCAGACAAGGAAAAATACCGGCATATCTGGAAGAACCTCTGGTTACCAAAACCTATGGCAGATTACTGAGATATAGGGCCTCATTACACGGTAGGCGGTGGACCAAGGTGCTATTAGCACCTTGGTCCATGCCGGTAAAATAGCGGCACCGCCTTGGCGGAAAGGGGATTTACCGCCCCATTCCAAGGTTGGAGGGGCGGTAAATCCCCTTTCCGCCATTGCCCTTCCCCATTCCCATTTCTGCCCCATAGGGCTCTATAGAAATGGGGAAGGCGCTAATTACGGCACCGCAATTTTGCGGTGCCGTAATTAGCTCCGAGGTCCCTTAGCGGGTTGGATATTAACGCCTGCAAGAAGCAGGCGTTAAATCCTCCAACCCGCAAAGGGACCTCGTAGTACGGCGGTAAGGGTTAACGGTCACCGTTGCCATTAACGGTGACCGTTAACCCTTACAGCCGTCCTTGTAATGAGGCCCATAGTAATCAGAATTATGTAACCATCCCCAGATGTAGAACCGTGAAGGTCTCTAATGGAGCCTTTTTTGCAATTGCCCCCAAGGCTTGGAATGACCTTCCACTGGAGCTAAGAGGCATTGAATCAATAGATAAATTTAAAAGGAAACTGAAGATCCATCTGTTTGCCTAGGATCTAAGGGTCACGACCACGTATGAATCTGTTAGCCATATATTTCTACAGAGCCCTTTCTATTGTCTGTTTCGTCTTGTTGCGCCCTTAAGCCCTAGGATCCATGGCTGTGCATAACACATTTATTAAAGTAAAGTAAAGTGCTATAATTGAACAGCAAAGCATATATGTACTTTGCGGAATGACAAAGTTAGTGTCTGAACACAGGAATATTCTTTGATCTAGAGATTGTATTTTAATTGTAGCAACATCCAGAGGCTCCCCTAGCCTGTCTGTTATATGGGTTTTCTACATGAAACATATAACAAATCAGAGACTGCCTCTGATTATCTTTTTTGTGTTCTACTAGTGATCTTCACGTCGGGGTGGTTGCACATATCCAATCCATTCTCATCTGCAACTGCAGATACATTATTTGTATACTTGAAACACTGCACATTCTTTTTAATCAAAGTAATAATGTGTTAAACTTCTTCCTCGCACCACGCATCCTCTAAGAGGTATGCCTTGGCTGCTCAAGCACAGATAGCCTCAATGAGCAGAAGACAAGATGGACAAAAGCATGCTAGGATTAGTGATGAGCGTCTGTACATTCTGAACCCAACACCAGTACAGAATCCTTCCCATGTCTGGGATTGGTGACAGGACTCCTGCAACTCTTATTGCCAAGGTTGAATGCCCCCGAATTGTGCTACAGTACAGGCAGTACCGAGAAAAGATTGAACTGGTTTAGGACACTGCAGAGAGCAACCTGACTTCTATGAGGAATGGGGATCTCCGTCGGGAAAGTGACATATAAATGCAGGACCTGAACAAATATATTTTACTTTTGTGGCCCACTTGATTTCTAGGCATTCCAGACACAAGGCAGCATAATTGGGACCTTGCAACCGACACAAAGTATGGAATTTGCTTGGGACAGAATGGCCCCTAGCCTAATATGAGCTGTGTTTAATTGGAGGAGAAACATATGTGCAAAACCTGGCATCATTAAGGGGGTGGATAGCAGACAGATTTCTTTAACATCTTGAAGACCTCCTCCAAAGCATCAGTCCAAGGAACCTTGTAATTCTTTGATACTTTTGGTAAGTCTCTGAGGGGGGCCTTCCAGGGCTGAAACATGTGAGGTAAAGCACTGGTAATAGCAAACAAGGCACATAAATGCCCAAAGTTCTCTCTTCATTGTTGATAGTGGACATTTCTGGAATGACTGTACAATTACTTCTTGGGGTTGAACTGTCTCTTTCCACAACTTAAACCCTTATATTTTACTGATGGTAAAGCCACATGACTCACATTGAGGTTCATTCTTAGACGCATATTTCTTAACTATAGGTGACCATGTGTAAATGATGCCTGCGTGCAGCCCAGATTGTGATGTATACAGAAATATCACGCATATGCATCAGAATATGTCTGATCAGGCTGTAAAATATGATCATTCACTCTCTGAAATGACGCTGGGGTTCTGTGTGGCCCAAAGAACAGCACTGTGAAAAGAACTAAGCTGACCTACAGTGGCGAAGACAGCTACCCATGGTTTTCAGTCACAATTGGTACCTGCTAGTATCATTATAATAAATCCAGTGTAGGGATGTATGTGGCTGGTCCTTGTGATAATTTCCTTGAGACAAGGCATCAATTATGCATCGAGTTTAGAGCTTAGAGATTATTTTGATTTTTCAGAAATCTGTGTCCATAATCTCCAGGGCCCTCCGGGTTAGAGACTAAGACAATGGGTGATGACCACTGACTCTGCAAAGCCTCAATGACTTGTGTTCAAGCATCTGTTCCACTTCAGTCTGGGTGCCTGTATTCTAGCAACCTGGTGGGTTAAACATTCAAAGACCTATGGGTGGGGTCTCAATATTTTGTATGAATTTACTGACTTTCCCAGCGTGTCCACAAACACATCTTTGAAGTGGTTAAGTCATTTACATGGTAATACTTCAGCTTCTTTGAAATTATCTACCTCAGACGAGTGGTGAAATCTAAGTCTAAGTAAATGTTTAGGTTTAGGTCTATTTGACTGAAAAAAAATTAAGTTTTTCCGATTTAACCAAATTGTTTTTGTTAGTTTTTTGTTTGAACAAAATGCAGGGGGGAGACCCCTCTTCGCCCACCACCCCCACACACCCCCAACTTAACCTATTCCCTTACCCCACCCCACATCTATATTTAATTAAAATTGGCTGAAATTCCTAAAGAATTAGAACACACAAATTTGGTCAGTTCAGAAAAGGTCCATTGGGACACGATCAAGTACGCTAATACCAATGTTTATGCCACCATCAGGGGGTATACTTGCGGGTTCTACCAGGTTTTAAGCCAGTTGACATCATAGAGTTGGGAAGTCTGTCTTTTAGACACAATAGTTCAGATTACTTAAATTATCTGTGATTAAGTAAGGACCCATACCACTGTGCCAAGGGTTTTTTTTTTAATCATACTTGAAAAGTGACATCTAGACTTGTTCCTCAACTCAGAAATTTCTCAAGTAAGCCTGGCAACTGTATGGCAAAATGTATGCACTTATGCTACAGTATTCAGTATATTGATATTCTAGTCCCCACAGAGATGGTGTGCTGTGATATTTAAGTCCCCACATGAATGTTGTGTAATAAGGTTGAAGTCCCCACAGGAGTGGTGTGTGTTGATGTTTTCGCAGTACTGTTGTGTGATGATTCTAAAGTCCCCACAGAGTGTGTGGGGATATTAATGTCTTTATATGCTTGACATGAATTGGGTGTTATGATACTGAATTACATACTGCATGAATTGGGATTATAATGAGTGTTGTCCCAAAATGATGTGTAATTCTAATGAAGTCTCTGCAAGTTTGCTGTGTCATGATATTGAAGTTCCCACAGGGATTGTGCATGGCGATAGCAAGGTCAATGCAGTGATGGTGTGTGAGGATATTTAAGTTGCCGGTGTTTGATAATGTTGAAGTACCTTACAGGCATAGTTTGTGATAATATGAATTATCTTCACAGTGAAGTTGTACGAAAATATTGAAGTCTGGCTAGGCTTGGTGTGGTGGTGTTGTAGAAGTCCCCACCAGCATGATATTTGAAGACATTGTAAAAGTTCCCTATGATGTACCTAGGAGGTTCTTTAACAGATTCTTTTCCATAATTAGGGGATTTATATGGAGAGTGGGTAGAAACAGAATGGCATTGGTCATGCTTCAGAGACCCTTTGTAGCTTGCAGGATCAGAATATCTTATTTTGAACTGTACTTCCTTGCTGAGCAGCTGCTGTTTGAGGCGGGTGGGCTGGTGGACATTCCACCGTAAGACACAATATTTTTGCAGCCCTCGGTTTGGCAATATTACCCGAAAGAGATGCTGTGGATACACAAGACCTACCTCACTCGAGCACCCCACATTCTGACACTGGCCAAGAGGCTGTGACGTAGGATCTGGGGACTCTTGGGGGTTGACAGACCCATAATCCCGGCCCGTTTATTGGGTTTATTTCTGTGCAGGCGAGGGACAGCACATCTTAAAATAATGCAATACCTAATCTGTGTGCTAGCTAAGTGCAGGATTGTGATGACTTGGAAGTTGGCCGATGGCCCTAATATTGAGGCATGGTGGGGGGACTTACAGAGATGGACGTTAGCTGAGACTGAAGTTTTGCAAAGAGCAGTGTATAGCGGTTTGAAGGAGGCCAGTGAGGTGGTAGCATCATGAAATTCACTAATGCAGGAAATGCCCTCCCCCCCAGACATTACGCCCACATTGGATTGAAAACGTTGTGTAGTCAGTTTCACCATACTGTCGTCTAAGGAGTGTGGAAGAAAGAAAATGTGAGGCACTACCTGAGGTGTAATGTATAATTTATAGGACTTATAGGTTTGGAACTGCACGAGAAGGCACTGTTTGAAAGTTTGTAGGTTAATGGAAGATTGGATTGCATATTAATGGAGTGCTGCAGAATTTACTGAACATTTTATAATTTCTCTATGTTGCTAAATTTCCTTTTGTAACCACCATAGCATGTAGGTAAATAAAAATCATTTATTAAAATAAGGATGAGGTTTGAAGATATCAAAGTCACCTAGGGGCTGGGGAGCGGTGATGATATTGGTGTCTTCAAAACACTAATGACTGATGATGTCAAGGTCTGATGATTTTGAAGTCCACACAGGGGTTGTTTGAATGATACGGAATTCCTTGAATATTTGTGCTTTTATTTAAACTCTGAGAGGTTTGGCAATTTTACAGACATTTTCATGTGGCTTCTGTGGTATGATATTTAGGTTCACCAAGGGCTGAAGGTGTGATTTGATTTGGAACCTTCCACATGGATTCTGGGATTATATAAAGAGATTATGTGATGGCCCAGAAAGTATGGTTTATGATAAGACAATAATGAAGTCCCTAAAGGATGATCTTTGATGATTTCAAAGTCCCTAAAGGGATGGCGTGAGATATGTTGTCCAAGATGGCGTGTGGAACATTTAAATCTTCACAAGTATGCTTTATGATGACATTGAAGACTTGATGGAATGGAGTTATGTAATAATGAATTTCCCATGAGAAGTGTGATGATATTGAATTCACCAGATATGGGTTGTTTGACAGAGATCAATATATTCCATAGTCGATTTTGCTGCAAATCTATTTGACCTTTGGCAAAACAAGCCAATCCCTGGCCTGCCAGCAGCCCTTTATCCACCCCCCCTACCTTAGTGCCGTCTGCCGGAGCTCCTCTTACTCCCCTGCGATGTCAGTTCTGTCCCTGCAACGTGAGTCGGAACTGACGCTGCAGGGTCCCTTTTTTTTTTTAGTCCCCCCCCTTACAATGTCCAAGAAGAGGGGGACACCCCCGGACCCCCAGTTCCCATTATAGTTAGCAAGAGGGGCGGGGGATGCCCCTGCAACCCCATTCCCCTTGTTTGCTAGTTTGGTGTCTGCTGTGTTTCTGTGATGATATTGAAGTTTGTACAGGAAAGTTGTGTGATAATAATGAAGGGAGGGATGATGTCGAAACCCCAACAGCAGATGATGTATGATCATTGTGTAATGCTCACAGAGGTGGTGTGTTCACTTTAACAAATTCTTTCTCAACACAGACTGGTTTTTCAAAGCTTTCAGCTACTCACTGGCTGTTTTAATTTTGTTTGCTTCACAGTTTATAATCTGGGAGTTAAGTTTGCTACCACAAGTGCTGCTTCGCCTCCCCAACTCTGCCATTCTCCCGGAAGGGTGGCTATGTCCTTTCCTTGTGGGGGCATTTCAGGTGTAAGTCTCAAGGTTCTTTGGGAGGGACGATCTGTCATCAGGATATCCAAGGTTTCTTCACTCCTTAAATCAGCCCCTCGGCCTGTAGTTCATTTCCACCTGGCTCACCATCACCCTGGAAGCACTGCTTCTTCTTGTGCCTCGCATTGCTCAGAGTATGTCTCCTTGATCCACCTCTTAACCATGTGGGGAGAGCTAATAGGCCTCAGGTGTATGCAATCACAGACAAGTGCCTGACGTTGCCCGACTGTATTAGTGGGACATGTCCAATGCAATGTATGGGCATACTTGCTCTTAGCTCTCCTCTACCTCGGCTCAGTGTTCATGTAAGAAATGGGTGGGGGAGTTGGGTGTTAAGGAATGCATTGTATCGAGATAAGACATACAGAAGTGATCACAGTTCAAGAGTGTTTATTAAACTGTACAAAAGGGTGAGATAAACTCATAATCTAAACCTAAATCTAAGATGGGTGCAAACTACAACAATCAAATAATAATAATACTGTCCTAGTGGTGTCTTAGTCAAATAAAAAAGGCCTATACAAAATAAAACTATTTCCAATCCTTACTGCTATGCTGCAAAATAGTGTGGCATAATGTTCACAGGAAAAGAAAGAAGTGTTCTCAAAATTATAAGTCAGGATGATATAGCCAGGGTCTCCCTTCCCCACATTGTTAGCACGGGGCAAGGAGGGACTCTTGAACACAGCACACTCCTGGGCTTGTCCAGCACAAGCTTACAGTTTGTTTCCAAATTATCAGTTGGTTTCCAAATAATCAGGGCCTTCTGTGGCTAAGTCTTTTTCACACAAAGTCTCTTGCCTCAGAGGACCTAACTAACTAAATACATTCTTGGGTTTATAGTCATAATATCGAAAAAATAATGTCGAATTACAAAAATGTCGAAAAAAAATGTCGAATTCAAAAATGTCGAAAACACATACATATAATAGAAAAAGTCATTATTTCGAAAATAAAATGTCGAAAAAAAAATCGAAAAACCAATGTTAAAATAACTATGTATAATGTCACACATACTAACGTTTTTTATTGGGGGGGTCCCCCCCAAACCCCCATCCCAAAACCCTACCCCAACCCTCCACTCCTCCCCATCCCCCCCAACACCCCCCATGGATATACCTTTAATTTTTTTAAAAAAAGTATTTAATAAAACATTAATTAAATAATTAATTATTAAAAAAAAAACATCCCAAACCCCTACCCCAACCCACCCCCCTCCTCCCCATCCCCCCACCCACCATGGATATACCTTTAACCATTTAAAAAAATTATGTTTTATAAACTATAATTAATTAATTATTTATTTAAACAATAATTCGAAAATAAATTCGACATTTTTGTAATTCGACATTTTTATTTTCGACTAAATGTTTTCGACATTTTGACTTTCGACATTATTGTATTCGACATTATGACTGGATACCACATTCTTGTATAGCGCACCACTAACCCAAAGGTCTCAGGGCGCTTACACAACAAACAAGAAAGCAAAACATAAAAGAGGGAATGGAAAGAGGGATAGAAATGCAGACAGCTGTGCATAGCAAAGAAAGCAGTTATGTCAGTAGTTATATTTATTGTTCAGTTTAGGCATCAAAAAGGAATGTTTTGAGGCATTTCCTAAACTGCTTACCACACTGACAAACAACAAAAACAAAGGTTCTTTTAATAAATCTTCACATTGGGTGATTACGCTTCACCTTTGGATCCCCCTCAGCTGGGGTTTGATCCCTCTCTGTCTTAGCCTCCCTCAGTCGGGTTCACTATGGCCTTTCATTCAAACGTAACATTCAAGAATCTCAATGTCTTTTTAAACAGTCATTCACTGTAGACATCCTTCAGCCGGGTTCACTTTTGTCAACAAAATATTCACGGGGTATCACTGTTTTCCCCAATTCCCAGGCACCCATCAGCTGGGTTCCATTTGCCAATATCACAGTTCACTTTGCTTTATCACAATGCAGGATTCACTTCCCTTGGTTTTCTCCTGTCATCCCTCCGTCGGGTTCACATACCCATTCAAACAGAGTTCTTTTAACACAATTCACTTGGCATCTCCACGTGTCAGAGTTTCTAGTGTACAACGGTTTAGCTTAACCCTTGTATGTCCAGCTTGACACCTCACATTGGCCTTTCCCAAGGTCTCTTGGTATTTGTAGTTTCAGTACATAAAGGTCCCAGCCACAGTCCGCCAAATGGGCGCCCACATATTGCCAGACCACTCTGTACCTGGACCTTTACTGGGGTTTCTTTAAAGTTCATAAGCATACGTTTTGTTCACGCTGTGTTGCCGCTTGCAACCTTGGGCCTAGCACAGTTTGGTTTATTATCACTTTTCTCTGACTCATCGGCTGCTCTGAACTTGCTTCAGTTTCCGATTTCGGGAGTCAAAGACGGCACCATGGTAGCCTGCACTGCTCCCGGTTTTCGCTATCAATGCGGAAGAGCCCTGTGCACCGTTAACACCTGTCACACACCAGCTGGACTTCGCGGTCTTATGATTCTCCTTTCAGAGGTTTTGCAGGGCTGGTAGCTGCTTCCTCATGCGTACTGCCTTGCTCCAAAGTATGTTCTCCTGCTCCGCCTTTATCCCTGTGGGAAAGGGAAAGGGCATGCAGGTGTGTGTAGTTAGTGGCAATTGCCTGACTCTGCCTGACCCTTGGGTTGGGACATGTCAGGTAAACGGCTCTGGTGTTAGTCCATTGTTTGTCACAGTATTAGAAAGTGTTTGTGTTGGAAAAGGGGGGGTAGGGTTTCTAAGTATCCTATAGAGTAGGATGGGGAAAAGGTATAAGGAAGGGGTACCACGTCTCTCCCTTTGGTGTCCCACTTCCATTCCCTGAAGACCCCTCATCCAGGTGATCCTCCCCTACTGGTCCACCCCCAGGAACTGGATCCAATAGCGATGGTCGTGTCCTGGCCACCTGGATGACAGCTCTCCAGGGACCAGGTAGTGACCTTCAGGTTTCTCACATGGGAGGTTGGCATATCCAATAAAATAGGATTGCTTAGGGGTAAAAGAAAAAGGGGATCCCGCTTCTCACCATCAGATGACTCAACCCCGCTCCATGAGGACACCTACCCAGGTGATCCTCCCGCACTGACCCATGCCCAGTGTCTGGATCCAAAGGAGATGGCGAGACATCCAGGGTTTAGAAAGTTAGACACCCTTTGTTTCTCACAATGAAAAGACACAATAAAGCAGTTTGGTCCCAGTTTTGGGGGTTCAAATGCTAGCGTGAATGCTGCGGTTTCAACCTCGGATATCACACTTCTAAAGAAAAATTATGACAGGTGTAAGAAATAACCCTACCATGCTTATTGCCTTCCCCTGTGCCTGTTTCAAATGGCGCAGGGGGAAGGCCTTTGTTTCATGGCATTTAAAAGCATCTCCTGTTTGTGAATGCAGAAAGGGGTTCTAAAAGGGCATCTGAATGAGCACATTTAAGATGCATTCATTCCGATGCCCTTTGTGAATTGGGCTACTTCTTTATTCGGAGCAAGTGAGGAGATGTGCTATTACTTTAATATTTCAAAATGATTTCTAGAGTAAATGATGTTGAACTCTGACAAGGAATAGTTTGTGATGATACAGAAGGTGTAGGCTTATATTGAAAGAATCCTGGCAACATTGAAGAATATATTGAGAATATATTGAAATTTCTTATCTGGCTTGTGTGTGATGATACTAAATTTAACACAAGGCTAATGCTAGTGTATATTGATGCTGCCACCTTCATGGTGTGGGATGGAATTAAGTAACCGGAGGGATAGTGTGTGATGATATTAAAGTCCCCACAGCAATGGTGTGTCATCAAATTGAAGTCCCCACAGCGATGGTGTCTCATCAAATTGAGGTCCTCACAGGAATGGTATGTCATCAAATTGAGGTCCCCACAGGAATGGTATGTCATCAAATTGAGGTCCCCACAGGAATGGTGTGGGATCAAATTGAAGTCCTCACAGGAATAATTTGTGATTATACTGAAGTCCCCACAGGGCTGGTGTGTGAAAGTTCTCAAAGAGATAGCAAGTGTAACAATGATCTCTCTGAAGTGTAAATCGTTGGGGAGTTTTAAGTCCATCACAGGACAGTGGTCTTCATTACGATTTGGGCGGTAAGTGGCAAAATGTGCAGTAACTGAGTTCTTGCCAATTTTACCACTAGGCCAAATTATGAGTTTTGGGTTTGAGTGGAGGATTTACCTCCAGCAAAACCCTGGAGCTAATTCTTCCCACTCAATGCCCAAAAATCAGCAGATTTCCCAGAATTACTGCAGCAGTAAATCCACCATAGTCATTCCCAAAAAAAAGTCCCATTGGGTCCAATGAACCCAAAATAAATGGGGAATTACAACACCACCAACACTTGTAATTAGGAAGAAATTCCATCAGTGTGTAATCACATCTACTTCTTCACAGTGAAGCTCTGTGATAGAATTGAAATTCCCCAAGGGAACGGCATATAGCAATGCCCAACTAGTTGATCCCTCCTATGCTGACATCCTAGATTCTACTCTCATAATTGGAGTGTCTGGAGAAAAGGTGTGACTATTCTGTTCCAGGCATTTGTGTATACTGTCCTGGTTGACTTATAGCCTAATATTTTGAAACAGTAAAAGTAAGGTATCCAATTATGAAACTGTCATAATGTAAACATTTTAAAGGCTTTTGAGCAATCTTAATTCTTGGGTCTGAACCATTAAAAGGGTTGAAAGAAAGCTGAGGCTGAGGCCGATTGATGACCATGTCTAAGTGGGAGACAGTAAATCCAATGGGTCACATTACCATAGACATGGCATGGACTTATGGAATAGCAGTAGTTACTGGGGAGAGGCATGTGTGGACAGAGCATGAAGGCTCGGATATTAACATCTGGTACTTCATGTCATTGAAATAGTAAGGAGCTGAGAAAATTAGTTATCCTCACTTTGTTGCCAGTGTAATAGTGTTGAGCAGATTTATTATACCCAAGCCATATCCTGTTGCAGGTTGATGATTGTTTATTTTCAGCCTGCCACAAGCATGGTGTGGGCTGGCAAGAAGTGCCTTGAAGGATAGTGTGTGATGATATATTGAAGTCCCCACAGGAATGGTGTGTGCAGGAGGACTGAGCAAGGAGGGTCACTGGTGCCCCATATGACTCTTAGAGCACCAAGCCACCAATCCAGTAGAACAGGAGGGTACCTTATCAGGGGAGAGGTAGCGACAAAGAAGAGGAAAAAAGAAAGGTCTTCAGAAGCTTCTGGAACTTAAGGATGTCCGTGCAAGTCTGGGAGGGGCTAGGGAAGCCATTTCAGAGGGAGACTTCTGCAGAGGAGAGAGATCTACCCCCAACTCTCTGCTTGGAGAAGCGTCTGACAGGCAGAGAGTTAGAAGTAGACGAGCAAAGGGCTCTAGAAGGCAGGTATTTAGGCAGAGAGATTTGGATGTAGTGCTGTCCATGGCCCCAGAAAGCCTTGTGGACGATGCCGAGGGATCTGAACCTGATCCTCACAGCCAAACGGGAGCCAGTGGAGGGATGTTGATGCTGGAGAGATGCGGTCCCTGGGCTCCATGCCAAGGATAATTCTTGCAGACCTGTTCTGGATTAGCTGGAGGGGTGAAGAGCAGAAGTAGGAAGGATGAGAAAGAGGCTGTTACCGTAGCCCAGCCTGGAGAGGCTCATAGCTCTGGAGACAGTGAGCTTCTGGGGGAAGGTGAGGAAAGGGAGAATACCTCTGAGGAGGTGCAGCTGGTAGTGGGCCTTCTTGGCAAGGTCTTTGATGTGAGGAGAGAAGCAGAGAGTGGAGTCGAATATGATGCCACCGTTTGTTTTCCTTCCGAGAATGTGCGGGGAGGAGGGCCAATTAGGACGGCCAGAGTGAGAGAGTGAAAGCAGGAACAGGGGTCCCAATGAGGAGAAGCTCTGTCTTACTGGCTTTAAGGCAGAGATTGATGGAGGTGCACCATGCCTGAATAGTGGCTAGACAATCAGGAATGAGCGAAGAAGTTGAAGAGGCAGAGGGTAGCCAGAGAGAAACATGGGTGACCTCTGCATAACACAGAAAGTTAGAGGAGAAGGTGGAGATCAGATTGGCCAAAGGGTTAGAAAAAGCAGGGTGAGAAGATAGAGGCACATCTGGAGAGAGCAGTGGTAGAGAGAAAGGAACCTAGCTGGGAGGGTCGGTCCAGAAGGAAGGAGGTTGGCCAAGCCAGATCCTAATCTGTGATGCCAAGGATCTTGCGGAGTCGCTTAATCAGGGTAGCATGATATGATATAATATATGATATGATATAATATGATTGGTTATTTATAACGGGCTTAATACCCAGAGGTTTCTAAGCGCAGACCTGGGGATTGAACCTGTGTTGCTCCGTGGCGTCTTGCTTCCAAGGCAAGCACGTTGCCCCTGAGCTATCCTCCCGAGACCATGATTGACTGTATCAAAAGGAGAGGAAAGGTCCAAAAGGATGAGGACAGAGGGAGAGTTGGAATCGAGGTTAGAGAGCAGATCTTCACGGTGTTCAGGACAGCAGTTTCCATGCTTCTTGCTGCTCTGAAGCCAGACTGATGGTCATGGAGAAAACCAACAGATTCAGTGTGGAGGGTTAACTGGGAGATGGCCAGCTTCTCTGGTAGTTTTCCCAGGAAAGGAGTGATAGAAATTGGGTGATAGCTAGCCGGGCAGTTAGGGTCAGCAGACAACTTTTTTAGGAGAGGGTACACAAGGGAGTGCACAAGGGAGTGCTTGAGAAGAGTGGAGAAAGATCCAGTGGCAAAGGAGTGATTGCAGAAATCGGCAAGGCTGGAGCGAGGGAGACAATGTTGTCCTTAATGGTTCTGGAAGAGCATGGGGGCACCTGTTTGGATGAAACCTTCACATATCAGACTTGTCTAGAAACATTAACAGTAGTAATAGGAGAAAGGGAGGAAAGAAGGAGAAGAGGGGGAGAGAGGCCAAAGGGGGCCTGAGAGTGATAGAGGGTGGGAAATGAGGAGAGGAGGAAAGTGAGGACAGGATGTCCTGAATTTTAGTGGTGAAATGAGAGGCAAGAGCCATGCAGAGGGCCTGGGAGGGTATAGGAGAGGTTTAGACTGCAGTAGGATTGGCCAGATCCTTGCAGATTTTGAAAAGTTTGGCTGTGTTGTTAGAGGCCGCAGAGAGGCAGGCTTGAATATTAACCCTCTTCTTAGAGAAGACGGGAAGTCTGTGTTGCTTTTAGAGCAGGCGTTAGGCCAGTTTGTCAGAGTATGTGTCCGAAACACTACACTTCCACTCAGCTACTCTGCACGTGCATTTCAGAGCTCGGTGAGAGCGAAAACACCCAGATCAAGGTCTTCAAGGAGGTGGCAGATGTCAGAGGAGTGTTTGATGGCCGAGCGAGAGTGGAGCGTCGCTACGTAGTACAGGTTACCACTTTTGAAAGACTTCTGGGGAGGGTGCATGAGTGAGGCAAACCCTTTGGAAGTGGCAAAGGTTCCATGGAGGTGGTAGACAGAAAGAGGTAGAAGAAGGAGATGGCATGGGAACCAGAGTGGTGATAGAAAGAGGTGGCATAGGCGCCAGAGACGTGGCAGAAGGAGGAGGCAGAGGAGCCAGAGAGGTGATAGACGGAGGTGGCAAAGAGCTAGAGAGGAGGTAGCTGGAATGGCAGGAGAAGGAAGGAATTTGATGAGATAGGAGACACCTATAATGAAGGAGCATATTGGGCTGAGAGACCAGGACCCTGATGGTGCCATTTAGATAGACATTAATGAGGGCTGTGGAGGACAGGAAGGAGGCCAAGAGGACCTCCTACCGGGTGCCACCATTAATGGTAGAGGAGGAAGAAGGCGAGAGAAGAGCAACCATATGTAGGGTCGATAGGTCGGGATAGGGAACGACAAAAAGGATGTCAGTAAGAGTCTGTCTGGAGGAAGCACTGACATAGGTGTCAGAGATGGGAAAACCTGGGTTGGAGACCAGGCTATTCCTCTTGAACTTCTTCCTTCCAGACTTAGTGAGAGGGATGGGATAGGAGATTGAGTAGCAGTTAGAGACTATAGGAGAGATTGAGAGCACCATAGATGGGTGCAGGGAGAAGGAAGGGCTGTGCGAGAGGGGAGAGAAGCACTAGACGCAGCGCTCAGAGCTATGCCACACAGGATAGGCAGGGCCGGATTTGAAAGTGGGGCACAATGCAGCAGGAAAAATACAACAGACAAAGCACAACCAGGAATACTCAGTATTGGGACAAGATATGCTAGCAGTGGAAGGACCCAGAACAAATAAACCTGGATAAGGGGAAAAATCCTAGTGAGCACCAACACTAAATCAGCAGTAATTAGGAGCGGTAGTGGATGGTCAGAGTGACCGCAGTAACCTAGAGAGGGGAAAAGGCCTAGGGTACAAATAAACGTAGTTTGGCAAGCACAGCAGGAACGACTCACCTAGAGGAGAAAAAACCAAGGACAACAGCAAGGAATCACAGACACAAAGTATGGCTAAAGAGAGAGGGAAGCCGCACAGTTACGAAGGATGGAGACAGTTGCGGCCATGTTGAGATTGCGATAAATGCGAGGTAGGGCTGTATAGTAGAGAGCAGTAATGGCTGCTCCCCCCACCCGCACCTTCCTTACCTTTCGGTCGCTAATGGTCAATGGCTGCGCTGCTTGCTCCACTCTAGGGTGCTACCCATTCATTACCAAATACCTGCATCGCACAACACCATGCCCTTGGCATACATAGGCTTTGCTTCAGAGAGTCCGGTGCTCGCTTCTTAAAGGAGCCAATGTGTGGACATAGCGCAATCTCCTACATATCAATGTGAAGCGTCTCTGGTGGTCCTGCGTTGCACAACACTGCAATCTTGGCCGAAGCTGGCTTTGCCACAGAGGTTCCAGTCCTCGCTGCTTAAAAGATCTGATGCGTGGTCGTAGCACAACATGCTACGTATAAACGGGCCGCGTCTCCTGTGGTCCTGCATCGCACAACACTGCACACTTGCCCTATGCGGGCTTTGCCACAGAGGGTGCGGTCCTTAAAGGATCCGCTGCGTGGACGTAGCGCAGCATGCTAGGTATCAACAGGCAGGGTCTCCTGCGGTCCTGCATTGCACAACACCACGCCCTTGGTCTACACAGGCTTAGTGACTATTCATCAGTACTACGAGAGCTGGATAAATATATACTGCTGACTCATCCTAATGAACTTGGGGTGGGCTTCCAAGTTACTCACAGTGATTTGTCATCCAATGAAGAGCTGAGGATCTTTCTGTAAATATAGGATTATTTTCTATGTTAGTTTAGCCAACAGAGCAATTTTGGAAGATGAATCAAGTTGGTTCAGCCTATTTAAGGCCCAGCCCACTTCCTGTCTAATTTAAAGTTTTGATAGGATTTGATGGACAGTGTTGCACTGGGCAGTGTGAGAAACCTGATGGGGTTTTTCCCTCCTATTCCCTGTGGATCCTCTGCAAAGGAGGCCAGGGAAAGGTCATTGCTCTTTGATCCCTGGGGTGGAAAAGCGAGGGAGGATCACCTGGATGGAGGGTCCTTGTGGAATGGGGAGAGAGTGCCAGATGGCGAGACATGGCATCCCCCCTTTTCTAATAAACACTCAGCCTCTGCTCCAATCTGCAGTTTTTAAAAACTATTGCCTAGAACCAGTGGTGTAACTGATCTTACCCCCTTTTTCCCCATCTTTTTAATAATGCTGAGCATGCCCATCCCTATGGTAACGTACTGATTGCCGATTCTGGTAATTGGAATATGCTTGAAAACTAAGGTCTTCCCCACTTCCCCAATCACCACATGTCCCTTCCTCTTTTCTTGGTCCACACACTCCCACACCTTGTGTTTTACCTTCCTAACCCTCTCCCTACTCCCCTTTGACTCTTCGGTTATGTATTTTATTTTCTGAGAGTGCTGTGTGCCTTTCCCACTGGATTCAAGGACTCCCCCCACCCCTGATATGCCCAACATTTCTCCCCCAAACTGGCTCACCAGCGTACCCTAAACTTCCCCACTGCACAAGTGGTCCTCTTTGCCCCTCCCCCTTTAGTCTAATATGAATGCACCCCTTTTACTCCACCAAATATCATTTTGAGCACTTTTCATTTTCGGATTCGCCTGGACTTCCTGTGGGAATTGCTCGCATTGAGCAAGAAAATAAATGGTACTTTTCATTTCTGAAAACCTATTCAGCCTCTTTGCTACAAAGTGCCATGCGAGATATATAAATGTTTTTCAGGAGCAGAGGGGTACCCATTTCAGTTGAATATGTTAGAAAACTACTGGACGATTTACCCCAAACCACTAGAAGACTGATCTGCAAAGCTTTGTGTCCATGTTTTTTTGTATTTGGTGTAAATCCATCCAGCCATTTTCGCGCTATGACTGTTCAATCAATGTATTTTTTCTCTATTGGAAAATGAATGGAGTAGGCTGAAAACTGTGTTTTTTGTTTTATAAAAAACATTTACAATTTTTAGCAAATTATCCTCCGAATTTCAAGCTTGGTGGGGCCTAGAACAAACGTAATGTTTTTAATTTCCTCCAACTCTGTCCAGGGAGTCAAAAGTTCTTAGCAATAGAATGTTGGGGCAAGTCTATGTACACAGGCTTCGCCTTAACTATAGTGCAGCGACGACTGCTGTCTTATAATATATTTATATATACGCATGCACACACACACACATATATATATATATATATATATATATATATATATAAATGCTTTGCTGTTTGTACCACTGAATATTTCTCTTGTGAAGTGCATTGAATGCATAACACATTTTATTTGAAAAACGACATTATTGAAACTATGGTAGTAAATGCACATCCCATACCGGTTGGTTTGACATGGATTGCACATAGATACTTTTCACCTATTAAAAATATGAGTGCCTAAAAGACAACATTTTGCGAGTGAAACTGGTTCAAAACTAAGAGGGGCCAGTAGCGGGCAAAAAACGAATGGACAGTTACAAAAACTGGCTTTTAAAATGCCTCCGCATTTAGCAAACTAAACCTACCGTTGAAGAAAATGCAACTTAAAAAGTAGGTGAAATGCCGTGATTCTTAGAAATCCTGACTATAAATTCATTTGGCTAACCATTTACGAGATGTCTGTTTCAAGGGAGGGGGTTGGGATGAGTGCTGACAGCTTAACCCTGACAACGGCACGGCTTGAGCCAAGGCTTCCAGGCAGCTCCCTTTGTCCGCTCTGCAGACAACAACATTGGCCTTTGAAATGCACAATTTGGAAGCCAGCTTGCAAATGCAGGGATTCTGAATGCCTCTAGGACTGTAGGCAGAGGGACAAACAGAAGGAAGGTGTTTGCATTTTACCTTTACTGACTGAAAGCATGGCACTTCCTATTCTCAAAGGGGCTACCTTGATCAATATTACAATGTGAAAACAGACTGTGAGTTCAGATGAAATTCACTTACAAAGTTAACTAAAATAAGTCTTTTTTGTAAATAGTAAAATCTTCAGTTGGTAAAATGCACAATACAAAGGCTTTACACAAAAAAACCTTCCTTGTCAAGAGTATAGTGACTAGTGTACATGCCACCATTGTGAACCATTGTGCTGAATTAGCATCCTTGTTTCTCTCTTTTAAATTATTATTACCATTTTTGTACTTTTTGGGTAAAAGTATTTTTGATGTGCATAATGTAAAATGCGTGGACGTTTTGATTTCAAAACAATAATGGTTCTATGTGTTTTGATTGCGGTCTAATTGATTGCCAGCTTGTCAACTATTTTACAGCACTGAGCAGCCTTCCCCCTTACAGGATTCAAAATAAAGATTCAATGAGCAGGAGTAAAACCAGCACCTGGGTGTCATCCATCATCCAATAGCCAGGAACTACCACTGGAGAGCCAGGACCGACTTCCAAGAAAGGAGTGATAGAGATCGGTGATAGCTAGGCAAGAGGGGTAGGCTGTGGGTTTCTTGAGAAGAGGGTGCGCACAAGAGAGTGCTTCAGACAGGAGGGGAAGCACTGGCGTAACAGGGGCCACGCAGCCCCCGCTGTGCTGGGGACCCCGCCAACACATGTCCTGGGAGGGGCCCCCACTTGAAACCAAAAAAAAAACAACAAAAAAAGTTTCTTTTTGAATCTACTCTGCATTCATAAAGAAATTATTTGTGTAACAGAAATCATTTCTTTATGAAGGCAGAGTGACTACATGAAGAAACTTTCTTTTTGAAGTCCGAGGGCTCCCCCCACCCCATGACATGGAAGACCCTAGGCTGGAGGCCTTCATGTCATGGGGTGGGAGGCAGCCCTATGACTTCAAAAAGAAATAGTTTAGCTTTTGAAGTCACTCTGCCTTCATAAAGAAATAATTTCCGTTATGGTTCGGTCCTTAACTGAAAGAATTTCTTAATGAATTTAGAGTGACTTCAAAAAGAAACAATGGGGCTCATTCTGACCATGTCAGTCCGGAAACAACGGTGCTGGTAAGCTTACCGGCACTGTTGTTTCTGCACCGGCATATTACAGGTCTGCCGGCTGGGGCCGCCATGCCCGATAGGTCTGACCATGCCGGGCACATCGGCCACGGTAGGCAGACCTGTCACAGAAGCACCAGCGCTGTTAACGGTGGCACCGGTGCTTCCGTGTCCCCATTCCCGTGGAGTCCTATAGGACTCCACGGGAATGGGGATTAACGAAATTACCGCCAACCATTTGATTTTTTCATGATCTACCCTACAGAAACGATTACACACTGAGTGGCTTTTCACTTCATTTTTGACAAAATATGTTCTGTAGAATGCACCAATTCAACCCATTATTTTAAATATTTTCTTAAGGGAGAACACCCCGATCCATTTTTTGGTTTGTTTGGGCTCCCACGCTATGCTCAGTCGGTTCTGCATTGTTGTGGAAAAGATTTACATCCCATCAATTTATAAATTCACCAACTGCCACTGGTAGAAGATAGATGAGATATTCTAACCATTGATACAAATGTAGAGTGTTCAGGTGCATTAGCACACTTCCGTCTAACTGGTCAAAACCCAGGTTGCTCCACTGTTTTATGTTGTCCTTTCTCCACCTTTCTGGTTGTTCATTTGGGTATTCTCATTGTGTGTTCCTTGTGCATTCCTCCTCTGTTGGTGATCCAGAGATACAAAAATGGTATGACCAATTAAATGGGGCCATATTTAACACTGGCAGGGCCTCATCACGAGTTGGGTGGTATCCCGGCGGTAATACCACTGGGGCTATTAGCGTTACCGCCAAACCCCCAGCGCTATTAGCGCCGGATAAGTAATTACCCATTCCCCATTGGGCCCATTTGGGAATTTCCCATTCCCTATTGAGCCCAATGGGGAATTTTCGGCACTACTACCGTTGGCGGTATTAGCGTGAGGTAATACCGCCAAAAATCAGCAGAATTGTGGTGGATTTACCCCCAGCTAACCCCTGATTTGGTGGACCCTTAAATGCGGCAGTAATAGCGTTACCACCGCATTTAAGGGTTACCGCCAAACTTGTGATGAGGCAGTGAGTTCCAAATTTGATCTGATTTGTGAAAACCTTTGTACAGTGTCCTCAACTAGGTATGTGAAAGAAATAGTTCATGTTTTGTATTGTATGAGTGGCTGTAATTCAGACTTGGGTATCCGGTGTGTCCCAGCAGCAGATGTGCATTGAAATTCAGTATCGAGTACAATTTCCTATCACATTATTTAAAAGTGATGGTTA
Organism: Ambystoma mexicanum; assembly: GCF_040938575.1. Taxonomy (NCBI): domain Eukaryota; kingdom Metazoa; phylum Chordata; class Amphibia; order Caudata; family Ambystomatidae; genus Ambystoma; species Ambystoma mexicanum. The sequence goes on along the minus strand of NC_090921.1, from coordinate 240,301,142 downwards.
TACACTGTGCTAAATCATCACTGGGTATTTTGGCAGACCCAGCAAACTAGACACACAATTATGTTTTACTTGTTATTTGATTGTCAGGATGAGGTTTTGGACAAAGGCTTTCTGGGAGTAGCTACAATTCAAAGGGAAGATCACATACGCACTAAGCATAAAGTGCTGGGACACAACAACTAAAGTGCGTGTGAGTCTCTGGTTTTTAAAAAAAAGGATCCCTGATCCAACATAGTCTTTAGGGTATATATAGCACTCAGCACACTTTGTCATTCAAAACACAGTCGAACGGGTATGGTGTGCAGCACATAAAATAATCAGAGATATAGCATCTTAGCCTGCTATTTGTGTGAATTAACTTTCCAACACAAGCACATGGATATAGCATGCTGATTGCTATTGATGAACAATTTAACATAGGGGTCTAAGCTCACAGCTGTATCATTTTACCACAGTTACAGGAATACAGTGCACAGCTCACTGTTTGTGATCAACCCAGTGTATAGTACCTTGTCCACTTATTTACGTATGTACCATAGCCTTATTATTAAGCTATCAAGCTCTCTATAGAAGCGGTGCAGTGTCATTTTCACTATAGTAGGGGTTCAGCATTCTGCTCATACGATGCCCCACACACTGGTGTAGTAATACAGTGCCTTGATCGCTGTAGTATGGATGTAGTTCTCCCCACACTGCAGTAGGGCTATAATGCTGCCCACTCACTGTAGTAAGGCTGTAGTGACCACCTCACTATTGTAGGTATTTAGTGCTCTGATCACTGTAGTACAGATATAGTGCCCCACTTACTGTAGAGTGTAGTAGTGATATTGTGTGTGGCTCATAGTAAGGATACAGTGCTCTATTCTTCACAGTAGGGATATAGCACCCATCTTAATGTAGTAACACTATAATACCTCACCCACTGTAGTAGGGATGCACTGCCCCACTCTCTGTCATAGGAATACAGTGCTCTGCTTACTGTATCAGGGATGTAGTGCATCTCTCACCATGGTGGATGATATAGTGTCCTGATCACTGTGGTAAGGAAATACTGTCCAGCTCACTGTAGTAGATCTGCAGTTCCCCTCTCACTGTAGTATGGAGGCAGTGCTCCACAGCTGTGGCTTTCCATAAGCAGGTGTCTTGGGATGTCATTAGTAAAGCAGCTACCTGCTCTACACCTTCGGCATTCTGAAAGCATTACTGCACTGATGTTCGCTTGCACTTGGATGCAGCTTTCAGTTAGGTAGTTTTGAGAGATATTTTCTCTTAGACCAGATTAAGTTCCTCCTCCCAGTCTATGGGGGTCATTATGAGTATGGAGGTAGCCATGGCGATATTAGCGCCATGGCTACCCTTATACCGCTTACCGGGTCCGGGTTCCCTGAATGGGGAAATACTGGGCCATTCCAACCTTGGAGGACCCAGTATTTCCCCATTCAGGTGAGCCCATTCCCATTCGTGCCCCCATAGGGAATGGGGACCATGCTAACAACTGGCCCGTTGTTAGCATGCTGGTCGTTTAGCGGGACCCGCTAAAGGACCTTGTAATGCGGCGGTAAGGGGTTGGCGGCTCCGGTACCCTTACCGGCGCCGTTAACCCATTACTGCCAAACCTCGGAATGAGGCCCTATGTATATGTTGTCAGTCAGTCAAAGCACTTTATTTTGGCTTACGCCATAAAGGTTTGCATCAAACATCATTTCGACATAAAACAAACAGTTTTTACAAATTATCACTTTTTGCAATAGCAGCACTGAATTAAAATAAAGTGCAGGTGCAAAAGCAAAACTTTTATTAAAAACACTTAACAATCAAATCAAATAAAATAATAAACAAAACCACGTCATCTGGGCAATATATACATGTGTGCATTATAATAACCCAAAATTCATGAGTACTGCCCAAATCCATTAGATACCACATATTTCTGGCACATATTTCTGGCAACAGCAGCATAGACTTGGGATAAAGTGCAGGTGCAAAATCCAGCATAGTTGTTGATAGTGTGTATACCAACAACAGCATAAACTTGGGTTAAAATACACTGACCAACCCCAACATGATCGTTAATAAAAAGAAAAACCTTCACAACAAAAATAAATGTAATGTACAACCATCATCTCATCCCTAGCGCAAATTAACGACTGGGGCCATCTGCCTAAAAACTAAGCATAGCTATAGGCAACATTATAGCAGGGCAATATGAACATGTATGCATTATGATGTTCCTAACTTCATCAATGCTGCACTTTTCCATGATCTAAAAAGGAAATGAAAAATAGCAAAAACCTCTGGTGCATCATTAGATCTTCTACAAAGGGACATTGCTTCAGTTCCATTTATAATGCTCAGACCTAGCTCGAGAGCAGCAGGGCGCTGTACAGAGTGTGGATAGCCAGCATTTGGGCTGCCATCTTTTAACAGTAGCGCAGTACTGTGAGTTATGTGCATTGGTATGTGGTCCATTGGAATACGTTCTTAGTCCGGTGTAGTTGAAAGAGCGGGACAAAACAATTGAGCAGAAAAGAACACTGGTGACCCTAGTGCTTATACATAGAAGATATAGGGCCTCATTACAAGTCAGCCGGTCCGGAAACAACAGTGGCGGTAAATCTGCCACCACCGTTGTTTCGGGACCGGCTGATTCTGAGTCCTGCAGGCGGCAGGTGTCACTCCCGCCCAGGTCTGACCTGGCGGGAGTAACACCACCCGCCTGCAGGCGGACATGGAAACACCGGCTCTGTTATAGACGGAACCGGTGTTTCCATGGTCCCCATCCCCATGGAGTCCTATGGGACTATGGGACTCCATGGGAATGGAGATTTACAGAATTCCGCCTCCAGAATTACCGGGTCACCGGGGTTGTAATCACGGAGGCAGAATGGTATTACGGTCCGGTGGCAGCCTGCCGGTTTTTCCCAGCACAGCTACCGCCAGACTCGTTTTGAGGCCCATAGTCTCCAATTTTTAGTGTGCTGACAAATACGTTCCCAATACTCGCAGCAGGTGAATTAATCAAATTGTGGGGTTTACTGCTCAAACCCCACTGACAAGGAACTTCTATATACAAGAATACATTCACACTGCGCGTATATCCAGGGCAGGTTTTAATGCAGAATTGCATGTGCGTATTCATGTTTAAGGTACTTTGGCCATGTGAGCGGTGCAGGCTTTGTTGTGACACATTTCTTCTGCATTAATCAGACACAAGGTGTAAAGGCCAACTTAATAACTATATATTATTGTTTCTTTTCTCTTTTCTCTCCCTTATTTGTGCATTTGTTGTACATTATGCATGTGTGGCTCATTATTGTTTACCCTTTCATGTTTTTCTCCTTATCTCTGAATTGGCTCTCTTACCCTATGGGGTTATATGCATACAATGTATTTTGGTTTGTATATGGACCAACAATCATAATGATGCACTTTTATTATTTTTTATTCACCAATTACTAATTGTATTGCTGGTCGTGTCTGGTTGTGCTCTATGTATATTTGTAACTGATATATGATGGGCAAATGCAGCCTCAGAAGAAGAGCAGTGGAATTCTGCATTAAAACATGCCCTGGATATACGTGCAATGTGAATGTATTCTTGCATATATAAGTAGTTGAAACAGCCACATGTGGAAAGAGAACATATTTTTCATCGGAACTTCATATAAATATGCTCTCAAATCTAGATTTCATTAGGGTTCATAGCCTATACAATTTTTGTTTTCCAATAAATGACTAATGATGATGATCTGGAAATCACATTCAATATATCCTGGCAACATCTTAGGCTATGATCTGCCTTGACTATCTCTTTTGAAAAACTGGTGATTGTCTCTGAATTAGTTGATCCTTCCTGTTCCCTATTTCCTGGAGAATGTTCTTCACGTCGATCCACCCTCTTGGCCAAGAACATCTAAAGCCACTTCCTGATAATTAAGAAATCCAGGCCTAGAACACAACCTTTTCTAGTAAAGTATTGGTCTAAGGGCGATGACATTTGCTATATGTGATAGACCACTTTCTTTCTGCATCATCACAGTGGATGTGCTATTTAGGAGACCCAGGTTTTTTTTGAGGAATCCGTTTTGAATCACGCTGAGGACCCCACATTTTACATGGCCCCATATGTCTGTCTCGTATAGTGCAGCCTGTCTCGCTTGAAGTTTATATGTCTCTAAAGAAGGTCCCAAAACACTGCCCCCATATTCGTATGCAAACTTTGTAATTGCGCCAGAGTAGCTGGTGAGCTGTGCACCCACCCTTAACAATTGTTGGTCCCATTTACATCACTCCCAAATAATCGTTCGAGGTCACTTGTTCCATCGGGACATTCGCAATAGTGAGTCCACAAGAAATCTTTTCCCCTTCTCATAGATGACCATAGATTTTGTTTAAGCTACATTGATCAAAATGTGAATTTTTACACTGCTTTAATGATGCATACTAAACAAACAGTTTTAGCCCTGATGACAGACTGCATTCCGAAATGCATTGGCTTCTGCATTGAATACTGCCACTCTTTGGATGATGAAATAAAATTACAACTGAGCTGAAACATTAGAGTAATGGGATGTGATTGAAATGACATTGAACACAGTTTTTCATTCTTACATGAAAAAGCATATGAAACTTTGATGTACTATTGCTATGTGAGCATATGGACGGGACAGAGTTTTCTCTGAACCTTTAATCTTGGTATTGTATACCCTTGTGCGAAGGGCTCTAAATCCATTTTTCTCCAAAATAATCATTGTATAGATTACATGGTAAATGATTACTAGTTTATGAAAAATAGGTATATTGGTGGTGCCCACCCTTTCCCAACTTTCTTTGCTATTACCCCCATCACTTACAGCTCCATCCATATGGAACTTTAACATCACCATCATCACTAGTTTCTATGTCAGGGACATTAACTAAAAGTACAGTTTCCCATCTGGGTAGAGGCACAATCTTCAATACTGTCAAATACCATAATTGCGGGGGCTTTAGAACCAACGCCACAACCCTGGACCTAATTACAATTATGGCAGTGCAGTAAATAAAAAGTCAGTAATAGACTTACTACCAATTTGACCACACACCATCTGTTGATTTTTAAGTTTAGCTAGAGGAAAAATCCTCCAACATCAACATTTGTACCAAGCCCCTTTTTCGATGATCTGGATCATCTCGGTATCACCTATACTAACTATGCAGATGATACCCAGATCCTCCTCCCGCTTTCTGGGGATTATAAAAAGGATTTGGCCTTGGTGAATTGAGTGTACATCATCATCCAGGCATGGATGGCCACACACGGACTATGCCTGAATGATGATAAAACTGAACTCATCATCCTGGGCACTACCTCCAGCCTAAAGAAACTAGGACCCAATTACTCTTAATTTTCAATTGACGGCAAAATCATCAAAGTAGGACATGAGGTAAAAACGCTAGGCTTTTACCTAGACTCAACACTCTCATTTGCCAAACAGGTTAACTCTCTAGCGTCCTCCTCGGCCTACACGTGCAAACTTATCCGCACAGCTAAACCATTTTTATCTGACTCTAGTTGCACTACCCTGGCAGGAGCCCTCATCCTGTCTCGCCTTGATTATTGTAACGCCCTTTATCTTGGGACAACTAAAGCTACCATTAGAAAAATTCAAACCCTACAAAATAATGCCCTTAGAGCGGCATTGGTCTTATCCAGAAGAGACCACATCTCTGAGAGTAGCCGACAGAATAACTGGCTACCAACTATGGATAAAATCCACCTAAAAACCCTGTCACTCACCCACAAATCCCTTAATAACGCTGCACCCTCTTACCTGGTCAACAGATTCCATAGACAGATTTCCTTCAGACCCTTTAGAACAGCCTATAAAGACTGCCTTTCTATCCCTACTTTCAATTGCTCCACAATCGGTGGCAACAGCTTCCTGGTGAAAGCAGCTAAACTGTGGAACTCCCTAACTCCCACACTGAGAACTGACCTCCCCTACCAACATTTTAGGACCAACACTATCCTGTGGTTGAAAGCGAATGCCCATCAAACGTAGAAGTGGTTGTAAGCAAATGCTCACCTAATGCAGAAAGCATTCAAGACCCTGTACAAGGAGCCAAAACTACCGCCCCCCAACTGTATACCTCTACACACCCAACTTACTACCACCCATACCTGTATATTCTGCTATTGTAAGTTGTATGCATCTCTTGTATTTTTACTCCTGCACCGCCATCTATAAATATGATCCATCTGTATATACCTTTTATGTATTTAATACCTGTATGTAAATATTAATGTTCTGTAACTAAGCTTCACATTTTCTTGTAACTGCTGCGCCCTGTTACCCTAGGGTATGTTGCGCATTATAAATAATAAAACAAACAAACAGCAAATGATGCCCATTGTAACTCCAATATGCCCTGTTGGAGTCCTATAGGACTTCATAATGGAGATTAACACCAACTCAGAATCTGGAGGATTTATCTCCAGGTCTGGGGCTTTAATTCCATTAACACTGGCAGGAACGATAAATGGGTTTGACAGAATTGTCAAAATTCCATTCAACTCAAAATCAGGCCCTTTACCTTTAGCGACATTGCACTCAGGCTCAACATAAAAAATGCAATGTAGACGAAAGCCTCACTATCATCAATCATTTGCTTTGCAGAAAATGTCTATTGGTTAGGGGAGATGTGGTCTACATGCTAATTTGGTGGCTGACACCTAATTTATAATCCAGTTTTCCTCTGTTTCCTCTCATCACACAACACCTTTCTGGGACCAAAGAAATCAAAATCATAGCTCACGGCCTCTCTATGTGAAATGTAACAGCTTCATCAGCACACACTGTCAAATAGGGCAAAGCAGGATATTACACATTACCATCTCAGAACACAGTGGCAGTGATTTTGACATTTCCCTCATCACACACTATCTCTGTGGGGACTTAACCTAAACAACATCGCACAACATCTCTGTGGGGTCTACAAAATCATTACTGTGATGTTATAGAACTTCACGTTGCGTGTTCATATTTCACTCCATAAAATGATAAACCTTGTAATCTCTCATTATCCCACCATGGTGCTTTGCCACACCTACCCATGCTCGTAGGATGAATCCTTATCTCCCTCTCTATCTATATATTTCTGGAACTTGTGGATCTGCTTAGATCACATGCTCTGGATAGTGCAACATCTAGTGGAAGTCACAGAGTATTGTAAGATTTGTTTTCAAAACTCGGAAAACGGACATCGATGGACGTTAGTAATACTATCCCTAGTGTGATGTCTACTGTACACATGGTCCTTTACGCTTCAAGGTCCTTCAGATTGTTCTTTTCCGCCATCAAAGTCAGTCACAAATGCAGAGTGCTCTTACAGACTGATGCCTTTAATTAGTTGAAAGGTTAGACTCTCCTTCTTTCCTATCATTTGCTTTGCCGCACGCCCAACAGACTGCTCGACGGCTTTCGACGAACAACCTCATAGTCGACGACCTGACTGATCGACGACCAGACGTGGTCTAGACGGGCCTCTTCAGGCTTTGGCCCATTACAGTAGGGAGAGAGGGGGGAGGTTCTTCATACTGACCTCTTTAGAGAATACCTACTGTGTCATCCCCTTAACCTTTTTCTCGCCAAAATGCCCTTCTAAAAAAAGAATGGACAAAACTGCCTTTAAATTTTGCCCTAACTGCCACCGAAAATTCCCATGGAAAGACATGCACCAAGTGTGCAATTACTGTCTCCCAAGGGATCACGCTGAATAAGTTTGTAAATCTTGTAAACTTTTTCGACCCAAGACCTTAAAGGATCGGCGCACCAAAATGCTGGGCTGCTCACGCCATGCAGGCCGAGGCCTCCATCGATGTGATGGAAGACTCCAGAGAGGGCAGTATCAGGGTCATGAGTTTCATCGGAACTCCATGTGTGGGCCCGCGACTCCAATAAGCAGGCTGGCGGTTCTGTGATTGAGAAGACACATGGCGGCCAGAGCACACACAAGCCCCAAAACACCAAACACATATCCCACGGCCGACTTTCGATGGTAACGTTGAGCGTCGAAGCCCATGTGGTGTCTAAGGAGAAAGCTTCAGGGTCTTTACTGTCCTTTGGGCTATCGCGTATGCTTTTGTTTCATGACATGCCTCTGAAACCGGATCCCAAGGTCGGTTCGGACACTGCACACAAAAAGGCCCTCCTTTCGTGTGCTGAAATGCAGGCAGTTAGAGGCATTTCGGCGTCCCCCAAAAAAATTAGTTAATCAAAAAACATGTCACTGCTAACCTGCTTAAGGCAAGGTCACAGAAAAAAAATGTTGATGCCTTTGTCCTCGAAAAGAACACAACCTATAAACATCTCTCCCCCTATAGACTAATTATCAGGGGCTATGCACCACAAATACCAGACTCCCTCCCAGGCCACCCCAATCATGTCAGGCTTCCCACTTTCATGTGATTATACTCCTGAACAAGTTAATAAGATTTTATAGAGGATGCTTTGTGGACAGGAATCCAGATCAACTCACATCCCTTAAAGATGGCTCACAACCAGGGCACTCAACACAACAGCCAAAAGGTCTTGTCTTGAGCCACAGCCTAGCACCTCTGCTCTAGGCACTCTGGCCTTAACCTACCAAGACCCTTCTCAGGACTCCTACTATGACGACCCCTCAGGGTCTCAAGAATCAGGGTCTCAAGGGGACCTTTATAGTCAAGACCAAGACCCATTTTATGACAACGATGATGACAACATTTACATAATTCAGTCGCCAGACCACCAGGACCAGCCGATAGCAGATTTACCCTTTGAAAACCAAATACAGTACAATGAACTGCTACTAAAGGCTGCGCAACACTTTAATATCGACACTCAGGACGCACAGGTCGACAAACACTTTGTGGAAGACATCCTGGGAGACAACAATTCTGCCTCCGAGTTTATTTTGCTCATGCAGTCTGAACAAAGAAGCATCCAGTCATCCCTACAGATGCCTAGGTTCACAAGGGCGGTCAACCCCAGAATAGAAAAACAGTTCAGATCAGTGCCTACTGACTAACCACCAACAGAAAAAGGGTTGGTACTCCCCTGGCATTGGCAGAGGCCCTGCCAGACAAGGAAAGCAAAAACAAGATATACTTTTGGGAGAAAGGTTGCCTCCTCTGCAGCATACCAGACCAGAATGGCCAACAACACTACGCTTTTAGCTAGTTATGACTGCCACAAATGGGATGACCTGGAATGCCAAATTGAAGGCACCCTGGAACCCCTACAGGCTCAGTTGCTTCAAACTATTTCAGAAGGCAAGCAGATATCAAACTGAATCTTGAAAAATAACTTTGATTCAGCAGATAATGCAGGATGTATCATAGCAGAGGGTACGCTCATCAAGCGCCATGCCTGGCTCAGATAATCGGGGTTTTAGTCAGAAACTCAGGCAGCCCTCTTAAACATGCCAGTGGAGCCTAATGTGTTATTCGGGAAGGCCGTCGAAGATGCCCTTAAGAGTGCCAAGCAGGAGTATGGCACTCAAACAAGCCCTATGTTCAACAGAGCTTCTCAAACTCTAGAAGGGTTTGGGGTCAGGGCGCTCAACATTCCTCGGGCCAATAGGTCAAGGTTCCACAACTCCCAAACAATGACGCCCCACTTCAGGTCCCCTCCCATGCCACTCCAGTAGGAGGCAGAATTTCACACTTTACCCATGCATGGGAGGGGATAACATCAGGCAAGTGGGTGTTGTCCACCATGGCAGGCGGATATTGTATCAAGTTGTTACAAAAAGCACTCTAACAACTGCCAAGACAAAGGTCGTCCCAGCAAACCAGGTAAACAAGGATATTTATTCAATGTACTTCCTTATGCCAAAGAAAGACCTTTCCAAGCGTCCAGTATTAGATCTACGCCCTGCAAAAAAATATGTCAAACCCCAGAAATGTTGCATGATCACGCTCCAAGAGGTAATCCCACTCCTAAAAAGAGGGGATTACATGGCAACATTGGATATGAAAGATGCATACTTTCATATTTCAATGCTCCCAGTGCATATAAAATATCTGTGCTTCAAGATACCGGGAGTTCACCACCAGTTCAAGGTACTCCCCTTCGGCATCGCCTTAGCAACAGGAGTATTCACAAAGGTACTTGTGGTGGAGGCAGCACAACTGCACAGAAAGTCCACCCCTATATTCCCTCACCTGGACGACTTAATAATTACTAATTAACTTACTAATTAAATTACTAATTAACAGGGATTCTCCTCAAATTTGCCAACAAAATACTCAAAAGACAATAGACCTTCCTTTCAATCTGGGCTTCTCTGTCAACAAAAAGATATCACGCTTAGTCCCCAGCCAAAAAAAACAATTTCTAGGGGCTATTCTAAAGACAAAGGAGGAGCTGGCTTTCCCCTCAAACGAGAAAGTACAAAACATGCTGTTGCAAGTGCCTCACTACCAAGTCAGTAGCCAATAACTGTATGCAAAGCAATGTGCTTGCTCAAGATGAGAGCCTCATGCATTCACTTAGCTATACACGCGCACCTGCGCATGCGTTCAATGCAGGAATGGGTAGCAAAACAATGGTCTCAGGCAAGCGGTCAGTGGGACGATCTATTGGTTGTTTCGCTAACCTTGGTACAGACTCTTCACTGGTGGTCCAGAAGCAACCTTCTCAAAGGAAAACCCTTTCGCATTCCACCACCACAAGCAATCCTCACTAGAGATGCCTTAGTTGCCGGATGGGGGCTCACTTTTTCCACTACACAGCCCACGGCCAGTGCACATGCGCTACAGCTCAGAAACATATCAACTTCCTGGAACTATTGGCAGTCCTCAAGCCTCTTCAAGCTTTTCAGCAACATCTGGCAGGTCAAACAGTGCAGGTCCTCACAGACAGCACCACTGCCATGTTCTACCTAAACAAGCAAGGAGGCACACACTCTCAATGTCTGTCCAAGCCATCTCCAAAAATATGGAAGTGGGCACTCAAGAGGAACATGTTCCTAACATCTCAACATGTTCCAGGGGAACTCAATTCTCTGGCAGACACTCTAAGCACATACCCTCTACCAGAAGAATACGAGTGGCAACACGACAGAGATATCCTAGACAGAATATTCTCACAATGGGGTCACCCTCCATTAATTAGACTTGTTAGACACAAGCCTAAACGCACAATGCCCATACTTCACATCCAGGTTTTCCCAACCAGGATCCAAGGGGAATAACCCTGTGGATGAACTAGTCAGGGAAATTTGCTTACGCCTTTCCTCCCTGACACCACTCCTGAGCAAAATAGTGAATATGCACCAGGAACAGCTAACTCTAATCCCTATGGGGGCCAGACAACCTTGGTTTCCACATCTGCTCAAACTGGTGAAATGCGACCCAATCAAGCTCTCGTGCCCATACAACATGCTAACACAACACAAGGGAGCATCCCTCCACCCGCACCCTCAATCTATGAGCTGGGCAACTTGGCTCCTGAAATCATAGTATTTGCCCACTTGAATCTTCCACAAAGGTGCATGGACATCCTAAAAGAGGCAAGAAAACCCAACACCAGACACTGCTATTTCAATAAGTGGAAGACATTTGTGATATGGTGGACATCACAAACACTAAATCCAACAGAATGTTCTCCAGCTAACATTCTACACTACATGCTTTACCTACTAGACTCCAGCCTAGTATTTAATACCATCAAAGTTCATCTGGCGCCTGTCAGCTTACACTTCACAGAACAAGGTGTCCTGGCGGAAAGTTCCTGTAATTAAGGCATTCATGGAAGGGGTAAAGAGGCTATACCCACCACCCCCCCCATTTCCAACCCTTCTCTGGGTTGGGATATCACTGTTGTGCTCTCAAAGCTCATGGGTCCACCCTTTGAGTCTGTGCACAAGGCCAGCCTAAAACATCTGACTTACAAGACTGCATTCCTAGTAGCTATCACATCTATAAGATGAATCAGTGAGCTACAGGTGTTGTTCATACAAGACCCTTTCTTCATAATACACAAGGATAAGGTTGTCCTCAGAACACATCCTAGGTTCTCACCTAAGTTCATTTCAAAGTTTCATGTTAATCAATCCATAGAACTCCCTACCTTCTTTCAAAATCCATCTAACTCAGCAGAAAGAAGCCTCCATACACTTGATGGTCAGAGGGCGGTCTTGTACTATGTAAACAAAACGAAACCTCTAAAGACAACAGACCAACTCTTTGTTTCCATAGCACCTGCAAGAGAAGGCGATCATGTCAAAGAACGCCATCTCCAGATGGATAGTTAAGTGCATACAGCTCTGCTATTCCCTATCCAAGAAAGTCTTACCTTTCACCCCCAGGGCTCACTCTACCAAAGGTACAGGAGCGACCCTAGCTTTCATTGCAAACATCCCTCTAGACGCCATTTGCAAAGCTGCTACATGGAGTTCCATCCATACATTCACACAGCATTATTGCATTGACACACACTCTAAAGCACATTCACAGGTGGGACAAGCGGTCCTAAAACATCTCTTTGCCGCTGTACCTTCTCACTTACCACCTCCTTCTCCAGATACTGCTCGATAATCTATGCAGAGCATGTGATCTAAGCAGTTCCACAAGCTCCAGAAGGAATACATTACTCACCGTTATCATATTTCTGGTGCTTGTTTCTGCTTAGATTCACATGCGCCCACCCTTCCTCCCCTTCTGCAGTAGAAGGCGCCTAGTTGTTTTCTGGGCTATCACTATTTCTGCTATTTTACATCTGTACTCACGCTACACTTCATGCAACCTCATGGGACCTCAATGCGTGAAGGACCATGGGTACAGTACACATCACACTAGGGATAGTATTATTAACACGCCCTGTTGACGTCCATTTATTGAGTTTTGAAAACAAATCTTCTAATACTCTGCAACTTCCACTAGATGTTGGACTATGCAGAGCATGTGGATCAAAGCAGATCCAATCACCAGATATATGATTATAATGTATCCCATATATAAAAAGGAAGTTTGTGGATATGTATTTGTGTCTGTTTGAAATTTTAAGCATGCTTCCCAACATGCTACCAACCTGAAATTTGGCATGTAGGTAGGTTCCATGGTTTAGACAATGTAACACATATACAATATACCTTTTTATCTGTTTTTCTAAGCAATGTGCAATGCTTACCCCTATCATATGGCTCTCTGCGCCATAGTTCTACGTTCATTGTTGCTAAAGTTCAGCAGTTCATGAAAACTTCAGCAGTTCATTGCTCCAAACTTTCCACACTATCAGCATTCTAGCTGACATTAGTGGCACTCACTTTTGAAGTCATGCGGGTGACACAAAACAGTGCTTTTGTAGTAATACGGGCAATAGGAAATGGTGCACGACTCTTCTATAGTGTCCGCAATTACATTGTCTGTTACATCGTGGCAAATCTCTCATGATAATTACAGTAACTTAATTTCCCACGGACGTTGATGAATGTATGCCACCTCAACAGTACAAAGCTTACATGCTTCCGCCGTACACGTATGGGTACAGCACTTCAAGCTTACACACTTCAACCCTAGACATACAGCACTTATGTTGAGGTTGCTGCTGCCTCGATTTAGATTGAGACACCAATAATGTTGCTGTGCAATCTCAATGCTCCAACTCAAAGTAGCTGGAATTGATTTATGGGATTCAGGCCTTTCTCATGGTAAGCTTTATGTGGTTTTCTCCAGAGTTGGAAATAAAGACAATTTGCTCACACTAGCTCCTACAGGAAAGACTATCAATATTGTCTACTCAGAAGCATTGGCTTAGTTAATGAAATACACTTCAAACTAGGACTGAAATAGGATTTACTGTGCGAAGCACGGGTACACCTGCTAGAAGTATATGATGCAACACACCTGGGCTCATGTGTCCACGCAAGACCCATGTGTCCATTTCACTCTTCATTTCACAATCTCACAGTAAACGTGTGTATCCAAATCTGTACTAATCAACACTTAAGAATTTGCAGCTCACCATTTACTCTACTGCCACCAACCCCCACCTTCCTCCATTGCAGAACATAATCCCAAAAAGCCACAAAAATAGCATAAGCCAGGTTATACAAGATTCAGTTATTTTAAATATATATATAAATATATATATATATATAAATATATATATATAAATATATATATATATGCTGCATATCATCAACGACTTTAACAGCACAATTGTCACACATCATCTCTGTAGGGTATTCAGCCTTATTTATATCGCACAGCATCTCTGTGGAGACTTTTACATCATTATAATCACACACCATCTCTATGGGGACATACTCATCATTATCACACACCATCTTTGTGGGGACTTGAACATCATTATATTCAAACACCGTCCCTGTGGGGTCTTCAGCCTCATTTTTATCACACAGCATTTACATCATTCTAATCACACATCAACTCTATGGGGACATAATCATCATCATTATCACGCACCATCTCTGTGGGGACTTTAACATCATTATAATAACACACCATCACTATGGGGACTTAATCATCACCATTATCATGCACCATCTCCATGGGGACTTTAACATCATAATAATCACACATCATCTCTGTGGAGACTTTAACATCAGTATATTAAAAATCCATCTCTGTGGGGTCTTCAACCTATTTAATCACACACCGTCTTTGTGGGGACTTCATCATTACCATTATCACACACCATCTCTGTGGGGTCTTCAACCTCCTTTTTGGCACACACTATATCTCTGGGGACTTAATCATCACCACTATCACACATTTCTGTAACAAACTTAAAATCATTATACCCAGATGCCATCTTCATGGGGACATAATCATCACTGTTATCAGATGCCATCTCTGTAAAGGATGCTAATGTCATCATAAACCATCTTTGTGGGGACTTAAAAATCCGAATATACATAGACCATCTGTGTGGGGCCATTGGAATCATTACAATCAAACACCATCTCTGTGAGGATTTTAACATCATTATATTCAAACACCACCTCGTTGAGGACTCAACATCATTATCACACATAACTAATGCAATTAAATGTCTTTAATAGAGTAGCTCTGACATTTTTGGGGTTTTATTGTACGGGATTCAACTAGCGGAAACTGGTGTTGGGGTCTTAGTAGGTTAGAAGGGGAGTCACCTGTAAAGCCAGCAGTGTTGACAAGTGGAGGCCGGATGTACCTCAGTGCCCAATGCCGATATGGTTCTGTGTGGTTTGTGAAAGTGGCACTTGGATTTCTCATTTATATGGAGGTGAGAGCCCAAGTTCTATTAAATGAAAGTGCTAGTATGGTGAGTTAGCCACTGGATTAGGTGAGAGCTTTGGCATGCCTCCATCTTGTTCATGTGATATTAATCTGCCTAAGGCTGTCATGTGTGAGGTGGTTATATTGTGTAGTGCAAAGCAGTAGGTGAAGGAGAGGTTTGTTTTTTAGGTGGAGAATAGGATATGTGAAATGAGGACAAACGTTGGGGAGTTTAATACTAGACTGAAATGATTGAGTTCCCATCTTTTCTTGACCTCTGTGTGGCCTCTGTGTCTCTTTAATAAAAATGATTCTTATCACACACCATCTTTGTGGGGACATTAACATCATTGTAATCACACACCATCTATGTGGGGACTTAAGTGTTATAATCATACACCATCTCTGTGGGGACTTTAGTATTATCATAATCACACACCAGCTGTGTGGGGACCTTATCAAGATTATACAGGAATTGCTGTGGAAAATTTAAATTGACCATAATCGAACATGATCTTTATTGGAAAGGTAACTTCACTAATATTAAACATGGTCCAAAAGTAGATGGCAACATCTCACCATTCATAAAGAGGAGATGTGCAAATAGGGAAGATGGTGCCTGTGAAATAATTAAATGTGAATTTGAAATCCTGCTTCCTTTTTTTATCACAAAGTGTAATCCTGGGTCAATCCTGTTATCTGCTGTGCCACAGTTCTCTTTCCTGAAACATTTTTATTGTTTATAATAGCGTTTACTGCCTGAACAAAGTGATTTTAAGTTTCACATGCAAACTAAACATCTTGCAAATGCAAAACCATCATAATCCATCTGTTGTGGTGCCTAGAGTTCAGGAAGGTACTCGTATATAACAAATATAATTGTATATTGTATACTAAGTACTATAAAGGAAGCATTTAGTCATTTGCTTATTATGCATACCATCCCAAATAAGAATAATGTAGTACGTCCCCACAAGGATGGTAACACATGTTCAAGTCCCCGCAAAGATGGTACCAAACACGCAACTAAAAATAAGTATGGCAACTGTTCATATTCTTCGAGGCACTGTCTGCTTACCTGGACGTTGGTGGAATAAGAATTGTGCACAACACTGCGAGCGAGGGACGCTCTTGTTGTGCTCTGCTTCCTGGAGGGGGCAGGTACTGCTGAGATCACGTGACTGCTCACGTGATCTTCTTCGTGCTTTTTAAACGGACCACAGCCGCCCGAGCGGCGCAACTGTTCATATTCTTCAAGGCACTGTCTGCTTACCTGGATGTTGGTGGAATAAGAATTGTGCACAACACTGCGAGCGAGGGACGCTCTTCTTGTGCTCTGCTTCCTGGAGGGGGCAGGTACTGCTGAGATCACGTGACTGCTCACGTGATCTTCTTCGTGCTTTTTAAACAGACCACAGCCACCCTTGCGGCGTAAAGCCCTTCGGAGATAAGCCCTCTGGCTGTTAAGTGGCTGTTAGGCGCTGTTGGCGCTTAGCCTAGCAGGAGACTGCGGAGGTTTCCCTCTTTGATCCTGCTAGGTGCTTTTGGATCATTACGTGTCATTTACTCTGGTCCAATCTATCTGCCACACACCAGCTTCGCATTTGCGGAGTGCACGTTAAGTATTATTGTCCGTTTGTTGGTTTGTTCGAACAAGGGGGCGAGGCAGTCCTCTGTGTAGTTGCTTAACCAAGATCTTCCTTAATATTATTGTGTACACTATATTCTAACTGAGTGTAGCTTTATTTAACAATGGCCCAAGGATTGCGGAGCGGCCGTTGCACGGAGGTTACTAATAAAGCTCTAACAACATCTAGTATAGATTCCATGGTATGTAAAGGCTACACTTCATATCAGCAACCCTTATTAATGGATGCTCTGACAGGGGGCTCTTCGACAGCCATTGATCAACACAGAGTATTTAAATCAAAACACTCACCTAGCCCAAGTTCATGCTGCATCATTTGAGTCTATGGATGTGCACACACAGGATGCAGTAAGTGACCCTGTAGATATGAACACGAGTGATTGTCTGATTGTATCAGCCCCATGTACCCCCAGTAAAGAGCAATTTAACACCACCATGCAGAGAATGGCTGCACTAGATGCACAAATTAATCATTCTATCAGCATGATGACTCCCTTAGTACATAACACAACAAACATGGGCAATCTTAGTGAACCTAATGGTAGGCAATTTTCTAAGATTGATGACCATGTAGTACATGAAAAACAATTGAGAAGTACCCAGCACGCACTTTTTCATTCCCCGAACAGATCAAAGCCCAAAGTAAGTGTTTACGGGATGAATCAGTGGTGGATAATAATGAGGACGGAAGCGAACACTCACCAACTTCTCTTCCGGTGATTACTAAAATCTTGGATCTCCTTGACAAGGGTCATGAACTTACACACCTTGAACTCAGGGAGACCAAGGCTATTTTATATCATCTATGTTCTAAAATGGATAGAATTGAGGGGTTTATAAATGCAGTTGATACCTTTAGATCCCTTAAATCCGAAATTGGTGAACAAGGATCTAGCGATGTAATTATAGGGAGTTCTGATAAATGTTCAAACTGCCTAAAATGGAGTAACCATGCTTCCTTAATAGAACCGGTAAAGCATAATTACGAAAATGATCTGAGAGAGATCAAAGCATCAGTTGAAATACTGAACAACACCATCGCAACTCATCTGTTTAAAAGGAATCCGCCAGTATCGGCATCCTTACCGTTACCTGATAGCCCATCTACATTAGTTGAAATAATTGAACAACAAAAAAAGAAGGAGCTTGAAAATGTTGCTCCTAATGAGGCTTCTGCTTTTATGTCTCGTCGAGCAAAAAGAATGCATATGCACGCTGTGAAGAGATATGCTAAGCGAAGGAAGGAAGCAATGGTTCAAAAGGTAAGAGATTTAGCTATTCCAAAGCTAGAACTAACTGATGAAGAACATATCGATGTAGAACAATTGTCCAAAGAAAGTCAGGATGCCTTGACTTCGGTCATTACTTTGGTAGAGGAAGAGAACCAAAATAGCAATAAAATCGACTCAGAAACAAAACCAGCAGTTCCCCTCAAGTCTCAAACTCTGAAGCCTTGTAGTATAAAGCTTGTGAATAATTTTTCAGATGATGCATCCAATCTTCAACCCCTAGTAGAGCTCAAACATACAAGATGCCCTTGAAGGCCTCAGAAAATGTTGTGAAAGAAGGTGGGACATCTGCAAGTAAATTAATAACAGGTACTGAGGCCAAAACTAATTTGAACAGTTACTTTCCAATAATAGGAAGAATCTGTACGAAGATTGCCGATAACACACAACATGGTGCTTCAAGGTGTGTAGATCCACATCTGCCATTAAGAAAATCCTATAGCGAAATATGTTCGCATATGGTGTGTAGGGAACCAATTGTGAACAATAAAGGTGATCAGAGTAAAAAAATGTTTATAACTGAAGTAAATGGTATGGGTAAAAGTACAGAAGTAGAGGCTGTCGAGACCACCAATATAACAGCTGATGGGTTGAATACGATCAAGTCAATAATGACAGTACATAGTATCGGCAAAAAAAACACATTGGTAGATCCATCAAAGAATTGCTTCACTGAAACTATTAACACTAATCATTTGTCGCATGTAGACTTAGGTGGTATTCTTCAGCCACCAAAATGTATACCCATTCACGGTCCTTCACAAGGTAGATTAGATTTACACTGTTTTAATAATATCAATACTTTGTTCAACCGTGATGAAAGTCATAACACACCGAGTAAAATGCTGCATTTTGAGAATCACAAAGCAACCATTAATAGTGAAGTTTTACAAAATCAATCTCTGAGAGGAAGAATAGGGGATATTTCAGTCTCAAATTCAAGTCAAATGAGTCCCCCACAACCAGATGTTACAAGGCAGTATATAATTGGGTTTGAGGGGAACGCTGCAGAATTGATGGATAGACATATTAATCGATCATTTATCTTCTCGTTATTCTCCAGAATTCCACAACTACGAATGGTGAACTCGGAGGATATTTCTAGGTTATCTATGGCCAGATCAAATAACCATAAAGCCATATGCTATCATAGTTCAGAGGCTATTATGAAATTTATTTGGTTCTGTCGCAATGACATAAAAAGGGAAGGTTTAGTACTGTTTACTTTTTAGACGGAGGAGGATGCTGTTGCTTTCTTACAACCCCCTAGACCCTCAGAGGAAAACTGTAGCAATTTGAGTGTCCGACCATGAAATTGAAGGAAGGTTCAGATGCGGATATATTTGAGCTCCTTAATGCTGTTGCCAAATCAAAAGGACTAACATGGTTGGAGCCTATGCTCATGGCCATTCTGAATTCTAATTCTCCATCTACAATTAAAACATCTGTTACATAGCCATCCAACTTCACAAACCTTAAAATCATGTCTTGGAATTCATGTGGATTTGGGAATTTAATGAGTTGGCATCATAACTTAAATAAAGATGAAATACCTATGATAATTATTATACAGGAAACCATGAAAACTGAATCCTTGACAATGGCGGGTTACTCCACTTTTAGTTCGTTAGCTAAAAAACATTTAAAGGGACGCCCCTCTGGGGGTCTAGCAATTGCAATCCATACTTCACTTAAACTCCAATCCACATTACTTTGGGATTCTGCAAGTTTACTAGGCATTCGCCTGGAGACACCTTTTAGCAGATACTCCTCATTGATTGTGATTTCTTTATACTGGAATCCTGCGAATACAACATTAGACGAAATGCTTGATGACTTGGATACATGTTTAGAATTTATTGCTGATAGGTATCAGTTGTATGAGATTTTAATTGTGATTGTAGAAATGTGAATGAAATAGGCTCTGCTAAGCTATCAAATTTATCGTCTACGAGAGGAGCCAAGTTCAGAGAACTTTTAACTGATTGGGACTTTGATCTCCTAGTGACCAATGAAATGAATTTGAGAACAACATGGGAAAGAGGAGAGAACAAATCAATGATAGATTTTATCTATGCCGCTCATAATCTTATTACTTATATGGCTCCTCTAGAAATAAATAATATTTTCATCAGTGATCATGCACAATTGACTACATCCTTGAAACTGAAATGTCAACAGCTCGGAGTAAATAGTACACTGGTAGTGGTGGAAATTAATCGTACCCAACATTCCATTAGATGGAACAATGGGATATGCAATCAAATTGTTAAACAGATATCGATGGAAGTAGGGAGGCAGGACCGCATACATTTTAAAAGATTGTCTAGCACTACATATTCAGAAATAGTTGCAATAGTATTGAATAGATTTCAGAAAAATCAAACCTTAGTACAACATACTCACACCTATGATCAAAAATGTAAATTATTTTTTTTTTTTTTTTTTTTTTATTTATTTGTATATAATCTTTGTTAGATTTTTACAAAAAGGGTTCTCATGATTACATATAGCTGGGAAAAGACGAAGTGTATAGGGTTGCAAGCTAATAAGTGTTTCAAGCAATGTTAGAGTTTACATCATCCATGGTTTGTCCAGGTTGAAAAGGGAATGGAATGACTTTTCTCGTTAGATGTCACAGATGGCTAATCTTTTCCATGGTGATGTTTAGTAGCTTCGCCGTCGGGATTAGCCATCTAGTTCGGGCTCCTGTAATTAGGCGGGACCACCACGTATCTTCGTCATTAATGAAAGAGTTTGTGAGCAATGGACCAAAAAAAGCGTCTCTTTCCTGGGCAATCGCTGGGCAAACCATGAGGAGGTGTCTTATGGATTCTGTAGTTTCAGAGTTTTTACAGAGACGACATGATTTCTCGTTAGTGGCTGCTCGAATGGCTAGAATTTCTTTTGTAGGGAGCAAATTAAGGCGTGCTTTCAGTAGAGTTTTCATTGACCACTTGCTAGGATATTTTTTACAATATTCCATAGGCTCTTTGAGTTTGTTAAATGCAGGTGGTAGGTGACCTAGCAGCTTGTTTGAAGTTGCTTTTTCATTCGTGGTTGTCCAGTCTAACCACTCCATTTTTGATTTTATTCTTAACGGATTCACGATAAGTTCGTCTTCTGAACAGGCTATCGCCTGCAGGAGTTGTTGCTGAGTTTCAGCCCAGTTCTTAAGTAGCTTGTTGTTTCCCTTAGTGATTTCTTCGTTGATCATACGGTATATTTGAAGACTCTCTGGATGCTTTATTTTTCTGAATAGTTGAATCGTACTTTGAGCCACTACTGCAGCAATAGAGAGTAGACCCAATTCGCGTCTTATTGCTGCAGAAGATGTAGATTTAGGAAGGCCAAGTACTGTTCGCCAGATGTGGCCTTCTAGTTTGGGCCAGATCGTCGACGGGATTGTGGGTGTTGCGTCCATACCGTATGTTAGAGACGGGATTACTTTAGCTTTGTAGAACTGGATTGCAGGGAGGAGACTGAATTTGCCGTACTTTCTATGAACTGCTCGAAGCTGGGATGTTAGATGTTTCGCCTTTGACCATAGAGTTTGTTGCATTGCACTTGCGTTCTTGGAGCTGTCAATTTCAACTCCCAAGTATTTAAACGTTGTAACAACTTCAATTTTTGTTTGATGCAGAAACCACTGTGGGTTTTCTTTCCTTTTGGTCCCCTGTTTTTGGAAAATCAGGACTTTTGTTTTTGATTTATTTATCTCTAGGTTATTGTCCTTTGTATATTGAGCAAGATTGTCGAGCTGTCGCTGGAGTCCGACCTGCGTATGGTCCAAGATTATCAGGTCGTCGGCGTATAAAAGCCGGCTGATTCCTACATTGCCGATTTTAGGTGGAAATGACCTGATCGTGTCTTGAGAATCTTTAAAGTCTCCTAGGAAAGAAATAAAGAGTGCGGGGGCCAGCGGACATCCCTGCTTTACTCCACGATGAGATGGAATTTGTTCTGATAGAAGACCTTGATTGTTCAGGCGAACGGCCACCCTGGTGTTCGAATGAAGGGCGATTATGGGGTCCAAGATGTCTTCAGGACACTCCCATGCTTTCAATTTGTTCCACAATTTAGACCTGTCGACTCGGTCGAACGCCTGGGAAAGGTCAACAAATGCTAGGAAAACTCTTGGTGCTCCAGACAAGACTTTATCTTTGATAATGCTCAGGATCATTATATTAGCTGCCGTACTTGCGTTTTTTTGAAAACCTGTTTGTAGTGGGTCTGCCGAGGGGGATAGCCTTACCCAGCTCTGGAAGTGACTCAAAAGCATCGTAGCGAAGACCTTGCCTATAACGTCCAGCAGGGCTATAGGACGATAGTTCGAAGGGTCCTCCCTAACGCCCTTTTTGAAAATCGGAACAATGACGGCCTGGGTCCAGGAATCTGGTATTATCTTTTGATCTTTACAGTCTTTAAATATTAAGCTCATTGCAGCTGCCCAGTCTTCTGGGTTTTGCTTGAGGTCCGAGTTTGCTAGCCCATCCGGGCCCGGGGCTCGCGAAGTTTTAAGTCTTGTGATGGCTCTTCTTATCTCATCCTCGTCGGAGAGGTCCACCCAGTTTCTCGTTGGCGTTTGCTTTGGAAAAGTGGTAGTAATTGACGGTGCTTCAAAAAGATCGAAAAAATGTTTGACCCAGTTTTTTTCAGCGACTGAGTTAGTCATAACAGCTTTCGGGTGATGGTTTGTTTGATTTATCATAGACCAGAACTCCCGCGATTTTTTCGAGGCTAACACCTTAAGCATATTTTCCGCATCGGCCTGGTAGAGGGAACTTCGTGCGTGTCTCAGCCACTGTTTGTAGTTCCTCTTTTCAGTGAGGTAGTTCTCCCATGAAGTGGTTGTATTTAAAGCAGCAGCTTCTTTCTTTGTTTTCCTTAGCGTCCTACGTTTGGTAGCCAAGTTGGCGTTGTACACATGGTTGTGCTGAAGCGCAGAATCGTTAAAGATTTTCCGTGGTTTTTTAAAAGGAAGAAGTAGTGGAATGTAACTGTCTCTGAAGATTGCCTCTTTGGTGTCGATGGCGGAGGTTAGTGTTTTGTAATTGGCAGTTAATGATTTAATGTCTTTGGTAGACATACAGAGGCGAGTTGCCTGGGAGTTTGTTTCAATCGATTGATTGTAGAATTGCTGGTCATGCGCAGCAGTTTTGCAAATAAGGTTCAAGAGATTATGATCGCTCTCCTTGGTTCTGATTATTTCAAAAGTGGATATTCGGTGGTAGATTAGTTCAGAGACAAAGATATAGTCCAGGGTGGCCGATGAATTGTCACGTTCCCATGTAGGGATCAAGTTTTGGTTCTTTGTTGTGTTTGCAGCGTTGTGGAAGTTTCTAGAGGTCATTAATGTTAGCCATTTTTTCCCCCTTTTCTCTGCCAGGGTGCTGGTTAGTGCGTTTGTTTTAGGCGCGTTTGAGATCACGCAGTTTGCGTTTAAGTCCCCACAGATAATAATGTTCGAAGTTTGATGTTTGATTCTAATTTCATCAATGATGTTAGAAGCGTCTTCACAGAAGATTTCTGGTGATGTTTTTTGGGGGTTCCAGTATATGTTCATAATAGCAAGTGGTTCACAAGAGATTTTGCCTTTTGGCGAAGATTTCTCCGGCCATGTAGCCAAAATTGCCAGCAGTCCGTAGGATGCTTCTATTTTCTTAGTGATGTGTATCCCTGAGCCTATACGGACGGCTATCAGTAGGCCGGATGATGGGCGGCCAAGAGGACCTTTGTGGGCCGGAGAAATCTCTATATTGTAGCCATCCAGAGCCGGTTTGTCCAGTAGCCAGGTTTCCTGGAGGCAAATGATGTCATGGGTTCCTAAGTTGTAACTGTTATGTTCGGTTAAGTGCGTATGGCCTCTGGTGTTCCATGATGCGATGGACAGACGTGAATTTTGTGGATCTTTCTGGCTCAGACAGTGGGGCTGAAGAATTGGAATGGAGCCCCCTGTTTGCTGCTATCTTTTTAGTCCTGGTGTTAAGACATCTCGTATCCAAGACCAGCGACCCTTTTTTGGCACACTGTCCAGGTTAGTTGTCAAGGGGTGTGGTGGATTTATCCTACTTTCACTTTCTTGGAGTGGAGAGAGTCGACGGTCTTGATGTCGTACTCTTGGGGAGTATCGGCGAGTTTGGAATCTCCCATATTCATGGCTTCTAGGGTCTCTTCTTGTTTGTGTTCTTTCGTTTTCTGATTGGTCGTGTCTAGGCTTGTCCCGAAAGCTGGGACGGTCTCTGTTTGATCTAGTAGAGTTGTAGTTGGATTCTCTCCGATAGGGTGAGGATTTTCTTCGTCCCGCTGAGCCATATAAGTCCTCCGTACGAGATTTAAATCTATATTTTTTGTTAGGTGGCGTCTTGGGGTTTTCTTTACTCTTAGTACTTGTATTCTGGGCCGGGACCTCTGTAAGTATAAAGCCCGATTGTTCTAGCTCTGTGTAAACGCCTTCTGGGATTTCGCGAATTGCCGATGACTTAATGTGGAGGTATGCTTTTGCTTGCTTGGATCTGTGATATGGCTCAATTAGGATGAAGTCGTCTGATTTTAAAGACCGAAGAGTATCCACTTGTTTTAAGATCTTAAGTACTGTTCTTCTATTCAGAATCAAATAGCGATCGTCCGTAATTTTTTGTTCGATTTTGAATAGACGGGTAGCTTTTGGTATAGAGACTTGAGAGCTTTGGAGCGTCTCCAGTTTTGTGCTTGACAGTTTTCGTTGTTTAGCATGTGTTTGCTCAGAAGAGATTGCCACGTGTTTTGAGATCTCCTTTTGGTGTAAATTCAGAAGAAGTGGAGGCAATGGTGTTGTACTTTTGACCTTACTCTCCGGATTGAAGTTGGTTGATGTCATCATAAGTTTGTCGTTTTTAGAACCAGGGGGTGTATTAGATGTTTCATCCTTAGAATCAGGAACACTTTCTACTAATAGTTCTAAGTTTTCTATTGTATCCCAGTGTTGCGTTAGATCGATCAAAGGGCTTCGAGACACAAATTCCTCACAGGTCCTGGGGGACGGCATAAAATCTGGCTTTTTGTTGGCGTTATTTTCACTTCGATGTAATGTAACCTCGATATCATCCCACCTTTTTTGTTTGTTTTTTGGTGATGGTTTTGGTGCTAACACTAGGTCAAGAGCGGACACTGTTTTCAGGTGGGAACTGTCTTGATGGATACCCGAAGCAAGTTTCAGCACGGGATGGTGTTCCCCTACAGATGTCGCTTTTTGAGGCCCTTCACTGGGTGAAGCAGGTTTAGGTGCTTTATTTAGTGTGCGGGTGTGCTTGTCAGTTTGTCTTGTAAACACCGGCGCGAGTTCTTTAGATGTAGCTGGTGGCGTTGTCTGAGTTTCTTTATCAATCAAGGTTTTTTTAACTCTGGTAGTAGATTTTAGAAAATTGATCTGTTCGTCTAGCAAAGCCAGTTTTAAGTCCCAAGTATCGCTATGTATCTTGTTCCTTTGATCCAGGGCAGTTATGAAACCTTCAACGAAGCTCAATTTGGTGTGCATCATTGCTGTGACCGTGATGTGATCTTTTAAGGAATCACTGATGTTCTCATACAATTTTCCGAAAGGTGCTAATGCTATTGTTATAGCTGACATAATGGTTGTAAGGTCAGGTTTTTTCGGAGTTGCTTCCTTGACACAAGGCGTAGATATTTCGCTGAGCCTCCTGTTTTTAGGTGGCGACCGATCCCTTGATCTAAGCGGTGATGAAGGCATTGGTGGCGCGAAGCTTTCGTCTGTCTGAACTGCTTTTTTCAAGTATATTGGTTTTGTCGAAAGTTTGTCAGGTTCCCGGTGTCCCGCTAATGGACACCCAGTGGATCTGTGTGGAATAGCGGGTGGCAATAATGCAGACGTTGCTCTTGTAGGTGATGTTTCTTTTAATGAGCTCTCCATACCTCTGGATTGTGGAGACCCGTTCGGAGATTGGTCTGTCGTGGCTTTAATACCACTGGGTGGTTGTATTTGCGATTTTGGTTGCGTTGGATTTGATTTAGGCGG
This sequence comes from Ambystoma mexicanum, assembly GCF_040938575.1. NCBI lineage: Eukaryota > Metazoa > Chordata > Amphibia > Caudata > Ambystomatidae > Ambystoma > Ambystoma mexicanum. The sequence continues at coordinate 240,274,941 of NC_090921.1, read as the reverse complement.
TCCACCTGGAATCGTTTTTATTGGAGTGCCATATTCCGTCGTCTTTTCAGAAAGGTTTATTACGGACGAATTTTGAGCGTCCGTAGATCTTGAAGCTTCTTTAGGGTCCAGCTGTTTTTTCAATGTAGGTTTCTCGATTGTGGATGAACCAAATGACTTTTCTTTTGTTGTTTGTATCACTTTCCTTACTTTGGATATTGGAGGAAAATCTTGAATGGCTTCGAGGATCTCCGCATCCGAAAGTTCGTGTGCTTGGTCCAATTTTCTTTTGCATTGTTTTTTGAAAAAATCTTTAAGTGCAACTGATAGGAGCGGGTGTGGAAGATTTTTTTTTGTTAATGATTTTTTTTTGAGTTTTGAAGTTGGTATATTCTGTGAACTCGGACTGAGTTCTTTCGTCCGTTTTTGACGTGATACTTTTACAACTTTGCCGGTTTTGTCAAGAGAAGCTCGTTTTTTAGATTTTTGATTCTTAGGGGTTTTAGTATTTTGTGACATGGAACAATCTGTTTCTATGTTGTCACTTAAATCTTTTTCTGTCAATTGTTGTCCAGCAGAAGTTTTTTTTGTGGTCGTCGAAGGGGTCTCTGAGGGTATTGGAAAGCTTTGAACTTTTACTTCTTTGTTTATATATAGTTCCGATGGTGAAGTCGGGAGCTTCCTCAATGATGCATTGTTACCCATTTTTTCGATTTCCATCTGCAGGCCTTCATTATTCTGCTTTTGCGAGTCTATGCTAGGACTCCTTGGCACGTGGATTTGGGCTAGTACCGTCGTACTTGCTGGTCTTACGTTGGTAGTGCTAGCAGTGGAGGCGTTTTGGCGACGGCCCTGCATGCTTTCAGTCGAGTCCTCCAAGGTTTGTAACGGGCAGAGGGAGTTGGACTCGATTGCGGGGGCGGGAGAGTTCACCTCCCCAGGCAGAGCCCTCCCACCGCTGCCCTTCGTTGGTTCCTGGCCCGGGACTTGTGCTCCGGCCGGCGGGCCGACTCCTGTAGGCGCGATATCATGTCGCTCCCCCTGCGGGACAGCCAGCTCAGGGGCAGCGGCCGGCCGTCCTCCGACAGTCACGGCCTCCGCTCCGCTCGCCGCCTCAAAGGGCTGGCGGTAAGGCTGGGAAGAAGAAATCGCACAGGGGGAGGAAGAGAAAATCGACGCCGCAGGATTCAATCGCGGCGAACGCAGCTCGCATAACCCCCCGAGGGGGGGGTGCGCCTCCGGCGCCATGGCCCGCAGCACAGGTGAGATTGGAAGGATTGGGGGCATGTTCGGGTCTTCTACTTGGGGCGAGACGGCAGATGGAGTATTGGCGAGTGTTAGTGCCGTTTTGTTAATAACGATGCCAGAAAAGTTGAAGTGGCTTGTAGGAGTTATATGAGTCATAATGGCTACATTCTTCCCAGTGTTCACCAATGGATTCGTAATAGAGGGATTGATAGGGGACAAAAAGGGGGAACGCCGAGTAATGTCAAAAGGATTTTCAAAGTCGAACTGTGATCTTGCCGTTCCTGTGACTTTGTTTGGTGAAAGAGTTATAATGGAAGGCGGATTGATAACAGACCTTGTTTCCTTCGCTTTTCTGGTTGCGGCCTTCTGTAGAGGGAGTACATGGGGTTCCGAGACCTTGTGATTGTGATTGCTCCTGAGTCTCCGTACTTCCCAAGCGGATTCCACAGGAGTTTTCAGATTGGAGAATTCTGGGGAAGGATTTACGGTTTCTTCAGTAACGAAGGTGGGCTCCATAGGGTCGGGCCCGCGGGGATCAGCCGCGGACTGCTGCAGACTGCTCAAGCCTCAGCTCACGGCTCCGCTCACGGCTCCGCTCACCGCTCCGCGGTGTATACTGTGTATAAGTGGGTCCTCCCACAAACAACAGAGTAGAGAGACTGCTGCAGACTGCTCAAGCCTCAGCTCACGGCTCCGCTCACCGCTCCGCGGTGTATACTGTGTATAAGTGGGTCCTCCCACAAACAACAGAGTAGAGAGACTGCTGCAGACTGCTCAAGCCTCAGCTCACGGCTCCGCTCACCGCTCCGCGGTGTATACTGTGTATAAGTGGGTCCTCCCACAAACAACAGAGTAGAGAGACTGCTGCAGACTGCTCAAGCCTCAGCTCACGGCTCCGCTCACCGCTCCGCGGTGTATACTGTGTATAAGTGGGTCCTCCCACAAACAACAGAGTAGAGAGACTGCTGCAGACTGCTCAAGCCTCAGCTCACGGCTCCGCTCACCGCTCCGCGGTGTATACTGTGTATAAGTGGGTCCTCCCACAAACAACAGAGTAGAGAGACTGCTGCAGACTGCTCAAGCCTCAGCTCACGGCTCCGCTCACCGCTCCGCGGTGTATACTGTGTATAAGTGGGTCCTCCCACAAACAACAGAGTAGAGAGACTGCTGCAGACTGCTCAAGCCTCAGCTTATTAAAAAGGGAAAAAAAAAAATCCTTAAGAGAATTGAAACAAGGCAAATTAAGCAATAGAAACACTTTGGAAAAACGACGCCAAATTATGTCGCTTTATAAACACAATTTAAAATTTGCGCGTATATCGAGACACAATGAGGAGAACTGTGCATTAATACGAGCTATTGTGTCATATGACACTCGCGTCATTTGGCGCACCATAAATGCAGACTCAAAAAGTGTTTCACTAACGATGCTAAATTGTATCTCAGAGCCAACGTGGGTAAAGTATATTACTGCTAAATACCAATTGCCAAATAAGTTTCAGACTGATATGAGTGTATCAGTAGATCTTGTTAAAATACCACGACCAAAGTGGAACCTTAGTGATATCATCTGGGCAATCTCACGCCTGTCCTATTCTAAAGCTGCAGGTCCTGATGGACTTCCCCCTTGTCTTTACAAGGCGGACCCTGCCATGTGGGCAGAAATCTTCATTATGAAATTTGATTCCATCTTTGCATCTGGGGAAATTCCACCATCTTGGGTAACGGCCAATATAGTCCCGATATTTAAAAGGGGAGATCCATCTCTGCCTGAAAATTATCGCCCTATTTCTTTAATCGATACTGAGGCAAAAAAATTGCAATTCTACTTTTACAAGATCTGGAGAAAATAATTGAAGCAAAAGGCTTATATTCTAAATACCAAACTGGTTTCAGGAAAAACATGAGCACAACCTTAAATGCAGTTACTCTTGCCCATGCCATAGCTGGAGCTAAGAACAGAAATTCGAATCCAGTATACATTGCAATGATAGATATGAGTGCAGCTTTTGACAATGTAGTCCGCAATCTGTTGTGGAGGAAAATGCTGAATAAGGGAATTCTGAGTGCTTTGATGTTTTGGATTATGAAACTCCATACAAATACATCATCTTGAATAAAAGTTTCAACGGATGGAGGCACCACAGTTCTGATAAAAACAGCATTAGGGCTAAAACAGGGATGAAATTTAGCAGCAACCCTGTTCAACCTTTATATATCGGATCTGGACAAAGATTGGGAAATCAGGAGCATGTTCTCTGTGAAGGTTGGGACTATTTCCTTGAAGTGGATGGCCTTTGCAGATGACATAATCCTGTTTGACCCAACACCGGCGAGGTTACAAAGCAAAATAACACTCTTTGTGGAATTCGCAAATGAACATAATTTGACTCCAAATCCGGCAAAAACTGCTATCATGCATTTTGGACCAAAACAGAAAAAAGGTAATTTTAGATGGCATATTATGGACATTCAGTTAACATGTACTAATACTTCAATCTATCTAGGGTATCACCTCTCGGTTCAGAGTTCCGTAAAAACATGGATGGATATTCTAAAGAGTAAGACTAGACCGCTTCTTTCACAAATGAAAAAGATTTTTTCACGGTTTTGCTAATTTTCATTATTACCACTAATTGAATTTATGGAACTTAAGACCGAGAGTGTTATCCTTTATGCACTTGACAGTTGTTTATGTGACTTGACGGTTATGCTAGATTGCCTTCAGGGTTCATTGCTGAAGGCTGCAATGCACTTACCGATGTCGATACCCAATGCCATCATTCGACACGAATTGGGATTGGTCTCATTATCGACCCGGTGGAAATGGAGACAGCTTTCGAATTATGTGAAAATGCATTACCCACCTATAAATTCGATATATGTAGACATGAAAAAGATGTTATACTCAGACTCATACATTCCGGACTCATTTCGCAAATATCAGAGGAAATTGCAACATCTTTTGAGTGAAGCAAACATCACAGTACATGATGCATATTATCGCCCTTGCTATGTGAAAAAAAAGCTTTTTGATTTAGATTGCTGTCTAACTATTGATCGAATTAGGGCTTATAAATTATATCAAGAATACAGTGTATTTTTTAAAAAACGTATTCCACAATATGATCATATTAGACTATTTCCTTGTGAAACTACTAGGAAAGCATATATTCGATTCAGGCTCAATCTCTATCATACTAGAGAAAGGACCAAAAATTGGAATATAAATAATACAAAAGACGTAGTGGGGTGTCGATTTGACGACTGTAATGCACCACTTGAAACATTGAAGCACCTCATACTTTACTGTCCTCATTTTAAAAGAATTAGGACTGATCGATTGATGAATTTTGTTCACATTGATTATGAAGATTGTTTAGAGTCCTTATGGTCTCGAATGATGCAAGGAGCGCATAGTGCCTTAATCTATGCCGTGGTAAGCGTGTGTAAGCATATTGAAAAGGAACTTGCAATGTCTTGAAAGTTGAACTAATATTTAGTGGACAAATTTAATAATACCTCATATTTTATTAGTGATAGTGGAAATCCAATTAAAGAGCTCACTCAGGAACTATGTAAATGATGACCTTCACAAGTGTATGGCATAAATGGCAACATGAATTGTTCATATTTTATATGTAAAGATAATGATTGTTTGTATTAGAATTTTAAATCTGGATACAATGATTTTTTTTTTTGAATTTTATATCTGTGCAAAGGTTCTTTTTTCTGTAAATGAACTAAAAGCAAATAAAAGAATTAAAAAAAAATAAGTATTTTTGCAAATTTGAAGTTAGATCCTGTATTATGAAATTGTTCTGAGTATATTTCTGCTATTAACACATTTCCAGAACATTGGGAAAGGTTAGTCCCCACAAGGTAGGTAAAGAGACTGTGAGTGTGTGAGTGTGTGTGTGTGTGTGTGTGTGTGTATTATATTTATTTTCAGTGAAAAAACTTTGTTCAAGGGACGTTATGGTTCCAAGTAAAACGGAAAAAAACCCTGCAATTCGCCAGTTATGGTAAACTAAGCAACCATAACTCGCGCCACCACCGTGCACTGCTAAGACTAACACCCAGGACATCATTGATGACATCACATGTGCATTTACCTGTGCATTTACCTTTCATGAAAAGTCTGTACAAGGGATTCTTATTGTAATGTTAATAAAAAAGTGTCAAGGATCATTGGAATAAATATCATGAGGTACGTAGTGCATTAAGTAATGCATTAATCCAAATAGCATTGTATTATGAAGTTTTTTCCAATATACTAAGGTACACATGTAGTAACATAGCCATAGTGTGCAGCAGACATGATGGAGATGCAATATTAATAATCTTGCCATGTTAAATACTCAAATTAAAATTGCTTTCTTATTAGAGTCTTGCATACTGTAAAACATTTAATAAGTACCTAATCAAACCCACTTACTACATTATTGCATTACTACACACAACACACAAACAGACAACAACACATACAGTTCGAGTATATACAGGGAAAGTGAAGTAAACAAAAAAACAGCAGTATTATCCGACAATCTTCATAACCCAATTGATTATCTTCATGCACAGAAATGATTGCTCTGCTTCAAAGCTACTACTTCCCTATGTATAACTATCACATATTGTGACTAGGCGCTCAGGAAAGTAGTGTAAGTGCAATGTGTACAAATATGAGCATATCCAGGGAAAGTACACTAATAAAAAAATAGAACTATAAGACAGTGTTGCTAACCTTACTAATCATCTTCATACATAGAAAGCATTGCTGTCTTCCAAGTCTGTGTTTTCCCCTTTGTATATGCTTTGAGAGGATCCTAAGTGAATTACTGAAAGAACATATTTGAAGTATAAGTCTACAAATATAGTACTTTGTAGTATAGTATAGTGAATTTTTAGTTCCTGACTGTTACTGGCCTAGATATATCAGTAAAGGAAAAAAGAGTGAGCCAGACATGTGATGTCATCAGTGATGTCATCAATGACATTTGTGATGTCATCTTTGATGTCCTGGGTGTTAGTCTTAGCAGTGCACAGTGGTGGTGCAAGTTCTGGTTGCTTAGCTTACCATAACTTGCGAATTTCAATTTTTTTTGGTTTTACTTGGAACCATAACGTCCTTTTAACAATGTTTTTTCAGTAAATTTCATTGGTTTTTATTAGTGCAACTTAACCATAATGTCTACGAACATCTGACTTAATTCCAGACCTTCCGGAGAGTGCCACATGACCATATGCAGGCGTGCGGCATGATGACATGTCCGAGAAACTGTACGCACTTCACGATAAGATCAGTGCTTCGCGGACAGTTCGGAACTGCATTTTCTACTGATCTAGGAACTTTCATCTTCAAAATTTCCGTTGCACAGCTCCAACACCTCTTCCTACTCATCCATTAACAATCTAGTACACAGTACATACTTTTTGCAAAACTGCTATTTTTCTTATAATAGAATCAGCTAATACCATCCCTCCTCCCCAAGAGACACCACCACTGCTGTAATCAAGGAGCATGAGAAATACTGCTCCCAACCTTAGGAATAACACACGCGCAACATTTTCCCCTGTCCACCTGCCCCTCCATATTAGTGTTTGGTGCCTCTTCCCTCATTTCCCTCCTTACCATTCGTTCCAAGCTCTCCTGTCAAAAACAAATGCATCCAAAAGCAAAATAAATGTTCCTTTAGGAACCACCTTTCACAGTTAAAAAATAGAACTAAAAAAAAAAAGTATAACCTCCATCTACTTCATATTTCTCAGTAAAGTACATAGACTCAATAAGATTTCCATTTGCATTTTGTGTTTTGCTAATGGGAATATTGTGGCGTTCATCCTCCGTTCCAGGGACTGGAACAGTGGATACCGGCCCAGCAGTCCAAGTTATCAGCCCAAGCGAAGCGAGGGTGGATAACAAGGTCTCTGAACCATTATCCCCCCATTCCAGACCCTGAAATGGGGGATGAAGGCCATTAGCAGCCTAGATTCCCAAAGGGGAAACCCGGGGTACTACAAAAGAGGATTTTTCTTCCTACACCGGGACGCCTATGGCCTATGGCGTCCCGGTGTAGGAAGGAAAATCATTTTCCAAGATGTCCACCATGGAAAGGGAAGGCAGGGGTTCCATACAGGGAACGGCAAAGAGTCAGAAGCGGCTGTCAGTGCTTGTGTGTTTTGGGCATTGAGCAGTGCGGCTTGACACCTTACATGTACTCCTTACACTTACGGCGTACAGTGTTTTGCTGGGTCCTTTCCTCTACTCTCTTGAGAGATGGGAGACGGGACGAGACGAGAGACGTGCAGAGCTGTGGACTGAGGCAGAACGAGACGAAACGACTGGTGTGGCGTGGCACTAGAGGCATGTCGGTTGGACTTCCCTGAGTCCCCCCTCCAGAGCCCTCTTCTGGTTCGTGGTCTGCGTTCCGTACAGTGCAGTGAAGTGCGGCAAAGTTGGTAGCGGAGGTAGAGGTAAGCCAAGGGAAGCAGCGCGGCTTGACCTGGCCTCTTCAGAGCCCCCCTTCCCACTCCCACTCCCTTAGAGCTCCTCCTGGCTGCTGTGGAGCAGAGGAGCATCGGAGGAGAGTGAGGCCTCTACTCTCTCACTTAACTGGGGGTCCAGTTAGTGGGTTTGTAAGTCAGCCAGAAAGAGTACCTCCAGGACTAAGGTGTGGTCACCTAGAGGCCTTTCTTCCTGAATCTTCGCTGGATGATCTAGCCTGCACATAGAATAATAGTCTAATTCAATAATTTTTTCCCCCCATTTTAAACCTCCTGTTCTGCGAGAAGGAGAGGAGAGGAAGGAAAAAAAAAGGAGTAGATATGGAAAAAAAGGAGGGTGAGCGGATATATTTAGTAATATGAAGTTGCGTAGCAAGGCCCTTCTGGATGATAACAGATGCCCAGAATGGGATGGCTCCTACGTAGAGGAGTCAGAAAGTCTGGCATTACAAATTATGCCACATAGTTCACCTACCCCGAAAACTACCCCTACTATTTTTACAACGGCGCAGGTGCACTCCCCACGAACATTTGAAAATGAACCATCCACGGATATTACACACTCCTGGAAGCGGGGGCTACAATATACTCACAACAAACAAAATACAGAAAAAAATAGAAGACCACTTCGGGTTAAAGAAGCGAACAAAAAGCCTGAATAATCTCCAAAATGAGTCACTTGTAATACAAAGAACAGATGCACAAGACATTCAAGAGGACGAGGATTATTGGGCATCCCCACCCTCAAACACTCTGGAAAAAGCCAATAGCTGGAAAGGTAACGTTGTTCCCCAACGAATGGGGGTTGCTGGAATAGAGAGGGTCGCTGATCAAACAGAAAACCCGGCTACTCAGGTAACCAGTAAGACACAATCACCAAGGTCAGTTTGCCACTTTACGCCAGACAAAATGGATAATGCTCAAACAGGAGCAGAAACTCTCTCAGCTTTAAATTTTGTACTCAACTCCTTGGTGACGGTCTTTGAACACCTCAAGACAGAGGTGCAAGTGAAGGGAGGAACACTCTTGGAATTAGCTAGACAAACAGCTAACACAGAGTCAGCCCTAGTGGGACTGACCACGATTTTCAACTCAGTTACTATACCCTCATTAAAAGACCTGAGGTTGGAAACAGCAAAGCAAGGTTTAGACCTCTCAGCAATCCAGAGGATTCTAGAGGAGAAAAGAAAAGAAGAGGTTAGGCAAAACAATCTGATTATAGAACTCCACCTCTTACTGAAATCTCAAAACGGGCCAAATAATGGAGATGAGAAAGATCCGGGAAAGGAAGAGAGCCAAGTAACCCCTTTGATGACACACCACATTCGGAATCAGTCCTAGAAGAGTTCATAAGGTTGGCAAATGCAGCTGAGGAACCGGAAGATGGAGCAGCTGAACTTCGGCAAGCTCTTCCAGATGCTCTGCCTCAGAACCAAAAGGCTCATAATTCAGTATGGACAGAGGCTGGCAAACACCTCTCTGAAGGAAGAAGAAGAGCAAAAAAAAAAAAACTAAAAGGATAAGTACCACTGCCTTCCCAATTGCTCTTAGAAAAAAAATCCAAAAAATCCAGAGAAAAAAAGGAAAGGAAGAAAAATGAGTGCCAAAGAACCACCTACAAATAGTGGAGGAATAATCTGGTTGTAGGTCAAATGATCGAATCTAAGGGTCGACAGGTCAAATGGTCGACACCAAAAGGTCGACAGGTCAAATGATCGAATTTCTTTTTTTTTTTACATAATCTCACTAGATTAAGAACACATGAGATTATTCAAGAAGAAAATGAGATTCACTCATTCTTCAAGGGGGCAAAAAGAGACTTCAATGATAAAATACCCCCCATAAGCTCGTCTGGACAGAAAAAAGCTGAGGTAAATGCTGTGAACTCTAGACTAAATCAACAGGGATCACAGCAAACACAAACTACAACGCTAAGTGTGGGTTTACAGACAGAGCCACCATTAACTCCAATTGAAGAGCAGGAGCCTTCAGGATCAGGGGAAAAATAAAGGAAATGAAAAGGGAGGGATGAAAGTCTTAAAGAGCTGCCCCTCTTTAAAGGGCCCTCCGTGGGAGCCAATTTTCGCTAAGAAGGGGCGCAAACCTAGTGCAAAGACCTCGTTTGCCCCATCTGAAGAAATTGGTAGAAAAAACGCACCTATCTTCCTTAAACAACCCTCATTGGGTCACCCAGCACCCCTTCTTCCTGATGGAAGTAAAAATGGCTTGGGCAAAACGACAGTAATTGTGGAAGAGCAAAAAAATCTGACACCAAACTGTTCGGTTCAGGATCACTAGTTAGAGAAAACTCAGCCACAATTGCCCGTACGGCATCATCAAATGACGTAGAATATGCCATTCCAAAACGGTGACTTGAAGCGACAAATAAAATACCGAAGTATAACTCCCTTTGCAGAGGGGTGATTTTGGGTTATTTCAACAAGATCCCAAATCCCTTTCTTTTTGGGTCAGGAGACATAGAATATGTTAAGTTTCCTTCCAGCAATAATACAAAACTGGCCGAGGTGGGATTTACATCAACAAAGGCCTAGAATGCAATACAGAGTAACAAGATAGAACTGAAGAAAGTCAATCTACAGGTTTACCTCAACACACCAGAAGAAGGGAGAAATGCAAGAAGCGAAGATAGGAGGCCTAATGTAGGCATCTCAACTGGGCAGGTGTGAACAACAACTGGTATTGCTCCTACAAAATCTCCTGAGGCCGACAGGGATGCACAGGCCAGTACATTGGCCTACTTCCAGATATCCTCATGCAAGTCTAACAAAAACTAGGTCTGGGGTCGCAGACTCTTTAGGCAGGATAAAGTATCCATCTCAAGCTGGAACACTCGAGGATCCAAATCATTCACAACCAGCAAATTAAAAAATACCCTTTTTGGCAATATAGATTATTGTATGCCTTCAAGAGACGTGGTTAATCCATCCTATCATAATGGAAGGCTTTTCAATATTTACAACGCCAGCTAATCAGAAAGCAAAGGGTCGTCCGTCAGGGGGGATCCTGCTGGGAATTAACAACTCATTAAGCAAAGATGCCACTCTACTTTTTAGTAAAAAGGAAGGCCTTCTCACATGCAAAATCGGTGTGCAATCCTCAGTGGGCCAAGTGCAGATTATCGTGGTGAATGTTTATTGGAACCCTGCCCAGATTGAAATACAGAGGACACAGGAGGAAGGGCCCAGAACAGGTGCAGTACTAGGGGCTAACAAAGACTGTATACAAGAAGGGGTCCTGCCTGTAGGGATGCTATTTGGTTGCATACATATTCAAAATGCTAATTTATTTACATAAATGGCACACTGGCAGCATACTATTTACTGTCGAGTTGTGCAAAGCTGTGTAAAAAATGCAGTGTAGGCACTCGGAGTGAGTTACAATTTGTTTTACTGGTAGTGGACACATTCATTATTAAAGACATACATAGAAGTTAAAAAGGGTTCTGTGAGCAAATGTACATCAAAAAATTCTTAATAAACATGCAAGGGTGAGTTCCCTAAGTACATGAAAATTCAAACCAAGCACGTACAAGCATTACTTCATGCTAAATGTACATTATTGTTAATTATTTTCACATGTAGCGGAGGGAAATCAAACAAGGAATTTCCAACTACAAATGCATTACTTCATGCACAATTGTCATTTTCATGTGAAAACTGTAGGTAAGTACAAAAGATGGAAAAAGAGTCCCAAATCATAGAGTCCATAAGGTGCATACAATTCTGGACCTTGTATTTAGAAAGTGGACATCTTGTGTAAAGTTTTTAGGGGGATTTATTTCCTTTTTTAGTCCTTAAGAGGGTCTGTTCAAGCCAGGCTGTAGGGTGACCTTGTGATAAGTCGACGTCTAGAATATGAATCAGAAGGGGTTGAACCATTCAGCAGTAAGAAAATGTTATGCTGGTGGTCGCAGACGTTTCGGCATATGTTGTGAACAAGCTTTCTTATGGAGCCAAGGCGCTGATCCCCTGCAAAAAGCAGAGGGGACCGTCAGTTGGGTCGAAAAGGTGTCCATGATGTTTATTGCTCAGTGCAACTAACTACATGAGTGAAACAACATAGTTGACACAGACTAAAAAGGGTAAGATTAAAAAGAAAGGATAACATTTTATCTAGGAAACACAATTGCAAACGTGCACTGACCTGGACAGGGGTAGCAACAGGTGGGGTTGCCTTACTGGCTTGCAAGTTTGAGGTTGGAGGGTGGGTAGCCCATAGTTGAAGAGGCAGATCCGGCTTCTTCACCATCCAACAAGACTATGACACTAAATGGTGTTGTAGGGAAACAAAGATAGTGCACTCAAGAAAATGTTGTGGGAGGACAGTATAAAATTTCTGGATGCCAGAAAATGGCAAGAGAAGTAAAAAACTAGGTACCTTAATGTCCAAGATGAGGTTGGTGTCAGGATCAGGATGAGTCAACCACGTTGCCCCAGTGGGGCCGTGCAGCGCATAAATTGATGCATAAAAGACTGGGAAGGGACTATAAGCATTGGTCCCTCTCAAGAAGTATTACTCGTCACCAGCAGGACAATGAACAAATGCTTGCGGCTCTGTGTAAAGAAAACTCTCAACATTTTTGGACCATCATTAATAATGTGGGGAAAAAAACAAGCAGTAACAACATACAATGCAATCTGGTCACAGAAAAAAGCTGGATAGACCACTGCACTAAAAACTTTAAACATAATCCAGATTTCCAGTTCAGTAAAATAGGCGCCACAAAGTGGGATCTAACCTTTGATACCCAACTGATAGAGGATCTAATAATAAAAGCTTCTTCCCCAAAGGCAGCTGGCCCAAATGGTTAAACCAATCAAGTTTTAAAATACAACACCAAGACTTGGGCGAATCTACTCTGCCACCTATATAATGAAATCATACAAACCAACACATTTCTGTCCTCCTCAAGCAAGCTATCATAATCCCATTCTACAAGGGGGGCGATCAGTCACAACCTGAAAACTACAGACCAATCGCCTTCCTTGATATTGAGAGCAAGATATTCATGAGAATTTTGTTGCTGGAGTTGGAGGTCTGGGCAAAAAAGTCAAGAATATTATCCAAGTTTCAAACAGGCTTTAGAAGAGGGATGTCCCCAACGATAAATGGCCTGACTCTGAATCTCCTGGTCGAACATTCAAAAGAGGCGGGAGATGGTCCTTTATTTGGAGCATGGATAGACTTCTCTAGAGCCTTGGACTTGGTGATGAGGGAACGGCTTTGGAATAAAATGAGGGACTGGGGTGCACCGCCCAGTCTGCCAGCTATTCTAATGGAACTGTATAAAGATGCATCATTGATGGTCCGACTTGACGAGGCAGGCCACCTGACAGAATCAATCAAGGTGGAGAAAGGGGTTAGACAAGGCTGCTTGGCGGTGCCCTTTTTTTTCAATCTGTACCTTGCAGACTTGGGACCCTTTCTGCAGTCCTGGTTAATGGCGAGCCCAAAGCTAAATACAACCAAGGTCCACTAGCTTGCCTATGCTGATGACATTGTACTGATTGAAAAGACTCCCGTTGGTTTGCAACACTTACTGAATGGACTGAGTAAATATGCCAAAATAAATGGCCTTCTAATCAACCCCAAAAAAATCAAAAATCTTGGTGTTTAAGCGATCGAATAGGCACATCAATTTTGCAGGGTGGTTTTTGGAGGGAGAAGTTATCCCAAGAGTGGAGGAGACATTATACTTGGGCTACATAATCTATGCCTCACCAGTGATTGGGCAAATTCGAACAGGAAATAAGAGGCAAAGTAGAGAAAGTAGTCCCACGGATGAAGAAAATTCTGCGAGAACTTTGTAAATTTTCCATTATTCCCCTTCCTGAAGTTCTGTTGCAAACATAGTTCCAACAATTCTGTACGATCTGGAAGCAAGACCAGCAACATGGGAAATGGAATGGCAAAAAGTGGAAGGGCAGATCTGGAAAAAAATCCCTAGGCTTGCCCCTGAGCCTCCCTATGTCAGCACTCAGGTTCGAATTGGGCCTAAAATCGTTGAAATCACTGGCCAACTGGAGGCTTCTTTCACTTTATAGGCTGATAATTGAGCCGCAAGAAAATTCCTTGTATGAGGACCTCAATTATTACTTACAAACTCAGAAATCGAAGATCCTAATACATCTGGAACATACAATCTTATTGGTCTTGAGTGAAGCAGATTCATCCATCGAAACGTTGAAGACCAATCCCATGAAAGCGAAAAAAGACATCTAAACGTGGGATTGGATCAAAACCGGAGAGAAAATGCGGCAAATTAAACCCCGAAACGGCTTTTTAGTGGTGGATATCCAGAGACACATTCCTAAGAGCCCGCTTGAACTTAATCCACACAGGAGAAATACTAAACAATAGAGGGCAAAGCCACAAGGCAATTACATTATGTAAAATCTGTGAAGAGCCAGCTAAACAAAACCTGAGCCATTTACTTCGGTTATGTGGTGGTAGATGGGACATAAGAGTAAACTACCTCTCCAAATTTGTAGACAAGGAGAACTGGCTGTTCTCAGACATTTTTTGGAACTTGTTGATCTCATGGCATAATACCTTTATAACACTAGCGGTCGGCCAGATTCTCCAAAGAACTGGATTAACCCATAAGGCTGATCTGCATGGGGTAGGCAGAACATAGAAATCCAAGCAGTCACAATAAAGAAGCGGCAAAGCTTTGGTTGGCCTTAGAACAAAGACAGTAGTCCTCTGGTGGAAAAACTCTTTTTTTTGCTCTTTATTACGTTTAATAACCCACATTCACTGTTGTTTTAATAGTCAAAAGAAACTGATTCCTTTTCTTTGTTCTTTTCCTTTACTCTTACTCAAATTATATATTTTAAAATTAGTCACTAGAGTGATTATAGGAAATGTAACATGTTCTAATTACTGTAATTTTTTTGTAAAGGTCTATTTTTGATTAAAAAAAATAAAAAAAAATACAGGGCCCCTCTTCGCTTTCCATGGCAGCCTGCAGAAGGCAAAACAAAATCCCACTAACCATATTACCATGAGCACATTCTTCTTCCTTTTCAAATCTATCCTAATTGAGAATAACTTTACCACAAAGCCAGTCCCAGGTGGACATGACCACTTTAATCCTATGTTTTGTCCCTTCTGGTCATGGCCAGTAGCCACATTGTCCGGATCATAACATTATACCATGACTCCGACATTCGGGCCACTGCCCATGACTACAGCCTACCCATCAGGCACTAAAAAAAACATGCTTTTCGATCCTTACCAATGAGCCAATTTGCTGTAAATCCACCCACGTTTTATTTTTTCAAAACTTTCAAAATAATACACAAATCATTTGTCATATAAACTGTGTACAAAATTAAAACAAACTTTGTAAACTCATTCGAAATTACGTCTGAAATATTCCAACCATCATCATCACCCCTCACCTCCCCAAACATTATTGCATAAGTTCCACAAGTGCAATGCTCACAAAATATTATTGTCCCGAGGGTTTGACCATGTATTTTTGTACATATGTTGATTTATCACAAACATTTCCACATCAGCTTACCTCATTTATCCTCTTTGAGAAACGCACGAAATCTGGCAACAGGGCACGTCCATCTTGTGCTATTGTTAACCATTGCTGCATCGGCCTAAGGTAAACTGGCCGGATGTCACTAAATCATATGCCCCGCCCCTGACCCTCACATAACCAAACCTAGTGATAATTAACACCTTTCTCGGTGACGTTCCTCTTCAGCGTAGCCAAATGCGCCCATAACCACCTATGTGACTTGACGCAGAACCCAAAAATCAACACACATCGACTAACACATACCACGTCACAATTCAAATTATTAAACCGGTCTCTAAAAGAAAACAATAACAGTATACAATTTGTAAAGTACTTTTATTTCACAGTAAACTCTCAGAGAACATCCGACTGTTCCCATTTTCAAACAAATTGCAAATGTGTTTCTTCGCTCGTGATCGAAAATGTTAATGGTGAGGCACACATTCTTCTTTTTCCATACACAAAGTGTTTGTTTTTGATGAAGGAACCGCTTGGATCCCACAGTGATTCCAGAGCGTCTGCATCAATTTACGCCTAGACCACCATAAAAGATGTTATGTTACTCCTAATCGCTAGTGCAGCGTACAGACACATGGGCCCTGGGCGATCTTCCCACAAAACAGTCACAGTGATTCAGCTGTTGACGACTACATGCACCTGGCAAATAAAGAAACCATCAGTTGGCATCTGGAATCCATGGCAATCGCAGTAAGGCAGCATGTAGCTATTTGGAAAACATAACAGGAAATATGTATCAATACCCGACCGTTATTACAATATATGTATTGTTTTCTTAATTCGGCATAGAGTTTAAACTTATGATTAGCACACACAGCAAACAATCTCAAAAAAAGACAAAAAGAACCTAGAAACTGATACACAATTACATATGGTCATGCATGACATTTTAAAGAAATATAAGCGTTGAACCTGGGTGAATCTAGTTATAGTCGACATACACCTACATTCTGCACTCCCCATAACCACATAAAAAGACAACCACACAGAAAAATATTACTTGAGTTACATTGCCAAAATTAATCTTTAGATAATAATAGGTTAAAGCTCGTTCCAGTATACAGTCGTCAAAAGCAACTTACATAATATTTACCTATTCAGTCTCCATTCTCTTCGCGTAAATCAGTCCGTAATGCTCAATCCGCTTGCATCAAAGAATCTTCATGAACTGAATTTACAAGTTCATAACCGTATCAAATGTTCATTATTACAAACCTCCTCTCACTGACTCTTCACAAAAAAATCACTTTCTCTCAAGGTCAAAAAACAATTGACGCTTCTACTTTCTGTCCCATGCGTGGGCTGACTTGGCTCGCAACCAAAAAATGAAAGCTGGTGACCTTCACTCAGAATCTAAATACATTCTCACTTTGCAACAACACGGCTCAACGCACCCATGAGAACTCGTATTGTCATACACGTGCATGGCCGCTGTTTCCATCAAACACTGCAGGTGGCTGCCTCAGATGCCAAACTCTAGGGGGCGCCAATCTGACTCCAATTTTATTTTAAATACATTGTAACATAGACACATTACTCCTTCACTGGTATTTTACGCACAATATATTGAGGAATACCTCCAAATAGGGTGGCCAACTGTCACATCCCTTTGCGGGACAAAAGGTGGTGATGACGTCACGGCGTCATTCACCTGGCAAAATCAATGCATTGCACCCGAAGCTACTGACATGACCGGCCTGCAAGCCTGTCACGTCAGTAGCTGCGGTTGCAATGCAACGCAATAGGACTCTTATTTACAGATTAGCTGCCACTTGCCAGCCACTGTTATTCCCATTCGCGGGAAATGTATGTATATGACCCCCTCCCCGCTCGGCCCAACCCCCAGCATGACTAATTTTGACTTCTAACTTACTCTGTTAGATCACAAATTGTGCTCCAACAGAGCAAGTCAGGACAACCCGTGTCCCGCAGAGCCACTCGGCAAACTGCGGAACACAGGCGCCAATTGCGGGACAATCCCGCAAATTACGGGACAGTTGCCCACCCTACCTCAAATATACCGTATGACTTTCGTGACAAAAAAACACCACTTTTTTGCTTCTTGCTGCCACATCCCGTCCCACCCTCATCAATCCTCACCTCCCCAGACAGTATTTGATAAGTTTAACAAGTGCAATGTTGTGTATTTTTAATATGTTTTTGCAGCGATGTCTGTGGACACCAAAACACGGATCAAAAATGGCAGGCGCATCGGAACAATCTGACGCACTTCACGCTCTTCACCATCCAATGAGCGGTCACATGTCCGCGGACATGACGCGCTCGATTACCCAATCGGTACAGGGAAGTGTGTCCGCGGGGCAGATATCATTAATTTTCTGAGACCTACTTTTTGATCGTTTAAAAAAAAAAAAACTACTGGACGGATTTTCACCAAATTTACAAAACCACGCTTTCGAGACCAAACCGCTGCTCCTGCCGCAAATCTGTTGAAAATCCGTCCAGCGGTTTGATCTGTAGACGTGCGCACATTTTTTCCCCCATTCAGTCTATGGGAAAAAAATAGGTTTTGGGACCCCCGTATAACTTTGCCCCCCCTGGACCAAACCTTACCAAACTTTGCAAAAAAATTCAGAGTGGGCCATATACTTTGCAAATTTTGGTGAGGATTCGTCCAGGTGGAGCGGAGTTATAAGCCGCCCAAAAAGAGCTCTTCCTATGGAAACAGCAACTTAACCATAACTACACGTCCATTACCGTGGCCGTGTAATATAGATATATATGGGATACATTACTCACCGTAATCGTATTTCTGATGTTTGTATCTGCTTAGATTCACATGCTGTGCATAGGCCGACTTCTAGTGGAAGCTGCAGAGTATTACAGTTTGTTTTTTGAAACTCGAAAAGGGGCGTCGAACTAGGGTGTGCCAGTAATATTATCCCTAGTGTGACGTCCACTATACCCATGTCATGATGCCGACCCCCGGGGATCCAGATCAAGTCCAGCAACCCCGGAAGCAGGCATCAAGTTATTCCAAGCAAGCCCAACAACCCTAAGCTAGGGGCAATTTGGGTGCAGTCCTGGCGTCTATTGCGCCAGGCTCATATGGAGAGTCAGTCCTGGCGCCATAGGCTCCAGGCTCATAGATTAAAACTTACCTGATGCAGACCATGCTGCAAACTTACCTGATGCAGACCATGCTGCAAGAGCTCCAAGCCAAAAGAGGCTTGGAATGGACTACTTTACCTAGGGACTATTATTTACTCGGGTGGGGTCGAGGAGGAATACTTACCTGGGACTACTTTGGAGGCTATTTAAACCACGCCCAAAGAGCAGCACACACTTCGCGTTATTCTGCATCCAGCAGCGTAACGCTCACCGTGCCTGCAAGTCTGCATCCAGTCTTCTGCCATGCCAGCCTCGAGTCTGGAGCTCCTAGAAAGAGGGAGAAAGAAGGAGAAAAGGTTAGAAGAAGAGCAATACCTTTGATCCTTACTGAATTCCCAATCCACCGCACCTTCGAGCTGGAAGAAAGAAGTTATTTTATGCGCGTCGCCTCGCCTGCTGCAGCGCCGCGCTGAACTCACCGGCCTTCGCAGCTTCTTCACTATCCACTGCATCCTTCTGCATGTTCCCACCACACTCCGGCACCTAAGGGGAACACAAGAACTGCAAGGTGAGCCAAGGGAATAAACAGAGGAAATATTAGTTACCCCCCATAGACTTACCTGATTTTACCGCCGGGGGTACTATTTGTCTTCACGGGTCGGCGCAGCCTCCACTGCATCTTCGCCGCACCCCGGCCCCTAAGGGGAACAAAAGGACCGCAAGGTGAAACAAAGGGATAAACAAGGGGAATCCTTCTCACTACAATAGACTTACCTAATTTTACCGCCGGAGCATTATTCCCCGAGACTTCATAATTTCTCTCTGCACCTGAATAAGGGAGAAAGCCACAGGTTACATACTGACATTATTTTATCGAACTGTGTTGGATAATACAAATCCTTACCTGAATGTTACCGGCTGCCACGAGGAACTCTTCGCTAGGGTCAAGCTGCAACCTGCAATGAATCGGACAAGAGTGAAAGTCAGACATTTGAACTCTTACGAACTATATACTTACGGTGTCTCACCGGGAATCTCAGAGTCAATATTGTTCTGGAACTCATCAATTCCTTTGAACCAGTGAAGCAACTGGTTATCTATGCACCCCTGCACTCAATGCAGGATGGAGAGCTCATCTTTCCAAACCATCAGGTGAGACTATAAGAGGGGACATTAAAGGTGATCAGTGGGGAGAACAGCAGGGGTGGGGGTTAACACTCAACTCCACGGGTGGTTAATTCCCTTTCTCCATTTGTAGAAGAATACTCCTACGGGCCAAGCAAACGAAGCTAGGTGGGCCAGTCCAGTCTGTCATCTCGGCACTACGCGTCACATTGGTGGAGATCACAGCTGTCCAGTTCAGATCGACGCCCCTGTGGGAGCCAGGTGAGCGTAACAACCCATGATCCCTCACGTGTGTAGGACCCTCAGACTGTATTTTTTCTGACATGAGGTAGCATGAGGAGTAGCGTGAGTACAGAGTGTTAGGCAGAAACCTGTGCAGTTCCCTCTGGGACCACCGCAAAAGATTTAGGACTACAGGTGTTTGGCAGTAAACCCACTTGGTAGCAGTCTGTACCACACAGATTCGCTTGGTAGCTGTGGCTGAGCAGACAGACTTCCCTCAAGAAGAGTTAGGCAGTATACAGAGTATTCACAATAGGTCAAGAGTACACAATAGAACAAGTAAACACTGACCAGGGCTTGGTGTAAAAGAGATATAATTATTTATTTAAAACCACATCTAGAAAAACACACAGGCACTAATAGTAAGCAATTCAAAAACACGGTCACTAAAAGATATACACTCCCTTAAAAGAATATTAGACAAGTCTTAAGTAAAGCCCAACTTATTTTCAGACAGCGGTGAGCGCTTAACGCAGATGGCACGCTAATAATTCGTTTTAAAAGGGAGAGAAAAAAACAGAGGATAAATTGAAACAGATCCCAACACTTTTTCACAAACACAACAAGGGAGGAAGGCAAAGTAACACGAGGAATTCAGAGTCAGTAGGCTGGATCCGCTTAAGAGGATCCAAACGAAATGTGTCCAAGGTCACACGGTTCCAGTGCACGAAAGTCTTGTAACGGTTCAAAAAGGAGTTGGACCAAAGAAAGGGACCAGTTAGAGGGTCAAGGCGGCCAGCCCAGTCCAGAAGGTTAAGGAGTTATTATTACCTTGTAGCAATCTTTAGAAAGGGAGGCCTGGCGGACACAGTACCTTAAAGTGGTGGGAACACTCCAGGGGGGGCAGTTGTTCCTGGCAGCGGATGCAAGTCGGTGCCTCGTCCGGGAGAAGAGAGGATCTCGTCGGGGAGGAAGACAGGAGTCCGTTGCACTGCCAGGGAAGAAACCAGCCGCAGAGTTTCTCGGGTACAAGGAGCGGTCCGTTGATTCGCGGTTCAGTGGTGAGTGGCTATCCGGCTTCCGGGGTGCTTGACACGGGCAGTTCGACCACAAACCGGTCTGGGGTACGAAGAAAGAAGGTACACTGGTTGTGCCCACCAGTCAGGGAAAGAAGCCTCTTCAGCCGGGAGATCTTTTCTGTCGTCGGGAAGTGGTGAGTCGGTTCCGCACCGGTGGTGTCGTTGTGGTAGGTCGGCTCAGCTTCTCCCTCGTCGGATTCTCAGGTCCTGTGGCGACTTCTGAAGTTCCAGTCCCCAAAGCCCTGCTTTTATGCAGCATACCCCCATTCACTCAGCCTAGCTGTCAATCAAACATGCTAAGTGGTGAGCGGGCCGGCTCACCACTTGGGCCAATCACACAAGAGTGCGACTTGAGTTACCAAGGTAACTCAGTCCAGGGTGCCTAAACCTCCTTCCCACACCCCCTGTGGTACCCAGACACAGTGGCACCACTTTTGGAGGCCTCTGTGGAGAAGCCCGCCAAAAAAGTGGAACAAAGGGCTCGTCTTGGGTTGGAGTCACAGAAGAGAACACAAACACCATTTTAGAATCGAGTCCTGGCAAAAAATACCAACCGGCGAATTCATATTAAATAAATAAACCGGCGGTATGTTCGAGGCTATGAGAATTAAATAATTAAAGTTGGTAGCCTCGAACAATGGGAAAATCTCATAGGGAAATATTCGCGGTCGAATATAAAAAGTAGTTTCCACTGCCAACAGCCAAAACTCGATCAGGGGGGGTCGGAGACGTGCCCCCTCGACTAACAGACCCCGGGGCAATCGAATTGCCCCGACCAGTACGTCCACAATATGATGGTTTGTTCTGGTTTCTGTTCATAATTTGGGACTAGTAAAGCCAATGGTGACTTTACATGCCCTGGGAGACAGTAGTCAGTCCCAGGGTATGGAGTCTATGGTGGGGTGTCACTATGACACCCCTGTAACAAACAATAGGGGAGCCCCTGTGTGCAAGTGTGAGTGGGGGCAAAGTATCTAGTATTTACAATAACCGACAAAGGGTACTCACACTCGAGACAGTCCTAGATTCTGTCCAACATTCAAGTTAAATCTCCATAGTAGTTTAAAGTCTAGTGTTTGTATATGTAATCTGCAGATTAAATATACAAACTCAGCTAAAATAATACTCTTTTTGCATACCTACCAGGGTATTTTTTTTATACACCCTGGAAGGCCTTATGTTGCAGGAACTATGGGTAGCCTGTAAGAATTGTTTTATCTTGATGTGATTAATATGTTATCCCTTCTTTTACACTTGATGTATTTGTGATGAATGTTTTGTTTTGTTCTCTTTATCTGTTCAATTGCTCTATTCTACTTATCTTTTGTTTTAGAAATTGTGTAAAATCTCAAAAAACTGTGCTTTTAACAATAAATGTATGGTTAGCATTTCTCAGACTGCTTCCTTGGTGTATCCTTAGTGATTTGCCTCGCAAACAATAGCCTTTAAACTACTATGGAGATTTAACTTGAATGTTGGACAGAATCTAGGACTGTCTCGAGTGTGAGTACCCTTTGTCGGTTTTTGTAAATACTATGACACCCCTGTGTCACTGCACGGAGGGTGCTGTGTAACACAGATAGTAAAAACACATGAGACCCTATGGAGTAAAGGACCCCATAGCCCATAAAACACATTAACAGTCAAAGGAACACCATAAACCATGTCCAAGAGTGGGGGAAAAAAGAGTCTGACTCTTGGCAGGAGAAAAAAACAAACTCCAGAAATCCAGCAAAGCTGCTGGGGGACTCACTAGGTTAGGAAATTCAGCCTAAAGAGAGAATTCTCCCTAACACAGAGTATCCAAGCAGATAAGATAGATAAGACTACAAGAATCCATGTGCCTTCTCTCAGAGTGGAGGAAGGGCGGGCGCATGTGAATCTAAGCAGATACAAGCATTAGAAATACGATTACGGTGAGTAATGTATCCCTTCTGAGGCATGTGGAATCTGCTTAGATCACATGCTGTGCATAGATTAGCGAGCAGTGTTAGAAGGAGGTGGGATGTGAGAAGGGTCATGAGCGAACAAATGTCTTAGAACCGCTTGTCCCACTTGAGTATCTGTCTTGGAATGAGTGTCAATGCAGTAGTGCTGAGTAAACGTGTGAATAGAGTTCCATGTAGCTGCTTTGCAAATGGTGTCAAGAGGTACATTTGCAATGAAAGCCAGAGTGGCCCCAGTACCTCTTGTAGAGTGGGCCCTCGGCGTAAAAGGCAGTGTTTTATCTAAAAGGGAGTAGCACAGTTGGATACATCCAACTATCCATTTAGAGATGGCACCTTTAGAGACGCAATCTCCTTCTCTTCCTACAGCTATGGAGACGAACAGTTGAACTGTCTTTCTTAGCGGTCTGGTCGTGTCTACGTAGTAGAGGACCGCTCTCCTCACATCTAGTTTGTGGAGTTTCACCTCAGCAGAGCTTTTGGGTTCTTGGAAGAAGGCCGGTAGCTCAATGGACTGGTTAACATGGAATTTTGAAATGAACTTAGGTGAAAACCTAGGGTGAGTGCGTAAAACCAGTTTATCCTTATGTACAGCAAAGAAAGGATCTTGCGCTGACGGAGCTTGAATTTCACTGACCCTTCTTATGGATGTAATGGCTACTAAGAAGGCAGTTTTATAAGTCAGGTGTTTGAGACTAGCTTTATGCATGGGTTCAAAGGGAGTTCCCATGAGTTTAGCAAGCACCACATTAAGGTCCCAACCTGATGGTTGGTTAGAAATTGGATGGCGTCTCTTTACCCCTTCCATAAAGGCTTTGACAACTGTTACTTTCCACCATGACACCTTGTTATGGTAGGTGGTGTAGGCTGCCAGCAGAGCCAGGTGTACTTTGAGTGAATTAAATACTAACCCTACATCCAGTAGGTGGAGCATATATGTGACAATATTGGAAGGAGTAAAATCAATTGGGTTGATTTGTTTATTCTGGCACCAAATAACACATCTTTTCCACTTGTCAAAGAAACAGTAGTGCCTTGTGTTAGGTTTTCTTGGCTCTTTTAAGATATCCATACATCGCTGTGGTAAATTGAGATTCCCGAACGGTATGACTTCAGGAGCAATGCTGCAAAGTTCATCGAGTTGGGCTGAGGATGCACTGTTTGTCCTTCGTGCTGGGAGAGTAGGTTGTACCAGCACGGGAGTCTGATGGGGTCGCAAACCGCCAGTCTGTGTTGGTGTGGAAGCCATGGTTGTCTCGCCCACTTAGGAGCAACCAGGATGAGCGTCATCGATTCCCTGTGTATCTTGTTAACCACCTTCCTCAACAGAGGGGTTGGTGGAAAAAGTGTAGGCAAACATCCCTGACCAATTCATCCATAGAGCGTTCCCCTTGGAACCTGGCTGGGGGAACCTGGATGCGAAGTCTGGGCACTGTCCATTTTCGCCTGTGGCGAATAGATCTATAGTGGGGAAACCCCACTTCTACGACTTCTTCGTGTAGTTGCCACTTGTGTTCCTCTGGGAGGGAATCTCTGCTCAGAGAGTCCGCTAGCAAATTGAGATCCCCTGGAACATGTTGGGATGACAGGTAAATCTTCCGTCTGAGTGCCCATTTTCAAATTTTCTGTGCAAGCTTGGACAGGCTTGGCGAACGAGTGCCCCCATGTTTGTTTGAGTAAAACATCACCATCGTGTTTTATGTTAGGATCTGCACTGACAGGTTGGATAGGAGGGGTTTGAATGCTCGAAACGCTCTGAAGACTGCCAGAAGTTCTAGCAGATTGATGTGGTTCTGAGCCACTGTGTGAGACCAAAGACCCTGAGCTGTCTTTAGGTAGTGAGCTCCCCACCCTGCCAGGGAGGCGTCTGTTGTAACAACGGCTTGTATCTCTGGATCGTAAAAGGGTTTCCCCTTTGTAAGATTCTCTCTTGTCCACCAGCAAAGACTCTGTACTAGTGTTGGCCAAACGACCACTAGATCATCCCACTGACCACTTGCCTGAGACCATCGTTTCGCCAACCATTCCTGCATGGGTCGCATGTGCAGGCGCGCGTGGGGAACCATGTAAATGCAAGATGCCATCATGCCTAGCAAACGCATCACTTTGCGCACCCTCATTTGGCAACTGGCCTGATACTGAGGAATTTGCAGAACAGATTCCGAATTCTTTCTACTGATGGAAAGGCCATCCCCTCTTGGGTGTCTAGGATAGCTCCTAGGAACTGTATTGAGGTGCTTGGCACTAGGCTTGATTTTTTCTTGTTGATCGAGAAACCCAATTGGAAGAGGAGGTTGATAGTTCTTTGGATGTTTAGTCTGAAAATTAGGGGGTCTCCCCTGTAATGATCCAGTCGTCCAGGTAAGGGTACACTGGGATGGCCTCCCTGCATAGGTGCGCCGCCACCACCGCCAGTACCTTGGTGAATAACCTTGGAGCCGAGGCTATTCTGAACGGCAGCACGTTGAACTGGTAGTGCTGGCTGTCTAACTTGAAACACAAGAATCTTCTGTGCGCTGGGCACATTGAAATATGAAAATAGGCATCTTTCATATCCAATGTTGCTATGTAATCCCTTTTTTAGTAGGGGGGATTACCTCTTGGAGTGTAGTCATGCAGAATCTTTGTGGCTTGACATACTTGTTTGAAGTACGCAAGTCTAATATTGGGCGCATCGTTAGATCTTTTTTGGCACAAGGAAGTGGGTGAAATAAATACCCCTGTTTACCTGGGACGGGTTCTATTGCGTCCTTTGCAAATAGAATGGCGATCTTCTCGAGGAGGATTTTCTGGTGCTCCAAGGAGTGTACTTTCTGTCTTGGAGGATGGTTGCGGGGGCGCTCTAGTAGCTCTATACAGTAACCTGCTGACACTGTGGACAGCACCTATCTGTCCGAAGTGATCCCTTCCCATGCGTGGGTGAAGGTGAAAGTGTGCCCCCCCTACTGGGGATGCATGGGAAGAGACCCGGAGCGGAACATCACTGTTTATTGGGTGACATACCACCTCTACCGGGGCTGCCTCTACCCCTAGTGTGCCCCCTGCGCTGACCTCTGGTGAAACCCTGTGTTGCCCCATGAGGTTCCCTGATTTTGATAGTAGTTGGAACCCCTCTGGGAGCCTTGGCCAGGAAAGCGACGAAAATTATTATTTCCCCTCTGACCTGAGGGCTTATTTGTCAGTTGGCCGAGAGATTTTAAGGTCTCGTATTTGTCCTTGGCCTTCTTTAGTGCCTCTTCCACTGCTTTGCCGAATAGAACATTCGGCTCTAGCGGCATGTCTATCAGTGTGGCTTGGGTCTCGGGTTTGAACCCTGACTGTATTAGCCAAGCATGGCGTTTTATTACTGTGCCTTCGGCTATCAATCTTCCAGTATTGTCTGCTGCATCAAAATTTATCTTAAGGATGCATCCAGACACGGACCTTCCATCTGCTGCAAGTTGGGCTAACTGGCCCTTTAGTGGTTCAGGTGCAGAGGCTACTAGAGCAGCTACTTGTTCCCATTGATGGCAGTTATAGCTTGCTAAAAGAGTGGTACTGTTAGCAATACGTGCGTGGCAGGCTGACGTGGAGGCAACTTTCCTACCCAGAGCGTATATTCTTTTGCTCTCTTTATCGGGAGGTGCTTCGGAAGAAGCAAGTGGTGTACCTGCCCTCTTTGTGGTAGTTGTTACTACGAGGAGTCAGATTTTAATTGCCCCCTAATGTACATGGGATCAGAGGGTGCAGCGCAGAATAATTTTTCCACTCATGGATTGACTGCACGAGTAATATTAGGAGTTACCAGCGAGGTATCGATTCTGCGCTAGATCGATTTTGATATGGGGATAGCCTGGGTAATGGGTCTTCTGTCACCTAAGATTTCCACCGCAAAATCTTTATCTTCTTGGGTAACTTGTGTGTCTATTTGGAAATGAGCTGCTGCTTTCGCCAGTACCTCATTGAGGAGTGGCTGATTATCAATCAGTGAGTCGTTCACAGGGGGGTCTTTCAGAATAGGAGAGTCGAGATTGTATGCTTCCGACTCATCTCCTCCTCTTCTTCCTGGTCCTCATCATTACCATAGTAAGAAAACCCTGTCTGGTCTTCCAGCATATGTGTTTCTGTCTCCTCAATATATAAGACTCTGGATGGTAAGGTTCAATTAGCAAAGGGTCTGAAAACAAACCCTGCTCTAGAGCCAGAGAGCGAAGCCTTTTAGTAGTGGGTTCAGAGGGCTTGGACTGCGAAGGGGCAGAGGTAGCTGGAGTGCTGGCATAGCTCTGGAAATAATTAGGGTCTTTCTCATAGAAGTCTGCCATAAACAACATTCTTCTCATTACACTATCCATGTTCTCAGATTTCCATTCTCTTGAACTAGGAATGACTACAGGAGTCTCATCCTCTTCCTCCATGCCCATATCCTGAGCAGTGGGAGGAACAATCTTTCCCTTGGTGACAGGGTCAGGGACCTTGCATTTTCCTAAAGATTTAAGGGCTTTTTGTTTTTCCTTTTGAACAAGGTGTTCTGAGGTTACAAGCTCTATAGGTAGCCTCGGGATAGCCTCGTGGGAGACACAGGTTACACGTATTGTGTTTGTCTACCCAGGGAAACTTCCTGTTCGGACAGAATTTAAAGGGAGTACTCTCCATATGTTACTAATTGGCAACGGGCGGGTATATGTAGGAAACAAGTGTATGACCACCCCCCTCTCTCCCCACTTGCACAGGGCCGAGGCCAGAGGCCTTCAAAGGCCACGGCCGAGGCCAGAGTCCTTCTGAGGCCCAAAGTCCGTCGTGGAGTCTCGACGGCTGATTTCCTCAATCTTGATTCACTGACGTCGATCTTAGGCGTAGGGTGGGAGAAAACAGGGAAATATTGTAATAATATTGATAAATGGCTAATGCCAAGGGAACTTCGCAATTTGCTTCCTACAAGTATGGCAGAAAAAAACAATCTGAGGGTCCTACACGCATGAGGGATCATGGGTACAGAGGACGACACACTAGGGATAGTATTACTGGTACGCTCTAGTTCGACAATAAAAGTAATACTCTGCAGCTTCCACTAGATGTCGACCTATGCACAGCGTGCGATCTAAGCAGATTCCACAAGCCTCAGAAATATATATTATGCCCAGTGGATATGTAGAACAAGGGTAATATGTGATGCACTATGCACTTTATGCCCAGTGGATATGTAGAATAGAGGTTGGATATATGAGACATGCCACATGACAGAATGCACTTTGCACGATAACATTAAGGTACCGTATTAGTCATTGCCATATTTACATGGGCCATTAGTTGTATGGACATACAACTAAGCCATATCAGTGTTATTCATTAACACGATGTACGGAATTGCACTATGCACCTTAAAGAAATCATGAAATAAGGCAGTAAACCTATTCACGATAAGAATCTGCATTATGCACTTTATAATATCTGCATATATAGATCAGAATACACAATATGATAAGACAGTGTTATGGGCTCTGTTACACACGATCTATGCGATACGGACCGAATTATGGTATGGTACCTGTTATAAAACATCAGACACCACAATGGAATACATTTTATATTGTATTCAATGTAACTTGGCAATGGCGGCAGTAGAATCTGGGTAGGACTGTCTGACAAGGAATTAGTCCGCTGTTTGTTTTCATGCTGATCACGTGAGAACACTGAAGTTTGTCAAGGAAAAGGGAATGAAGGAGTGTCTAAGATGTTAGCAATATCATGTGACCAAGCTACAAGCTGTAGCGAAACGCGTCATCTGTGGAGGACTTTCGTTAGGCTGGGCGAGGGTTGGAAGTTTCCATGCAAATTTTAATCAAATTTTGAATAAAGACATTTATTAATTGTTTTTGGACTGCGGTGCAATCTGTGGTATGTAAGCTCGGAACGTAAAAGCGGAATCCCACTCTGGGAGTGCGGCTCACTATCATGCCGTTTGGTAAGTGTGATAAAAGTTTGGAATTTTTTTCACGCTGAAGTGTCTCAGCGTGGAGCGCACTCCCACTGCTAATCATTATTCATCAGCGACACACGAAGCGCGCGGTGTGACATCCTCAAGACTTCAACGTCCCGCAGCGGCTCGAAACAGAACCTCTCTACACGGTTGCAAAGACGCTTATGATGGCTGAAGACAGGGGCACGTAAACCGGCAGGGACGTGGAACTGATTTGTCGGAAGAAGCAGTGAGGCGTATACTGTTCCAGTCAGTGAGTGCTCTGATCTTTAACTATTGAGGCGCACATGGGAAATCCCCAAGTTTTGCACAACGAGGTGATTACCCGTTTAGTTGTCATACAGTTCCTGTAAGAGGAAGTAACATTTGAACATTAATAAAACGAAATCGGACGGATTGTCCAAGGTACCGTTGCTTAACCACTTTACCCAGCCATATATTATTATTGAACTGGGTCAGCAGCTGGACATTCCACCAGCAGATTAAACTTCCTCCCATAACGTGACACGCCCTAGCCACGAAGGAGGCCTCAAGAAGGGAATTGGCATCCAGTCTATTTAATGAAACGTTGAAAACTCCAACTGGCACAGCAAAGAGCAGAACTCCATCTTCCATAGAAGCCAATGAAATAACATTGCTGAAGGAACATGAATAAATGTCTAAAAAAGAATTCAGCAAATGGTGGGAGGAGCATTCACTTCAAAACTACATTGATGTCAAAAGGATCCCGAGAGGGTTAAGAATACTGACCACACCCTCCTTCGAGGAACAAGATCCGGAAATGTTAGAGGAGTGGGGTGCAGCTACGAATCATTGCTCAAAAAACGTATTGGAAATACTGATGAAATATGCAGGAAATGACAGGAAAAAGATCCTAACCAAAATCACTGAAATTGAAAACAAACTGGAGAAACTGAATTAAGTGATGATGCCGTAAAACTAAAAGCGAATATTGACAAAAACCTCATAACCTTTGAAAAAGAAATACAACAAAGAAAACAGCATACATTTCTAAGGGAGAAAGAGGACTCTGAAAATGGCAGAGTGTATACGTTCGCTAGACGCTTTGATCAAATGAGGATCCAGACCAAAATAAATAAAAGGCCCATCAACAGTAATACAGTTGAAACCTCCAATGAGGAATCTACAGCATCGGAATCTGATGTCACTGAAAAATGAGAGTGAGGATCCCCCAGTCCGGTTAAAATTTTTAGAAGAGGTGCGCTTGCTCTGTCAGGATGGGAGGACGAGCAAGCAAACCGGAGGAGGCAAAACACGGGGAGGAGGACAAGGAGGAAAACAAAAACGAGGAGGGGGCAAAGGGGCAAACATGTAGACAAAGAATACCTCAGGTAGATCACTGCGCTCTGGGAAGTAAATGAGATGGCCATAGCGCCGAGTGTGCAAATGTCGATTGTCAACTTATCTAAACATGTCCTAACAGATTCACAACGTCAAGTACTCAGTTTAGGACTCAATTTCTGTCCTGCACCAGAATTTGACTATCCTCAAACAAGGATAGATCTTGATCAATACATTCGTAAAATTAACCCATGGAGGACGAACAGAAATGACCAAACGAGATCTGGACACTTTATCTATTCTCGTGTTCCTTCAAGAGGGTGGAGAAGCCACCTCTAATGAGATCAAGGTCGATATGGATGAATTTGATATTAATATGGAGTGGTACAAAACAAGCAAACTTAGAAATAAATCAAAATTCAACCCACCTATCATCACAGGAAGTTCCATAGAGACATTCCAAAGCCTAGTTATTGAAGATCTCCCAAAAAATCAGACTCAAAGAAGTGAGAAAATTTAAACCCAATATAGGGCATGAATACTCTAAAGCTCTCAAGGAATTGAACCTTCTACCTCATTGTATCATCAAGGCATCGGATAAAGACCAGAACATTGTACTTATGGAGAGAGATCAGCCATACACGAGGCCAACAGACAACTAAATGATAGAACCTGTTACGAGAAGTTAACTGAAAACCCAATGGGAAATTTGGAATTGACAGTTCAAACATTCCTTAGTGAATGGTCTGACAAAGGAATGTTGGAAGACCTAGATGTGAGGTTCCTCTACAAATCTCGCTCCACCTTACCGACGATATACTTCCTTCCAAAAATCCAAAAATGTGCCTCCAAGCCACCGGGCAGACCCATTGGCACGCTCACAGGATCATTGTTCGAGAATATGTCAAAATACATCGATGAATCTATCTTTCCCTTTGTTTTGACATTACCTTCCTATTTGAAGGACACTAAGGATTTTTTGTTGAAAGTCAATGAACTACCATGTGACCCGGATTTCCTTCTGGTAACAATGGACGTCGTTTCCCTATACACATCAATCACACACGAACAAGGAATGAAGGCCTGTGCATACATTTTGAACACCAGGTCACTAAACTATACCCGACATTCTGAAATGATCATGGCTATGATCCATCTGTGTTTGACAAATAATGTATTTTTATTCAATCAAAAATACTACAGACAAAAACAGGGAATGGCAATGGGCACAACCTTTGCCCCAACCTATGCAAACCTTACTATGGAGTACTGGGAAAGGTATGAGGCTTGGAAAGAAGAACATGGAAAATTCACAAGCAAGGTGATCATGTGGCAGCGTTATATTGACAACCTCTTTATTATTTGGAAGGGCACTTCTGGAGAATGGATGGACTTCGTGAAATAGTTGAACATTAACAGTTACAATGAACAATTCACTGAGACACATAGTCCCAAAGAGGTGGTCTTCCTGGATGTGACAGCCTTTATAGAAGATGGGAAAATCAAAACAAAATTGTTTCGTAAACCAACTGGAGTTAATGCTCCATTACATGCAAAAAGTGCACATAGCCCAAATCTGATTTAGAGTATACCATACAGCGAGTTTATCCGCTTATGGAGAAACTGTTCTGAAATGGGCAGTTATGATGTGGAGAGTAAAATGACAGCATGGGGCTTTAAGAAACAGTGCTACCCCAAACAAATTATCCAATGGGCGTATTTGAAAGCACGACAGTGTGATAGATCGTTGCTGTTATTGGATAATGCTAACAAAACCAAAAGTATGGATAAAGAAGAAACAACTCGTTTTATACTAACATATGGACAATCAGCAAAGGCCATTAAAACCATCATTCGGAAGCACTGGACCACATTAGTGGTAGACACAGATTTGAAACAATCATTGGGCAGCTACCCCAATTTCTCATTCCGGAAATGTCAATCCATTAACGATAGGTTAGTCAGTAGTTTCATGGCACCTGTAATAACTCCCCATCAATCCACGTGGCTAACCAGTAGGAACAAGGGTTTCTACGAATGCACAAAATGCAAGATACGCCAATTTGCGGATGAGTTCTCCACCTATCTACATCCAGTACTCAAGAAATCTATTACGATCACCGAAAGAATTACATGTGAATCAGATTACATTGTGTACGTACTGAAATGCACATGCAAAAAATGGTACATTGGAAGCACCAAGTGCAAGTTGAAAATACGTATCCAACAGCATATCAGAGCAATCAAAAATTGTGACATTGCATACCCAATAGCTAAACACTTTTGGGAGAAACATGAAGGGAAGCTATGTGATTTTTCATTCATGGGGTTACAACAAACGAACATTGGATTAAGGGGAGGAGACAGAGAATAATTGTTGAGACAATGAGAAACACGATATATTATTGACTTCGAGAGTAAGACCTCAATATTGATGAGGAACTTTATACATTCTTGGGTGAATGATTTATGAAACAAGCATTGTACCGGCGATATATGCTGTTTGCACAAGACTTGTTGCACATCCCCACATGAAATATTTAGCAATTGTTGTTCAACATCTGATGGATTGTTAATTCCCTTACACTGTTGTTTATTATTGTTCTTGTAACATTTTTAAATACTCCCGCCAACACAGGAAAAATATTTTTTTGGTTGGTGGAGAGCCTTTTAGTAGTAACATTAGACACCCCAAATGATCCTGTATATTCCCTCGTTTATTTGCTGTTGTCAAAATTATGAACCATTGGTGGGTGTACTGCAGATAGGTATTGCGCCATACACTCAATGAAAACACCAAGGCATTTTAGATAGAGTACTTCAGTTTTTAATATGTGATGTACTATGCACTTTATGTCCAGTGGATATGTAGAACAAGGGTAATATGTGATGCACTATGCACTTTATGCCCAGTGGATATGTAGAATAGTGGTTGGCTATATGAGACATGCCACATGACAGAATGCACTTTGCACGATAACATTAAGGTACCATATTGGTCATTGCCATATTTACATGGGCCATTAGTTGTATGGACATACAAGAAGCCATATCAGTGTTATTCATTAACACGATGTACGAAATTGCACTATGCACCTTAAAGAAATCATGAAATAAGGCAGTAAACCTATTCAAGATAAGAATCTGCATTATGCACTGTATAGTATCTGCATATATAGATCAGAATACACAATATGATAAGACAGTGTTATGGGCTCTGTTATACACGATCCATGCGATGCGGACCGAATTATGGTATGGTACCTGTTATAAAACATGGAACACCACAATGGAATACATTGTATATTGTATTCAATGTAACTTGGCAATGGCGGCAGTAGAATCTGGGGTAGGACTGTCTGACAAGGAATTAGTCCGCTGTTTATTTTCATGCTGATCACGTGAGAACACTGAAGTTTGTCGAGGGAAAGGGAATAAAGGAGTGTCTAAAATGTTAGAAAGATCATGTGACCAAGCTACAAGCTGTAGCGAAACGCGTCATCTGGGGAGGACTTTCATTAGGCTGGGCGAAGGTTGGAAGTTTCCATGCAAATTTTACTCAAATTTTTGAATAAAGACATTTTTTAATTGTTTTCGGACTGCTGTGCAATCTGTGGTATGTAAGCTCGGAACCTGAAAGCGGAATCCCACTGTAGGAGTGCGGCTCACTATCACGCCGTTTAGTCAGTGTGATAAAAGTTTGGAATATATATATATATATATATATACAGAGAACACACATACTTTACTCTTCAAACTGTAAATGTAGGTTAATAAATAAATATGATACTGTAAAGTGAATGTAAAACAGTATAAAAGCAACAACAATGCAAGAACAATGGACACAATACCCTGCTTTATAAAACAAGACCCCTAACAATTCAGAAGTCCTTACCTGATACGGTAAGCAGGCCCAGTGCCATAAAAAAGTCAAAGGTCCCAGATAAGTATGAGATGCAGGGAGATGGAAGTTTATACAACTTATGAAAAAGTAATGGCAAAGCCAACAGGTAGGTAAAATTTTCCAGTATGAAAATAATGAAGGGAAGTTCAAAGGAGTAGGGGTACACTCACAAAACCCACAACTCTAGGAGAAGCCCTGGGGAAATCCTTGGCTAGCACTCCACTGATTAGGACCAGCAAGGGAAGAGTTACTGTGCAGACTTTACAACAATACAACCTAATGTCCCTGGGGTAGTGGAGGGTAGTAGTTGAAACAGGTATGCAAACTTTCCCCTTATCCTGCGATTCAACTAGAGACCACCACTAGGTTTCCTAGATTAATTGATGCCACTAACTTCAGTCACTGGCACAGCTGTATTGGGTCAATGGGCTGTGGATGGAGGGGCAGTTTCAGGTTCAGCATTTCGTTCGGCTATACAACGGTTCTGAGCTCGGATGAGACGGTTCCTTATACTTTGAAGCTGGACGACCACTACAGATCTCATAGCGAAAGGAGATTCTCAGGAATCAACAGATGAGCCGCAGTGAAGAACATCCCGATCAGTGGATGCCGGGCGATTCTCGTGGTGGTGATTAAGCCTCTGCTCCATAAAGGCCTATTGGTGTTGAAGAGCAGCAGTTGCAGGAGGACAGGTCTTGGTCACAAGCTGGCGTCCTGCAAAGTTCCAAGCTGAAACTTGGAACAGGCCGCACATACACCGAAAATGCTGTGGATGAAGCTGGGGAGCCCATATGAGGGTTCAGGACACTTCGGAAGGCTTCTGAGAACAGGATTCTTGTACACAGGTCCAGCCCAAAGGGTTGAAGAGCCATTGAGAAGCTTCTTGAGATCAATGCAGAGGAACCTGGCTTTGGGAGAGTGATTGCTGAAAATGTTCTATAGACGTCCTCTGGTCTTCAGCGGGTTGCACCTCCTTGTGTGGCTCTTGGCTCCAAACAATGATCTGAAAAACGGCTGCAGGACAAATCCTTTTATTCTCAAAACGAGTTGGTGTTTCCCCTAGTCCACACTGATACGTACCTGTACCATTCAAACTAGCAAGGGCTGTCTAATCACAGAAAGTGTTATTGCCCAAATCTGCCCAACAAACAAACCCCCGCCTTAAGTGTGGATTAGGACTATACAGTCCAAGCACACACATCCGGACAGATGCTCACACAACTCCTTTTCATGGAAAACCCAAGGCTTTGCCTGAGAAAGGACTTCGCTTATATGGCTATTCATTACCTGAGAGGGCAGGAAGAAGGCCAACCGTCAGTATGGCCAAAGGACAGGGTGAAAAACACGTGGCAACACCATGTTGAGTATGTGGAACTCAAAATGGCATTAAGATATAAAATGCAAAAGTGCATCTTGGACATAGCACAAAGGTAACAAAAAGTTTACTAAAAGAAAAAGGGATACAAAGTACCCCTGCAGCACCAGAATGTACGGTGGTGTGTGTTGAGCAAAAACAAGGAATCCCATAAAGGGAGATAAAATCCCCCAGCACTTGTAGTCTTAGGAACTGACCATTGCCCTCATAAGAGATGATCTGGGCAATGGAATAATATTGATAATGTATTTCTTATACAGCGCTAAACACCCATAGGTCTCAGAGCGCTGAAATAACAGAAGACATTATTATGCCACATGGTGGTACTCAAATTGTCGACCTCGGAAGGATGAAAGACTGAGTTGACCCTGCCGGGATTCGAACCTGCCACATTAGGCTTCGCACAGATATCAGGGGTGAGTGCTTAGCTCACTGCGCTATCTGACTGGCATAATACAAAATGGCTTTAATACCTCCCACCAAAGTAAGGACAGAAGTCAAACCATTGCAACATATTTGGGGGTCCATCGATGTCAATGGGGAAAACCTGCACAAATAACAAGGGTCAAATCCCACTGTCTCTGGAAGCAGGCAAACCAACTACGAACATCTTTTTGCAGTTTTGAAAATAATTTTAGTAGTTCAAGGCCAAAGTACTGCTCTTGCAGAAGGTCCAATGAGAACCATAAGTGGTGATAGGGAAAGGGAATCATCAAGGTTTGATTGTACAATTTCTGGGCATTTGTCAAGACTCAAGTACCGTGTAGACTATAATACCTCTGTCCCCAAGTACCAGTCAGGGAGATAGGAAAGTACTCACTGACCGGTTATTGGGGCCACAGGTGGCTGGAACAACTGCGCCAGGTCCTCAGATAGCTGAAAATGAAAACCAAGCAGGTTACAGAGAATACAGCACTGTGAACTCCAAAAGCAATGAAGAATGTACAGGAAATGCACATACCAGTGGAATGACTGAGGACAAGCACCCAAGTGGAGAAAGGAAGCAGTGTCCCTGGGATCAAGGAGCAATCCCCACTAGATGCGGTGCAGTGTAATTGCGTGGCAAGTATCAGCTACCCTGGTGGTTAGTGAATGTTAGAACAGCCCAGGACACTGTCACCAGGCAGCGATGTGGAAGGCCACGGCAACAGGAAAAGAACCTGGCAGTTCGGGTGTGGTACAAAGGGGGAATACGGGAGGCAATCCAAAAGCATAATCTGTGGTCTAAAGCAGTCTGTGGAATCCAGCAGCAAGGAGAACCCAACGCCGTAGCAGAATCAATGTCCAAGATCAATCCGATAGAAAACAGGCTGAGGTCAAGAATTCAGAATCAAGGAAGGATGTGATACAAGGAATGCAGAAAACGCTTGAACCCAGCACGAAACATAGCTGAGAAGCACCGAGTGATGTTCCCAGCGTCCTTTTGTATAGTTGCTGTGGTTACCGATCACGTGACTGTGGATGCATCACGTGATTGGATGGCCGCGTTAGCAGCGCGTCACCCAGTCTCCATGGCAATTGCCACTGGGAGCGTGGTTGGAAACGCATATGTAATACCCTCCGAGAGGGGCCAGATTGTTCTGTTTGATAATATGTAGTGCGGGTCATGTAGCGTCCTCTGTGCCTCGTCGTGAAGGGTTAGCATATGAAATATGAAAGCAGCGGGCAACTAGGACTGGGGCATGGATGTTAACAGCAGGTTCCCAGGACCTCTCCTTAGGGCCAAAACCAACCCAATCCACCAAGTAATAGAGGCGCCCTCTTCTAACATTGGAATCGAGTATCTCATTCACCTCACATTCAGCAGAGGATCCCTGCAGCACATGATTGGGGGGAAAAACAACACGAGTGGAGGGAGGACAGGGTTTCAGGAAGGAGGTGTGGAAGACTGGATGGCTACGTCAGGAAGCAGGGAGGGCAAGGCGGTATGCAACAGCATTGATGACCTTAGGGACCCTATACGGACCAATGAAATGAGGTAGCAGTTTACGGCAACCAGGAATATGTAGGTGCTTAGTGGACAACCATACCCTGTCGTCAACAGCATAGGACAGGGCCTGAATACGTCTCCTGTCTGAGGAATGACACCTTGAGGATTGAGCTACCTGGAGGTGGGCAAGGGTCTGGTCGTGAATAGCAGTGAGATCCCTAAAATAGGCAGTGGCAGCTGATGTGGTAGAAGCAGACTGATCAGGTACAGGTAAGACACGGGGTTGTTGGCCATACTAGGAATAAAAAGGAGATAAACCAGTGCACAAATGTGGTGCGTTATTATATGCAAACTCAGCAATGTGAAGGACCTGAAAGAATGAGTCCTGATATTGTAAGGACAAACAACGTATGTACTGTTTGAGTGTTTGATTAACCCACTCAGTCTGGCCATTGGTTTCATGATGATATGAGGAAGAGAAACAGGCATCAATTCTGTAAGGATATATTTGGGGATTTTATTGGCAATATGCAGTATGGACATGCAGCCATTTCGAAATAGATGCCAGGCACAGCTTTTTTTTAGCAATAAAAGCATTTAGCTAAACCAGAAAAATGGGTTTCGTTTTAGAAGCATTTAGTATAGTGGTCTGTCCATTTAGAAAATGTTCATATTTTACAAGTTGGATGTTTTCATCTGTGTGGGACTGCATTAAAAAAACATAATTAACTAATCCTATACTAATTTGTCCCACTAACTCATTAACTGTTCATCTAACATATAATGCAGTTCTAAACACAGTGAGATTCATTCCATGTTAGTTTTTTCTATGGGGAAATATGCACCAGCAGGACATTTTTGCATGATGATTGGTAGGAATGTAGAGGTGGTATAGCTGATGTCATGGGAGGATGACTTGCAGGTGATATAGACAGGGAGTTTTTTTAATGGGCAAAATGAGGGGAAGAGCCCAGTGCTGCCTGGGATTTGAATGCGAACAGTGACTTCCACTCGGGCTGCAGTCTTGAAGACAAGAGAGGGGGAGAGCTGTCTGGCTTTGAAGCATTCCGGGGCAGAGCAAGGCTGTGTTCCCGGGAGATGCGCGAGGGAGGTTCGCATAGATAAAGCTCTGGTGGCAAGTGCTGCAGAATTGGCACATTTTGGTGAGTCAGGTCAAAAATGAGGAGTGTGAGAATGTATGAGATGCATTACACTTATTGAAAGACAGTGTAGTGAGATAACTTTAAAAAGAAAAATAGTTTACCGCCAGTTTACTGCCAAAATATCACGGTAAGAAAATACCGGCAAATCCAGAACTTGCCCCAAAAGACAAAACCTCTTACATAAATGGTGCATTGGCTATGTGGGAACAGACTGTAGAGCAACTACTAGGCGTGGCAAGTTTGTTTCACACCGCCATACGTGCATTAAAGGGAACTCATTTTGTGAGAGCAGTGTAACACTGAAAGTGAATCTCAGAATGTCTCAAATTGATGCCACATTCCCAGAATTGGTGAAATATTTAGAGACAAAATGATATGCACATGGAACATGGTCATCAAATGATTCCACAGAATGGCATGACCGTATATTTGGGGAAGTTCAGAAAGAACCACTGGACAGCATTTTTGAAGAGTGTAGCATAATTCAGGTCTGTCTTCTGACATTATTTAATGCTGCTGACAAACATTCAGAGAAAGACTGTTTGATGCGGCTGGTGCCAAAACGTGATTCATTTTAAATAGGTCTCTGCGAATGCAAGAAAATGATGCTAAGCTAATTAGCAGACTAAAAGTCAAATTAGATGGAGCTAGTGAACAGGAGAAAAAGTTAAGAGCAGAACTGGAGGTATGTCAAAAGGACATGCAATCAAAGTGTAATGAATTCGACACTCAATTTGTCTCAAAGGAGAAAACAGTTTGAGGACAGTGAACAAGAATTAAAACACCTGAAAGGGTTGGTAAGTCACATTAGACAAGATAAAGAGGAGGCTATTTTAGAGTTGCAAGTTTTACAAAGAGAGACTCTAGAGAAAGAAGGTGAGCTCCAGACTGTTGAACAAGAGATAGCTAAAATGTTTCAAGAAAGGGACAAGCGGGACAAAGAGTTTAATGAATGTCAAATACAGATGAGCGATACGTTACAGTTTCATGAATTCTTATGGTCAATTGATCCACCACCGAGTACCCAGAGAGGTTCCCAACAAATGCACAAACATTATTTTGATGAAGCAATCTGGGCAAAAAAACGCGAGACACAGAGACAGCTAAGACTCGTAAAGAAATGGGCAAAAAGTCCACTAGAATTGCAAAAAAACAAAAAAAATTAAGAATAATTTAAAGAGTTGGTCCAAACATCATAGAGAAGAGTTGTGGCAGAAGGATGGGGAAGAAATGTTGCGTGCATTGCAAAATAATTCCTCACAAAATTTTTGGTCACTAATTAATGCTTCTCAAACACACCAAGACATTGTTCAAACAAACAAACGTGTCAGAAGCAAGTTGGTTGAATTACTTTGGCGAAAAATACCGGGTACCAGTGGGAGCCCAAAAATACAAGGGGGATAATGGAAATTTGGGATTGAATTTTGATAAAGAGGATATTCTGAATTTGATCGCAAAATCTTCTGCGTCAAGATCTGCGGGCCCAAATGGTTTAAATTATCAAGTTCTTAAAGGAAATGGGACACTGTGGGGAGAAATCCTGTACATTTTGTACAAGGGAGTGATTGAAAATAGAATAATTCCAACCTCTTGGAAGACCTCGATCATAATTCCGATCTTTAAAAAGGGGGATCGCGAAAACCCAATAAGTTATAGACCAATCTCGCTGCTTGACGTGGATAGTAAGTTGTTTACCAGTCTATTATTAAGAGAACTTGAAATGTGGGTGGGAAACAACAACAGAATCCCCAAACAACAAACAGGGTTCAGAAGAGGTCATTCCACCTCCTTGAATGGTATCATACTTGCTTCATTAACAAATCAAAAAGATAAAAATAATGCAGGAAGACTATGGCGCGTTCATTGATTTGTCGAGTGCTTTCGACATGGTAAACCGAGATAAACTTTGGAGTAAATTGGAACAGAAAGGGGCCCCGAAAACTCTAATTAACATATTAGTAAATCTTCATGAAGGAAACACAGCTAGGGTAAGATTAAATACAGCTGGACACTTGTCAGAATACATAAGCATAAATAGGGGAGTTAGACAAGGCTGTATGGTGGCACCATTTCTATTTAAGTTTTATCTGGGAGATTTTGGAGCCGCCATAGAATCCTCATCATTGATAAGTCCAAGGGTGGGGTCATTGGCTATAAAATGGCTTATGTATGCAGACGACATAGACCTACTTGATAGGACTCCTGTCGGTCTGCAAAGATTGCTGAGGGCACTGGATTCGTATATGAAAATAAATGACCTGGTGGTAAATCCTGAAAAATCAAGGGTCGTAATTTTTGAGCGAAAAGGCCTTAAAGATAACAAATATTGTTGGTCAATCGGCAGTAAACCGATACAGGTGGTAAAAGAAGTAATGTATCTTGGCTTTACTTTGCATGCGGCCCCTACAGTTGGGATGCAGTACGGGGACATTTTGGCTAAAGGGACACAATTAATAGCTCAAATGAAGAAGATCTCTAGCCTGTATGGTAAATTCTCCATCGTGCCAGTAACAAAGTTTTATGTTGCGAAAGTGATCCCTGTACTATTGTACGGAATTGAGGCAAAACCTTTTTTGTGGTCTGTCGATTGGCATAAAATAGAAAGTTATATTTGGAAGCAGGTATTAGGTTTTCCCAAAGGACTGCACACGGCAACACTTAGATACGAGCTGGGTTTAAAATCTCTCAAGTATGCAGTCGACTGGAAACTTCTCTCCCTGTATAGATCTATCATCGAGCCAATGACCAACACACTGTTTGAAAATCTTTTAGACAACATGAACTTTGATACCTCACTAACCCTGAGAGAACTTAAAAAGACGGCAGAAAATCTGTTGATTCATTGTGAATCTGATAAATCTACATTAGCCACAAATCCGTTGAAGGTAAAGAAAGCCCTGTCTTTGAGAGATTGATGGTGAGATCGTCTTCTATCCCCGAAGCGTTTTTCAAGTACGGGAAAAAACAGGGTTTCGTACCAAGGTACTTGACAAAGTTCCCAGACTTAAAAGGAAGGCAGAACTTTATGAGAGTACGGCTGAACTTGATTAAGACAGGCTCAGTATTAACAAAATGGGGTGTCACTGAAGGAATTCGGAGTTTATGTACGGAATGCTCGGATCCAAGTAAACTAACCTTAGAGCACCTGTTAAGATTCACCAAAGGTACTTGGAAAATTAGGGTGGAATATTTGGGAAGTTTAGTAGGATCACTTGATCGACTCCCCTCTGATGCTTTCTGGGAAAGAATGATTGCTGGCCACGAAATTAAATTGACTCTAAATGTTTTAAGGGTATTGCAATTCACAGGTTTTATATCACAAGAATACTGGTAATTGATTATTTGAATGGAGGGGTAAAAGATGTTATTTTTTTTACAGTCACCCTTGATACTCATGTGAAAGGAACATCTATTTAAATCATGTTAAATGGCAAGACTGTGATGAATTGGTTTGAAATGTTATATGAAAGGAATATAATTTAAATGTGATACAATTTGTAACTGCGATGTTTATAAATTCTTAACATGTTTAATTTTAAACAAAGAATGTGTAAAAAAAAACAAATGTGGTTATATCAGAATAAATAAAGAAATTAAAAAAAAGATGAGCGATATGCAAAATTTAATTAATAAAATGGGCGATGAAAACACTTACCTGCGTAAGGAGGTAGACCGACTCGTTAAAAAGTGCAAAGATTTGGAAGAGCAGATGTGCGATTATAGGTCTCAGGACAAGCGACTGGGCACCACATTCAATGGGATTGAGGTGAACTCCATTTATACATGGGGAAATAGCGTCCCGGTGGCTGTGCCGGTGTCTGGACTTGGTTGGAGCGCCTTTGGGGGCTTTGACTCACCCATTGGGGGTTACCACCAATCCCATACACCTAAGACAAGGGTTGAACCACCAAGTAATGCAATTCCAAATATAGCGCCAAGTAGCCCTATCAAGATAATGAAGTCAATCAAGGCCCTGATCAAACCGTTCAAAAAAGGAGGGGAATGCTGTATAGAGGACCACTTAGAAGAGGTGCACGATATATTTAAAGCCCTAAACATACCCAAAGAACAATACAGAAAATACTTTCACTTAACTCTGGATGCTCCCACAGTGAGCATCATCAGAGGATTGAGTCAACAGGAGAACATGTCATGGGCAGAATTTGAAAAAGAGGTTAGACATCATTTTTCTCCATTTCAGTCATTGCAAGAGGAGAAGAAAGCTGCATATACGGTAACACCTGGGCTGAACACATCACCCCGCCAATTTCTTCAAGACTTAAAAAGAGCCTTTTCTCGTTTTGATGCATCTTTTAATCCCAATTCCAATGAGTTTAAAAATGCTTATTTTTATGGTTTGCAGAAAGACATTATATCACAGTTAGTTCGCGAGTTTGATCGTGAGAAGTGCCTTGAATGGAT
Source organism: Ambystoma mexicanum (assembly GCF_040938575.1). NCBI lineage: Eukaryota > Metazoa > Chordata > Amphibia > Caudata > Ambystomatidae > Ambystoma > Ambystoma mexicanum. The sequence goes on along the minus strand of NC_090921.1, from coordinate 240,232,138 downwards.
TGTGAACCAAAGTACCAAACTATATGATGTGCGCTACTGTCAGGCTAGAGAGGGTGATAAAATGAAAGAAACAAGATCAAAATCTAAAGAATCCTCGGCAACAGTAATGGAGATCAGGTTGGCGAAAATATCACTTGAGCCCGCTCAAAGTTCAGGCAAAAGGAACAAGTTACTTACCTGTAACTGTTGTTCTCCAGCATGGGTCTGGCATGGATTCACATGCTCATGAATATTCCCCGTCGTCAGGCTGGGAATCCTCGGTAAAGAAAAAATCAGTATCAGTTTCGTTTCTGATCTGTCTTTCTTAGTAGTAACCAATCACTGATCTCTGGGTCATACTGCCCCCAGCCAATGACTGCCCTCTCCCTAAGCCCCGCCTCTGGCAGCCATTCTCAGATTTGGTAGCACGCCAAGTGGCAGTATGACCAAGTGAAGAGCCACAGAGGGGTAGGTGGGTGGGTTCGCATGTGAATCAATGCCAGACCCATGCTGGAGAACAACAGTTACAGGTAAGTAACTTGTTCCTTCTCCAGCATGGGGTCTGGCATGGATTCACATGCTCATGAATAAAGGAATAAATAGCAGTATACACATGCACAACCACGGGAGGTGGCAACAGGCTCAACATTAAGCAATACAACAACTCAACATTAAGCATCTCTTACCTCCTCACCAGGCTCACCTTAAGCGAACAGGTTGCGCAGCACTGCTTGGCCGACCCTGGACTCCTCCCTGGAGTCCCGATCGACGCAGTAGAATCTTGTGAAGGTGTGCGTCGACCTCCACGTAGCAGCCCTGCAGATGTCCAGCAGGGGCACACCAGACAGGAACGCCGTGGTAGCAGCGAACGATCTGGTCGAATGGGCTCTCGGACGGCCTGGCAGCGGTCGGTTTGCCAACCGGTTACAATGCATGATGAGTGCCATCTGGAAATGGAAGTCTTCGAGCGAGCATTCCCTTGATTCACAGACCCAAAGTTCACGAACAGTTGTGACGTCTTCCGAAAACTCTTTGTGCGGTCCACGTGCTGTCCACGTAGAACTTCAGCGCTCTAGCTACACCCAGCGAGTGCAAAGTCCTCTCGGCTGGCGTCGAAGGCGACGGGAAGAAAATTGGTGACACCAAGGTGGAAGTCCGACGGCACCTTTGGCATGAAGGAGGGGTGCGTCCTCAGCACTACCCTCGTGTCATGAAAAGTCAAGTATGGAGGCTTGCAAGATAGGGCCTGAATCACTCCCACTCGTCGTGCTGAGGTGATGGCCACGAGGAACGCTGTCTTCAATGACAGGAACTTCAAAGGCGCCGAATGCATAGGCTCGAATGGGGCTCCCATGAGCCTGGTCAGCACCACATTAAGCTCCCACGCCGAGGAAGGGGCCTTCACCGGCGGGAATGACCAAATAGTCCCTTCATGAATTCCTTTACCAGGCGATGAGACCACAAGGACGCCCGTCCCGTAGTCCTGGTGTTTCGGGAGATGCCAGCCAGATGTATTTTTATGGAGGCGTGAGCCAGTCCAGCTTTGGCCAGCGACAGTAGGTACGGCAGCACTTGAGGGGCCGTAGTCCGCAGAGGGTTAATCTTCTGTGCACGGCACCAGACAGAGAACCTCTTCCACTTAAGACCGTAACACTTGAGAGTCGAGGATGCCCTGGCCTTTGCAAGAACCTCTCTGCAATCAGCTGGGATATCGTACCCTCCAAAGTATAGTGCTGCAGGAGCCAGGCCTGCAAGTTCTCTCATTGATGGGTAAATGGGGTTTACCATTTGAAGGTGTCACCGAAGTTGACACAAAGATAGGAAAAGATTGTCTCCTTTCATTGATGGGGTAAATGGGGTTCTGTGGTCTTTAACCAGGCCTGCAAGTTCAGCGACTGTGGGTCTGATGGAGAATGGCACCTCCTTCTCTGGAGAGAAAATCCGCGTCCGCCGGCAGCTTGACTGGTGGGGACATTGACAAGTCCAGTACCAGATCTGCCTCGGCCACGCCGGTGCGACGAGGATCATCCTGCACCTGGACTTCTTGAGCTGGTTGATGAGGCGGAGCAGCAACGGCAACGGAGGGAACGCGTATAGAAACAGGACGTCCCAAGGAAACGAGAAAGCACCGCCCATGCTCCTCGGCTGTGGGAACCTGCTTGCGAACCTCTGGCACTTGGAGTTTGTCGCCGTCGCGAACAGGTCAATCTGGGGTTTGCCCCATCGTTGGAAGAGTCAATCCACTTGGTCCTGGCGCAGTTCCCACTCGTGGCACGAGCGCAGCTCCCTGCTGAGTGAGTCTGCAATTGTGTTTTTTATTCCTGCCAGGTGGAAGGGAACCAGAAACATCCCCTGGGCGACGGCCCAGTGCCACATATCCTGGGCCTCCTAGGATAGGGCTGGGGATCTGGTGCCTCCTTGCTTCCGTATATAGAACATCGTGGTGGTGTTGTCGGAGAAGATCCTCACCACTTTGACCCTGAGGGACGGAAGGAATGATTTGAGAGCCCAGAACACTGTGCGTAGAGGTCTCCGGTGTGGACCCCCAACCCTCCAGAGAGGCGTCCGTTGTCACTGTCTCCTGAAACGCCGGGATTTGAAATTCCGTGCCTGTCGTGAGGTGAGCACGGATGCCCCACCATAAGATCGCCCGAAGGAAGTCCTCGTCGAGAGGGATCCTGGCCTCGAAACAGCCCCTCGCTTGGAGCCAGCGGGCATCGAGAAACTCCTGTAGCGGACGCATCCGAAGTCTGCAAAGGGGTACAAGGTAGATGCATGAGGACATCATCCCGAGGAGGGACTTGATGGACCTCACCCTGGCCACGTCTGTGGCTAGCAGGCGCCACACCATGCCCAGGATGGTCTTGGTCCTCTCCTCTGAGGGGGAGGCCAATTGCCCCACTGTACCGAGCTTCGCTCCCAGAAACAGTGCTATCTGCGATGGAACCAGGTGGGATTTGGGGTAGTTGATGGCGAACCCCAGCTCCGTGAGCAACCGGACGGTCCTCGTCGTGTGTTCGACGGCAAGTTCCCTTGTCCTTGCCCGGATTAGCCAGTCGTCCACGTAGGGGTAAACGTGGATCCCCTGCAGACGCAGCCGCGCCATCACTGGTGCCAGGCACTTGGTGAAAACCCTGGGTGCCGACTTTAATCCGAACGGTAGGGCCCTGAATTGGTAGTGGCGTCCCTGAACCACGAACCTGAGGAACTTCCTGTGCCTTTTTAGAATAGGGATGTGGAAGTAATCATCCTCCAGTTTCAAAGACGATAGGAAGTCGCCTTCCTCCAGCTGTCCCAGCATGTGCTGGAGGGGTGACCATCCTGAATTTCTGCGCCTTGATGTACTTGTTTAAGCGACGCAGGTCTAGGATGGGGCGCCAACCGCCTGTCTTCTTCTTGACGAGGAACTACCTTGAGTACACTCCGGAGCCCCGGAGCCCTCTGGGGACAAGCTCGATGGCACCTTTCTTGAGCATCACCTTTACCTCCAACAGTAGTTGAGGGACGTGATTCTCCTTCCTGGCCATGGGAGGAATGCAAGGGCACTTCTTTTGGAATTCCAGCGAGTGCCCGTTGGCCAGGGTGTCCAACACCCAACGGTCGGTGGAGATGGACTCCCACATGCTGACGAACCTCGTCAGCCGGCCTCCCACCGGGGTGCTTTGGTGGGAGCCTGACAACCCGGCCGGGTCAGTCTTGTTTGGAGGCGGCCTTGCCGCCTTGGCCTCCTTGGCGACGGCGCCGGGAATCCCCTTGCTTGCCGCGACCTCTGTAGGCCTCCTGAGAAGAGGAGCGGGCCGCCTGGCGGTAAGTGGAGGAGCCACCGCTGGATCCTTTGGAGGCACCCTGTCTGCCTCCGGAGCTCCGAAAGGGCCGCCGCTGTTGAAGCACCCCCAGAGCCCGGGCCATCTTCGAGTCGGTCTTGATGGCTTGTAAGGACTCCTTACTAAAAAGGTTGTTGCCATCGAACGGCATGTCCAACACCCTGGTCTGGACGTCCTGGCGAAAGTCTGTCGCCTTGAGACATCCTCGTTGTCATCGTCGGAGGCAAACTCCGTTGCCCAGTTGGCGAAATCCGGTGTCGGCAATGTCCGTTGCCACCGTTATGGCGTGATCCGACGCCACCTCGCCTTCCTGCAGAATTTCTAGGGCCTCTGCCCTTTTGTCATCAGGCAGGAAGTCTACAGGGGAGGTATCTCGAACCAGAGCTCCCCGTCGTAGCGGGCCACGATCGATAAGGCATTGGCTGCCTTAATCGTCATCGCCGCCGACGAGATGACTTGTTGTCCCATAGAGTCCAACTTCTTGCCCTCGCTGTCCGGCGGGGAGGTGGAAGTTGAAGCCCCCGCACCCGCTGCCTTCATCTTAGCCGCTGCCGAGACGACAGAGACCGGTGTGGGCTGGGCCCTGAGGTACAAGGGGGCGGCATTGGGGACTCGATACTTCTTATCGTACCTGTCCCTCTTGGCTGGTGTCGTGGAAGGGTTCTTGAGGACAGCAAGCCCCTCCTCCCAGATGTCGTCGAGTAAAGGCACCGTGAGGACTGTCTTCCTCTTGGCCTCTCGTTGTTGGTACAGAAACCCCTCCTTTTTCTGTTCTTCAGGCCAGAGCTGGAAGAGCTCGGATGCCCTGGTTATCATGGCATGGAAAGAGCCAATTTCGTCGGCTGGAGACACCCGCGGGTGGGGGGGTTGACGATGGGATGTCTGCTGTGTCATCACCGCCGTCATCGTCCGTCTCCATCCCTGTATCCATCGCCATATCCTCTCTAGGGTCCGGCGAGGGGGATGAGGGGTCCACCGGTCTCGCAGGCACGAAGGGCGGAGCGGGGTGGACTCTCCTCCTCTTGTTCAGAGGGCTTCCTGACGGGCCTGGTTCTGGATCCTCTGTCGGGGTCCGTGGTAATCACGTCCTTATCCCGGTGCATAAGGATTGGATTGCCAACAAAATGGCCGCCGAGCTATCCTGGGGCTCGGGCAATGGCTGCGACGGACGGGATGGCCGTTCCACTGGGCCCTGTTCGTCGTTGTCGCTATCTTCGATCACGTCAGCAGGGTCCGCCCCCTGGGATCGAACCTTCTCGAACCTCTCGTTGAGGCCTATGAACCTCTCGTTGAGGCCTAAGGAGCTCTCGCTGAGGCCTATGGACCTTTCGTTGAGGCCCTTCTCGGTTTCCACCAGTTCCTCCTCAGAGGCTGATTCCGAGTCTGTAATGTCCACCGCCCCCCCTCTTTTTCAGCCGGGGGCTTCACGGGGGTCTTAGCGATGGGCTGGAAAGAGGAATCCCTCTGCGGTGGCAGGGATACTCTGGGCCCGGCGGGCGTTTCCACAGGCGTAGTCTCAGCCGGCTTCACCAGGGCCGCAGCGACCACTTTGGTAGAGGCCTTTGCCGGGTGGATCAAAGCCCTCACCACCTTAGGTGCATCCTGGGCCTTCGCCTTGGGGGGAGGGTCAGCGCCTCGCTCCCCCTTCGAGATCGACCGGGTCCGCTCCAGCGGCCTACCCGGGTTCTCGGACTTCCTCTTCCCTGAACCAGAGCGCTGGCTCGTGGTCGAACGTGCCGGGGAAATAGCACTGCTTGGCAACCGAAGAGCCCGACCTTTCGGCGCTCCCGGTGCCCGCGGACTCGCAGTGCTTGGCCTTCTGTTGGGCCCCCGTCACGGGGCACCCTCACAGGACTTAGAAGCCCGCTCAGACTTCTCTTCGCCTTGTCACCTGCTGTGCCCTTCTCCAGCCAGGCGGCGAGGCGGGAACGACGATTTTGTTTGGTCCGTTCCGAACGCACCGTCTTTCTCAACGTGAGTCTTGTCCTCATGGAGGCAGTAGAGACATCGCAAATGCTCGTCCTCCTTGGAAAAGTTCTGTAATCCGCATCCAGGGCAGCAACTGAACAGCTTGGATCCGGGCATCGAGCTTCCCTTGTCCTGGGCCATGTACGTTTAGGTAGGCCGCAGATCTTCCGGAATACTCCAAGAAGTATCAACTCGATGAAAACTTCACCCTTCAGGGGCGTAGAAGAATTCCGAAACGCATCCCCGTTATCGGAAGTAGAAACGGTGGAGCTTGAGGCTCGATTAAACCGAAAAATGAGAAAATCTCCTGAAAAAAAACGTGAAAACGCAGTAAAAAACTTGAGAGCTAAACACGAGGACTCCCAACACTTCAGCGTGCAGTAAAAATCTGAGTATGGCTGCCAGAGGTGGGGCTTAGGGAGAGGGCAGTCATTGGCTGGGGGCAGTATGACCCAGAGATCAGTGATTGGTTACTACTAAGAAAGACAGATCAGAAACAAAACTGATACTGATTTTTTCTTTACCGAGGCCTGACGACGGGGAATATTCATGAGCATGTGAAACCATGCCAGACCCCATGCTGGAGAAATAATATGACACCTGAACAGAGGGGTGCTCCACAGAGGTTGCCGCCCTCGGCACCGATGTTTCAGTCACAAGATCCTAGTAATAGAGAGAGATACATTAGCCCGAGGTACCTAGCAGATACCAGCCCGATATGTCAGGCATGAACAACAATCAGAGACAAAATCAAGATCAAAGAAGTAATAGTCTCTACCAGACATTGGGGACACAGAGCAGATTTGACCTCAACACCATGATAGCAAGACAGACCACGGTATGTGGATCGCTTTATTGAAAATGGGAATCGGCATAGGGAACAGTACTCACAAAATGAGAGACAGAACATGAGGCAGAATATGAACTATGCTCCACGTCAATACAATCAATCACTGCCACCAGGGGATCACAACCAAAGAATGGGTAAACCCCGCTCCCCGCCTCACATGAATCAAGAGTTCAGAAACAATTCAAATAGGAACCAATCCCCTGAGAGATATCAGAACAGATTTAACCAGGGTGAGAACAATCAATAGCGACCTAGGCTGCAAAGGGAAGATTCTAGAGAAATGAACAGGTTTCAATATCTTGAGGCCCAGGTACAAATGTTGGCTGAACAAATGGGGAAACTCCATACAGTTTAAGTTTAAAAACAGTCATCAAATGAGAGGGCAGAAGGTCATAGAAGTATCCTGGTGGCTTCTGATAATAAGTGACTAAATATTCATTACACCTTTAATGATAAAAAGACAAGATTCCCACGAGCCGGTTTAGCATAACGACCAAGAGCTGCTTGATGATTTAAATATGTAAATACCTACAAATGAACATGAGACAGGAATTGCAACCATCTAAAAAAGAGGTTTGGTTTAACCTAGTGTTGAATCAAATGCTGGAAATCTGTACAAATGAAAAAGGAAAACAAAGTTCCAAAGGAACAAAGAGACAGATTTAAAAAAAACCCATGCACTGATAAATTAACTGATGAGGGAGTAAATGTGAATGTTAGAATATCCTCCTTAGAAAATCAAGATGATAATAAAATGCAGACAGGAAAAATAAGTACTAAAAAAGAGGTTACAAATCAGTCACCTGAAGAGTTCTTTGAGCCACATATTTCTGAAGAAATTAAAAAGACTGATATCATGCCAAATACCAATAAATGTCCAGAATTAGAAAATGACATCCTATCATGTGATGTTTAGAAGCATATTCAGTTGGAGAATTGCAGTGTGAACTCTGATGATCCCCGGACAGAAGGGCGAACAGTAGCCACACTCCAAATGACTTCCGAACATGGGGAGATCGGCAAGGTTTCTCAAATGGAAATGGAAAAAAAAAGGAGGGAAAAATGTCTTTTCATTTACCAATGTGTTTAGCCAAGAGTGAGAAGGGTTTGAGAAAAGTGAGTCCTGAAATCAGTAATAATTCACACTTTTTGTGTGTATTAGAGGAAGTTGAGGACATATATTATGCTCCCATTACTGTGGAAGAGAGGTGCAATACATTTGAAATGATCGACACAGGTGCACAGGCTACAATTATGTCCCAAGAATTGATAAAAATTATCAATGAAGGGAGATCCCCACAGATTCAGATAAAAGTGAGACAAAATGAAGGCCCAATACATAACTTTAACAGTGAGGAGGTACCCATTGAAGGTGTCACTGAAGTTGACATAAAGATAGGAAAAGATTGTCTCCTCTCATTGATGGGGTAAATGGGGTTCTGTGGTCTTTAACCAAAAAACCATTACGGCCTAAGAAAATAAAGTCACAAACAGCAGTGTAGATGAATGCCATACTGTTGCCAAATCAAATGATGCAGTGGAAGTGCATCTCCAGAATAGCTGTGTGCCTAGTGTCACTGTTATTTTAATGTATCAGGACAAAATGCAAAGTGAAAAAGAAAAACAATCCATGTAGATTTATTTGGATCCTAGGAAGAAATGGAAAACTGAAATAGATGAACACACATTGCGCTTCTATTTAAAAGAAGAGAAGTGCAAACAGAACACCATCCCTAAAGCAGAAAGAGAAACACATCACCACTCTTGCTGAAATACATATGGAAGATGAGCAGCCATGGATTCATGTTGGTATAAATGGCCATTCTGAAGTGATAAAAGCCACTTTGGCACTTGAACAGGAAAGGAGTTTTATTAATGAGAAATTACTTCAGAGAATAATGGAAAAGGAGGAGATCCCGAAGTTTAGAATTAAAAACCAATACATCTCTGGATTGGACAATCCAGATTTAGAAAATCGAATTGCAGAAAGGTGCATACTAAAGATGATAGTTGGACAAAAAACCATCTACCACAATGTGTGGATAGTGAGTGGCAATGATATCATGCACAGGATGTGTATGGTGTTAGATTTCCTTAACCAAAAAGTATGGCCCTGGCTAGGCGGGCCTGCGCCCGAATTTGAAGACAATGATATCATGCACAGGATGTGTATGGTCTTAGATTTCCTTAACCAAAAAATATGGTCCTGGCTAGGAGTGCCTGCGCCCGAATTTGAAGACAAAAGATAGGCTTATCATTGTGCACAATTGGTGCCGTATGCAATTAAACTACAGGTGAAGAAGGATATTACTATTCCTGCATTCACCAGGCAGGTTGCTATAACACTAAAACGCAAAAATGGACAGCAAATGATGGAATCTGATGCATTTGTGTGCTTGTATGAGTCCATGAAACAGCAAGGACTGGACTATGAATATACCCCATTGATAGATATTGGGGAGGGGTCTGTCAAAATCATGGTGGTTAATAAAGGGTGTCAAGATGTTCATTTAGAAGAGAATTCTGTGCTAGGAATGGCACTACAAAAATAACATTATACAGCAGATTTCAACAATATGGTGAATGGAAATATCCCTGAGATATATGTAGATGCACAGGGTGTGTTGGCATAGTACCTGGATTCTCAACCCAAAGGGATGTTCAAAATTCAGTCTGTGTACCCTTATGTTTCCAATGAGACAGTGTGCTGTCACCAAAAGAATTGTATATTATTTGATTTAAATGAAAATGAAACAGGAAATCAGCACATTGAAATGGAGGCTGATATGCCAAAATATTTAAAAGTGGCAACTGTGCAGAGAGATACAGCCACACAGTTGGAAGAAAGCATAGAGGTTCCTCCATTGGAGGATTTCACGGAATTTTCAAAAATGACAGAGGAGCAGATTCTGTTAGCAGATGCCTGTGATAGCGAAGAGGATATGACTGAACTGAGAAAAATATTTATGGAATTTAAGGACATTTTTGCCAAAGACGCATATGATTGTGGCCTAACTGATTTACGTGTTGCCACGTTACCAGAGGATTGTGGTAGAAATCCAGTATTTGTGCGCCAATATCGATTGCCGCTGGCATGCTTGGAGTCATTGGCAGAGATAATTCAAACTTGGAGTCTAGGGGAATTATCAGACCCATTCATAGCACCTCCAACACTCCCATTGTGGGTGTATTAAAGCCAAATGGTCAATGGTGTCTGTGTGCAGACCTGAGGGAATTAAATAAAAGAGGTCCAGTGTCTAGATGGCTGCTGCCATTCATTGATCAGGGCCTTGCTTAGGTGCGTGGTTAAAAGGTATTTACCACATTCGATCTTACATCTGGATACTGGTGTGTGCCGTTGGCAGAAGATATTCAGAATTTGTTTGCATTTTCATTTGATAAAACGCAATACGCTTGGTCCAGAACACCATTTGGGTATGTCAATAGTGGGAGCGAATTTGGCATATTTTTGAGAAAAGCTATGCCAGATGCGGCAGAAAGAGGGACCATAGTTTATGTAGATGATGGCCTAATAAAAAATGAAAGCCTAAAAAGTCATTTTGATGAAGTTAGACATGTACTTGACCAATTGCAGAAGGCGGATGCCAAAGTATCTTTACAGAAAGCCCAATGGTGCAAAAAAAAGGTGGATTTCTTAGGCCATGAAGTAACTGAACACGGGTTAAATCCACAAAAGAAAAAGGTGGAGGCCATACAGAAATTGAAAGATCCTAAAAACATGAAAGGTTTAAAAAGTCCATTAGGAATGACAGGATATAACAGGAAATTTATTGAAAATGATGGTAAAATCACTCAACCATTGACTAAACTATTGACGCTGATTACACCCTGGTAATGGGAAAAGGAGCAATCTGAGGCCGTTGCTAAATTGAAGGAATGTCTCATAAAGGCACCATGCTTGGCCTATCCCATAAAGAATAAAGATTTTTTTGTAGAGATAGGATTCACTGAGCAGTGTATGTCAGCAGTGTTATCTCAAAAACATGATTTTAACCATAAAACTATTGCTTATGCAAGTGAGGCATTTTCTCAGGTTGAAACTAAATTCAGTGAATGTGAAAAGGCCCTTTTGACCACTGTATGGGGCATTGCAACATTTTCGTCCCATTGTTCAAGGGGAAAAGGTGATCATTGAGACAATCATCAACCATTGCAGTTTTTACAGAGTAAAAGGATTAGATCGGGCAATGTAGCACAGTCCAGAATTACTTCATTGACCTTGACATTGCACGGTTTTACTGTAGAAGTGAGATATGGCCAGAATAAAAAGAGTTCAATTGCTCAAGGGTTGGCAGATCTACATGACTGTGCAGCTGAGTGTGTATCAGATGAGGTAGATGTGTAGTCCAGTTTGCAGGAGTTTGAACAATCCCCACATAAATCTTTTGATGAAAATACATGCAAGGAATTGCCAATTGTGTATGTCGACGGGTGTTCTTTTCACATTGAAAATGACAGCAATAAACAGTTCGTATCAGGGATAGGAAATGTCTGGTTGAGATGTGAGGACATTCTTAGTATAGGAATGAGAATTGGTGCTAGGAGTAGCCAGATAGACTTAGCAGCCATGTATAAAGCAATTTCTACTGCAGTAGATAACAAAATCAGTGAAACTGTCCTGGTGACTGATTCTGATTATGCACGAAATAGCTTTGTAGAATATTTGCCTGGCTGGAAAGCAAGAGGCATGCTCACATATAACAAAAAGCCCCTCAAACATGGGAAAATGATTCAAGCTATAGACAAATTAGTGTCAGAGAATGCTTTAACAATATACTGGCGAATAATTTGTGGACATCTGAAGATACCAGGAGAGGATAAGGAGGGAAATGATGGAGCAGATCAATTGGCCAAGATTGGGGCTCTTATGGGAGAATTGTTGCACATTGAACACCTAATTGGTGAAATACAAATGGATGCAGTTACACGCTCTAAATCTCCAAAAGAAGTTGAACAACCTGTAGTGCAATGGAGTTATGATACACCAGATCAGGATCTGATTAAGGCACAAAAAGAAGATCAAGTATTGGGGGTCTATTATAATCATTTGATGGACCCCGAACAAAATCTTTTAACTGAAAATGATTGTACAGGAAAAGAAGAGTTGAGAGTGTGATTAAAGAACAACAAAATGAATTAAACTACAGGATGGTCTGATGATCAGGAATCCATAATAGGGCAGATACAGTGGGTGGTACCTCTTTCATTCCATTCAGAGGGCTAATGTTACACCATTCACATGATGCGATAACTACAGGACACAGGTTCACAAAAGACTTTAGAAATATTGAAAGATTATGCTTACTGGCCACACATGTCCCAAGATGTGGAATTATATACCAGGAAGTGTCTGGTATGTGCACAATTTAAACCTGCTTCACCAATGCATAGAGCTCCATTAATGAAAAGAGGTTTAACCCTTCCATGGTCGGATTTACAAATCGACTATGTTGGGCCTGTAAAGAGATCGGGTAGGGGAAACCGGCATTTATTGACGGTGGTATGTTTAATGTCGAAATGGGTAGAATGTATTCTTGCACCAAATTGGAGTGCACAAACAGCAGCTACACTGCTGGTAAATCACATATTTTCAAGATTTGGGTTACCACAAAGAATAGAGTCAGACAGAGGAAGTCATTTCACAAGCCCCTTAATGAGCAAGGTGCGGCTGATATTGGGGGTAAAAAGGAAAATGCATATCGCATATCGGCCCGCCTCTTCGGGAAACGTAGAGAGAAGCAATAGATCTGTCGTGGAAATACTAAAGATGTTTGTAGCAGAGGCAGGTTCTAGTTGGGATTTACGATTACCTTTAGTGTTGATGGCCATTAGGTCGACTCCTGCTAAGCAACAGATATCAGTCCTCATGAAGTGTTGACAGGAAGAAAAATGGTACTGCCACAACATTTATTGTACAGGACGCATGAGCAAACACTTGTGAGTGCATCTACAGTTCACAAGTATGTGGAAGAATTGAGGAAGCATTTACAACATGCATTTGCGTTTGTACAGCGAAATTTAGAAAGAGCTGCTGATAGTGCAAAGTCCTACTATGATAAAAAGACATCTGTGAAAGAGTATAAAATAGGTGATCGGTTATATAAGTTTCATTTCGGGAGAGGTAAACATAAAAATTCAAAATTCCTCACAGTGTGGCAAGGACCATTTAAAATTGTAGATAAAATATCCCCGTAGTGTATCAAATATTAAAGACGGATGGTGAAATAGTGACAGAGCAATTTGTCCATGTCAACCAAAGTAAGCCCTGTCATCCAAAGCATGAAATCCAGAGACTGGAGCAGGTGGAGACAGGTTGAGTGTACTGATTGCAGGGTGCGGGGAAAAGGAAGCTGAATGTAAATGACAAAAACATAGTGAGCTGGTATTGACAGATACATGGAAGAACCAGTGACTATTTCATAATGCATTTGGTTAACCTAATATCAAGGTGGTATGTTTCACTCCATGTGAAACCAAAATATAGTGGTAGACTAGTAAATGAAGAAGCAAATGAGATGGTCACATATAGCCTTAAAAACAAAAAGATTAATCTATTATAGTACAGTTTTGTAAAGTTAGTTTGCATGCAGATTGTTGTGATGTATAAAAATATGAGATGTAAATATTGTTTGTTTCTCTATGTGTGTATTTACAGATCCAAAAGTGATAAGTCATGATGGCTTAAGAAAACATTTTTATTTTTGGCTGAGTGGTGAAAGGGATAGAACATTAGTTTGTATTATGTACTTAATCTGTTCCTTTTCTATTTGATTTAGAGTCTACTAACTATTTTCCTGATAGGGACCGTTAACTGCTGGACCGCGAACCGCGGGAGGCCACAGGACCAAGGACCCAGGAAAGCCTCCGGACCGAAGTATGGAGGTGAGGATAAACAGTAAACAGTTTGAAATGCCAAAAGAGATGATTTCTATGGAGAAAAGCCCATGAGCGCCGAATCGGAGGGATTACACTGAACAGGATGCGAGTATGAAATTTGGTGATCAGGACATCTCAGAGGTGCGGTCATGAAGATGGTAAATGCCATCAATGGAACAGTAGTCAGTTGAACTTAATTTTGCAGCGTTGCTGGTGGGGCATAGTATTGTCCTATGCTTTACCAATGGGAACAATGGAGACCCATAATATTGTTATTTGATTTAATTGTTTTAGTTAGTTATGTTAGCCACTTATTTTATTTGTTTTATTTTATTGTTTTGTTGTCATACATACACACTAATGAGAAATTTTCTTTTCATACATATATAGAGACTATAATTGAAAAAGACATTGTAGCCAGGCACATATATGGACACCGGTTGGAGGTATGCGCATATGTTTATACATGCACATGCGTGTGAGGACTGATAGGCCTTATTTGGGATCTGTTTCACTTTTGCTTTATGATTAAACAATGGTTTGTTGTGAAATGTTTAAATCTTCATTTTATTAAGATGCTATTATTTCAACCGTGATTCGTCTAACAACAATGAAAAAAGAGAGCTGTCTCGCCGCAGGGCGGGTTTCCGCCAATTATGGGTTTATTAGCCACAATTGTCAGAAAAAAGGAGGGTATGTAAGGATATATTTGGGGATTTTATTGGCAGTATGTAGTATGGAAATGCAGCCATCTCGAAATAGGTGCCAGGCACAGCTTTTTAGTAATAAAAGCATTTAGCCAAACCAGAAAAATGGGTTTAGTTTTAGAAGCATTTAGTCCAGTGTGTTGTCATTTTAGAAAATGTGCATATTTTACAAGTTGGATGTTTTCATCTGAGTGGGACTGCATTACAAAAACATAATTAACTAATCCTATACTAATTTGTCCCACTAACTCATTAACTGTTCATCTAACATATAATGCAGTTCTAAACACAGTGGGATTCATTCCATGTTAGTTTTTTCTATGGTCTATGGGGAAATATGCACCAGCAGGAAAGGAAATTGAAACAATTGCTTTTCTGGGCTGAAGTCTTCATTGTTCTAAACAGGCTTAGAAATGGTGCAGGACATTTTTGCACGATGATTGGTAGGAATGGAGAAGTGGTCAGCTGATGTCATGGGAGGATGACTTGCAGTTGATAGACGGAGAGTTTTTTTTTACTAGGCAGAACGAAGGGAAGGGCTTAGAGCAGCCTGGGATTTGAATGCAAACAGTGACTTCCAGGGATGGGAGATCCGTGGCTGCAGTCTTGAAGACAAGAGAGGGGGAGAGCAGTCTGGCTTTGAAGCATTCCGAGGTAGAGCAAGGCTGTGTTCCCGGGAGTTGTGCGAGGGCGGTTCGCATAGATAAAGCTCTGGTGGCAAGTGCTTCAGAATTCGCACATTTTGGTGAGTCCGATCAAAAATGAGGAGCATGAGAATGTATGAGATACATTACACTTATTGAAACACAGTGTAGTGAGATAACTTTAAAAAGAAAAATAGTTTACCACCAGTTTACCACCAAAATATCATGGTAAGAAAATACCACCAAATCCAGAATTTGCCCCAAAAGTCAATACCTCTTACATGAACCAGCAATGCATTGCGAGCCCTCTAGAACTTTGAGGTAAATTGGGAGCGCTGTTAAATAAACTAAGATAGAGGGAAGGCCAAAGAGCCAAAACACAGAACGAAAGAAAAGCTTAGACAAGGTGGGGGCTGAAGGAATGCTGTTAGAAGGAACAAAACGTGCCATTTATGTAAAGGCGTCAACCACGACACAGATGGTGTCATAACCCTGAACCTTGGGCATATCAGTAATAAAATCCATGGTAACAGTGTGCCAAGGTCTTTGTGGGAGTGGCCATGGTTGAAGCAGGCCTAATGGTCTTCCCTTGCGGTGTTTGCACTGTGGACAAAGTTTAAGTACTCTGTGATATCGCATGGTGGGCAACAAACGCTGCAGGAGGGCTAATGTACATTTTTGGCCAGGATGACCGTTGCTGGCAGCATCGTGTGACCATTCTAGGGATTGTCTGCGCGTGTCTTGGTTCGGCAGGAGTAACCTGTTCTGTACAAAGGGGAGGCCTTTGTGAAAAATCGGGTTTCAGTCTTGCACTAAGTCAGAATGGAGCGAAACC
This sequence comes from Ambystoma mexicanum, assembly GCF_040938575.1. Lineage (NCBI taxonomy): Eukaryota > Metazoa > Chordata > Amphibia > Caudata > Ambystomatidae > Ambystoma > Ambystoma mexicanum. The sequence continues at coordinate 240,216,434 of NC_090921.1, read as the reverse complement.
CACAGACGGATGTTAGTCAGCAGGCAGACTGGAGGAGTACATAGACAGACGAAATGAGATTTGTCTAACAGGTGGTCTGGGAAAACAGGAAAGGTGTCAGCACCGGCCAGACAGGACAGCGCGTCAGGTTTGCCATGTATCGCACCAGGGCAGTGACTAAATCATAAGCAGAGAAAAACAAATGCCACCGGACCTGGCGGCTGTTGAGGCATTTCATTGCAGGTAGGTCTTGTAAATTGCGATGGTCGGAGTAAACTGTTATGGGGTGTTTGGCCCCAACTAAGTAGTGTCTCCCGGTTTGGAAGGCATCCTTCACAGCTAGGAGTTCTTTTTCTGTGATGGAGTAGAGAAGGAGCTAAGTACCCCCCCTCCAACTGCCCCGCCCTTATTACCTATAGAGTGGGAACTAAAATATGTGATTTATGCGGAACAGTTAAACCAGCAAAGAGCAGAGAGTGGACTCTGTGCAGTACCCATAAGAGTACCAGTACCTAAGAGAATCTGGAGATAAGGATAAATGACATCTTGGGATCAAGATGAAGAAGCTTATGCCACGGACACAGATGAGGACATTAACTACTGGCGTACACCTGGCAGCTCTGTCGGCATACACCACTTCCCATAACAAGGTGTCGTGGTGGAAAGTACCAGTAGTTAAAGCCTTCATGGAAGGAGTAAAGAAACTTCACCCTCCTATTTCAAACCCACCACCAGGATGGGACCTTAACGTGGTGCTATCTAAGCTCATGGGCCCCCCATTCGAGCCCATGGACAAAAGCAGTTTCAAACACCTGACTTACAAAACTGCCTTCTTAGTAGCAATTGCATCTATAAGAAGAGTCAGTGAAATTCAGGCTCTGTCAATGCAAGATCCCTTCTTTCCTGTCCATAAAGATAAACTGGTTTTACGCACACACCCTAGGTTCTCACCTAAGTTTATTTCTAAATTCCACGTGAACCAGTCCATCGAGCTTCCGGCTTTCTTCCAAGACCCACAGAGCTCAGCTGAGGTGAAACTACACACCCTAGATGTGCGTAGGGCGGTCCTCTACTATGTAGACAAGACCAGACCGCTAAGGAAAACAGACCAACTGTTTGTCTCTGTAGCTACAGGCAGAGAGGGGGATCGCGTCTCTAAAGGCGCCATCTCTAAGTGGATTATTAACTGTATCCAACTGTGTTACTCCCTTTCTGAAAAAACTCTACCTTTCACGCCAAGAGCCCACTCTACAAGAGGCATTGGGGCCACTCTGGCTTTCATTGCAAATGTTCCCCTTGACACCATTTGCAAAGCAGCTACTTGGAGCTCTATTCACACTTTTACTCAGCACTACTGCATTGACACCCATTCCAAGACAGATACCCAAGTGGGACAAGCGGTTCTAAGACATTTATTTGCTCATGACCCTTCTCACATCCCACCTCCTTCTTCAGGTACTGCTCGCTAATCTATGCACAGCATGTGATCTAAGCAGATTCCACAAGCCTCAGAAGGGATACATTACTCACCGTAATCGTATTTCTGATGCTTGTATCTGCTTAGATTCACATGCGACCCACCCTTCCTCCCCTCTGAGAGAAGGCGCATGGATGCTTGTAGTCTTACCTTTCTTTAAATCTGCTTGGATCATCTATACTCACGCTTCTCCTCATGCTACCTCATGTTAGAAAGGGTCCTACACGCATGTGGGATCATGGGTACAGTGGACGTCACACTAGGGATAGTATTACTGACACGCCCTGTGTCGATGCCCATTTTCAAGTTTCGAAAAACAAACTGTAATACTCTGCAGCTTCCACTAGATGTCGGCCTATGCATAGCATGTGATCTAAGCAGATTCGACAAGCCTCAGAAATAATATATATATATATATATATATATATATATATATATAGATGCATATGGACAAATAAAAGATGGACGTTTCCACCACGCATTATAAAGCAGTGCTGAACATGAACAAGAAAGCCTCACTTCAGTGTGTCGCAGTTGAAAGCAATTTTAATTACAAATGAATCCCAGCAGAAGGCGTTGGATGAGCCAAGAAGCCAAAGTCTTATCAAACAAGAATTGGCTGACATTGGATACCAATTATGTGAAGGAACAAGATGCTCCTGTTCAGAAGGCTTGAGCAAAACAAAAGAGGTCAGAGGACTATTGAAAGATAATAAAAAATACACAAAAAACTCGATTCCATGGTGTCCAGTCACGTGGAAGGTAGAAATTAGACAATCGAGGTGGTCACACCTACGCACGAGGGCAGGCTGTGCCTTCACGCCTTAAACATTCTCAGAGCACAGTACAAACTCAAGGCCAAACTTCAAAGCACTGACACTGGAACATTGAAGTGATGATGGATTGATATATTAATTGGTGGGAAACTAGTGTTATAACAAGCCCACCAGAACCTGGACGTTCAGTCTGTATGCTGCTAGACGTAGGTAGAAAAGTACTGACAGGGGTTAGAAGCCAACCAATTGTAGAGGACTGTGTTATCTAGGGTCCTATAGTTAGTACAGCCAATGGAACATTGTGCATTTAGTGACGTTCATAGTGGCCATTTTGAGGGGAGGGCTTAGTTGCCCCATCTGATGTTAAGTACTCTATCACTCTCCTTCACGGTTCTATACTGATATGGAACTTATACTTAGCTATTCACTTAGAGCCTATCACTTTCCTCGATAGGTTTTTGTAGTTTGCCACGTAGGTAGTGACATAGGTCAACGTCAATGATGACGATTGTATGCAATATAACCTCAGTTTCTACTAAAATGTGTCGAGTAAGAGGACCGAACGAATGCTGATGTTCGTTGTGCTCCCTGTTTTATATACTTGTTAATAAAATGGACTCCTCTTTTGCCAAACTACCCGAGTCGTTTTCATTATTGACGTATGAATAAAATCTGCATCCCCATCCATCTCCAGGGTATTGCTACTCATCTTAAAGGGCTGGGCAACCCAGTTCAGTGGTATTATGAGCCTCTGTCAGAATTAACTGGCGGGAATGGTAGGCTACAGGGCGCAGGAGTCTGGTGGTCGACTGGGATAAAACGGCTCCTAAAACATATGAAGAAGCATCAGCCTCCACTATGAATGGTAGCTCAGCATTGGGGTGCTGCAAAATCGGAGCCATAGTGAATGCCGATTTGAGAGTCTCGAAGGCTTCTTAGTGAACTGATGTCCAGACAAAAGGGATTTTTGGACTACGAGTTAGGTTATCAGGGAAACAATGACAGAGAAACCAGAAATAAACCTCCTGTAGAAGTTTGCAAATCCTATGAATGATTGCAATGTCTTGATGTTAGTAGGAACAGGCCATTCTAACACCGTCTGGACTTTGGAGGTATTCATGGAAAGCCCCTTGGCCGTGATGTGGAAGCCCAGAAATTCCACTTCTGAAGCATGAAAGAGGCATTTTTCTGGTTTCGCGAATAGTGAGTTTGCCTTGAGGCGCGTGAGTACCTTCCGAACGTGTTGTACATGTACATGGAGTGACGGAGAAAACATCAAGATGTCGTCTACATAGACGATGACATAGTTGTCAATGATATCATGGAATAGATAGTTCATGAACCTTTGTAAGGTTGCCGGGGCATTATATAAACAAAACGGCATGAAGGAATATTCATACTGGCCATGCTGGGAGCAGAAAGCAGTCTTCCACTCATCCCCCCCTTCTGATGCGGACTAAATTGTATGCCCGCGATGTCTAACTTTGCGATTATTGTAGCATGTGTTAGTTGGTCAAGCAAAGGAGTGATCAAAAGGTATGGGGTAACCGTTCTTGATGGTTGTTAGCAAAGATTTCATAATTGTATGTCATTTTCCCTCCATGTGTCAAACCCCAAACATTTTGCTGCTATTTAGACACCATTGACTGACTTTTCCAGAGAAGCAAAGCATTCAGCTGCACTCCCCTGGGCTTTTGCTCACTTTTTATGGGGAAACTGACATGCCCTTAAGACAGTCAGTACTGGGAGACTTTGTTTCCCTTAGTCCTTTCCTCATATTGCAGCTTTGGTGCAACATGTAACAAGTCTGCAATTGATTTTACCATACAGCACACTTGGGTCTATAGTCATTTCCAAAGGCCCTAGATACTCTCGCTGGACTTTTTATGAACTGTGCAGATGTGTCATGGACAGGACTGGTGGCAGCTATCTTTTCACATTATTTTTAACCATTTCCTGCCATATTAACCGCGTTTGGCACAAATAGGCGGCTTGGCTCCAAAATGGCCATGCCACAAGGTTCTTTGTCCTGTCCTTTGGCCATCTTGCCCATTCACCTTCCCCAGGTCGAGTCGGCCCGGTTCATCCTTATTTGGTCATGAACTTTCCCGTGAATCCCAATGCTTTTGCGGGCTTCTGCATGCCTTGTGCATGTGCCTCCAGGATGTGGGCAGAAATGTCTGATTCCAATACACATCCTGGTTGCCAGAGAGTCTGGAGTGCCATGAATGCCTGGGACCACAGTGGTCAGTGATCTGTCCACATATGGAGTGTGTGTTTGTGAGCAGATCTCCCACTCGGTCCTCTCCGTTTTGGCACGAAGGGAACTTTGGATAAGAGGAGGCTGAAAACACTACTACCAGGTCGATCTCCTGAGTTTTCACTGAACAAAGGATGGGATCCAAGTATCCTGCAACACGAAGCCGAGTCGAGGAACTGCTGGTGACCCGCTGGAAGGTTTGGCACCCTGAGCCTGCTGTCGTCCTGTGGGACCCCTCTGCATCTGATCGCCCTAGAAGGTCTGCGAAGATGCTTCGACCCATTGGAATAGTGGGACCAACTATTCTCGGCACCTTCATCAAACTCTGCAAATAAGCTTTCTCGGAAGTGTCCCTGGGCCAACCAGTGGACTGACCAGATTACCCAGTTGCATTGCTCTGTCACCGCTGCCGTTTCGAGGAGGCCCTCGAAACTTGGTATACTGCTAGCTCTGTGTCCACGGCACCCTCACCGAATTTCATACACTTGGCGTTCCCAGGTCTGAAGTGAGACGAGTGCGCCAGGACCGGAGTAAACGCAGTTACCGTATTGCCCTGCCGCGGCAACTACCTGTGCAAGTTCGCTGCATTTGTGACCCTCTTGCTCCTGAAGCCTGCTGTAGTGAAACTGGGCTGATTCCTCCACCTCGAGCGGAGAAATCGCCACTGTCTCGTTTGGAAATCATCGCTGTATCTTAGGAACCGAAAGGTGCTGCAATGTCCTTTTTGCTGCATTCAAATCTGCCAGCCAAGTGGACTGAACTGGCGAAGTTTGGGTCTGCTTGCGTCGGAGACCGGTGAGTACTCCTTACCCCAACCAGTGGCCCCTAGCGCAAGAGCCCATTTAAACGCACAAGTGGCCCCTGGGGGGCCCCTCCCCTTTCCACAGCTATTGCAAAATAGCGACTCCATTCCGCACTCTCAAACTGCCTCTGCCCTCAAGTGGAGGTCCTCCTTGAATATTGGGAACTTGTTCTTCATCGCCTCATCCACCCTCCTGAGCTGCTAGGGACCCCTGAAGAGACCCTATTCCGCCCAGTGGCACAAGCGCGTGCATGTACTATTGAGCACAAGGCTCCTCTCTTTGTAGGGCTTGGACTGCCTCTTAGTTAGGTGTATTATTGATGTGGAACTGGGTCTAAAGATTACCTGCGCTGCCTGTTTCCTTCCCATCTAGGTTGTCGACATATTTCGTGCATCTAACCCTTTAGACCCCAATGGTCTTGTATATATATTGTATTGAGTGTGATGTATTGGTTTACTTAGTGTTACTGTGATTCTTTTGCTATGGTCTATGTTGCAAAGGCCTTGTAATAAATGTGTCTATATTTTTGATATAACACCTATCTGAAGTAATGTGTATGTGTCCTTGCTCTGTGTGCTCATTGAGGTCCTTCAGTCACCCTCACCCCTCCAGAGACTTAATCTTGACCGCCTGCCATAGCTACCCTGATTGGTCTGGCTTGTCCAGAGGTTACCCTATTCCAAGAAACTAGGTTGGCCTTCTGAACCTCTGCCCCTCCAGGTCAGAGTTCAGAAGAACTAGTTACTCTTACCTTGTAACGTTCTTTCGATGGGATGTTCCTCCGACGTATTCCTTATCTTAGATAGAAATCCTTCAGCTTTGCTGGCCTCGGAAAATTTTTTCGCCAGAGGGCGCTGCGCGTCGATGATCGCCGAGTCGATGACCCTCGACGGCCTCCGTGCCGACGTCGACGTCATCCTGCCTATAAAGGCCGCGCAGCGTCCGTTGCTCAGTTCCGTTTTGTAGTCCCCAGTAATGTTTTTGGATTAGACTAATCACCTTGAAGGAGCATAGGCTGCAAACCCACAGGAAGTCATACTGCGGGGATGGATGGGAGGGTCGATAAGGAATACGTCGGAGGAACATCCCATCGAAAGAACGTTACAAGGTAAGAGTAACTAGTTCTTCGAAGGGATTGTGTCCTCCGACGTATTCCTTATCTTAGATAGACTCCCATAGCAGTGGTATTGTGACTGGAGGCGGGAGTAATAAAAGTTATGTTACCCTTCCAGAATGGACAGAGTGTAACACAGCCTTGCCGAATCTAGTTTCTTGACTAGAGGAGGAATCCAGGCTATAGAATTTGGTAAATGTATGTGCGGACGACCATGTGGCAGCCGCACATATATCTCGAATTGGCACCCCTCTTTGAAGGGCTGAGGATGTTGCGATACCCCTGGTAGAATGAGCCCTTAGATTTTGAGGAGGCTCCTTTCCTGCCAATTTGTAGCACTCCAGAATGGCTAAAATAATCCATCTGGAGATGGTTTGTTTTGTTATTGGAAGGCCCAACTTATGTCCTGCATAACCTACAAAGAGTTGGTCTGCTTGTCTGATCTTAGCCAATCTGCTGATATAGAAGCTCAAGGCTCGCTTAGGGTCCAGCCTGTGCAGTCTCTCTTCCTCCTTCCCCGGATGAGGAGGAGGGTAGAAAGAAGGTAATATAATCTTCTGAGTGATGTGAAACTCCGAGACTACCTTCGGGAGGAAGTTAGGCTTCACCTGAAGAACAACTTTGTCCTTGTAAAAGATTGTATGTGGAGGTTTACACGATAAGGCTTGCAACTCGCTAACCCTTCTAGCAGATGTCAATGCTATTAGCAAAACAGTTTTGAGGGTGAGAAGCTTCAATGAACAAGAGTGTAGTGGTTCAAAAGGGGCACCCTTTAGGAAGTTTAAAATTAGGTTTAAATCCCATAAGGGAACTTGAAAAGGTTTCGGGGGATAAACATTAGTTAATCCTTTTAGGTATTGTATTACCAATGGAATTTTGAAGTATGAAGGCTCCTCTGCAGTGCGCTTAAAGATTGATAGCGCTGCGAGATAGCCCTTAATTGTGCCAACCTGTAGGCCTGAATTAGCCAGGTAAAGTAAGAATGACAACACCATAGGTGTACCACAAGAAAAGGGTTCAATATTCTTTTCTCTGCACCAGCTGCAAAATTTGTTCCAACGGCAGCGGTATAGAGTTTTAGTTGCCGGCCTTCTGGCCGAAAGCAACACCTCCATAACATCATCCGGAAGGTCCCAATCCTTGTACCTCAACCTTTCAGACACCAAGCGTGAAGGTTGAGGGTCTTGATGGCTGGATGGAGAACCTGACCTTCCTTCTGCGAGAGAAGATCCTCTCTGTATGGCAGTCCAATTGGAGGGCAGATGGACATGTCTAGAAGGTCCGGGTACCACGTTCTCCTGGCCCAATCCGGGGCAATTAGGATCATGGTCTTCCGAAACCTTCTCAACCTCCTGATCATTTGAGGAATGACAGGGACCGGAGGGAACGCGTACAGAAGTGGGAACTCCCAGTCCACTACGAACGCATCTCCTAGAGCTCCTCTCGGGGGAAATTCCCTTGAGCAAAATCTGTCGCACTTCCTGTTGATACTGGTGGCGAACAGATCCACTTGAGGGGTTCCCCAAAGGGCGAAGATCTCTTGAAGGACTTCCTGAGCTATCTCCCACTCGTGAGAGACTGTGCTCTGCCTGCTCAGAGCGTCCGCTGTCAAGTTCTTCTCTCCGGCTAGGTGAATTGCCGATAGAGAGATTCCTTCCTGAATTGCCCAAAACCAGAGCTGCATCGCCTCTCTGCACAGTGGTAGTGAGCCTACGCCTCCTCTTTTGTTGAGGTAGTGCATGGCCACTGTATTGTCCGTCATTATTAGGACGTTTCTTCCCCGTACAGACGGCAGAAAAGCCTTCAGCGCTAGTCTGATGGCTCTCAGCTCCAACAGGTTGATATGTAGTCTGGACTCCGATGGAGACCAACGACCGCTGATGGTCAAGTCGTTGGCGTGAGCTCCCCACCCCGTGAGTGAGGCATCCGTGACTACTGTTATCTCCGGCCATGGTTGCCAAAACATTTCTCCTTTCAGGATGTTCTCCCGACAGGCCCACCACTGAAGGTCTCGGGCTACTTTGACCGGGATCCGAAGGAGATCTGTCATCCTTCCTGAGAACTGTGACCACTGAGTTCTCAGTGCCCACTGGAGGGATCTCATTCTCAGGCGAGCCTCCGGCACGAGGAATATGCAGGATGCCATGAGGCCTAGCAACCTCAGAAAGTCGTAGGCTGGGAGATATTGGGCATTCTGAAATCTGATGACCATCTGCAGAATATCTCGAGCCCTCACCTCTGGTGGCAAGGCTTTTCCCAGGGAAGTGTCCAGGACTGCTCCAATGAATTGGAGTCTCTGTGATGGTATCATCTGTGACTTCTTTAAATTGAGGGAGAAGCCCAGCTTGTGAAGGAAGTGGCAAACATAATCTAGTTGTCTCTGAGCCTGTTCCGAAGATACAGCTCTGATCAACCAATCGTCTAGGTAAGGGTAGACATGAATCCCTTCCCTCCTTAGACTTGCAGCCACAACCGACATTAGCTTGGTAAAGACCCTCGGGGCGGAGGTTAGCCCAAATGGCAGAACTCGAAATTGATAATGAGAGCTGCCAATTGCGAACCTCAGGTATCTCCTGTGCCTGGGATGGATCGGCACATGGAAATAAGCGTCCTGGAGGTCTAGAGATACCAACCAGTCCTGAAGCTGGAGGGCCTGAAGGATCTGAGAGAGAGTCACCATCTTGAACTTGTCCTTTCGGAGGAATTTGTTCAATTCCCGTAAGTCTAAGATGGGTCTCAGTCCTCCGTCCTTCTTCGGTATTATGAAGTAGGGGGAGTACCAACCCTTGTTCCTTTCCGCTACAGGTACCAGTTCTATGGCACCTTTCTCTAGCAGGTCTAAAACCTCCTGCAAGAGGAGCGGATCTGGAAGCTTCAAAGGGTTGTTCCCCGGTGGATGACTCTGAGGGATATGTAGGAAGGGCAGGCAGTAACCTTGGGCCACTGTCTCCAGAGCCCAAGCATCTGACGTAATAGCCTGCCATTCCGTCAGATGGTGAGTTAACCTGCCCCCTACTGGTGTTCTGTGAGGGGAGACCTCAGAGTGGTTTTGAAGCGGCTGATGCAGTTGCCGAAGGTAAAGTGGCTCCTGCTCCTGCGGGTGCGGCTTTCTTTCCCCTACCCCGTCCACCACGGGTAAATCTTCCTTGGCCTCTTTGAGCCGGTCGTCCCCTGCCCCTTCCATATGAGGAATAGTAACGAAAGGACCGTCCTCTCCACGATGATCCCGAAGGACGAAAGGTATTCTGACGGATAGCAGCTCCCAATGACTTGGCTGCTGCCTTGGACGTTTGCAGTTTCTCCAAACTGTCATCCGCCTTCTTTCCAAAGAGGGTAGAACCGTCAAAGGGCATATTCAAAAGCCTGGTCTGCACGTCAGAGGCAAAACCAGACTTCCTCAACCACGCATGCCTGCGGATTGTGGTACTTGCCGCCATGGCCCTGCTGATACTGTCAGCAGAATCTAGGCCAGTTTGTAGGGTCTCGCACATCGCATCTTTACCATCCCTGATGATGTTTAAAAATGCGTCCCTTTCCTCTCCTTCTTGGAGGCAGTCAGCCGCTGATGAAGCGCACTCCCAAAGGGTGTGGCTGAACCTAGCGAGCGTACAGGTCGCGTTAATAGACTTTAACGCCATGCTACAGGCAGAAAAAACCTTCTTAGCCATGGCATCATACTTTTTGTCATCCCTATCCTGCGGAGCAGTGGGGTATGCAGATGTGCTGCCTGATGAGGTTGCAGCCTGTACAACCAAGCTCTCAGGAGTAGGGTGTTTTGACAAATATTCAGGGTCAGAACTAGCCACCCTGTATTTTGTTGACAGTTTTTTATTTACTGCCGGGATAATTTCTGGCGTTTCCCAGTTTGTCAAAATCCTTCTCTGTAGAGCAGAGTGAAATGGAACCACAGGATCCTCCTGTGGGCCCTTGTCCAGTATGTCAGTGAGGTCATCCTGCTGAAAGGCAGGAGAAGGTGCAGACCAACCCATAAATTCTATGATTCTAGACATCAGAGCTCTATATGGAGTCTCCGCATGTTCTCCTGGGTCTGGTTTGATAATTTCTGCTTCAGGAGAAGTGTCCAAGCCACTAGCTTCCTGAAGTGCATCCTGAAGATTTTTTAATCTTCCTTCCTCAGAGGCGAAAGTCTCTGGCTCTGGTGATGTGGTCCTCTGTAAATCAATATCTTGGTCTGAATCCTCCCTTTCCTCAAAAATCGAGGTTAAAGGGGGATACATTGGTTTTTGGAATGGTATAAACCCCATTTCCAATGCAGAAGGAGCCATCATCACAGGCCTTGAAAACGTCGATGTCGTCGACACCGACGTGAAAGTACTCGAAGGCGCCGTGAAAAGCGTCGAGAAATGTGTACTAGGCCTCGAAGAACTCGAAAGGATCGGAGTCCTGCTCGAGAACGACGTCGACGTTCTCGGCGTCGAGTCGGAGGTCTTTTGTCTAACCGTTGGCTGTGGAGTAGCCGTGGTTCTTTCCTTCACCGGCGTCGATATCGGCGTCGACGTCGGCGTCGACTCGATCGACTGATGCGCCGATGAATCCTTCGACAACGGCGTCGATGGCGCCGACCTCTGTTTCGAAGGAGTTTTCGACGATGGCGTCGATGATGCTTTATCTCCCGATGGCTCGAGGCGCTTTCGGGTTGACTTTTCCGCCGGGTACTGCGACTCGCGGCGTTTAGATTTTTTGGGTTTTTTACCCGGGGTATCACCCTCAGCTGTCTTCGAGGGGGACGAGGCCGCTTTCTCGAAGACGCTTAGCATCTTTTTCCTGAATTCCTCCCACTCAGCTTGCGAGCTGCGTTTTGTGGGGCAATGAACTCTCTCAGGAGAACTCGACGAAGATGACGAAGGGGATCTCCTACGTCTCTTCTTCGAGTGTCTCGATGTCGACGAGTGGTGGGAGCCACTTCGTGATCTAGATCGAGAGTGTTTTTTATGGTGAGGAGACGAACGTCTCGACTCTACCGAAGAAGCTTTCGAGGAAGTTAAAGTTGACCTACCTCTCTCGAGCTTCCCCCTACGCTCCTTCAAGGCTTTCGCCGTCATGGAAAGGCATTCCTCACACTCCGAACTCTGGTGCGTGATTCCCAGACACCACAAACAGACCCTGTGAGGGTCCGTCAACGACATTTTCTTCCCGCAGTCTCGGCACTTTTTGAAACCGGACCGAGGGGTCGTCGGGTCGGAGGAGGATGCCATCGATATCGAGGTAAATAGTAGTTATTATATACGTTATCTTGACGAGAACTGTAGCAACGGTGTTCCGAGGCACAACGAAGCGCGGAAAAACGGAACTGAGCAACGGACGCTGCGCGGCCTTTATAGGCAGGATGACGTCGACGTCGGCACGGAGGCCGTCGAGGGTCATCGACTCGGCGATCATCGACGCGCAGCGCCCTCTGGCGAAAAAATTTTCCGAGGCCAGCAAAGCTGAAGGATTTCTATCTAAGATAAGGAATACGTCGGAGGACACAATCCCTTCGAAATCCTTTTTAACAATGGTTACCTGATTGAGGCAGGGATGTAGATCGCCTTCCCGCTTGAGGACAAAAAAGATGGGACTAGCTGCGGGTGATTGCGAAGGCCGGATGTGACCCAGGCGGAGTGAAGTTTGCATGTATTCTTTGGGGGCCTGGTCCTCGGATGGTGATAGGCAGTAAATACGACCGCTTGGTATTACTGCCCCAGGGATAAGATCGATCAGGCAATCGTATTGTCGATGGAGTGGCCGATGTTCGGCATAACCCTTATCGAACATGTCAGCCAGGTCAAGGTATTCTGTGGGGTTGCCAGATGAGATAGCAGGTGAGATAGCACGTAATGACCATTGAGACCACAATAAAAACAAGCACTAGTATTGCGGCGTCATTTCCTCTCTGAGGATGAAATGGGGCCCCGTATGCCACAATCTGCATAGGTTCCCCTGAAGAATCACTAGACGGAAGACTGGCAGCGAAAGGCAGGCAAGGGTGTCTTCTGATCTACGGGCATCCACCTGGAGAGTTAAATCCACCAATTTGGGATATTGGACAGGTAACGTGGGCACTACAGCCAGAGCGTCCTTGATTGGATCACTAAGGCCTCTGTAAAAGACAACTGCTTTCTTATTTTCAGGCCATGCTGTTTCTACTGATAATGGATTTAACTGGGTAATATACTCAATCAAACTGGCCTTACCTTGGACCAAGTCCAATAACTCCAAATCCGTGGATTGGGCCTTATAGCGGGTGTCAAATACTCTGGTCATTTCGACTACTAACTGATTGAAGTCATATAGCACTGGGTTATTGCTTTCTAGCAGGGCATTAGCCCGTGTGCAGCTCTGCGGCTCAGATGTGAAACAGTGAATGCCATCTTGTGGGTGGAATCTGAAAAGGCTTGGGGTCGACAGAGGAAATGTAGTTGGTTTAGGAAGGTTCGGAACTTCTAGGGATACCCCTGAAATTTCTCGGGGGCTGCCAGAGGGACTGGAGTCGACATATATATGGGGTTCTGGGAAGGGGCAGCACCTGAAGAACCAGGCTGGGCAGGCGGGTCCCCAAATTCAGGATCTGGGGGGAAGTGAATGGCGCTCACTCTGAATGGTGTCTAATCTTTGGTGTATTGCAGTAGTGGCAGCGGCCATGTCAGCCCGTAATACTGTAATTACCTGTACCAAGACAGCCACTGGGTCCCTGGTGGCAGCTTCCATAGTCTAAGTGGTATAAAGGGCGTTTTAGCCTGTCAAGACTTGAGTACCGTGTAGACTATAATACCTCCGTCCCCAAGTACCAGTCAGGGAAATAGGAAAGTACTCGCTGACCGGTTATTGGGGCCACAGGAGACTGGAACAACTGCGCCGGGTCCTCAGATAGCTGAAAATGAAAACCAAGCAGGTTACAGACAATACAGTACTGTAAACTACAAAAGCAATAAAGAATAGACCGGAAATGCACCTACCAGTGGCATGACTGAGGACAAGCCCTGAAGTGCAGAAAGGAAGCAGTGTCCCCCGGGGTCAGGGAGCAATCCCCACTAGATGCGGTGCAGTGCAACTGCGTGGCAAGTATCCAGTTACCCAGGTGGTTAGTGAATGCTAGAACAGCCCACAACACTGTCACCAGGCAGCGATGTGGAAGGCCACGGCAAAAGGAAAAGAACCTGGCAGTTCCGGGCCTGGTACAAAGGGGGAATCCGGGAGGCAGTCCAAAAGCACAATCCGTGGTCTAAAGCAGTCCGTGGACTCCAGTAGCAAGGAGAACCCAATGCCGTAGCAGAATCAATATCAAAGAGCAATCCTATAGAAAACAGGCAGAGGTCAGGAATTCAGAATCAAGGAAGGACGTGATACAGGGAATGCAGAAAACGCTTCGAAGCCGGCACGAAACACAGCTGAGAAGCCCAAGTGATGTTGCCAGCGTTTTGTATAATTGCTGTGGTTACCAAACACGTAACTGAACGCATCACGTGATCGGATGGCAGTGGTAGCCACGCATCCCCCAGTCTCCATGGCAATTGCCACCGGGAGCGCGGTCGGAGCCGCATATGTAATACCCTCGGAGAGGGCCCAGATTGTTCTGCTTGATGATATGTAGTATGGGTCATGTAACGTCCTCCGCGCCTCAGGTTGTCAGATTGTCGTCGTAAAGGGTGAGCGAGTCTTGTAGAGGCTGGGTCCCTGAGCACTGAAAGCGTGACAGCATTCTAAACAATTTAAAAGGCCAGTTATACACAATGCGGCATGCTCATGGTCTGTCCGGTATTTGCAATAAAAGGATGCCCAAAACTGGCAAAATAGAATTTTTCTTAGAGACTGTAACCTTTAGGAGCGAGTATGTCACACATGATATGATAAGATATGATAGTTTATTTATATAGCGCCTATACACAATGTGTTTCAAAGCGCTTCAAGGAGGGGAGGGGCATAGGAAAATACAGTTACATTCAGCAAAAGTCCTTGAAACAATACAGAATGTGAAAATAACTATCATAATAGGCCTGTCGACATTTCTGATAGTGCAAGTGCATAGAACAAGTAAGGCAAGAGGTGATGGAAAGGAAGGAAAACAGAGCAAGCAGTAACATTACTAAGTCTGACGACAATTTACGCAGTGCAGGTGGTAACAAGAGGCGGGGTGGGGGCGGGGGGGCAAGTGGACGGAGGGGGGAAGGAGAACAAGGCACGCTACTGAGCAAAAAGTCAGTGACAAATTGAAAAGTGGGGGAGGGGGAGAACAAAAAGAGGGGGGACAGACAAGCTGCTATCAAGAGTCACGGAACAGATGATAGGAGTAAGTGCTAGGAGGCGGAAGTCTAAGGGGAGAAAAGGAGTGGGGAGTAGGAGGGAAGTTGAAGAGGATGGAAATGAGGAGGGGGGGTGGAGCGCAGAGCAAGAGGGGGGGAAAGCAGGGTGAGGGCACACAGATACTCACGGGGGGCAAACAGAATCTCAGGGGGGGGCAAACAGACACTCACGGGGGCAGGGGGGGCACACAGATACTCACGGGGGGCAGGGGGGCACACAGATACTCACGGGGGCAGGGGGGAACACAGATACTCACGGGGGGCAGGGGGGCACACAGATAGTCACGGGGGGGCAGGGGGGCACATAGATACTCACGGGGGGGCAGGGGGGCACGCAGATACTAACGGGGGTAGGGGGGCAGGAGGGGCACGTAGATACTCACAGGGGGGCAGGGGGGCACACAGATACTCACGGGGGCAGGGGGGCACACAGATACTCACGGGGGGCAGGGGGGGCAGGAGGGGCACATAGATACTCACGGGGGCAGGGGGGCACACAGATACTCACGGGGGCAGGGGCGGCAGGAGGGGCACATAGATACTCACGGGGGCAGGAGGGGGGCACACAGATACTCACGGGGGGCAGGAGGGGCACATCGATACTCACGGGGGGCAGGAGGGGGGCACACAGATACTCACGGGGGGCAGGGGAGGCAGGTGGGGCACATAGATACTCACGGGGGCAGGAGGGGGGCACACAGATACTCACGGGGGGCAGGAGGGGCACATCGATACTCACGGGGGGCAGGAGGGGGGCACACAGATACTCACGGGGGGCAGGGGAGGCAGGAGGGGCACATAGATACTCACGGGGGGCAGGGGGGCACACAGATACTCACGGGGGGCAGGGGGGCACACAGATACTCACGGGGGCAGGGGGGCACATAGATACTCACGGGGGGCAGGAGGGGGGCACACAGATACTCACGGGGGCCAGATTCCGTCATGGTGGATTAGCGCCTTGGACTTTAACGCCTGCAAAAAGCAGGCGTTAAAGTGTGAATCAGGCGTTAAGGGTTAACGGCGCCGATGGCGCCGTTAAACCCTTAACGCCTGACTTGTAATGAGGGCCATTGTCACATGCATCCAGTAACCACTACTAAAAGTGACTTTGCCATCTTTAACAACTCCTCCTCGTTCCCACGAGGCCCCCTCGATGCCCTCTTTCTTTAAATTAGATCAGGCCAACTTACTTTTGCAGCAGCGCTTCAATGGCATGCACCATCCACAGGTACCCAGGCATGTCCAGGTTACGTTTTCTGAGCATCTGGGTGTATATGCTTGCAAACGGATTGGAAGGATGGTACGGGATGCAGAGTCGAGAGAATTCAGTCACCCTCACAACAGTCCGGTGGCAGCAGCAGAGCATGATGTGAGGAAAATACTCTGAGGGCTTCTGCTGGAGATGGACATCCTGGAGCTATGGAGAGAAGTGGCACAACATTGAGAACCCAGGTAAAACAAGCATTGGCAATGCCAATAGTTTTGGCATTTAATGTTCTTTGCATTATGCATTTATAGGCACCAGGGTGAAAGGTGGAGCTTGCAAAGTTTTGAAGGAGGATGCGATAAGGGGCACGGGTGTGCAAGAGAAGGAAGTAGAATAGAGCAAAGGAGGAAATGATAAAGAGCAGTGATATAAGTGTACCAAAAAAGTAGGTGAACTGTGACTCTGGCAGGGGACAGAGTAGGAAGGAAGACAGCAACGTGCAACACATTTTATCAAGGGTTGCAATTATGCTGGTGGACATCCAATTGAATTGAAGCAGATTTGAGATTAGCTGTAACTGATATCCGTGGTAAAATTGAGAAGTGTGATTTAACTTCACAAAGAAAAGTTCTGGCATACAGTAAAAAAATATAAGTAGTGGAACAGTGCTACCGACCGTTCCCACTCACTTCGAACACTGATCGAGAGGATGCCATCGATGATGAATGATGAGCAAGAGGAAATAGGAGTGAGTAAGGTTGAGAGTGGGAGAGTAATAAACAAAGCAAGTGTGAGAGTATGGGTAGGGAGAGAGTGGGGTTAGTGTGAGGGTGTGGGGGCATAGAGAGTGGGGGTAGAGGATGTGGGGCTAGAGAGAAAGTGGGGGTGGAGGTGGGGTAGAAAGAGTAGGTGGGGCTAGGGCAGGTGGTGGTACAGAGAGTGGCGGTAGAGAGTGGCAGTAGAGTAGTTGGGTGGGGGTAGAGAGAGAGTGGTGGATGGGTGGGTGGAGGTAGAGAGAGAGTGGTGGTTGGCTGGGTTTGGGTATAGAGAGTGGTGGTAGGGTGGGGGTGGTATTGTAGCAAGAGAGCCGGTACAGCGAGAGTGGCAGACGGGTGGCTGGGGGCAGAGAGAGTGGTGGCAGATGGGTGGCTGGAAGCAGAGAGAGTGGTGGCAGGGTGGGTGGGGGGGCAGACAGAGTGGCACTAGGGTGGGTAGGTAGGGGTAGAGTGAGTGGTGGTAGGGTGGGTTGGGCGGGATAGAGAGATTGGTGGTAGGGTGGGTGGTGGTAGGGTGGGTTGGTGGGGGATAGAGAGAGTGGTGGTTGGGTGAGTGGGGCTTGGGTGGGTTGGTGGGGGATAGAGAGAGTGGTGGTAGGGTGGGTGGGTATAGAGAGTGGTGGTATTAGAGAGAGTGGTGGTTGGGTGGGTGGGTAGAGAGAGTGGTGGTATTAGATAGAGTGGTGGGTGGGTGGGTAGAGAGAGTGGTGGTATTAGAGAGAGTGGTGGGTAGAGAGAGTGGTGGTAGGGTGGGTGGGTAGAGAGAGTGGTGTGTATGGTTGGGTATGGGTGGGTAGAGAGTGTTAGGCAGAATCCTGTGCAGTTCCCTTAGGGAGAACTACACAAGATTAGGACTACAGGTGAGAGCAATAAATCCCCTTTAGTATTAGTCTGTACCGCAAAGATTTAGTTGGTAGCTGTGGCTGAGCAGTCAGACTTATCTCAAGAGGGAGATTCAGGGTTTACACAATAGGCCTTCAGTACTATGGCACAAGGAAACACTGACCAAAGCTTTGTAGTTAAAAAGTAGATATATATTTATTTTATAGACTTCTAATAAAACACATGCATCACAGTCATCAAGCAAGTTAAATTAAGTCAAAGAAAAAGAATATACACACTCCCAAGTTAAATTGTAGACCAAGTGAACCAGAGTGAAAACTGAGCAAAACGGCACAGTGACAACTACACACAAGGGATCCTCTAACAATTCCTCACAAGGGAGGGAAAGCACAAGTTATATATAAATAGGTTCACCCCTTAGCAACACTTCCCATCAGTTTGTGAACCAGCTTAAGCAAGGCATTTCACAAGGTTAGAAAATGGGAAGGAAAGGGTAGTTAAAAGAAATATGTACACCACACAGTTCTAGCTGAGAATCAATCTAAAGAAGGCAGATCTAACAAATGTGACCAGAGTCAGTAGGCATGTGTCAAAGTCCGTTGGTACAGGGCAAGGGCCCAGAAGCAAAATGTTCTTGTAGCTGCAGTCAAATTGGAAAAGGTGGATGCAGAAGTTGAAAAGACAATGTTAAAAGAGAGGGGAGGCCAACCCAACAGGTAGGTAAAGGATTTAAAACACCTTTAGTGCTACCGCGAAGAAAGGGGCGGCCTGGCGGAACAATGTACCTTAAAATGAAGAAGTGGCTCCTGCGGTGGCGGTTGTTCCTGGTAGTTCCTGCAGTTCGGGTGATCCAGCAGAGGAAGAGAGGCTCTCCTCGTGGAGGAAGGTTCGAGTTGCTGCACTACCCAGGGATGAAATCAGCCGAGGTGCTGCCCAACGAATAAAAGGTACACTCCTTTAAATCGCGGTCCGGGTGGAATGGTGCCTGGCTATCCGGCCTCCGAGTACAGGCTACGGGAGATCCGACCATGGCAGGTCCGGGAAGGCGATTGGCAAACTGGCTGGCCCCACCAGTTCAAGGGAAGAAGGCTCTTGCAGGTGAAGATTTTCTCTCGTTGTGTGGAGAAAAGTGGTGAGACGCTGCAGCAGGGCTTCACTGGTGGTTCAGTCATTGCAGATGGGTTTGGCTTCTCTCCTCTTCGGCTTCTTAGTTCCAGTGGCGATGTCTTGCTCTTCCAGTCCTCAGGACCCTGCTTTTATGCAAAAAGATCCCCATTCATACAGCCAAACTGTCACTCACACAGTGGAGTGGTCCCCTTGGCGGGAGACCCTCCAGCCCATCAGGATAGAGTGTGACATGGGTTGCTGAGGCACCCCTGTCCAGGGGTCCTACTCCCCCTCCCAAACAATGGACCCACCCCAGACTCAGTGGCGCCGAAAGGAGGGCTTCTCGGCAAAAGCCCGCCAAAAGGACAAACAAAGGATCCCCGACCTGGGTTAGGAGTTTAGAGGAAGACACGAGAAAGAAGTTATATTAAAGTTCTGGCAATAAAAACCTACCGGAGTAAAGTTTTTTAAAAAATGTATTTTTATTTTTAGAAACCAAACAAGACAACAAACAATACAACTGTTTAGGACGTACATAATCAGCATCAAACCATCACATTATACAGTTTTATTCACCGTCCTCCCCCCTCCCACCCGACAAACTAGAGCCGGCTCACTCATGTCATCTACAGGAGCATTTTCGGGAATCTCAGTACTTATGCACTCATCCGAATCTTCTGTATCATAGTTGCCCTGGTGGGGGTTTGCCATAGAGGTCACCAGTTGTTGCCAGGCTAGCAAAGGCCCTACTTCCTCCTCTCCCCCCCTAGTAACCGCTTCAAACCAAACTACGGATTCCGCTTCCGCCCATTTTAGGAGGTCCACCGACCATAGCTCCACCTTGGGTCTGTGGGCCGCCTTCCAGCCCATTGCAATCCTGCGCTTGGCCAGGATGTAGGCTAAGTCCATCATTTTGCTTATGTGCTTTAAATCACGTGGCATGGTTATATAGGTTATATACTGGCCTCTATGCACCCCAGTCTTTTCTTGCAACCTCTGAAATTCCAATGCCTCCCCTTCCTGCCATATGTCCCCGAGGGTGGCCAAGCCTACCGGTTCCCAGTATCTACGGACCGCCTCAAACAGTTGAGAGTCGTTCCCACATAGCGCCACCAGCGGGGCCTGCTGAGAGAACGGATCTGAGTCACCCATCGTTCTCCACATTCTGCGCCAGACCTCCCAGCCCAGCTTTAATAGCTTCCCTCTTCCCACCAGTTTGTTATTTTGCAGCCACACCACTTCTCTCATAAAGTATGGGTCCAAGTCTCCCCGCAAAAGCCTAGCTTCCGCCCAGTCTTCCGCCGACAGCCACCTGGCCACAAACAGCAGCTGACCCGCCAAATAATAAAGCTCAAAGTTCGGCAGGCCTATGCCCCCCTTGTCACACGGATTCTGGAGTTTCCAAAGGGCCACTCTGTTCCTGGAGTTACCCCATTCGAAGCTCCTGCACACACTGTGGAGTCTCACAAAAAGGCTCCTGGGAATCAAAAACGGGACATTCACGAAAAAATGCAACAGTCTAGGTAGGACCACCATCTTGAGCAAGGCTGCTCTCCCCATCATAGATAGGGGTAATATAGACCAGAACACCATGCTGTTCTTAACTCCCTCAATTGCTTTCTCCGTATTATGTTTGTGCTCCGCCTCAATCTCATGATAAATATTTACTCCCAGATATCTAAATGTCACAGTCTTCCATGGTATTGGCAGGATAGGCAGCCTCTGTAACGGGACATTCTTATATCTACCCACGGGGAACAAACTAGACTTCCCAGGGTTCACCGATATGCCCAAGAGGGTGGCATAACGGTCCATCACCTCCAGCACATACTGCAGGTTCTCTTCCGGGTAGCGCAGATAAAGGAGCATGTCATCTGCATACAGCGATACCAGGTGTCTACCCCTTATCGTGCTAAACCCACCTCCCCGTATTGTTGTTGCAGGCATATTGCCAACGGCTATAATGCAAGAATGTATAACATGGATGACCAGAGGCATCCCTGTCTGGTCCCCCTGCTGAGTTGCCAAGTATCTGAGATTATGGATCCTGTTTTAACTCTTACCATCGGGGTGCTGTATAACTGGACCCACCTGATATATCCAGGCCCCATTCCGTATCCTCTCAGGGTCGCTTTCAACCAAGGCCATCGCACCAAATCAAAGGCTTTAACCCCATCTAGCGACAGGATAGCCAACTCGCCCGTGTCTTTTTCAGTGTAGTCAATGATATGGTGTAGCCTCCTATGGTTATCTGTAATGTTCCTGCCAGGGACATAGCCCGTCTGATCTGGGTCTATCAGCTTACCGTTCACCCTCTTCAGCCTATTGGCCAGCACTGCCATAAGTATTTTACTGTCCTGGTTGAGCATGGACAAGGGTCTGTAGGACCCGCACCCCACGGCCGGCTTGCCTGGTTTCAGGAGTGGGTTGATCATTGCCTCGCGGAGGGACAATGGCAGTTCCCCCTGCTCATAGGCCTCGTTAAACATGGCAAGCAGTGGCTGAAGCAGCTCCTGTTTGTATGTCTTGTAAAACTCACTAGGCAACCAGTCTGTCCCGGGTGCCTTGCACGTGGGCAGATGTTGGATCACCACCTCCAGCTCATCCGAGGTAACAGGGGCATCCAATTCTGCGCGTTCTAGGTCGTCCAGGGTGGGCAGCTCTATGTCCTCTAACGTGTCCAGTATGTCTTGACACTTATCCTCCCCTGTGTCCTCATATAAGTGTCTGTAAAACTTGAGGAACTCCTCGTTTAGCCCCTCCTGGGTATTACAGATGCAACCTTCCTCATCCCTGATCTCACTGATCACTGAGTGGGGGGGTCTCACACTTATACAGCCAGGCCAGCAATCTGCCCGGCTTATCGCCCCCTGCGTGTAGTCTCTCCGTGTATTTCTTGTAATTTAATCTACATAGCCTATCCCAGAGTCCACTGCAGGTTAACTGTAGGTCTTTTATCTTGGCGCTATTCTCACGGGTGGTGTCCTCATGTCGTGTGAAACCCTCCAGCTCTCTTTCTGTTTCCTGAAGTTCCCTTTCAATGCCCCCCTGGAGCCCTTTAGATTTTGATATGGCTACCCCGCGCACCACCACTTTAAATGCCTCCCATAATGTTCCCACAGAGCGTACACTGCCTGTGTTTATATCAAAATATTCCTCGATGGCCTCCCTCAGATCCTCCCGGAACCCATCATCTTGTAATGCCTCAGTCCTAAGTCTCCATGTCGGGATCCGCGCTCTGGGGGGTTGATGTCGCCACTCTACAACCAAAGGCGAGTGGTCGGATAATACCCGGGCCTTGTATTCCACTCCCACCATTTCTTCCGCTATCTCAGCAGCTACAAACACATAATCTAGCCTCGTGTGCAAGTCATGTGGCGCTGCGTAGTGCGAATATTGCCTATCCATTGGATGCAGCCTTCTCCACACGTCCTCTAGGCCTAGGTCTTTTAACATTGTCCCCAGCGCTTTGGCCGCTGGCGTCAGCGTCACTGCTTTGTCAGCTGACCTATCCATTCTAGAATTCAGGGTGCAATTAAAGTTCCCCCCCCCCCCACACCACCGCACCCCCAGCCAGGGGGCTAATCTTGCTCTAAAGGGACCTAAAATAAGCCGCTGTATCGTGGTTGGGGGCGTACAGATTTATGATATGCACTTCCCTGTTCTCCAGGAGTCCCGTCACCACCACCATTCTGCCCTCTGGGTCTACCGTTGAGCTGAGCACCTGAAACGGCACATGCGGCGCCACCCATGTAATAACCCCGCTTGCATACGCCGGATACGTAGCCCCCACAACATTACCCCTCCATTTTCTCCTGACCACCTCCAACTTCTCCCTTGTGAGATCAGTCTCCTGCAGCAGGGCTATGTCAATGCGCATCCTTTTTAGATGCAGCATCA
Source organism: Ambystoma mexicanum (assembly GCF_040938575.1). NCBI lineage: Eukaryota > Metazoa > Chordata > Amphibia > Caudata > Ambystomatidae > Ambystoma > Ambystoma mexicanum. Next base: position 240,193,889 of record NC_090921.1, on the reverse strand, counting down.
CTTTATTACGTTTCAAATAGCTATTGAGGCCCCGTACGTTCCAGGTCACGATTCTGAGATTACCCGATGCAATCTACTCGGTATGTTCCCAATCCACCTCTCCCTTTAATGCTTCCCTTGATGGCCCGTTTTCCGACTCTCCCTCTTCCCCCTCTGAACAGTTCCCCCCCTCCCTGTTCCCCAACTCCACTCCACTGCACACAACCCAACCCCTCCCCCCACCCTACCCTACCCCAACAAATGCCCAGCTCCATCCCTGGATCTCAGGCCCACCCGCGTCTGGTCCGATCCCGTATCCGAGGACTAGGACTCTGCGGGGCGTCACCGATCTAACAGTGACCTAACTAAGTATATTACTATTGGGTTCAAGGGATGCCTCCTAGGAGCTCCCGCTCGCCTATTTTAGGATTGGTGCGTCCAACGGGTCCAGCCAGCTAATACTGCAACATACTCCCCACAAGCTTAATTCAACTCTATAGTCAAGTCCCAATGTCTTGGCCATGTCACCCTAGGTGCCACAGCTGCGTGCTACTTATCTTCCGCAGCACCCATCTGGATATCCGGTTCTTGAGGTCGGCCCTGCATATCCAGCCAATCCGTCGCCTCAGTCGGCGTCTCGAAAAACAGGGATTTGTTCTTATAAAACACTTTCAACTTGGCTGGGTAAAGCAACATGTAACGATGGCCTGCTTCCTTTAGTCTCCTTTTTACCGACCCAAAGTTCATCCTACTACGCTGTACATGCAACGTATAGTCCGGGTACGCCGTGATTTTTGCTGACCCCTTTTCAATCGTTCCTCCCCTCCGGAAAAATTTGAGTATCTTCTCTCGATCTCAATAATTCAGGATCTTTGCGATCAGCGGCCGCGGGGGGGTTCCTGGGGGCGGTCTCCTTGTCAAGGCCCTGTGCGCCCTTTCAACCGCGAACCCCTGGGTCAGCGCACCGCCTGTTATCTCCTGCAAGAGCATGGTTTCCACATATTCTGTGGGGTTTGACCCTTCCATTCCTTCTGGCAAGCCCACTATACGAATGTTATTGTGTCTGGCGCGCCCCTCTGCCTGCTCAGCTCTGTCCTCCAGATTGCTCACCCGTTGCGCGAGGGCATGGAGCTCCTTTCCATGTGTGGCGCACGCCGCCGTGTTCTGGGCCATCTACTTCCCCAAGGCCCCAGTGCGCTCCGCAATCGTCCGCACCTCCTGTCTCAGCAGGTTCACTTCCTCGTGGACCGCTCCGATCTTGAGGTCCAGGCCCTCTTGCAAATCTTTCATAGCCAGGCCCAGCTTAATCTCCCAGGCGACTTTTAAGTCTGCAATCGCTGCCAACACCTCCTGGATCGTGCCCGGTGTCTCCGTCACTGCTGTGGGAGTCTCCTTGCTCTTGCCCTCCTCCGCACCTGGGGGCGACTTGGCATAAGCCTCCATCATGGGTTGTTTGATCCTGGGTCTAACCACTTTAGAGGACATCTAACCACTCTCAGCGGTCCAAGTATGAACTTGTCTCTCCCCTCGCACCCAGAGTGGGCTGTGTCCTCCCACGTACTCGTACACTCTCGGTGTCGTGGCTCCGGTGTCTGTCGTATTCCTTCCATGGCCAGTGCTCGAGTGCGCACACCGATCCACCGCACTCCCTTTGTTCCCCCCCTTCCGCAATCACGAGGCCATCCAGCCCACAATGCAATTCCAGATGTAGTACTCCCGTACCCAGGTTCAGGGGGGCCGCCTTAAGTTGTCAGGGGATCAGCAAATTTCTCGCATCAGCCTCCTCAACTGGCCTGCGCCAATGTTTCGTGATAAAGGCCCTCCAAGGTCGGGCCTAGGTACCCCCCTTCAGTGTTCCGTATGTCTATTGGGCCCCACGGTGCAGTGGTGTCCACTACACCCCGTGTTTCCAGGAGAGGGCCCAGCGCTCCTCGCAGTGCCAGCGACCGCCCTCTTCTAAGGCAGCCCAGCTCAAAGGTGTTTAGAGCGTGTGGAATAGTAGCTGCAGACTACTGGCTGTCTCTATGGGATCTCTCTTAACACCCCGCGTTTACAGAGTCTGATCCGCAGCGTTGTGAAATACTGCCGCCGCCGCTCACTTGCTCGCTCGCGTTAGCCCCAGGGTCCACAGTTACCTTGTTGCAGCCCACTAACGAGCACTGTGCTCTGAGCGCAACATTCGCACTTTCTCCCTCAGGGTGCTCCGCCACAATGTATCTTCCTAGGTTCCGCTGGCGTTCGATCCGACTACACTGCGGGCCCAGCGTCAGCTAGCAGTTCGTTCGGCGAGTCATCAGGTTCAATCCGTGGATTGTACAAGCTCCGGGTGCGCGCGCCTTCAGATGTGTGCTGCCTCAGTGAAGTCCTCCAGCCCGCAAAGCAGCAGCGCGTCCCGGGCAATCCAATACTCCTCCTCTGCTTCTCAACGCCGCGGTCCGCAACCGATTGCAAATTTTAGCGTTCAATGCGGGTGCCCTACAGGTCCTACATTTGTAATCGCTGCGGCGCTCTCGTGACCCTCGATGTCCTCTTTGTCTCTGTCGCCATTTTGTTTCCACTCGCCACTTCAGGGCCCGCGGCGAGCAAATGAATATAACCCAGTAACCGATCCTCTCAAACGCCTCAAAAGTTCAGCGAGTGTAGCTGTCGTCTCACAAGCAAAGACGTTCATTTTCAGTGCCGGCTGGCCTCCGTGCACGAAAAACTATTAAACACTTCCAGTACCTCCATAGTAAGATGGGTTGTTACTGGTTTAGTTCATAGGATTTGACTAGTAAAGTCAATGGGGACTTTACATGCCCTGGGAGACAGTAGTCAGTCGCAGGGTATGGAGCCTATGTTTGGGGGTCGCTACAACACCCATGTGTTACTGCTGTGTAACACGTGTGGATAAAGATGGTTCCTATGGGGTTGAAAAAGATCTCATAGGCATTAAACAGAAAAATAGCCTAGAACACACATAGCAAAAATGCCTAAGAGTGGGAAAAGAGTATCATTCTTAGCAGGTAAAAAGAAACAGACCCTTCAAATCCAGCAAAGCTCCTGGGGGACTCTATAGGTAAGGGAAATTAGCCATAGAATGAGAATTCTCCCTAACACTTGCCCCACCCCCCCCCAGACTAGGGGACAGGAGGATCTAATCCACTCCTGGATGAGTCTCTTACCTCTAGTCGGTTATAAACATCCTAGAGAGACCATCAGCATTTTGGTGGTGACATCCTGACCTGTGCTCAATGGTAAAATCAAACCCTTGGAGGCAGATAGACCATCTTAGCAGTTTTGGGTTTTCCCCTTTCATCTGCATCAACCATCTCAAGGGTTGGTGGTTGTAGTGATACACGAAATTGCAACCTTGCCAATCAGGGCTTTAGATGACAGCATTAGCCGCTGAAAGCCAATAGTGTATTCAAAGTATGAGCTAAAAATGCTGACAGTAGTCTGTTGTAGCACTTACATTATGCAGTAGTGAGCTACAAGGAATATGCAGGCCTAGTATGAAATAGGTCACATTAAGCATTGTTGATAGACAGGCAGGGAGGGCCCCTAGCTCTGTAGCTAATAGGTTTTTGGAGTGTTTGGAACATCATGGCACCTATATAGCGCTTAGATAGCCAGTCTTAAGCGCTATAAACACTAAGCTATGAGTGCATGCCTTTTAGAGCTTGCAGATGGGGTTAATACATCCCTGCTTCCCTTAGAATATTCAGCCTCACTAACGGTAGCCCTGGCTCCAAGCTAATCTTGCTTTTCTCTGGGAAGGCACTGATAAGGACATTCCAGTGTTCGCGGAGAGGGCTCCAAGGGAGGGGGTAGGAGCGAGCAGGGAGCATCTCAGAGAGAGCTGGGTTTTTTCCATGAACCAGCCCATATTTTTGCACAGGGAAAGTTCTGGAACTATGCGTCATGGTGACTGACAGCAAGAGATTATAAAATATCCATGCACACATGGGATCGAGGGGAGATCGTCCTGTGGACTTGATTCGTGCAGAAACAGGTGCCCGGAATTGGCTCTCACGGTGTCCTCCAGCATTGTTTTTCTATGAGCGGGGCTTGTTTTACAGCTAGCTTATGAAAAGCCAGGTCTCCCAGTGCTGATTAAAGGGACGTAAGACTGTGTTTCTCTATGTTTCTCTATATTTCTCTATATTTCTCTATGTTTATCTAAGTTCCATGTTTCACTATATTTTGCATTGCTCTATGTTTTATGCTTTGTAATATTCTTTAACTTGAATACCAAATGTATATGAAATTCACTGCTTAGAATAAATATGCTAAAACTTTGAGGGTGTCATTTGTCACTAGCATGAGATCACTGCTCAGCACAATAGAACCTGTATTTTGGGCTGAATTGGGTATTTTTGCTCTCAAAGGGCTGGCCCCGAGGAAGATTTTGCCCATATCAAGACATTTGGTGGCAGCTTTGTGGGATTTGTGAAGAGCAGTGCCATGCTATGACATGACAAAGTGTGTGAGAGAACACAGTGTAGAGTGGGGAGCAGGCTGTCGCATTTCCTTGGTGGTCTCACTGCAGCTCTGAGACTTCAAAAGGCAGCAATGTTGTGTCGGCTTGCCGTGGCCGATAGCTTGTGTGGTTAAGACTCCCTTCAGTAAATCAGTCGTGACTGACTTATTGCATGGGATTGGTGCCAGGGAGTACAAGGCGATAAACGAGCGGGAAATGGCTTTGTTTAAAGCACTCCGATGAATGGTTAAGAAAGATGTATGCTCAATTAGAAAAGAATTTTATCATGCGGTTTCCCCAGTTTAAAGTTGTAATTTGGAATGCATAGTGAGACGGAGTTCTCATCTCTATTCTGTCATGAGGGCAGGAAAAAAAAATAATTGCAGGGATTTGACATGCAAATTGTGAATAGTGATTTAACCATTGACTCAGCCCCAGTGTGCTAGCGAGTGGGGGCTGTAATGTTCGGAGGCGAAGGTTCGCTTTTTTGATGTATGCTTTTGAGTGTTGGCATTCCTGAATAATGAGGAAGGGGAATGAGCCATGCTTAGGAGAATGAGTAACATCTGTGCTGAGAGCCTAAAGAGTTTTTTCTTTCTTTTGGCAACTGTAAAATTCCATGTGCTAATGGTGGCAAATTCTGTTTAAAGGAAACACACTAAAATGACTATATTGCATATTAGGCTGTGCCATGCTTATAATGGGTGAGAGACTCACTTAAAAGGAAAGTGAGTGAATGTTATTTGGATTTTCGATTTTTGTGTATTGATTTGAATTTGCAGAATCAGTTTGCAATGGTTGGGGGGAAAAACAATTTATATTTTTCTAAATTGCCCCTGGAGTATTTTTGACTGTTCCCATGCTATGCCATGGATTTGTGCTGTTGCCTTATAAGTGATGTATGATTTGGAAATAGTGACCTGTTGACTGTGATACATGGGGAAAAATGTTGTTGACACATTAAACAGCCCACAAGCAATAGAGTGTGGGTTGTTCTTGCAAAAAAAAAAAAACGTGCAGGGAGCTGCAAACTAAATATGGCATTTTAATTTTTTAAATGCACTGAAATGAGTGGTTATAGTTTGGCAATGGTACAACAGAATTGACATCTGTGTGTGATAAGATAGCACAAAGATTTAATGGGTTGTGAGTTCTCTTGAAAGATCGCACATTACAAGAAAAAAAAAGACGCTTTGACATTTTGCAAAATTACATGGAGTAGAATCTGATGACAAGAAAAGTGCCGCTTTTGAAAACAAGAGTCTTGCTGTGTGTGCAGAGCTTGTGCCTTGAAGCTGTCTTGGGCGAGGTGCGTGAAGGCAAACAAAAGCAGAAACAGTACAAGAAAGAGTTAATCTGGATGAACTGTCTTGAACGAGTGCTTCCCATTGAAGCCGCCACAGTATAAGAGTTATAGGCAAAAGAGATAAGCTGCGTGCTCATGGCGCTGCCAGGTGCACACGAAAGATAAACAATGCCTGCATTCCTGAGGAAGGGGGAGCAAACAGAGAGCTGTTCAGAAGTAAAGAATTTGCCCAGTAAACTGTGGTACGGAGCAAAGGCTTCATGCAGGATGGCAGACGGGCACATCACATCTGAACATTAACCTATGCATCTGTGAATGGGCCAAGAAAAGACAGCTGCCCATTCCAACAGACATTACTGTGCAAACCGCATTCCCATGTGATGTGATGTGAAGTGAAACGCTATTGCTGTGCAAGCTGCATTCCAGTGCTCCATGTGATGTGAACTGAAGTAAAGCGCTGTGCACTGGAGAAGAAACCTCTAGGCGCTTTGAGAAGAGAAAATACACATCTGGCAAACTGCAAGCTACATTGCCAGGGATGGAGTAACTGACAAAGACATTATGGCATTCCAGATGGAAGCAAAACTGACAAAAGTGCTTAGCCGTTTTGCAAGAGACAACATGCAGAGCGGGGCTTTGAAGTACAACATGAACACTGCACATTAGCCATGATCCAGAAGCCACACGGCTTAATTTAATGCAAGAATGAATGATTTGTTGAAGCAACAAAAGAAACTGACTTAGACTATCGCACTCAAAGGGGTGGTTCAAGAAACAGCAAACACCCTTTGAAAAAATGACAAGTGAAAAAACCAGAGGCTTGAAAGACACTGCCTGTATGGAGAAACATAAACAAAGCTGCTGCTTGTACAACTGTAGGCGGTATTGGACTGAAAGACTTTACCTTTGAAAAATGGAGTGATGCCAGCAGGGCAAACTAAATCAAGATCATGGGACACTGGAAGCAAGTTGGCGCCTGGCATTGGTGATCGCTTTGGTGAAAAAAGAAAAGCATTGTGCGACCTGGGTACTTACTATATGGCTTTGTAAAAGCACAGATCAGTCTGAGGTACCATTGACCAGCTATGATTGCATTGCACAAATGAGTTTGTGATTAGGCAGTTACACCCCGTATGGTTGAGTGTAAATAAGCCCCCAGAAACATGCAGAAGGGTGATAAATAATTGCAGTAGCAATGACAAAGTGTGTAGTTACCTGATGAGACCTTTTTGAAGATGGGGGTGGTATTATGGGAAGGGGTGGATAACGCTGATATTGAAGTTTTGATGACATCCTAACATGAAGAATAATGATATTGAACTTTTGATGAAATCCTAACATTTTTGTTTGTATTTTTGCCTAGGCAAAAAAGACCAGGCATTTCACAATATCAGAAAGTTAATATGCAGTTTGTGGGTGACACTGATCAAAGAAGGGTCAGACGCATTCTCAGAGAAAGCGAGCCACTGCGACATGCTATTTCAACTTTAAACGTGCCCTGCACCGCACAACGCTGCTGCAACCTGCGAAAAGTGTCCAACAGAGTAATAACTTCTGCTGAACTGGCACGATGCAGACTTGGCTAATTATCAAGTATTTGATGCTACACATTCAAATGACTCAGTTGCTGGAAATAACTTAATTGACATGTTTTGCCCTTTCTTGTTTAAAGGACTATGGACAATGAATTGTGGACTGTAACATCAGGCACCACAAACAGCTGTGTGACACAGCAATTGAATGCTAACACATTGAAAAATGGTTTTTAAATGCACTGTTGAGATGAATCTGAAAAAACCAAATGGTTTTACTCTTCCAACTGAATTGCTTTAACCAGAGATGTTTTGTTTTTTGAAGAAAAAAAAAATATTCTACATTGCACGTAGGCAGGAGAATGATTTATGAACTGTTGGGGCAGCAGAATTATGCAAGCAGGAGCGTAATTTATTTTGAGATAAGATGAGTGCGCACATCAAAGTCACCTGTGCGTAGGTTAAGATTCTTAATTGAAGTAATACTGCCAAGTGTATGAGCTATAATTTGAAATGGTAATCTTTGAAACACTGGATACTTTTACAGCCAGCTTAAGGCAGGTAAATGAAACCATGACTGACTTGATGTTTGATTTTATGACACAGAGTGTGACACGGTTTTTGTTAAACCAACCAGTTTCATGTTTTTGTGGGGACAGCTGTCTCCAGCACACTAATGCAAAGAGTCACCTTTTGATTGTAGACATTTGGAATAATTCTTTGGAAAAGCGCTACAAATGAGTATCCACATGGAATTGCTAGCGTACTGGCCTGGCACATTGTCAGGCATCTTTTGTCATTGAATGGATACCATTTGTTTAATTTGTTTAATGTGATGTTTTTCTGACCAAGAACTGCAGCGAGTTTCTCGCCAAGATTTTATGGATTATAACTTGACTAAATGCATTTTACCATGGTGTGATGAAACAGCCACTGCCGGATAGTAGTATGGTGTTTGTGGCTAAAGTTATTATTGTATATGGTAGATATCCCACTTGAAGAAGGGTATTCTCCAAGTCACAGAAGGTAGACACTGTGAACCTGTTAGATTTTCCAAGTCACAATTGCAGGCTGGTAATGCACACATCCATAATTACAGTGATACACTTAGACATAGATTTACCATGAGGCAATGTTTCCTTAGTACTACCAAGCTGCTACAAATGGAGTCCATTTCTATGGCCCATCACTAGAGTGCGCGTAGCTAGGGAGCTAGATTCATTAATTGCAGGTGCTTTATATGCTTGTGACATAGAAACTGTGCACAATAAGCTAGCCACTATGGGTTCTGATGCCAGCTCTGCTATAGAACTTCTGGCCTGGTGGGGCCCATTGATACGCCCAACACTGCTACAAGTATTGACAACCACTGAAGATGGCAGAATTTTAGGTATGAAGATATTTTTGTCTGCCATAGGGCAGGTCAACAAGACTGCTAAATACACACGATGCATTGTATGGCAAACATTGTTAAATCAGCAGGTGTTGGCTTTTTACTGGGTGGGGGCAACCATCCTCCACACACTGGCACGCAGAGCTACAGTTACCAGCATACATATGGATTGAATTGCTTGTTTTTTGATTGCATGAATAACACATGCCATGCTTTGATGTAAATTAGTAGAATTGTTTTTATTTAGACAACCTGGTGCCCATGGGTTCACCTTGTTCACGAAATTAGATGGTTTCTGGTTGGGTTCCACATACATGGGGGAAGTGTCTAGTCACACAGCCCATAGTCACGCTTGAATGCCCTGGGATCAGGGGGAGGGTAAGCCCTTAGAGTGAAAGGCTGCCAGGTTTTAGAATTGGTAACCATACATAAATGCAATAGTGCATTGTAGATTAGACTACACCGGATTGCCTTGACATTCTAACTGCATGCTGCTTTTTAACTGACAATCAGTTATACAAAATTGATTTAGGTATTTTTTGTGTAGGCCAGGTTTTGGCAAGGGTATATGTCACTGTTCACTTTGTGTACATTTTTGTTTAGGTAGTGTTTTACCTTGCATGCCACGCTAACTAACCGCTAGAAGATAGTTTGCTTAAACCTCTTGCAAAGCCCCAAGGTCTTTATCACTGCACTAAATACTATATTGATAGGTATTAGTCAGCATTTTGTCGCACACACGTTGAATAGGGGTGGAATGTAGTGATACACGAAATTGCAACCTTGCCAATCAGGGCTTTAGATGACAGCATTAGCCGCTGAAAGCCAATAGTGTATTCAAAGTATGTGCTAAAAATGCTGACAGTAGTCTGTTGTAGCACTTACATTATGCAGTAGTGAGCTACAAGGAATATGCAGGCCTAGTATGAAATAGGTCACATTAAGCATTGTTGATAGACAGGCAGGGAGGGCCCCTAGCTCTGTAGCTAATAGGTTTTTGGAGTGTTTGGAACATCATGGCACCTATATAGCGCTTAGATAGCCAGTCTTAAGCGCTATAAACACTAAGCTATGAGTGCATGCCTTTTAGAGCTTGCAGATGGGGTTAATACATCCCTGCTTCCCTTAGAATATTCAGCCTCACTAACGGTAGCCCTGGCTCCAAGCTAATCTTGCTTTTCTCTGGGAAGGCACTGATAAGGACATTCCAGTGTTCGCGGAGAGGGCTCCAAGGGAGGGGGTAGGAGCGAGCAGGGAGCATCTCAGAGAGAGCTGGGTTTTTTCCATGAACCAGCCCATATTTTTGCACAGGGAAAGTTCTGGAACTATGCGTCATGGTGACTTACAGCAAGAGATTATAAAATATCCATGCACACATGGGATCGAGGGGAGATCGTCCTGTGGACTTGATTCGTGCAGAAACAGGTGCCCGGAATTGGCTCTCACGGTGTCCTCCAGCATTGTTTTTCTATGAGCGGGGCTTGTTTTACAGCTAGCTTATGAAAAGCCAGGTCTCCCAGTGCTGATTAAAGGGACGTAAGACTGTGTTTCTCTATGTTTCTCTATATTTCTCTATATTTCTCTATGTTTATCTAAGTTCCATGTTTCACTATATTTTGCATTGCTCTATGTTTTATGCTTTGTAATATTCTTTAACTTGAATACCAAATGTATATGAAATTCACTGCTTAGAATAAATATGCTAAAACTTTGAGGGTGTCATTTGTCACTAGCATGAGATCACTGCTCAGCACAATAGAACCTGTATTTTGGGCTGAATTGGGTATTTTTGCTCTCAAAGGGCTGGCCCCGAGGAAGATTTTGCCCATATCAAGACAGTGGTCTGTTTGAATGATGAAAGTAGATCCATACAAGTATGGTCTAAACTTTTTGAAAGCCCACACAATGGCAAAATATACTCACTCAATAGTTGGCCACCTTGTTTCAGGTTCCTTCAGTTTCCTACTGATGAAGCAAATGGGGTGCTCCCTACCTTTCTCATCCAGTTGACTAAGTACTGCACCTATACCTATATTGGAAGCATCTGTTTGTACAATGACGGGTTGGTGGTAGTCAGGAGCTCTGAGAACTGGAGCTTGACAAAGGGCTTTCTTTAGGCTGTCAAAGGCCTGATTGCACTCCTCATTCCATTTGATCTTTTTAGGGACCTTAGGAGAAGAGATTACATTCAGTGGAGAAGCTATGGATCCATAGTTCTCAATGAAATTCCTGTAATACCCAGTGATGCCTAGGAAGGCTCACACCTGGGTTTCAGTAGAAGGGGTTGTTCAATTTTGCAAAGCTTCAATCTTGCTGAACAAAGGCCTTATTTCACCACCTCCTACCTCATGCCTAAGGTAGACCACTTTACTCTGACCAATTTGGCATTTACTTGCCTTTATGGTCAGATGGGTCTGTTCAAGAGCCTGCAAAACATATCCTAGGTGATCAACATGTTCTTTCCAAGTAGGGCTGAACACTGCAATGTCATCCAAGTATGCCATGCAGAGGTCCTCCATCCCATTCAGAACCTGATTAACCATCCTTTGGAATGTAGCAGGTGCATTCTTTAATCCAAAAGGCATAACCTTAAACTGGTATAAGCCAACTGGGGTGGAGAATGCAGTTTTCTTCTTGGCATGGTCAGTCAGGGCTATTTGCCAATAGTCTGACGTGAGATCAAATGTGCTGAGGAACGTGGTTGAACCAAGTCTATCCACCAGCTAATCTGTCTTTGGCAAAGGATGGGCATCAGTCTTAGTGACTGCATTTAGAGCTCTATAGTCCACACAGAATCTCAACTCCTTGGATCCTGCTTTTGGTACTAACACAACTGGGCTAGACCATGGACTAGTAGAGGGCTCTATTACCCCGAGATCAAGCATCTTGTTGACCTCTCCTTTGATGTGGGTTCTGACATTTTCTGACATCCTGTAGCCCCTGCTTTTGATAGGTAAACAGTCACCAGTTTGTATATCATGCTGGCCCCAAGGATTCAAGTCTGGTGCTAGAGAAAACAGGGAGGCAAATTGATTCAACAAAACTTTGCACTCCTCCTGTGCTCAGGTGTCAGATTAGAAGAGAGATTAACTCCTTCTATTTTCTCATCTAAAGGTTTGCCTCTGAGGAGGTCAGGTAGAGGTTCACTCTCCTCCTCCTCTTGAGCTGAAGCTAGAAGAAGAGCTCCCAGTTCTGGTCTCGAGACATAAGCTTTTAGACGGTTGATGTGAAAGACTCTAGGAGCCTCCTTAGGATTGCCTAAGTCCACCAGATAGTTCACCTCTCCAAGTTTTCCCACAACCTTGAAGGGTCCCATCCATTCGTCATGCAACGCCCTCTGCTTTGTTGGGACCATAACAAGAACTAGCTGGTCTTGAGCGAACTCAACCATGTTGGCCTTCTGGTCATGCCAATGCTTGACCAGAGCCTGACCTGCTCTCAAGTTATCACTTGCCTCAGCCATCATGTGTGACATTCTCCTCCGGAGTCCTATCACATAGTCAGTGACTCTGACTGGTGTGGGGGAAGGAGCACTCTCCAACCCCTCCTTGATCAGGGCCAATGGAACTCTGACCGGATAGCCATAGAGAAGTTCAAAGGGACTGTAACCCACTCCCTCCTGAGTGACTTCTCTATATGCAAAGAGAAGGCATGGCAGTAGAAGATCCCACTTTTTCTTAAGAGGGTCCTCTAAAGCTCCTATCATGCTCTTCGTGGTTCTGTTAAACCTTTCTACCAACCCATTTGTCTGAGGGTGGTACGCTGTTGAAAACTTGTAGGTAACCCCACAGTTTTTCCACATGGCCTTCATGTGGTGGGACATAAAATTTGACCCCCTGTCGGATATTACCTCCTTAGGAAACCCAACCCTGGTAAAAATACAAGGAGGGCCTTAGCCACAGCCGGCGCTGTAACAGTCCTCAAAGGAATTGCTTCAGGGAACCTAGTAGCATGGTCTACTACAACACATATAAACCTGTTACCTGAAGAAGTTGGAGGATCAAGGGAACCAACATTGTCGATTCCTACCATCTCAAATGGAACTCCCACCACAGGGAGAGGCACTAGAGGTGCCACGTTCTTGGAGCCACTTTTACCAGAGGTTTGGCAAGTGTGGCAACTCTTGCAATTCTTATCTACCTCAGCCCCCATTTGAGGCCAATAAAAGGTGCGAGAGCGGCGGCGGGGTGGGTGGGTGATTGTTTTGGGCGAGAGCAGCGGCAGCGGGGTGGGTGGGTGCATGTTTTGGGCGAGAGCAGCGGCGGCGGGGTGGGTGGTGGGGGGGGCGAGAGCGGCGATGGGGCGGGTGGGTGGTGGGAGGCGAGAGCGTCGGCGGGGTGGCGAGAGTGGCAGGGGGTGGGTGGATGGTGGGGGGGCGAGAGCGGCGGCGGGGTGGGTGGGTGGATGGGTGGTGGGGGGTGGCAGCGGGGTGGGTGGGCGAGAGCGGCAGCAGGGTGGGTGGGTGTTGGGGGGCACGAGCGGCGGCGTGGTGGGGAGGTGAGAGTGGCAGCAGGGTGGGTGGGAGACGAGAGCGGCGGCGGGGGGCGAGAGCGGCGGCGGAGTGGGTGGGGGGGATGGTGGGGGGGCGAGAGCGGCAGCAGGGTGGGTGGGAGACGAGAGCGGCGGCAGGGGGCGAGAGCGGCGGCGGAGTGGGTGGGGGAATGGTGGGGGGGAGAGAGCGGCGGCGTGGTGGGTGTGGGAGCGGTGGTGTGGTGGGTGGGGGGGTGGGAGGATGACAGAGCGGTGGCCGGGTGGGTGGGAGGTTTTCGGGGGGAGGGAGAGAGCGGTGGCGGGGTGGGTGGGTTTAACGCTCACCTGGTATCCATGGGGACGTCACTCAGCCTGTTCTGACCTCTTACAACCTCAAACCCTTCCCTGGAGTCTACTCGACTGGAGACTGGGCCTGAAACACAGGATTGGTAGAGATTAACTCCCTATTGTCTCTGTGTGCTTAAACCCCTTCTTCCCCGGGGCCCAACCCTTCCCTTTGATCCACAGCTCACCTTGTTTTCTTGGAAAGTGTGCTCTCCATCCTGCTTTCAGCGCAGGGGCGCGTTGATTGATGTGGGCTCGTTGCTGCCTAGTTACTTCACTGGCAAGAGTCCGACAGGTAAGTATTATGAGTCTTTTGAACAGTTCTCTAACTTCGTTCCTTTCCTTCCTTAGATGATGGCCGGCGTCCGGGGATGGTGAAGTACTGCTGAGATGAGTAGCGCTGAAAGTGAGTGAGAGCGTGATGCGCGATGCGACCCTTTCGTATTTGTATTGAACTGAGTTCTTTTTCTGTGTCTTTTAGGTGCCGCGACATTTTCAGCGTGGATGCCGGTTATGAAGAAGAAATGCGGTGAGTAAGCGCGGTATGCGGCGCCTCTAGATGTTTCCACGCTGACCTGGAGTGTCTTTTCCCTCTTGCAGATGGATGAGAAGTTCCGAAGGCAGAGTTCCCCCAGACAGCTGGGATTCAGCTAAGCGTTTGAAGCTCGTACAGTCTTTAAAAATAAGCAAAGATTTGCTGAATGCTTACAAATGCCTTTTTTCTGTTCTTTTCCCTTTTCCTTAGGAATCGGCGTGCCGGGATGGGAATGACACCACCGAAGATGCCCGCAGAACAGAAGGAGCGATGAATGATGGGCAGAAGCGCTACAAGTTAAGGCTGTTCCTAACGGTGTTCTTGTTCTTGCAGGAGCTGAGCACAGAAGAAAGATGCAGGCCTACTGGAGACCGATCCGAACATGGTGAGTGTCACGCTGCAGGTGCAGAAAACGCAAAGCATGTTTCTCAACCTGGGCGTGGCTTAAATAGTCTTTGGATATCCCAGGTGTTTCTGGGCTGAACCACACCCAAAAGACTAGAATGCACATGCAGTACTGGGAACCGAAATATGTGGGGGCATCCATCTTGTCCCCATCAATGCACTACAAGTCCAATCCCCAATGTTATCCTAAGGGAGTGAGTGAGTCTGGTGCCACAAGCGCCAAGTCTGACTCCAAGTGGGTCTTTGGAGGGATGGAGAGGCCCTTGAGGGCCATGTAGGTGATCGTGGCCTGGCTCCAGCCTGACATCTTGGAGGGCTGGGGACATGAGGGGAAGGAATCATGACAGTGGGTAGAGAGAGTGGTGGTAGGATGTGTGTGTCAGGGATCTGATGCTGTAGGATCAAGCAGGAGTGAAGCTGGCCCTGCAGACCCCCTAAGCCTGCCAGCCTAACAATCCAGTTACCATAAAACAATTGGACAAGCAAATCCAAGGGGAAAGGGGAAGGGAGAAAATAAACTCAGGAACTTCTACTGCTCGTGTTTTCAGGCTATCTTCACTGGAATGGTCTTTTCAGTAGTGATCCTAAAAGGAAAGTACAATTTTAAATAATAATTTTAATTCTAACCTCTTGACGAAACACTCAACAATTAATAATGTTTCATATTACATTTTGCCTAAGCTTGATTGCCTTTAGGCTGCTTCTGAATTAATTCTAGTGCTGACTGCAGGTTACAGTTAAAATTGATTTTCTCAGATAGTACTTGTAAATGCTGAAATTCTCTTTAACAACTTCCTCTTCAATTCATTTTTTTAAATCTCTTTATCTTCTAGAAGTACTAGTCCTTTAAAATTATTTACCCAAAAAATAATTACTGTTACTACTATACTTTCAGTAAAATCCTGTGTAATCCTTTAATATATTTTCATTTTAATTACCTCTTATGCTATCCTTTTAGTCTCTAAATCCGTTTGTCAGATTTAATTTTTAAACTCAAAAACACTTGTCACTTCCAAGAGAAATGTCTTCCATCAAAAGCTTCAAGTCTATGAAATCCAAAATGGCCGCGATGCACGCACGGCGTTGCAAGGTCCTTTTTTCTAACTTGCGCGCATCATAAATCCTTTGTACAGTACGCGCCGTATGTTCGCTCCGTAGCTAAAACTAAAATTAATGTTAGTACGTTTACTGGAGTTAATTAAATGTTAAAAACACTGCGATTCTGATCCGCACGCCCTGTTAATACGATTTCACAAAAAATAACATGCAATAAATGAATTTGAAGATGACTCAACTTTCTTTCTGTACATTTCTTAAAGGTACATAGTTTCTTGCTAAGGATATTAACGAACCCTTTCTCAAGTCTTTTATACTAAATTTACAGTTCCAAGTTCTTAGATTATTTACTTTATCCAGATGATAACGAGTTTTACTGTAGATAATTGAGGATCACTTAGCTTAGTCTGTATTCTGTGGACATAACAGATCTGTTGCTCAGCAAACTGGTTTTCTCAGGCTTATCTTCTGCTGCAGAATTCTCAGACTTCTTTCTTGACTACTATACTGAGATTGGGCTAGAACTTAACAGTAAATAATCTACAACTTTCAAATGGGAAACTTAAAACTTTATTTTACTGAACCAATCACTGTTGAAAAGTATTTCCACCAGCTTTGCCTGGGAGAGCTAAATCTTTCTGAATGAAAAACAGTTAAGGAAAACAAACTTTAACCCTTAAGCTGCTACACTAAATCCAGATTCAACCTAGTACTAAAACTAAACTACTAAACTCCCCTTCTATTTCTCCAGAATGAACGCCTGAAACGCCCACATTTCCTAAGACCCTTGAAAGTGTGAAGAACATAATGTGGAAACCTTACAGTGTGGTGGTAGAGTGGGAGGGTGGGTACAGAGAGTAGTGGTAAGGTCGGTAGAGAGTGTGGTGGTAGGGTGGGTTGGTTGGTTTAGAGAGAGTGGGGTTATAGAGAGAGTTGTGATAGGGTGGGTGGGTTAGAGAGTGGTGGGGAGTAGAAAGGGTGGTGGTAGGCTGGAAGGGGGGTAGAGAAAGTAATTCTAGGGTGGGGGTATAGAGAGTGGTTGTAGGGTGGGTGGGGGGCAGAATAGAAAGAATTGTGATAGGGTGGGTTGGTGGGGGTAGAGACGGCTTGAGGCGTTGGAAGGAAAGAACTGCCTGGAGAGGCTTCAAAATAGTATCTGCTGAATGCCTGCCAGCCATGGAGACATCCTCCTTGCCTCTCCCTGGCTAGACTAAAGCAAGCCCAAAGAAGGTCTGGCTTTGATAGCAGCAGGGGAAATATGCACGAGAAGCAGTTCAGGTAAGACCGCACAGTCACGATGGAACAAGCACATTGCAGACCTCCATAAATGTTATTCACACGGGTGTGGGTGGGGGGACGATGCCAGCAGCAGAGCCTGGCTGCGGTTTTGGTTTGAAACAAGATCACTCAGCCTTAAACATACTGCACAGGAGTTTAAGGCAAAAAAAGCATTGGTACATACAAATAAGTTTTATAAAAACGTCATATTGTAAAGTGCAGTCATTTTGCTCCCACTTCAAAGCGGCACAGCTTCCACAACAACAGCAGCACGAGTTCAGCTTCCACGACAACAGCAGCAGGGTGTGAGACGTCAGCGAGAGGGTTAATGGCGAAATGGTGCTAAGGTAATTTCACCGCCAAGTGTCAGCAAGTTGCCATGGCAACACCATACACTGCTCCCCAACTTCACTTACTCCTTTTTTAAAACATTTTTATTACAATGTTTTCGCGATTAAATGGCATACGCCACCGAATCCCTGAAAACAAAAAGAAGGCACTACTGAGGCTTCAATTAAGAAAATTAATTATTGATACTCCACCTTAGAAAAAGGGATCACTGCTGCGAATCCGGTTAAGAAGGTAAGCACTAGTGAGAGTACAGTGAAGAACGCAGACATATATTAATGTAGGACGTTATGTAGCACACACT
This sequence comes from Ambystoma mexicanum, assembly GCF_040938575.1. Taxonomy (NCBI): domain Eukaryota; kingdom Metazoa; phylum Chordata; class Amphibia; order Caudata; family Ambystomatidae; genus Ambystoma; species Ambystoma mexicanum. The sequence continues at coordinate 240,176,476 of NC_090921.1, read as the reverse complement.
GAATTCAACTAGCATTGGGATGCATGTTAATTATTGCGAATAAAATTACTGAGAAACAACGTTAGGACAGAATTCCATTTTGTGATTTTTTTTGGCACAATCCAAGTTACTCTAAAGCTTTTGCTGGCGTTCTTGATTTTTAAAGTGCAATTTATCTATCAGGGCCATCTAATGAAATCAACCTGCACAAGCAGCTTTTCTGATGTTGTTCTGCCATTAGTAGTCCAAATGTCTAGTTGATATTAGAGTTATTTAGTTATTTCTTCTACCTCTACGATAGCCGTGCTCCATACTGTATATCCTTGCGAAGACACCAACTCCCCCTCACGTGGGTGTAATCTCCCTAGTAGGCGCTGGTGGGCCGCCTATCTAGGTTAGTGGATAAACAGAGAGACTGGCCCTTTCCTCACTCACTACTTCTACTAAAATCTAAAAAATATAGTGCACACTTGTGGAAGTCAAAATCACTTTTTAATTACTTCCTCATAGTGTGTCTTATCAGCTGAAAATGCCAATTAACAGCAGCAACAATCTTGCTAGGAGTTTGAAGGTGTTATTCAGCCTAAGGGTGGATCTCTTGTCTCTACCGTGTTTCTCGCAGATTTAATCGGTAGAATAAAATGATTATGTTTATCCGAACTAGACACTAGTGGTCTGTCTCGGGGATCAGGTCATCACCCTGAGCCTTAGTAGTCAACCGGTTTCAGCGGAATAGATCTACTTGTCCGCTTTCTTCAGGACTTGTACCTGACTTTACTAATCAAGGTATGACATACTTATAAAAAAGACAACATTATTATTAATTGTCTCAATCACTGACTTCTGATCTGGGGAATACGTCTCTTCTTTCTTTAAACATCCATCTCATTCTATAATAAGACCGGAAGCAAGCATTATGCTTCTACTTCTTTTATTTCCTGTCTCCAGCAATTTCAAAAGATTTAATAAAATCCACATTTTGTATGTTTGAATAAAACATATATATATATTTTTTCAAACTACAAGTCCCTTCAAAATCTAGTCCTATCTGTAGTCCTTTTGCCTGTGACATGCTCATAGTCCTTCCTGTTCCTCCCTTCCTCTTCTTCTGTTCTTGCTCTTCAAGCAGATAAGTACTCTTTTATTACAGCTGCGTTACGCAAAGAGTTTATGTGTTTATTCATAGTGATAAAGAGTTAATGTTTTATACTATTAATAAGCGCAGCAATGCACGTGTGTACATGGTTAAAGCGCGATTAAAGCCTACAGCTTCAGGGAGGAGCTGGGGAACCCGCTGGTGGAGGCAGTGGTGCAGTGAGTCAAACCCCTGCAAGACAGGCTGGCGACAATAGAGATTTTTCTGAGCCAGAAACCAAGCACTGAAAAACAGATAAGCACGTCCGCAAAGGCCATGACAGAGGGCCCTAAGGGGTGTAAAGAGACCCGGAAGAGGAAGGCCTCTTCTGAACACCCGAGTCAAACTCAAGCAGCAGACTCAGAGGCCCCAGAGGCTGCTGACGCTTTCAAAAGACTTAAAGACGCATTCATGCGCAGATCGGCTGTGCCAAGCCTCATGAACCCCGACCCAGGGGAAGATAGTATGGGCAACGAAGGGTGAGACTCTGAGGGAGAGCCGCCAGAATCACCACGCTCCTCCCAGTCAGAAGGAGATGGAGAAGGCGAGGATGACCCTCAGCCCCCCACAAGGAAAAGGCTGCGGAAGGAAAAGAACAGAGGACAGAGACAAAATTTCGGACATGTTCGAACCCAAATATATTAAGAGCCCAAAGTCCTCAGAATGGCAGTACATGACCCAGAGGCTGCGTAAAGAACTTGAGAAGGAGACAAGGCAGCGCATGAGGGAAAAATGCCCCAAACACAAGCTACAAGGGAAGGTAGCGGAGGTGCCAGAACTGGACCCCGGGAAGCTGGCCTTTGTCTCAAAAACAGCCAGAGACCCCAGAAAGGGCATAGATAGATTCTGGAGAAGTTGTCAGGAGAAGGTCCTCAACCTGGCAGGACCATTGGCAAAAATAATGGACCTGGCCGAGCGATCTCGAGATACAGGGGAAGAGGTAGACCCGGAGGTACTGGCAAATTGGGCACAGAGAGCCGTTGGTCTACTAGGTAACGCCAACTGTGCCATATCATCGGAGAGAAGAAGAGGTCTGCTTTTGAAAATGGACCCAAAACTAGGAGATCTGGCCTCATGTGAGATGGGCGAAGCAGCCCAAGGACTCCCATTTGGCGAGACACTCAGCAAGCAGATAGGCAAATTTGTGGGAACGTATACCTCACTAGAAAAAGCAGAGGCATTCATCCGGAAAATATTTCAAGGTAGGGTTTTCGCTGGGACTGGGCACTACCGAGGTCGAGCGCCCGGTCGGTTCCAGAACTCAAGAACACCTCAAAACAACAGGGACCACTACTGGGACAACAGACAACAGGATACCTTCTTTCCTGCAAGAGGGCGATTCCCGAGAGGTCGCCGAGGCAGAGGACAGGGAAGAGGACAAAACTTCCCAACAGGTGAGACATGAAGTATGCCCGCCAGTAGGGGGGAGAACGCAACAATTCTGGACGAACTGCCATGTGCTTTCCAACGACACCTGGGTACTACAAGCAGTCAAAGGGCTGCAACTAGAATTTATACAAGTACTACGCCAAGCGCGACCCCCCCCATCCGATACACATGGCACAGGCAGAGGCAATAAGCCTGCACAGTGAACTTCAGCGCCTTGTGCAAAAGAGCCACCGAGCCGTGCACCGCCACGCCGAATTTCATCAGCAACATGCTCCTAGTTCACAGGAAAGAGAAGGTCAGGCCCATCACAAACCTAAGAGAATTGAACCGCTGGGTGGTTTACCGCCACGTCAAGATGGAGGGGATCCACCAGCTGCGAAACACGCTGAGACAAGCAGATTGGCTCACGAGAATAGATTTGAAGGACACATACCTTGTGATCTCAGTTCAAGAGCAATACCGGCCCTACCTAGCATTTATCTGGGACAAACAATATTGGCAATTTACGCCAATGTCATTTGGCCTAGCATCAGTTCCCTGTGCCTTCACAAAATGTATGAGTCCAGTAGCAGCAGCGATCAGGGAGAAAGGGATCTGCATGATTATCTACCTAGACGATGTCCTTCTCATGGCAGACAACAGAGAGACGCTGCTCGTCGCTAGGTTTCATGGTGAACGTAGAAAATTCAGACACGACCCCTAAGGTGTGAATAGACTTCCTAGGTTTCACTATAGATACCAAGAAAGCCACAATAGAGCCAGGAAAGTGAGAGATATCATAAGGGAGATAAAGAACTGCCTAGAGAAAAGTACAGTATCGCTGAGGACGATAGCAGCATCGATCCAACCTATATTCCCGGGGCCCCTTCATTACCGAGCCCTGCCAAGGCTGAAAATTAGACACCTACAGCAAGGTTTAAGGTACCAGCAAACAGTTCCCCTAGACAGAGAATCGAGGACAGAACTAATATGGTGACTGCAGAATATGGACGCTTGGAACGGGAATGCCATATTCGGAGACCGACCCGACATAGTGATAGAGTCGGATACCAGCAGAGCAGGCTGGGGAGTCTGTTGTGGAGAGCTAGAAACGGGCGGCAGATAGAGCGCGGAAGAGCTCCATCTACATTTAAACTGTCTGGTACTGCTAGCAGGCTCCTTTGCAGTCAAAGCCTTCACGAAGGACAGAGTGAACTCATGCATCCTGCTGAGGATGTACATCTCAGCAGTCAGATACATCAACCACCTAGGCGGAACGAAGGTCAAAATCCTGGCAGAGCTAGCCAAGGACTTCTGGCACTACTGCCTACAGTCAGGGACCACGGTGACAGCAGAATATCTCCCAGGATCACTCAATGTAGTGGCAGACTGGAACTTCAGACACTTATCCGATTCCAGCAACTGGAAACTGGACGTAGGAGTATTCCATCACATAGAGCAGTTATGGGGCCCCTCCCACATAGCTCTTTTTGTGCCCAGACTGAACGCACAGAAAGACAAATATTTCAGTTGTAGACTAGACCCAACTGCAGAGGGAGCAGACGCGCTCCTACAAGATTGAAAGGGAAACTTACACTATGCATTCCTCCCGTTTATAATGATGAGCAGAGTACTAGCGAAAGCTTGCAAGGAGACAGCGAACCTGATCGTCATGGCATCCGATATGGAAATCACAAGTGTGGTTCCTGACACTGATGGAGCTCTTGGTAGATCATCCTAGAATACTACCGGCAGGAGAACACCTGCTCACGGACCTGGCTGGGTCAATTCATCCTCAGAGTGAGAGGGACACTCGCACTGATGGCGTGCAAGATAGCAAGAGACGCTGGGCACTCCGAGTCATTTCGATGCAAGCTGCGAGACTCATCACAGAATCATAGGCCCCATCCAATAGATGGAGCTACGGCGTGGGTTGGAGCAGATGGTCACGGTGGTGCAGAGGGCGACATTTTCATCCCGTTTCTGCCCCTATAGAAGCGGTCCTCAACTTTCTAGCAGAGCTACTGCAAGACGGGAAAGCACTGCGGACAATAGGAGTTTACAGGTCCGCCATATCAGCAGGGCATCTACCCGTCGACGGAATCCCTGTAGGAGAGAGCCCCGCAGTAGTTAGACTCATCAAAGGAGTGTGCTTCAGGAAAACCCCTGAGCCGAAATAGGTACACTTATGGGACGTGACACAAGTGCTAAAACTACTCACCAGTAGGCCACCAAATAAATACCTGACCCTGACACAGCTGTCAGGGAAGCTTGCGATGATACTAGGTCTCATTTCATGCAAAAGAGTAGCAGACGTACAAGCGCTAGACATTCACAGAAAGACGGACGGGTCAGAAGGGGTTACTTTCACACTAGCTAGGAAGACCAAATGTGTTCCGCATCAATATCCTATCCCTACCTACATGATCACCCATTATGGTACGTAGCAGCGTGCATAAGAGAATACGAGGTTAGGACAGCAGAAATGCGAGAAGCAGCTACCAAGCAACTATTAATCGCACACAGGAAACCGCATAAAGCAGTGACAACAGTTACCATAGCTAGATGGGTGTGCGAAGTTATGCAAATAGCAGGGATAGATATGGCTACGTTCGGGGCGCATTCAGTGAGAGGTGCAATGGCCTCTAAAGCGCTAGCGCAAGGTGCGTCACTACAAGACATTATGCAAGCGGACAATTGGGCCACTGATAATACCTTTAGAATTTGCTATTTCAAGCCTATTTAATCTATGGCAGCAACTGCATAACAGCTGAACAAGCATAATGTTCGCCTCCAGTCTTGCTAATAGCGCAGGGAGTCTTCATTCTATTAAAGACAGGGAGGCGAGCGTTACTTTCCCACCTGGGATACACCAGAGGGAAGGAGAAAAGGTTATCAAATGTAATAACTTTTACTCCCAATATCGAATAGGGTGTTGTATCCCCCTCCCTAATGCATTCTTTGTATCTTGATGGGAGATGACCAGAAGAACAATTAAGCCAACGTAGAAAGGGCACAGTTGGAGGAGACCGACAGAGTCCATCAGTAAAGATCAGAGATAAAGACAGAGCAGACCAGAAGACAGTTCGAGCCTCCGTAGTTCTATGAGTTGCAAGTTCAGTTACAGACCAAGGTGCAGTTCAGAGCACTCAAAGTAGAGGAGGGAGGAACAGGAAGGACTATGAGCATGTGACAGGCAGAAGGACTACAGAAAGGACTATATTTTGAAGGGACTTGAGGTTTAAAAAAAAAAACCAATATATATATATTTATAAAAAATGTTGATTTATTAAATTTGTTGAAACTGCTGAAGACAAGAAATAAAAGAAGTAGAAGCAATGCTCGCCTCCTTGTCTTGAATCGAATCCAGACTCCCTGCGCTATTAGCAGGAGTAATCTCCATTCTCGGACACCCTGGAAGGGAATGTAAATAGGAACCATCACTATTTCTAATACTTTTATCCATCTTTCTCGAACAACAATAATGCTAGAATTGTGGGAAACTTACCACTTCATGATAATGTCACTTATTCTGATGACCAGGTCGTGTTTTCTGCCCTACCAGATACATCTGTAGGCAAAACACATAACAGACATACTCGTCTCTACTGTGAACATCAGATGTAAATTGTGTTTAGCTACTAAGTCCCTGGCCACAGCGTGCATCACTGCTTACCAGGTCGTAGTTTACTACTTCTTAAATTAGGCTTCAGTGTCTCATATGGGTAATGGATTACTGGATGGATGATCGCTCTGACTTTGCTGTTGTAGTTCTAGATGCAAGACAGAGAGCATCGACGTTAGTTACCTTATATTACCAACTGTAGTCGCCCCCTTTGTTAGGTCAGGTCCAAACATCTTAGCACGTTTGCATACATCCTTGTGTACCGTTTTTTAACATATCTCTTTACATCCTCACATCCGTTTAAGACAGCTTTTCGTTCGTTATACTCATCTCTTTGTCAGAAGTGTGATGTTGGTTTCTCCCGGTATACTAATATCTGGGGATAGTTCTACATGCTCAGATCCTTAACTGAGTGTTCTTAAGGCGCGTCTATTGTGTTGATTATGGCTCACCTTGTTCTTTCGTAAGAAAGTTGTGTTGCTCTAGCCTGCGTCGCATCTGTGCTTCCCCATACCGTCAATTCTTAAACAGCGTCTTTTCCGGCATCGGCAGAAATATAAGCATTCACGTGAATGAGTAATTACAAATCAATTGAGTTCAAGTCTCGAATGGTGCATGTATACAAGTATATAACTCTGAACTAACATTCTTAAGTATGCGCAAGGTCTTGCTGTGCCCGACCTCCAGTTCTATCAAATAACGCAGTCACTTATCGGTGACACTCGCAATGCCTGCTGGAATATGTAGTTGTCTGTATGTAGAGTGAGGCGTACACGGGTGACTGTAAAGCACGCATAGGCGCTTATCTGCACAAGGTGTGTTACCTCCTAGTGATGTCCAATTGTGAACCTGCATAATGGTCACACGGCTCCTGCTGCAGTGGAGTGTTCTCACAAAAATGTTAAATCAGTCCTCTTGTGATGCCCCCTGAATATACGGGCATATTGTAATTCTTTATATGACTGTTGGCATCAGTGACTCCCATTATTGAGCCTGCATGGGGACTTACTGTGCCCGATCCCCAGTTCTGTCATGTAGCGCAGTCTCTTCTCCGGGAAGACTGCAATGCCCACTGGGCCTCGTAGTTGTCTACGTGTGAAGGAAGCATGCATGGTGGTAGTTCGGCAGGCGTTTGATGCTTCGCCACACGGTGTGTGCTAACTCCTAATGGTGTTCCATTTGCAATGTTGTGCCGCAAACTTCTATGCTTGAATATGTCATTGCACGATAAATCGGTCACTTATCACAAAACCCGTGCTACTTTAAGGCATTCCCAACAGGGGAGCCGACTTATGAATTTCCCGGGGGATGGGGGGCCCAAATACAGGAAGTGACATCACTGGCAGTTACATGACCGAAAATGTACATATAGTCGCCAACATGATGCAACGGCACGCAGGGGTAGGGTCACGCGCAGCGCAGAACAGTGGAAACATTGGCTAGCATGTACTGCATATACTAAAGTCAAGAAAGAAGGAAATATAAGCCTTCAAGTTGCATTCCAGTTAGCCATCACTGCCCCTACTCCACCCCTCTATGATCGTCCAGGTTGTAGTAGCCCTCCATCAAAAGGCAGAGCAACATGGGAGAATGAAATGATTGCTAAACAGAAGGTACAGCTGCAAGGTGGAGTACCACCACCACCAGCAAAAAAAAGGTTCCCAATTCAAGAGAAACGAGAAGTAAAGACGTTTATCGATTAAAAACTACCAAGCAAGACGTGTGTGGTCCCATAGTTCAGCAAAGCATCAACAATTAAAACTTACAATAGTGCTGCTGTAGAGGAGAACAGGTGAACTGTTTTCATTGCAGCACCTTCCCCAGGCTAAATGTATTTACGGACAACAGTTCGTTGAATAAATTCATCTGCAATGGCCTCAACATCCAAATGTGCAGCTTCATCTTTGTGTCCATGTAGCAAAGCAACAGCATTTAATCGAGCTTGGCCCATTGTAGCTCTCAGGTAGGTTTTAATGCGCCGAAAGCATGAAAATGAACGCTCCGAAGAACAAGAGGATACAGGGATGGTTACTGCAATTTGAAGCAGTCGTGCCAGTCTGGGAACAAATTGCGCATAGGACGACCCCTTTCACCTTGGAACAAGTCAAAGACATCCTGAAAACACATAACCGGAGTCTTAGCCCTCTGTATAAGTTCAAGGAACATATTTCTATGCAACTCTAGATTGCATTCATGGAAGTCAGTCTTATAAAAATTCATGACATAATCACTGGTGGCATTCCCTGTAACACATTTTTCAATGTGAACCATATGGTCACATGCAGTTGTAATGAAACGTTCTGACAAAGCTACCAATGTACGGTCCATGAGTTCATAATAACCTTGTCTATAGAGGTCTTTGGGAGACTCAAAAACATGGGGAACTGACCCTTCATCCAGGCGCCGTGGGATTTTCCTGGCCCTTCTTTGCACAAAATGTTCCTCTAGTTCCACATCTAAATCATTGGCCGCTGATGTGGTTTTTGAGAAGAAGTCTTCAAATCCCTCACGCAGTTGTGCAACTATGGTCTTAAGGTTTTCAATCATAACCGCTGCTTCATGAAACCTTAAATTGACCTTCTGTAGAGCAGTGTTCACAGTTTCAACACGGGAAAATACCAAGTACAGAAGATGAAGACCTAGATAGGTTTCGAGTTTATGGAGCTGCAAGTGCAACCCATTGGCTTTTGCTCCCGCTTCATTGTGGTCACCGGCTGCAAGTCCCAGAAATTCAATTACAGAACTGTAGTTAGCTAGTACAGCCTTCAAAGATTTTGCTCGAACGGTCCATCAGGTAGGGCAGAATGGAAGCAGTTTGACACTCCCTTCTTCTTGACAACGTTCAAAACAAGCAAGCCGTTTTGGGGAATTTCGAATGAACCCAATCAATTCCCTTACAAAAACCAACAGATCCCTGAACTTGGCAATGCCCATAGCTGCATCCTGAACTACTAAGTTCAGATTGTGTGCAAAGCAGTGCACATAAATAGCTTGTGGTGCCACCTCCTGCACCAATGTCTGCAAACCATGCTGATGTCCAGCCATATTGGAAGCACCATCATAACACTGCCCCCGACAGTTTTCCATTTCATAGCCAAACCTGAGGAGAACATCTTTTAAAATGGCAAACAGAGTTTGTGATGTAGTGCTAGACGTTTGATAAAAGCCAAAAAAAATCTCCTCTACCTGAAGATCCTCTTTTGCAATACGAAAGACTACAGAGACCTGCTCTTTTATTGACACATCAGCAGTCTCATCCAAAATAATCGAAAACTCCCTCCCCTCCCCACTTCCTCCCCCCGTCTACAAGACATAAGCATCATTCACAGCAAAGCATGCAGGCATAACAAGGCCGTAAAAAAAGACCCCCTGCCTGCCCTCCCAGCGTTGGTCTCTGGAGATAGGCCCCATATCGCCATCTCTCTCTTACACAGAGTGTACACTGGGAATAGGCAGATGAGGGGGGAGCAGGCTGACTGGACACCACACACCACCCTACTGCTAGCTGCCAGATCTTCATGGGTTCAGCGGAACTCATCAACCACAAAACGGTCCTTCTACACCATGCAGTCTCTTGGAGCATTTGAAAGCAGAACGCTCCTCTCTTGGTTCAGTCCATCCCTCCCCTGTTGCTTTCATCCTCCCTATTGTGCACCCGCTCTTACCCTTAACCTCAGAGCTATGAGACTGCTCTACCACTGTGTGAGTGCTGTACAACCAACATAACCAGCCTAACATGATATAAACACACTCTTGATTGGCCACTCCATTCCCGTGCCTCCTGTTACCAACAACATTCACCTTTATACACAGTCTGTCACTCATGGCTCAGGCTTTGCAGTCACAGAATTAACATTCTGTAGTTTGACCTGGGGTACAAAGTGTAGAGGTGCCCAGGCAAATGAGCCCAAAACTACCAGGATACAGCAAGCACATTCTTGAGCCCCTCTGGAATCCAACATTACATTGTGTACTAACTTGAACTTCTCCAAGTCGGCCCTGGAAACAGAGCCTAATTATCACAACACTGCCGGATATATCCTTCTCCCTTTTGAAGAACCATGGTCCACCTAACAGGACTGCATGCACCCCGGGCTTGCACCCATGACATTCCCGCCCAATTTGGGAACCAGGGTGGCCATGGACCACTCCTGCTATGCATAAGGGACAGAGTTGCAGGAGCTAAGCACTAAGGCAACATCATCGAGCACTGGCATATGTAAGAACCAGGATAACCATGGAATACACCAAGCTATGCATGGGGCATAGCAGTTGTTGGAGCAATGTAATAAGGCAAATCTACTGGGAACTGGCATATCTAGGAACTAGCATAACCATGCTATGCACAGTGCATAGCAGTTGTGGGAGATATGCACTGAGGGAAGGCCTCTGGGCACTGGCATATGTAGGAACCAGGGTGACCATGGACTGCTCCAGGTACAGTTTGTCACCATGAATCTTACCTTCTTATATGTAACTGCTTTTCCAAACTGCCCTCGACTCTTACACACAAATAACAAACTCACTGCTTATTTAAAGATTGAACAAAGCTCCTTAGTCTTTTCAGCTGTTTCCTGGTCTGTGGGAATTCCACCAATTAAACACTGAAACTCACAATCGTGAAATGGATTCAACTCATGAACAGTAGCCAGGACACGGTTAACCTGAACCCCTGCTATCACAACTCCCCCCTTGCTCAGCATATGCAATGGTTGCCTATTAAATAACACGCAGAATTGAATATGTTATGATTAATCCATGGCACCAGACATAACCAGTGCCACGCTGCATGGATTTCTGGTAATCACATATAAACATATGTCCCAGGTTCACATGGTTGTGTGAGCCTCATAAATATTAATTAGCAGAATAATTTCGGGCCCCGAGCCCCCCACGAGCCCACCCCCGACAAAATCAACAAACATTCGCGCCCACCCCCTAACCATGGCCACAAAACAAAAATAAAATCACTTAGCTGCTGCTGCCGTTTTCCGAACGTTCTGCTCTCTCTGCTTGCTGGATGCAATGGATGCCGCTCCTGCTTTAAACATGGGCGAACCGGAAGCAAAACACAGAAGCTTCCGGTTCGCCCCTAAGCCCTCCCCTCCAGGACATACACCAATAGGACTCCTATTGGTGTATGACCTGGAGGGGAGGGCTTAATCCGACATTCTTGCGCTTTTACACGGGCCAGATTGAAGTGATGCAGTATCGATGGAAAGGGCCATCGATACTGTATCACTTCTCTCCAGCCTGGGGGGGGCTCAGCCCCCACTTGATTTTGCCGGGGGGGGCTCGGGCCCCGGAGCCCTCCCGTACTCGGTGCCCCCGATTCCCACATATATTGGATCATTCCTCTTGTGGTGGTCCCTGACTCAGTCCACTACACACATTGGTGTTACTGTCTATAGCATTCACACTCATTCTTAGATCTAGAGCTGGTGCCAGCTGCATGCGTGAGAATGCCTGTGTGGCCCAGCCCACACTTACATCGGAATCTGCTCAAGTTGGCATATTAATTTGAGAGATTTAGTATGAAGTCTGTATTGCCTATAAAGTTGCTAGGGTTTGCCAGCAGATCTCTTCGTTTAGGCCAGCTTTGTGACTCTTGACACAATATATCCAAAGTTGCTCTCTTTTAAGGAGCATTGCCCCAATATTTCTACCTCTTTTCGGAATTTGCACTTTTTCGAGGATGGTCCAGAAGAGTCATTTTCAGAATGTTTTTCCTTGACGTAGTGTCCTACAAGGGGCGCCGTCAGACGTTTAGTTCTAATTTTCAATCTATGTTCACAAATTCTGATTTTTACAGCTCTGGTGGTCATCGCATTGTAGTTTTTCTTACAAGGACATTGTATTAGATTTACAACATGAGTGGCGTTACAATTAGTCAAAACTCGTTGTTCCCATGGGGTTGGCCATATCTATTGGTGGTGCGTTTTGTCAAAGTACATAAAGAACACAGGCCACATGGGGTGTGTCTGATAGTCTTAGGTAACCCCCAGAGTCTTGTTTGATTTTCATCGCCCTGCTGTCTCCGACATTAAGAATATGCCACAGCTTCTTAACTTCTTTTTTTATTTTATTCACAACTGGTGAATGACTGAAGACTGCGGTTATTTGGTCGTTACTCCGCAGTTTCTGCCCATGTTGTGTGAGTGTGGTTTCCCTGGGTATGTTACGAGCTCTCTTTCTCGCATGTCTAATGTTTTCTTCTCTTCGTTTTTCAGTGAGTATTTTAGCCTGGTGGTCATATTCTTTTCTTGTCGTACAATTTCTCCTGAATCTAAGAAATTGCCCAAATGGCTGATTGTCTTTAAGTATTCTTTGGCGAAAGCTGTTGAATTCTAACAGCACATTTCTATCTGTGGCCTTCCTATACACTGTTTCTAGCCGTGTTTCAATTCTCAAAATCCTTAAGTCCAGGAAAGTCGCTTAATCCCCGCTATACTCATGTGTGAAATTGAGGAAGCGCTTAACACCATTCAGCCAGTCTATAAACTCTATAAGGGTGTCTTCCTCCCCTTCAAAGAACATAAGCATGTCATCTATGTAGCACCTCCAACTCAAGATATTCTTCAAAAATGGGTTTGACTGATTGTATATAGTCAGTTTTTCAAAATCTGCTACATAGATATTAGCTAGGAAGGGTGCTAATATCGCACCCCTTGCTGTTACAGCAATTTGTTCTTAGTATCTGTCCTGAACTACAAAACATTTTTTTGGGAGGGCTAGCTCAGCCAGCTGCATAATGAATGTGATGGGCATCTCAATTCTTGGTAAATTCTCATGAAGTACTTTTTCAATTACCCATAGTGTTTCAGCCTACGGGTTCTTAGAGTACAATGATTCTATGGCCATAGTGACTAAAAACATGTTGTTATTAGGGAAAGTCATGTCCGCAAGATGTGTCAGCACTGATGTGTTGTCTTTTACAAAAAAAAGACTGCATTTTTGGCCTTATGTATCTTAGGGAGGGCATAGAATGCTTGGCATCTCAGATGTTGTGGGCATAAAAAGTCTGCCTCTTTTTGACTTATCTGCCCTTCTGACAATGCTTCTTCTATTATGGGGTTGATATTACTCAAGCTGTTAGTGGGATTGTAACCTAGTCTCCTATAAGTAGTGGGGTTGTTGACTAGGATGTCAACCGATTTGCGATATTTTTCAATATCCATAACCACTATCGCTCCTCCCTTGTCCGCTGATTTTATCACAAAGTTATTGTTGTTCTGTAGGTCTTTCAACGCATCTTTCTCAATTATACTCAAGTTGTAGAAAGGGTTTTCATCCTGGGCTTCTATTTCATCAAGTTTCATGAGCAGACCCTTTTCAAATGTGCAAAACAGAATGTGATTGATTCTGCCAATATTGCACCCAGAGGGGAGTAGAAGGTGGACTTGTTGTGTATGTTAGTGATGTCTCTCTGGTCTTCATAGATCTTCGTACTAAAATATTGTTTCAAACGGATCTTTCTTATAAGTTGTGTTGTCTCTATTCTTGTTTCAAATGAGTCATGTTTGCAAGTTGGGACAAACGAAATACCCTTTTGTAGTACTTTCATCTGTGTTTGGGTAAGTTCAGTTGTAGAGAGGATGACCACTAGGGATTCTGCGGGGTCGATTGTCCTCATTTAGACGTTTACATTTTCTGGGGCTTTTTCTTCGTACCATTCCCTGTTGTGAGCAATTCTCGGGGACTGACCTTGCCACCATCCTCTGGGTCTGCCTCTGCCTCTTGGTTGTTGAAAACCCTGAATGTTCCTCCTTCTATTTTGTTCCTAGTCATCGAAGCGTACATTCCTACCTGTTCTTCTTCAATTAAGTCATTCTCCTGAAGGACCTGGTATCCCCTCGTCTGAGCTACTGCTAGAAAAGCTCCAGTTGTTGGATCTTGGTCTTGCTTTTTGTTGTGGCTGCCGTCCTCTAAGTTGACCATTGTTTTGATTCTGGTCCCTTTCTTCATAATGACCAGTCTTCACTGAGACCAGATAAGTGTGTAGATCAATCAAACAGACTGCTAACAAAGCAGTTTAGTATACAGAACCAATTAAAGCGTAGGCAGACATGAGTACAACCGCGGGGTAGACCGAAGCGCATGCGCAAGAAGCACAGGAGTGCATATGTATGGAACACATGAGAGCATGCGTGAACCGCACTGGAGAATGAAGGACAGAGTTGAGCACGCAAAATGAACCAGAGTACATGAATATGCACTGTCGGGCAGACATGAATGTGTAATACAATCTTGAATAAAAATGCATATAAAAGACCAACCCGCACGCAACTGCGTGACATACATAATATGCTTTGGAATGCAGGAAACGTCTGAAAAACATACATCTTACCACACCCCACGCTTACTCTCTCCCTTACACCACCACTCAACTAGAACACAGAGATACTATGACACCATTCGGTGTAACTGTTCTCATATCTAAATATCCCGCTCACTCCACATCACTCTAAGTAAACATCGCTGGTATCACACCCCCAGCCAGGCGTCCTCCTCAGACCTAACGCAGCCACACTCGTTCTGGATAAAGCCATCCAGAGCGAACACATACTCCTGATATCTCAACCACCACACCTACCGCTAAGAAGCAGCTACCACTTGAATTCCGCACCAGGTGCACACATACATGGTGCACGCATGCACCTTTTGACTCCCCCCTACTCTCTCTACTGACCCGAACTTCGGTTCCCAATGGCGTTCAACCTACCAGCGCCTTCAGACCATACCAATGGTATATAAGGCGCTATATAAATGCAAAATAACATAACATAATAATCGTCAGTTAAATATGGATATTTCTTTTCGTGTGTGAACATTGTGATATCCTTTCTCAATTTGATGATTTTCTTGTTGAGATTGAATTCTTTACATTCTTTTATTGTTGGGTCCAATTCTTCCATACTCTTCAGATAGTTTCCAACGATCATTTTTGCTGCCAAAGAGTCCTGTTTTTTAATTATTTCATTAATGATTTTTTCAGAGACAACCTTCACTGTGTTGATAATCAGTATCAACCAATCCCTGGTACACCTGGTGGCGATATGGCTCCAGTCTTTACTAAACTGGATTTGATCTAAAAAGATCAGCGGTTCAATCTTAATGATTAGCCCATTCGGAGCAATATGTGACCTTAAATATTCGATCATGATGGCTCTGTGAAGTTCTGTCCAGATGAGTTTTTTTTTCGTAGAATTTCTAACTCATTCCATTCGTCTCATTGATTCTGGGGTCCTATCTGTTGTTCCACTCCCAGGATTGGGGGGTAGGCTAAAATGCCTTCCACCAATTCGTCTGTGTACGCTAAGTAGGTGGCCTCTGCCATCTCTATCTGAATGTACTGGTGAATCTCTTGTTGTCCAAATTGATGCATAAAGTTAAGTAGGTTCCTCTTTATTTTACTGTTTAAAGTGTCCTTCTTGGTACACTGACTCGCAGTGGGTTTCACTGCTAGAAATGAATTATATTACCACAAAAGTCTATGGGTAAGCAAAATCTGCCTGGTGCCCTATGAACTATATATCACACAACAGACAGACAATATTAGAGTTATTTAGTTATAACTTCTACCTCTACAATAGCCCTGCTCCCTACTGTGTATTCCTGCAAAGAGACTAACTCCCCCTCACGTGGGTGTAATCTCCCTAGTCGGTGCTAGTGTACCGCCTATATAGGTTAGGGGATAGACCGAGAGACTGGCCCTTCCCTCACTCACTACTTTTATAAACATCTAAAAAATTCAGTGCACACTTGCGGAAGTCGAAATCACTTTTTAATTACTTCCTCATAGTGTGTCTGACCAGCTAAAAATGCCAATTAGCAGCAACAATCTTGCTTGGTACTCCCTACGTTACAAAGGAAATTCTCAAACGACGCGGCCAACAGAATGTCTTCAAACCTAGCCTTAAGTGTCGTCGGCCTCCAGGCTACCCTATGATGCAACACAAAATGTTCCAAGGTTTGGGCAACACAATAGTTTAATAATCCTAAACTATAAATGTCCACCTAAATGCTACTCAAAACCAAAACTAACAATTGTTGCTGTGAAGGCTTCCACAGGAGTTGCACCCAGTCTAGGGGTTCCTGAGCCCTTTTCCCCATATATCCTCTGCCCAGGGGAATGTAATCGCTTTTGGATCCTGACCGTGGGGGTGGATATGTGAGGGAGAATCACCTCACATGTTTGGGGAATCGGACGCTGCCGTGCCTGTATCCTCTTCCAGCCAGCCCGTTCTTGTGGGCTTACAAAACCTCCTGGCGCATGACTGCGTCCATGGGGCTCCATGTCAATGTGCGTCAGGGAAGAAGCATCAGAGGATGATGAGGGATGCGGGCTAAGAGCGTGACCACGCGGTAGGGTGCTTTACTCTAACCACACGGTTGCGCTCCTGCCCGCCGTCATCAGGAAGAGCCTACATTAGGCTCAGACATCAGAGAAGCAGCGTTCTCGCAACAGTAATACACATGGAGCCATATTGCAGGTTAGTGTTAGGGAATTAGGTGTTTAGATTAGTTTGTTACATTTGGATCCTGCCACAGCTTCTTACATGTTTAAGAATTAGGATTCAGGTGGACAGCAGTTTACCGAAAGGTAAGATTAGAGGATTATAGATTATGCTGCTGGGGAGCAGGTGTAAGTGGAGCTAGATCACCTGGCCTAAGCCCTGCCCACCTTGTGCCTTCCCGTTTGCTGCTCTTTTTCACCACTTAGCAAGCACCGCCCACCTGGTGCCTGCCTGGTTTCCGCTCTTTTTCACCATTTAGCAAGCCCCGTCCTCCTGGTGCCTTCCTGCTTGCCGCTCTTTTCCCTACTTGAGGAGCCCTCCAGCCTCCTTTCCTTTGCAGCTGGGGAGCAGGTGTAAGTGGATCTAGGTCACCTGGCTTTAGCTCCGCCCACCTTCTAAGCCCTGCCTCTTCCTTCCTGCCCTTAACTCTTAGATCTAGGGCATTTCTCGCCCGGGCGCCCGAAGCAAAGGGCAGTCAAAGAAAAGTGCAATTCCTGTTTGGACCTGTTCGGACCAGGAGGATCCAGGACCCAAACCTCTGCTAAGTCAGCCGGTAAGCATGCACCAACATGTGTTCACACCCTCTGTCCCCACAGGTCATCCCCACCCTCTCTGGTCCCCCCGTGTTGTTCCCTTGTGCTCCCCCCTTCCCGCACACAGGAATCTGTCCTGCAACATTCTGGTTTCACCATCACTGTCTTGCGGTCAATGCTGGATTTTACTTTTATGGACTTCGTTGATTCACGGTGCGTTACACTTTCTCAACTCTCATGCTGGACTTCCTTTGCATCTTGTACTCATGGTGACCCTGAATCATGCTCTTCCCATCTTCATCTTGTATCCTGGCTTGCAACATGATGTGTTACCACTGACTTCTGCAGTTGTATTCGCTCTCCCCTCTTGCTTTTCCACTCTTTTTGACTGCTTACTCTCGGTTCTCTCATCCCCACTCCCTTTTCTTATCTCCTCCCCTTACTTTCTTCTACGCACTTACTCTGATAGAAACCTCGTCAGTCGCTCCCCCATCCCCTTACTGCCCCCCTCCTCCAGCACTCTCTGGAACGTTGTCAGGCCTAGCACGATAGTCACTTGTTTTGTTCCTCCCCTCTCCCTCACCTTTTGTTTTTCTCTGGTTCTACCAGAAATGTCGTCAGGCCTAGTACGGTAGTCGCCTGTCTGTGTCCATTTCCTTCCCACTCTCCCCCTCCCTTCCTTATCTATGTCTTAGCTCTTGCACTATCTGAAATGTTGTCAGGCAGAGTACAATAGTTAATTTCACATGCTTACTGTTCATAGCCTGTAAGAATGTCATTGTATTTTCCCTTGTTCCCTCCCATGCCTTGAAGCGCTATGAAACACATTGTGTATAGGCGCTATATAAATAAACTATATCATATGGATACCTATTGTATTTACCTTATGGATAAGGCTTGTTATTAATGTATCCCCTTTTGAAACCTACTACAGCTCCTGTGCAGAAGTGAGAACTAGGGCGGGGGGTGTCAAGCAGCATTCCCACTTGGCATGACCTTCCCCACAGTGTAGCATCTTATTTTTGCCTGTGGGTATGTTCCTGCTGGGTGTGCAGTGTGGAGAATCCCTGGAACTTCAAGATCCTGACATGGAATTAATGACCCACACCTGAGCTCACTTAACATTTCCAACAGACATAAAAGGCTTTGCCACCTAGAGCAGAGAAGAGGAAGGAGCAGGCGAGAAAGCGGCTGGTGGGGAGGGACCTGTGAGAAATCATTTGGTGACGAAAGGTGTGCCGATACGCTGACCCCTGTGCTTGTTGGGTCAGATCCAGTAAGTATGGATGGAGCAGGAGCTCCGTTATACGGAGTCAATGCAGTGGGAAGCCGGACTAAAGAGTGCCATCCCTTTGATCCCTACCAAGAGTGCTTGCTACCTACGGGTGTTGCAGTAACGCTGGAGTATCCACGGGGCAGTCTGAAGAACCCTGACGGTGGAAGAAGAGTGCAGGAAGGTTCGCGTGGATCTGAAAGGCAACCACCAGCACCAGTGAGTTTCATTGCCATAACACTGAGTGGTCTTGCACGCAAACGCGAGAAAAAGGCGAGTAAATGAGACATTGTTGAACACATCTGCAAAAGAAAAGGAACTCATACGTGAACAGCAACTTAGTGGCAACACATTGTTTAAATGGCTTTGCTGTAGAAAGACAGCTTGCGAGCAAACCAATCCTTTACAATAAGACTGAATCTTTGATGCCGGCATTGTAAGAAGGAAAGAGGTGTACACTTATTCCATAAAAGACAAGAGAACTTTATTGTAAAGATGCCACAAACTTGGTAAGTGAAAGCCAGTTTATTTGGAACAGCTTCAGTAACTCACTTAAGACCCCCAACACAGGCAGCATCCAGGGTATAACTGACTTCACTCCAGAGTAAACATCTTCAAGCACACATCATTCCAGAATGGCACAGTAGGCATAAATCCATTCTGGAATTACAGATGATGTGCTTGGCATAAACACAGCTGAAAACCATAGCAACAAGAAAGCATACAAAGGTTTAGCTTTATACAACAAAGCATACAAAGGTTTAGCCTTATACAACACATCCCCCTCCCTTATGAAATAAATTTCTTTATTGTGGGATATGTACCCACTGAACAGATATATACTTACATCATTTTACTTTCGCGATTCTGGACAAAGACCAGACTTGACCACTTTCTACACACACAGCGTTTTTGAAGACTCATGTAACCCTAACAGGCTCTGTGTATAACGGTTCCCCTTTCTTGGTAACAACAGCCTTCCTTATCCGTACCCAATCTCCAACTTTGACCACGGTTATTCTCGTTGGGTGCTTCTTATTGACTCTTTCCACCCACTTGTTTTTTCGGGCTACCATCCCTTTCTTTACATCATTCACAACCGCATCTGACGCTCTTGCCCTGCCCAACCAAGCTGGCGCAACACAGGTATTTGCCTTTCGCCCTCTCATAAGTTCAAATGAGCTAATCCCGGTTTCTACTCGCGGAGCCATCCTCAAAGCATACAGCCTGTCTCTTACTGCAACCTTTTTGTCAAGACCACATGCATTAGCTCCACGAATAGCACCCATAATACTTCGATTTACTCTCTCAACCATACCGTTTGCTTGGGGACAATACAAAGGAGTCTTTTTGTGTTTGATTCCACATTTGTACAGATACTCCAAAAATAGTTTTCCCATGAATTGTGGACCATTATCCGTGAGAATGCTCCTGGGGAAACCCTCCCTTTCAAACACATCCTCCATGAATTCAATTATGCGTTGACACATGACTTCCCTCAGGATCTTAAACTTTGTCCATCTCGAAAAGGTATCAACCATCACCAAAATTAACCTACCTCTACTTGCACCCATGTTTACGGGACCTAGAACATCCATGGACAAATCTTGCCACACACCATCAGGAATGGTAGTTTTACCCATTGGTTGGGACACAGCTATCACGTTCTTGCATGATTTGGTACAGTCACTGCACGCACCAACCACTTTCTCAATTTCGCAATCAATTCCTGGCCACCAGTAATCGGCTTTTATTACTTCTTTCGTTTTACAAATGCCAATATGTCCCTGATGGGCACAATCAATCAATTTCCTCCGCAGACTGCCTGGAACCACCAACTTGTACCATCTGTACAACAGCTCTCCTTTTACGGATAGTTCATTCCTTACTTCCCACATAGCCTTTTCTTCACCTGATAGTAGCCTTTTCTCTGGCCACCCATCCGCCACAAATCCACTTGAATCCACTCTTGTTTCTGAATTATACCCTCCACAGTTGCAAAAACCATTTCATGTTCACCATATACATTACTTCCTTTTTCACCAGCATCATTCTCCAACTTCACTTCCGAAGCGTGATCAGCTTGCACATTCTCTTTACCAGCAACTACTTCTATTTCAAATTTATGACACTGTAGCCTTTACTTTAAAAAATCGCCTTAAGGGGTTTGTGATCTGTTCTCAAGGTAAACTCTTGACCCCAGACAAAATTTTCCATCTTTTCAATGCCCCAATGGCACGGCAGGGCTTCCTTTTCCAACACGGAATAGTTCAATTCTGTACCTCTTAACATGCGGGATACATGCATTACAAATCATCTCCGTACCATCAACATCTGGCTGCAACATCACCACACCTATACCTGTCTCACTGGAATCCACGGCCAGAATGGTTTTCTTCCTAGTATCAAACATCGATAGGGGTTTTGCCATATCAATTTTTCTTTTCATTGCTTCAAATTCTTTTTCACATTCCTTGCTCCATTCAAACTCAGCACCCTTCCTTAATAATGCCCTCAATTTAGTTATGGAATCGGCATAGTTCTCAACAAACCTATGATAGAACTCAATAGTACCTAGAAATGATCTCAACTCAGCCTTATTCTTTGGTGGCTGTGTTTTCAAAATGGGCTCAACTAAATTCCTTTTTGGTTTGAGTCCCTGCTCAGAAATTTCATGACCTAGATAATCAACCGCTTGAGTCAGAAATACACATTTTTCGCCACGCAAAGTTATTCCTCTTGCTTTAAAGATCTTGAGAACTAAATCCAGTCTTGTTTTTAACTCACTCTCGTCCTTCCCACATATCAGGACATCGTCCTGAAAGCACCATACACCGCCGACATCCTTCAACAATTTGTCCATAACCTTTTGGAATACGGAATATGTAGACACCAGCCCAAACGGCATGCGCTTGAATTGATATATTCCCTCATAAGTGATGAAAGCAGTCAATTTGCGTGACTCATCATCTAAACGTATCTGATGATACGCACTCGCCATGTCAAGCTTTGCAAAATATTTTGCACTCCCTATCCTACTTAATAACTCCCCCATATTGGGAAGAGGATGGCGATCTGCTATCACACACCGATTAAGCTCCCTCAAATCAATGCATAACCTCAAATCCCCATTGCTTTTTTTACCACCACCTCAGGAGATATCCACTCCACAGCCCTAGCTGGCTCAATAATTCCTTCTCTTTCCAATTTCATTAATTCCTCACGCACAGCATTCCGCATAGACAGGGGCAGCGGTCTGAGCTTGGACGCAACAGGATTGCTTCCTTCTTTCACCTCAATCTTGTGCACCATCCCTTTGAGACACCCCACTCTGTTACAAAATACCTCAGGATATCTAGTCACCATTTCACATTTTGTTTTGTCACTATTAACCTCAGAAGAATTAACCACATTGAGGACTTGCTCTTCACTATTAGGATCCAACTTGATTCCCAAACCCCTTTGTTCCTTCCAACCTAACAAGGTTTCACCTCTTTTGGTAACATATATTTTCCCACGTGTGAACCTCCCTTTGAATTTGAATTCTGTCTCATAGCACCCCAGAATTTCTAGTTTGTCTCCGTTATATCCGCCAGACATTTTATCTGAAGGAATCAAACATCTGCCGTCACCTCCAATTACATTCTCAAAAACAGTTTTAGACATGTGATTTTGGAGCAGGAGTCAGCAAGCATTTTAACCATATGACCATTTACCTCTATCCATGCTGATGGATGCTCGCTGTCATCAGAACTTGAACACTTTACCATATGAACGGTAACTATTTCATTCTCAGAAACATCAGCTTCTTCAGAAGATACACCGTCATATTCTTCAATCAGGAAGGGTCCCCTTCCACCTCCAATTCGATAGTTTTTACAACAATTCTCGAAGTGCCCCCACTTCTTACATAAACCACAATTCACTCGCCCTCCCAGGGCAAATGGGAGATGTAGACAAATGTCGTGAGCTCCCACAGCGAAAACATAACCTATCTTCCTTTTTCACATTAAATTGAGCGGCGTCCTTTTGAAACCGCCTATTATTCTGCTCACCACCCCCACCTTTGGCTTGGGTATTCTCATGATGTTTATTGGGCTTGGTTCTATGTTTTTTCTTTTCCTTTGGGCACCCTCCCTTCTTATCTCCAATTCTTAGTACCTCAACACTTGGTGCTGATTTATTTTCCTTGAGGGATAGCTTCGCTACACACTGTAATGCGTGCTCAATTCTCTTCGCTATACTAATGACCTCCTCTAAGTTTGGATCGTCCTTTAACCAAATTTCCTCCCGTATTTTATCATTAGAGCAGTGAATCATGAATTGATCTCTTATGTGTTCTTCTAATCCACCACCAAACTTACAATTGAGGGATAAATGTCTCAAAGCAGTTATATAGTCTTCAACAGTTTCTCCTTCATGTTGACAGCTCATGCCAAAATGAAATCGCTCAAATACCGTGCTAGTTTTTGACTCAAAATGCCTATCAAGTTTGGTCAATGCCAGGTCAAAATCATTTGTTCCCTCTTCTGAATCTAATTCGGAAATATCAGGAAGTGTGTCATATATCCTCTGACCTTCATAACGCTACTTTACGTTCTACAGACATTCCATTCCCAGACGTAGCTTTAACATAATGTAGGAATCCCTTCTTCCACGGGTCCCACTTAATTTTTGGCGGACCTGGTGTGAGCATAAATACTTGTGGACCGGGACTCCAGACAGGGCCATATTTATAACCTCTAAATGCTACGTAACACAATGCGTAAAATAACAGGTTAATATGCGTTCAAAGTATATGAGACAACAAAAACAATTTTGCTTTCAAGATGTCAAATGGTGATTCTTAGAATATCGTCAAATGTTGCCATACATAGCCACTCTATTTTGGCTATGCTTGTCCAGTCACCACCACAAAAATATCTCCTCCTTTGGGGGGCCAGAGAAAGCACCTTCTCTAAACTGTGGTGCCCTTTGTCATACACCCCTAATTCGCCTTCCCACAGGGGGCCCTGGGCGAGGTTTCAGTATCCTTTATCAATTCAGCGCCACATCCGCATTCAGCTGGGCTTGATTCAGCGCCACAACCACTTTCAGGCAGCTTCCATCTTCCAGCTTCCTGCTGATAGCTCCTCCTAATTCGCCTTCCCACAGGGGGCCCTGGGCGAGGTTTCAGTATCCTTTCTCAATTCAGCGCCACATCCGTATTCAGCTGGGCTTGATTCAGCGCCACATCCACTTTCAGGCAGCTTCCAGCTTCCTGCTGATAGCTCCTGCCAATTCCTCCTGGATGGTGGCTGCTCCTGCTGACAGCTCCTGGATGATGGTTGCTCCTGCTGATAGCTCCTGCCATTTCCTCCTGGATGGTGGCTGCTCCTGCTGACAGCTCCTGGATGGTGGTTGCTCCTGCTGACAGCTCCTGCCAATTCCTCCTGGATGGTGGCTGCTCTTGCTGACAGCTCCTGCCAAACTCCACTTCCAGTCACTGTTGGGGGACTTGGCTTCTGCAGGGATCACTACAGACATCCCATCCTCGTCGCCATTGTAAAGAAGCCACAAACTTGGTAAGTGAAAGCCAGTTTATTTGGAACAGCTTCAGTAACTCACAACACAGGCAGCATCCAGGGTATAACTGACTTCACTCCAGAGTAAACATCTCCAAGCACACATCATTCCAGAATGGCACAGTAGGCATAAATCCATTCTCGAGTTACAGATGATGTGCTTGGCATAAACACAGCTGAATACCATAGCAACAAGAAAGCATACAAAGGTTTAGCTTTATACAACAAATCATACAAAGGTTTAGCTTTATACAACAATTATGTGTTGTCTAAGGAGAGGCTGGGAGAGTTGCAAAGTGACAAACAGGGAAGACATAAACCAGAACTTCCAAAGCTATAAAAGTGTTAAAGCTATTTAACTGACATTGCTGACACAAAAGTGTTATTGAAAGTGGAACCTACATTGGCAATAGCCAATGTAGGTTCCACTATGTGAAACAAGCATTGGCAAGAGCCATTGGAAACTGTGTGAAACAAGTATTGGCAAGAGCCACTGGAAACTGTGTAAAACAAGTATTGGCAAGACTGTGTGCTTTGAGAAACCAAAAGTTGGAAATGTATGAAGTGGCAATACATGAGAAGTGGCCAAGCAAGAAGTGGTACAGAGGAAACAAGTAAGGTGTATCAGTTGCGTGACCTGTAATGAGTGGACCGTGTGGTCCGACACCTGAGCCTAGATTGAGGACACCCATCTATTGAAAAGCCATATAAAATACTTGCAGAGAAACATGCAAAGTTGATTTAAGCATTGGTGAACTGAAACCTGTGAAGAATGACCAAACCAGAGGAGCTAGAAAGTGTCCCTGGAAATCTTGTTGTGAAGAAGAAGCAGACAGCTAGGGGAAGGGATCCTCTTGGCATTGTGAACTACCTTGAGACTTGGGCAAGGGAACCTGTTTTGCAAGCCAAAGCTGGAAGAAGCTCAGAACGTTACTTTATTTTATTGGTCATTTGTAAATCGCCTCTACACAGGAACCGTGTTTCAAAGCGCTTCAAGGCAGGTGAAGGAACATGGGGTAAATGCAATAACACATTCTTACTGGGCCTCGAGTCATTCGGAATGATGAAGTGCTATAAGCGCTGAATGGTACGGACACAGAAGAACAGGAGACTGTTAACAAAAACATAGAACAAAACGGTCGTACCAGGCCTGACAGCATTTCATAGAATGCAAGTGCTGTGACATAAATGAAGGAGAGGAAGGGGAGGTGGAAAGGGACTAGAGCTGGAAGAAGCTTGGACCTGTTAGTTTGAACACTTGTCTTTTTGAAGTTGAGAATCCCACACAGTGTTTATAAATGGATGTGAGGGCAAGTGTAGGATTTGGACACAGACTGTTGTTTTCTTTGGACTTCCTGATGCAGACTATGCTTAGTTGGAATCACGTAATCACGTAATATTCCCCCCACCAAAAATATTGCTGTAAATGAACAAGTTACTTACCAACTGTAACGTTCTTTCGACTGGATGTTCCTCCCACGCATTCCTCATTTTGTGATAATTCGTTATCTCCAGCTTCGCTGCTTCGGAAAAAAACATTCTCGGCAGAGGGCGCTGTGCTCGAGTTCGTGGTGTCGATTGTCCCTCGACATACTCCGTACTCTGTCGACGTCACCGATGGTATAAGTAGCTCGAGCCGCGCCCGTTGCTTCAGTTCTGTTTTTTCGATGAAATATATATAGGAGGAACACCCAGGCGTGTCCCATGACTGATACATTCTTCGTGAGAGGAAAGTGTAAGAAAACGTAAACTGTACTGTGGGGTAGGATGGGAGGGTCGATGAGGAATACGTGGGAGGAACATCCAGTCGAAAGAACGTTACAGTTGGTAAGTAACTTGTTCTTCGAATGGATTGGGTCCTCCCACGTATTCCTCATCTTGTGATAGGCTCCCATAGCAGTATCAATTTTTTGGAGGTGGGAGTACCATTTCAGTTTTCGTGGACAGAATGCAGAACTGCCTTTGCAAATAAACCCTCGTTAGAGGAGGCAGTGTCCAAACAATAATGTTTAACAAAAGTATGTATTGTTTTCCAGGTTGCAGCTGCACAAATGTCTGCTGCCGGGACTCCCCTCTTTAGAGCCGCAGAAGTAGCCATTCCCCTTGTAGAATGGGCACGAAGCCCATCTGGTGGTTTGTTTCCCGCTAGTCTGTAGCATTCAACTATGGCTAATATGATCCAGCGGGAAATGGTCTGTTTTGTTACAGATGAGACTAATTTTTGACCAGTGTAACCCACAAACAGTTTGGTCATCTTTTCTCAATTTAGCCATCCTAGAGATGTAAAAACTAAGAGCCCTCTTGGGATTTAATCTGTATAATCTCTCCTCTTCTTTGCCGAGGTGAGGAGGAGGATAAAACGTAGGAAGTACTATTTTTTGTGACAAATGGAAGTCCGAGACTACTTTTGGCAAAAATTAAGGTTTAACTTTAAGGACTACCTTATCTTTATAAAAAATAGTATATGGTGGTCTGCATGAGAGAGCCTGAAGTTCGCTAACCCTGCGGGCTGATGATAGGGCCACAAGGAGGACAGTTTTTAGAGTCAAAAGCCTCAATGGACATGAGTGCAGAGTCTCAAAAGGTATCCAAGTCAAGAATGTCAATACTTAAATTTAAGTCCCAGGCTGGTACATAAAAAGGTAGTGGAGGGTATACATTAGTGAGCCCCTTTAAGAATTGAATTATTAACGGTTTTTTGAAATATGAAACCTCTTCCGAGGAGCGCTTGAAAATGGACAGCGCAGCAAGGTATCCTTTTATTGTTCCTACCTGGAGCCCCAGATTAGCTAGATGTAGCAGAAAGGAAAGCACCATTGGGGTGTCACACTGAAAAGGGTCCACATCCTTGGCTTTGCACCAGTTACTAAACCTATTCCAGCGACATCGGTACAAAGACTTTGTTGCTGGTCTTCTGGCCGAAAGCAAGATTTCCATTACATCATCCGGAAGATCCCAATCCTTGTATCTCAACCTCTCAGAAACCATGCGTGAAGGTTGAGTATCTTGACCTCTGGATGGAGAACCCGACCATCCTCTTGCGAGAGAAGATCCTCTCTTTGCGGAAGACGTATTGGAGGGCAGATGGACATGTCTAGAAGGTCCGGGTACCACGTCCTCCTGGCCCAATCCGGGGCAATTAGGATCATGGTTTTCCTGAACTTTCTCAGCCTCCTGATTACTTGAGGAATCACGGGGACTGGGGGAAACGCGTACAGCAGTGGAAACTTCCACTCCACTACGAATGCGTCTCCCAGAGCTCCTCTTTAAGGAAATTCCCTTGAGCAGTACTGATGGCACTTCTGGTTGATCGCGGTGGCGAACAGATCCACTTGAGGGGTTCCCCAAAGGGCGAAGATCTCCAGAAGGACTTCCTGAGCCAGCTCCCACTCGTGAGAGACCGTGCTCTGCCTGCTCAGAGCGTCTGCCGCCGTGTTCTTCTCTCCGGCTAGGTGAATTGCCGACAGAGAGATTCCTTCTCGTATTGCCCAGAACCAGAGCTGCATTGCCTCTCTGCACAGTGGCAGTGACCCTACACCTCCTCTCTTGTTGAGATAGTACATGGCCACTGTGTTGTCCGTCATTATCAGAACATTCTTTCCCTGTACAGAGGGCAGAAAGGCCTTCAGAGCTAGTCTGATTGCCCTCAGCTCTAATTGGTTGATGTGTAGTTTGGACTCCGATGAAGACCAACGACCGCTGATTGTCAGATCGTTGGTGTGTGCTCCCCACCCCATGAGTGAGGCGTCCGTCACTACCGTTATCTCCGGCCATGGTTGCCAAAAAGACTCTCCCTTGAGAATGTTGTCGTTGCAAGCCCACCATAGAAGATCCTGAGCAACTGCGCTCGGAACTTGCAGAAGATCCGACATATTCCCTGAGAACTGGGGCCACTGAGTTCTAAGTGCCCATTGAAGGGATCTCATTCTCAACCTGGCCTCTGGTAGGAAAATGCAGGATGCCATGAGGCCGAGCAACCTGAGAAAATCAAAGGCCAGTAGACGTTGGGCATTCTGGAATTTTGTTACCATCCGCTGGATGTGGAGAGCTCTCACTTCGGGAGGCGAGGCTTTGCCCGATGAAGTGTCCAAGACTGCTCCGATAAACTGGAGTTTCTGGGCTGGTATCATGTGGGACTTCTTGAAATTGAGGGAGAATCCCAGTTTGTGGAGGAAGTGGCAGGTGATCGAAAGATGTTCCTGAGCTTGTTCTGGAGAACTTGCTCTGATCAACCAGTCGTCCAGGTAGGGATATATGTGAATATCCCCTCTCCTGAGACTTGCTGCCACAACCGCCAACAGTTTGGTGAAAACCCTCAGGGCGGAGGTCAACCCGAATGGCAGAACTCGAAACTGATAATGAGAATTGCCAATTGCGAACCTCAGGTACTTTCTGTGCTTTGGATTGATTGACACATGAAAGTAAGCATCCTGAAGGTCCAATGATACCAACCAATCTTGGAGTTGGAGAGCCTGAAGGATCTGAGAAAGAGTCACCATCTTGAACTTGTCCTTCCTGAGGAACTTGTTCAAGTTTCTCAAGTCCAAGATGGGTCTCAGTCCTCCGTCCTTTTTTGGGATGAGAAAATATGGGGTGTACCAACCCCTGTTCCTCTCTGCTACAGGTACCAATTCTATGGCACCTTTCTCTAGCAGGGTTAACATTTCCTGCAACAGGAGCGGATCTGGAATTTTGACGGAGTTGGCTCCCGGTGGATGATTGAGGCCTTTTTAGAAAGGGGAGACAGTAACCTTGGACTACTGTTTTCAGTGCCCAAGCATCTGAGGTAATGCCCCGCCATTCCTTCAGATGTTGAGAGATCCTGCCTCCCACTGGTGTTTTGTGTAATAAGGTCTCAGAGGGATTTGGAGGCAGCTGCAGGAGTGGCTGAGGGTACAGATGCCGCTCCTGAGGCTGATTTTGCACCTCTTCCTCGTGCTCCACGAGGGAAGTTCCTTTTGCCCCTTTGAGAAGCCTGTCCTCTTCCTCTACCAAAAGAGGAGTAGTATCGAAAAGAACAACACCTCCAGGAAGATGAGCCGGAATAGGGTTTTAGAGGCTGGCGCGAAGCGAGGTCTGAAGTTTTTCTAGGCTTTCATCAGCCTTTCTGCCAAAGAGCCTCGAGCCATCAAAGGGCATGTTGAGGAGTCTAGCTTGCACGTCCGGTGCAAATCCCGACTTCCTCAACCACGCAAATCTGCGTAGCACAACGCTTGCAGCCATGGATCTGCTGATACTATCAGCAGTATCCAGTCCAGACTGGAGGCATTCCCCCATTGCCTCCTTCCCGCCTTTGACTATAATCAGGAAGCCTTCCCTTTCCTCACCTTCCGGAATATGATCAGCCGCCGCCGAAATACAGTCCCACAGGGTATGGGTAAACCTGGCTAGGGTACAGGTGACATTTGCCGACTTAAGTGCCATACTGCCTGACGTGAAAACTTTACGTGCCCCAGCGTCATTTTTTTTATCCTCCCTATTTGGAGGGATAGTTGGATAAGCAGTTTGTTTTGAAGTGGATGCTGCTTGAATGACTAAACTCTCTGGAGTCGGATGTTTATTCAAATATTCAGGATCCGTTCCAGCTGGTCTATATTTTCTTGGAAAAGTGCTATCTGCAGCAGCAATGGTTTCTGGTTTCTCCCAGATTTTCTCCACAGTCCTTTGAAGGGCCCTGTGAAAAGGGAGAACAGGATCCTTCTGAGGTCCCTTGACAACAATATCCGTCATGTCATCTTGTTCAAAAATGGGTGAAGTATTACCCCAACCCATGTATTCAACTACCCTGGTCATAAGACCCCTGTACCCAGCATCTGCATGCTCTGCAGGATCAGGTTTGGCGAACTCTAATTCTGGGGATGTGTCAACTCCACTGGCAGAATGTAGAGTATCACTCAGGTCTCTCATTCTAGATTCCTGGTCAATAAGTTCTTCAGGAACTTGTCTTGTACCCTAAGTAACTGCCAATGGAGTAACTTCATCTTCTTCTGAAGCAGGCTCTTCATAGATTGCAGACATAGATTTGAAAAAGTCTGATCTGGGCAAAGGAGTGAATCTCCTTTCTTCCTCTTCCATCTGCTTCAAAGGAAATGGCAAATCCTTCGAAGTTTTCGAGGGTGTCTTCGAAGTCTTCGAAGATGACTTCGGTAATGGCGTCGATGACGCATTTGGCTTTGGTGTCGAAATTATCGTCGTTGAGGGCGTCAACAAAGTTGTCGAAGTCTTCGATGATTTATGTTTCTTGGCCGGCACTGGAGAGGTGCTCGACTCTCAAAGATGCTTTGACGGTTTTACGTCGACTCAAGGTTTTTTGTATTCCTCGACGCTACTGGTCTTGGCCATAGTAGCCTTGGACTTCCCTTTGTCGTCCAATGGAGCGACTTTAGGGGTATGGCTTTTTCAAGGTTCTTTCGAGGGGGTCGAGGCCGCATTCTCAAAAACCTCAATCATATTTTTGCGGAATTCTTCCCACTTACTGGGAGAATCCGATTTAGTCGGACAACAAATTTCTTCGGTCGACTCTGAAGAAGAAGATGATGAGGGAGATCTATGTCTCCTCTTCATTTTTTTTCGATGATGACGAAGAATGTCTCGATCTACTCCTAGATCGAGATCTCTTCGAGTGCCTATGGCGATCCGATCCCTTTTAATCAGTCGCTTTCTTATGTCTTTTTGACGAAACCTTTTTTGAGGCCTCCCTCCCCACCGACAGTTTACCTCTCCTCTCACGAAGAGCTTTTTCGGTCATCGATTGGCAGGACCCGCAGTCGTCGGTTCGGTGACTGGAACCGAGACACAAGAGACATTTCCGGTGGGGATCGGTGATCGACATCTTAGACCCACAATCTGCACACTTTTTAAACCCAGTTCTGGGTGTCGAAGGTGTTGAAGATGATGACATTTTCTTCACAGAAAATAGAAGCGCGCCGTTCTCGATAGCGAAGCGATCGGAAAAACGTAACTGAAGCAACGGGCGCGGCTCGAGCTACTTATACCATCGGTGACGTCGACAGAGTACGGAGTACGTCGAGGGACAGTCGACGCCACGACTTCGAGCACAGCGCCCTCTGACGAGAATTTTTTTTTCCGAAGCAGTGAAGCTGGAGATAACGATTTATCACAAGATGAAGAATACGTGGGAGGACACAATCCATTCGAAATGGTAGTTTGGAACGGCCATAGGTGATATTTTTGGGGGGGATAATTTTTGGGGTTTTTGGGAGCGGGGGTTGCGGGGATGTCCCCCGCTCCTTTAAAAATAATGCAGGGGTTGTGGGGGTGTCCCCCGCAGGTTCTATGCATTAATATTGCTGCAAAAATATGGCGATATTGTTGTATGGCGATATTTTTGTGGGGATATTAACACATGGAACCGCTTAGTTTCCTTTAGAAAGGGAAATACAACCTTAGCATAGGGCAAGATGAGCCTTTTAAGTTGAATAAAAGTTTGTATCCCAAACATCCTTTCTGTTATCTGTGTCTACTTCATGAGGCCTTAACAACAGCTTTGTCTTCTTAGGCCACTCAGTGGGTCTTGCAACATTCACTGTTAGGCTTTTCCCTGCTCTCAAGTCTTCAGGATTATCACAGGTTCTCCTCCTTGGTTTGCTCAGTTTTCACATCAGGAGTCTCCTTGAATGTATATTTCTTAGGTTTGTGCGGCAGGTCCCTCCCGGAGCTTAAGTGTCAGGATTCACAACAAGTCATTCCCAGACCTTGGATGCCACGATTCACAACAAGTCCCTCCTGGATTTCAGCATCGGGATTCATGGAAGGCCACAATTGGACCTTGTCTATAGAACTATCTGCTTTCTTCCAGTTCCCACAAACAAAGGAAGATGAAACCTTACATACACTTGATGTTTGTAGGCCACTTGTAAGCAATTGCACAAACCCAGTTTTTTGTGTCTTTTGTGAACAGAGACAAGTGGGTAGTCCCGTTAGCAAGTCAAACATTGCACAGTGGATTATGTGTTGCATCCAGGAATTCTCATTCCAATGGCAGATCAATCACGGCAAAAACACAAGTTTAAAGCTCAAGCAGTTGCAGCTGCAACTATGGTGGTGAAAAAACAGGAGCAAGTGATAACTCATGATTAGTATAGTAGTTTAACTTAAGTTAATACAAATTGTATTAGGTCTCCCGCTTAGTATCAAAATGTCACACCCTTAGGTTACCAAGAATAAGAAATTATAGAAATGTCAAAGTATTATTTTACTGGTTAAAGATGTGGTCATCCATCTGGATCCTAAATAACTGGAAAGCACTAATCTCATTAATATTTCAGGGGTTAAAACACCTCCATTGTTTCAGAGCAGTGAGAAGCACGCGCTCAGCCTATAGTCTCTCCACCTCTGGGACAACCATAATTTGACCAACGCCCTGAAGATGATAGTGAGAACAACATTTGTTGAGTGTTTCATTAGAGGATTGATAAACATTGGTAAATATGATGCAGAGTAGTCAAGCGCGGAACTGATCAAAAATAGTAAATATGATGGTCGTCTTCAATGTTACCTGATATCCCAGGAATTATTAGGGTATAAGGATTAACTTGATAGCTTCAGCACAGTTTACTCTCATACTATGTACATCAAATGTTGCTTGAATCTTTTGCTTTCGTCAGCAATTACTGTATGATGGCCCAAGACATTGAGCTCTCTCTGTCCAATTTTTCTGATAGACACAGAGGACAAGTTCCGTTTTCTGTGTAAATGTTGAGTTCACATGAAGGTAAAAAAAAGCTGCCCAGGCCAATTTTTAGCAAGTTGGCAGTTGGTGAAAAGCATAAGCAAATATTCCTTCCCATGTCATCCACAGGGCATTGCCCAGTGATCCATATTCTTGGTAACTCGAAGCAAAGTTGTGGCATTTTACGTTTGTACCTGTTGAGCGTTACCCATTTGACGAAAATAGGCTTTTACTGTAGGTGTGTTCAGCTCCCACTTGTGCTCCTGTAGAACTAGGCGACTGAAACTGTGTCAAAAAAATGGAGGTCTCTGGAACATGCTGTGCCTACAGCCATATTTCTCTTTTTTTGCACCTGTGCCAAATATGTTAAGCGATCTGGGACAGCGTTTATGATTGTGTGCCCTCCCTCACAACTTGTTTGTTTAAATAGAAACGTGCTGTCATGTTGTCTGCTTGTAGGAATACAATGTCTGGTGAGAACAGCCTGGAAGCTGTGTTGTGCTTGCTGATTGCCAACAGCTTTAATGCATATATACATAGTTGCCCTGGACCATGAATATTTGTTAACAAGCACCTCACTCACCATCAAGATATTTGTTGCGATGCTCACCTGAACCTTGAGGGATTATACATGGATGTCCAGTAACATGCTTTTGGTTCCACCATTGCAAATGTGTTACAAACTTCTTTGTTACTGGCACTAGATATTCCCAGCTATATGTTTTTGTGCCCATTGGAGACTGAGCTCTGAGCTATTCTTGGAAGGGCCTCATGTGTAACACTTCATGTGGATTAGGTAAATACAAAATGCTATCATGCCCAAACCTTCATGGTGTTTCTCATAGTGGCTGATGAAAGGGAAACATCCCCATGAAATCTTTAACTCTCTCCTTTGACATCAAGGCTAAGCATGATTTGGGTCTACTTTTTTTTTTTTTAAACCAGAGCTGGGTGCAAGCTTCCTTGACCACATTCATTGAAAAAACTCAGCTGGTGTAGCAATGCTATGGTTTGTGTATTTTGATGCACCTGGATGGCATTGTTCCTAGTTATGGGCCATTTGTCTAGATAAGAGAAAACCTACATTTCCTGTCTGCTATGGGTGGCCACCATGAATACACATGGAGCCGATGTTATCCTAAAAGGAAGTCACTTCAATTGGTAGTGAGAGTCACATAACTTGAATCTGAGATCCCTTTGGTGTAACATAGAAATATTGATGTTTGCATATTTCATGTCCAGCGATGCCATGAACTCTCATTTGTTCCGCAGTGAAAAGAAGTCTTGAAATACTGTCACACAGAGATTTTTTACTTTGTTGACCGAATCGTCATTGTTTTGTAGTTTTTGGGGTAAGAAAATGGGTGGAATCAATTCCCCAGTTTTTTTCATGGTGAAGAACCTCTTAAATAGCCCATTTTCCTTAGAATTACTGAACCTCTGCTTGTAGTAGCAGGGGTTCAGTAATTCTAAGGAAAATGGGCTGAAAATGGGCTGATGAGACTGATTTTGTGCAACTCTTTCTAGTGGGGAAGGTGCCAGACCGCATGCACTTTCTGTGGAGGATTCCGTCTGTAACCCACTTGTTCATTAGTGTCGCCCATGTGTGGACAAATTACTGAATGCTTTCCATCTACATGGGTGGCTTTGGAGGGGACCTGCCAGTTGTGGTGATTATATGGGCTGTTCCACATCAGCTGTGTGCCCAAAGTGTACATCCTCTTCATCGTCTGGGTGAGCGGTAATGCCACTGTTGATCATGGGACTGGTTGAACCTCTTTTGGCCTTGGTCCCAGGTCGTTTGGATGATTTTATCAGTCCTACAAGACTGTTGATATAACTGGGGATGTTGTGCATGATAGCCTCTTCTAGCGCTGACATGTACTTTATATGTCTGCCCATAGCCATGCTTAATATGGCATGTGAGCTGAATAGCAGTGCAGGCCTTTTACACTGTGCAATGAAAACAGTTTAATAGTGAATGAAATGCAAGCCTTCTTGCTATAATGCACAGCACAATGTAAGTATGTTTATATTTAGTGACATGCAAGCCGCAAGATTTGCTTTTCTATGGTGCAATGAAGTACATGCAAATGTTTTCTAAAAGTCTGGGCTGTGAGCCAATGGCCTTGAGCCTGGAACAGCACCTTCTGATTGTGTAAACAATGTCTGTTAACCGCTATGGAGGCCCTTTCCGGGAAGGAAGCCAATGTACTTGCAAAACAGACAGCAGCGGCGAACACTGCAAACTATAAAATGCAGGCCTTCTGTAGTTCTATTATGAAGGACAGAGACTTGTCTTTAGTCAAAGTGTGCACAGGAAGGGTGCTTCCAGCTAAAAATACAA
This sequence comes from Ambystoma mexicanum, assembly GCF_040938575.1. Classification (NCBI taxonomy): domain Eukaryota; kingdom Metazoa; phylum Chordata; class Amphibia; order Caudata; family Ambystomatidae; genus Ambystoma; species Ambystoma mexicanum. Next base: position 240,141,443 of record NC_090921.1, on the reverse strand, counting down.
TTGTTGACAAAATTCATAGTGGCCTCTGAAGGACAGCGCTATGCCCTTGTCCATGCTGTGTATGTGAACGATGAGCCAGTTAAAATACAATTGTTGGCAGAATTCCTAGTGCCCCCCGAAGGACAGGACCATGTCCTTGGCTAGTCCTGATAGTTGCTTACCTGCTAGAACACCCTCCTGTTCCCAATAATTCCAACGGATGCAAAATCCTTGCTTGCAGTTACTTGGAACTGACTTTTGGTGGTGTGACCTATGCCTGGGAATACTGCCTGGAGTACCACTGGACAATTCCCTCCACATATCAAGCTTGGTATACAAATAATGATTTTGTCATTTTAAGGCATATGTTATGTTGCTGAACATCATTTCCTCTATGGCATGTTATTAGTACAGTGTTTCTATTTAAAGTATGTGAATTCTAAAGTGTGACATATGTCCCATTTAGGACACCAAAATGTGATTGTACATGTGTATATTGTTTTAACTGATCTTTTAGTACTCTTTAGTTTATCTATATGTGTTGATAATTTTGTTAATAAATAGTATTTTTTTACTTGCCTGTGTGAAAAATCTATTGTCTTGGAATTTTATTTGCAATCATTTGTTTATCACAAAGCGCTTTACAGAAATAGTAAACAAATATAAAGTACAAATGATCACATGTACAGGATCTGACAGGCAGAGAACATTTGGAGCAAGAGATGAGTTTTAAGGCGAGAGCAGAAGATATGAAGAAACGGGCAATCTATAATTTAGGGGGTGCAGGGAAAAATCGTAACCGCGAGCGAGTGCAGGGAGGCTTAAGAGTGGTAAGAAGGTGAAGATGCTGAGAGCAAAGAGAACGTGAGGGGGTGTAAAGAGATCTGAAAGATGAAATATAAGAACGAGCAAGAACATGATAGCATTTGAAAATGATGCAAAGAAAGTGGAAATGTATGATATGATATGATATGATAGTTTATTTATATAGCGCCTATACACAACGTGTTTCAAAGCGCTTCAAGGAGGGAGGGGAGCAAAGGAAAATACAGTTACAAAGTCCTTGAAGCAGTACAGAATGTAAAAATAACTATCATAATAGGCTTGTCGACATTTCTGATAGTGCAAGTGCATAGAACAAGTAAGGGAAGAGGTAATGGATAGGAGGAGAACAAAGCAGGCAGTAACATTACTATGTCTGACGACAATTTACGCAGTGCAGGTGGTAACAAGAGGAGGGGTGGGAGGGGGGCAAGGGTACGGAGGGGAAAGGAGAACAAGGCACGATACTGAACAAAAAAGTCGGTGACAAATTTGAAAGTAGGGGAGGGGGGAGGAAGAGAACAAGGGGGGAGAAGGGGGGACAGACAAGCTGCTATCGAGAGTCACGGAACAAAAGATAGGAGTAAGTGCTAGGAGGGGGAAGTCTGAGAGGAGGGAGGAGGAGTGGGGAGTAGGAAAGGTAGTAGAAGAGGATGGAAGTGAGGAGGTGGGAAGGGAAGGAGGCAGGAAGGGGGGTGGAACGCAGAGCAAAGAGGGTGGAGCAGGCACTCAGGGGGGGTAGGGGGGCACACAGGCACTCACAGAGGGCCAGGGGGAACACGGGCACTCACGGAGGGGCAGGGGGGCACACAGGCACTCACGGAGGGGCAGGGGGGCACACGGGCACTCACAGAGGGGCAGGGGGGCCCATGGGCACTCACGGAGGGAGGGGGGCACACGGGCACTTACAGAGGGGCAGGGGGCACACAAGAGTAGACAAGAGAAGAAGGGAGATGGAGAGCAGAGCGTGCATAAGAGGGGAGTGAGGTTGTAGTAGAAAGAAGACCGATGCATAGTTGAAGATGTAACAAAGGGGGGGTGAGAATGAAAAAGGAAGGCCTACTAACAGGGCCCAGCAGTAATCTAGACGTGAGGAAATAGAAGAGAAAATAATGAGCAGCATGAAAGGAGAGAAAAGGGTGGATATTACATAAATGAATGAGGTGAAAACAACAGATCTGAGCAGTAGATGCTATATGGTGAGAGAAAGTGAGTGCAGCATCAATGTGAACACCTAAATTACAGGCAGCAGGGGACAGTGGGATAGAGGATGGGTGAAGAAAAAAGAGGTACAATGGGGTTGGGGGACAGGGGGAGACAATGGGGTAAAATAGAGGATCTCTGTTTTAGAAGGGTTAAGGAAGAGAAAGAGAGGAGACATCCAGGATTGAATAGCCTGAAGGCAGTAAGAGACACAGGAGTAGAGCGGGACGAGAAGGAATAAAAGGAGAAAATGATCTGAGAGTCATCTGCATAAAAGTGACAGGAAAGATTGAAAGACTCAATAAGGGATTGTGGTGCAACTCCCAATGATCAGACCAAGAAAAAACAACCCGCTAGGGAAAAAGACTTGGTGCACCCGCTTTTGAGAAAGACAAGAGATTTATTTTGTATACACAAAGGAAAAGGCGACAGGGTATTATAAATCCACTGCCATAGATATTTCTGACGTCTTTTACAAGATCTGGGTTTTAAATATGCAAATCATCGCTCATGACGTCAACGATATACAGAATGAATCCCCCACCCTCATTGGCTGCCGCCTATTTACATACTAATGATTACATATAGCCCATTGTCCAATTGGTTCCGCTGGTTGTTCTCACTCATCTTCACCACACATGAGTAATGCCTGCGTCCATCATAGAATGCTGCAAAGCAATTGTTTAGAATCAACTGGTACCACCCTACCTTTTATCCTCGCCACATGACATGCACCTGGTAATCAATTTAAACTCAGTGAGACTATTCGAGGTCAGTTTGGTCCTTGCGGACAAAGCAGCCCTTTTTTGCACCCCAGACATGTTGGCGCCCCATCATGCCCTCCCAATCGTATGGGCATCAATTGTTACCTCTCCCTGGAGAAAAAAAAAGTTGTTTTTCCTCAAGAGTGAACTTATTTTCCCACTAATCAATCCAGTTCACAATGGATTTAGTGCCCATTTCCATACACACCTGGTAGTTCAAATGGAGTGGCCATCATTCTAGGGTGCGCTAACGTCTTAAATCTTGGTTCATGTTTTGGCATCGCAAGAACCCTGCCTTCGTTCTTAGGAATACGACCTTGGTACTAGGCCAAAGCCCTTTGCATCGTCAGCTACACACATTCCTACCTAATTAGTTCAAAGACCTTAACTGATGTAGGGGCCTCTGTGTGTAACTTGCCGCGTCTGGGAAATGGAATGCAATGATGAAACGAGAGAAGAGGCCTCATTGTTCTGTGTTGTCTGTGCAAACAAGGCCTATGTGGATTCAGGCTTATTCGTGAATGCGAGGTTAGTTTGTGCTGTGATTATCACGTGTATGAGCATACTATAACCTACACAATGGAGTTTTGTCATGGCTTAATCAAATTTTTCCCTTTTATGGCTTTCCTATTCCCACTATTTTACCGTCCCCATACACCGTCTTGTGTTCATTTCCATAATCCAATATATTTTTCGCAATCTAAATCGTCCAGGGGGGGCGGTGGTCTGAACATGCATCCAAACATTCCCCCCTTTCATTAATCCTTCATTAACTAACTTAGCTCTTTCTCTTGTCAATCTGCTTCATCCTTGGGAACCCATGCCCTGCATACATGGTGCAAGCTACCTCCATCTCATGCATACTTTTCTGGAGTACATGTGAGATATATACATTCTCCATCACCCGCTAAATCCACCCAGTGCTCAGTGTAGTTCTCAGGGTCCAGTGGGGGTGATGTTGGTGTTTCCAGCGGGTGGAGGGGCTGTACAACCCAGACCATGTGTGATTTAATCAAATCCTCAGTTTGGACCTGCCCCTCTATTGTGCCTGGGAGAGAACTCTTGCTTCTACAGCGACCATCAACTTTGCACTGTTCAGGATACTCTTGGCACAACATCGAAGCATCATCTGGCACGTGCAAAACACCACCAACAGGAACACCATGATCGGAACCAGCAACTTCACCAGTGCCGCACGCCATGACGGTGCCCACGCGAACAATGTGTCGACCTATCTTCAGGCTGCACTTCTGCTTCGTTTTCCATTCCTGTCTTCAACTTGTGCAAAGCCCATATAATATGTGTCATGTTCTCCATGTCATTTGGGGGTATGTACGTGCAACATCACAACCCGATCTTCTTGCAAAAACACACACCCTTCCATCACTCTTAGGAGATCTAGAATGTATCTATTTTGAAGCATCAAAAGCCGAATCGCTATCATTTCATTTTGATAGCATTAAGGCCTTGATCAGTGTCTTTCACCAACTCGATCACTTCCCACCGAACAAACTGCAGCCACTTGGCATTCACTGCAACCTGGGTTCCTGGGGTCACGATGGAGGCGAACAATACTTCTGTTTTAGTGTACAGCGGGTACTTGAATGATTCTATCGACCGATAGTTCAATCTCTCTCTTCTCACCTTTACTGACTGCCTGTTCTCGCTAAGTGCACCAAACACAGTCTCTCTAAAGGCAATATCTCCTCGGGTACTAACATATTAGGTGCACCACATGCATGGGGGATGAGGAAACAGACAGAACAACTCCCGTTTGAACTATCAAAATACACATGTGTAATCTTGTGCCACACTCCTGATAGCTGAATAAATCATACAAAAAGAACACCCACAAATACTCCAAAAAAACAATCTAAAAATCGAAAACGAGGAAAAAAAATCAAATAATTCAATCAACTACTGCTGTGAACATAAACCTGTATTCATCCACTATTAACAATATCTCAAAAACATTTGGCTCAGAATACTAATTGTGGCACTTTTCGAACATCAGAAAAATGTACCTAATACCGCAATTCTTTACTTTAACAGCAAGGGGAGTAGCATATACCTCAGTGCACGGGCCATTACAACAGGGCTCACTCCATCTCCTCACAAAGCTTTTAATATCCACCATGTCATTTGGGAACAATTGTAATGGTGGCAAACTCAGAGATTCCGGTGCAGCACTGTTATCAGTGTCTTCTGATCTTTGTGGAGCAATCTGTTGTAAAAGGTATTTAATACACTTGGTTAACTGAGTTAAATACGAATGACATTCATCCCCCAGGATCGACGCAGCCCTTTCAGCCTGTGAAGCACTCCGCACAGGGGTTAGAGGCATGTGCATAGGTCTTCTCGTCACAATCTCATGAGGGGAGAGGTGACGATCCTTACAGGGCTTTGTCCTTAAACTGACCAAGGCCAAGGGGAGACAATGCACCCAGTTCCTTTTCAGTGTCGCACACAGCTTGGTCATTTTTGTTTTGAGTAAACCGTTCAACCTCTCCAAAATCCTGTTGGCCTGAGGCCAATAAATGGAACACAACTTGTACTTTATGCCTAAAAGATCCACAATCTCCTTAAATAGCTCATTAAAGAAGTGGGAGCGTCACTGCTTCTTAAAATATCGCACACTCCCCATCGGGGAGACACTTCTCCCACTCACAACTTGGCATCAGGATGAGCACATGGACCAGCCTCAATCCAAAGGGGCAAAGGACAATGAAATACTATCAAGTACCGAAATGAATTAGACCCCTCTCCCATGTCAACAAAATCTATATGTAAATCGCAAAATGGGCCAAAATGTTGAAGTTTGCCCTGTGCTAGAAGTCTGACAAACCACACAATTGGATCTAAACAAGGATACCAGTTCCTGGATATTAGGCACATACCAATCTTCCTGAATATCTGCTGCAATATGTTGTTTAGATACGTGGGAAAGGTAGTGTAGCTGGTCAAAGGCCACCAATGCCAGTGATTGACCATTACAACTTTCCTTGTACTCATTTGCCTCCGCACCAAATCAGTTGGGGGATTGTGCACGCCCTCTCTTTTGCCACACTAACTATTCACTTTGTGGGGCCTGGCCTTGTATTTCAATAATTTCTGTAACAGGGAAAGCAGTGTATGGCTACTGGAGCTGCATGTTTTCAAACACTGAAGCTCAGGCATCGCTAGTACTGCCAAATAAGTGGCCTGCTTCGCTGCAGTGTCTCCTGCTTCGTTCCTGGGGGAGACGAAGTATATTTCGCTTGTGTGGGCGGTGCACTTTACAGTTGTGGCAAGCATAGGTTGTCCGAGTGCAGCATTCAGTCTGGCCAAAAAAGCTGCGTGCTATATGGGAGATTCATCTGCTCTACGAAACCCTCTCCTCATCCACCTCCACAATCCTGAGTTGACAGTTGCTGTGACGTACGCGGAGTCCGAATATATCATTACTCAGCATCCCTGTCCTACCTCAAGTGCTTAAAAGGAGGGCAATCAGTTCTACTGCCTGTGCTGAATAATGACTTTGCAACCTCCGCTGCAGAACAACCTCAAATTCTCCCTCAACTAGATGCACCACTGTCGCTCCAGTATGTCTCTTACCTGTCTCCTGGTCGATAGTTGAAGACCCGGCAGCAAAATACACTTCTACTTCGTGAAGGGCGTAGCCACAGGCATTAGGAATACCATACTCTGGGCCTTCATAGGTGACAATCGTGCACCTCCTCATCGTCCATAATTAGTTCAGTCAAAAGGCAGCCCGGTAACAGTCTTGTAACGAATAATGTGAAAAGAGAGGCTTGACAGCATTACTTCGTAGGCAGAAGCCCTTTGCGTGGTCAAAGTAGATTTGGATCGCTCTAGTATGGCAAAAACTTCATGTTCCAAATACAATGTTAAGCAACAACCCATGACAATAGTCGCAGACTTCTCAATAGTGAAGGCAGCCGCTGCTAATACTTGTTTGCGCAGGAACTGACCCTGCATGATGGAATCTAACATGCTACGGTAATAGGCCAAAGGTTTATACCCCATTGTGCTGTGTTGTGTCAATACAGCAGTCATCATTTTATCATAGGTATGTGAAAAGAATAAAAACTATAGCGTGTAATCCGGGGTAGCCAATACTGGAGCGGTAAAAATAACATATTTAAGTTCCTGAAAATGAGTGATCATCTCATCAGTCTAGATAATTGTATTTTTTGTACAATGTGCTTCCTTGAGGGCCTGAAGCAATGGTTTGGTGTATGACGTCTAATCAAAATATGTGCTCTACAATAATTGCAAATGTGCAGAAATGTCTACATATCCTTCACTGGCTGGAGTGTGGCACGCAAAGCCGCTGCTCGTTCACGGGATACTCTTTTGCCATTCACAGAAATCAACCTCCCCAAGTACAACACTTCCTGCTGACAATATTGCAATTTTGTTTGATACATTTTGTACCCTTTATCAATCAACAAGCCTAACAACACTATGGAGTCTTCCCTGCATTGATACTCCGTGCTACTACACACCAATAAGTCATCCACATATTGTATTATTAGTACTGGGCACAGAACTGTTACCTAAATCTTCATACAACACCCTATTAAAAATACTCAGGACTCACAGTACCCCTGAGCAAGCCTAGTATGTTGAAATCGGCTGCTGGAAAACAAACTCAGTATGATACTGCGAATCCAGATGCAAGGGCACTAAGGAAAAAAAAGCAGTTTTCAAGTCCACCACAGTGAAATGGGTAGCCTCCACAGGTAAATTACACAGTATTGTAGCGGGGTTCGGAACCACTGGTAACTCCATCTGTACAATGACAATAAGAAGCCGTAAATCCTGACATCATTCTCCAACTAGCATCTTTTGATTTCTTCACCGGATAGATAGCTGTGTTACAGTGAGTTTGAAGGTACTATAATGCCCTGATGTAAGAGGGCCATGATCGTAGCAAATCCCCTCCTCTGTTGCCTTTGACAGAGGTTACTGCTTTTACTCTCAGCAACACAGCAGCAGGTTTCAGAGTGATGCGTATCGGTGTAGCGCTTTCTAAGAGCCCCATGTCATGTGGATTGTTCATCCCCAACTTGTCAGGAACTTTGGCCAAATCTGCAGAGGCAAATGAAGGAGCGGTCCTACCAACAGCAAGGGACACTACATGCCTGTACTGAATCATGATTTCACATGGAACACACTATTATTTCTCCCTCCTTCTCTCGGTTCTCAAACAACTCCTCATCTGAAATAATTTTCATTGGTGTTGTGCGGTCAATGCACAGAACTGTGCGCTATTCCCCATTTTTTCGAATCAAGTTCAATGATGGTGCCTGCAACTACCTCCTGAGGCTGGGCGGGCCTGAACAAAAACTCAGAGGGTATTCGCCAATGTTCCCTCTAATTATTTTTCTCTATGTGTGGAACTAGTTGGCTGTTGTGCGCACATATTTTCCATGTCCTCAACTGACTATTGAGTTAAGCCAGTTTGTGAACTACCATTGCCGAAGAGAGTTTGGAAAGGAATTTCCTCTTCCAAGCCACTGCAATTCTTACAACCTTTTTCCAACACATAGGCTAAAATAAAATAGGTCATGTGTAATTATAGAGAAAACTCATCAACCAGTCCAAGACTTCAACATCTGCCACAGTACCTTGCAAACCTACTTCTGTGCAGAGAAACATGTATGTTTTATGCCACTGGAAAATCACTCATGTGTATTACAAAACACAAATATCTCTTGGCATAACTGATGTGGCTGTCAAGAAATTCAGACAATACATAATTTGCCGATGGCTTAATGGCAATTAAAAGCAATGAGTCAAAAAATATGCTGATAGGAGTTCAAGTGCCACTTTAATTAAGTCATTCAAGGGCCAGGAGAACATGCTTTTAATAATTTGTGTAAGGATGATAGTTGCATCAGAATAACTGCAGAATAGGAGGATAAAAAATGTGTGACCTCAGTAGATTAGCGGCATAGGAAGGAACTCTAATAATATTAATGCCCGGTTTCAAGAGGAATTTAAGGGGAAAGAACATATTTTAATAAGCAGAAAGTATCACTATCGGCAAAGCTAATTACTTTTCTACTCCCTGAAAAATCATTTGACTGCAAGTAGGGAGCAGAATCTGATTAGAGCCCTGCTTGGACCCCTACATAGGAAGTAAAATGACAAGGTACATAATAAAGTGTACAGTTTTGCCCACCCTTCCGCACCACAGCATAGATACAATTAAACACGAGCTTTAATGAAGGAAATCACATATATGACTTAAGTTGATGGCATCAATTTCTCACAGATACACCTGATTGAGTGCCTTCTGTAACTATGGATCCCTCTTCTGAGTAAGATGCAGGGAGCTGCTAGAGGCGATACACACAGAACACATGGTTATATTGCAAAGCCCTCAGCAGCTGCACATAGAAGGAAAAAGAAGGTGCTGTTGTCTGGACAGGTACTAGAATTGCCTATCCTTTAGCAAACAAGCAACACATTTCCTTCAGTGTACTGCCGAAATGTCTCCCTTGGTTTTTTTAATGTGCTGCTTTGTTCATCGACCGCAAGGAGTGATTACCTGTGCTCTTCCACCCATAGCCTGCCCCTGCGCTAGCCTCCAATACTAGTTGATAGAGCACTGTAAAAGGTGAGGGATTGTAGCAGTAAACATTCACTGGGATATTTGCAAGCCCACAATACTTTGCAAGCAAGGCATATTTAATGCCTCAACATATTATGTGCATTTTAAGAATATCATAACTCTGCATGTACACAATTCTTCTGCAGTGCATACTAGATTGTTTGCAACTTACCCCACCCTTATATCATTGTGTAGGATTACCCAAGTGCTCAGTGAAACTGTTTTTGTATAGATGCGAGTTAACATATAATGTGTGAAGGTCTATGCCCAAAGGTACTCTGAACACTTGGATACGATGCAGATTGTTGAAAAGAAATCTCCTGTCTGAATATCCGGTGCCCTATTACTATGCACGAATAATCAGGTGATAGATAGTTCGTAGCCATTATCCCTTGTAGGCTAAGTAAATGATATTGCAATGTTGCTCTCGACTTACAGGGTAATGTTGTTAATGCTAAAATAGGAGAAACTGAGCATCACATTTGTCTTCTCAAAATCTTTAGAGGGCAAATTCATATTTCAGTTATATAATGCGCTAACTTGCAAGGTGGCCGCTTCAAAGCACTTGTGTGACATATGTAAAAATAAGAGGAAATATGAGCTAAGGTTACACATCCAAGTAGCTTGCTTACTTACTTACAGTCGGTATCCTATATTTGAGCTGGTAGTTCAATTATATAGTGTGTGTGATGCTTTTGGTAAAGGGCAATGAGTAACAGAAATGTTGGAGCATGAACGTTATTCATTGTACAAACATAAAACAAGTGGATGTAGGTACAAGTCTGCTAACCTTTTGCAGAGCCAAGGGACGAAGAGCCAAGGTTGTAACGGAGTATCTTAATGTGTTCTGGGCCCAAATTAGTCATAAGGTAAAAGTATGGTAGAGACAGGTTAAGGAGGGCTGGGGAGGGAACATTATTTGGCTTAATGTGTGCAGTTATATCTTGGTTAGAATCTTCTGTTCATGGAGTCAGGTTTTCATATTCGTTTTTAACCTCTTCTGTGTGTGTTTTGCTGTTAGGGATTTTAGGTGTGTACGGTCACACTTGCATAGTAGTGTAATGCAAATGAGCAGAATATCAGGACTATTTCAGGTAATTGCTGTGGCTTGTGCCTTTATTAAATCTTTTTGAATAGGTGAGAATTGTCTGTGTGCGCTGCTAAACATCTTCTGAGCGGCACCCAGAAGGAAGGTAGGCAAGAGCACATGCGCACAGCTTAGAGGGAACATTGGTACTCGTCAATACTTGTTTGCCACTTGTGGCACGGAACTCAGTAGTATGTTAATACCTTCTTGCTGACACTGAGACCTGGCTCCACGATGCAGCAGGTCCTGCACTCATGATCGCCATCCCAGGCAATTACAACATCCTAAGAGCTGATCGGCCCAACTCCAGGGGAGGCGGCCTGGCCATTATTGCCAAAACGCAGCTAGCTGCAAGACTTACCTGACATCCAGCAATCTCATCATGCAAACTCCTTTCTGCTAAAATACCCATTTCCAACAATAGCACACTTATGGTCCTCCGATTGTACAGACTGCCAGGCCCACTAGGTAACTTTGAAGAAGACCTATCCAACCTCCTCACTAATAGTATCAAAGATTCCACTCAGCTCATATTACTAGGTGACTTTAACTTGGGATTTAATGATGGTGAGGATAAACAGGCCCAATCTATCCAATCTATTTTAGTCGATCATGGTCTCTCCCGAAAAGTCCTAGCCTCCACTCACATAAAAGGACGCACCTTAGACTGGATAGCCAACCGCAATTGTGATACTACCATCTCTAATATTCTGCTGCAAACGTGGATTGACCACCACCTCATATGCTTCGTAGCCACCAAAGAGTCGCTCAAACCAAACAATAGTGAAATAGCACCTCCCATGCCAACGAGAAGTAAAAAAGAAATCACTGCTGCAAAACTACTCCCAATACTCTTACCAGCCCTCACCGCCAGCTCTAGTGAATCCAACCCTAACACGTTAGTTGAGACATTCAACAACGCTATGTCCAAAGCTTTGGATACGATTTCCCCTATCAAATTAGGCAAAAGTAAAAGATAATCTCACCTCAACTCATGGTTCACACCCTACCCCAAAGAACTACGTATCCAAAATCGCAAACTCCAAGCCATCTGGAGGCACACGCCCTCAGCTGAGAATAAAACCTTACTCGCCAACCTTGCCAAAAAATACAAGAAGGAAATAATCCAAACCAATAAAGACACTTTTAACGAGAGAATCAGCAAAGCTAACTCCAACTCCAAAGAACTCTTTTCCATTCTCCGAGAAATGGAAAACCCAATTGCCCCCGCAGACAATGTCCCTAAGAACAAACTATGGTGCACTAGTATCCAAAATGCACTAGCAAATAAAATCACTACCCTACAATCCAAAATTGCGAAGAAAAAAGCCTCCTTGAGCTCCACTGGAACCCAAACCACCCTATTGACAGATACACCTGGTATAACTACACAAAGAAATTGCAAACCTTTCAGGTTTGCCAACATATCCATACTGGAAACTGAAAAGGTCATACTATCCTTGAAACCCTCGAATTGCCAAGGCGATAGTTGCCCTGTGCAAATCATCAAGGACGCAGACAGAGACCTAGCACCCTTCATTTCTAAACTAATCAACACCTCCTTTAACACTAATTCTCCTCGTCCCGGGAGGATAGCTCAGCGGCAGCGTGCGCGTCTTGGAAGCAAGATGACACGAAGCAACAACAGGTTCGATCCCCGGGTCCGCGCTTAAAAACCTCTGGGTGTTTAAGCGCGTTATAAATATGCAACTAAGACAAAACAAAAAGCACAATTACGCAACTAAGAAAAAACAAACAATCCCTGTAAGAGCGCCTCGATGCCTGCGGGCTGTGTGAGCGCTTTATAAATGTTAAATAAAATAAATAATTCTGTACCTACGAACCTCAAAGAATCTTGGGTACTGCCTCTTCTCAAAAAACAGACCCTGGACCCAGCCATCACAAACCAACTATAGGCCTATAACTACAGTCCCATTCCGCCTCAAAATTATCGACAGAGTAGCCTACCTCCAGATTCAAAACTTTCTGGAGTCTAACCAATTATTAGGATCGCGACAATCTGGATTTTGAAACGGCCATAATTGACCTCAAGACACAAATTGACGAGTTGAAGGCTAATGGTAAAACAGCTATGCTCCTCCTCCTTGACCTATCGGCAGCCTTTGACTTGGTGGATCATGCAGTGTTATGCAACCACCGAGCGTCCGCCACCCATTTCTCAAGTGAAGCTATAGCATGGGTACAATCCTTCCTAGCTAACCATACGATGAGTGTTCTCCCCTCTAGCCGCAGCGGACCCAATTCACATCACTTGTGGTGTCCCACAAGGCTCATGTGTCTCCCCGAAAATGTGCAATATCTTCATTAAGCCTCTCTTCGCCAAACTTGACAGATTGGTGGTAACCTACACCAATTACGCGGATGACACGCAGATCCTCATACCACTATCGGGCAACTTTGTCGAAGACACAGCTTTAGTAAATAAGATTTACCTCCTCATTCAGGCAGGATGGCCTCCCACGGCCTCTGCCTAAATGATGACAAAACAGAGATTCTGATCTTGGGCTCCGACTCCAACCTCAAAACACTTAGCCCCAACTATCTCGCCTTCAACATAGATGGCAATATAATTAAGGTGGCTACTGAGGTAAAAACTCTAGGTTTCTACCTTGATTCTACCTTATCCCTTAAAAAACAAGTTAACACCCTGGCCTCCTCTACAGCGTACATCTGTAAATTAATCAGGACCTGCAGACCGTACCTATCCAAAACTAACTGTATCACTCTAGCTAACGCTTTAGTAATGTCGAAGCTGGAATACTGCAATGCCCTTTAAGCGGGCGCCAATAAAAACGTCATAAACAAAATGCAAATACTGCAAAACAATGCTCTTAGAGCAGCTTTGAACATACCCCGTAGAGCGCACATTTCTAATATAAGGAAAGACCACCACTGGCTAAAAGTTTGCGACAGAGTTCTCCGCAAGACACTTTGCCTCATTAGGACTCCGTCGCTAAACCATGGTGCTATTAGCTATTAGCACCATGGTCCATGCGGGAGTCCGCCATGGAGAAAGGGGGAATTACCACCCCATTCCAAGGTTGGCGGGGCGGTAATTCCCCCTTTCTCCATGGCCCTTCCCCATTCCTGCCCCATAGGGCGGTACCGTAATTGCCATCAAGGTCCCTTTGCGGGTCCTTACTTTAACGGCTGGTCCAGACCAGCCGTTAAGGTCGGGAGCCACAAAGGGACCTCGTAGTAAGGCTTTAAGGGGTGAACGGTGCCGCAGCCTTTTACGGCACCGTTAACCCCTTAACGCCAGGGTCCTAATGAGGGCCACTATCTCTCACCCACAAAGGACTGAACAATACAGCTCCCCCCTACATCTCCGCCAGACTTACCAGAAAGTCTTCTAGTTACCATACCAGAGCTGCTAACCATTTCCTTCTAGAAACGCCTAGCTTTAGGCGGGTGGAGTAAGTTTCCCTGTTAAAGCTGCCCAGGCCTGGAATGCACTACCCATTGCATTGAGAGCTAATCTACACTATGCTAGATGCAAGGTGAAAAGCTGGCTCTGGACCAACGACAACTACAACTAATCTGAGCCCTGCACCAGGCCCTTGTATCACTGCATAGTACTGCTTTGATACTTTTGATATCTGGATTACCGACATGTACTGCATTGTATTTTCATGTATTGTTTGTATTGATTTTTACATGTATTGTTTGTATATGACATGTATTGTCTCCTTTGTATAATGTAATTTAAGCCTAGGCATTCTTGTACCTGCTGCGCCCGGCTACCCCTGGGTTTGTGAGCGCATTATCAAATAATAAACATAAACACATACAGAAACAAATCCAGGGTCACTGGTATTCCTCCTGCCACAGACTCAACACCTAATGCGTGCAAGATCAACATTACCCCGAGGACACACATATCGGGCGTGGAACACACCACCCCTCTTCCAGTGAACGAGATGGTTATGTTGAGCTTACTCAAAATATCCCTTCCCAACAAGTTGATTCGGGTCACAGTGGAATATAACAAGGAAGGCCCACACCTCTCTGCCTCCTATTTTACTAGGTCATTTCTTTGTGAAAGGAACGGATTAAACTGCCCCAGAGAAGCCCTGTGTTTCTATGACATCTCTCAATGCAAGATTTAATCGATTTTTCAGTGCTTTGAAACAAAATGTATTTGCTGTTTAAGCGCCTAACAAGCAAACAAACTAAACTAAAAATGAATTGTTTATTTACTATCTCCACGCTGACCAAGGGTTCCTCTCCTGGGTCGGCAGTGACTGATAGAACTGGACACGGTAGGGCCCTCGGTGGGCAGCCAAAATCCCAATACTTGTTTGTCCCCGGAAAGACAAAATTGAGTTTCCTCCGACCAGAGTGGCTCCCTGATAGTGAGTCACTGTACCATTTAGAACAGTGTTGTTCGGAATAGGGGAGCCCTGCTGCTGCCCCTGATGTACAGCGTATGATGGCACATTACTAGTTCCCGGGGCGGGTAACTGCAAGAAGGTTGGTGGGGGATTGGGTGGGGCTACGGGCACTGGTCAGAGGCATCGGTCGGTATGAATGGTAATATGGATCTGGACCTCCCTACAGATACGGATACATTTGTTGTTGAGGATATCCATACACCTGTCTACTCCTACATTCCCTTGTAATTGTAATTGTTTATTATACAGCGCTTTTACACAAGTGGAGTGCTTCAAAGCGCTTCAAGGCGGGAATGGAACAATGGAATACAATAGTCATTCTTAGGCCTTGAAGGTTTCCGAATGATCTCATAAATAAACCAGCGTACTAGGCCTGACAGCATTTCTCCTAGTGCAAGTGCATGAAGTGTTTCAGATGTGACCAAGCGAGGGAGGGTAGGCAACAGAAGGGGGGGGGGGGTGGGGAGGGCAGGACAAACAAACTTACTAGTCCTAGTACATTCAGGTCATGCCGGTGTACAGTGCGAGTAAGGGGGGAGGGTGTAAAAGTGTGCAATGCCCTAGGTTAAATGCAGAGAGGTTACCCCTCTCCTGGGGCATAAGCTGAAAGTGCAGTAATGCTGAACATAGTGCAGAGACCCGGAGACAAGTGCAAGACTGGCGGGGGAGCCTGGGACCTGTAAGGCTCTGGAGGTGAACCAGGCGACCAGTCAGCAGGAGCTGAATAGAGCTAGGGGGGGGATAAGGAAGGAGAAGGGGGGCAGGAGAAAAGGAAAGGAGGTTAGCAGGGTAGAGGGAGAGAGAAGGAGGAAGAGAAGAGGATGGTCTTGAGGGGTTTCCAGATCTTAAAGTGATTCGCTCAAGACGGAGAGAGGCAAGAAGGCTGTTCCAGAGGGAGGTGTGAGAAACCTGAAGTGGTTTCCCTAACTAGTCCCCGGGGATCAGTCATCCAGGTGGCCAGGACACAGCAATCGCTATTGATTTAGTTCCTTTGGGTGGACCAGTCCGGGAGGATCACCTGGATGGGGGTCCTCAGGGAGTGAAAGTGGGATGCCGACGGGTGAGAGGCGGTATCCCCCTTCTTTCAACACCTTTTCCCCCTCATAACACGTAGGATATTCCGAAACACTGCACCCCCCCCTTTTCTGACACAAACACTTTCATAGCACCACAAAAGACAATATACTAACACCAGAGCCGTTTACCTAGCATGTCCCAATACAAGGGTCAGGCAAAGTCAGGCAATTGACCAGAATCACACCCACCTGACGGCTCATTCCCTTCCCCACAGGGATAAAAGGTAGAGCATGAGAGCACAATACAAGCAAGGCAGACAGCACAACGAGACAGCGACCCAAGCACGGCAGTTCAAGAGGAGGAGAAAGACTGAGATCAGAAGGGGCGACAAGGAGCGACGTGACCTTGCCCTTTCCAACCCAGTCTTGTGAAGCCTCCGTGAAAAGAAACGTAAGACCACGAACAATAGCTAGCGTGTGTTGCAGCAGATGCCAAAGGTAGATGGAGCATGCCTACGCTGATAAGCAGGACAGAGAGAGACACCTGCTACCGTGGTACTGTCCTTGACTACAGATGCAAGAAACACCAACCGGTTCATCACAGCTGGTGAGTCGAGAGGAGAGCCGATAAGACCCGAACTGTGTTGAACGAAAGCTGCAAAGTAGAAACTTAAGAGAAGTTCAAAGAACTGTTAAAATAAAGGGAAGGCCAGCTGCAAATGGATCTGGCACCACGTGAGTGCTTACTCGAGAGACTCTGGGTCAGTCCTGCGTTTGTTAAAACTACTAATACCAGAAGGCCTTAGGAGGGCAGCAAGCGAACGGTCAAAGTGGTCATACAGGGGTCTAGCAAAAGCCTCTGTACAGTGGAAAGTGATTGACCGGCAAATCACAAAGCTACGTGTGACGAATCCTGTTTGATGAGAAAGGAGAAAGAATTGTATGTGTGGCAAGAGTGAACCCAACGGAGGGATGTCAACAGTTCATTGTTTAGAAAGACATTAAAGGATAGTTCCGGGACTTTTTTTTTATTGTCCCTACGGGTCGGCCATGTGTTTGTAAGCATAAATCGGTAGATCGTAGGAAACTTTCCTATGGACCTTACCCGACTTTTCGCCCATTATCGCACTCGAAATCAGCCTCCATTTTGTGATAATCCTATCATTCCGCCGCATCGACCTGGCTCACCTGCCTTTGCGGCACTAAATCAAATCCCCCGCCCCTGAGCCTGACATCAGCAGACGCGTACTGCCCATTTCAAGCACGTCTCGTGTCAACAATCGCTGCGCCTCAGCTATTGACGTGTTGCCATGGAAATGGCAGGACGCCTCTTTCCCCAATAAGTATAAACAGACCGTTTCACAACATACAGCAGCAGATTTTCGATTCCATTCCTCTCTCTGTGTTACTTTGAGTATTCTGTGACTCGTTTCAGTGCTCTGGTCAGCTACCTTCGCCGCTTGTAGCCCGTGTGAACACCTGTACCATCTCTGTAAATTATTTTACTATCTTTACCGCACAATGGCCACAATAATGCCGTATATGTACGAGCCCGAGTACACCGAGGAGGAACTACTGGAAAGGCAAGCACGCGAAAACGATGGGGATTCGGACGGCAGTTGGGAGGACCAGTCAACGGATGAAGAGCCTGGACCATGTCGCATGGACGGCGTCTCCACCTGGTGCACGTGCAATCGGTGCGAGCTAATGCCAACTGAGGAGGAGAACTGCTGCTGCCGTGAAAATTCCGGGTGCTTGGCCTACATTTCGGAAAGCGAGCAAAGTCAGCAGGAAGGCGAGCAAAGTCCGCAATGCATCACCGAGCTGCCAGAGTTCAGGGAAGCCTGCCTCTCACGGACAGTGTTGAGGATGATGATGGTGCTTATGCACGAACTTCGTGGCACTGTTCGTCCGCGTAATCCGAGTAACGAGTAAGTATACTCTGTTTGTGATGTCAGTGATGCCACCACTATTTCATGGTCGTCTCCCACATATAAAATTACATTTACATATCATTCGAACGCATGTAAATTGGTTCCATATAGTGCATTTTCTAGATATAATTTTTTTCTAAGAAAAATGACATGTGTTACCTGAATCGACATTGATAAGAAAGTTTGGTCAGTTTAATACAGTTTGCATCTTTTTTTTTCACAGGTGGTACAGGCTGGTGGCCTATCGTTGCTTCACTTGGTGGCTTCACGGGAGGCTCGGACACCGCGTTCGGAGAGTAATACCTGCCTGTGCGGTACTTGCCATTAGACAACATTTCCCCAGTGACAGTGGACAATACCGCGGATTTTCCCTCGATGTGCTGCAACCTCAACTTTACAATGTGTAATGTTTATTATTTATGTTTAATTAAAATCTAAAATAAAGCCCAACATATATTTTAACAATGGTTGTTTTGATTTTTTAAATGAATCTAGTGTATATTCTCCTGGGAGGGTGAGGTATTTATAAACTCACCCCCCTGCCTTCCATGTAGTAGATCCTGCAGCCATCCTCTTACATTCAGTTAGATGGCCTCTCCTTGGTGAGGCCCTGCGGCAAACGGGTCTTGTCTGCACGACCACCGCCCCGATCCACCCCCCGCCCTATCAAATGCAGTTCGCACCGGGGTACTTGCGCTGCTGGCAAGTGGAGCTGTCAGGGAGCGATAAAGGCCAAGAGGTGCCAAAGACCATGTACACTTCAAAGTGGTCTATAGAGCATGGGTTGTTGTTCCCATGTCTACCTCCAGACCCCGTGTCTCCTGCCAAGCATCCCCCCTCACGCTGGACGGCCCCCTGCAATCCACATAAGTGTGTCTCCATTCACGAGTCTTCCTGTGTCTTGTCTGCACGACCACCGCCCCGATCCACCCCCCGCCTTATCAAAGGCAGTTCGCACCGGGGTACTTGCGCTGCTGGCAAGTGGAGCTGTCAGGGAGCGATAAAGGCCAAGAGGTGCCAAAGACCATGTACACTTCAAAGTGGTCTATAGAGCATGGGTTGTTGTTCCCATGTCTACCTCCAGACCCCGTGTCTCCTGCCAAGCATCCCCCCTCACGCTGGACGGCCCCCTGCAATCCACATAAGTGTGTCTCCATTCACGAGTCTTCCTGTGTCTTGTCTGCACGACCACCGCCCCGATCCACCCCCGCCTTATCAAAGGCAGTTCGCACCGGGGTACTTGCGCTGCTGGCAAGTGGAGCTGTCAGGGAGCGATAAAGGCCAAGAGGTGCCAAAGACCATGTACACTTCAAAGTGGTCTATAGAGCATGGGTTGTTGTTCCCATGTCTACCTCCAGACCCCGTGTCTCCTGCCAAGCATCCCCCCTCACGCTGGACGGCCCCCTGCAGACCGCATAATGCCACGACATATACACGTCATTCATTCACAAACACACCCCTGTTTCGAATTCTTTATAACCCACTTCATATTTCTAATGAGAACTTCTTTGCGCTTTGCTAGTCAACCCGTGAAGGTGCTGGTTATCTGCTCTTCGTCTCTGTGAACTTCCGTGACCACTTTGAGCAAACTCGTCAGTTTGCAACCTGTGAACTGCTCCCTGTTCTACGACAAGAAACTACTCTGATCCCTGCATCTAACTGTTTGTTCGTCAAGGTAAGTCCATGTACCATAATCATTTTGCGTCCAATTTTTTAATTTATATCTATTTGCTAGTAGTCATCAAATTGCATCCATGTTTTCTTTTCGTTCACGACAGTACATGCAAGGAACTAGTCACATGTTCTGAGTTTAGTCAAATTACTTTTTCTATTTTTTGAAAGTTATTGAAATACTTATCCGCATGTGAATAACGTGTATAGTTCCAAGAACCAAAACGGACCTTGCATTGAACCTTTTATGTGTCATTTAATGTTTTAACACATTGGTATTCATAGAGAATTGTTGATCTTTACTTTTCAGAACTTTCCATAATGCCTGCCTGTTCCATTGGCGGTTGCCCTTCGAAGACCCATAACAAATCTGAAGGTACTATAATGCATGTTTTCCCTAAGACAATAGATCAGATAAGAGAATGGGTCCGATATTGCGGATATCCAGCCTCTGAGATAGAAAGTAGAGTCCTAGAAGTCTTTGCGGACAAGAGGGGTGATCGATACCGCATCTGCAGCAGGCACTTTAGCCCAGACATGTACTCCACATCATTGCTAATAAAGAAGAAAACACAGCGAGCGAGGCGAAAATTGCTCTCAACCGCTATTCCCACTCTATTCGTCCACATCCCTCCACTGGTGAGTCAAGTTTACGTATTTATCTCTCGGCATTGCGGTAGTGTGTAGCATTAGCTAACAATAATTTCCCCATTTATGTATCCACTCAATATGAAGGCGGAAGATTCTCCATCCGTGTCGTTATTGCAGTCATCAGCCACTTCAAGCGCCTATCGGGTAATCTTACTTAGCTATTCTGACACTGACTTGTTTTAGGCATGTAAATCAATAGTTTTAATTGATCGTGTAATTATTTTACCTAATGGTACACCACAGTACTCGTCCTCTAGTCTTTGTTTTCAGTTATAATTATTGTTATCCAAAATAATGCAAGTACTGTCTTTCAGGGAGATGCTGAGGAGTCCAACGCATTGACGACAACCGTAGATGTCACTCAGATGCTCGAGGTACGTTTCTGGACAGTTCCATCGATGGAGATCATCAGATCTTGCATTCTTGTAGCGTGATTGTTACACACAATGTTTCTTTCGTTTTTAGCCATTGGTATGTCCTTCTGTCGTCGCCCTCCTATGTGTCTTATTTTTTCAATATTGTGTTCATTACTAATGAAAGTCCTATGTTTCAGGGAGTCGATGGAGCATTAGTCCAAGAAGAAGGGGGAGCATGCAGTTACGGGTCGGCGCAACAGCTTGCAGAAGTGTGCACCGCAGTTACAGCGTCCCTTGATGTTCTTATGCATTTCGAGGTATGGATACTGACAGATCAATCATGCGAGATCAAATGACGTGATTACATCCGCTATACTTCCTTCTTTATTAACGCAAGTACTATGTTTCAGGGAGCTGACGGAGCTTCTTCAACAAGAACATCACCCCTAGTAGTTGATGCAGATCTCTGGGTGGTGACACTTCCAACGATGGAGCAAATCGAATCATATTTAGATATCCATTATTTATTTTAGACAACTGATCATTTGTGCAGGTCTATTTAGATGAGCCGTTGACGCCTGCAGAAAGTTTATGTTCTTTTAAACAAAATAGAAAACCATACTAATGCAATTACTGTGTTTCAGGGAGTTGCTGAAGCGTCATCTTCAATAATATCATCAATGGAAGTCTATGCGGAGCCCGAGGTATGGATCTTGACAGTTCAATCTAACTAGATCAACAATGCGTGAACTATTGTCGTTTGAATGTTCTACACAATGCGTTCATTCGTGTTTTGCTATTGAGATGTACGTATGGGTATTGGTCCCCAAGTACATTTTGTGTTTTCAATATTATTATACATACTAATGAAAGTTCTATGTTTCAGGGAGTCGATGGAGCCTCAGTGAGTGATGGATGTGCTTATCATGAAAATATAGTCGTTGCAGCGCGAGAGGAAGTGGAGACATGCACACACGAGTCGGAGCAACAGCGTCCAGATGTTGAAGTTCGAGGCAAGAAAGTTTCAAAGAAAAGAAAGCAAAAGAAGGTTAGTGTCCTGTTCACTATATTATGTTGTCTTTCACTGTCAATAGTTCAATACTGTAAGTTGTGTTTAAACTGAACATCCCTTTTCTAATCTGTCCTCTAGTTGCGAGTGGGTGTAAGAACTAGATCTACACAGACAGTGAAGCGAACGAGAGATGTTGCTTGTCAAACCTTTTGGCAGGGACTTGAGACTGGAGATGCATCGTGCCAATGGGAAGAATATGAAGTGATTGACAACGGAGCTATACCACCACCAGCCATTGATAGTGAATGTCCTCCTGGTAGTTTGGATGCAGTCGGAGATCAATTCACAGAATCCACACCCGCAAAAAATAAGAGCGCGCGAAAGTTGAAGACATTGTTTTTTTCTCCCATCTCCGGACAAGGAACAGATGTTGCAATGGAAGAGAATGAAGTGGACGACAATGAAACACCATCAATATCACTCAGCATAGCGGAAGACGATATCAGAGATTGTACCTTTCATGCGAGTGACATGTCCTCAACGTTACAGGCCGAACCAGCTGGGATGCAGAGTGACAGTATAAGGAAAGAGGCCAAATTCATTGTATTCGATAGCTGTTTGATGGATATTATTATGATGATGAAATGTGGGCATTGGGTTGGTGGGGAAGTATGTGGGGAGCCATTGATTAATGTGACTCGTGCAATTCGAGGCACTAACCTTAAAATACATGCCACCTGTACACAATATCATCCGTTCGCATGGTCTGCACAACCCATGCTGGGGCAACTGCCAGCAGGCAATCTACTTTGTGCAGCGGCCGCACTTTTTAGTGGTTCAAGTTTTAAAAAGTTACAGTATTTCTTTCAGTTTGTGGGAATCCATTTCATTGCGAAAAGTCAGTTCTACAAATACCAAACCGATTATCTATTTCCAGCCATCAGCGAAGCTTGGAGAATGGAAAAAATGTCAATGGAAAGTACATTCGCGGGCAAACGCTTCAGGCTAGCCGGTGATGGACAGTGCGACAGCCCAGGATTTTCAGCCAAGTACTGCACCTACCACTTTCAGGACATGGAAAGTAAGAAAATTGTGAGTTCGGTGGTCGTGCAGGTGTCACAAAGTACATCCTCAGTGGCCATGGAGAAAGTTGGCTTTGTAGCATCATTGCAAGAACTACAATCGCGGGGAATGGTGATCGACCTGATAGCCACGGACAGACACGTTTCAATTGCCAAGACAATGAGAGAAGAGTACAAAAATATAAATCACCAATTTGACGTATGGCATCTTGCAAAAACAATCAATAAAAAATTGTCGGCTGCAGGAAAAAAAAAAGATATGCAAGGTATTTCACAGTGGTCCAAGTCAATCAGCAACCATCTTTGGTGGAGCTCAAAAACATGTGAAGGGTCGTTGGAAATTCTACTGGAAAAATGGCGGTCAGTAATGTTGCACTGTAGCAACGTACATCGATGGTCGACAAATGAGCATTTCCACAAATGTGAACATGGCCATTTGTCCACAGAGGAGGCACGGAAGAAGAAGTGGTTGATTCCTTCATCACCCACTCACAAGGCCATTGAAAAGATTGTATTTGATAAAACTATAACAAGAGATTTGAGGGGACTCACGGAATTCTGCCACACAGGAGATTTGGAGGTGTTCCACAATATGTGCCTAAAGTACAGGCCCAAAAGATTGCATTTTGGCATGGAAGGCATGATAAATCGGACTCTTCTAGCGGTCTTGGCACATAACCATAATGTTGGCCGTCAACAAAGTAGGACGACCGGAACTTTAGGGACGCTTCGCTACAATAAGGCCTTCACTAAAAGAAGTAAACAATGGGTGATCAAACCAGTGTTTGAGGATATGCAATATGAGTTTATTGAGAGACTTATCGTAGATGTCCTCGATAGGCACATACATGGAGTGGTGAACGAACCTATGCAGGGGACAACTGCATTGCCACCCAACATTGCCTCTGTTCCATGTCCACCTAAAGCAGAGCTCATTGAGAAATACACATCACGGTTTAAATGATTGTAATTTGATTGTCTGTTCTCTCGAGTCTCCTCATGTTGCAGGCCCATTGCAATTAAACCAAACAGTAATATAAATCATTTTTACAAAAATTATAGAATGTTTCCGTATTACAAACACATGGCCGACCCATAGGGACAATAAAAAAAAAGGCACGCAGACAAGATGCCCTTAAACTAAATGCAGCTAACGAGAAATGTGTGCTCGCTCAAAGTGAAGGTCAGCTGCTTTGATGTTTTGCTCGGGTGGCGGAACGGCCCACGACTCAGTATAAGGTTCTATTGTGATTTGACCTTGACAGGCCGGGACCATCCTGAAAGACTAAGAAAAGATAATGAATAAAATTTCAGAAACGAAACGATGAGCCACGTTCATTAGAAGAAGTAACGTCGGCAAAGAAGGAGTGGTGTTTCGGGTCTGCCCTACACAGAGACACAATGGAAAATGCAAATATAATGTAAGTAACTTTTGATGAGTTTATACCGCAATTTCATTACTATACAGTGGCTTTAAAGACGGGTTCAGTTGTACTTGTTCGTTCTATGTGGCATATTGTTTTCTACCGCGCACTATCTTGAGGAGAAACATCTGCTTTTACTGAAGCACCTCAAAACCTTCCTCTTTGCTTCTGCTTTCTCTCTCCCTCTCCCCTGCTACAACTGGTCCACTGTCTGCGACCTCGGTCCTGGGCCCTTCCACTCTCCACCTGCACTGCCTCCCTGTCAACCCCTGCACTGGGGGACTGTCTCAGTATCCTACAGCCCCCCCTTCCCAGCACTTGTTCTGCACTTACCTTGCACTTGCCACCAGCTGGCCCTATTTATTTATTATTTTATGCTACTTACCTTGTACTCCACTCCCCCCCCCTCCCTGCCTCGCCACGCCTTTAAACACTTGTGTACACCCAGTAGCGCTGTCCTCGCTATGATTTTAATAAGGATCTGATGGTGAGACTAATTTCATTTTTTATGTTTTTAGGTACATCATTCACTACTGTCTGTGTCACGAGTACCGGACACCGGCGGACGGCTTCTACAGCCGCCAGTTGCTTCTCCGCGTGAACAACGTTACCACCCTGACCATTTTATGGGACGATCGCCAAGTACAAGTATGCCCTTACGCGGTACTAACGGTTAGATGCAACATACCTACCGTTGTGGTGGCCTAGTGCCTCGTTGTTGGAACAGCCATGCGATTATCAGTGCGACCGAAGAGCTTATTTTTATCGTAAACCAACACCCTGTGTACTGCACACGAACATCGCTTCCCTCAAGACGAACTAATTTGGATCGAGAGCAAAGAAAAATGCAAATCGCTGAATATTCTCTAAACATTTGATGTCCAATAAACGTACTTTGCCAAATGTACAATCTTGCCGTTTGCTTTTAAACCACGGTTTCACATTCCGAATTGTGGCGCTGTATTGTGAGATGCTCTAAGACCCTGTGTACAGCAAAGGACCATCGCGTTCCTCAATACGAACTTTTTGGAACATGAGCAAATAAAAATGCAAATCGCTGAATATTCTCTAAACATTTGATGTCAAATAAATGTACTTTACCACATTTACAATCTTGCGGTTTGATTTCAAAGTACAGTTTCATATTCCGAATTGTGGTGCGCTGTATTGTGAGCTGATCTGTGTTGATTTCCGGGGTCTGTGTGGAGTCGCGTAGAAGACGCCTGGGCGCGTTTGCCTACGCAGCACAGTCACGTCACGGATAGAGGCGGGGAATATGAATGTTTTGATAAAGTCTGTTTCAGGGGCGGGGGATTTGATTTAGTGCCGCAAAGGCAGGTGAGCCAGGTCGATGCGGCGGAATGATAGGATTATCACAAAATGGAGGCTGATTTCGAGTGCGATAATGGGCGAAAAGTCGGGTAAGGTCCATAGGAAAGTTTCCTACGATCTACCGATTTATGCTTACAAACACATGGCCGACCCGTAGGGACAATAAAAAAAAAGTCCCGGAACTATCCTTTAAGAATTGTGATTGCAAAAGGTACAAGTGTACTAAAAAGAGGCTAACAGTCGAGAGGGGTCTGAGCCCGGCAGAGGAAAATCCAGGGGTGGAAAACTATCACCCAGCGACACATGGAATAAAAAAGCCATTGTAAACCCGCCTAAGGGAGGCTGACATTCGAGAGGGGTCGAGCCTGGCCGAGAGAGACCATAGGGTGAAGAATCTAACACCCCAATTACAACTAGAAAGGAACTTTTTGTTTGTTACTTTTCCGACCCTCGAAGGCAAGAGACTTTCAAGTGAAAAGAGACTTGGCCATCGATGCTCCTGATAATTTAAGAATGGAACTGTCATCTCGTGCTGGGGAGGCTTGTGAAGTGTGCTGTGCTCAAAAGTCCCATCTTGTCCCATGCTCAAAACGTGCGGAAGGGACACCCTGACTAATGCATCCTGACATATTATTTGTGAACACTTCTTTCTTTCTTATGAATCCTATACTACATACTTTTGTATGAGGTTGCAAGGTTTGGCAATAGTTTCTTTTAGTATAGGCCATTTTTGATTTGACAAGACGCCACAAGGACTGCCTCATTTTTCATTTGATGGCCGAAGCTTGCACCCATCTTAGATTTAGGTTTAGATTAGACGTTTATCTCACCCATTTGTACAGTTTAATAAAGCACTAGAGACAACCAGGGCTCTGGAGATGGTGAGCCTCTGGGGGAAGGTGAGAAAAGGTAGAAAGGCTCTGAGGAGGTGCAGCTGGTAATGAGACTTTTTTGAGATGTCAGATGTGAGAAGAGAAGGAGAGAGTGGAGTCGAAGATGAACCCCATATTTTTAGCCTCATTAGCAGGCAAGGGCACAGGGCACAGGGGCAAGGGAGGCCGACCAGAATGAAAGTGGGAAAGCGGGAGCAGGGTTCCGAATGGCGATGATCTCTGTCTTACTGGCATTGAGGCAGAGACCATTTGCAGCACACCAGGACTGAATTGCGGTCAGACAGTCAGGGATGAGCGAGGAGGTGGAGGAGGAAGATGGTAGCCGAATGAGAGCTGCCTGTCATCCGCATAACACTGAAAGTTAGAGGTAAATGTAGTGATCCTGTGGGCCAAGGGGACATGTAGACATTGAAGAACCAGGGGGATACGTAAGATCCCTGGGGGACACCATAAATAGAGAGAGTGATAGAGGAGAGAAAGGACACAAGTTCCACCTGGGAAGGATGGGCCGAGAGAAAGGAGGCAAGCCACACCAGGGCCTGATCTATGATGCCCAGGATATCATGGAGACAAGAGATCAGGATGTTGTGGTTTACCGTACTGAAAGCAGAAGAGAAGTCAAGAAGAATGAGGACAGAAGGAGAGTTAAGAGTCAAGATTTGAGAGCAGGTCTTCATAGGTGTTCAGAAGAGCAGTTTCTGTTTCTCTGGATGCTCCAAATCCAGACTCATGGTCATGGGGACAACCAACAGATTCAGTGTGAATAGTAAGCTGAGAGGTAGCCAAATTCTGCAGGCGTTTGCCCAGGAAAGGAGTAATAGAGATCGGGCGATAGTTTGCCAGAGTAGATGGGTCTGCAGAATTTTTATTTAGCAGAGGGTGCACAAGAGTTCTTGACAGAAGTGGGGAAAACTCCAGTGGTGAAGGAGAGGTTGCAGAGGTCGGGCAAGGCTGGAGCGAGAGAGTCAATATTGTCCTTGATGGTTTCGGAGGGGTAGAGGTCCACCTGTTTGGAAGCGGCTTTCATAGGCCAGACTTGTTTAGTGCTGGAACGTGGCCGAGGGTGGCGGGGGGGGGGGGGAAGAGATGTTGGTGCAGGAGGGGGTGAAGAAGAAAGACAGGACAGGATGTCCTCTGTTTTGGCTGTGAAATGTGCTGCCAAGGCTGAGCAAAGGGCCTGGGTGGGTGCAGTAGAGGATGCGGCTGCTGTAGGGTTGGCCAGTTCCTTGCAGACTTTGAAAAGATCAGCCGGTTTGTTAGATGCCACAGAGATGCAGGCTTGAATATAGGATCTTTTCTTGGAGCGGATGCAAAGTCTATATTGCCTTTGAAGAAGGCGGCAGGCCAGTTCGTAAGAGGGTACACCTGAAGATACCAATTTCCGTTCCGCTGCTCTGCACTTGCGTTAAAGAGTAGCCAGATCGGAGTCATACCAAGAGTTGCACTTTTTGGCAAGCTTCATTCAGACCCTCATGGCAGGGGCAAGAGGGTTGGAGATGGAAAGGTGAAAGTTAGAGAGGGCTGTGTCAGGGTGGGAGTCAGCAGCAGGAGTAGATGGAGGAGAGTAGGGAGAAGCAAAGGCAGCCAGTGACACGATTTTCATTGGTCGGATGACCTTGAAGGCAGGAGGCAGTGCAGGGTGTGCCAGTGCTAAAGGAGAAGAGAGCTTCAATTGAGAAGAGAGAAGAGAATGATCAGTCCAGGAGAGTGAGGTAGTGAGAGGGATAGAGAGAGGGATATCTGTGGAGACGAGAGCATCCAGGGTGTGGCCAGCAGTGTGCGTCGGACCACAAGGTAGAATGGAAAGAGAAAGAGTTGCGTAGATTGCGGAAAGGGACTGAAGAGTCAAGAGAGTAAAGATGGATGTTAAGATACCACGGGAGGAGGACTTGGGAAGAGGAGAAAAGTAGAGAAGAGGTCAGGTCAGCCCATTTCCTAGAGGAAGAGGGTGGACAGGCCCAGTGGCCGATAAAAGGTGGCCAGAGTAAGAGAGGAGACAGGCGAGAGGGAGTCTGCAGACCATGCATTCAAAGGAAGAGTAGACCTGAGTGGGAATGATGGAACAGGGATCCACTCAGGAAAGATCAGGGCTACTCCACCTCCTGGCCTGTTGGGTCTGGTTTCAGAGAGCATCTTGTAGCCTTCAGGGAGAAGTGTGTCAAAACTTGTGACAGAACTGTCCCTAAACCAGATCTCATAAGAGCAAGAACATCAAGGTCCAGGAGTTCAAATAGGTGGCAGATGTCAGAGGAGTACTTGACAGCAGAGTGAGAGTTAAGCGTGGCAACGTGGAGTAGATTACCACTTTTGAAGGACTTACAAGGGGAGGTGCAGGGGACAGATGTCCCCCCATAAGTGGCAAGGGTACCTGAGAGATAGAGGTAGCAGGAGGCAGAGGAGCCGAGGATGGCAAGGATGTCAGTGAGGAAGTGCAGGCAAGGGAGCCAGGACAGTATTATATGGCAAGGGAGCCAGTGTAGGAGGGGCCAAGGGAGGCAAGGGAGCCCCAGATGCAGTGACAATGGGTGGCATGGACACCAGAGAGGAAGAGGCTGACAAGGTTGTCAGTGCAGTGCGTGTAGGCAAAGCAGTCTGTACAGTTGAAATCGAAAAGGTAGCAGTTATGAGAGGCAGTGAGGTTAGTAGGAGGTAGGGTAGCCAAGGTGGGCATAGCTGGCAAGGGAGCCAGGGTGGCCATTGAAACAGATGGAAGGGAGCCTGTGAGGAAGAAAGTGGAAAGTTGATATGGCGAGGAAGAAGCATATCAAAAAGTAGGAGGTTGGGTTGAGGCCCTTGTACCAGGATGGAGGTGGGGAAGAAGGCAAGAAGCACCTCCCAGCGGGTGCCTCCATTTATGTGTGAGGAAGATAAGGGGAGAGCAGAGCGACCATATGAGGAGTCCATTGGTCGGGAGTAGGGACGACAAAGAGGATGATGATGAGTCTCTCTCTGGCGGAAGCACTGACTTAGATGTCAGCGATAGGCAGGCCTGGGTTAGAGCACATTGTGTCCTTCTTGGGTTTCTTCCTGCCAGACTTAGAGGTGAAGGATAGGTGATAGAGAAGCAGTTAAAGAAGAAGAAAGCGCATAGTGAGGGGCACAGACACTTAACCAGGCAGAGCAGCTGAGGTACGTGGGAGGAGTAGGGCAGAGGGAGCCGACATACAAGGAGACACAAACAGGACTGGGACGAGACAATGGGAACTGAAGGAGGTAAGGGAACAGATAACAGACCAGAGGGCAGAGGGAGATGCCATCTGAGCTATACCAGAGAGATTGACAGGAGTGGGGCAGGCACAGGGTCAGGAAGATGCGGCAGGCAAACAGAGCAACAGTCCACACTCACGTGATAGCCTAGGGGGGATCCCATAGTTCAAGGGCCCATGGCTGAGGTAACCAGCCTCAAGGTGCATAATGCAGATTGTAGAGGGGCCCACAAGGCGGCCAGGCCCAGGCAGGCATAGACAGGAGCCTTAGGAGTGGGGCCTTTGTGTTCGCCTGCTGGCTTCCCTATTGGCGGTTAACAATGGCCCATCAGCCAATCAAAGGAGCATCAGGCTGCCACAGGCCTGAATGAAAACACAACAGCCATTTTGGAGAGGGTGCTGTATAGAGGAAACAGTGCAAAATGCTCCCAAACACTGCAATCACAGCTACCCCCACAGCTGCAGATCTAACGCATGGAATCTCGCAGCATCAGACAGAAAACGTACCTTTAAAAGTATGGAGTGGC
The DNA here is from genome assembly GCF_040938575.1 of Ambystoma mexicanum. Lineage (NCBI taxonomy): Eukaryota > Metazoa > Chordata > Amphibia > Caudata > Ambystomatidae > Ambystoma > Ambystoma mexicanum. The sequence goes on along the minus strand of NC_090921.1, from coordinate 240,111,447 downwards.
GACCCGCTCCTCGCAGGCCCACCTGCTGATCCTGAAGCTGCCATGTACCCCGATCCTCGTGGTGGTGGGGGAGGCTCTAGGAGGTCCGGCGAAGTGTGCGAACAGCATGTGTTGGGGTCCACGCTGCCTTGAAAAATGACCCATGCATCTGTGTTAGGGAGAATTCTCTGTTTAGGCTGAATTTCCTAACCTAGTGAGTCCCCCAGCAGCTTTGCTGGATTTCTGGAGTTTGTTTTTTTCTCCTGCCAAAAGTGAGACTCTTTTTCTCCCATTCTTGGACATGATTTATGGTGTTCCTTTGACTGTTAATGTGTTTTATGGGCTATGGGATCCTTTACTCCATGGGGTCTCATGTGTTTTTACTATGTGTGTTACACAGCACCCTCCGTGCAGTGACACAGGGGCGTCATAGTGACACCCCACCATAGACTCCATACCCTGGGACTGACTACTGTCTCCCAGGGCATGTAAAGTCACCATTGGCTTTAATAGTCCCAAATTATGAACAGAAACCAGTACAAACCATCATATTGTGGACGTACTGGTCGGGGCAATTCGATTGCCCCGGGGTCTGTTAGTCGAGGGGGCATGTCTCCGTCCCCCCTGATCGAGTTTTGGCTGGTGGCAGTGGATACTAATTGTAATATTCGACCGCAAATATATTCCTATGGGATTTTCCCATTGTTCGAGGCTACCAACTTTAATTATTTAATTCTCATAGCCCCGAACATGCCGCCGGTTTATTTAATTAATATTAATTCGCCGGTTGCTATTTTTTGCCAGGACTCGGTTCTTAAATGGCGTTTGTGTTCTCTTCTGTGACTCCAACCCAAGTCGAGCCCTTTGTTCCACTTTTGGTGGGCTTCTCCACAGAAGCCTCCAAAAGTGGTGCCACTCTGTCTGGGTACCACAGGGGGTGTGGGAGGGGGTTTAGGCACCCTGGACTGAGTTACCTTGGTAACTCAAGTCGCACTCTTGTGTGATTGGCCCAAGTGATGAGCCGGCCAGCTCACCACTTAGCATGTTTGATTGACAGCTGGGCTGAGTGAATGGGGGTGTGCTGCAAAAAAGCAGAGCTTTGGGGACTGGAACTTTATAAGTTGCCACAGGACCTGAGAATCCGACAAGGGAGAAGCTGAGCCGACCTGCTACGACGACACCACCGGTGGAGCCCTGCGGAACCGACTCGCCACTTCCTGACGACAGAGAAGATCTCCCTGCTGGAGAGTCTTCTTCCCCTGACTGGTGGGCACAACCAGTTTACATTCTTTTCCTCGCATCCCAGGACGTCTTGTGGTCGAATTGCCCGTGCCAAGCACCCCGGCAACTGGATAGCCACTTATCTCTGGACCGCAAATAAAAGGACCGCTCCTTTTAACTGAGAACTCCGCGGCTGGTTTCTTCCCTGGCAGTGCAACGGACTCCTGTCTTCCTCCCCGACGAGATCCTCTCTTCCCCCGGACGAAGCACTGACTTGCATCCGCTGCCAGGAACAACTGCCCCCGATGGAGTATTCTCACCACTTTAAGATACCGTGTCCGCCAGGCATCCCTTTCTAAAGATTGCTACAAGGTAATAATAATCCCTTAACCTTCTGGAATGGGCTGGCCGCCTTGACCATCTAAACTGGTCCCTTTCTTTTGGTCCAACTCCTTCTAAACCTCTTCGAGACTTTTGTGCACTTTTCAACCGTGTGACCTTGGACACATTTCGTTCTGATCCTCTTAAAGTGGATCCGGCTTTCTGAACTCTAACTTTACGGTTTGATTCTGCCTCCCTCTCTTGCTGTGTTCTTGTGAAAGTGTTGGGATCTGTTTCAATTTATACTCTGCCTTTCTCTCCCTTTTTAAACGAATTATTAGAGTGCCATCTGCGTTAAGCGCTCACCATTGTCTGAAAATAAGTGGGGCTTTACTTAAGACTTGTCTAATATTCTTTTAAGGGAGTGTATACCATTTAGTGACCATGTTTTTTAACTGCTTAATATTAGTGCCTGTGTGTTTTATTAGATGTGGTTTTAAATAAATAATTATATCTCTTTTACACCAAGCTCTGGTCAGTGTTTGCTTGTTCTACTGTGTTCTTTTGACCTATTGTGAATACTCTGTATACTGCCTAACTCTTCTTGAGGGAAGTATGTCTGCTCAGCCACAGCTACCAAGTGAATCTGTGTGGTACAGACTGCTACCAAGTGGGTTTACTGCCAAACACCTGCAGCCTTAAATCTTTTGCAGTGGTCCCAGAGGGAACTGCACAGGTTTCTGCCTAACAATCTGCAAGTCCAACACTGACCCTGCTCTCACTCCCCAGGCACCCGGAAATCCCCCTCTTACCCATTGAAACCCTCCTGGTAACACCCCTTGATAGTGAGGTTGGTACCCACCTGTACACTCATTCTCTCCTCCCCTCCCGGGTGCTGCAGGCATGCCCGCCAGAATCACCCCAAGTTCTGCCGGGCCTTCAGTCTGCACTGCTGCCACGGCCACCTCCAATGTGACCTAAGCTAACTTCTTTTGGACTAGTGTCACTTCCTCTACTTACGCTTGCAGCGCAGTTTCCTTCTCCTTTTCTTTTAACAGTTTGAAATGGTGGCTAATAATAGACTGATTGTCCGCCCAACCCTTTGTCTCTATCCCCACTATCTTGTCAAGTGCCTTCTGTACTTCTTTCGGGAGCCCTCTTAACCACAAAATAAAAGGAATCTCTCGATCCCATGAATCCTCCGTCTCAAGCCTGCCACATTTCTTGTATATGTGATATGCATTGGGCTGGATCCTCGATGTCATGCATTTTTCGTTGCATAATTGTCCCAGACTTGCAATAGTCACTATGGTTCTGTTTCAGACTCTCTGAATAGGTGCAAGTTCCAGACTCGCAAAGTCAGAATTGTTTTTTATCTTTGGACTTCAAATGAGTGCGGGTCCCAGACTAGCACTTGGTTCCCTGGGTCCCAGAACCCCTTTCTGTGGCCCCTGCCTTCGCCCCTTTTTCCCCCCGGACCTCCTGTACCACTTGGGTAACCCGCATTCCCATTTGCTTCCAACTAAAAGGTGCCAGCATTTCCCGAGCACCAACAGCTTCTCTGGAGGCTTCGGTCACTTTCGGGCCTCGTTGCAGCCAGCAGCAGCTTCCCCGACATCAGCTTCTTCGTGTCGGTGTGTCCTCTCTGCTGGGCCCTTCGCAGGAACTCAGGAGGCCTAGAGGTTCCTGACTGCAACAATGCGAGCAGTCCTGGGGAGAAGGGACAACATCCTCAGATTCGTCACAGAAGCCTACCCTCAACTTTGATGGGTTCAGTATCTGCTTTCTTAATGATGTACAAAGCAGCACACGCTTTTTTGGAGACCTGTTTTTTGATACTAAAAGCTTGGTACTTTTTTATTCTGGTGGCAACCTGCTCAGCGTGAGTTCTGCTTGTGGATCGAGCACGTTTGGTGCCTAGTTTGGGTGTGTCTCAGTGGCTAGTTGACCTTTTTTGTTTGCAGATGTTTTATTGTGAAGCTTCTTTAGATGGTTTAAGTGATGCATGTATGCTAGCTGCCTTAGTCGCCTTAGGCACTACGTTGTTTGTTTTTTCATCTGCAGTCTTCTTATGCCATGGTGTGGATGAGGGGTCAGTTGTCAATGAGCCCTTTGAAGATGGGGGTCAGCTGTGAAGTACGTACTGAATTACTTTGCTTTTGGGAGTTTGAGGAGACTATCTCTGAGTCTGATGCAATCCCCTCCTCCAGCGACTTGACTTCAATCAATGGCATCTTCAGAGATTAAGGGACTTTGCGGTCTCCATATTATATTCTGCCCACTGCTGTTCTCTCCTAGCCACACACAGCATCCACAAATACACAGACGACACACAGCTATACCTCAACCTCGACTCCATCCAGAACATCCACCGACTCAAAACCTACCTCTCGCTGATCCAGTCTTGGATGTCCAGTGCATACCCAAAGATCAACCGCTCCAAGACTGAATTCCTACTCCTCACCAAAACACTGAACACCTAAACATACAGATCTGGCTAATAACCATGAACCCTGAAGGCTTCACCCCCGAGCTCACCTCCTGCGCCAAGTCCTAATGTGCAGTGCTTCCTAAAACCCTTTGCTAACATCCGATTCCAAGATTGAAAAGTTAAATCTTACTGTTTTTCTTTGTGCTAAAAAGTCAAATCTTTCTGTTTTTGCTTTGTGCTAAAAAGTAAAATTTTGCTGCCCATTGCTAAAGTCTTTGTATTTTGCTTGTATACTGTTTCTTCTCTGTAACTTGCCAGCCCAGTGACCTCACCACTCTTTTTTGTCCCACACCTACCTGCCTTAGCTCCCCCCAGTATCTCCTTCCTCTCCTTCCGCCCCAATGTCGCTTTCTGTTTCTCCTATCTTTTCAAACTGCTTCTCCATTCACTATCCTTCCCTTCTCACCAAGTCTGGTAGGAAGAAGTTAAAAAAGGATATCTTGGCCTCTAACCCTGGGATTCCTATCGCCGACACCTACTCCAATGCTTCCGCCAGACAGACCCTCACCGACATACTCTTTGTCGTTCCTTCGCCAGATCTATGGACTCCTCATATGGTCTCTGTGCTCTGCCCTATCTCTTCCTCTCCCGTTAATGGTGGCTCTCGCTGGGAACTTCCTTCGACTCCTCTAAAGTCATCATTAATGTCTACCTAAATGGCACTGTCATGGTCCAAGGCCCTCAGGCCAATCTCCTCGTCTTTGATAGGCGCTTCCCTCGCCTCTTCAATTTCCTCTAATCTCCTGCTGGCCCTCCTCTCCCCCCTTGGCTACCCTGCCTTCTCGCTCCTCCCCCTCCTCCTCTGCCCCTCCTAGGGCTCTTTCTCCTCCGCAGGGCATATCTCTGATCTGTACCCCTCCCCGGAAGGTCTTTAAGGCTGGCAACTATCTTCATATTGACACTCTCAACTCTTGCTCTGCTGTCAAACACTCCTCTGACATCTGCCACCTCCTTGAAGAACTAGACCTTGATGTCCTTGGTCTTACTGAGGCATGGTTCACGGCCAGCTCTGTCACGAGCTTTGACACTCTCCTCCCTAATGGCTACAAGATCCTCTCAGCACCCAGATCCTCCCAGTCCAGGGGGGGGATAGCTCTGATCTTTCCTGAGTGGATTCCTGCCTCTATCATTCCCACTCGGACCTACTCCTCTTTTGAATGACTTGCCTGTAGGCTTTCTCTCTCGCCTACCCATTCTCTTACTGTGGTTACCATCTACCGGCCTCCTGGTCAAATCACCTAATTTTGCTATGAGTGGGCAGACCTTTCCTCCTCCCTCCTGGCCTCTACCTCTCAACTCCTCCTCCTCGGTGACCTCAATATACATTTAGACTCTCCTTGCTCCTCTGAACTCTTCCGTGACCTCTGCGACTCCCTCTCCCTGTCCATCCTCCCCTCATCTCATCTCTCCCTCTCCCCCCCGCCCCAAGCCAAGCTTACCCCAACACTCCCACCTACCTTCTCGGACATCTGGCCCATGAAGCATGTGTCAGTTGAGGCTTTTGCTGCCACTTTCTCCCCCCCCTCCACCTTTGGCTGTCTCACATCCTGACACAGCCCTGTCTCTGCTCTACTCTTCAATTTCTGGTACACTTGATGCTCTTGCCCGGTTTATAGTCATTAAATCGAATGTAAAAATGTTGAAAGTCATAATGTCTAAAAAATAAAGTCGAAAAAGAAAATGTCGAATTTCTTTTTTTGGTTGCTTTTTTTCGAAATGGGGGGTGGGGGGTTAGTCCCCCAAAACCCCTTTTTTGTATTTTTTTTGTTTTACCAATTTTTTTCTACCACCGGAACCCAAAAAAAACATGTAAATAAAAAAATAAAAAATTCGACATTTTTGTTTGACATTTTTTCGACATTATTGTAATTCAAATTTTATTTCTTCGATATTATGACTGCACACCCTCTTGCCCCTGTCATGAGGATCCGTTTGAAGTGCAAAGCAAAGTGCAATTCCTGGTATGACTCTGACCTAGCTACACTTAAACGTAAGTATAGGGCAGTTCAGAGGACTTCCTGTTCATCCTCTGACAAACTGGCCTGTCGCCTGCTACAAAGGCAATAACGACTCTCTGTCCTCACCAAGAAGAGAGTCCACATTCAAGCTCGTGTCCCTGCGGCATCTAACAACGCGGCCAAACTCTTTAAAATCTGCAAGGAGCTGGCCAACCCTGCTGCAGTCTCTACCCCTCCTGTTGCCACACAGGTTCTTTGCAATGCCCTTGCCTCTCACTTCATTTAAAAAACCCAGGACATCCTGTCCACCCTCTCCATCCACACCCCCCTCTCCCCTCTCCATCTGTTCTTGCTGACCGTCCTTTAGACATCCTCGACCATCCTTCTCATCATTTTCTCTTTTCTCCCATGACGTGGTCGCTAGACAAGTCCGATCTATGAAAGCCTCATCAAAACAGATTCATCTCTGTTCCTCTAAAACCATCAAGGACCACATTGACACCCTCGCTCCAGCCCTTGCTGATTTTTGCAACTACTCCTTTGCCTCGGGATCCTTCCCCTACCCTCTGAAGCACTCCTTTGTGCATCCTCTTCAAGAAACCCACAGCTGATCCTTCTTGTCCAGCTAACTATCGACCTATTTCCATTACTCCCTTTCTGGGCAAAACTCCTGGGAAAGTTGGCCATCTCTCAGCTTAACCTTCATTCCAATTCTGTTGGCTGTCTCTACGACCACCAGTCTGGCTTCAGAGCTGCCAGAAGCACGAAAACTGCTCTCCTGAACAACTGTGAATATCTGCTCTCCAACCTTGACTAACATTCCCTCTGTCCTCATCCTCCTCGATCTCTCTTCTGCCTTCGATACGGTGAACCATACCATCCTGCTCAACCGTCTTAGTGAAAACCTGGGTATCACTGATCAGGCTCTGGCCTGGCTGACCTCTTTCCTCTCAGATCAACCCTCCCAGGTCCAACTTGGGTCCTTCCTTTCATCTATCTTCCTCTCTACCTGTGGTGTTCCCCAGGGGACTAACCTCTTGCCCTGGCTTTTCAACCAATACCTGGCAACTCTCACCCACTGCATTGCCACTTTCTGCTCAAATTTCCAGTGCTATGCTGACGACACTCAACTCATTTTCAGGCTGCCCTCTGTCACCGCCTCCATTTATTTATTTATTTTAATTCTTATAACGCGCCGCATGCCTGTAGGCCTCAGGGCGCACAAAAAACGAAGACAGACAGGACAACAAGAGAGAGCAAGCAGGATCAGAAAGGGGTCATAAGGATTACTACATGTTAAAAAAGGTAGGTTTTTATTGCTTTTTTAAATAGGAGGTAGATTTTGATTTATAATAATAATACATTTATTGTGAATTAGTTCATATTGAACTTTAGACAAACCATACAAATACATATAACTAATACATACATACATACTTAACGCATACATACTTACAATCAGAACATTAAATATAACACTTATATAAAAATTATATAAAATTATTTAAAATATATCTTTCATATGAATACATAAATACGATCACGATACATATCCAGGTATCAATCATAGTCATCGTACTTGTAATCATATACATACTCATAATTGTAATTGTAATCGTAAGGGGCCATGCCACAAGGTTCCAATTTAGGAGCAAGTTCCGTGAGGCCCCCTCATAATGCCGATGTAACCGGCTGATTTTGGAAAAAGCTTTCAACTTTAACCCAAACCCTGTAGAGGGCCAACTGAGTCCTAATTGAGTCCGAGTTTAAACAATAATCCCAGAAGGCCTCTCCCTTAATAGTCTCGTAATTGTTTACCAGTTTTCCCAATAGGCACATATACAACGGACCCAGACGAGGGCACAAGGTCAGGACGTGTCTAGTAGTTCTTCCTTCTCACAAATACGGCAACACCTATCCTTTGATGGAATGCCCAACTGTGGCCCAGTGACCGCTAACACCTGAAGCTGGTTCGTCCGCAGCCTTAGCATGAATTGACGCACCTCAGGATCTGGACATAATAACACATATTGTTGAGGCTTTCTATATCTATGTATTACATGCGTTACCGCTTCATACCCCTTCAAAGTAGCCAGGTGGATGTAGTTCTGAGTCCAATCCCATCTGCTCATTTTTTGTATAAAAGATTTTTTTTGGTGGATAAATGTCATTAACCGCTTCTTATCGTGGGACCAGTCTATAGCAGCAAAGAGAGACTCATTTAACTGTTTATAACTGTTCCCTTGAGGTGACTTTTCTTTATTGAGGTTAGCACCAACCAAGCTGAGCAGTTTACACGGTGGGGAGGATATAGCTTTCAGATAAAACACACCTCGGGCTCGCAATGCCATACCTTTCAATGATGTTAAACCCAGTTCTAGCCTAAGGTACTGAACTGAACACGCCTGGCCCATGCCCAGTACCGCACGCCAATACTCCCCCTCTATTATATTAAGCCAGTTCAGATCTTGTATGGCGAGTGCCTCCAGGGCATACAATATTGCGGGGACAAAACACTGTTGGTAAAGTCTAATGATCCCCGCAATGCTAAACCCTGCTGTTCCTTTGGCAAATTGACATGCCTGCAATATAAGAAGTTTTGCCCGTCTCTTTTTTTGCGTGATAATCAAATTATAATTGGGTTGAGCATCAAATTCTAATCCCAAATATGTGTATGAATGTTCAATGCTTATTCTACCCAGGTTTGTCCCGACCCCTGAACGACTTGGGCCACTTTTAGCTAATGCCAGTATCTTTGTTTTCCTTAAATTAATGGAAAGCCCCAATTGCTTCGAATATAGGGAGAGTTCCTCGAGCATGCTCTTTATTCCAGACAACGTAAGATCAAACAATATTAAGTCGTCTGCGTAGAGCATGCCTATAATAGGGGTATCCCCCAATTTTAGGGGGCAATTAGCTTTAGCGGCCATACGGGGTAACAAATCGGCTATGTACAAATTATAACACATGGGTGCACCAGTGCAGCCCTTTTTAACTCCCATATTAATAGCAATTGGATCGGTGACCGCTCCCTCGTTGTTAAGTCTGACCCTAGATCTATTATTACTATGTAAGCTCGACAATACATGTAATATCCAACCTGGACACTTTAAATCTCGTAATTTGTCCCATAAGATCTGCCTCTTAACTTGGTCGAATGCGCTACAGAAATCAACAAAAATTATGTACAAGGTGGTATTTTTGTTGCTCAAGGTGTTATTAATCAAAGAGTCTAGGACCCTGATGTTATGTGCGGTCCCAGAACCCGGTCTAAATCCCGTCTCTGCATAATGCAAGATGTTATTCGTTGTAACCCAAGTTTCAAGTTCCTTAAGGACAAGTGTCATAAAAATGTTACTAGTTACGTGGGGCATAGAGAGGAGACGGTAATTACCAGCGTCATATCGATCTCCCTTTTTATGTACTGGTATAAGTACTGACCCTCTCCATGAGGACGGAATCACTGCCAACCTACAGATACGTGAAAAAAGAGTCAGTAATACATGTGCCCAGTTATCCGGGTCGCCTTTCAGTACAACATTTGCCAACCCGTTCGGACCCAGGGCTTTAGAGGCCTTAAGTGATACAATAACCTGCTTTATCGCCTTATGGCTTAAGGGCAAGGGCCAAGGGTTTGTGCTTTGTATAGTGGCTGGAGCGGGGATATTTGCATCAAAGAACGTATGCTTAATATGGGCTACCCACTCTTCCTTACCAATGGGGTTCACTATTCTTAGACCCTGATCCCCTCCAGATTTGTTGTAGCCCTGCAGGCAGAGCATTCCAAAGTAGAGGGCCCTGAACGTCAAGCGTGCTATCTCCAAATTTTGCGGTCTTAAATCTGGGGGAAGCAAGGACTGTGGCAGAGGATGAACGAAGATTTCTTCCATTGCTCTTGATGTTAATGCGTTCAGATAAGTAGATGGGACGGCTGAAAGAGAGGCATTTATGTGTTGTACGGAGCATTTTATGTGTAATGCGATGTTTGACTGGTAGCCAATGAAGCTTCTTCCTGAAGATGGAGATATGGGAGCAACGAGATTGAGTGAAGATGGTCCGCACGGCATTGTTCTGGGCCACTTGTAAGAATTGGATATTTGCGGCAGTAGTACCAGACAATAGGCTATTGCAATAGTCCAGTCTGGAGTTTATCAACGCTGTGGATAGAAGAGCACAGTTTTCGGCTGATAGAAATGGACGGATGTAATTGATTTGCTTATTTATCAGTCCGCACCTCGAACTGATGTAAGACAAATGCGGCTTCATGGATAATTCGTCGTCTAAGACAACTCCCAGAGTTTTACCTTCCTCTGGACTGTAATGATGTTGCCTGCAATAAGGAAGTTGGATTAATCAGTATCTAGTTTGCTCTGGGTGTTCTTGGAGGATACTATCATTAGTTCGGTTTTATTGTTGTTTAAGGCTAGAGAGTTACACGCCATCCAGTCCTGGATGGCTTTATAGATGTTATTGATGGCCTCACATCATTTCTGTACTGACCACTAAGCGGTATGACCACCCGTGTGTCATCTGCATAGTTGGTATACTGAACACCAAGTTTGTTTAAGAGGTCCAGGAGATGGCGAATGTACAAACTAAAAAGCAGTGGCGACAGGCAGGAGCCTTGTGGGACACCACAGGTTTGAGAGATAGGAGTGGAATGGTGACTCCATACACAACCCCTAACCTTGCGAGGGCCCAGAAAGGAGGCGATCCACTCCGAGCCTTGTCACTAGTAAGCTGTGATCTACCAGATCAAAGGCTGCAGAGAGGTCAAGAGCATCAGAAGCACAGCTTGATTCTTGTCAGCAATGCTCGCCAGTGTGGACTTAAGGTCGAGCATGGCTGTTTCATACCATGCCGAGCCTTATATCCTGACTGTCGAGTGTCGAGGATCTTGTGTTCTTCAACATGAGCCTGAAGTTGTTTGTAGGCCAGTTTGTCTAGTATCTTCAGTATAAAAGGCACACTCTCCCTCTCTCATCTCTGATTGCCTAACTGCCATTCAAGGTTGTTGTGCCGCCAATGATCGTTGTCTGAATGCCAGCAAGACGGAGATCCCCCTCATCGGCACACCTTCACCATCCTTTCCCCTCACTCTTTGGCCAGCCTCCATTGGCCCTCCTCCTACCCCTACCTGCGAGGCTAAGAACCTCTGGGTCATCTTTGACTCCACCCTTTCCTTCTCTAAAAAGTCAAACTTCCTTCTGCACCTCCTCAGAGGTACTCTGCCTTTCCTCTCCTTCCCCCAGAAGCTCATGGTATCCCAAGCTCTGGTTCTCTCTAGCTTAGACTATTGTAATAGCCTCTTTCTAAATCTATCTGCCTCTACTCTCCGCCCTCTGCACCTAATCCAGAACAGGACTGCGAGACTTGTCCTTGGCCTCAAGCCCTGGGATCGTATCTCTCCAGCTCTGAAATCTCTCTGCTCTGAAATCTCTCCATTGGCTCCCAGTAAATGCAAGTATTAAATTCAAAACCCTCTGCATTGTCCACACGGCCTTCTGGGGCCTGGGTCCAGAATACCTTACGCTATCCCTGCGCAAATACCTCCCCTCTCGAGCTCTTCGTTCCTTTACCTCCAACTCTCTCAGTGTCAGTCGTTTTTCAAAGAAACAAGCTGGCGGTAGATCTCCGTCTTCGGTTGGGGCCTCCCTCTGGAACAGCCTCCCTGCCACTCTAAAACTTGAGGAGAAACATCTCTGGTTCTGGAAGCACCTCAAGACCTTCCTCTTTTCTTCTGCCTTCGCTCCCCCTCTCCCCTGCTGATCTGTTCTCTCTTGGCATGGTGCACCTGGCCGCCCTCTGTACCTGCTCACCCTGCCACCTCCCGCACTGCCTTCGGGCCACCCCTTGCACTGGGGTCTGTCTCTGTACCCATACAACCCCCCCTTTTTCTTCCTGCACTTATCAGACCTACCCTGTCTGCTGCCTTAACCCTAGCATTTGCAAATTGCTGGCTGCAATACCACAGTGTATTGCCTTTATTTATTTATTGTTATTTATCTGTTTCTTCTCTGCTTTGCACTTTCTACTTCTCCCCCTTCCATCCACTTTTCCCTTCCCCCTCTCCCATACACTTGTGCTTTCTCAATGTCACTGGGCCTAGTAAGATCGCTGTTTTGTTCTCCCCTGTTCCCCTCCCTTGCCTTGTCGCGCTCTGAAACACTTGTGTATGAGCGCGATAGAAATAAAATATCAATATCAAGTCCCTCAGGTTCCACATCCACAAACACCTCTACTTTAAGACAAACATAGCTAAGAAACCTCAGACAGTTTGGTATTAGCTCTCCCTCCTGTGGATAGTCAAGCCCTTCCGTTCTCAGGACAGTTTTAGATCCACCGTTCAAGTAATGGTCCTATCCCACTTGGATGGGGGTAATGCCCTCCTCGAAGACCTCCTTTCGTCCTCCCTTGTGCCCCTGAAAAGTGTCCTACATGCGGCTGCACGGCTCATCTGAGATCTACGCAGATACAACCATATATCCCCAGTACTGTAAGCAATGTTGGGCACAGGTAGGTAGATTCAGAATGAAAATGACTCTGGACAGAAAGTACGGCAAATTGTTGTTACTTCCGGCGATAAACTTCTTCAAAACCAAGGCCATGCCGGCAATGACATATGGAGCCGAGGCGATGTTACAACTTCCAGTCACATTATGGGACAGACACGAGGGCTTATTTTGGCGCAAAGTACTGAAGCTGCCGAACTCGACACCAACAGCAGTCATCAGACGTGAGCTAAGTTTATCATCGATGAAATATGTGATCAAAAGAAACAGTTTTCTGTTTTTGGAAAAAATTTTGAGAACGCCTTGCCCGCAAATGGTGGACATTCTATACAGAGAAATGACAAGTGAAAAGACCCAGATGCTGATGGCCTGGTACAAAAACCAACTCGAACTAGCAGAAAAAAATCGGATGCTCTGAGTGGGACATCGAAAGAATTCCGGACAAGATCAAGGACAGACTGAAAACCCAAGATTGGATTGCAACATTAGATAAGGCAAGTGAATATACATCCTCGTCATATCTGGTATTTAACACCCAAAAAATAGACGAGGTGAGAACCTATCTAAAGAAATCTCCGAACAAACATCTACGAACAATCTTTTTAAGAGCACGTCTGAATGTCCTAAAGACAAACGAAGTCTTGTACTTCCAAAAGCAATCCGAAAACAACATCTGTCGCTACTGTTCAGCGACACAAAGCATCGAGACAGTGCATCACCTTCTTCTGTTCTGCCCAGGAACAGACAATTTAAGAACAGCCCATCTTCGATCCCACAGACTAAAACATCGGACAACAACCGACAAAGTCTGGTGGAAACAAATGATGAGCGGGGATTCTACATCCTTGACAATAGCAACAGCAAAATTCTTGCAGAGCCTGGACCTGGACGGAAAGGCAACAGATCAAAACTTACACAGGGAGGACAAAACCGCCGGAAGACAAAGCCCCTTTCACCCAGCTAACAAAGGAGAAAAACGGACATCACAAAAACAAAATCATGCACCAAGTTTGTAAAAATAGTTAACCACGATTAAACAAAAAAAAAGAAAAAAAAAAAAAGATTGAAAATGCAGCGGGATAACAGGGAGACCAAGAACTGCTAGACATGAAGATCAGGTAAGGAAATGAGAGAACAGGTAAATACCTAGTGAGAACACTTGCCAATTAACTTACAGGAAGCGTGATGCAGGGTGTTGAGCAGGAAATTGGAAAGTAGAGGTGATTAGGCACTGGTCATCTTACCTCTACAATAGCCCCAGGCCGCAGAGCCTGCCCGTTGTTAAGGATCAGCTGATGGGCCATGCACAGACAAATGCAACCGTCCAGTTCATAAAGGCCGGCGGGACTGTTCAACACCTTGGTGATGGTACCCTGCGACATGAACAAAAAGAAGAACTAAATCTTAAATAGGGAGGGAGGCTGGAGACATACTTGAACCGGTTTTATACATCTGAAAAGTGAAACTTTAAGTATTAGAATGTAAAGGGGTTCTGGCTAAAGGCATTGCACAGGACACCATAGCTATAGGCAAAACTGCATTTTATTACCTGAAAACCTGACTGGAATTTCACCAGCAACGTCGATGCGAGTCATCCACTGCCCTGCTGTCTACGAACCCAGCATATATCGCCCAGCAGTAACAAGAGGTCAGGGGTATAAGCACAACCCTTAGTAAACAAGTATCACACCCCCATGTCACAGGTCACCCTTATGGAAACTGAATTTCCTGCTCGTCGTACCACACATTCTAGAGATAACATCCTGACCAGATGTGTAATTCCTCCCAAGAAGCACTGGTTCTAGCCTCCAATGTGGTAACTTCCATTAACATTGCTGAACGTCAATTTTTATTACACAACACCACCCCGGCATCAAATGGAACAGCAGGCAATGGAAGAATTACCCTCATTCTGATGCATGTATCATTATTTAATTTATTTATTGGACATTTTTAAGGCGCCTATACAACAAGAGGTGTTTCAAGACACCAGTCAGGGCATCATTACAAGTTTGCCGGTTTGGAAATAAGGTGCTGGTAATAACGTATACTGGCACTTTTCTAGACCGGCAAACTACAAGTCTGCTGGTAGGGGCTCTGATCTACCAGCAGGCCTGACCCGCCGGTAGATCAAGCCCCTACCAGCAGATAAATGCCTGAATCACTTGCACCATTACTAACAGTGCCAGTGATTTGGGCAACCCCATCCCATGGAGACCTGTCGGACTCCATGGGATGGGGAGTTACTGGCGTCTCCACCGCCCGCTATTTCCCAGTAACACCGGGATATCAGGAGGCGGAGACAGTACTGTAGTTCCCTGTCATCCTGACAGAATTACCGGCGGGATACAGGGGAACTTGTAATGAGCCCCTTGGTGTCCTCTTTCTATCTTCTTACCAAATCCCAGACTATGAATCCCAAAAGCACACGCAGGGTGCAACAGCCTGTGTAGGCCAACATTCAAATTACAAAGTTGCCAATAACTTTCTCTTGAAGAAGCATTTAAAGAGTAAGGCTTACAAAAAGCACGAGAGGTGGCCCACGTGGCTGCCCTACAAATATCAGAGAAAAGGTAATGATTGTGGAAATCTGTGGATGTTACCTTTGCTCTGATGCAATGTGCACATATTCTTTGAGAAACCAAAATGCTCAGAGGGTAACAATGAGGACCGCAATCCACGAAACAAAAGGTTCCTTTAGTAGATGTCTTACCTGGAGTTATACTACCGTTTGTTAAAAAAACAAGGATTGGAAAATCTGCTGGTTTTGAGATTAAATTTCAGATCTCAACTAACATTTACGTTATGTAAGTTTACTTCAGTCAAAGAAACCGTGAAATGTACAACGTTGAGAAAAGGTTTGTGAATCCCAAAGTTAGTTACCAAACTGGTTTAGCTTAAAATCCTTCTTGAATCATAGCCAGCTATTTCTTAAATATCAAATATGGTGTATATTAACCGATTACATTGTTTGAGACAAAATGATGCATTAATTAATAATTAAACAAACAATGAGTAGTCAGTGCATATGTAAAAACATGTAAAAATAAGTGAAAGCCATGCATTATCAGTTAAATAAATTTGGATTATTAGAATCTGGTTTTTAAGCAATTAGCAAGCTCGACAAATGTAAGTGGGGTAGCTATCACAATCAAAATAAACCTCAATCTAGATGGGGCTTGTTGCAGCAACATTTCTTTTTTGGGGTTAAAGGTCTCTAACCTTCTTGGTCCCCAAAGCCTTTTGCTGGCTTCCATTGTTTTTAAATGTCTTTGCACATTAAGGTAGCCACTGGGTTACGAAGGAATTATTTGAAACCATGTTCCTGGACATTTATTTTGGGCAAAATGTGTCTAGGTAGTGTCAAAATTGTAATTCTGCTTATATTTTGCTAATATGTTCTCATCCTGATTTAATTAAACTGATGTAGACTGGTTTAAAATCCTCCATACTTCCAAATCTACATCCAGTGGCTGTGCGTTTGGCAGTTTTTAGGTCCAACCTGATTGGCTTAAATATAAACCTTTGTGTGCTGCATGGAGTATGATTGGTGGGCTAACTTAGTTTAATCTCTAAGTGAATGTGTCATCTGTTGGATACTGCGTGCATTCCTCAGATCCATCCTCTATTGTTACCTGAAGACAGCCGAAAGGCCTGCTGCTGAAGATCATGGTTTGCCATACTGGATGGACCCGGGTTCCTTTGTTCTTTACACCCTGTGCCTCCTTTCTGATCGAATCATAGAGGGCTCTTACTTTGATTCTTGCTGTCTTCCTAGCTGCTTGGACTTGCTGTCCTTACTGGACTTCTCCTTGCTTGCATTTGTTGAGTCCCTGCTGACACCCTTCTCCGTCAAGTGTCTACATAGAGGGAACCGCCTGGTCTTCCTGGCTTGAAAATCAGAATTGCTTGCTACTTCCCGGCTTCCAACTCCTCCAGGGGATATCTTGTATTGCATCTGGCCTTTGCCTCTGTAATGAAACTATTTTACTGCTGGCTGGCTGTACCCTCCTGCTCCCTGGGCTGAACCGTGACCCTTGCCAGGTTATTCTGTGTTCCGGTCACTGGTGTTTTGGCTTCTACCTTGTGGGTGATCTCTCTTGGGGTCTTCGTTGTTTGTATGTATGTATTTGTATGTACTTAATTTTTGTAGAGCGCCGGTAGCGCACGGGCATCAGGGCGCTTAAACATACGCAACAGATACTATGTGACATACGACATTTAAAGGGTCTGCTAACCACCGGAAAGCCTCTAAGAGGCATCGTCACCCGATTTCTCATCTGAAAAGGTGAGTCTTGAGCACCTTCCTAAAGGTGGAGTGATTAGTTTCCAACCTCAGGGGTTCAGGGATGCTGTTCCACAATTTGGGAGCCAGTACATGAAAAGATCTGGCCAGCCCGGTTTTCAGCTTAAACTTGGGCACGATCAATAGGCATTTGCCACCTGATCGTAGATTTCTCCTGGGATTATAGGGTACTACACTCGTTTTCAGGTAGGCGGGCGCTGTGCCATAGAGGCACTTATGAACCAGGCAGAGAGCCTTGAACTTTATCCGTTCTTCTACTCTCAGCCAGTGTAAAGAGAGCCTCTCTTCCGTAACTTGATCTTTCCTCTTCAAATTTTTTACTAACCTGACCGCCTTGTTTTGGATCACCTGACAGCTGGAGAGATCCTTCTTCATCTGGATTCAAGCAGAGTAACCCAAATTTGAGCCCCAACCCCTGCTAGTCAGTTCTCAACTTGACACTCAAACTCACCTGTGCACTGTGACTAATTGAAGGAACTCATTTTCCCCAGGGGGTACCCCCCCCCCCTGTGAGGCTAGGCAGGTGAGCCTGCCCTGCAACAGCCTCGCTAGAGGTTGAGGCAAGTGAGACCCGACCGAGAGAGACTCCCAATTTGGGGACAAGGACTCCCATTCCCATGAGGAACTCTTCGATGCCGGCCAAGTGATGGCTTATATGGACTTACCTAATACACCAGGACGTTATCAGTATCCTGAAGATAAAGTGAACCTATATTATCAACAAGAAACTGAGGATATCCCTTTAAATCAGAGTCTCCAATGGACTGTACTGAGGATGCTGAAAAGGGATGACAAACAACAACAGCCAAGCGTGGTTGTATCAGGATGTTCTTTGGACTGCTTTTCTGTATCAAGGCCTGAACGTTAGCCATCATTGACACAACCAAGAATCTTTAAGAACATTCTAGAGGAGCGTGTCAGTCTATTTTACCAAGAGGTGATGCTGAACCGAAAGTGTGTTGTGCAGAAACACAATGATCCAAAATGTACAAGCATGTCAGGGCTTGAACTGGGCTGCGCGCCATCCCGGCAAGGGGGGGTGTCTGATTAGTAACTTATATGGCAGACCTTCTGAGAACCCTTAATGTGCTGCAGAAGCAAGCATGCACGCCTTGCAATGCAGTTTGCTCCAGAACTTGCAGATCGCACTCCGGCTCCTGATCCTCCTTGTAGTAGTCTCTTGCATTTCTTACCTCTCCTCGCCTACCATTCAGCTCTCAACCAGCTGCCTTATCCTTATCGTACCAGGTACAGTATTTGCTGTTTCTGTGTGTTAAGAAGGATCTCTAGAATCTGGCCTGATGGACAGATTTTAGGAGCCCACCCTAGTTATAGTGAACAAGGGAACTCTGAAAGGTTAGCCAAAACCCAATCAAAGGAAGTGTGGATTGGGAGTCAGAGGTAATCAATGAGTCTACACACTGAAAGACACAATGTGCTTCATTACGGTAACCCTGACGGTGCTACCAGCAGGTTGCCGCTGGACCCGTAAAACATTACCAGCGCCTGACTTCCTGGCGCCACCGGGCTATTAAAAGTCAGTCGCTGGTAATTTTATTAATCCCCATTCCCATAGAGTCCCATAGGACTCTATGGGAGTGGGGACACAGAAGCACCGGAGCTAAAGTAAAGGTGCCGGTGCTTTTGTGGTGGCTTTGCCTGCCGTGACTGCTGTGCCCGGCAGGGTCAGACCTGTCAGGCACAGTACCTCCTGCAGGCAAACCCGTAGTTGGCCGGGCTGGAAACAAAAGTACCGGTGAGCTTACCGGCACGCTTATTTCCAGACCGGCAAACTCGGCATGAGGGCCAATAATTCTATTTAGACAGGTAGTACAAAAATACTATATTTATTATAGACCCAAAACTGAAAGGAACTCATGGTGGCAATAGTAAAAACAGATCACAGATCACAGTTTAAAGGAACTCATGGTGGCAATAGTAAAAACAGATCACAGATCACAGTTTAAAGATGTGTATTGAACTTTTGAATAGGGTTGGTTAAACGCCTATCTGATCCTAAATCTAACATGGGAGAAAGCTACAACCATCAAATAATAACGCAGTCCTAGTAGAGCCTTGTCAAAATAAAAAGGCCTATAATAATAAACCTATTGCCAATCCTTACTTCTAAATACAAATAGAAGCCAGCAATATTATTTTTACCATGAAGCCTATACAATGCACGGTGATCTGCAAACGTGTATCACTGTGCGCAAATATCTAACTTCGCCTGATAAGGCGCCGGCACTGTTTCACATCGAACTTGCTACTGTAACCAATAACTTTTGTGCAACACCTCAACCAATGCTATGCCCTGCATATTGCCTGCCGCACACCTGTTACTCACTACGGGTTTAATTGTATCATGTAAACTGCCTATTAGTACGCCTTGCCACCTGCATCTAATATCAAGCTTACCTACGGGCCTCTTCCCTCTTACCTAATGCCCACCGCGGAATGCCTATTTCCTCCTTTACTTAAGCATGCATGATTGGCCTCTCAAACACGAGCTACACTATTATTGCAATACTATGTCCAACCTTTATGTCGCCACACTGTTCACCCGACATTCTGTACTGTTTTGCAAATGTTAGATGCTAATTAGCAACTCTGTGATATTTTGAATTTAGCTGATATTTTGCAACTCTGTGCTACTCTGAATTTAGGTGCTAATTTGCAACCCTGTGCTACTTTGAATTTAGGTGCCAATTTGCAACTCTGTGCTACTCTGAATTTAGCTGCTAATTTGCAACCCTGTTCCATTTTGGTGCTCAGGACTCGAACTGTGTGGCGGATTGCTCTCTGCCTCCGCTCCTCCGCAGCCACACTATGTTCACCTGGCTAACACCCATCATGTTCCCCTTCTGCGTCATACTGGACAATGTACCTTGTAGCGCTAACAACTACATAGCCCACAGGAACGGCCTGGCTAAACTCGCTTGTCCTAGACATCACCCCATACCATGCCCCACACACTTCCTACCACGACTCCCCCCCATTGCCACCCACCCACCACCTGCCCTCCACATCACCCACCAACATAGGCCCCCCCCCCGCCACCACCGACACAACAATGAGCCACCTCAGACCCAACACTGTGCCTAACCACACCAAGCCTCTTTCCAGCCTCAAGCCCCCGGGATCTACCCCCTCTCTCTCCTAATCTCACAACCCGCAACAATAGACTAGGCACTAGACTACCTAACACAACCAGCAAGCCCACTGCCAAACTCAACTCCAAAAACTATAAGGAACACAAGGCCCCCAACAAACCCACGCCACCCCCACTAAAAGGAGCACTACTCAATGTCAGATCCCTCGCTGCCCACCCCACTGAAATAGCCGACATCATTCTCACCAATGACCTAGACTTCCTAGCCTTAACAGAAACCTGGCTTCATGAAGCATCCGGACCACACTTATCCTTAGCCATCCCGGATAATTACAGCATCCTCAGAGTCGATAGACCCAACTCTAGGGGAGGATGCGTAGCAATCATCTACAAATCCCCCTTAAACTTCAGATCAGCAGCCTCAGTGTCACTCACTTCCTGCGAACTACTCACTGTCAAGTTACAAACCACCCCTACAAGTACCATCACTCTCCACCTCATATACAGACCCCCAGGCCCTCCTGGGGTCTTCGAAGAAGACATCATATCCCTCATTGCTGAAAACGCCATGCCCTCAGCACAAATCATCATCCTCGGGGACCTCAACCTAGGTTACAGCGACCTCAACGATGCACCTGCCGCATCCTTAGCCAACGCACTAACAGAACTTGGCTTCGTACAACTCATTGTCCACCCCACCCACCAGAAAGGCAGAATCATCGACTGGGTAGCGACCCACAACTGCAACACACTCTGTAAGGACCCCCAACCTCTGACTTGGACGGATCACCACCTCATCCTACTCTAGGTCAACACCAATCAACCTATGCCAAAAAAAAGCCCCTTAGCTCCAGCCTGCCCCACCAGGAACAAACGCAATATTACTGCTGAAGCATTAATACCCTTGATCCTACCCAGCCTCAATGCACTCCCATCCAATGCTGACCTAAATTTACTGGTCGACACATTCAATGATTCCATGGCCAAGGCGATGGACACCATTGCCCCTCTGAAATTGCGCAAAGTCAAACCAAGAGCTCACCTGAACTCCTGGTACACCCCAGAACTTCAACTACTCAGAAAAAAGAAAGCTAAAGCACAACTCACCTGGAAAACCAACCCTACCACTGAAAATAAATCATCTCTCACGACCATGTCTTCCCTATTGAAAAATGAAATAATTTGCACTAAAAAAGAGGCATACAGAATTGATCAGGCTGGATCCTCCACTAAAGAGTTATTTAAAATCCTGAAAGAGTTGGAAAATCCCAATCCACCCGCGGATACCTGGTCAAAAGACAAACCTTGGTGCACCAGTATCCAAAACGCCCTTAACAATAAAATCATAGGACTCCAAACTAAAATCGAGGACAAACGCCTACAACTTTCTAACAATAAAGTCACCAACCTTGGCTCACCTACGCCCAGCAATACCAAATCAGGCTTCACATTCAAGAAAGTAACTATGGTAGAAGTTCAGAAAATCATCTCCTCACTAAAGCCCTCAAACTGCAAAGGAAATAGCTGTCCCGCCCAGATCATAAAGGACGCAGCCAGAGACCTCTCCCCTTTTATCACGAAACTCATCAACCTATCATTCCTCAACAATTCAGTCCCCAGTAATCTAAAACAATCATAGGTTCTTCCACTCCTGAAAAAACAATCCCTCGACCCAGCCATCCCCACCAACTACAGACCCATCACCACAGTTCCCTTCCTATTAAAAATCTTGGACATATTTGCATACCTCCAAATCCAGGAATACCTAGAATCCAACCTACTGCTAGGAATACGCCAATCCAGCTTCAGACCTTAGCACGGAACAGAAACTGCCCTTGTTGACCTCAAAAGTCAAATTGATGAAATTAAAGACAAAGGCAACACCGCTATCCTATTCCTCTTACACCTCTCAGCGGCCTTCGACCTGGTCAACCATAAAATCCTCTGCAGCCACCTAGCCACCGCAGCTCACTTCTCCTCTGCCGCAGTCACACGGATACAATCCTTTCTGGCAAACAGAACCATGCGGGTCTTCTCATCTACAGATGCAGCAGACCTCATCCCCATCTCCTGTGGAGTCCCACAAGGCTCCTGTGTCTCCCCCACTTTGTATAACATATTTACAAAGCCACTATTTGACCAACTGGACCATCTGGGTGTCACCTATACAAACTACGCAGATGACACCCAGATACTCCTTACCGTCACAGGCAACTACCAGACAGGAGTCATCCGGATAAACGAGATATTCTCCATCATTCAGGCATGGATGGCCTCCCATGGCCTCTGCCTGAACGATGAGAAAATAGAGCTTCTCCTTGACCGCTCTCCCAGCAACCTGGCAAAATTTAATCCCAAATACAACAACATCGCTATCGATGGTCACACCATCCCCATAAGTGTAAAAAAGCTTGGTTTCTACCTCGATGCCAACTGCAACCTTTCCAAACAAACTAACATGATTGCCTCAGCTTCTGCTTACACCGGTAAACTCATCAGGGCCAGTAGACCCTTCCCATCTTCCAATAACTGCCGTACCCTTGCAAGAGCCCTCATACAATCCAAACTGGATTACTATAACAGCCTGTACCTAGGTGCCAAACAATCAATAATCAACAAACTACAAATACTTCAAAATAACGCACTACGCGCAGCACTTAACATTCCCAGACAGGAGCACATCTCCACTGCCAGGAAATCCTGCAAATGGCTCTCCATCCGACAAAAAAAATCGACCTGAAAACCATCTGCCTCACATACAAGGTCTTAAACCACTTGGCCCCACCTTATCTCACCAACAAATTCAGCTTGAAACTCGCCACTAGAACCACTAGATCCTCCAATGTCCTATGCTTGTCTGTGCCCAGATTCCTCTTAAAAAGCGCTGGAGGAGCTAGCTTCACAGTACTTGCCTCCCAACTCTGGAACACCTTACCACTCCACATTAAAACTATCGAGTCCTTCCAGATCTTCAGGAAACATGTTATCAGATGGCTCCTAAACAATGAGTAACCCCACCATAGGCTCAAATATATGTAAATTCTGTAAATTGTCATTTTTTGATATCTGTAGTCTCTCCCAATATGGGAGTACCCCGCCATTGCTCAAACATGTCTGTATACCTTGTAAACTGTTGTAATTGGAATCTGCATGCATCACAACTATGTAACCATTTTCTTAAGCGCCCTTCTACCTCTGGGTTTGGAGCGCTATACAAATAAAATAAACAAACAAACAAATAGTGTAGGAAACAATGTTTTTCAAAAGAAAAGTGTTCAAGAAATGATATGTCAGGATATTTAACCCGCTGGCTCCCCTTGCCCACGTTTTCAGCACGGGGCAAGGTGACACACTCGAACTTAGCACATACTTTGGCTTCTCTGGCACGAGGATGCAGTTCAAATCCTCAGCATCAGGGCCTTCTGTGCCAAAGTCTCTTTGCCATTCAACGTCTCTGATTTCCGAGGGCCTGATGTGACAAACATTAAAGTTCCTTTCTTCGGCTCACATTTTCACATACACAAATTTCCAAAATATTCACAGTTTGGTCTCCCTCATTCGGGCTCGGACCATGGATCCCAACAGTTTCAGGGAGCATTTTAATTCTTATGTTGACCCGACGGGACCTATTTTCCATGTCCTCCACCTGGGTTTCCAAGTTACGCGTAGCTACATCCAGCCTCTCAATTGCCACATTGCTAGCCGTTACCTCCCTGTCCAATTCTTGTAGTCCTCTCTACAGGAGATCCGTTCTCTCACCCTGCTGCCGCAACTCCTGTTTTATTTCCCCCATAGCTGCGTTGAGGTCCGCTCGAAGAAGCTGAAATTGGTCCTGGAATGTTTTAGACATGCTACATTGCAGGGTGTGCATCCCCCTTCAGGTCTTCTCGCGACATCATAGCTGTGCCCTCCTCACCCGGTGGTGAGACACTCCTCATCAAACTCTCCCCTGCAGACTTAGCCGGCTCTCTCGTCTCATTCCCCAACCATAGGGAGGGAAGGGTACCTGAAGCTTCTCCCGGGGCCGCCTGGCTCTTCCCACTTTTCCCCTTGAGCTTCATGGCCATCCCCGAGTGGAATCCGGCTTCGTACAACGCGGCCCGTCCTACTCCTGCCCCGCCTTTACCTGGACCACTCTGCGTACTCCTCAAACAGGTATGGCCTTCCCTGTAGCTTTCTCCCCTTCGGGTCACTTCCAGCCACCTAATTACCGCTCTCCTCTGCCTTGTCCTGGGAGAAAAGTCACTCAGTCCCACGTCTGTGCAAATGGACCCCCTCCAGGCGGTGCGGCGCACCCTTGGACAATCCTCCGGTGGTGGTGGTTGGGACACCTGGATCTGGTGGCTGCAGTAACCTCCCGTCTCCCCCTTGGGGCTGCTCTTCTTATGGCGTTCGCCCAGATCCGCTCCCCAGGTTCCCCTCCGACAAAAGTCCTCTTTTCTCTGGAGGCCCTTCTTCCTTGTTCAGCAGGGCAGGCTAATTATCCCCGCTACAGCCAGCCTCAGTTTGTGCCCGGATCTGTGACAGTAGCTGGGTGTAAGGACAATCGCTAGGCTGCCGCCTCCTCCTCAGACCCAGCCCTGGGCCGGGCCTCCGCAAAGTCTTCCCCTGCCGAGTTTGTGCCCCGCTCAGGCACTGCGCTCCGCGCCGCTTCTAGCGCCGAATTCTGTCCCCTTGCCTCTGGCCTGCAGCAGCACGCACCGGCTCCCTCAGCGCCGGCGAAGGATCACCTGGACCTCCCCCCACTGGGGCCACGAGGCGCCGGAGCAATCCTCTGAGCTTCTCCCGTCCCAGTTAAGCTCCTCCCAGTGACAGCGAGCCGGGCCAGGGTACTCTTCTCCCTCCAGGCTCCTAGGGTCAGGTCAGGCCGGTCCGACCGTCGTACCCCCTCTTCGCCGGCTCGATGTGAAGACCTCTCAGGCCAGCTCCTCCGGTCCGACCATCACTCCCGTCTCTGCTCCCTCGGGGGTTTGTTCCGTGTCCGGCACGGTTCCTCCTGCGTCAGCTCCAGTCGCCTCACGGGCTCCACTCGCCTCAGGGAAGCCGCAACTTCCTCAGAGCACGGATCCCGTCGCTGCTCTGACTCCCCGGTGGGGTTATGATGCTGCTTGCGGAGCCAAATAACGCCGCCAATGCTGGATGGTGGGCCTCTTCCAGCTTCAGGGCTTGGGAGCTCCGCGGGTACGTCTACCCACTACGGGCGGCCATCTTGAATCCTGTTTATTCTTCAATTAAACGTTCCCCTCCATCAGTCTCAAAACTTCTTCAGTTCACTTCAGGGCTTCCCTTAACAAAAATGTCTCTTAACAAGATACAAGCTTCCTTCGCCTTGAAATAACATTGACTTTGAATTCTAAAGTGTTCAACAAATCTTGCTTTCTCCCTTCCTCTGGGCTGTCCCTTGCCCAAGCTTTCAACATCAAAGGTTTTCCAAACGTTATGGTATTCTTTTAACTTCACTCCATACCTGGCCACTTTAACTTTCGCAATGTTATCTTCTATTTCCCAGTGTCTGCTGGTATTTGTTGTTATCCTTTTGTCACATGTACAGTTCAATACTCAATATTTCACACTTCTAAGCTCCCCTCGATCGCGTGCAAGCTTTCCTTAAAGTAATTTCGCTCTCAGTAACTCTCAAAAATTCAATAAGTTTCTTTAAGAGACATTCGATTGTGCTATTCAACAGCATGACCACTTTGATACTTTGTATTGCTCTGTGATAGTATTCCACTGAACACGGTTGCTGTGTAACGTGCAACCCTTCCTGATACAGTTTCACTTTAAACACCACATCCAGACTTTTGTTCTTCCTTCTGCGATAATTCACCAGTTGTGCTGTTGCCGCATTCGCTTCTTGTTCTTTTAAAGATTTTCACTTTGTAGTTCATCAAACCTCCCCTAATTCCATATGCCAGTGGAAGGGAAGCAGGCCTCTCATCAAGGACTCCCAGTAGGACGTTGTGCATTCAAAGTTACCAGCTGCTTTTTTAATTTTTTTAGGAACACGAAACGTTCACCTGGCTTTCTCAGAGCCTCTCAACAGCTTTCACAGCTTCTTGGTTTCTCTTGTCCCATTCTGGTATTCGCAGCAGCTCTCTCAATCCCGTTCCTTCTTGCCTCCAGCCTTGCTCAGAGTGTGGTCTTGTGCTCCTCCTTTTAACTTAGGTGGGAGATGCAATAAAGGGTCAGGTGTGTACGATTACAATTGGGTGCATGATCCGGCCTGGTCTCCTTAGCGGGACAAGATGAGGGTGGTTGGTGGTAGTCTTTCCTCAGTGTCGTAAGGTGTTTTATATGGGTAATCTTTACTACTCCCAGTCTCTTCTTCTTAACAGTACTATGTAAAAATGGGGGGGGGAAGAGGTTGTGTGTTTGGAAATGTCCCAAAATGGCAGAGGGTTTGTGCGATTGTGGGTAACTGCATGAAGAACAAGTTACTTATCCCTGATAATGTTCTTTCGGCTGGATGTTCCTCCCACGTATTGCTCATCTATGATATCTCCAATACCCAGCGCCAGCTGCTTCGGAAAACATTTTTGTGGCAGAGGGTGCTGTGCGTCGAGGGGTCAACTCGATGTCCCTCGGGGGCCTCTGTCTCAATGGTGACGTCATTGAAGGTATATATGTAACGCTCCCCACATACTCCTCATCTATGATAGACTCCCAAAGCAGTATTAGTTTTGGCGGCGGGAATACAAATTTTGTCATCAAGGGTTTGATTGTTTGTTTGTTTTATTATTTATAATGCGCATCAGACCCGGGGTATCAGGGTGCAGCAGTTACAAGAAGATGCAAAGCTTAGTTACAGAGAATCATGGTATAAGATACCTTAGTTACAAAGCATTACTTATAGAAAAGGGTATATCCAGGTATTTACAGATAATACAGGATAAGCACAGACATTTACAAATATTACAGGCAATATATACAGAGTTATGGTTACCATCGTGGGAGTAGTCGGTAATTAATCAGGAGGAGAGATACATTTCTTACAAATGCAGATAATGCTGATATTTACGATTAGCAGATGAGCATTGCTAGTTGCCATGCAGGATTCTATAACGTGTGGTTAGTGGTCAGTGGATTTCAGCCACAAAATAGTATTAGTTCTAAAGTTTTGGTAAGATTGGTCTATTCTCAGTGTAGGAGGCAAGGAGTTCATTCTTGGCGGCTTTAACGGGGAAACGGTTACCTCCAATCATGGATAGTTTGAATCTAGGGATAGACAGGCGATCCCTGTTCGCTATTCTGATTGGTCTTAGGGAAGTTTGTTTGTGGAATCTCTCAGAGAGGAAGATAGGGGCAACTTTATTAGGAGATTTATGGGTGAGTGATAAAGTTTTTAGAATGATTTTGTTGTTAGTCCGGAGCCAGTTGTTCTGACGACTGCTCTCGGAGATGTGGACTCTTCTGGAAATGCCTAATGCCGCTCTAAGGGCATTATTTTGTAGGGTTTGGATTCTTCTGATGGTGGATTTATTAAAACCTAAATAAAGGGCATTACAATAATCCAGGCAGGACAGGATGAGGGCTCTGGCCAGGATGGTGCAGCTGCTGTTAGAAAGAAATGGCTTACCGGTTCCAATGGGTTTACACGTATAGGCCGTAGTGGACGCTAGCGAGTTAACCTGTTTGGCAAAGGAGAGAGTAGAGCCTAGATAAAAAACCTAGTTTTTTTACCTTAATGATGTTGCCGTCAATTATGAATGAAGAATAGTCAGGTCCTAGTTTTTTTTAAGTTAGTAGCGGTACCCAAGATGATGAGTTCTGTTTTATCATCATTCAGACATAGACCATGCATGACCATCAATGCCCGAATGATGATGTAGACTCTGTTCACCAAGGCCAAATCCTTGTCATAATCCCCCTGAAAGTGGGAGGAGGATCTGAGCATCATCTGCATAGTTAGTGTAGGTGATAACGAGATGGTCCAGATCATCAAAAAGGGGTAAAAATATTGTACAGTGTGGGCGAGACATAGGACCCCTGTGGCACGCCACAGGTGATGGGGTCTGCCGCTGCGAAGGGCGAGAAGACCCTCTTGTATCTGCCACTTAGAGAAGATCTAATCCAGGTTATGGAGAAGTGTGCTGCTGTGTCAAGATGGTTACATAAAGTTGTGTGATCCACCAAATCGAACGCAGCTGAGAGGTCCAGAATTTACCACTGTCTCCAAGCTCATCGACTTGGGTCTTGAGATCGATGAGGGCAGTCTCCGTTCGATGTTGTGGACGGAAGCCTGATTGTCTGGCTCGTAGCAGGTGGTGTAGTACCAAATATTTTTGTATTTGCATATAGGCCAACTTGTCTAAAAATTTTAGAAGAAAGGGCACTGTTGTTAGTGGGTGTTGATGGATCTAGGGTCGGTTTTTTCAAGAGTGGGAGTACCGATGATTGTTTGAGGTTAGTGGGGATGTTGCCGGTGGTAAAGGACACATTGATAAGCTTGGTTATGAAGGGTGACAGGTCTCGAGCCGCATCCTTGATGAGCTGTGCTGGGCATAGATCACCCTGACAGTTGGATGGTTTGAGAGACAGGATAATTCTTTCCACCTCGAGGATAGATACTTTGGAGGAGTTGAATCGGGTGGGTTGGGCTTCGTCAGTGTTCCCAGTTATTTTAGGTGGTGGTAGGTCTCTTAAGAAAACTTTTTTTTGGGATATTTTATTTTGTAAGGCAGATATTTTATTGGCTAAAGCATGTTGGATGTCTGAGCACCATTTTTTATCTTTAGTACAGGTGTCTGGTATTGCGATGGGAGTCTCTATTTCTTTAAGAATGGTAAATAAGTCTTTCATATTGGACTTAGCTTGGGATATACGAGTGTTGTAGGATGAAGAACTGCTTTCCCAAAGCTTCCATCATGACTTGAGGTGGAATCAAGGCAGTAATGCTTTGTAAAAGTGTGAATCGCAGACCAAGTGGCTGCCTCACAGATTTTTTATTGGAAAACCTCTTTTCAGAGCAGAAGATGCAGCCACGACCCTAGTGGAATGGGCTCTCAAGCCTTCTGGGGATCTTTCCCGACCAGCCTATAGCATTCAGTAATATCTCAAATAATCCATCTGGGCAAGGTTTGTTTGGTTACAGCCTGTCCCAGTCTATGACCAGTGTATCCTATAAAAAGTTGGTCATCTAGACGAAATGTTCACATCCTTGAAATGTAAAAAGTCAGAGCCCTTCTTGAGTCAAGTCTGTGTAGACTCTCCTCTTTCTTGCCAGGATCAGGTGGAGGGTAAAAAGTAGGTAATACTATCTTTTGTCCCAAATGAAAATATGAAATAATCTTAGGTAAGAATGAAGGTTTGACCTTTAGGACGACCTTGTCCTTATAAAATACTGTAAAAGATGGTTTAGAAGATAGTGCCTGCAACTCACTCACCCTACGGGCTGATGTTAGTGCTACTAACAAGATTGTTTTGAATGTTAGTAGTCTTAAGGGACATGAATGGAGTAGTTCAAATGGTGCACACATGAGAAACTTCAAAACAAGATTAAAGTCCCAAACAGGAATCTGAGAAGGAGATGGAGGCAACACATCAGCGAGTCCCTTTAGAAACTATATCACCAAAGGTATTTTAAAATGTGACCATTGCTCAGACGAGCGCTTGAAGATGGAAAGCGCTGCTAAATAACCTTTAAAGGCTCCAACCTGAAACCCCAGATTGGCCAAATGCTGCAGAGAAGATAACACCTACGGTGTTTGCATAGAAATGGATCCACATTCTTATTCCTGCACCAGCTGCAGAATGTATTTCAACGGCAGTGGTACAAAGACTTTGTTGCTAGCTGTTAGGCAGAATCCTGTGCAGTGCAGGGACCACTACACACAATTAAGACTACAGGTGGCAATACAAGTTTTACCTTTGGTACAAACATGTACTATTATGTTAAAGTGGTAGCAGTGGCGGAGCAGCAAGGCGTTTCTCATAAGTACATTTATTTTTATTATAAACACGACACTTCTATTAATTCAAAACCACACGTAAAATATACTACAACCAACTAATTCACTTTTTACGGTATAACTTCAAGGTAAGTACCCTATGTTTTAATGGACCGGTGTTGTGAAACAAAAGACGTTACCGGGAATACATTTGCGATCACTTTTTGACAGTAATGACAGTTCGGTCTCACTAAAGAAACGCGTATCCGCAGCAAGAAATGTTACCGGGGCAAAAACACACTTAGCACCTGAAATACCCAGAGAGAGTTGGGGGCAAAAATCATAGGCAATACTTTTGTCAAGGCAGACAGAATCAGAGAACACTCATGGACAGAAATTCAAGAGTCAATAGGCCGGAGCAAGTGTCGAGTGGAATCGGGTTCCTGTTGTCGAGGATCACACAGTCGGACAGTTCACGATTCAACGTAGCCAGGAGTACTTAGATATTGTCAACAGAGGAAGCAAAAGTTATAAGAAGGAGGGAAGACAAGGGCAAGCCTTGGAGGCGAAGAAAATGGATTCACTCTAATTCCTCAAGCAGAACACAGTACCTCATTCAATGAAGAAGCTGGTGCCACGGCAGTTGTTCCTGGTAGTTTCCTGCAGACCCACAGATCCTGGAGCTTCGATGCGAAGGAGGACGTCTGGAGGAATCTGCACCACACTGGGCTGATGCCGGCAGCAGCGACAGTGAATAAAATGTGAGCTCCTTAAAAACAGCAGAGGCTCTTCAGATGGCTATCCGGACCACTACAGCAGGGTGCAGCGATTTCGACCACGAAGAGGATCCTCTGGCTGAAGAAGGTTAGCTGGTTATCCCCACCAGGCTCAAGGGAAGAAGACTCCGGACTGGATCTTCTCTAGTCATCGAATGGTAGATAGCTTAGAACTGCAGCAGGGCTTCACCGGGACGGGATAGTTGCTGCAGCCGACTTCTTCTCCGCTTCTCTTCGGTTCCTTGTAGTTCCAGTGGCGACTGACTTCTAGCCCAAGAGCCCTGCCTTTTATGCGAAAGTACCCCATTCACACAGCCTGGCTGTCAATACCCTGTGCAGGGGGTGACTACACCCCTCCCTCACATTCAGCCCACCTAGACACCCAGACGCCTAGAGGAGGGCTTGTTGGCAGAAGCCCACCAAAAGACAGTGAACAAATAAGGCAAAACTGGTTTGCCGCGCAAAGTAAAACACAAGAAGGACTTTAACAAAAAGAAATGGCAAATGAACCCGACCGGAGGCAAAAGAAAAAGTATTTGGTCAAGCAGGTTTAAGTTCCAGGCTAATATAATAGCCTAAAACAATACCACGTTTATATAGTATAATCGCGGTAGAAAAGTTAGGGTAGATACCACTGCCAACCAGCCAAGTCTAAATGTTAATAGAGCGAAACAATGCTGTAGGAGGGACAGATAAAAAGGGCTAAGGTTTAACCCTTTCCAGTATTCCATGTAAGATGGGGTGTACTGGATCTGTGGTTAAATGACTAAGTAAAGTTAATGGCAACTTTACCCTTTTCTGGGGGACAGTAGTGAGCCCCAGAAATGGAGTCGGTGGGAAGTCTAAAAGACAACCCTGTGTCAAAGCACTGAAGGTGCTGTGTAACACACAAAAGAAGTGGTGTACTCCAGAGTCCACAATCACAAAAACAGAGGAAATACACATGGCAAAACATGGGTAAGAGTGGGGGAAAAGCCCACACTCTTACCAAGTGGAAAAAAATAACTCCAGAAATCCAGCAAAGCTGCTGAGGGACTCACTAGGTAAGGGAAATTAGCCATTGAATGAGAATTCTCCCCAACACTGGCCTTCTGGCCGAATGCAAAATCTCCATTAAGTCATCTGAGAGGTCCCAATCCTTGTACCTCAGCTTCTCAGAAACCAGGCGTGAAGACTGAGTGTCTTTACCTTTGG
This sequence comes from Ambystoma mexicanum, assembly GCF_040938575.1. Classification (NCBI taxonomy): domain Eukaryota; kingdom Metazoa; phylum Chordata; class Amphibia; order Caudata; family Ambystomatidae; genus Ambystoma; species Ambystoma mexicanum. The sequence goes on along the minus strand of NC_090921.1, from coordinate 240,079,690 downwards.
ATGGAGAACCCAACACTCCTCTTGCGCGGTCCTCCCTTTGTGGAAGATGTATTGGCGGGTTTAAGGACATGACCAGAAGGTCCGAGTACCACGTTCTCCTGGCCCAATCCGGTGCAATTAGGATAATGGATTTCCCGAACTTCCTCAACCTCCTGATCACGTGATGAATGACGGAGACTGGAGGAAATGCATACAGGAGTGGAAAACTCCCAGTCAACCACGAATACGCCTCCTAGAGCTGCTCTTGGGGGAAATTCCCTGGAGCTTTACAGTTCGCACTTTCGGTTCACACTGGTCGTGAACAGATCCACTTGAGGGGTTCCTCAAAGGGTGAAGATCTATTGAAGGACTTCCTGAGCTAGTTCCCAATCGTGGGAGACTGTGCTCTGCCTGCTCAGAGCATCCGTCGCTCTGTTCTCCTCTCCGGCTAGGTGTACTTCCGATAAGGAGATTCCTTCTTGAATTGCTTAGAACCAGAGCTGCATTGCCTCTCTGCACAGTGGTAGTGACCCCTACGCCCCCTCTCTTGTTGAGGTAGTACATGGCCACTCTGTTGTCCGTCATTATCAGGACATTCTTTCCCCATAGAGAGAGGGCAAACGATTGATGTGTAGTTTGGACTCGAATGGAGACCAACAACTGCTGATTTAGAGATCTTTGGCGTGGGCACCCCACCCCGTGAGTGAGGCATTCCGTCACTACCGTTATCTCCGGCCATGGTTGCCAAAAAGGTTCTCCTTTCAGAATGTTGTGCTTGCAGGCCCACCACAGGAGATTCTGTGTGACCCTGTTTGGAACCTGAAGTAGGTCTGACATGTTTCCTGGGAAATTAGACCATTGTGTCCTGAGAGCCCATTAAACGGATCTCATTCTAAGAACGGCCTCTGGCACCAGGAACATGCAGGATGGTGGCCATCTGCGTAATGTGTTGAGCCCTCATCTCAGGTGGCGAGGTCTTTCCCAAGGATGTATTGAGTATAACCCTGATTAATTGGAGCTTTTGAGATGATATCATATGGAACCTCTTGTAATTGAGGGAGAAGCCCAGTCTGTGGAAAGAGTGGTAGGTCACGTTGAAATGATCCAGGACTTGTTCGGGAGAACGCGCCCTGAACAGCCAATCGATGAATCCTCCCTCTCCTGAGACTCGATGCCACCACCACCATCTGTTTGGTGAAAACCATTGAGGCGGAGGTCAGCCCTAATGGCAGAACTCTAAACTGATAATGAGAACCGCCAACTGCGTATCTCAGGTACTTTCTGTGCTTTGAGATGGATTGGCACATGGAAATATGCATCCTGAAGGTCCAATTACACCATCCATTCCTGGAGCTGGAGGGCCTGAAGGATCTGAGTAAGTGATACCATCTTGAACTTGTCCTTCCTGAGGAACTTGTTCAAGTATCTCAAGTTCAAGATGGGTCTCAGTCCTCCGTCCTTCTTGGGGATCAGGAAGTATGGAGAATAGCATCCTTTGTTCCTCTCTGTTACAGGTACTGGCTCTATAGCACCTTTCTCTAGCAGGCACAAAATTTCCTGAAAAAGAAACGGGTGTGGCACCTGTAAAGAATGGCATCCCCGTTGGATGATTCTGAGGTCTCTGAATGAAGGGGAGGCATTAACCTTGGGCTATGATTTCTAATGCCCAAGCATCTGAAGTAATATTGTGCCATTCTTTAAGATGCTGAGACAGTTTGTCTCCCACCGGGGTGTCGTGAGTCAAGAACTCAGAGAGGTTTTGAGGTGGCTGAAGCAGTGGCTGATGGAAAAATGTCGCTGCTTGGGTGGGCTTTGCACCTCTCCCTCGTCCACCACGAGGGAATCTTCTTTGGCCTCTTTGATCAGCCATTTCTCTCGCTCTTCCAACTGAGGAGTAGTAGCGAAAGGATCTACCCCTCCAAGAATGTCCACTGGGGTGAAATAGCAGCACCTAGAGACTTGGCTTCCGCGTTTGAGGTCTGCAACTTCTCAAAACTTTCGTCAGCCTTGCTGCCAAAAAAATGAGACTCATCAAAAGGAATACTAAGGAGTCTAGACTGCACTTCTGCTGCAAATCCAGACTTCCTTAACCGGGCAAACCTGCGTATCATGGTGCTTGCCGCCATGGCTCTGCTGATACTGTCAGCAGAATCCAAACCCGACTGTAGAGACTCACACATGGCCTCTGCCATCTTTTACAATGGCCAAAAAGCCATCTCTTTCTTCACCTTCGGGAATATGTTCAGCCCCCATGGGTGTACAGTCCCATAGTGTGTAGGTGAATTTTGCAAGGGCACATGTAGAGTTGGCGGATTTGAGTGTCATGCTCCAGTCAGAAAAGACGTTCCTTAACCAGGCATCTATATGCTTATCATCCCGATCTGGAGGAATGGTCGGATAAGCAGCTTGCTTGGAGGTAGCGGTTGCTGCTTGCACCACCAGGCTGTCTGGGGTAGGATATTCAGATAAGTAGCTGGGGTCACTACTTGACGGCCTATATTTTATTGTCAAATTTCTATAGACTGCCGGACTTCATTCCGGTACTTCCCAGTTTGCACTTACTCTCTTTTGTAGAGTGACATGAAAAGGTAGGATTGGATCCCTTTGAGGACATTTGTCCAGGATATCCGTGAGGTCATCCTGTTCGAACGGGAGAGCAGGCCTGCTCAATCCCATAAAATCAGTGACTCTGGTGATTGTCTATAAGATGCATCTGCTTGATCATCTGGTTCTGACTTGCCAAAATCCAACTCTGGTGTGGTGTCCACCCCACTGGCTGGCTGTAAATTCTCACGCAGGTCCTGCAACCTAGATTACTCTGATATAAAGCTATCAGGGACATAAGGGGTGTCATATTGTACTTCAAAAGGTGGATCATTACGTCTGAAGGCTCATTGTCTTCATAAATGCATGCAAGTGATTTAAAACAAATCCTTTCTAGGCAATGGTGTGAAAGATTTTTGAATTACTGATAAAGGCGTTGATGGCTTCGATGGTTTCGAGCCAGATGCTGATGGAGTCGTCACCAAAATTGTTTTTTGCATCGATGAAGACGTCTTGGGTGTCGATGGCACTGATGGCGTCAACAGCACCACTGGGGTTGGTGACTTTGACTTGTTTGTGGACTATGTCCGTGATGGAGTTCGATGGCTCGAAGGATTCTTTGATGACTTTTCATCAGGTTGAGGCTTTGATGGCTCTCGATAAGATCTGGCCTTCGTCCCGGGCTTGAGGGCACTCAGGATTTAGCTCAAGCCCTTTCTTTCCCGGCTTCAGAAGGCAGGGTAGAAGCATGGCCTACTTGCTTCAAAGTTTTCTGACTCTCGCACAATGTTACCATTTCCTGCCTGAACAATTCCCATTCAGCCGGAATAGAGGCCTTTGTGGGGCAAGATACATTCCTCTCTGGAGTAGAGTCAGATGAGGAAGACGAAGTAGGTGATTTATGATGACTCTTCTTCTATTTCCTCGACGATAACAAGGAGTGGTGAGAGCCATTCCGTGACCTGGACCTTTTAGTCTTCTTCCGTCGAGGAGAGTCGCCTCTCTCCTCGTCAGAAGATAGTTTTTTCGACTGGGTAGTTGAAGGGGATTTTTTGGGGAGTCTACCTACCGCTAATTTTCCTTTATGCTCCTACAGAGCTTTTCCGGTCATCGACTGATACTTCTGACAGGTCGAGGTCTTGTACTCCACACCAAGACACCACAAGCACACCCGATGTAGGTCCGTCAGCGACATTTTAGCATTGCAGTCTTGGCATTTCTTAAACCCGGTCTTCGGGGTTGTCGAAGACATTCACAATTTCAAAAAAAGTATGAAGCGCACCTTAGTACAGGAAGCGAAAGCTTACTCAGAAAAATGGAACTGAAGCCAACGGTCGCTGCATGTTCTATATATGCCTTCGATGATGTCACCCTCGAGACGGAGACCTTGAGGGACATCGAGTTGACCGCATCGATGCAGAGTGCCATCTGTCAAAAAACTATTCCGAAGCAGCTGAAGCTGGATATTGGAGATATCATAGATGAGGAATACATGGGAGGACAATCGATTCAAAGAGGGATACCATGTCTCGCCATCAGGTGTCTCTGCCCCACTCCCCAAGGACCTCTCACTCAGGTGATCCTCCCGCACTTGTCCATCCCCAGGGTCTGGATCCAAAGGCGATGACCATGCCCTGGCCACCTGAGCAAAGGATCCCTGGGGTTCGGTCAGTGAAACACCTTCTGGTTTTTCACAAAACACACACTAGAAAATGAAAATAAGCAGGTAGTAATATCACACAAACACTCAGTTATAAAACAGATATACCGTCATCTTTAGATTCTTAGAAAGGTGATCCATAACTTAGACAATAAAAAGTAGGTAAGTAGTGATGCAGTAGAATACTCTATTATAAATCCAATCCATATGATGTATGGGGCCTTGAGCCCCAAAGTCACAACGCTTCTTAGGAGAAAAGGCTGTTGTAGGAAGAGTTCTTGTGGTAATGAAATGTTCCAGAAGATAATCAACAATATTGCAGGTAGGTAAAATTATATTCCTATCTTTCAGATACAAGCTTGGAGAGCTGACAATCAAAAAGCGATGGAATAGAATAATCAAAGTTTATTCTAACGTTTATTCTGAGGAGAACAGGGGGAGGTGAAAGCGTTGCAATCACTTACCCCTCTGACTCGATTTTCCCAGATGACCAGATGGGTCGACTGGGGGGCGGGCACTGGAGGTAGGTTTTCCCGCCGTTTTTGTTCCAGTGTAGAATGTTGTGGGTCCAAGTATTTATGTTTCATTACAAGTAAAAGAAGTCAGCACAAGATGTTTAATCCTGCTGTGTGAACTTTGTGTCAAATGTCATATACATAAACTGCACTAAAACTATAATAATTGCTGGCTGTCTATGCAGCACAAAGGTGTGCAGGGGACAGGGGAGATTAGGACACCATTTTCTGTATATTTGTGACAACCTCGTGTCTTTGCCTCTGCTTTCGCCCCACCTCTCCCCTGCGGAGCTGTTCGCACTAGACACCATGCCTCCAGACAGCCTCTGTTCCTCTGTGCCTTTGGTTCCTGTTCATCCTGCCACCCTACTGCACTGCCTCCTGGGCCTCTCACTGCACTGGGGTCTGTATCTATAGCCATACAGCCCCCCCCCCCCACTGTTTCAGACCTACCCTGTCTGCTGTCCTAATCTCAGCACTTGCCATTTGCTGGCTGCACTACCACCTCTGTTGATTTCACTATTTATTTATTTATTTAATTTATTTATTTATTTATTTATTTATTATTCATCTGTTTCTCCTCTACGATGCACTTTCCACTTCTCCCCCTTCCATGCACTTTTCTCCTTCACCTGTCCCATGCACTTGCGCATTCTCAATGTCACTGGGCCTATTAGGATCGTTGTTTTGTTCACCCCTGTTCCCCTCCCTTGCCTTGTCGCGCTCTGAAAAATCTGTGTATGAGCGCAATATAAATAAAATATCATATCATATCAAGGTTGCGTTACCTTGCCCTGCACCCAAATCTGTTTTGGAACTGTACATATGTGCATTAGCATAATCATACTAAGAGTATGTTCTCTGAAAACATACACATTCTTCTGCACTGGAAGCATTTCCAAGCCCACCAATGGTAAGGAACTTCGCAAATCAAACAGCTATCAGTGGTCCAATTGTGGACCTCTGTGGGTTTCACCCATGCCCCACATCTAGACTCTCTGGCTGCCAAGATGTCGAGTGGGGCCAGACAGTCCCAAACCACATCCTGGGTCCACACACACCAGGCCAGCAGTAGGCTGCGAAAGCAGCTGCTTTCCCGGGCGAATGCATGGCCATATAAGGGATTTCTTGACCTGGGAAGGAAGGAAGAAGGCCAAACAACAATATGCCAATGAAAAAGCAAATCTCTTATAGCACTGTCATTTTAGGGCACTCTCCGTGCTTAGAAGCCAGATGCGCTAAACTCGAATGTGCACACTAAAAATAATACAAAAATGGTAAATATTTATCCCCGGCCACCAGCTTGTCTTTAAGCACATATACAAGTAACCAAAAATCCCAAGTGTAAAAGTCTAGGGTAAAAAAGTATCCCCACTGCACTGCATTGTAAAATTCAATGTGCACTGTCAAACAGTTCCAAAAAAGGTCAAAGGTAAAAAGACAAAAGGCAAACAGTTTCCCAGTACTGATAGTCTGAAGGACTGACCAGCTTCCCCATAACAAAATTAGCAGTAGGCCAGGGGAGTGAAGCCTGTAAAATGTCAGGACACGTTAAAAAACAAAAGCAAAAAAAAGTTTTGGGTTCCAAAGAATATGGAGGGAAATTTGCCCAAAGAGCAATCTTTCCTAACAGTGTGCTTATCTGTCGCTAACGCGGCCCATTAGACTTTTATCCTGCATCCCACTTCACTGTCCTGCTCCAGGCCAGGGACCTCATTCTTGTCACGTACCATTCTGTTGTTTCTATGTGTCTCTGTAGTGCAGCCATTCCATGCGTATGTGGCCCGACTGTCTTGCAGCCTGCACTTTGATATCGTTTTTCTGACTGCTCCAGCCAACATCCAGTGGCCAACTGGCCTGTATGCCCAGATCGCAGCAGGCTTGCCTTCCCGTTATCTTCCTCATATACGTCTGGCCAGGTTTCGGTTGATCTTATGGTACTTAAATAGAGGTCCCGGCCTTTGGGTCCCTCTCTTGGATTTCCAGTGTCTAGGTAACCCTTTTAATCATAGTTCTGAGGAGATTGCTAGCATTTTATACGTTAGCCTGGGGACTTGTCACATTCTGCCCTCTGTTAGGGGTACCGCCCACTGCACCACCTTACCAGGAGAGTCGATTAGCTTGCAGTTCCTCTTACAATTTCCAGAAAACTGAGAGGAGCATTCTAGAGATCTCCCTGGACTTTACTGGTCTAACCTTTCTTCCTTTGTCCCACCAGCCCCACTATCACACTGTCTGTCACATGACTAATGAAAGCAGTCCTCACCTGACCAGGCATTCCTGTTGGTGGTCACAGCCATTCAGACGGCTGCATGCTTCTTCATCACAGAAGTGATTGGGGTCATGCATAGAGGTCTGAACCGTACGGGCATGGATTCCCGTGCAAAGTTTGGTGAGTCATTACCTAACAAAGCAGACCCAAGAAAGAGATTCCAGACGTTATCGGGTTCATATTGTATCAAATGTAAATTGCATGCAGGGGACTACCAACTTTAGCACGTATGTGCTGCTGAGTCACCTGCATGCAATTTTAAACATTCACAAGGTGAGGGGGGGAAAAGGATCCTATATAGTGACTTGAACTCGCTTTTACTCTTTCAGTCTTAGTCTTGAGGACAAATACATACGGCCCGCAAATAACAATTTGCAGGCATTTATTAATGGATTCCTATCGAACTTGGCTGGTCTTGATCAGGTGAAAAACCAAGATGGATTCCATATGAAAAACCAAGGTGGATTGCATACAAATCAATCAATTTTATGCCTGTATGATGATCTCATGCAGGAGTAAAACAAAAACGCATTGACTAAATGGAGGAGGTCAGCACTGCGAAGAGCTCATCTCCACTCCGTGCCACTGCTCTGCCTTGAGAGTGCTGGAAAATGGGACAGAGATCAAACATGGCATAATGCTTTTAAACTCAGATTCAACACTCCTCCTCCTTCAAAATGAGGGTGCACACGTTTTAGAATGAGATAACCAATGTCCAGACCTAAATCCCATTGACAAGATGTGGCAAGACCCGAGCTGAGCGGTTGTGGCAAGGACGTCCTCAAATATCACATAGTTGAATCAGTTTTGTAAGGTGGAATGGGACAACATTTCTATAAACAATGTGAGAGACTGACCAACAATCTAAGAACATTTTAAGGTTTGCAGTATGTGAAATATCCGGAAATCCTAAAGGATGACAAACTTCCTCTCATCACTATATATTTGAAATAATTTAATGGCTCAGATTTAAATTTGGAAAAACTTTTGGAATAATGGCAAGAACTGTATACATGTCAATTAAGTTCCTTAGAAGGAACGGCCAGTAAACATATAATTCTTCTGGTAAAAATTAAAACTGCTGACCCAGACACATTGACTGCTCTCTGGGGCTGATGGGAGATTTAGTACAAAACATCTGGCGAGCCAAAGGTTGCAGACCCCTGCCGTAGAATCTTTTGTGATTTTTTTGTTCTTTTCAGAAGCGCTTGGTTTTTACGTGTACTAATTGTGAGGCAGTAAGTACCAAGAAAAGCCTTTCTGCTCTAGGAGAACTTTAGTCCTCAGAGTAATTGCATTTTGGAGCTCATTTTGCTGTAGGCGGTTGTTGGGAAAGGATTGTCTTTTTGTAACTTTCCCGCCATAGTTTACTATGGAACCCCATTATTTTTTTCTGTTTTCGATCCTGGCCTAACTTTTTTGAAGGGAAGTGAACCTTTCTTGCCTTTGCTCATCCATTATCAGGAAAGTGATCAGTCCTTCAGACTATCCGTACTGAGAAATTAATTATTGTATTGTTGACATTCCAACCGGAACTTACAATGCCGTGCAAAGGTGCTCCTTTTGGATGACCCTAGCTTTTTACACAGAGGATTTTTAGTTACATTTATATATGCCTAAAGGCAAGCTGGTGGTAGAGGTTACATTTTACAATTTTTGCATTTTTCTTAGTATGCACATTCACTTTTACCGCACATGACTAAAGTGACTAGTGTCCTAAAATGGCTGTGCCACGAGAGTCTTAGCTTGTTCTTTGGCCATATTGTAGCGTGACCTTATTCCTGCCTTCTCAGGTCAGAAAAGTCCTTATAAGGTCATGCACTTGCCCGGGAAAGATGCTGCTTTCGTGGGCAGCAAGCCTTTGTGGGTGTGTGGCCAAGAAATGAGACTGGGACTGTCTAGTTCCAATCCACATCCTTGGTGCCAGAAATTCTGCTTCTGGGGCGGATGTGAGACCAGTTGTCCCTCACTGAAAAACTACTGGCTGTTTGAATTGTGCAGATCCTTACCATTGGTGGGTTTGGGGTTGATTCCAGCTCAGATTTTGGATAAGAAGAGGACCTCTGTATCCTTTTCTGGAGATCTATGTTGGAGCGAAGAATCTCTCAAAGAAAGGCAAACTGCTGAAGATCCAAAAATGACTGCTGAAGTGCCCCCTGAGCCCCGAAGAACCTGAGCGTAGCTTCAGCCCTTGGACTAGTGGGACCAACTAGTCTCGACACCTTCTTGAGGATCCAGCCAGTCAGAGCCTTTTGAAGTGTCTCTGGTCTGTCCAGTGGATTGACCAACTGTCTCGTAGGCTACCTCGCCAGAAGTGTCACTGTTCCACATTAAAGTCGGGAAAAGTTGGTGGCCGCCAGCTTGTGCCACAAGTCGCTTTCTCCCCTAATTTTAGCTTCCTAACCTCAAAAGGAACCTGTCCTAGAGCAGAAGCTTTAACCTCAATTGGAAGGTCGCCTATGAATGGTGACCGTCGCTGGAACTCATTTTCCTCCATTCCAGGAAGTGTCCTGAAGATGTCTGCATGGGTGGATTTTGCATTTCTTCACCGACAGGGGTTGTATCTTGCATTTCCATTGAGCCAGAAGAATCCTCAAAACCTGCAACTGCTGGTTACCTCTCATTGGAACAAACAGCAGAAGATCAAAGCCCCAGACGATCCACAAAGACATCTGGAAAAATCGGAGTTAGGGGGTAAGTAAGCATCAGTGTGCTTCCCCCTCCCTGTCCTCCATAGGATAACATTGAAAACAATTCTCTTTGTCTCCTATCTTCATTCCACTCACCTTTGGTTGTCGTACCTGGGTCAGGTATCCTGCTCGCTCCTGGGTTAGCACTGGGACGGGAGGAAATGAGAACCATTACCTTTCCTTTGGTAAATTGTTGAAGAACTGAATTGGTTTGGAAATAGTCAACACCTGAAGCCTATTCATCCCTCCTACAGAGAACTCATACTGGTGAGAAACATTGTGGTGCCCCATGCCACTTTTGGCCAGAAGTCCCCATTCATCTTAGGATTTGGACTTCTCAAGTTAAGTTATTGTTCTTGTGATTTGGTACCCATCATTTACACCATCTAACTTACTTATCTGGTTTGTCTTATTAAGTTATCTGATATTTGTATTATTGACTAGTCTGTGATAATACTGGTTGTGAGATTCTTTTTCCAGTATATTCATAAGACCTAAAATAAATTACTGTATTTTATAACGGACCATCTAGTTTTAATAAATGTGTGCTATTCTATGTGGAAGCATTGATGGCCTGTGACTCCACTCACTCTCCTGAGACTAAGCCTTGACTGCTCATCCACGTCCCTCGATTGGGTTTTGGCTAACCTCTCAGAGCTCCCCGTTCATCATGACTAGGGGAGCCGCCTACAATGCGTCCACCAAGCCAGATTCTAGAAATCCATCTCAACAGTGGTGAAATAATGTAGTCGTAAAAGCAAGGTCACTGCTTTTACATCTCAACATTCCATCTGCTCCATGTTAGGGAGAATTCTCTTAAAAGGCTAATTTCCCTTACCTATAGAGTCCCCCAGCAGCTTTGCTGGATTTCAAGGGTTTCTTTTTTTCTCCTGCTAAGAGTGAGACTCTTTTTCCCACTCTTAAGTATGATGTGTGTTTCAGGCTATTTTTGTGCTTATGGGCTATGGAGTTTTTCTCACTCCATAGGTATCTTTTTACATGTGTGTTACACAGCACTCTCAGTGCAGTAACACAGGGGTGTCATAGTGACCCCCAACATGGACTCCATACCCTGGGACTGACTAATGTCTCCCAGGGCGTGCAAAGTTACCATTGACTTTGATAGTCAATAGTTATGAACAAAACCAGTACAACCCATCTTACTATGGAAGTACTGGGAATGGTTAATAGTTTTTCCCTGGTGTTCATTTTCGAGAGGGTACTGTCCAGTCCCTCTCTCCAACGTTTCTGGCTGGTGGCAGTGGTTAATACCATTAATATTTGACCACAAATATTTTCCTATGGTATTTTCCCATTGTTCGAGGCTACCACTTTTACTGACAGCCTTGAACATACCACCGGGTCATTTTAATATTAACTTTACTCCGGTGGGGTTTTATTGCCAGATCTTAAATAATATTTCTTTCTCGTGTCTCTCTCTGTAATCCAAGACGAGGTCGCAACCCTTTGTTCGTCCTTTTTTGTGAGCTTCTGGACAGAGGCCCTCCTTTAGGCGCCAGTGAGTCTGGGGTAGACAGGGTGTGTGGGAGGGGGAATAGGCACCCTGGACCGGGTTGCCTGCACAACCCAGTCGCACTCTGCCCTGATATGTTTATGTTTAACATTTATATAGCGCACCAGGTACCCTAGGGCTTAAGGGCGCTTCGAAACGAAACATTCACAATACACAAACGGACAGGTGGGTAAAACCCAAATAGAAGCAGAGGGTTCGTATACAGAGAGAAAGAACAGATGAGAATCGAACCTACAAAAGAGAGCAGTTTTCAGTCCTTTTTTAAAGATTTCTACGGAGGTAATAGTCCTCAATGTAACAGACAATGAGTTCTAATTCAGAGGGGCTGCTGAAATGAAGGCTGAGTCTCTGGATTTTTTGGTTTTCACACGTGGCATGGCCAGAGTGTTTGTTTCATCGGAACGCAGGGAGCGGATGTTATTTTTTACTAAGACTAGTTCTTTTAGATATAGTGGCATAACTCCATGTATGCATTTCTGGGTGATAAGAAGCAGTCTAAATATAATCCTCGCTTTTACCGGTAACCAATGGAGGCTGCGCAGAGCCTCCGACACATGGTCTCTTTTTGATAAGCCTTTCACAACCCTGACTGCCCCATTCTGAATAACTTGCAACCAGTGGATGTCAGAAACCGGCAACCCTATGAGTAGGCTGCAGCAATAGGCTGGGGTAGTTATCTCGCCAGGATAGCCACCCCACTGTGTGAGTGACAGCTAGGCTGTAAGAATGGGGGGTTTTCTGCATAAAAGCAGGGACCTGCAGACTGGAAGACAGAAGTCGCCAATGGACCTGAGAAATTCGAAGAGGAGAGAAGCCAAAGACATCTGCAACGACTGAACCACCGGTTAAGCCCTGCTGCAGATCCTCACCACTTTTCTCCAACGACAAGAGAAGATCTTCACCTGCAAGAGCCTTCTTCCCTTGAGCTGGTGGGACCAACCAATTCGCCAATCGCCTTCCAGGACCTGCCTTTGTCAAATCGCCAGTGCCAAGCACTAGGAGACCGGATAGCCAGGCACCTGTCCACCACGACCACGATTTAAAGGAGCATACCTTTTATTCCGTTTTGGCAGTACCGCGGCTGGCTTCATCCTTGTCAGTGCAGTAACTCGAACCTTCCTCCATGCCGAGAGCCTCTCTTCCTCTGCTGGATCTCCCGAACTACAGGAAGTGCCAGGAACTACCGCCACTGCAGGAGCCTCTTCCACTTTTAAGGTACATTGTTTCGCCAGGCCTCCCATTTTCTCTGGGTACTGCTAAAGGTGTTTTAAATCCTTTACTTACCTTCTGGGTTGGCCGTCCCTCTCACTAACATTGTCTTTCTACCTTCTGCACCCACCTTTTTTAATTGTTAAACAAAGACTTGACTGCAGCTACTAGAACCATTTGAACCTAGGCACTTGGCCTTGTACCACTGACTCTGGCACAGGCCTATAGACTCTGGCTAAATCTGTTACAACTGGCTTCTCTAGATTACTTTTCATCGAGAAATGTGTTGGTGCACCTAAACTCTTATAACCACCTTTTCCTTCCCCTTTATATATTGTTGAATTGCCATTCTGCTCGGTTTTCATCCAAGTATTGCTTATGCCAAAGTACTACCTTGCCGAATGTGTTCACAATCCAATTGGGAAGTGTTGCTGGTGAGTCTAGGAGTATAACCCTGTATAACTTGACCTTTCCCTCCCTCTGAAGAAATTGACCTTTCCCTCCCTCTGAAGAAATTGTTAGAGTGCCATTTCTGCTTGGTTTATACTGTGCCGTTTTGCTCAGTTTTCACTCTTGCTCAAACTTGTCTACAATTTAAATGAAGAGTTGTGTATACTTTTCTTGACTGTTTTAACTTGCTTTAAGGATAGTGATTTATGTGTGGAACTAAGAGTGTGTAAAATAAATATATATTCTTTTTGATACAAAGCTTTGGTCAGTGTTTCCTTGTTCCATAGTACTGTGGTCCTATTGTGTATACTCTGAATACTGCTCATCTCCCTCTTAAGATACGTCTGGCTGCTTAGCCACAGCTACCAACTAAATGTGTGTGGTACAGATTGATACCAAAGGGGATTTATTCCATATATCTGTAGTCCTAATCTTCTGTAGTGCTCCATAAGGGAACTGCCTAACACTGATGTACAGCGGTGAGGATAAAGTATTCAGTTTACATTTTAGAGTGCTGCTAGTACCTTGGTTCAATTAACCACAAGGCTTAACAATCACTAAAAGATTATTTTACACAAAAGTCAAATATGGAACGCTATAGCCAGGAGACCCTCCTTGTAAATACTGCTGATTATTTAAGGGATCTGTGCAGACATAAAAGTCTTCCTGCCAAAGACAAGAAATCAGAGTTGATTGAAAGATTGTTGGAAAAACAAAGACTGGAAAATGGGGCTGTAGTGCCTACTCCTCCAGCAACTGTAGCAAATATTGAGGATGATAATGTTGATGATGTTATTGTTGAAGCAGATGAGGAAGAGGAGGCTGACAACATAGCCCTCACTGACCCTCTGCCTGCTCAAAGGCCTCAAGCCTTTTCTACTGGACCTGTGTCAGGTCCCACATTAAGTCCTGAGTTTATCTCAATAGACAAAATGAGGCTTGAACTTGAATTCAAAAGACTTAAGGCCCAATCTGAACAAAAACACCAAGAACTAAGGCTCAGAGAAATGGAGCTCAATCATGAGTTAGAGATGAAGAAATTGTCTGTGGAAAGTTCTTCTCTCCCCAGATCCTCTAGATCTTCCAGTCCAAAGATACCCAGGATGCCTAAAGAGATTGTGGGTATGTATGAACCTAAGTTGGATGTGTTAGATTGGTTATCTATGTTTGAGTACAATCATGGGCTCCAGGAAATCACAGGGAATCAGTTGCTTCCCTGGTTATTCTCTAGGCACCCCCCCGTGCTGCATCTGATGTGGTAATGAAGTTGGGGGAGGTGGATAGGACAGACTATGAATGTGTGAAACTAGCTTTGATAGCTAGATTTGGGAAGGCCCCTTCCCAGTACCTTGATAGGTTTAGGACCCTCAAAAAGCATGATGGTACCCCTTGGGCTACCTGGGTAAGTGAGTGTTTGAAGAACTTAGAGGGATGGATTAAGGGTTACAGAGTGAACACTTATGAAGGAATGAAGAATCTTGTCATGTTGGAGTCTATCTATGATGCCTGCTCTCCTGAGCTCAGACAAGCACTTGGCTGATTCAAAGGAATTAGATACCAAGAAACTAGCTAAGGCGGCTGACTTGTGGGTTGCCAACAGGGCTACTCACAAGGATGAGGGAAAACAGCCTAAGAGAGACAACAAAGAGAATTCAAATAATTCCAATTCCAAAGAGGTCCCCAAACAAAACTCTAAGAGTAAGACACAAGGGAAACCGAATCAAGCTAGTGTACCTTCTGGTCCCAGACCAGAAGGAGGTCAGAACAAGCCACCATTCATAAAGACATTTGGAAAATGTTATGTTTGTGGTTCAACTGACCATATGAAAGGGGATCCCACATGTAAGGGTAAACCTTCATGGGTCCACACTGTCTCCTTAGCCTTCGCTCCTGAGGAGGAAGTACAAATGGTCAGTGGAAACTTTCACCTAGTAGCTGAAGACCCCATCCAAGTCTCAGCTAGAGTTTCTTTAGTGTCCTTGGGGTTATGGTAACAACAGAAGGTAGATGTTTATAATTCTTCCCCAAATAATACTAAAGAGTATTATAAGGACAGTGTCCTAGTGAATGGTCAGGAGACCCCTGCCATTAGAGACACTGGAGCCAGCATACTTGCGGTGGACAAATCTTTTTTCCCAAGGTGAAGGATGTTGCTAAGGCACCCAAACGCCTCACCATGTTAGCTGGAGGGCCTGTGCAGATGCTTCCCCAGTTACCAGCTCTGTTCCAGTGCAATGAAATAACTGTCAGGATACCGGTTAGTGTGCAATCTAAAGAATCTGGAAGGGTTCTGTTGGGAAATGACCTAAAGGATCTTGGAGTAGTGTCAAGTACTCCCAGACCTCCCAGCAGCAAGACTGCAGGAGCTCACCAGACCTGCAAGGGAGAGGGCCTTGAGGGGCTCTCCTGAGGAGAGGATAGAAAAACAAATCACTCCTACTCCTCCGGAGTTACTAACTGCTATTTCTAAGAAACCAGAAGCAAAGGAAAACCCAAGGCTTCTAAGAAGAAACCAGCTGGAAGCACTCCTGTGCTTCCAACCAGGACATCCCCTAGGTTGTCCAAAGTCACACCTGTGACCCCTCCTCCAGCTGAGGCTGAGATTGAGGTACAAGCCTGTGTGGTTGAACTAGAGTCTGAGGAATCAGATCTAGTAGAAGGCCAGGATCCTATTGGAGAGCTGGACCCTGTGGACCATCCTGAGCTGCAGTCTTTACTGGCAGAAGGTGGGCCCAACAGGGCAGACTTCAGTAGGGGACAAAAAGAATGTCCAGCTCTGGAAGGTCTTCGCCACCAGGCAGCTTCTCGGGTTGAAGGGCAAGAGCCTAGGAAGTATAGGCTGCACTGGGAAGATGGCCTCTTCAACCCTTGAAGGCTACAAAAGACTTGTAGTGCCCCAAGAGAACAGACTACAATTCTTGCAATTAGCCCATGAGATACCTTTGGCTGGTCACGTGAGTTTCAAGAAGACCAAGGAAAGGCTCTCTCTCTACTTTTATTGGCCTAAAATGGGGGCTGAGGTAGATAAGTATTGCAAGAGTTGCCACATGCACCAAACATCTGGTAAAAGTGGCACCAAGAACGTGGAACCTTTAGTTCCTCTCCCTGTGGTGGGAGTACCATTCGAGAGGGTGGAAATCGACATTGTCGGTCCTCTTGACCCTCCAACCTCTTCAGGCAACAGGTTTATACTTGTTGTAGTAGACCATGCTACAAGGTACCCTGAAGCAATTCCTATGAGGACTGTTACAGCCCAGGCTGTGGCTAAGGCCCTCCTTGGTATTTTTACCAGAGTTGGGCTTCCTAAGGAGGTAATATCCAACAGGGGGTCAAATTGTATGTCCCACTACATGAAGGCCATGCGGAAAAACTGTGGAGTTGCCTACAAGTTCTCAACAGCACAACACCCTCAGACAAATGGGTTGGCAGAAAGGGTCAACAGAACCATGAAGTGCATGATAGGAGCTTTAGAAGACCCCCTTAAAAGAAAGTGGGATCTTCTACTGTGATGCCTTCTCTTTGCATACAGAGAAGTCCCTTAGGAGGGAGTGGGTTACAGTCATTTTGAACTTCTCTATGGCCATCCGGTCAGAGGTCCATTGGCCCCGATTAAGGAGGGGTTGGAGGGTGCTCCTTCCACCAAGCCAGTCAGAGTGGCTGACTATGTGATAGGACACCGGAGGAGAATGTCACACATGATGGCTGAAGCTAGTGACAACTTGAAAGCAGGTCAGGCTCAGGTTAAGCATTGGCATGACCAGAAGGCCAACATGGTTGAGTTTGCGCAAGACCAGCTAGTTCTTATTATGGTGCCAACAAGGCAAAGGGACTTGCAGACAAGTGGATAGGACCCTTCAAGATTGTGGGAAAACTTGGAGAGGTGAACTATCTGGTGGACTTAGGCAATCAACGGAGCCAAAAGTATGTCAATGTTCAGAAGCAAAAGTTATAAGAAGGAGGGAAGACAAGGTCAAGCATTGGAAATGAAGAAAAATGGATTCACCCAGTTTCCTCAACAGAACACAGTACTTTGTTCCAATGGTGCAGCCGGTGCCCTGGCAGTTGTTCCTGTTGGTTTCCCGCAGACCCACGATTCCTGGAGCTTCGTCGAGAACGAGGACGTCTGAAGGGGGTCTGCACCACACAGGCATGAGGCCGGCAGCAGCAATACGGATTAAAAGGTGCGCTCCTTAAAAACAGGAGAGGCTCTTCCGGTGGCTATCTGGACCACTACAGCAGTGTGCAGCGATTTCGACCACGGAAGAGGATCCTCTGGCTGTAGAGGATGAGCTGGTTATCCCCACCAAGCTCAAGGGAAGAAGACTCCTGACTGGATCTTCTCTGAGTCGTTGAAGGGCAGATGGCTCAGGACTGCAGCAGGGCTTCACCAGGACGGGGTAGTTGCAGCAGCCGTTGTTCTCTCTGCTTCTCTTCGGTTCCTTGTAGTTCCAGTGGCGACTCTCTGACTTCTAGGCCAAGAGACCTGCCTTTTATGCGAAAAACCCCCATTCACACAGCCTGGCTGTCAATCATCCAGCAGGGAGGTTGTCCAGCCCGGACAACTACCCTGGCGAATCATGACAAAGTGCGACTTGGGTGCGACTGTGCAAAGAAAAACACAAGAAGGACTTTAACAAAAAGAAATGGCGAATAAACCCAACCGGAGCCAAAAGAAAGACGATTTGGTCAAGCGGGTTTATGTTCGAGGTTAATATAATAGCCAAGAACAGTACCACGTTTATCTAATATAATCGCGGTAGAAAAGTTAGGGTAGATACCACTGCCACCAGCCAAGTCTAAATGTTAAAAGAGCGAAACAATGCTCTAGGAGGTACAGATAGAAAAGGGATACAAATTAACCCTTTCCAGTACTCCATGGAAGATAGGGTGTACTGGATCTGTGGTAGATTGACTAAGTAAAGTTAATGGTAACTTTACTCTTTTCTGGGGGACAGTAGTCGCCTCAGAAATGGAGTCGAAGGAAGTCTCAAAGACAACCCTGTGCCACGGCACTGAAGGTGCTGTGTGACACACACATAGAAGGGGGCTACTGAAGTGGTGTATTTCACAGTCCACGATCACAAAAACAGATGGAAATACATAGCAAAACACAGGTAACAGTGGGGGAAAAGCTCTCACTCTTAACAGGTGGAAAAAAATAAACTCCGAAGTCCAGTAAAGCTGCTGTGGGACTCACTAGGTGAGGGAAATTAGCCATAAATGAGAATTCTCCCTAACAGATTCACATGCTCATGAATAACGAATACATAGCAGTACAACATTACACAACCATGTGAGGTGGCAAGGCTCAACAGAAGCCATTAACTCTTACCTCTGGAACTAACTCACCTCAAGCGAACAGGTTGCGTAGCACTGCTTGGTCGACTCTGGACTCCTCCCTGAATCCCTGTCGACACAGTAGAACTTTGTGAAGGTGTGCATGGACCTCCACATAGTAGCCCTGCAGATGTCCACAGGGGCACAACAGACAGGAACGCCGTCGTCGCAGCGCTTGCTCTGGTGCAGTGGGCTCTCGGACAGCCGGGCAGCGGTCGGTTCACCAACAATGACAGTGCGTGATGCAGCCGGAGAGCCACCTTCAAATGGAATCCTTGGTTAAGGCCTCCCCATGTTTCACAGAACAAAGGTTCACAAACAGTTGTGAAGTCTTCCGAAAACTCTTAGTGCGTGTCATGTAGAACTTCAAGGCACGAACAACGTCCAGCGAGTGCAAGGCCCTTTCAGCCAGTGGTGAAGGCTTTGGGAAAAAAACAGGTAACACCAAATACTTATTGAGGTGAAATTCCGACTGAACCTTTGGCATGAAAGAGGGGTGCGTCCACAGCACCACCCTCGATTTGTGGAAAGTCAGGTATGGTTGTTTGCAGGATAAGGCCTGGATCTCACCAACCTCCTGGCAAAGGTGATGGCCACAAGGAAAGCCATTTTCCACAAGAGAATCCTGAGAGGGGCCAGATGCATAGGCTCGAAGGAGGCCCCCATGAGCCTCGTCACAACCACGTTGAGTTCCCATGCCTGGGCAAGAGCCTTCACTGGCGGGAAACATCGAAAAAGTCCTTTGAGGAAGTCCTTTATGAGTCGATGAGACCAAAGTGAAGAACTTCTTGGAGACCTGGTGTAGTGGGAGATAGCCGCCAGATCTACCTTGATAGAGGCATGAGGAAGTCTGGCCTTGGCCAAGGTTAGCAAGTATGGAAGAATCTGCGAGGCCTTGACCTTCAGAAGGGTAATCTTCAGAGACCGGCACCACATAGCTAAACGCTTCAACTTGTGACCGTAGTACTTCAAAGTCGACGACGCCCTGGCCCTTGGGAGGACCTCCATGCAGTCCACAGGTAACTCATATCCTCCAGATTCTAAGGCTACAGGAGCCAAGCCCTCAAGTTCAGCGATCCTGGGTCGTGATGAAGCATTGCGCCTCCTTCTCTGGTGAGAAGATCCAGAACCACTGGCAGCTTGACCGGAGGCAATGCTGACAGGCTGAGAAGGTCCGGATACCAAATCTGCCTCGGCCACGCCGGAGTGAAGAGTATCATCCTGCACCAGCACTGTCTGAGTGTGTTGATGACCCGTAGCAGGAGAGGCAACAGGGGAAACTTGTACAGAAACATCCCTTTCCACTGGAAGGAGAACATGGCCCCCAGGCTCCTCGGTTGGTGCAATCTGCTGGCAAACTTGTGCCATCTGGAGTTTGCCGGTGTCACAAACAGATCTATCTGCAGCCTGCCCCACTTGAAGATGCGGTCCACCTGGTCCTGCCGAAGTTCTCACTCGGGGCAGGAGTGCAATCCCCTGCTGAGGGAGTCTGCAATAGTGTTCTTGATTCCCGCTAGGTGAGGCGGGACGAGCAACATCTCTTGTCTGACAGGCCAGCACCACAAGTCCTGTGCTTCCTTGGAGAGCGCTGGGGATCGAGTGCCCCCGTTTCCTGATGTAGAACATGGTGGTGATGGTGTCCATGAAGATCCTCACCACCTTGCCCTTCAGAGACGGAAGGAATGACTTGAGGGCCCACAGCACCGCACATAGCTCCAGGATGCTGATATGGAGATCATTCTCCTCCAGCAGCCAGAGGCCTCTGGCGTGCAGACCTCTGGTGTGGGCTTCCCAGCCTTCCAGGGAGGCGTCCGTGGTGACTGTCTCCTGGTATGGAGGGTTTTGAAACCCAGTGTCCTGGATGATTTTGGAGCAGACGCCCCACCATCTGATCACCCGACGGAACTTGTTGTCGAGCTGGATCTGGTCTGCAAAGCTTCCGGACACCTGTATCCAGCGAGCATCCAGGAACCCCTGAAGAGATTGCATTTGCAACTTGCAGAGCCGGATGTGGAAGATGCAGGATGACATCATGCCGAGCAACGACTTAATGGCCCGCACTGTGGCTGTCTTCATCGACAACAGCCATGGCACCTTCTCTTGAATGACCACTTCACTCTCCTCCGAGGGTAACGCCATGCAGGAAACCATATTAAGTCTAGCTTCTAGGAACAGCGCGTTCTGAAATGGTGTTAAGCAGGACTTTGGATAGTTAATGGAGAAACCCAGATCCGTCAGCAGCTGGACCGTCGCCTCCGTGTGTCTGCAAGCCAACTCCTGCGAGTGGGCTCAGATGAGCCAGACGTCGAGGTACGGGTATACGTGTATGCCCCGTAGACGTAGGTGGGCCACCACCGGTGGCAGGCATTTTGTGAACACCTTGGGGGCCGACTTCAATCCAAAAGGCAGAGCCTCGAACTGGTAGTGCTGACCCTGCACTACGAAACAAAGAAACTTACGAAGTTTCTTGTGAATGGGGAAGTGGAAATGGGCGTTCTCCAGGTCCAGCGACGTCAAGAAGTCTCCCCTTCCTCCAGTTGGCCGAGCATGTGATGCAACATGACCATCCTGAACTTTTGGGCCTTCAAATATTTGTTGAGACGTTGCAGGTCTAGGATGGGCCTCCAGCCCCCTGTCTTCTTTCTGACCAGAAAGTATCTGGAATAGACTCCGGAGCCACAGAGCTGTTGGGGAACTAGCTCCATTGCCTCTTTTTGCGGCATGGCCCGTACCTCTTCCAGGAGCTGAGGGTGATGCTGTTCCTGACTGGTAATCGGAGGGATCCGCGGACACCTGTGTTGAAAGTCCAGGGTGTGCCCCTTGGCGAGAGCATCCAGCACCCATTTGTCAGAGGTGATCTTCTTCCAATCCCTGGTGAACTTTGACAGCCGGCCTCCCACCGGGGTGCAGGCATGGGGGCCCGACATCCTGGCCGGTTCAGGCCTGTTTCAGAGCAGGTGTCCTGCCCTGCGGACGACAACGCTGTCCTTCGCTACTGTAGCCGGGGAATGGCATCTGTAGGCTTCCTGAGTTGTGGGTCTGGAGGGCTGATGGCACAAAGAGGAGAAACCTTTAGCAGACCAGCTTGACTTTCCCCTGGAGGAGCGAAAAGAAGAGCAATGCTGCTGGAGAGTGCCCAGGGAATGGGCCGTCTCGGTCTACCCCTTAATGGCCTGGAGAGACTTGTCGATTTCCTTCCCAAACAAGTTCTCTCCATCGAAGGGCATGTACAACACCTTCGCTGGACCTCCTGCTGGAAATTCGTCACCTTCATCCAGCCTTGTCGACGAAGGCAGATGCTGTTCCCCATCTGCCAGAACCCTGTGTCGGCGACGTCCAACGCCACTGTAATGGTGTGATCAGACGCTACTCCCTCCTAGAAAAGAGTGATTGCCACCATCCTGTTATCGTCATGGAGGAATTCCAGAATAAGCCCCAGCTTGTGCCACAGCTCCCTGTCATACCTTTCACTGCCTTGATAGTGGACGCCGCGGTGTAAATCACCTTCCTTCCCATAGCGCCCATACTGTCTGGAGGGAGCAAAGATGAAGATTTAGCCGACCGTTTCCTCGCAGCCGCCAATATCACAGAATCTGGCGATGGTTGTGACCTCGGGCACTTGGGTGCAGACTGGCACCCTATACTTCTTCTCCAGCTTATGCTGTTTGGCTGGAGCCGCACAAGGGTTCTTCATGAGGGACGAGCCCTCTTCTCACACGTCATCCAGAAGGGGCAATGCCATGAATGGCTTCCTCTTTGACTTGCGCCTCTGGTACAAGAAACACTCCTTGGTTTCTGCGGGCACAAGTCTGAATAGCTCGGAGGCTCTGGAGATCATGGAGTGGAACGACCCCACCTGGTCTGGTCGGGACACCCATGTGGCACATCCAAATGCAGAGACTCACCGTCTGCACCTCGTTGACGTCGAAGTCGTGGCCGTATCCATCCCCGTACCAGTGTCTGGGTCTGCTGGGGAGAAGGGGCCCGACGCGGATGTGGAGGCTGAAATGGGGGGCTGAGAAGACGCTTCCTCTTTGTTGGAGGCTAAACTGGGGACTGGGGGACCACCGGAACCGGGCCTAGGGGAATCTCTGACACTAAGGTGTGAAGAGTCGACAGAATGTCCAGAGGCACATCCCTCGGCTGAACTGGCGGGATGAGAAAACTAGGCCCCGCCGTCGTCCTCTCCCACGTCCTCATGGACTGTGATATGATATGGCATTTGTAACGCAGAGGTCTTGTCCTGGTCCTAGTCGTCCGTGGACAAGACCTCCATGGCTACAGGGCTTGAACCGGGCCTGAGACTTTTTCCACCCTTCTGGCGTGCCAGCAGACTTTACCAAAGTCACAGCAAAGGTGTTTGTGCTTCAGGGGCAGGGTTACCTTCTGTGCTGCAGGGGCCACCTTCACATGGTCAACTCCCTTAGCAGTTGTGACACCAGCCACCAGCAACTCTATCGTCAAAGAAGTCTTAGACTGTGCTGAAACATCCCTTTCCACGGGAAGGATTTGCTGTGCTGATTGAGCCTGCTTGGGCTGTTCGGCCTTCTTCTCGGCTGCCCGTGGCTTTTCGGGCTTCTCAGTTTAGCCAGGATAGAGGATTTCCTTTTCGAGGAGGAGCTCGATTGTCAGCTGGCAATGGAGGCGGACGGTGATGTCGATCACGCCCTTTCTCCCTTGGGACCCGCTTCTGTGGCGATCCCGGTGGACTCGGGCTTGCGGTTCTTGGCCTTGTCTTGGGCTCCCACAGATTAGGTGCCCTCGAAGGACTTAGAAGTCCGCTCCTCTGACCGACCGGTCCTGAGTGAGGCATGACCCTGCTCGGAGCACGGGGCAGAGGCCCTAGTGTTAAGCCACGACGTGCCACTCTACTGTACCTGTCCCTAGGATGGTGGGGTCGATGAGGGTAGAGGAAGTGGGGGTAGGGTGGGTGATAGTTAGTTGGGGGAAAAAAAACATGAAGAACAAAGCCGCCTCAGAAGGACTTTTCAAAAGTTGCCCAAGATAGCCCAAAGAAAACCCAACCTGCACACCTAATGGGGGTGGAGTGGGTGTGTGGGGGATGAGTGATTGGGAGTGTGGGTAGAAAGAGTGGGGATGGGGGTAGAGAGAGTGGGCATTGGGGAGGGTGAATGAAGAAAGGCAACCTCAGGAGGACAAACATGGAAGTAACTCACTGTTAGAGAACAATAGCCCAAAATGTAATCAATGCACAGCTTGGAATTGGAAAGCCAGCACACGACTTTCTTCTTACATAGCTGCTGATTGGAGCAAAAATTGTTAGGGCACTTCTCATTGGGTAGTATGGAAAAAGAGATTTTAGTGATTTGGGAGTATCATGCCATGGTATTGCCCGTTGCTATGCCAACCATATATTCTCAGTTCAGAACCACCATTCCCTTTCTCTTCTGTAAAACGCGCCACAAAAATTTGCCAAAACCAAAAATAATTAAGGATTACTAGATATTCATGTGTCTATCCCTTAACACCACCTGCTGTCACCAATGGGTTATATTGCCTCAACTGAATCCTCCTCGCTTGACAGGGCAGGTGAGTCATCTGGTGGTGGGGTACTTCCCTTCTTGCGTGTAGATCGCCGATCCTTGAAAAGATGAGGATGATCTCAAGAGGAAGCCACTATGCCTGCTGAGCCAATAGCCAAGGCAATAGGCCCCTGTCCGGGATTACCAAAACAAAAGGGAAAAGGTCTGAAGGCAAAAAACCCTTTACTGCTGCTGATGTCCAAAGTGAAGAAAAGGACGATCCTGCCTGGTCCTGGTTGGTATCCGAGAAGGGCTGTAAGATCTTCAGCAGGATGGACAGAGACACTGTTAACCAAGCTGAGGTATGGCAGTCCAGATAGTGGCGTCTCAGCAGAACACACAGAGCAGCAAACAAGAAAGCAGAAGAGAAGCGGTACCCAGCAGTGTTAGGAAAGCGAAAGTATGTAAAAAAAAGAACGGAAGCGCTGTATCGTAGCTAGAAGGCAGGGGGAAGAGAGCTGGAGAACCGTCAGAATGAGCGAGATGAGGGAAAAAGGCCACTAGATGGGAACAAAGGGAGGCAGAAGGCGGAATTAGCAGAAAAAGGACAGATCGTAGAGAACAAGGCTCTACATCAGTGTCTTACCCTGAAAGAGTAGAGATGGGTTGCAACGCAAGGGGAGAGCATTGATTTCCGGAATATAAAGAGAAGACAGGCATTTGGAAGGCTAGACCTGTAAGCACTTTCTGAATGGAACATGAGAGCGCGATCAATGGCGTCTGAAGCTCCATCTGTCCCGTAACATCCATGAGGGTCTACTGATGACAGTATTCCTCCTCTTATACTGTGACGTCCCAGGCTTTCCTGGATGCAGGAGATGGAACTTCCTCAACACATCAGGTGTCTTGAGGTGAGATACCGGTTCCCAGGTGTCTTCTGAAGAGGGATGACCTTTCCAATGTACCAAATACTGAAGGCCTATTCAGTAAAATCTAGAGTCCCAGATGTGGGATATATAGGTCCTCTATTCTTCCCTCTGGCCTGACTCACTCTACAGGGCACACCGATTCCCTCCGACCTCCCTCTCTCTAACCCTCCCCCCACTCCTCTCTCTTGGAGTGATCACTTTCTCCTTTATTCCCACCTCTCTCTCTCTCTCTCTCTCTCTCTCTCTATTCCCCGCAGGTCAAGCCGCCTCCAGCACTGCCACCTACCTTCTCAATCATCAAACCCATGAAGCATGTATCAGTTGAGGCTTTTGCTGTTACTGTCAGGGTGAGACTCAGCCAAAGGTGTAGGAAGAGATCTTACACCCTGACACAGCCCTCTCGAACCTTTATCTCTCTATCTCTAACACTCTGGATGTCCTTGCACCTGTCATGAGGATCCACTTGAAGCCCAAATCCAAGTGCAACTCTTGATACGATTCCGACCTCGCTGCCCTTAAACGCAAGTGTATGGCGGTGGAGAGGAAGTGGAGGGCTTCGGGCTCACTCCCTGACAAACTGCCTGCCGCCTGCTCAAAAGACAGTACATACTATCTGTCCTCTCTAAGATGAGAGCACGCATCCAAGAGTCTGCTTCTCTGCGGCATCTAACAACTCGGCCAAACTTTTCAAAATCTGGAAAGAGCTGGCCAATCCAGCTGCAGTCTCTATCTCTCCTGTTCTTTCCCAGGCCCTCTGCACGGCATTGGCCTCTCATTTTACTACTAAAACTCAGGATATCCTGTCCACCCTCCCTTCCTGTACCTCATCTTCCTCCTCCTCTACCACTCCTGGCCCATCTGAGGCCATCTCTCCTCCTCCTTTTTGCTCCTCTCCCCTGTTCACCCCTGACAATGTTTCGAGACAAGTCCCATCTATGAAAGTCTCATTAAAGCAGGTTCCCCCCTGCTCATCCAAAACTATCAAGGACCACATCGACACCCTGGCTCCAGCCTTGGACGATATCTGCGATCACTCCTTTGCCACTGAAACTTTCCCCTCCCCCTTAAGTAATCTCTTTTGCATCCCATCTAAAGAAGCCCTCAGCTGATCCTTCTTCTCTGGCTATTTCCCAATCTCCATCACTCCTTTCCTGGGCAAACTCTTGGAAAAGCTGGCCATCTACCAGTTTAATCTACATACTGAATCTGTTGGTTGCCTCCATTACAACCAGTCTGCCTTCAGAGCTGCCAGAAGCACGGAAACTGTTCCCCTGAACACCCTTGAAGACTTGCTCTCCAATCTTGACTCCAATCTCCCTTCTGTCATCATTCTCCTTGATCTATCCTCTGCTTTTGACACGGTCTACCATGCCATTCTGCTCAATCGTCTCTGGGACAACCTTGGTATTACTGATCAGGTCCTGGCCTGGTTGACCTCCTTTCTCACTGACCAAGCCAACTGGGTTCTTTCCTCTCTTCCATCCCTCTCTCTAGTTGTGGTGTTCCCCAGGGGTCTAGCCTCTCTCCCTGGCTCTTCAACCACTACCTGGCAACTTTTGCCCACCGCATCACTACTTTCTGCTTCAATTTTCAATGTTATGCGTATGACACTCCGCTCTCTTTCAGGCTCCCCTCCTCCACCTCTGCTTCTTCTCTCATACCAGACTGTCTAGCTGCAATTCAGGAATGGTGTGCCACCAATGATCTCTGCCTTAATGCCAGTAAGACCCGAGATCTTTCTCATTGGGACACCCGCTCCTTCCTTTCCTCTCTCTCTCCCTCTCTCTCTCTCTCTCACTCTGGCGGCCCACTCTGGGCCCTCTTCCTGCTCCTTCCTGTGAGGCTAAGAACCTTGGTGTCATCTTTGACTCCACCCTCTCCTCTCTACTCACATCTCGGATGTCTCTTCGAAGTCAAACTATCAGCTGCACCTCCTCCGAGGTATTATTCCTTTTCTCACTTTCCCCCAGAAGCTTACTGTCTCCAGAGCTCTGGTCCTCTCTAGGCTGGACAATTGCAACAGCCTCTTTCTAAATCTTCCTGCCTCTATGCTTCGACCTTTACATCTTATCCAGAACAGGACTGCGAGACTTGTCCTTGGCCTCAAGCCCAGGGATCGCATCTATCCAGCTCTGAAATCTCTTCACTCGCTCCCTGTGGCTGCAAGGACCAACCTCAAGACACTCTGCACTATCCAAAAGGCTTTCTGGGTCCTGGGACGGCTCTACCTCCAACTTTCTCTTCCAAAACATCTTCCTTCTCGAGCTCTCCGCTCATCCACCTCTGAACTCTTTGAGGGGCAGACACTTCTCAAAGCAGAGAGTTAAGGGCAGATCTATCTCCTAGGCTGGGACATCTCTCTGGACCAGCCTCCCTGCCTCTCTCAAACTTGACCAGAACCCCCTACGGTTCCAGAAACTACTCAAGACATTCCTTTTCGCTTCCACTTTCTCTCATCCTCTCCCCTGCTGATGCACCAGATTGCTGTGCGCACTGGTCCCCCTCTGAACTCTGGCACAGGCTCCTGCATGTCCAGTTGCCCTCGCACTGCCTCTGGGATACCCAGCACTTAAGGGCCTGTATCTGCAACCCTACAGTCCCTTCACTTTGCACTTATGAGCCACCCGTTGACTGCACTTGTGATTTAACTGCACTTCCTCCTTCCCCTCCCCCCTGGCACTTCTCCCCTTCCCTGTTCCCTGCACTTACGCAATCTGAATGTCACAAGGCATAGTAAGATCGTTATTTTGTCATCCTTTGTTTCCCCCTCCTTGTCTTGTCGTGCCTAGAAACACTTGTGTACAGGCGCGTTATAAAATGGCACATCATATCATATCAGCAACAATTCAAACAGACACAAGTGATCACAGTTCAAGGGTGTTTATTGAACAATTAATGCTGTATGCGGGTTGGAAAAACACCTAATCTACACCTAAATCTAAGATGGGAGCAAGCGTCGACCATAAAATGAAAAATAAGGCAGTCCTAGTGATGTTGTGTCAAATAAAAAGGGCCTATTCTAAGAAACATATTGCAAAACATTACAACTAATACAAACAAGGGTGTGGGATAGTTTTCAAGTAAGAAAGAAGTGTTCATAAATAATATGTCAGGATGCAGTAGTATGGGTCGCCCTTACCCACGGTTTGAGCACTGTGTAAGGTGGGATCTTGGAGCACAGCACATTCTTGGGCTTCCCCAGCACGAGCCATCAGTTTCGGTCCAGCTGTCAGGGCCGTCAATGGCCAAGTATCGTTTCACTTGAAAGTCTCTGGACTTTGAGGACCTGACTTATTCAAATAACAAAACAAAAGTTCCTTTAACGAAATGAATGTTTGTTAGGGTGATAACGGTCCACCCCTGGGTCCCCCTCTTCTTGGCGCTGGCCCTTCCCAATTCTTAGCCACAGTTCTCGCAGGGTGGTGGCTTCTTTTCTCAATGAACTTTGGAGGATAGCTTCAATCCTGGATCTCAATCGGTCGGACTAGGACCCTCTTTCTTCTCTCAGACGGATCTCCCTCGGTCGGGCTCGGACCCTTCTCTTCTCTTGAGCAGGATTCAGTTCCCTTGGTATATCAAATGTCTTTTCAAACCGTTCATAGTGGACATCTCTATGCCGGGTTCACATCTGTCAACACTATGTATCTTTCGACTTTAGACTTTGCCCCCTCTTGTCATCATCCCTTGTCCAGGTTCACTATTGCCAACTTTTCATTCACTTTACTCTCAAATATTCACAGGATTCACTTCCCTTACTTTGTAGTTTGTAAATCAAAGTCTTTCGATTGTACAGGGATTGTGTTTAACCCTCAGAATGACCACTTTGACTTATTTCGGTGGTCTTACTATAGCCTCTTTGTTTCTTTAGTCGCTCAGATCAACCAGAGTCTCTTGAGTTAGAACCCAAATAGTGCCGGTTTCCCTCGGCATCTAGTCTCCCCTTTAACACTTTTTATAGTTCTTACATAGTTCATTGAACTTGGTTCAAACTTGCCACTTTGCGACTCTCAAATAACGCAGCCCGGTTCTTATCGGTTCTCCCCTTGACTTACCGGCTGCTTGGCTTTTCTCTCTCTAGAGTCCAGGCCGGAACCACAGGCACAGGAGCATCCCTCTTGCCTGCTTATCAGCATTGGCTTGCCCAGTGTACCGTTGACATCTGCTGCAAGACGCTTGTGCTATTGTTCATGGTCTGATGTCTTTCTGCTCAAAGGTTCCGCAGGCCTGGCACGAAAAGGGCAAGATCACTTATATTCTCGCCACCTTCTCGATTCTTGCCGCCTTTCTCCTTCTCTTGAACTGCTGTTCCTGATTACTGCTTGCCTTGCTCGTACTGTGCTCTTTGGGTGTTACGCTCACCTGGTATCCACCGGGGCGCCACACGATACTGGATGGAGGTCTAATAGCTCTCCCGGACCCTTCTCTGCTTGGTTATGTGCCAGACGTTGGGTAGCGCATATAACAGGAGAACGGAGGGTTAAAATACTGGTTCTTTGATGGGTGGACTCCCACCTCCCTCTGGTCCAAATCCCCTCCCTTGGGGTTATTGCTCACCTTAGGTTTTTGTGCGTTGAACTCTCCGTCCTGGGTCTCTGTGCAGGGGCGCGTGGTTGGTGCAGGCGTTCCGTGGACCTAGTTGCTTCACTGGTCCGTGTGCCCTTATGTCGGAACCAGATCGGCTGTGACTCTGACTCTGCTTGCTGTCTTCAAGGTGAGTTATAATGTCTTTTCTGTCTTTATTCTGTCTCTTTCTTTCCCTCCGTTTTCTCTGTCTTCTCGGCGTCTTGCTCCACTACGCTGTTCCCTAACAATGTCTATTTTTGTTTTCACAGGGATGGTTGCGATCTCGGAGTTGCCGCGCTGATGGTGAAGACCACGGTGAGTTATTGATGTGCGGAGCGCTGCGCTGTTTATTGGTGTTAATTGCTAACCTGTGTTCTCTTCTCTTCTTTGTACAGGTTGCAGTGATGTTCCGGAGTGATGAGCGATCGAAGCGCTGCTTGCCCAGGTAAGTACTTAGTTAATGCTGACCTTGTTCCTTCTCCCTTGCAGATAGCTGTGAATCCCAGAGATTGGCGAGGTAATAGAAGTGCAGGGTGCTGCCAGGACTCACTACTTGCCCAGGTAAGAATTGATATTAATGCTGTCCTTGTTTCTTTACCTTTGCAGGTTGCGGCGAACTCCGGAGATGGGTGCGGTAAGCGAAGCGCAGGATGGATTCAAGGCCGGTTACTTCACAGGTAAGTGTTCTTGCTTGCTAATGCTGTTCTTGTTCTTCCAGGTTATTAATGGAATCCAGATCTAGGGCTTCAGGATCTGGCCGCCGGAGAAGCAGATGAGCAGGAGCTGGACACGGTGAGCGTTACTCTGTAGGAGTGCAGAATAACTCGAAGCGTGTTCTGCTGATTGGGTGTGGTTTAAATAGCCCAGGTAAAGTAGTTACAGGCCAATTAGTTCCAGGCCCAGCCACACCCAAAACACTAGACCGCATGGCTTGGTTCTAAAGAACTGAGCTGTGTAATAGGCCTCCATGTTGGATTAAGGTCCAAAACTGGTATTGCTTTATTCCTGATAATGAGACTGGCGCCAAAGGCGCCAGGACTGACTCCATGTATGTTTCTGATGGGGTTTTAAGGCCCTTGGAGCCAGTGTGAAGGGCTTTAGCTCCACTGCTGCCAGGGGACTGTTATACCTGAGGGGGTCAGGGGCATGGATCGTAACATTGGCTCTACCTTTTATCCCTGTGGGGAAAGGAAAGGGTCATCATTTGCCTGACCCTCGGATTGGGACATGTCAGGTACACAGATTTATTCGTCAATTGTTTGTGGTGTGCAAAAGTGTTTGTGTCGGAAAAGGGGAGGGTTGGAGTGTCAAAGTATCCTACAGGGTTGGAAGGGAAAGAGGTGTTACATAGAATTATAGCCTTGATATTTGAGTTTGGGGTAATCTTGGAAGTGTATGTTTTGGAGGGTTTTCGAAACAAACGAGAATGACAGGAGTTCTTATCGTGACCTGAATATGGGGGATTGTGGGAATGGTAGTGGGTTGTCAAAGCAGCCTGGGGGTTCGAAAAATGACAGTCAGAGGGACGGGATTGGTAGGGTTCTTGAAGCAGACGGGAATAACTGGGATTATGAAATAAACCAGGGGGATTATGGGAACAGTAGTGTCTAATCCATGTAGAATGGGTGTTCGGCACAGAATCATCTGAAGGATGTGGAGAAGAATGAAAGGGAGTAATCAGGTAGAAAACAGGATGACAGGGGTTTGTGATGCTAAGGTATTGGTTCTGTATGGAGGAGTTGATGGATTAAGGTAAGAGAGATTCAATGGGAGGAAGGGGGGCAGATGTGGCACAGCCCACAAATGCCTCAGAGATTTCACACTCCTCCTCTTCCCCCTCAGTAACATATCTCGTCTCCGTTTGGGAATCCTCCTGAGCATAAGCCCAGGCTCCCCTACCCAAGTGATCTTTCCCTGCTCGTATGCCTTCAGGGTTGGAATAAGAGAAGGTCAGTCCTTTCTTGGCCATCTGAATAAGGGATTTTGCAGGGTTTGCTGGGCAGAATACCCTCAGGTTTCTCACAAATACTTCATATTCACATGCTTCCTTTGAAGCTGAGATAAGGGTCTTCTTTTTTTGTTCTCATTGGGATGTTGGGGAGAATTCTCATTTATGGCTAATTTCCATCACCTAGTGAGTCCCTCAGCAGCTTTGCTGGATTTCAGGGGTTTATTTTTTTTTCCACCTAGTAAGAGTGTGAGCCTTTTTTCCCACTCTTATATGTGTTTTGCCATGTGTATTTCTACTGTTTGTGTGATCTTGGGCTCTGGAGCTACACCACTCCATGAGCCCCACTTTTTGTGTGTGTTACACAGCACCTTCAGTGCAGTGACACAGGATTGTCTTTGAGACTTCCCACTGACTCCATTTTTCTGGGGCCGACTACTGTCTCCAAGAAACAGGTAAAGTTGCCATTTACTTTATGTAGTCATTTAAACTGCAGATCCAATAAACCCCATCTTGGAAAGGGTTAGTTCCTACCACTTTTTGTCTGTGCCTCTCTGAGCTTTATTTTGCTCTCTTAACACTAAGACTTGGCTGATGGCAGTGGTATCTACCCTAACCTTTCTACCGCGATTATACTATATAAACGTGGTATTGTTTTAGGCTATTATATTAGCCTCGAACTTAAACCCGCTTGACCAAATACTTTGTATTTTGGCTCCGGTTCGGTTTTATCGCCATTTCTTTTTGTTAAAGTCCTTCTTGTGTTTTACTTTGCGCGGCAAACCAGGTTTGCCTTCTTTGTTCGCCGACCTTTGGCGAGCTTCTGTCCAGAAGCCCTCCTTTGGTGTCTGGGTGTCTAGGTGGGCTGAATGTGAGGGAGGGGTTTAGTCACCCCCTGCACAGGGTCTCCTTGGAGAACCGAGTCGCACTTTGTGTCGATTGGCTGAGGTGGTTGTCCGGGCTGGACAACCCCCCTTCTGAGTGATTGACAGCCAGGCTGTGTGAATGGGGGATTTTGGCATAAAAGGGAGGACACTTGGGCTGGAAGTCAGAGTCGCCACTGGAACTGCAAAGAACTGAAGAGAAGCGGAGAAGAAGACGGCTGCTGCCACTCCAGAGTCCCGGTGAAGCCCTGCTGCAGTCCTGAGCTATCTACCCTTCAACGACAAGAGACGATCCAGTCCGCAGTCTTCTTCCCTTGAGCCTGGTGGGATCAATCAGCTCACCTTCTACAGCCAGAGGATCCTCTTCTTGGTCGAAATCGCTTCACACAGCTGTAGTGGTCCGGATAGCCATCTGAAGAGCTGCTCCTGTTTTAAAGGAGCGCACCTTTTATTCACCATTCCTTTGCTGCTGCTGGCTTCATCCCTGGGTATTGCAGATTGCTCCAGACGTCGTCCTCCTTGTCCCCACGACTGAAGCGCCAGGAACCATGAGTCTGCAGGAACTACCAGGAACAACTGCTGTAGCACCAGCTTTTCTTCATACGAATAAGGTACTGTGTCCATCTTTGAGGAATTGGGGTGAAGCCTTTCTCCTCACCCAAGGCTTGCCCTTGTCTTCCTTCCCTCTTATAACTTTTTCTTCCCTTTTGACAATATCTAAGTACTTCTGGCAATCGAATCGTGAACTGTTCTAAACTTGTGATCCTTGACAACAGGGCCCTGTCCCATTAGATACTGGAGCAGGCCTATTGACTTTTATCTACGTTTTAGAAATTGTCTCTCGATTCTATCTGCCTTGACAAAAGTATTGCCTATGATTTTTATCCCCAACTCTCTTGTGTTAATTAATGTGCTAAGTGTGTTTGTCTACAGTAACATTTCTTCTTGCGAGTACGCCTTTCTTTCGTAAGACCAAACTGTCATTACTGTCAAAAGTGATTGCATAATAACCCACAGTAACGGCTTTGTTTCACAACACCGGTCTGTCAATTCCAAAGGTACTTACCTTGAATTCTTCTGCACAAGGGGAATTGGTTGTGTGTAGTGTATTGAAGTGTGCTTTTATTTTAATAGATGTGAAGTGTTTTGTGAACAGATGGTCTAAAAATAAATGTACTTTTACTTTTTAACCAGAAACCTTGAGTCTGTGTTTGCTTGAGTCACAGTAATTGTAGTCATTTGTGAAATCTCTACTACTGCTCATTTGCTCCTGAGATAAGTCTGGCTGCTCAGCCACTGCTACCACTTTTTCTGTGTAGTACAGGCTTGTACCAAAGGTGAAATTGTACTACCACTTGTAGTCTTAATCTTGTGTAGTGGTCCCTAAGAGTACTGCACAGGATTCTGCCTAACAAGGGATCAGAAACCAATGTTCGCAAAAAGGAGGAGTTAAAAACAGGTTGCAATCTGGGTAAAGACGGGGGCAATTTGAGCTGTAATGCTACCGGTTTGATCTTGGAAATGATTTCAAAGGGTCCAATGAATTTAGGAGACAGTTTGGAGGGTGAACCCTATCGGGGTAGGAATTTGGTATACAGCCAAACCTTGGAGACGATCTCTCATCCAGGGGTTAGACTTTGGTGGAAGTCAGAATAATGCTTGCAACCTTCTCTTCTTGACTTTAAGTGGAAATAGGCATCCTTGTGAGCTTGCAATAAGGCTGTCTAAAGACTGGAGCACGGATGCAGGTATCGCTGTGTTGGATAGAAATCGGGGAGGTAGGCTATAAGTGCAGTAGAACAGGCAGCTCATGCCGAGAGCTGTGTGAATGGAGTTCTTATAGGCGAATTCTGCCATTGGTAAGATGTCTACCCAATTGTCTTGTCTGAGGTTAATAAAGCAACGTAAATACTGCTCCATAATACAGTTCAGCCACTCCATCTGCCCATTGGTTTGGGGCTGATAGCCCAGAGAAAGAGCCCGCTATATGCCTAGTAGTGTGAATAGAGTTTCTAAAATACAGATGTGAATTCTGTGCCTATATCAGAGGTAATAGAATCTGGGATTTCATGAAGACGAAAAATGTCTCTAAAGAATATGTTAGCGGCATCAGAGGCAGTTGGAGTCGTTGGAAGAGGTTTGAAATGTGCCATCTTTGGGAAGGAATCCACCACCACCAGAATGGCAGTACACCCCCCCTTAACAGGGGCGATCCACCACAAAATCTGTAGAGACATGACTCCTGGGTCTTGTAGGAGTAGGGCTCTGTTCCAGGTATCCAATGGGTTTGCCAGTGCAGTGTTTGCATTGGGCGCCCATTGGACAAGACTTGACACATTGTTTTATCTCTGTTCCCATGGAGGGCCACCAGAAGGAGCGACGGAGCAGGTCCAAAGTAACTTCCTATCCTCTGTGTCCTGCCGTCTGTTAGGCAGAATCCAGTGCAGTTCCCTTAGGGAGCACTTCACCAGATTAGGACTACAGGTGAGAGCAATAAATCCCCTTTGGTATCAGTCTGTACCACAAAGATTTAGTTGGTAGCTGTGGTTGAGCAGTCAGACTTATCTCAAGAGTGAGATGAGCAGTATTCAGGTTTTACACAATAGGTAGTACAGTACTATGGAGCAAGGAAACACTGACCAAAGCTTTGTATCAAAAAGGGAATATATATTTATTTTATACACTTCTAAGTCAACACATAATCACAATTGCTAAAGTAAGTTAAAATTCAGTCAAGGAAAAGTAAATACAATTCCCTATTCAATTGTAGACAAGTTTGCGGTAGAGTGAAAACTGAGCAAAACGGCACAGTGAAAACCAACTACAAATGGCACTCTAGCAATTAAACGAAAGGGAGGGAAAGCACAAGTTAAACCGAAATATCTTCAGACACCCCCTAGCAACACTTCCCTGAAGTTTTGTGAACAAGTAATGCACAGTAACACTTTAGCCCAAAAGATAAGTGAATGAAAACTGAGCAGAATGGCACTCCACAAGTTAAAACAGTAGGAAGAAAGAGGGGTTTAGAAGATTTAGGTGCATCAGCACATTTCTCATTGAAAACCAATCTAGTGAGAGCAGATCTAACAAATCAGCCAGAGTCAATAGGCCTGAGCCAGAGTCAGTGGAACAGGACCAAGAGCTTAGGAGCAAAAATGTTCTTGTAGTTGCAGTCAAGTCTTTAGTAGAAAAATATTGACAAGGTAGAAGCGAGGCGATAGACAATGTTAAGAGAGAGGGTGGCCGACCCCACAAGTAGTGTAAGGATTTAAAACACCTTTAGGGCTACTACGGAGAAAGGACGGCCTGACGGAACAATGTACCTTAAACGTGAAGAAGTGGCTCCTGCGGTGGCGGTTGTTCCTGGTAGTTCCTGCAGGTCGAGGGGTCCAACAGTGAAGAGAGGCACTCGTCGTGGAGGAAGGTTCGAGTCGCTGCACTACCCAGGGATGAAACCAGCCGCGGTGCTGCCAAACGAAGTTTAAAAGGTACGCTCCTTTTAATCGCGGTCCGGGTCGATAGCTGCCTGGCTATCTGGTCTCCAAGTGCTGGGCACTGTCGATTCGACCAAGGCAGGTCAGAGGAAACGATAGGTGAACTGGTTGACCCCACCAGCTCAAGGGAAGGAGGTTCTTTCGCTGAAGATCTCCTCTTGTCGTGTGGAAGAAAAGTGGTGAGACGATCCGGCAGGGCTTCACCGGTGGTGTAGATGTTGAAGATGTCTGTGGCTTCTCTCCCCTTCGGTTCCGTAGTTCCAGTGGCGACGTCTTGCTCTTCCAGTCTTCAAGACCCTGCTTTTATGCAGAAAGAGACCCATTCATACAGCCTAGCTGTCACTCACACAGTGGAGTGGTCTTCTTGGCAAGAGACCATCCAGCCTATCAGGTGAGAGTGTGACCTGAGTATGCTGCGGCAACTCTGTCCAGGGGTTCTACTCCCCCTCCCAAACAACAGACCCACCCCAGACTCAGAGGCGCCAAAAGGAGGGCTTCTTGGCAGAAGCCCACCAAAAGAGCGAACAAAGGATCCCCGACCTGGGTTAGGAGTTTAGAGTAAGACACGAGAAAGAAATTATATCAAAGTTCTGGCAAACAAAACCTACCGGAGTAAAGTTTATAATAAAATAAACCGGCGGTATGTTAGAGGCTGTCAGTAAAACGAACAATGGGAAAAATCCCATAGGGAAATGTTTGCGGTCGAATATAAAAGGTAGTAACCACTGCCACCAGCCAGAAACTTTGTAGAGGGGGACTTTAAGGTACCCTCTCGAAAACGAACATAGGGGAAAAACTATTAACCCCTTCCAGTACTTCCATATTAAGATGGGTTGTACTGGTTTAGTTCATAGAGATTGAGTCAATGGGGACTTTACATGCCCTGGGAGACAGTAGTCCGTCCCAGGGTATGGAATCTATGTTTGGGGGTGGCTACGATACCCCTGTGTCACTGCACGGAGGGTGCTGTGTAACACATGTGCATAAAGATTTTTCCTATGGGTGAGAGAAAAGATCCCATAGGCATTAAAAACAACAATGGCCTAGAACACACATAGCAAAGATGCCCAAGAGTGGTCAAAAGAGTCTCACTCTTAGCAGGTAAAAGAAATAAACCCTTCAGATCCAGCAAAGCTGCTGGGGGACTGTATAGGTAAGGGAAATTAGCCATAAGTGAGAATTCTCCCCAACACTGTCTTCCCTTCATGACATGACCTTTCTGCAAAGCATGTCTTCGGGTATCACTAATAGATCATGATGGAAAAGTAACCCCGTATTTTTTTTGTTAGAGTTTTGTTTGACATTTGAGTTAGTAGTTGTGTGGTTGCTTCTCTTACCTCTTGTAGAAAGAAAGTGACCGCACCAAGGAACTTAGAACTGGAGAAGACGGGTTCAGGCTGTGAGCCGGAAGGTTCGGGTGAGAGACTCTGGGATAGACTATCGTATTTTGCGATCCAGGAATATAGTGAAATATGGTGAAAGCAAATTGTGGGGAAAAGTATGCTCACCTGGCTTGTCTTGCATTAATACAGTCAATCTGTTGTAAGACTCAGAGGTTCCTGTGATCTGTTCTTATAGTGAAAGCGAAAGTGGCTCCCTGCAACAAGTGCCTCCACTCTGTTCATGCTTGCTTCACTGCCATGAGTTCTTTCTCAATTACGGAGTAATTGGGTTCCTTCGAGTTAAAGGTTTTGAAAGGGTAAGCAATAGGGTGTTCCTCTCCATTGAACTCCTGTTTAAGGATAGCACAGAGTGCTCCAGCCGAGGTGTTGATTTCCACTATAAAAGGGAGTCTTTGATCCGGTTGTCTTAGAATGGGGCAGAACAGAATCTTCCCTTGAGCAGACAGAGCGCCTCCTCTGCAGCCGGATTACAGACGAAAGGTGTGTTCTTCTTGAGGAGTGTCGTAATGGGAAGAACCATGGCTGACAAGTCAGGTTTAAATCTTCGATATAAATTGGGCAGCCCTAAAAGGCACTGGTCGTCCTTTACAGAAGGAGCTGGCCACTTAAGCACTGGAGAGGCCCATGGCAATACCTTCTTCGGACAGTATGAAACCCAGGTAAGGCACTGAGGATGCTTCAAAGACGCACCTTTCCTGGTTTAACAAGTAATCCATTCTTCCGTAATCGTTCCAGTACCTCGGTCAGATGTAGTTGATGTTCTTCCCTGGATCGGGAATATACCAGGATGTTATCCAGGTAAATAATCACTGATCGAAGCAATAGGTCTGAGAACATGCGGTCCATGAACCACTGGAAAACCGATGGAGCTCTGACCAGACCTAATGGCATAACCTGGTATTTGAAATGACCTTTTGGTGTCCTGAAGGCGGTCTTCCATTCATCCCCAGTATGGATGCGCAACAGATGGTAAGCTCCTCTTAAATCCACTTTGGAGAACAGTGAGGCTCCCTGAACAGCTTCCATAACATTCCTGATGAGTGGCATGGGATAACGATCATGAATCATCACATTGTTAAGACCTCTGTAGTCTATACATGGTCTTAAATCGAGGGAATCTTTTTTGGAATAAAGAATGCCTGCCTGTTATTTGGAGGGTCAAATGAGTCAATTTTGTAGATTTTCTTCTAGATATTCCTTCAAGGCTTTCCTGTCTGGGATTGTTAAAGAAAAGATTTGTCCAAAGGGAACCAATGCCTCTGGCATAAGCTCAATAGCACAGCCTTCTGGCCGGTGTGGAGGACGCTCCTTGGGAATCGTATCTAGAAAGACTCACTGAACTCTTGATAAGGTCTTGGTATGGTATGGACACCTGCAGTTGAAGACCAATTGACGGAGCATTCGGCTATAGATGATCCCCTGGTAGAGGCGGCCAGACAATGGGTAACACATTAATTAGAACAAAAGCGCAGAGTATTGTTGGTCCAATCTATTTGAGATAGTATAACATTACTTCAAACGTAATCACGCGCCACAAAAAAATCTATTTGAAACAAGGTTGTAGTAAATGCCAACTCAAGTTTAATTGTTGAGCGGAATTCATGAGTAATGTGGCCATCTATGATAACACATGTTTCGGCAAGACACGTTGCCTTTCTCAAATCAAGGCAATTCGAAATACAAATGCAAAAATTACACCCATGACCGTACAGACGAGAGTGAGACAGATCTTTCGAGGAGGAATTTAACCCGTGACGCAGGCACCACGACTTTGTGATTGCTGGAAACTAACGCTACACAAGTGAGGTGTAATTTTTGCTTTTGTATTTCGAATTGCCCCGATTTGAGAAAGGCAGCGTGTCTTGCCGAAACACGTGTTATCATTGAGGGCCACATTACTCATGAATAACGCTCAATAATTACACTTGAATTGGCATTTACTAAAACCTTGTTTCAAATAGATTTTTTGTAGCGCGTGATTACGTGATCCATCAAATTTGCCAGAGGCCAGTGCCATTGGAAGAAGGTCCATAGGTCGGTCCTCTCAGGTAGCGACCATTAGCCTAAGCATAGCAGTGTCTGTTTTCAGGCCCTGGACCTGTACAGTCTGTAACACTCACCTGATTCCCACGGAGGCGCAGGTCTGGCTTCGAGTGCTGATGCTTCTTCAATGGTGAAGCGCAGGACTCTGAAGATGGACAGGAAGGGCCCTCTACTCTGGCTTCTCCGGCTCGCAGGAATATTCCCCTGTGCGTGAAAAGGGAGTATTACCTACTGACTGAGTTATGCTCAAGCCTCCCACTCTCTTCCAACCCTCCACGATACCCTTCCACGATTCCCCGTGAAGTCTCACCTTAGGGTCTGAAAGGACGAGCTCTCCATCCTGCTTCTGACGCAGGGGCGCGTTGAACCCAGTTACTTCACTGGATTGAGGTTGGATGGGAGTTCAGGTAAGCTTGATTATACTGGTAAGGCGCTGTAAAAGTTCTGTTGCAAGTTCAAAAGTTCAAGCTTTAAATAATAATGTTCACTGTCTTTTTTCAGGTGATGAATGAAGATTCCTTTGGAGACTTCTTGCAACAAAGCGCTGATATTGATGTCTTTTCCCCATAGGGGCCGGGGTTCGGAATGCCGGAGATATAGCGCCGACCCGAAGTGAAACGTGCAGTTCCAGTAAAGATCTGGTAAGTCCTAGATGAGCGCTCAGGTAATGTTTTTGCATTCGCTCATCTAATGTCTTTGTCTTTTTCCCCCATAGGGGCCGGGGTCCTGCTTGGAAGCAGCAAGACCAGAAATGAAATGGGAATGACCCAACAGGTCTTAGAAGGAAACTGAGCTTTTCCTATTCCCTTCCTTCTCTCACCTCTTATTCTTGTCTTTTTCTCTAGGCTCTGGGAAGTGGCTGTGTATCCGGATGATCGCTGCTGAAGATGGAGGAACCCAGGAAAGGTGAGTGAAATGCAGCGCTGCAGCGATCGTAACGAAATGCTTTTAAAAATGATGTCTTCCCTTTCAGGATCGTCGGTGATGTCTCCGTGGTGCAGATTAGCTGGTAGGTCTCTTGTCTCCCTTTGCAGGTGACCCAGGATGCTGACAGGCGTGGCTGAAGTCCAGAAGCAGGAGCTGACACGGTGAGCGTCCAGCTGCGAGGAGCAGAACAACGCGAAGCGTGAGTTGCTGATCGGGTGTGGTTTAAATAGCTTTGGAAGAAGTTCCAAGTGTGTATCCTTCCTCCGATCAGGTATGTATCCTTCCCCGACCACACCCGGGTGGAAAGTAGTCCCACAGGTAAAGTAGTTCCTATTCAGGCCTCAAGAGGGCCTGGATGTGGCAGCATGGTCTGCATCAGGTAAGTGCACATTAAAACACTTGAACACATGTCTAGCTTTATGAGCCTGGCGCCTAAGGCGCCAGGACAGAGGTCCAACATGAGCCTGGCGCCTAAGGCACCAGGACTGAGTCCAAAGGGCCCCAGCTTGGGTCCGCTGGCACTCCCCTGGGGGAAATGATGCCTGCCTCTGGGGTTGCTGGGTCGGACCTGGCTCCTTGGAGGTAGGCATCATGACAGATAGGCCTTGAACTGCAGCAAGCAGTTCCTGGACTTGTTCCGCTGTAGCCATGTTCTCCTTAGTGTCTTGGCGTTACAAACTGTCACCAATGTGTTGTATTTCATCACCTGAATCCTCCTCGCTTGACAGGGCAGGTGAGTCATCTGGTGATGGGGTACTTCCCTTCTTGCGTGTAGATATTTGATCCTTGAAGAGAAAAGGACGATCTCGAGAGGATGCCACTATGCCTGCTGAGCCAACTGCTAAGGCAATAGGCCCCCGTGCGAGATGACCAAAAGAAAAGGGGAAAAAGCTGATGGCAAAAAATCCTTTATTCCTGCTGATGTCCAAAGTGAAGAGAAGGATGATATGCCTGGTCCTGGTTGGTATCCGAGAAGAGGGCTGTAAGATCTTCAGCAGGATGGACGGAGACACTGTTAACCAAGCTGAGGTATGGCAGACCAGAAAGTGGTGTCTCGGCAGAACACGCAGAGCAGCAAGCAAGGATGCGGAAGGGAAGCGGTACCCAACAGTATTAGCAAAGCAAAAGGATGGAAAAGAAGAACGGGAGCACCGTAGCGTAGCTAGAAGGCAGGGGGAAGAGAGCTGGAGAACCGTCAGAATGAGCAAGAAGAGGAGGGAAAACGGCCAATAGGAGGGAACAAAAGGAGGCAGAGGGTGGAATTAGTAGAAAAGGGGCAGATCGTAGAGCACAAAGCTCTACAACAGTGTATTACCCTGAAAGAATAGAGACGTATTGCAATGCAAGGGGAGAGCACCGATTTACGAAATAAAAAGAGAAGACGGGCATTTGGAAGACTAGACCTGTAAGCATGTTCAGAATGGAACATGAGAGCACGATCAATGGTGTCTGAAACTCCATCTGTCCCTATCTTCCATGAAGGTCTATCGATGACACCTGCACTGTCTAGGTGATCTATTCAGAGCAGTAGCATAAACAGCGCCTTTCACAAACAGGACCCCTACTATGATGATGCTCGATGTGAAGACTGCTTTTACAATAAAAAGGCTCCTTAGCTACAAAGAATGTTTGGATTGCAACTAAAAGGCCTACTTTTTACAATTGAAATACATTTGTACTTGCCAAAAACATAGCAGACAGTAATGAGAACTATAGGGGTGGGGGTTGTTTTGATTTAGCACCTAAATTGCATGGACAGGGCCACTCTATATGGCTTTTTGACTCTTCTCCTGTCTCACGGGCGGTCTCATTTTCTGCAGCATCTCTCACAAAGTTCTACCAGCGGACTTGTGATGTACCCCTCCACAGCTTCTCGATTGGTGTTTTAGCCCTACAGTAAGCAGTTAACTTTCAACACATCTCTTGTGCTACAGGGGTATTTTCCAAACAGGGTGTCTGCAGCCTGTATCTCCTTGCGTGTTGTGTGCCTTGCAGCGTGTCATTGGGCCAAGTACTGCAGCGCACTATTAACGTATCAGCAGCTTGGACTTTGCAGTATTTTCTGCAATACAGACAACAATGGCCTCAAGATAAACACCTCTTCCTACCCGCCTAGCTTCTCCCAATCTGAGAGCAAACCCTCAGCCACCCCTTTCACACCACCAGAACCCCCTAACACCATATATAGGCCCTGCCCATCTATACAGACTCTGTTCCAGAACCCATAACCCCCCTCCAAATATTCATGCTCAATTGGCCTACAACTCCCAAAAACCTGTCTTACATCACCTCTAGCACTCCTATTAGCCCTCCCGCAATATACCCTCACCACGCTCCATCTCCCCTTCTAATACTTTCACCAGTGCACTGATTAATGCTCGCCCCACCTGCGCTCATGCCATCGACATCCACAACCTCCTATTAGGTAACAACTTAGACCTATTAGCCTTAACAGAAACCTGGCTACACGATGCTGCCGGCACCCTCCTTTCTCTCACAATACCCACTGGATACTCCATCTTACAAGTCGATCATCAAGACTGCCTAGGAGGTGGTGTTGCCTTCATACACAAATCCACCCTCCCCATCAGAGCCTCACCTCTGCAGCAACTATCAGGCTACACAATCCTTCAGGCCAAATTTGAATCCTCCCCGCAAAACACCATCAACCTACTTCTCCTGTTTTGCCAACCCTTCCACACTGGTAATACAGAAACTGACATCCCCCTCCTCATCACCCCACTCCTCAAGCCTAAAACAAAATTTATTCTCCTAGGAGACTTCAATCTAGGCTACAATGACCCCTCTGACCATAAGGCCTCCGACCTCGCAGCC
Organism: Ambystoma mexicanum; assembly: GCF_040938575.1. Classification (NCBI taxonomy): domain Eukaryota; kingdom Metazoa; phylum Chordata; class Amphibia; order Caudata; family Ambystomatidae; genus Ambystoma; species Ambystoma mexicanum. The sequence continues at coordinate 240,036,991 of NC_090921.1, read as the reverse complement.
ACCCTTGAAGAGATGAACTTAACTCTACTAGTCCTTTCACCAACCCATGAAAAAGGAAGAGCACTTGATTGGATACTCCTGTGCAACACTCCCCTCCAAGTATCCTCCCCTCTCCCTCTTCATTGGTCATATCACTCATTGATCCTTTTTACCTTCTGTTATGCTTCAACTAAAATGGCGCCGGTGCGCAATGCATTCTGGGAGCGCTCGAAGCCATGATGGATATTTACTTCATGCCGCAGTGAAAAGCTGCACACATTTTGCTGAGTGTTAGACTCATGGTGCTGAGAAAAACATGCTTTCCAAACCAGGTATGCGGTCAAGGACATTTCTGCTGGGAAAGCTAACGTTGTTATGGTTTAGTACTGTTCTCCGCAGAGTGTGTTTTTAGAGGAGGGAGGCACTCTGCTCCTTGAGGGTAGCTCTCGATTGACCCAGCTGGCAACCGACGGCTGCTCATCAACTGCGCTAGTGCAATTTCCAGACGGTTCGAGAATTGACTCCCCTTTGTAGAGTGTGTATATATGCGGAAACCCGGAGGTGGTCAGGTGAGACTTCAGACGGAGAAGGACGCTTACGTCCGGTACTTCTGTGAGCTGTGGTGCTCTTGGCCTGGCTGTTCCGGGGGTCTTCCAGCCGCTTCTGGGCGAGATGAGGAATCCTGTTACACTCACAGTGATGTAATTCCTTTTGAATTCTTTACTTCTTCTGTGATTTATGTCCATACTACTTCTGTGAGTTAGTTCTATGTTATTATTGGTTGCTTCTAAGCTTTGAATAAATAGCCGTATAAGAGCTGATTATCTTCTAAGAGTGTGTGGTTGTGAGTTTTTGCGTCTGTCTGCGTTCAAAGTATTTGCTCTGTAATTGCATTGTTGATTTATGTTTTTCCGTGCATTCTGGGGAGAGCAATACACCTTCACTGCCACCACCGAAAACACTCCTAATATCAACAAACCCCTTTGCATAACCGCCAAACACATCAGAAATCTCACAGTCGAGCTTCTGACTCCCTTCATCCCAGCCTCCCTCAAATTAGCCCCAAAGAATTCTTCCCCTGAAGTCATTCTAGCACCCTGCAACGCTGCACTGCTCACTGCACTTGACAAAACCACCTCCCGTAAAAAAACAAAAACCCAAAACTGATATACCGACAACCTAGCCTCCCTCTGGAAAAAGAAACGCGCCCTTGAACATCTCTGGAGAAAGAACCCTACTCCCACTAACAAAGCAGCCTTCCAGTGCTCAGTTGACATCCATAAAATAGCTATCATTGACACCAAAGCCAACATCTTTAACACCAAAATCTCTGATGCAAGCTCCAACACCAAAGAACTCTTCAAAATTCTTAGAGAGCTTGAATCCCCAGCAACCCCATCTGACAACTTCCCAAAAAATAAAAGCATGGTGCAGTCTCATCCAATCTTCCCTGGACACCAAAACATGGACAGTAAGGGAAAAAGATATTCACAAAAATTCCCTTCTACCACCCCTGCCACCCTCCCCCTGGTCAGCACCTCCACAACTGCAAACTCTCCTCCCAAATTTCAATTATCTGTCGTCTCCCCTCCTGAAGTCCTCACTACCGTCCACCACCTGAAATCCTCCAATTGTGTTGGCGTCACCTGCCCAGCCCACATTATCAAAATGTGCGCAGAATCCTTGACCATACCATAGCTAGCTTTATCAATGCATCATTGAAGTCCAACTCAATTCCCACTACCATCAAAGAAGCATGGGTCACGCCTCTCCTGAAGAAACCCACATTAGACCCCACCATCCCAACCAACTACCACCCCATCACCACAGTACGTGATCTCAACATCCTGGACCGCACTGCCTACTCGCAACTGCAATTACACCGTGAAAGCCATAATCTACTAGGTACCCGCCAATCAGGTTTCAGGTCCAGACACAGCACGGAATTTGCCCTCCTTGACCTTAAGATCCAGCTCGACCACATTAGGGATAATGGCAAGCTCGCTATCCTCCTACTGTTACACTTCTCTGCAGCTTTCGACCTAGTTGTTACGCTCACCTGGTTCCCACGGGGGCGTCGACCGGAACTGGGCCGCTGTTGTTTCCACCAGTGTGACGTGTAGCGCCGAGATGACTGACTGGACTGGCCCGCTCTGCCTAGTTTGTCTGGCTCGCAGGAATATTCTTCTGCAAAGGAGAAGGGGAATTAACCACCCGTGGAATTGAGTGTCAACCCACTTTCCCCACTCCCGTTGTCTTCCCACAGATCACTCTTGATGTCCCCTCCTTAGTCTCACCTGATGGTTTGGAAGGATGAGCTCTCCATCCTGCGTCGACTGCAGGGGCGCGTTGATGACCAGTTACTTCACTGGCGTAGAGGAATTGGTGAGTTCCAGTATTGACTCTAAAGTCCAATTGTTCATAAGAGTTCAAATGTCTGATCTTCACTCTGTCCGATTCCTTGCAGGTTGCCGATTAATCCACTCTAAGATTTCCAAATGGCAATTGGTAAGATTCAGGTAAGTCTATTGTGGTTTTCCCCTTAGGGGCCGGGGTACGGCGATGAAGCAGAGTTGACTGCGCCGACCCGAGATGAGGTGAGTACCCCCCGTGGTAAATCAGGTAAGTCCTTGGGGGTAGCTTGTATAGCCTTAGAGAGTCCCCTTGCTCACCTTGCTGTCTTTGTCTCCTTAGGTGTCGGAGGGCGGCCGCGAGATGGAGAGAGCGTGATGGAATGCTGAAGTACCGCCAAGCAGGTGAGTTCAGCGCGGCGCCGTAGGAATGCGAAGCGATGCTTCAAAGACTTCTGTCTTTCAGCTCCGTGGCGAAATGGATCAAGATTCAGGTAAGGATTAAAGTTAAAACTCCTGTTCTAACCTTTATCCTTCTTTTCTTCTTGTTTCAGGAGTCCCAGGACTGAAGCGGGCGTGGCTGAAGACTGGAGCTGCTGAAAACACGGTGAGCGTTACGCTGCAGCAAGCAGAATAACGCAAAGCACGTGTGGCTGTCCGGGTTTAAATAGCTTTGGAAGAAGATCCAGGTAAGTATTCTTCCACAGCCCCACCCAAGTAACAAAATAGTCCCTTCAGTAAAATAGTCCCTCCTAAGCCTCATTTGGCTTGAGTCTCATGCAGCATGGTCTACCTCAGGTGAGTATGCAGCATGGTCTGCTTCAGGTAAGTTATCAATAATGAGCCTGGCGCCCATAGCGCCAGGACTGACTTTATCTTTATGGTCTGGTCTTCCGGGGGCAGGCATCATGACACTAGTAGATCACGGAATCCTTTGCAAACACCTCACCACCACTTTCCACCTCGTCCCAGAAGCCACCTTATGGATCCAATCCTTTCTATCTGACCGATCCACCAGGGTCTGTGCAGGTCCCGAGTCACCTGAACCCATACCCGTCTCCTACGGTGTCCCGCAGGGTTCCTGCCTCTCCCCACCCTCTACAACATGTATGCCAAACCCATCTTTGACCACATAGACAGCCTCATCATACCATACACCAACTTTGCTGATGATACGCAGGGCCTCCTCAAAATCACTGGCAACCAAAACCTAGGCCCTCCAAAAATAAATCAAGTTTTCAGCATCATACAGGCCTGCATGGCCACCCATCATCTCTGCCTGAATGATGAGAATACTGAGCACCTTATTGTGGGCTCTCCTCAAACTCCTCAGCCCCGCCTTCTCTTCCTTTTGCACAGATGGTAACACCATCTGCGTCTCCGCCCAGGTTAAAATACTAGGCGTTTACCTGGACGCAGAACTAAACATGTAAAGACACGTCAAAGCTATTGCCTCCTCTGCAGTCTATTCTACCAAACTTATAAACCTTTGCAGGAAATTCCTTACCTCCAACAACTGTCTCACCCTAGCTGCGGCTATCATAGGCAACAAACTAGACTATTGCAATGCTATCCTAGCAGGGTCCTGCACCAAAAACATCAACAAATTCCAAATGCTCCAAAATAACGCCCTCAGAGCAGTCTGGGGCATGAAGCGCTCCGACCACATCTCTTACATCAGACAGGAGGCACACTGGCTTCCCATCAAAGCCTGCATCGAATTCAACTACTTATTATCACCTACCGCTGTTCACACAACACTGCCCCCCAGCTCACAAACCGTATCACCAAGAAACACAACATGCACAATCTCCCCTCTTCAACCACATCAGCCTTGCGCATACCCAGATTTGCTAGAAAGGGAGCCGGGGGCTTCTGCTTCTCTACCATCGCTCCCACACTGTGAAACGCCCTCTCTCAGCAGATCCAAGACAAACCAGCCTACACACTCTTCTATAAGTAAGTAAAAACCTCACTGTTCAACAAATATCTGTAAATAACTTGGACTGCCACTATCTACTCTGAACTTCACTCACAATCTATGATCTAATGTAACTTCCATACTGTTTTCATCTATTCCTAACTATATACCTTTAGCGCTGTAATACCTCTGGGACTGGACTCTAAAAACAAATGAAATAAAAAAATAAAATAAAATAAACTTCTCACCTGCGGCTCACTATCCTATTCTGGTAGCAGCTTTCAGCATGTCTCAACACTCCGATAGCTAGGGGTCCTGATAACTTCCTTGCATCAGCCCTCTAGCTTGCTACTTTTCCAGATTGGGCTCGCATATTCTCACTGCTGCTGTTTACCGTACTTCACGATCCTCATGGCCCTCTTGTCTGCGACTGCTCCCTCCGCAATGGAACTCTAGATAAAGTCCTTCCATTATTAAACCTCTCCCAAATCCTGTTAAATTCATTATAGACATATCATATTACAGAGCCATCTTTTCCGCATGTATTCTATAAATGGCATTTTATTTAGAATGTTTGCAGACAGTGCCTTGTCATTTATCACCGACTTTCATGGTTGACCTCAACATGATTGCGTCACAACCAAAACCGGCTGCCTTACAAACAGTACAAAGGCTTTCGAGCAACATTCATACCATTGAAGCTATACATCGCAATGGTGTCCCCCATTGATCTTTCCAAATACAGACAGGACCATACACTTATTTTTCTCGGTCAAAGAAATCCCAAATAGTAAAGCAAGTGATCTACTGGTTTACCTAAAGATAGTGGAACCAACTAATTAGAGAAAGCTGTATTCCTCTTGGTCTGTTGCTGTTCCACAAGATTTGGAAAAACAGAACCACATGTTCTCCATTTGTCTACTGTATGTCCCTCGCCTTATGCCCAACACACACACAGCTCTTCCCTACCCCTCCACAACTCTGCTCCTCTATGTCATGTCATAGACAGCACTACACTATGGCATTGTATATGAGTTTTATTGTGTGTGTTTAAAGCATTCCCTTGTGACTGCGTTCATGACATGCAAATGCTATGAATGAATAATAAAGAATTTTGATACTGCCACCTTTGCAGCTTACCTTGAATGTTAGCATCTTGGAGAGTTTGATTGTAGAAACAGGCTCCTCTTCACAGAGCTCTAAGCTGGAACAATCCAGCATGCTTGAACTTTGGGATGAAGTTCCACTTGATGGCGGCTCTGGAACTTCACCAGCGGGAATGGATCCAATGCTGGAGAATCTGCCCGACTCCTGCACACGCATCCTGCTCTCATCAAAGAGCTGCAACTCAGATGAGGAGCTGACGATGAACACACTGCGATTCGAAGACTTCAGATGCACGACCCGCAGGCTAGTGAGGATATATCGGCTACCACTGTGTAGGACATGGAACCAGAAAAGCTTCTGAGGGCTCTGTAAGAGGGAGAGGTAGGAGAGGGGAAAGAGACCAAGCATCAGTCATGGGAGAACGCTGTACAGGGCAGGATCAGAGACATAACTCCCTGTAGTTCTGTACAGGCGTGACGGTCCCTTTTCTGCATATGCCAAACCATATACTAAACCATGAGATGCACCAAGCACACCTACAAACCCCTTACAACTCATCTGTAAAGACTTGTGTCATTGGATCTGTGCTTCAGTCTTGCCAACTTTTATAATTTGCCCTAGACTCGCTGCATAGTCCTTTCTTTACAGGAGATGCACTTCAAAAGACTGCAGTAAGTCTCCTGATTTTAGCACCTGGATAAAGTGAATACTCCGTTACATTCCGAATGGGTTCCACCTGCAGAAAGCCATTTTGTTCTCTAGCCAGAGCAGCACATAGTGAGGCCATCACAGGAAGCAGCAAGACATTTGACAAGCAAGACCTTTGTTGGGTCCGATTAGTCGGTATACTACTCCCAGTGGAATCGGATTGACCTGCATGCAAGGCCTGTTTCAGCTCAGTCATTACTGAGAGAAGGGCAGTACTATCGATATTATTTCAACAGTCTTAAATACAACAGAAAAGAATATACCATTGACGTGTCTGTATTTTCTTAACAAGTTTCTGTCACTAAATTACGTTAATCAAATTTGTACAAGGCCACCCAGTACCAAAAAAAACTAAGCGATGGCAAACTCCAAAATAACGTTTTCTTATATTTATGTTTATAACTCCATTTGAATATGAGAGCAATTTGCACCCTTAAGCACTCAAATGTGCAGCAGAAAGCATGATCTAACAGCAATGCAATAAGAGTTATACCATCTTTAAAAAACACTACAGGGGGACATGTTGTCCAGAGGAGGATCTAGTCAAAAACTCTGTCAGGGCTTGGACCAAATTTAAAAAACGTCCACCCGATTTAGAAGTGGCAGTCGTATAGCAGAAGTCCTAGCACTCAATGCCTTAAGAAGGCAAAAAGCTCCAAAAAGAAAGTCTCTTGCTTACCAATCGCTTACTCAGTAATAAAGCCTGCAAGAGTGACGTCAGTCTTCCTCCCCCCAATGATACGTATCAACCAGTAATGGTGTTGGATCAATATGTGGCCCATGGGGGTATATCTGGGGTACTAGCATTTAAGGAGCCTAATAAATCAATGAGCTCCTTACCTTTAGGAGTCCAGGCTATGTCAGCTCTATCAAACAATATGCTGGACAGGGCAAGTAAAAGGGATATGGGCCCTCATTACAACTCTGGCGGTAGCCGTGCCGTTAAAAACGGCACAGCGCCGCCGGAGTTGCATTTTTTCCAGCACCCATGAATGGGCAAGAACCGGGTCATGCCGAGTTGGCGGACCTGGTAAATGCCCATTTTCTGTTGCCGGAATCAAGGGCCTCCTCATCTGCATTCTGCCCCATAGGGCTAGAATGGGGGCGGGGACACCTGATGCACCGGCACAATTCTGTATGTGCCGGTGCATCCGACGTGCTCTGCTTGTGGGTGACGTTGCAGCCGCCAGGAAAAACCTGGCGGGTGAAACGGTTCCCGCGAGCAGAGCCCGTAGTATGGCAGTCCAGGAAGTACGGTACCGGCATGCTTACAGGTACCGTACTTCCCAGACCGCCATGCTCGTTATTATGGCCATGGACAGTAATGCCAGCAGGATGTGTGCCCCCAAGACCCCAGAAAAGTGGCTGCTGTTTAAAGAATGTATGCAGCGGGACCTTGCTGCTTGTACTAACATCGAGGATTTTCAAGCCTGTGTGACCTCTATTAGCTCCACTATGCCTATCTCCCACCCGCATAAAAGACCGTACAAGTCCTCTGAAACCCCCCTTTCTCAGAGAGGGCTCCATCAAGGCTGTCAAGCGGACTGTAGTGAGGCTCTCCTTAAAGAAGGATCACTGCATGCTAAGTTAGTCTACCTTAGTCTGGACGTAGGGACTAAAGCGTTGGTGGAGAATACCCTGAGCCCTGCTAAACCAGCTCTATCCCTGGTCTACTTAATGTCCAAGGATATTCGCCAAAGAAAATCAACAAAGGCCAAAGTCACGGATCGTAATATAAGGAGCCTTGTTTTGGACCCTAGAAATCTTATCATTAAAATGTTGATAAGCCTAGGCAATTTGAATCCAGGGAGGCACTTAAGAACACAATTCTATCGTGGCTCAACCGGAGAGTGGGCCCCAACTGTGTTAGAACTAAAGACCTGAAAGTCCTTCAGAGGATACAGTTAAACAACTGGTGTTCCACTGATAATACTGACTGCATTGTTATTGGATGTGGACATAGTACTCTACCATTGTTTTTGAATAGAATGATACATCTGGACACCAATTCCTCTACTAAGTTAAGAATTGTTCTGAACTGACCCGTCTTTCTCTCAAGGATATTGTTGTATAACATATTTAGTTGTCATTTTTTTTCATGTGGGCATTTTTAATCGTTTATGTATTTTTGATTTTGTGTTTACTTTATTAAGACATTTATTTGTTTTGTAATTGTATGTCGGCGCTCTTAAGCCTCAAGGTCAGTGAAGCACGGTATAAATCAAATCAAAGTATAATGAGCACTATTTCTCAAATGTAGCTAATTGCTCTTTTGGCCTTGGTTCCCTGGAGACGATGAGCCCAGCAGACCCCACGTGATGGAAGATGGACGGACGGCGGCTGGACCATGTATCAGGTCGCACCAACCAGCTGCGTGGGTATTTACTGTATATATGAATGACGCTGTTTCCCCTTTTAAGCTTTTGCTTGCACCCTTTTTGCTCAGAACATTCCTAGCAAGCAGAGTTCTTTGCTGGCACAGCTATATTTTGTATAATTAAAACTTGTTATCCTTGCAAGAACCTCATGCCCATTTTATTCTTTTGCGGGTTGTAGTGTATCCGGTGTGAGCGTTTAGGGGCGTGCCTTCAAGAGTCGATGAGGAATGAATAGTGTGGAGGGAGTAGTCGTTGTGGGAGGAGGGAGTAGGGGAATGGAGGAGGGAGTAATAGGAGAAAAAAGAGTAGTAGTCAACAGTAGGGAGTAGAATCATGGAGGACGTAGTAGTGGTGCAGATGTTACGGAGATCTTACAGGTACACACCTCAGAACTGTTCCTCCGGTTATATAGATCTTGGAGGCCCAGGAGTAAAAAAGCATATGTGAGACAAGACAAGAGGTCATTTCATACATACAGCTTTATGCAATAAAGAAAGTAAGGCCTATACTAGCCCTATATCGAAGGAGGCTTTTACCCAACTCTATAGAGAAAATAAACTGCCCTTCACGCTGTCTGATCAACACAGAATGGGTCACTGTCCAAGGCCTAACCTATGCTGAATCCTGTCCCTACCATTAGCATAAAGGAAAAACACAAATTCAACCAAACCAGGTCTGATCAGTGCATTCTACTGGACGTATGAAGTGGTGGCTGGTTTCTTTATTTTCCAAATTATTTTTTATTATTTGTAAAGGTTCATGAACAAATAATATAGGACAAGCATTTGTATGTGCATATTGTAGAATAGATACTAACTTAATTTGGCTATCATAGTTGTAACGTAAAAGAAATATCAAAAAAGGGTGGGGCAATGGGGGCAGGGGTGAAGAACAATAGAGAAAAAGGAAAACAAATACTAAAACCATCCATCGCACATAGAGGTTAATGAGGAGTCAAACCAAGTAAACCTTAAGGCACAATTGTAAACAGTTAAGAATAAAAGGTCATTAAACACACCCCAGCTGCTCTCATAACAATGATGTTGATATTTACCATGAAAAGTTACTTTCTCCCTTTTAGAGAGAAGTGACAAACTCATCAGCCAATCATCAACACAAGGGGCAGTATCTCTTTTCCAGAATTTCAGGATGTCTCTTTTGGCAACCAATAATGCTCTGTATGGCCAAAAAAGCTTTCCACTGAATAACCCAGTATCAGAGGCAAGTCGGCCCAATACGCCAACATCGGCTCTCTTGGAAGGGATATACATAACACCAAATCAATTCTCTGGAAAATTCCATTAAAAAACAATTTTTTCTGTCTACATAACCATAACATATGGAGGGTGCTGCCGGAATCACTTCTACAATTCCACAGAGACCAGTACAAGTAGTGGTTAATTCCGCTGCTGTGTATATTCTAACTCCAAATCAATCTTATATTTAACTGGTCGTGCACAAATGCGATTCCACTCAATGTCCGACAACAAACAGCCCACGTCTACATTACAATTATTTCTACCACAATGTGACGCCAGTGTAAATTCTTGAGGCGTAATAAGTTTATATAATGTGGAAGCTGATAGAGGCATGGTTTTAGATAAGTGCAGGATCAAAAGTGAGGCATGCACTGTAGCATTTATTGGTGATAGAATATTAGTAAAGAGATCCTTCAGTACATTATAGTGTCAAATCTCTCCTGCCTTTAGCTTATATTTAAAACGTAAGAATTCAAAATCATGGATGTTCTGACCATCATGAACCTGCCCAATCGTCCAAATGTCTGCTTTTTGCCTAAAAATCCATGACAAATCACAATTATCCTGTTGCACAGCCGGATTTTTCCACAAACTAGAGTCTGCACAGAGTAAATATTTTTCACCTCGAGTCACATTACAATTCTTCCATTCTTTTATCACATGTTTTATAAATGGGGTGTCAATTTGGCCAGCAGCCTTTTTTCCGCAAATAGAACTTCTATTGGCATAGGTGAGACAGTTTCTCTCTCAATGTTAATCCAACCTGCACAGTCTATTAGGTCAGGCATAATGCAGCAATGCCAGGTGCATAATGTAAATGCAGAATGAATTCTCCTTATATCAGGATAGCCAAAGCCACATAAATGCGCTGAACTTTGAAGAACATCCTTCGGAAATTCGTGCACGACCATTCTCCCTCCACAAACATCTATTCAGCGATTTATTAATATTCAAAAGTAGTTTGTTCGCGAGTGGTAGCGGAAGCATATTTAAAATATATAACAATTTAGGAAGTAGGGTAAGTTTCAGCTGAATGTTCTTGACCAAGAGAGATTCCACATCCCTGCCATCATGGAAACAGAAAACCTAAGTCAGTCCATTCCTCCTGATCTATATTAAATAGTCCTCTATAGCACAAAAGAGAAATTGGAAAAACTAAGGTCTTTGAGATATTCACCTTATAGAGACATTTCCAAATCGCTGTAGTGATAGTAAGAGTTCCTATCAAGAGAACGCAGGATTGGAGATCAACACCAAAAGGTAATCTGCATATAAAGGACCTTTCGAAATATAGTCCCCCGAATGGGATGCCCCTAACATCTGGATTATTCCTCAACATAACTGCTAGAGGCTCAATAAACAAGGTAAATAACGGAACAGGACAGAGGACAGGCCTGACAAGTCCCTTTATGGATTTGGAAAAAGTCTGAAATATATCCACATGAACAGTTATGGCTGCTCTTGCACCGCCATAAAGAGCTCCAAAGAGTTTGAGGACACATGGTCCACAGTTAAGTTTACGCAAGACTTGGTGGATGAAGAACCAACTCACTCTACCAAAAGTCTTCTCGGCATGTATACTGATAGCTGCATAAACATCAATAGAGTGTCTCTTGAGGTAGATAACGTCAAGCAATTCACGCAAATTATCAAAACTATTCCTACCATAAATAAACCCCGTCTGGTTTTTATTAACTATTTTAGGAATGAAACCATTCAGTCTTCTGGCAAATACTTTCACTAAAGGCTTCTCATCAACATTTAAGAGTTAGATAAGTCGATAGTTTTCACACAGCGATACATTTTTACCAGGTTTTGGAATAACCCTGGTTAACACTGTGTTCATAGATTCAGCAACTGCCTCAGTATGTATAATTTCCAAATATAGTTGTGCAAGAAAAGAAGCCAAGACTTGACAAAAAGTCTTGTAAAATTCTATTGGGAACCCATCAGGCATAGGGCACTTGCCACTTGCTGAATTTACAATAGAATCTTCAACTTCCTGAACTGTAATCTCTGCATCGAGATCCAACCTATCTTGTTCTCCTAAACTCGGCATATCTATCAAGTAAAGACAGTTATTAGCCTCCTCTTCAGATACAAGTCCATCATCTCTATATAGAGAAGCGTAATATTTTCTTCACAAATCACTTCATTTTTTCATCAAAATATCACCCTCTTCATCAACAACTAAGAACACTTGCCTATTACTCTCCTTAAGTTTTAAACGATTCACCAATAATGCTCTCGACTTCTCACCCCATTCCCAGAATGCGTGTCTTGAATAAAATAGATATGTCTCTGCCTTCAGGTGAAGTTCGGAATCTAATGCATCTTTAGCATGGGACAAGGCCAACATATTTTCTTCACTAGGAATATCACTGTAATGTCTTGAAGCTGTCTTGTATGCATCTTCCAATTTGAGCATACATTTATCTCTTTCTCGCTTCGTATATTCCAACAGGATTTCCTGGGCAGCATCTGCCCTCTCAAACTGCCATCACTCCAACCACCAGTTCTAGAATCATGTGGCTGGCTTCTGAGCCTCAACCCAAATATCTCTGTAGATTCTCCCATGCCATTTGCCCAGTGAGACTGTTCCAAGTTCAGGTTTGCCCAATGTCGCTTTGTTTTCCTCTCCTGCTGTGGTAACAGTCTCTGGCTTCGTGGGTCGGCTCGTAAATAATGAGATCTGTCACGCCACCATGGTATATTTCTTCCTTCTCCCCGCCTGTAAGGTTGTTGCTCACACCTTTCCTTGCGGTCCTGCTTCTCCCACCCCGCCTTGGGCTGTCTTGCCTTTCAACCCGCCTGGGGATATCTTGTGTCTTGACCCGGTCTTCGGATATCGGGTTTCTCACCCCTTCTCGGACTATCAGGTTTTTCACCCCCTCTTGGGGCATCAAGTTTCTCTCCCCATCTTAGGCTAGTGTGCTTCCCACCCCTTCTTGGGTTATCTGGTTTCTCACCCATTATTGTGGCATTTGTTTTCTCGCTCTCAGAATATCAGGCTTCTCATTCCTTCCTAGCGTCTCTGGTTTCTTGCCCAGTCTTGAGGAAGTTTGCAGTCCTCTACGCCCTCCTCCTGGTTCCATGTTTGCACTAGTACCTTGTTTTCTGCGCAGCGTTCCTCTGGACAGGCGGTCTCCTCAACCGATGCAGAACCTCCACTCCAGTTTACTCCGGTCTTCCTCGTTGCTTGAGTCAGTGTTTTCCGTCGGATCTTGACAGAACTTTAGCTTTGGTTCCAGGGGTCGCCAGTCGACCATGTCTCAGGCATCTCATCTTCGTTCGGCAGACCCACACTTCTCCGGCTCCTGGCCTCGTAGAAGGCAGCAACTCTCTGTTTGCTGCCTGGCACGCTCCTCCACTCTACATGCCGTCTGTGTGGTGCTGCTTCCTAGCTCTCCCTCGAAGGGGGACTTTCCCCCCCTCTGCGTTTCTAGGCCGGCTCGCGCCTCTATCCCTCTCTCTCCCCCTCTGTGTCAGTCTCACAGGAACTTTATGTTCCTCCCTGCAACAAGATGGCCCAATCCATCGGTCCTGAGCTTAACGCATTGATGGCTACAGTAGAGGGTCAGAAACCACACCAGCCACTTCTCTAGGGACATTCCCACAGCTGTCTCTTGCAATCCCCATAAAGTCAACAAAGGTATTTGCTTCATGAGACAAGGGAGGGTAACTCCTATCCCTGTTCAGGGGTTGCCTTTCCTCTAACAGGAGGTGACCTCCAGTTAGATGCCGCTTGGTCTGTCCCCTAGGGGTTGTTAAACTAAGTGGGCTCACCTTCATATTCCCAAAGGGGATGCCCCCCCCCATGGGAGAGGGGAGAAATTCCCTGGGTTCATTACAATATCTACTGACTCTACTGTCCCTGCCTCTACACTCTTCCGTGATCTCTGTACCTCTCTCTGTCACTATTCTCCCTTCCAGACCTACCCGTTCTGCCAGACATACTCTTGATGCCTTCATCCCTGCTGAACTCCCTTTCTCCAACCTTCTCACTACCCCCCTCACCTGGTCTGACCACTCTCTCTTCTCATCTGGGACTTCTCGGCTGCCTGACTGAGCCTCCACCACCAATGCCAGCCTCTTTTGTAGTCATTCAACCGATCAAACGAGTGTCAGTTGCTGCGTTTGTCTTCACCTTCATCCCTCCTCCCTCCGTCCCCTCCTCTTGACTACCACACTGACTCTGTCCTCGCCAATCTTCATCTTGTTGTCCCTAAATCCCTAACTCTCTTGACATTGTCGCCCCTGTCCTGAGGATACGTCTGAAACCTGCCTCCAAGCGTAACACCTGGTATGACGCCGATCTGAAATGCAAGAACTCATGCTAATACTCTGACAAACTGGCCTGCCGCTTACTCCAAAAGGTAATATCGTTTTTCTATCTGCTCCAAAAAGAGGGCCCACATCCAGTCCGCTATCTCAGGAGCCTCTAACAACACGGCTGAATTCTTCAAAATCTGCAAGGAACTAGCCAATCCATCTGCAGTCTTCTCCTCGCCTCTCCCTTCTGATGCCATCTGCACTGCGCTGGCCACCCATTTTATCTCCAAAACTCAGGACATGCTGACTTCTCTCTTTCCTCCCTCCACTCCTGCCCCTAGCACCCTGCCTTCCTTGGCTTATCAACCACCTCCACCAATGTTCCCCTCCTTCGCACCCATCACAACGGCTAAGGTATCTAAAGTAGTCCATTCTATGAAGGTCTCATCCAAACAGGTCTCGCCCTGCTCTTACAGAACCATCAGGGATAACATCTCCTCCCTCGCTCCGGCTCTAGCTGACTTCTGAACCACTCCTTAGCCTCTGGCTCTTTCCCTTCCTCTCTCAACCACTCTATTCTCACAAAGCGGCTCCATGATAACCTCAGTATCTCAGACCGAGGACTGGATTGGTTGACCTCCTTCCTCACTGATCACCCTACCCAGGTGCTCCTGGCCTCTATCTCCTCCAGCACCACTCTCTCTGTACATGTGGTATTTCCCAGAGCTCCATCCTCTTGCCCTGGCTTTTCAACATCTACCTTGCACCTCTTGCACACCTAATCTCTGCCTTCTCTCCTCATTTCCAGTGTTATGCAGATGACACACAACTCTTCTTCAGGCTGCCCTCTTCTTCCTTCTCCATCATCCCTAACTGTCTGACTGGTATTCAGTCTTGGTGCACCTCCAATTATCGCTTTCTTAATGCCAGTAAAACAGAGATTCTTCCTATTAGGACACCTGTTTCGTATTTCCCTCCTGCACTCTGGCTGCCCTCTATGGGTTCACATCTCCCTCTCCTTCCACTTAAGTCAGAAACCTTGGGGGCATCTTTGAATCCACTCTCTCCTTCATCCCTCAAATCTTGGATCTTGCCAAGAAGCCCCACTTCCAACTTTACCTCCTTAGAGGCATTCTCCCTTTCCTCACCTTCCCCCCAGAAGCTCAATGTCTCTAGAGGTCTGGTCCTCTCCAGGCTGAATTACTTTAACAGTGTCTTCCTCAACCTGCCTCTTTCTTCACTCTGCCCTGCCCAACTAATTCAGAATAAGGCTGCGAGACTTAACCTTGGCCTCAAGCCCACGACCGTATCCCTCCAGCCCTAAAATCTCTCCACTGCCTCCTGCTCCCTGCAAAGATCAAGACCCTGTGCATCATCCATATGGCTGTCTGGGTCCTGGGACCACAATACCTTCAGCTTTCTCTTATTAAATACTCTCCTTCCAGATGACTTTGATCCGTCTCGCTCCAACTCTCTGCTGGTCAAATGCTTCTCCAAGTATGGTACTGGGGGTAGATCCCTCTCTTCAGCTGGCTCCCTCCTATGGAACAGCCTCCTTCTCTAGCCTGGAAGCAGACCACCTCAAGTTCCGCAAACAACTCAAGACCTTCCTCTTCTCCTCCTCCTTCCCTCTCCGCCTTCCATGCTAACCACCCCCCCAACCCCCGGTCGCTGAGATTGGTGCCTTCATCCCTCAAGAGTCCAACAGGATCCTGGCCTCCCTGCCTAATCACCACCAGAATTTCCCCACTGCTCTTCCCTCTGGGCCCACAATTGGCTTGTTTGCATTCACCCTGCACTTACCTTGGGCGGTAGACCTGCAACCCCGTCGCCTGGAACATCTCTGCCCATGCACTTAACTATTGCCTTCCAGCAGGCACCTCTGGCACTCCCCTCCCCCCGGGAGACCTTAATAGCACTTACCCCATCCCATACCCCTTTCTTTTTCCTTTCTCTTCACTGCACTTGCACGCTCTGAATGTCACATAGCTAGGACTGTTTGTTTCTTTTTATTCAGTGTCAATTCTTCAATGTATATTTGTTCCCTTCTCTTCCATTTTGCCTTGTGGCACTTTGATACACTGGGCCTCATCATGAGTTTGGCGGTAACCCTTAAATCCAGCGGTAACGGTGTTGGCGCCGCCAATACTGCTCCACCGGATCACAAGTACAAATCCAGCCGGCGCAATTACAGCCGGCTGTAGCACAGCCGGCTATAATAGCGCCGGCTGTAATAGCGGCGGCATCCATTTGCGCTATTACTGAGCCATCACAAGTCCGGCGTAGGCGTATTTAGCGCCAGAAAACCGGCGGAAAATCTGCTGAAAATACCCTTAGCCAAATGCTGGAGGTAAAAGAACACAGGAGACTGCAAAATGTGCCCAGGTGGAACCAATGCCAATCAGAGGCCTACAAAGGACCTACCCATACCCAAAACACACTTCCAAACACCATGCTGCCATTTGAAGCTGGTAGCCTTCACGTGTACATCTACCTGCTGCGCCTGGAGCTACAGAGGCCAGCCAACCAGGCCACGGCCCTGGGAGCACAGGGAGCGGTGAAGATGAGGAGGAGGAGGAGGAGAGTATCACCAGCAGCCATCCCCAGGGTCAGGCCAACAACCTGGGCCCTGACTGATGGGCAGTTGGTGACCGAGTATAGGCTGGACATGGCAACCATCACACAGTTGCTGGACACAATCCAGGCTGACATAGGCAGCCGTATGGATATCAGCACTGCAGTGCCCCCGCTCATGAAGCTTGTGTCCGTACTACAATACCTTGTGACTAGCAGCTACCAACACACCATTGCCATGATGCATGCCATGGCCCAGTCCACCTTCAGTGCTCCATGTCAATAAGCACATTGCATTGGCAGCCACAAATGCGCAGGTGAACCAGCTGAAGGGCCAGTGCCATACAATTGGACAAGTCATGAACGTCATAGCAGCCGTGGACTGAACACATGTAGCATTAGTAGCACCCAGGGTACATGATGCGGCGTACAGAAACCGTAAGAATTGACATTCCATGAATGTGCACATGACATGTAGACCTGACCTAACCCTCAGCCACTGCTGTGCCCGCTATCCAGGATACAACCACGACTCCATGATCCTGCCTAATGGTACCCTGCCAGCGTACATGTAAAGGCACCGAGGCCTCAACACATGGATGCTGGGTGAGTACAAATGAAGCCTGAAATGCATGTCAAATTACATCTGATGTAGGGGTGGAGAAACACAGTGAAATCCATGATTGCCATCAGAAGACAAACAGTACTAGCACTGCAACTTTGCCATGCATGTCCCTTGCACAAGAACCCTTGGACATGTGGAACACATCAGAACACAGCCAGTCTGTATGGCAAAGACATGTGGGAGCACAGTCAGAATGGAAGCCCAACTACCACAATGCATCCTGTGTGTGTCGCAGTGTTGCTCCCCACCCTGACACACCACAGACATCAGCACCCTGGCCTACCGACAGTCATGGCAATGGTGCCCGAAAGTAGGCACATCCACAACAACACAACACACAAGTTGCTCGATACACGACAATGTACATCCCTGAAACAATGAGCCCTGATTGGCCAATCACATGCCTGGATAAGTGTACATAATAGTGACAATCGGCAAACGCAACACCACCCAAAATGCCAGTGACACATGACCGAACAACATGTCATATGCACATGCAGATACAAGGGTCCCCTCATCCAGCGACAAGGGACAGACCTGATACATCTAGACACAGGTATGGTGCTAGCAATAAGTAGTCCATCGATCCGAAGTTGGCCCTTGCACAGCCCAGACCACAATGGAAGTGACCATATGACAAGTAGTGCACATGTACCACATGAGTGTGATACACATGCAGACACACACATAAATCGAACCGCAACTGCATGTCGACCTCAGACCATGCATGTCCTGCAAGACGCAGTGTGCATGTCAACATAGCAATGAGATAGCATGACCTCTTCAACACAAACTTGATTCTGCTGCCAATGTCACTGATTACTGAGCCTTGTGCACCCACTGAACCAACCTTGTCCTCATACCTGCATTCCCTTCCCTGCAGGTGATTCATGATGTCCCCAGTACACATGGCTCATGACCCCTGTGCGTCATCCACACACTCAAGCTGAGCGGGCATACAACATTGCCCATGGAGGTACACATATCGGCGTTGAGAGGGCATTTGAACTGCTGAAGGCACGCTATTGGTGCCTATACTGTACGAGTGGGGCATTGACATGCACCTTGAAAAATCTGCAAACTCGTCCTAACATGTGCCATGCTGCACAACATTTGCTGTTGCAGGAATGTGCCACTGCCCCTCGATGCCGATGTGCAGCCACCTGGGGATGGAAGTCAAGATGATGATGTGCCCGAAGCTGGTGCACGTGTACACAGGGATGGGGTAGGGGAGGAGAGGTTGGACAGACAGGGCTTGATTGATAATTGTCTCAGATACGGTAGATGGGTACATGTAACACATATCACTTTTACATTAAAGAGAACATGATCACAATCATGCATGTCCATGCTTTGTATGAATTTTGAACGTGATTTATTAAATGTTTGACAATCCCGCTTCCCGGCCAGTGAACTCCCCAGCACACAATCCCCCTTACCCCCCAGTGAACTCCCCAGCACACAATCCCCCCTTCCCCCAGTGAACTCCCCAAAACAGTGCAGGTAGGTGCATGTTCCCAGGGCCTGCAAAAGCTGTGCCATGTAAATCTATGATGGTCGCGGGCGCTTTCCAAGTCCGGGCCCCTCTGGTGAGCGGGCTCTCAGGTTGCGCATTGAACGGCGCCTAGGTGACGGATCCAGGGATCCCTCTGTGGGCGTAGTAGAGGTCGATGGGATAGCTCCGGTGACCTGCAGCTGCTGGCAGAGAGGATGGTTTGATTCCCTTGTCTGCTCTGCATGCGCAGATAGTATCTCGCACAACTCCCGTACCCTTTGCCCGAAACCTGTCAGGGCCGCGGTGCATCCCTCCACCACTTTCTGGGTCTGCGCATTGTCTCAGGCCATGGACTTAGTGGCATCCAGTATGGCACGGCTGATGGCCTTGATGTGGCGGCTGTGCTCTGTGGCCATGGACTCGATGTTCGCCTGTTTGGCCTCAATAACATCCAGATGCCCCATCACGGCAGCTCCCGTGATGAGTGGTACTTCGGGTGCGACGGGGACCGGGCTGACAGCTATGCGCTGCCTGGAAGGGGGCTGTAGGGGGACATGTTGCCACCTTGGATGGGGCTGCTGCGGTCCAAGTGCCTATCCTCTGGGGTACCATAGGACGGTGTATCCACGTCTGGCTATGGTGTGCGGACACGACGCACCACACACATGTGGGGTGTGTGCATCCTTTGCAATTGGCTCTGGGCTTCCCTGAGGTGTGGCCATTCCTTGTGTGTCACTGCGGCTGGGTGAGGTCAACAGTTCAGGTTGTCGTGCAGCTGTTGCTGTCTGTCCCTCATCAGGCTCAGACCTACTGGTGACTCCCTCAACATCCAGTGTTTGTATGGTGGCTTGTGGTGAATGAGGCGCTGTCCCCCTGTGGCCTTGTGGGTGCTGCACCCGTCTGGTTGGGCTGCGGTGTGGTGACGTGGGATGGGTCCGGCGTCGTTTCCAGCCGGCCCCTTTGCGGGCTGGTGGTGCTGGTAGAAGCGCACTGCCTCGGGTGCTGTGATGTTGTAGCCTCCTCACCGTCATCGTCGACCTGTGGTGATCGCTGTGTCCCTTTGGGATACATAGGGTGTGGTATGATTTCAGGGCAGCCTAGATAAGTATCATGCCTATCATACCTTCAAGTGGGTTTGTACACAGTGTCAATCATGCATTTTGTTCACTCCCCATGTTGTGATTGGTGGAACGTGTCACTGTGGAGGGACACTGCACGGACATGTTTGCGTGACATCTTCAGATGCCTGCTGGGGATGCACGGCGGCCATGTTGCTGTTTTTTTTCTTCATGCACACTCACACGTCACGTAGCTGTGCCATGGCCATGGATGTCTGTCCCCTGGCCCTTGTATTGATGCAGTGCACGTACAGGGGAGTCTAGGGGGCGCTATGGTACTGTGGTAAAAGGGGTCATTTATGGGTGTCTGCGGTGCCTCACGCACATTCATTCACTCAGGGTCTGCATGTGTGGCCCTTACAGGTTCATGCATTTTTAGGGGGGGCTCACCTGCAGCCTGCTGGGTACCGGTGCCAGCCTCCGCTCCTCCGACTCCCTCTATGGTGCCCATTTCAATGAGTGTCGTCATCTATTCCTCCCAGGGTGTGAGCTCGGGTGGTGGTGTAGGCCCTCCTCCAGTCCCCATGCTTGTACTCCTGTGCTGGGCGAGTAAGCCACGTACTCTGACCCGTGCCCCACTACAAACACCCTCTGGATGATTTCCCGCCAGATCTGCGCTCAACCCTGCCCATTTGTCTTGCACTGCAGTGCACCGCATAGCTCTTCCTGGTGGATCACACCCTCCTCCATAAGTATGGCCAGCTCCTGTTCATTGAATTTAGTTTTCCTGACCCTGTCCAGGGCTGACTTGCCCCTGGTGTGCTCCTCAGAAATTTTTCAGTCCTCACAGGAGTTGTAAAATTCGGCAGATTGTGATTTCCAAAATGGCTGCCACTTTATTTCTCGTTCCGGCGGTAGCGCAGAGTGCAATGGATTTACGGGTTCCTGGCCAATTTCTATGCCAGACGCTATTTGCGTTAACGCCATGTCCCTGTGCACGCGTACTCGTGATCTGGCGGCTTTTCCACCAGGGATTGTGGCCTTAGCGCAAATAGCGTTCGGCGGGAAATCCGCCAGAATACCGCCAAACTTGTGATGAGGCCGACTGTCTTGCTGTATAAGCGGCTTATAAATATCCAAAAAATAAATATGTAAAGAATTATTTGTGATAAAATTAAAAGAGCAAACATCAACATTGGACACGCTAGTCACCAAGCTGTGGTATGCAAGCATAAAACCTGACTGGGGAGTTGAGAAAGAACTGAGAATGCTTCAGGAATGTTTAAGACAGGGGAAGGTTGAAAATGACTTACCTTTACCAGGACTGGGAAACTAGCATCAGAGGTGAAATCCCTCAAAAATAGGAAGAAAATGGCATGGTCCCTGATGTACAGAATGGAGCTGACTCTGCACAGTTCTCCCACCACCGTGAACAGCTTCTTCACGCTCACCGACCTGGCAGAGGAAGAGCCAGATTACTTGACGGCACCAAGAGCATGCAAACCCTCACCAGTTGTTATGCAGCCTCTCGGGTGGCTGTTTTGAAGTCTGTGTTCGTACCTGTCACAGAGAAGCTGGATGGCAGATTTAGGATACAGGGCTGTGATGGGTCTGGGTTCTCCAGGATCCTCAAGTTCCAGTTGAGGAGTCGCAAGTAAATTATTTGAGCTCACAGGAACTGGAACAGCATAAATCTCCAAGTAGCCTCCATTTTCTGCATAAGTGCCCTGAGATGGAATGTAAGCCCAGCTGGGAAACAACAACAGCTGTCCGAGCCACTCGGGGGAAAACTCCAGCAGCTACAGGGAAAAGGAAAGAAAAAGAGAGAACATGTTTAGGTTCCTGTGAGCTCCCCAAGACTTGCTGCAGCCCAGAGCTATGCACCATTGTCTTAAAAATGCAGGTTTACCTGATGCCAGGGACAGACCAATGCCCAAAGGTAAACCCTCACCTTAATGAAACTAACTCCTGGACCTCTGTGCCCAAAGGCTCATACATAAGTATGAACCCTCAAGCTCAACAAAGAAGAACAAGTTACTTACCCGTGGTAACATTCGTTTGACTGGATGTTCCTCCCACGTATTCCTCATTTATGATATTCAATTCTGCTTGCAGCTTGCTTTGGAATTTGTTTTTCGTAGTTTCGTGCAGCATTGAGTCTTGGACCTCGATGGCCTCCGTAGCATCCCTCATGACATAAACGCTGGTATATGAAGCACGCACGCTGACCATTACCTCAGTTCTTAGTTTTTCCCTCCTTTAACTTCCATGCAGTGTCATAGGAGGGGACAATCTTGGCGTTGCGAGAAACGAAGATGTAAGACACGGAAATTCTAGACAGGCTGGGGATAGATGGGTGGGCGATGAAGAATATGTGGGAGGAACATCCAGTCGAAAGAAAGTTACCACGGGTAAGTAACTTGTTCTTCAAATGGATTGTGTCCTCCCACGTATTCCTCATCTTTGATAGACTCCTAAAGCAGTATGAGTTAGGCAGAGGGTGCCAAGAATGTCTTATTTGTTAATATGATGGAGGACAGTCTTGCCAAATTTGGCTTCCTCTTCTGAAAAATAATCTATACAGTAAAAAGTGTGAAGGGACGACCAGATTGCCGCTCTACAAATGTCTCGCAACAGCACACCTCTTTCCAGAGCTGAAGTAACAGCCACCCCTCTAGTGGAATACACCCTAAAACATACGGGCGAGTAACACTCTATTATGCACATTATAATCCATCTAGAGATTGTTTGTTTTGTGACTTCCATACCTAGTGTTTGGCCAGCATAACCAATGAAAAGTTGATCATCTTGGCGTATACTTGCAGACCTTGTAATATAGTAGCTTAGTGCCCTTTTCGGGTCTAGATGTTGTAGTCTCTCCTCCTCTTTAGATAGATGAGGAGGAGGGTAAAAAGACGGCTGTACAATACATTGTGCTAAATGAAACCTATGGGCAGATGTGATATCTGTTAGAAAGGCCATTTTCAAAGTGAGCATCCTCAGAGGACACAAATGTAAGGGTTCAAAAGGAGCACCCATAAGACTTCTTAGCACAAGATTTAAATCCCATGATGGCACGGTGAAAGGAGTGGACGGAAACAAATTGGTTAAGCCCTTCATAAATTGTACTACAATTGGTACGTTGAAGTGTGACCCCTCATCTGGAGATCTTTTGAACAAGAAAGACAGAACATGTGGAAGTTTACATGTGAAAGGATCTAGTCGCTTTTCCCTGCACCAGCTGCAAAACTTAATCCAACTACAGCGTTACAGGGATTTAGTTGCTGGTCTCCTAGCCGAAAGCAACACTTCCATTACGTCTTCCAGAAGGTCCCAATCCTTATATCTTACCCTTTCAGACACCAGGCGTGAAGATTGAGAGTTCTGATCTCTAGGTGAAGAATGTGACTTCCCTCCTGCATGAGTAGGTCTTCTGTTTGGGGAAAACAAATTGGAGGGAAGATGGCCATTTTCAGAAGGTCTAGGTACCACGTTTTCCTGGCCCAATCCAGAGCAATCAGGATCTTTGTTTCCCAAACACCCGATGACATGAGGAATGATGGGGACTGGTGGAAACTCATACAGCAGTGGAAACTCCCAGTCCACCATGAACACCTCTACATCCACGAGAGGCTCTTCTTTGACCCCTTTGTGAGAATTGACATCCTCCTCTAGACACAGAGGAATAAAAACAAAAAGGCCGTCCTCTCCATCATTGATTTGAAGGTTGAGGTGGTCTGATTGCCGCCCCTAATGATTTCGCTGCAGGCCTGAGACGCTTGCTGTTTTTCCAGGCTACTATCGGCCTTTTCACCAAACAGGGAATATTTGTTAAATGACTTATCAAGCAAGCGTACTTGGACGACTGCAGAAAATCCTGATTTTATGAGCCATGATATGTGTCTAAGCACTGTACTGGCAGCCATGGACCTGCTTGCTAAATCCATTGTATGCAGGCTGGACTGCAAAGATTGCCTCATGGCATCTTTTCCATCCTGTATTATGCTTAGGAAACCTTCTCTTTCTTCTCCCTTCGGAATGTGTTCTGCTGCAAGAGCAGCTACACTCCATAGTGTGTGAGTGTTCTTTGCTAAGACACTGGTAGCATTAGCAGATTTTAATGCCATGCTCCAAGCATTAATTACTCTTTTTCCTAAAAAGTAAATTCTTCTTTCATCCTTATCTGCTGGAGCAGAAGGGTAAGCTGCAGCTTTTGAAGAAACTGTTGCTGACTGAACAACCAGGCTCTATGGTGTAGGGTGCCTGTTAAAGAAAAGGAGGGTCCACAGAAGCAGTTCTATATTTCTTTGCTAACAATTTGTTAACTGGTGGAACAGAATCTGGTTTTAGTCAGTGTTCCATAACCCTTACTCTTAAGCTGCATGGTAATACAGCTTCACTAACTGGACCTCTGTCTAAAATATCAGTGAGGTC
This sequence comes from Ambystoma mexicanum, assembly GCF_040938575.1. NCBI lineage: Eukaryota > Metazoa > Chordata > Amphibia > Caudata > Ambystomatidae > Ambystoma > Ambystoma mexicanum. The sequence goes on along the minus strand of NC_090921.1, from coordinate 240,012,830 downwards.
ATCAGTCTCCATAGCATCTGCAGGTTTGGACCACCTCAGATACTCAGCCACTTTACAAATTACAGCTCTGTATGAGGGATCAGCCTGACCAGCCATCTCTGGGTAAACAGACTCTGTCCCTGGTGATGTTTACCAGCTACTGGTCTCCTTTAGAGCTTCAATGAGATTTTGCATCTTGGTTTCTTCAGAGATCACCTCCTATGGGACATTTGGTGTCCCATATTCATACCCAAAAGGAGGCCGATCTTCCTCTTCATCAGAGATTGATCCCATTTGCCTCAAGAAATCAGGTCGAGGAATGCATTTAAAACACAGATATATCAGCCATAGGTGTAGCAGTCTTCGAGAGCACTGAATGATCCAACAAAGTTGAAGGTGTCAAAGGCTTTGATGACTTCCTCAAAGCAGTCCATGAATGAGCTGACAATTTAGTAAGCTTTGATGGATGTAGATAGATTACATGCCTCGAAGGTTCAGGCGATAAACATTAAGGTTTCGATACCTTCGAAGAAGGCTTAAAATGAATGATAATGATTTGTTATTTATATAGCGCCTTAATCCAAAGCGCTTTACAGAGCACATATTTACATACAATATCACCCAACCGAAATTGGTACTCATTCGAGGGGCCATGCACAGGCTCTTTCTTGTGCGTCAAGCGCACGAGAAGGAGACACACGTGACTCCCTACTGTTCTTGTTAGATGCTGAGAGGTGGCTTCTTTTCTCAGACTCCTGCAGAGGGGCACTCAGAGGAACTTGCCTCTGGAAAACTTGAAGCATTTTAAAATTCTGCTCCAGTCGAGTTCTTTTTTGGTAACAAAACTTTTTCAGGAGAGGAAGACGACGATGAGGATCTATGATGTTGTTTTTTCACTCTTCTTATGAGAAGAGAACGAGTGTCGTGAACTAGACCTTGCACTTCGTCAGTGTTTAGGATGCTTTCCAATGGGAGAAACTATCTCTCAATTCGGAGGATGATTTTCTTGTAGATGGGGTAACGGCTGGGGATTTGGGAGAGGGCTTACCTGCATCAAGTTTTCCCTTCCTTTCCCACAAGGCCTTGACAGTCATGGATTGACATGAGCCACAGTTGGCGGCTTTGTGACCCGGCCCCAAGCACCACAGACAGACTCGGCGAGGGTCTGTTATAGAAATTTTTGCCCCACAGTCTGAACACTGCTTGTATTTATTAGTATGTATTATGTTTATATAGCGCTTTACTGCAAAACGCTGAGTGCCTGTCTTCGTTGTACCGGACATATTAGGGGAATATTGGATTTCAGACAAACGTAATTGAAATGTCACTGAGGCTAGTAGCTCTGAAGCACGCAGTATTGTGTAAAAAAACAGAACTGATATAACGGTCAGTGTGCATAATTGATACACCAGCGTCAACGTCACCATGCATGCAAAAGAGGCCATCGAGGACCAAAACTTGACGATGCACAAAGCTCGACCCTATGAACAAATACATTCTGATGCAATCTGCAAGCAGACTTGAATATCAAAGATAATGAATACATGGGAGAACACAATCCTACTGCCTTACAAGATGCCCAAGGCAGTACCAGGTTGCTTCACTGCATTTGATGAATGGCTATTTCGCTGTTTTTTTGCTGCATTTTTGTTTTTGGGAGGGCGGAGTAAGGGAACATATATTATTGCTTTTTAGGGTATTGGGGCAGTGTGCTTGACCCAAATAAACTAATTCTGCAAAAAATGTGGTGTAATGGCCATCATGACAAAGTGTCCAAGACCCGCTCAAGGTGCCTCAATAGAGCTACCTAGAATGAGTGATCCAACCCCAGGCATGATACATCACCTTTGCTAGAGCCCAGACCATATACTCTCACTTAAGAGCAAAGCATGACATATCATTGGTACAAATCTTTGCTGATATGCATGGAATATCGACATATAGAACAGTGTGAAATATTACCAGCACTAGGGAGTGGATGCTTTATCACCACCACAAGAAAAGAAATGGCTAACACCATCGCTAGAGAAGAATGGCAAACCACGACCACTAGAAAAAAAAAAAGAGCATGGCAAATCAGGAATATTAGAGAACAAAGCACCAACACCAGAGAACAAGGATACAATACCAGTGTTAAGGAACAATGGCACATCACAAGCACATCACAAGCACAGCACTCATTGAGAGCATGATATATCACCAAGGGACAGAGGGTAGCATATCGAGCGTGCTAGAGGTCAGAACATAACACATGCAGAGACCTACAGAACAGAGTCAGGCAGATAGCCAGAGCCAAAGCACTGAGTGCAACTTATTTCTGGAATTAAAGTAAGCTATGGCTGTATAGTTGTATTGGCAGCAACACCAAGTCACTTCTAGTTGTTGTGAGTGAATATTACCTTTCGGTTAGTACAGAGAGCAGCTCACCTAAAGGAAGGCCCACAACCTATGTCTTAAATGGTTTTGGAGTAAGATCACCATCATAACCCCAATCATAAGTGGGACGATCGTGCAGGCCCCATTTGTCCGTTCGCAGCAGTGGCCATTAGGAGTAACATAACATCTTTTATGGTGGTCTAGACCCAAGTTCATGCCGACGTCTTGGAATTCACTGTGCGACAGAAGCGTTTGCTTTATCGAAAACGAATACTTTGTGTATGGGAAAAGAACAACGTGTGCCTCACGATTAACATTTTCGATGACGACTGAAGAAACAAAGTTACTATTTGATTGAACATGGGAATAGTCCGATGGTCTCGGACAGTTTATTGTGAAATAAAAGTACTTTACAAATCGTAAAGTGTTAATGTTTTCTTTTAAAAACCACTTTATACTTCAAAATGTGACGTGTTACGTTGTACGTCGCTGTGTGTTCATTTTCAGGTTCTGCGTCACGGCACGTAGGTGCTTATGGGCGATTTTGGCTACGCTGGAGAGGAACGTCATCCAAAAAAGGTGTAGAATATCATTAGGGTTGGTTAAGTGACGAGATGTGGGAGTGTTTTTGTATTTGACAAGTGTTGTAATGTAGTTAAAAAAAAATAGCGGTATACCTTTACTGACTGAGGGGTATGCTGTAGCCATGGGGAGTGGGCAGAATGTCGGGGTCATGGTATAAGGTCATGATCTGCACAATGTGGCTACTGGCCATGACCAGAAAGGAGAAGAGATATGGGAATTTCAAGGGTTTTTCGGTTCTACTTGGAACCATAACGCCCCGTTAACAAAGTTTTTGTTAGTGAATTTCATAGGTTTTTAGTAGCGCAAGTTATTTTTACTGATATATGGTAAAACAAACTTTGTTAAAGGGACATTATGGTTCCAAGTAAAACCGAAAACCCCCTGAAATTCGCCAGTTATGGTAAGCTAAGCAACCATAACTCACGCCATCACTGTGCACTGCTAAGACTAACACCCAGGGCATCAAAGATGACATCACAAATGTCATGGATGACATCACTGATGACATCACATGTCTGGCACCCCCTTTTTCCTTTACGGACATATCTAGGCCACAAGGTTTTCTTCAGTAACAGTCAGGAACTAAACATGTAAAAGGTACTATATTTTTAGATTTATCCTTCAAGTATGTTCTTACAGTAATTCCCTTAGGGCCCAGTCACATCATAAGAAACATATACATAGTGGAAGGCTTAGGCTTGAAAGACAGCAATCATTTCTCTGCATAAAGATAATCAGTTAGGTTATGAACACTTTCTGCTACTATTGCTGCTTTTTTGCTTACTTCACTTTCCCTGTATATACTCATATTTGTATGTGTTGTTGTCTCTTTGTGTTTTGTCTGTAATAATGCACTTATGTAGTAAGTGGGTTTTATTAGCTAATTATTACATGTTTCACAGTACGCAAAACTCTAATAAGAAAGCAGTTATCATTTCACTATTCAACATGGCAAGATAATGAATATTGGACCTCCATCATGTATGCTGCACACAATGCCTATTTTTCTACAATAGTAGCTTAGTATACTCGATAGAACTTCATAATAGAATGCTATTTACATCAATGCATTGCTTAATGCACTAATTAGCTCATATTTATTCCAATGATCCTTGACACTTTTTTGTAAACATTATAATAAGAATCCCTTGTACAGACTTTTCGTGAAAAGTAAATGCACATGTGATGTCATCGGTGATGTCATCAATGACATTTGTGATGTCATCTTTGATGTCCTGGGTGTTAGTCTTAGCAGTGTGCGGTGGTGGCGCGAGTTATGGTTGCTTAGCTTACCATAACTGGCGAATTTCAGGGGTTTTTCGGTTTTACTTGGAACCATAACGTCCCTTTAACAAAGTTTTTTTACTGAATTTCATAGGTTTTTAGTAGCACAACTTAACCATAATGTCCCTTTAACAAAGTTTTTCTTACTAAATTTCATAGGTTTTTATTAGTGCAACTTAACCATAACGTCGCTTTAAATGGATGAAGGCCATTAGCACCCTAGGTGCACAGAGCGGGAACCCGGGGTGCTAAAAAAAAGATTTTTCTTCCCACACCAGGACGCCTGCGGCGTCCCAGTTTAGGAAGGAAAATCCTTTACCAAGATGGCCACCATGGAAAGGGAAGGCGGGGTCCATATAGAGCACCTCTTCGCTTTCCATGGCAGCCTACAGAAGGCAAAAAGAGAACTCTATGACCATATTACCACAAGCACATTTTTCTTCCTTTTGAAATCTATACCAATTTCGAATAACTTTACCACAAAACCAGTCCCAGGAGGACATGGCCACTTTACCCCCATGTTTTGTCCCTCATGGTCATGGCCAGTAGCCAAATTGTCCAGATCATTACCTTATTATATGACCCGGACAATGTTGCCACTGCCCATGGCTACAGGCTACCAAAGGTATATCACTATTTTTTGTACCTATATTATGACACTGGTCAAAAAATAAAACACCGGCCCATTTGCAAAACCATGATTTCAGGTCCTTCTCAATGCTCCTTACACAAGTTTGCTGGAAATCCACCCATGTTTTATTTTTTCAAAAGTGTCAAATATATGCACAAACAATCGTCATATAACCTCGCCCCCAATTGACAAAATCCATTCAGACTTTACGAAAACATTTATATCTATAATCTTTTGCAAAACTTTGTGTAGATTTGTCAAATGGCACCACATTAATAAGCCTTTACAATATTTTAGGACCCCCTCTAATTTTGCCCCTCTTGACAAAATCCCACCAAACTTCCAAAATCATTTATATCTGTAGGTATTATCCGTTTCCCAAATTAAGTGTAGATTCATCAAATGGCACATCATTTATAAGCTTTTACATCATTTTGGGACCCCCTCCTCTAATTTTGCCCCTCTTGACAGAATCGCGCGAAACTTTACCAAGAGCGGGTGAAGTAGTTGCACACGTGCGCGGTTTTCGTTTGCTCGTGTCACTAACTCTGCTGCGGTCTTCACTGATACATGTTTCTTCCAACGCATGTGCACAGACTTCTCTGCTGCGTGAAATCTCCTATGCGCGTGCACTTTGCAACGTGAACTCTTCTACCCGTGAGCGTGGTCTACACCGCTACGTGCTTCCTTCAACATGTGTGCGCGGTCTTCGCAGCTATGTGTTTTCCACAACGGATGTGCGTGGTCTTTGCAGCTACGTGTTTTCTACAGCGCATGTGCGTGGTCTTTGCAGCTAAGTGTTTTCCACAGCGCGAGTGCGCAGTTTTCACTGTTAAGTGTTTTCTGTTAATGCATGTGCACGGTCATCATTTCTGCGTGTTTTTGTTCAATGCGTGTGCGGATGAGGCGCGTGTGACCCCGGATTCATCTGTTAACAGCGCGCGTACGAGTTTGAAAAATATACACCGATACGCGCTTCATTCAGCACGTGTGCGCAGTGTTCTCAGCTATGTGTTATCTACAGCGCGTGTGCGTGGTCTTCACATCTGCGTGTTATCTACAGCGTGTGTGTGCAGTCTTCGCAGCTATGTGTTTTCTACAACGCGTATGAGTGGTCTTCGCAGCGACGTATTTTCTACAGCACGTGTGCGTGTTCAGATGAGGCGTGTGTGAGCTCGGATTCATCTCATTTCTGCATGTTTTTCTTCAACGCGTGTGCTTGGATTCATCTGTTAAGAGCGCGCATGCGAGTTTGAAAAAGATACACTTCTATGTGCTTCCTTCAACGTGTGTGCGCAGTCTTCTCAGCTACATGTTTTCTACAACGCATGTGCATGGTCTTTGCAGCTACGCGTCATCTACAGCGCGTGTGTGCAGTCTTCGCAGCTACGTGTTTTCTACAGCGAGTGTGCACGGTCTTCCCTACAACGTGTTTTCCATTAACTCCTGTGTGCGGTCATCACCCACACAGGATGAGTGGAGGCCCCACCTCATGCATCTCTCATGCAGGTTTTCTCCAACGCATGTCCTTGTTCGGATGAGGCGCGCGTGCAAGTTTGAAAAAGAAAGTGTCTGCGTGTTTTGACTGGCGCGGTATAGGTCAAGAGCGGGTGAAGTAGTTGTGCGCGTGCACTTTACCACATGAACTCTTCTATGTGTGAGCGTGGTCTACATCGCTACTTGTTTTCTTCGTGTTCGGATGTTTTTTAGTTAACACGTTTTTTTGCTTTTTGCAGCCATATTCCATCCCATCCTCATCACCCCTCAGCTCCCCAAAGATTATTTGATAAGTTTGACGAGTGCAATGTTGTGTTTTTTTATATGTTTTACCGCGATGTCCACGGACACCGGACGCGAATCCAAGATGGCGGGCGTCTCCAAAAATCTGACGGACTTCACGCTTCGCCCCAGCCAATCAGAGAGCATGTCACATGTCCGCGGACATGACGCAAGATGCTTGGCCAATCCGTGTCCTATCCGCGGAGCTGACATAGATATCACTTTTGCCTTACGTTTCGGTCATTCTTTAAAAAATCTACTCGACGGATTTACACCAAATTAACAAAAGCAGGCTTTCGGGACCAAGCCGCTGCTCCTGCCACAAATTTGGTGAAAATCCGTCCAGCGGTTTGGGCTGTAGGCGTGAGCAACATTTTTTACCATTATGTCTATGGGAAAACAGGAGTTTTGGGACCCCCCTATAACTTTGCCCCCCTGGACCAAACCTCACCAAACTTTGCAAAAAAATTCAGAGTGGGCCATATACTTTATTTTTGCAAAGTTTGGTGATGATTCGTCCAGTGGGGAGCGATGTTATAAGCCGCCCAAAAAGTGCTCTTCCTATGGGATTAGCAACATAACCATAAGTACACAGCCACTACCGTGGCTGTGTAATATATATGACATGTTGTGATGCCCAACAGTTGGGTCCACCATGCTCTGGACCCGTCAATGTTGCCCCAAAAGTAGTGCGTCATATCTTAGGTTTCATAAGAAATATTGCATCTATGTGTCGGAATCTGTTTTTTTTTTAGAACTTTATTTAAGCTTGGCAAGTAAAGCACCACATGATCAACATATGTCCAGAAATGTAACGTGATACAAACATTACATAACCTTGTTACATCATTCTGTGGATGATCAGTGCAAACTACAACAGCGTGACAAGGGGGATAGGGAGGGATACTGGTGAGGTTTGGGACACAACCCCTCTAAAGAAGTATCATACAGCAAGGCAGTACTTCATTTCAGGGTTTGTTTAGCCAAGTACAGTCTAAATTCTAGCCATGTGTTTTGGGACTGGACGTACAGAGATGACAAACCCATGTATGTTTCCTTGCTGTTCTGAGCCCAAGTGAGATCACTCAGCCATGCCCTGGACGTAGGCGGGCTCCTGTCCTTCCATTTCAGGATTATACATTGTTTAGCTATCATACACCCCATATTTGCAAAAGATAATAGGCGGTTCCTCGGTACTACTCCCCACAACCCAAACAATACACCTGCAGGCGAGTGCTCCATCCGAGAGCCTATCACTCCAGACATAATCTCAAGAACCTCATCCCAAAAACGCGACAATTTGATGCAACTTCAAAACATATGCATACGGTCAGCTTTTGGAAAGCTACACCTTGGACATACATGAGAGTCATTAGGATACATTGCACACAATCTGTCAAGTGTGTAGTATGCTCCGTTTAGTAATTTGAACTACATAAGTTTAAATCTAACATTCAGTGATACCTTTTTGGTATGGAGACATATTGTGTCCCATTGACAATCAGTTAACGGCAAACCCAGATTGTCGGCCCATTTGAACTTCGCCCTGGGAGTAGAACGTTGACCCCTATCCAGCACCATTTTATACAGTGTAGAAAGCAATTTACGACAACCAGTAGAGTTGGCAATTAGTGATAGCTCCAAACATCCTGAGGGTTCAGAGGGATAGTGCTCCCACCATGCCTCTATTGCTGTCTGGACTCTATAGTATTGCATCAACCTCGGTGCTGAGTTCCCTGAAATCCGGGACCAATCTGGGAGTGTGAGAAATTCGCCCTCAGGGAATATATCAGCCAGTGCCTGAAATCCCACCATCTTCCATTGAGGTCCGCCTTCCCTGCCACTAGTTCCTCAAGTCTAGCGTGAGGTGGTTGAGAGTCGCCCCCCTATACCAGCAGGTGGCAAACTGCGCCTGGCCTGCCAGCCAATAGACCTAAAAAATACGGTGCCATGAAACCTCCCCTCTCATAAGGCAGCACCAGGTCTGTCCATTTTTTTCCGGACACCACCTGAATGCCAAAGGAATTGCACCAGAGAGGCCTGCACTTTAACAAAGATACGCTTACCAGGCCAAATAGGTTCATTACCGAATGTGTATAATTGTCGGGCAAGAGAATAATCTTTACCAAGGCCAACCTGCCAGCCAGTGTGATAGGAAGCAACCTCCACCTTGCTTATTTGCTTTCTACCTGTTGTGCCTGTGCCAGATAATTTTCCTGTAGAAGAGCGGTTTTGTCTCTGGTCACTATTACTCCTCGATATGTAATTTTATCCGGTGCCCATCGTAACAGATATTCACCCTTAGGTTCTCTCGTGCAGTTAGTTAGAGGAAAGATCTGACTTTGTTCGGTTTATCACAAAGCCGGAGAATTCATCCACCGGCATGATGTTGCGAACATGTGGGTCAAGGTTCGTCTGGGGGTCTCTAATGTATAATAGGACATCGTCTGTGTATAGAGAGATTATTTCCTGGGGGGCTATGTAGTCGTATGTCGTGGCTCTTTATGGGAGACAAAAGACAGCCCTGACACATGCCCCTTCAAAACACAATTAGTTCAGAAAGGCCAGAGTTCACACAGATCCTGACCACGGGAAGAGTGTACAGGAGTCAAATATATTGGAGCATCTCACTCCCCAGACCCATTTCCTTGAGTACCAAGAACAGGTATTCTCAAGAAACCATATCAAATGCCTTTTGGGGGTCGATTGTCACTGCCACCGCCTCAGCTGTCCAGTTCATCTTGGCAAGTATGTTGAATAAACGCTGGATACTGAGTGAGGTGAACCTGCCTGGAATAAAACCTGACTGGTCAGGATGAATCATGTGAGGCAGCAACGGAAGCAGGTGGTTCACCAGTGTTTTAGCATACATTTTTGAGTCCACATTCATCAATGAAAGGGGACGGTTAGAACCACATTCAATGGCTAGTTTGTTTGGCTTCAGGAGGACAGTAATGGTTTGCTTCTCGTAGCGACTCAGGGAGTACCGCATTCTCAAGAGATTCTTCCCACACTTTTAGGAGGTGCAGTGCTAGTAGGGTGCTGTATTCTAGTAGGATTCAGAGGTCAGTCCATCTGGGCCGGGACCTTTCCCCTTAGGCAACTCCCTGATCATTGCCATCAATTCCTCATTCGTAAGGGGGCGTTTATAGAGTCCCTTGCTTCAACGCTCAAGCAGGACAGCGATATGTCCTCGAGTAGGGCGTGTATTGCTCGGTCCCCATGGGCTGTTCCTGCAATGTATAAGGCCTCATAGAAAACATGGAAGACCCCTAGAATGTCATTGTCTACCCATTTGGGCACCCCAAGCTTGTTGAGAACGCAGCCGTCACAGTGTGGCCCACTCTCTGCCTGCGCAGCTCTAGCTAGTGTTCTCCCTGGTCTCTCCCCCTCGCCATATTTCCAGGCCGCTACCGGATGAGAAAATATCTCACCTCGCGTGCAGCATGGGACATTGTTCCCACTCTGTCCATATTGATGCTAATATGTGGGGGTCTAAGGATCGAGCATATTCGGTCTCTAGGTCCATCCGGCATGTTTCACATTCCTGTAGGTCCCTTCTGATCATTTTTAGTACTCCTACCCCTCTAGAAATAGCCATACCCCTCATGTAGACTTTGAACGCCTGCCACTCTCTGTCTTACAGGCGAGAAAGGTTTCAATGTCAGATCTAATGTCTGCCCTGAAGACCATGTCACTCAGAGCATTTGGTTTAAATCTCCATGACCTGCCCTGATTGTACGAAATGTTCAGATCTAGGGCCAGCATCACTGGGGAGAGGTCTGAAAGAGTCCATGGGCAAATGTCTGCACTTGCGACCCTGCCCACCTGAACGGAAGAGATTAAAAACATATCAGTGCATGAGGACATGTTGTGTACTGAGGAAAAAAAAGGTATACTCCCTGTCTTTCATAGATAAGGAGACCATATGGTAATTTAAAGCATGCGCCACTTTGGAGAGAGGTCTAGGGGCAGAGCCCATGCGATCGAGTGTTTGGACAAGTATTAAATTCATGTCCCCTCCCCAGACGAGAGGGACCCCCAGCTGAGCTGTTAGTATCCCAGCCACTACATCAAAGTATTAGGGGCATCAATATTCGGTCCGTACGTATTCACTAGTAATAGCTCCACTCCCTTTATAATGTACAGGATGATCATGTAGCGTTCCTCAGTGTCCATCCACGTACACCTTCTCGGTAAAGCACACCGGATTGTGATTAAGCGCCATAACTCCACAAGACTGTGTGGAGTAAGAGGTAAAGTATCTGTGGGTCGCCCATGGAGAAGCTACTCCCGGGCATGTACCCGACAGGGCATGAGTATCCTGCATTAATAGTACCTTAACTTTGTGTCTGTTCACATATGCCATAATCTTCCGTGACTTGGTGAAATTCCCTAACCACCTGACATTCCAGAACATCATGGTGGTCTGCATGGCATCAGTACAGTTTTAATATGAAACAATTTGCCATGCTCGTCCCCATCTTCCCCATTCCCCGGGACACGTATCGCTGTTTGTGAGTGTTTGCCTACCAAGAACACTTTCCCCTAACGGCCAACCCAACCAGGTGCACCCATTCCACTCCACCACTCGTGCAACGCTGGCTAACCACCCAAATGGGCAACTCCCTTCCCCCCACCCTCATCTCCACCCCCCCAACCAGCAGTGGAGTGACCCCCTTCTCACCCTCCCCCCACCCGTCCCAACACCCTTCAACTAGCCATAAGCATAACCGCACTAACAAATACCAAGCAATTGCAATGGTGCTTACTGTTGCAGTTGTGACTGGGCTTGAGCTGTTACTAAGTCATATATGTCATAGTGACTAAGATTGAACCAACAAGTACTATGTCCTCATAATCATGGCAGGAATACATATGAACACTTGGAGACACATAGTCAGTTCGGTAGCTGATAGTCAGCCTCCGCACATGGTCGAGCAAGGGGACCTGGGCTTCAATGAATTTCATGGCTTCCTCGGGGACCGTAAAGAAGTAAAACTGCCTGTGAAACTGAAAACTAAATCCCACCAGATACAACATGGCATAATGGATATTGCGTTCCCGGAGTAGCTTCTTGAATTCAGTAAATTGACGTTGCCCTAGTTGAGCTGCTACCAAAAAGTCCAGGAAGACACGGATTGTTTGGGATCACAGTCACAGTTCTCTTTTGTCCCTCGCCAGTTTAAGAAATTGATCCCTGTCTCGGTAGCGTAGGATCTTCGCAATGATAGGATGGGGGAGGAGGGTGCGGGAGTCCCCTGGTTTAGGCCTTGGGGCCAATGTACGATGTGCTCTCACTACTTAAAAAAAAAGGGGGACAATTGAGGGTCATCGAGAAGGTCCTTCAATAGCTGCTCAACCGCCTGCTCCATGCTGCCAGATAGCGCATCACCGCAAACCCCAGCAATGCGGATATTAATCCTCCAGGAGCGGGATTCTAGATCCTCACATTTATTTTTGACTTTCATGTCCTTTGACAATTTATTCACCGCTGCCTGCAGGCCATGCACATTGTCCTCAGTGGCACCAATTTGTTCTTCAGCCTCGTTGATACAAAGTACCTCCTTTGCTAGTTGTGCATGTATAGACATAACATTTCCAGTAATGTCAACGAGTTTTTCATGCACTGTTGCAAATCCCCTGGCCATAGTTTCCAACATTAGCTGCAGGTCAGTGGGCACTGTGGGATTAGGAGGGTGAAGTGCAGGATTGGGCTGTGACAACTATTCTGGTTACCCTCGGAGAGCAGCTCTGGCATTTTTATCCATTGCTCCTGCTTTCTCCACCTTATTGTCCCCCTTTACCATGACGGGGGAAGGTCAGAGCCGAAGCGAGGTCAGACAGTTATCTCACAAGGGTGGAGCTGTTTTGCTGCAGTCTCCTGGATGGAGCTCTTCAGGGACTGTGTGCAAACTAGATATGTCCCCAAGGGCTGGGAGTTCTCCAGGGTGGGCCACTCGAGAACACCTTCCTCACAGCCTCCCAGTAGGAGCGCCAGTAGTACAGCCCGGGTGGAGGAGAAACTGTCTTTGATGGGTCCAGCAGTGTATTCCCCTTCACTTCAGGCAACACAGACAGGGTAACAGGCGGGGAGTTGAGCTAAACGGATTAACAGTACCAACCTCCAGGGATACCGTGATCACAGTCTAACATGGAGAAGTCTGAGCAGAGTTGCAGCAATTGGGAGTTGTACCCCGTGTAGATCACATGTTCAAGTGTCCCTTTTAACGTGCGGCGGCAATGGTGGGTGATGGGGCCTTTCTGTAGTTACTTGGTGCGCATTACAGAGATTAGCACCTCAGCGCAACATTGTCAATCAGGAGGGTTCAAGCAGTATATTGACTGACCCTGTCCGCCTTACAGTGTACTGCGCCAGTGTGGCCCGGTGTCCAGATTGAGCTTCCTTCCCCCAGGTGACTCACTGCGTAAGCCCATTCATCAATGGTGCCGCTGTCCCTCAATATGCACATTGATGCGGCCCATCTCCTGAGGTAGCAGCTGCCCCCCTGCTGGCTGTTCTCGGGCCACGCTCTGGTCCCACAGACAGTTCACCGCAGCGGCCCGGCTCACTGATGGTTCCTTGTCCCTCAGTATCTTGCCGTCGCAACAGTCCCTTCCAGCTGTAGCCGAGCCCCGGTCAGAACAGCACAGCCCACAGACATGGGGGCTGAGTCCAACCACGGAGCCAAACACTCCAGCCCATCAGTGGGCGAGCGCAGGCCGATCGGATAGGTGCCAATGGTGAGAACAAACCAATATCAGGACGCTGCCGAACCTCACCAGCATCACAGATGAGACAGGCCCCACAGCGGGAGGCGAGGTCCTCTCTTCCACAGTCTGCCCGGGAAGTGCTGACACCAGTGCTATCCCAGGGCTCCACAGGAATAGCACCCAAGCTGTAAGTCGGATGTGGGGAACTTCTGATACAGATAGTTGTAGTCTGCCGTCACTATATCTGTAATAGGAGCTTCGCCACTCGGAGCTCAGAGACTACGAAGCCATCTTGGTCAGCTGCTCAACAGTGCCCCCAGGAATCTCAATTTGTTTGTAGCATCTCTGTTATGCATGTCCATCCAATGTTGGGCCAGCAGCAAGCGTTGGTCTTGTTTATTGATGGAATTCAGGTCTTCACTAATCCTGAAGCAGACCCGTCTGATGGTGCTACCAACATATATATTACTGCAGACGCATACTATTAGGTGCATGACATAAGTGCTATGGCAGTTAAAAAAATTTCGATATATACTGTGTGGCATGTGTTGCTTTATTTTGTTGTTTTATCCAGAATATACAAACAAAATGAACAAAGCCCACATTTGTAAAAGCCTTTAGTTTTGGTATGCTGCTCTGTTAGCCAATTGCCTCCTGTTTCCAAGCTCCTCATGTGACTTGGGCATAGTTTGTTTCTCAGGATTAGTGCTTTAGTAAAAAGTGATTAGAGGCGAGCTACCAATGTATTCCATGAGTTGTTTCTCTGTCCTTAGTATGTGCCATTGCTTATTGAGGGTTCGGAAAATCTTAGTGCTATTGGCACTATACTGTGTGATGAATCTTACGTGGTTATTAGTAGTATTTGTTTGTGCCTCTTTGCTATTGTCATTGTGAGTTCTTCTCTCGTTTTGCTCGAAATTCTTTGGTCTGCTGTTGAGAGGCTATCTTGGTCATAACCTCTTTTCTTACATCTATGTTTAACCAGGTCTAATTCTTGTTTGTATACTTCAGGCTTGGTACAATTGTGTTTTGCTCTCGTCATCTCACCCACTGGGATGTTGTTGATTACATGCCTTTGGTGACAGCTAACAAAATGAAAAGTCAAATTCACTTCTGTAGATTCGCGGAATGTTCGTGTTTGTATTCCGTCTTCTTTTATGTAAACGTGTAGATATGGGAAATCAATAGTGTCACTATTGTTCTGTCCTGTCAGTTCAATTTTGATTAATATGGTTGGTGAATTCTAGGAATTCATTGTCTGTGCCATCCCATATTAGAAAAACCTCATCTATGTAACAATGCCATCCTTTTATGTGTTTGGACCAAGCATTATTCGTCAAAGCTTACATTTGCTCAAACTATGACATACAAAGGTCAGCCAATGATGGTGCATTACAAGCCCTCATTGCAACGCCTTTTATTTGTTGAAAGTATATCACTGAATGTTGCGATTGAGAGTGAAGACTAAGAACTCTTTCAGACATTCTAAATATATGTAGTACGTCACTGATGCAGCCGTGAAACTGTATTCGAAAGCTCTGATTGCAAGTTTGTGGTCTATGGATGTGTACAGAGCCTCGACATCAAAACTGGCTAGTTTGTAGTCCGTTTCCCTTTTTTCTTTTGTCGAGTATGGAACAAGTTACTTTCCTGTAACTGTTGTTCTCCAGCATGGGTCTGGCATGGATTCATATGCTCATGAATATTCTCTGTCAGGCTGGGAATTCTAAGTAAAGAAAAAATCAGTTTCAGTTTCATTTCTGAACTGGCGATCACTGAGCTCTGGGTCATACTGCCCCCAGCCAATGACTGCCCTCTACCTAAGCCCCTTCTCTGGCAGCCATCTTCAGATTTGGTAGCACGCAAAGTGGCAGTATGACCAAGAGAAGAGCCGCAGAGGGGCAGGGTTTGCATGTGAATTCATGCCAGACCCACTCTGGAGAACAGTTACAGGTAAGTAACTTGTTCCTTCTCCAGCATGGGGTCTGGCATGGATTCACATGCTCATGAATAAAGAATACATAGCAGTACACACATGCACTACCACAGGAGGTGGCAAGGCTCAACATAAGCATCTCTTACCTCCGAACCAGGCTCACCTTCAAGCGAACAGGTTGCGCAGCACTGCTTGGCCAACTCTGGACTCCTCCCTGGAATCCCTGTCGACGCAGTAGAATTTCGTGAAAGTGTGCGTCTATCATGCCTGCGCCATGGGCGCATCCATTTGCGCTCAACATGGACTATTTGTTTATCATTTATTTACAACAGACTCTTGGATCCATCCATATTTACTTTGGGGACTTTATTTCCCATTTGCGAGACTTTGGTGCTTTATTATTTTTTCCAACAAACTACGCATACCATAATGCACTTGGCTACAAGCATCGATTCCTGGCTGTTCCTATTGGTCATCAAAGGAACTACACCCCCCAGAAGCCCTAGGGATTTGCTCTGCTTCCACCAGCCCAGGAACAGAAAGGGAGGTGGCCGATTGCCTGCAGGTGTGCTTTGCCAGGTGCAACCAATTAGCCTGCCTCTGTGCTGGGCTAGGCAGTATATAAGGCTGCTGCCTTCAGTGGCTCAGCCTCTTGCATTGAGAGTCCTTCCTCCACCTTTCGCGTCTTTCTACGGATCTTTGTATGCTGTTTACCATCTCTCCTGCTTGGATCCTGCCTTGCAGCTTGCTACACCCTGCTGCCTACAGCCCTAGCCTTCTGGGTTCCCTGCCTCAGTCCAGCTCCTCTGGGCTTCCTGCCTTGCAGCTTGCTACACCCTGCTGCCTACAGCCCTAGCCTTCTGGGCTCCCTACCTCAGTCCAGCTCCTCTGGGCTTCCTGCCTTGCAGCTTGCTACACCCTGCTGCCTACAGCCCTAGCCTTCTGGGCTCCCTACCTCAGTCCAGCTCCTCTGGGCTTCCTGCCTTGCAGCCTGTTACACTTCGCTGCCTCCTGCCATTGCCTTCCAGGCTCCCCGTCTCACAGCCCTGCTCCTTTGGGCTCTCCACATTGCAGCTGATCACGATCTGCTGCCTTCCAGCTTCCGCCCTTGCCCTGCCGGGCTCTCCACATTGCAGCCGATCACGCTCTGCTGCCTTCCAGCCTCCGCCCTTGCCCTGTGGGCTCTCTACATTTCAGCTGATCACGCTCTGCTGCTTTCCAGCCTCATCCCTTGTCCTCTGGGCTCCCTGCTCTGCAGCCTGCCTCACTCCGGCTGCCTTCAGCCCTTGTCCTCTGGGCTCCCTGCTCTGCAGCCTGCCTCACTCCGGCTGCCTTCAGCCTTTGTCCTTTGGGCTCCCTGCTCTGCAGCCTACCTCACTCCGGTTGCCTACAGCCCTTGTCCTCTGGCCTTCCTACTTTGCAGCTTATCACGCTCCGCTGCCTACTACCTATCTTTTTCCGCTGGGTTCTCGGCCTAGCAGCCCGCTACAGTCCTCTGCTACCTTCTACGGTCAGCGGCCCTGCCCCTCAGGGCCCACTCCTTACTGCCCGGCCCTTCTGGGTTCCTTACCGTGCAGCCTGCTTTACTCTGCTGCCCTAAGCCCTTTTCATCTGGGCTCTCTAACTTACAGCCCTGCTCCTGTGGGCTTGCTCATTGCTTTCCTGCTCCTCTGAGCTCTCAACCTTGTTCCTTACTGTCCTCTGCTATCCTATCCTGTTACACGACTTTCCCTTCATTTCCTTCTGCTAGTTTGCTATCACCTCCTTTCCTGGATTTGTCTGTAGTATCTTCTCTTGTACTGTTTGTAGACCCTTTTGTACAGAGCCTGTCTGTTGGTTCCCATCAGTCAACCTCTGCCCCTTCCCTTGTTTAGTTTCTACATTACAGACACCCATAGCTGCTGTTCCAAGCCATGAGCAAACAGCGTGGGCCTCTGTTATAGCAAACTGTGTAGAAGGCTAGAGTATTTCCTAAGGTTCGTGGAATACTCTTTTCCTAGATCTGCATACACCCCAAGAGGGAATTCATTCTGTACCTTTTTCCCTTGCTACTCTGGCCTACTCTTTGTTCTCTTTCCTCTCTGCTGTGTGTGTACTTATCTGTCCACTTTATTTTGGCACAACCACCCAAACCCTTTCTGGGTGTCTTGTGCTACTCTTAATAGAGTGCCATCCCTGACAGAATGCAAGAGCAAAAAATGTCTTGTTCCATAGGCCGGAAAGGCACACACAGACCAAAGATGCTTTCCTTTCGAGTTAAGAAACCTTTGCATAAACCTATGGTTTCCCTAAAGACAGCAAACAAGAACCTTAGTCTAAAGGACAGTCTCGCCTTATTAAACAAAGATTTACAAGCACGGTACTATACTCACTGGCTAGCTGACCCTTCTTCCATGTACAATTATTATGACATTTGCGACTATGATCCGCAGTCCTCATCTGTTGCAGAGCTACAGCAAGATAATGAATTCTTACAGATCTTGTTAGACCAAACAGTGAAAAACTCTCCTGCGTCTTCTGACAAGCCTTCTAACACCGCATCAGCTAAGGATATATCACTCATTGTGGGAGGCTCTAAACCAGAATACGCTGTTGCCAGAGTGATATGCGCAAGATCAGCTTGGCAAGCCCCCCAGAATGCTGGAAAACCTTATTTGACAGGACAAGGCAGTCATTATCCTGAGGTTTGTGCATCTGGCCCTGGGTACAAAAGACCTATACTAACCATCGGTTGTCTAAATGCTTCCACAGTATCTACTAACCACAATAACCCTAAGGTCAGTCTTCCCATTGCTGCAACCGAATTTTCTACCACACCAGCTTCTGAAGCTTTAGATCAAACAAATGATACTTACCTGCTACAAGAACAACTTCTACGCCTTAAAAGAAAGACCGAAGACCTCTATGATGACTTTGTTTATTTGCATTATCAGAATCTTATGAAGGGACACAAGTTACCAGACCATCTGACACTATGTCCAACACCTGACATCTTATCTTTAGAGATCGACATGATAAGGCCTGGAATTGCCACGCAGAAAAGGATACAGACTTATACCAAGCAGATGGAAGACCTAAATGTAGCATATGTATCCCTTCTAAAGACTGACACAGCTCTTTCATCTTCCAGCCACAGTAACTCAGGTTGTTGTACTGACAGAAAAGAATTAACTCCTCCGGTGGTTCAAATCACTCACACAGCCATAACACCACAAAACAAGGGTGGTCTTCTAATTGGAGATCCCTCTGAGTCAAAGGATGGTTCCGCCCTCACCCTTGCCTATTGTCCAGTACTCACACTTACAACCTCTTCTGAAATGACAACGGCAGCTGAAGAGACTGGCGCAGTTCACACCGAGCATGCTGAGTTGGCAAGCGGGGCTTGCCAAAGTGTGGCTGTGCTATCAGACAACACTCTTGAGCAATCAACATCTTCAGTTTCTTCGATACCCCCTGAATCGCCAGTGGTTGTGGTACCCGATCTACCAGTAGTTGCAACACCTGAACTGTCTGTAGCTGCTACAGCACCCAAACTTCCAACTGCTATTCATGATCTTCCTACTGCTATGGCTCCTAAACTCCCTGCCACATTTGAGACACCTGAAGTCCCTGCTGCGAATCTTGAGGTTGCTATAGCTACTGTGATTCCTGAAGCTACCACTATTTCTGATGCTCCCGATGCCCAGATTTCTACTTCCTTCGCAGCTGTGCTCGCTGCAGCAGAATCCTCTGCTACACAACCTGATCCCGCAGCACCTTCTCTTCCTGATCCCTCATCCGCCATGCTAACTGTTGCAAAGTCAGCGAAGGGTTTCCCTGTTAAGACTACTGTTCCAGTTGTTCCTGCTGGTGTATCTATAGCACTAAGACTGCCAGACTCTACTCTACCAGTCTCAGGTGCGTTCCAGCCCGCTGGTTCTCTCATGGCACCCACACACCCAGTTGCTACAGCCTTGATACTCTCTACAGCCATTCAAGATCTCACTGCTGCTGTAACCTCTGAACTGTCTACTAATCATGGGAAAACCGCCGCTGTGACACCTGAACTCTCTGCGGCTAACCCTAACGTTGTCATTGCTGCTCCGGATGTCTTGGAAAACCTTCCTAAAGCTACCAACTCTGCTGTACCTATGGCTCCACTTTCCAGCATCATACTGTTGCCCGTCAAAGCAAAATCTATCATGGAGCCTGCAGCAGTTTTTCGCAGTTCCTCTCTTCATGCACACACAGTTGGGGTCTGTGTTCCAAAGACTTCGTCTTTTCTGATTTCTACATCAAAAGTTCAGAACATTGGTACTGTCTCCGTCATTCAAGACTTTCACCTTGCAACCCGTTTCTGGTGCTTCATGATGTGCCTTTTTGGATTAAGACTCTTGTACGGTGTGACAGACATTCTTCTTGTCGGTCGGTCTTCAGGGAGCCTGGAGAGGGGCCTGGAGAGGGGCATACTGTCATGCCTGCGCCATGGGCGCATCCATTTGCGCTCAATATGGACCATTTGTTTATCATTTATTTACAACAGACTCTTGGATCCATCCATATTTACTTTGGGGACTTTATTTCCCATTTGCGAGACTTTGGTGCTTTATTATTTTTTCCAACAAACTACGCATACCATAATGCACTTGGCTACAAGCATCGATTCCTGGCTGTTCCTATTGGTCATCAAAGGAACTACACCCCCCAGAAGCCCTAGGGATTTGCTCTGCTTCCACCAGCCCAGGAACAGAAAGGGAGGTGGCTGATTGCCTGCAGGTGTGCTTTGCCAGGTGCAACCAATTAGCCTGCCTCTGTGCTGGGCTAGGCAGTATATAAGGCTGCTGCCTTCAGTGGCTCAGCCTCTTGCATTGAGAGTCCTCCTCCACCTTTTGCGTCTTTCTACTGATCTTTGTATGCTGTTTACCATCTCTCCTGCTTGGATCCTGCCTTGCAGCTTGCTACACCCTGCTGCCTACAGCCCTAGCCTTCTGGGTTCCCTGCCTCAGTCCAGCTCCTCTGGGCTTCCTGCCTTGCAGCTTGCTACACCCTGCTGCCTACAGCCCTAGCCTTCTGGGCTCCCTACCTCAGTCCAGCTCCTCTGGGCTTCCTGCCTTGCAGCCTGTTACACTTCGCTGCCTCCTGCCATTGCCTTCCAGGCTCCCTGCCTCACAGCCCTGCTCCTTTGGGCTCTCCACATTGCAGCTGATCACGATCTGCTGCCTTCCAGCTTCCGCCCTTGCCCTGCCGGGCTCTCCACATTGCAGCCGATCACGCTCTGCTGCCTTCCAGCCTCCGCCCTTGCCCTGCGGGCTCTCTACATTTCAGCTGATCATGCTCTGCTGCTTTCCAGCCTCATCCCTTGTCCTCTGGGCTCCCTGCTCTGCAGCCTGCCTCACTCCGGCTGCCTTCAGCCCTTCTCCTCTGGGCTCCCTGCTCTGCAGCCTGCCTCACTCCGGCTGCCTTCAGCCTTTGTCCTTTGGGCTCCCTGCTCTGCAGCCTACCTCACTCCGGTTGCCTACAGCCCTTGTCCTCTGGCCTTCCTACTTTGCAGCTTATCACGCTCCGCTGCCTACTACCTATCTTTTTCCGCTGGGTTCTCGGCCTAGCAGCCCGCTACAGTCCTCTGCTACCTTCTACGGTCAGCGGCCCTGCCCCTCAGGGCCCACTCCTTACTGCCCGGCCCTTCTGGGTTCCTTACCGTGCAGCCTGCTTTACTCTGCTGCCCTAAGCCCTTTTCATCTGGGCTCTCTAACTTACAGCCCTGCTCCTGTGGGCTTGCTCATTGCTTTCCTGCTCCTCTGAGCTCTCAACCTTGTTCCTTACTGTCCTCTGCTATCCTATACTGTTACACGACTTTCCCTTCATTTCCTTCTGCTAGTTTGCTATCACCTCCTTTGCTGGATTTGTCTGTAGTATCTTCTCTTGTACTGTTTGTAGACCCTTTTGTACAGAGCTTGTCTGTTGGTTCCCAGCAGTCAACCTCTGCCCCTTCCCTTGTTTAGTTTCTACATTACAGACACCCATAGCTGCTGTTCCAAGCCATGAGCAAACAGCGTGGGCCTCTGTTATAGCAAACTGTGTAGAAGGCTAGAGTATTTCCTAAGGTTCGTGGAATACTCTTTTCCTAGATCTGCATACACCCCAAGAGGGAATTCATTCTGTACCTTTTTCCCTTGCTACTCTGGCCTACTCTTTGTTCTCTTTCCTCTCTGCTGTGTGTGTACTTATCTGTCCACTTTATTTTGGCACAACCACCCAAACCGTTTCTGGGTGTCTTGTGCTACTCTTAATAGAGTGCCATCCCTGACAGCGTCAACCTCCACGTAGCAGCCCTGCAGATGTCCAGCAGGGCCGCACCAGACAGGAACGCCGTTGTAGCAGCGATCGAGAGCCCATTCCACCTGAGCGGACGGCCAGGCAACAGTCGGTTTGCCAACCAGTGATAATGGGTGATGCAGCCGGAGAGCCACCTGCAAATGGATGCCTCGGACAGGGCCTTCCCATGGTTCACAGGGCCAAAGTTCACAAAAAGTTGAGACGTCTTCCGTAAACTCTTTGTGCGGTCCATATAGAACTTAAGCCGTTGACAAAGGCGTCGGGAAAAACACATCACCAAGGGCTTGTTTAGATGAAAGTCCGATTGCACCTTGGGCATGAAGGAAGGGTGCGTCCTCAGCACCACCCTTGTGTCGTGAAAAGTCAAGTATGGTGGCTTACAGGACAGGGCCTGAATCTCACCCACCCGTCGTGCAAAGAAGATGGCCACGAGGAATGCTGTCTTCCACGACAAGAACTTCAGAGGAACTGTCTGCATAGGGGCGAATGGAGGGCCCATGAGCAAGTCAGCACCACATTGAGTTCCCATGCCGGGGGGGCCGGAGTCTTCACCGGCAGGAACGAACGGAGCAGTCCCTTGACAAACTCCTTAACCGAGCAGAGTGACCATAACGACGACCGTCCCAAAGATCTGGTGTAGCGGGAGATAGTCGCCGGATGAATACAGTAGTACCTGCGGAGCCGTATCTGGTAGGGGGTAGATCTTCTGTGCACAGCAACAAATGGCGAACCTCTTCCATTTATGTCTGTTGCATTTTAGAGTAGACGATGCTCTGGCCTTGACCAGCACCTCCTTGCATTCCGCTGGGAGATCGTAGCCCCGAACTCTAACGCTGCAGGAGCTAGGCCTTCAGGTTCAGCGATCCTGGGTCGTGGTGCAGAATTGCGCCTCCTTCCCTGGTGAGAAGATCTGCGACCACCGGAAGCTTGACTGGAGGGGACGCTGACATGCTGAGAAGGTCCAGGTACCAGATCTGCCTCAGCCAAACCGGTGCGACGAGTATCATCCTACACCGGGACCGTCTGAGTTGATTGATGACTCGAAGAAGCAATGGCATCGGAGGGAACGCATACAGAAACAGGCCGTCCCAGGGGAATGAGAATGCATCCCCCATGATCCCCGGCTGGGGACACCTGCTGGCGAACCTCAGACACTTTGTGTTCGTTGCTGTCACAAACAGATCAATCTGGGGATTGCCCCATCTGCGGAACAGGTGGTTCACTTGGTCCTGCTGAAGTTCCCACTTGTGGCACGAGAGTAGCTCCCTGCTGAGAGAGCCGGCGACAGTGTTCTTAGATGAAATGGAATGAGGAACATCCCCTGGGCGACGGCCATAGGTCCTGTGCCCCTTTGGAGTGCGCTGGGGATCTGGTGCCCCCCTGCTTCCTGATGTAATACATTGTGGTGGTATTGTCCGTGAAGCCCTGCACCACCTTGCCCTTGAGGGATGGAAGGCAGGACTTGAAGGCCCAAAACACTGCTTGAAGCTCTAGCACGTTGAGGTGCAACAACTTCTCCTCTGGCAGCCATAGGCTTCAGGCATGAAGACTTCCAGTGTGAGCTCCCCATCCTTCCATGGAGGCATCCTTTGTGACCATCTCCTGGTGCGGTGGGGTCTGGAAATCCACACCCTCCGGACAGATGACAGCACACTCCCTGCCACCTTATCGCTCAACGGAAACCCTTGTCGAGCATGATCTTGTCCTCGAAGGTTCCTGACACTTCTATCCAACGGTCGTCGAGGAACTCCTGTAATGGACGCATCCATAGCTTGCAGAGTCGGATGAGATAGATGCATGACAACATCATGCCGAGCAGAGATTTGATGGTCCTCACCGTGGCGATCTTCACTGCTAACTGCTGTTGCACCTTGCCCAAGGTGGCCACTATCCTTTCTTCAGACGGTGACGCCAGGCACGACACTGTGTTGAGTCGGGATCCCAGAAACAGCACGTCTTGCAATGGAGTCAAGCAGGACTTTGCATAATTCACCGAGAACCTCAGATCTGTCAGTAGGCGGGCGGTGCTCGCTGTGTGGTCGACGGCGATGTCCTTTAAACTAGCCCGGATGCCAGTCATCCAAGTAAGGGTAGATGTGGATCTCAGATGCGCCACCACCAGCAACAGGCACTTGGTGAAGACCCTTGGCGCCGACTTCAATCCAAAAGTGAGGGCCTTGAATTGGTAATGCTTCCCCTGAACGACGAAGCCCAGAAGCGTGCGGTGTCCTTGTGGAATGGCATGTGGAAGTACATATTTTCCAAGTCCAGCAACTATAGAAAGTCTCCCTCTTCGAGCTGTCCAAGCACGTGATGAAGAGTGACCATGCAGAACTATTGGGACCTGATGTATTTGTTCAGTCGACGGAGGTCGAGGATGGGCCTCCAGCCCCTGGTCTTCTTTTTCATGAGGAAGCACCTTGAGTACACTCCAGAGCCCCAGAGCCTCTTTGGAACGAGCTCACTCGTGCCTTTCTTTAGCATGGCCCGCACCTCCAGCAGCAGCTGAGGGACGTGGTATTCCTGCCAGGCCGTATGTGGTATTCAGAGGCACTTCCGTTGAAATTCCAGGCTGTGTCCGTGGGGTAGAGCGTCCAGCACCCAAGGGTCAGTGGAGATGGTCTTCCACTCGCTGACTAGCTCAGCAGCCAGCCTCCCACCGGGGTGCACAGGTGGAGGCCCTGACACCACAGTCAATTCAATCTTGCTTGGACGTCAAAGGGTTGCCCCTGGGGTCCCTGCCGATGACGACGTCCTCCTCCGAAAGCCTTGGAACGGCCCCTGTCAGTTTCCTGGGCCGAGGAGTGGGAGGGCTGGCGGTAGGAAAAAGAGCTCCCGCCGAAACCTTTGGAAGATCCTTGGGACTTGCCTCCCGAGGGCCGAAAGGACGGTCGTCACTGTTGAAGCATGCCCAGAGCATGTGCCGTCTCGGTGTCAGCCTTGATGGCCTGTAAAGACTCATCTACAGCCTTCCAGAACAGGTTGTCTTTGTCAAAGGGCATGTCCAAAACCCTCGTCTGAACATCCGGACGAAAGTTGGTGGCCTTAAGCCAGCCACGAAGAAGGCAAACGCTGTTGCCCATCTGGCGGAATCCTGTGTCGGCGATGTCCGTGGCCGCCATGATGGCGTGGTCCGACACCACCTCGCCTTCCCGCAGAATTTCTAACGCTTCCGACCTCTTGTCATCGGGGAGGAAGGCGATCTTGAACCATAGCTCTCAGTCGTAGTGCGCTACGCTGGCAAGGGCATTGACAGCCTTGATGGTAGTGGCCGCATAGTGGATAACCCTTCGTCCCATGTCATCTAATTTCTTCCCCTCGCTGTCCGCAGTGGTGGACGCTGCCGAGGAAGAAGAGCCCAATGACTTCTTCTTGGCCACTGGCGATACCACAGAGTTTGGCGACGGTTGAGCCCGCAAGCACTTGGCACGGAGTCTGGCAACCTGTAGGTCTTCTCAAGGTGATCCTTCTTCACCAGGGCTATAGAAGGGTTCTTCATGAGGGACAAGCCTCCGTCCCAAAAGTCATCCAGGAGTGGGACCGAGAGGATGGTCTTTCTCTTCGCCTTGCGGCGCTGGTATAAGAAGCCCTCCTTCACCTCTGGAGCGAGTTGGAAGAGCTCCAAAGCTCTGGAGATCATAATGAAACGAGACGATCTTGTACGGCGGGGAGGATCTTGGGGTAGGCGACGGGAGGTCCCCCATCCCACTGTTGTCGTCTGTGCCCGTCGTCGTTGGCGCCATATCGGTATCCGTCTCATCCCTCGGAGGGAGGTGGAGAGGGAGGCGAGGGGTGGCAAGGAGGCGGAGGGTGCCAATTCCTCTTCTTGGCCCATGGTTCCTCCGTCGTCAGAGGATCGGCCGTTACCGGCGACGCGGGCGAGACCGCCGGCACGATAGGCATCCTTGTCTGTATCTCAGAGACCAGAGTATGCAGTGCAGAGAGAAAGTCCACAGAGAGATCTCTAGGCAGCAGCTGAGGCGGAATAGGCAGCTGGGGCACCTGCAGAGTGCCAAGGCCCTCGTTGCCTTGCTGCTCTTCCTTGACGGTATCCTCGTCGTTGTCGCCTTCATCGTCGCTGCGCTCATCGTAGGGCCTGCTCCCGATATTTTCCTTCTCCTGGATGGTTTGTGAGCTCCTCCTCTGAGGAGATATCCGTACCCTGGAGGACCTCTGCGCCTCCCCCCCTCTTTGCTTCCAGAAGGACAGTCTCAGGGAGATCACCACCTTCTCCGGGTTCTTTTCTGTGGGCCGGAATGCAGCCTCCCTCCTGGGAGAAAGGGATACCTTCGGCTTCGGGGTTGCATCCTGAGGGACCGTCTTGGTGCCCTTTGCAAGAGACGCTACCACACACCCTCAATGGAAGACTGGGCCTTCGCTGGGTGTACCTGGGCCTTCATGGCCAGGACCGGTCCCTTGTCCTGTTCGCTTTGGGCATCCCGGAAGCCTTGTCCTGCTTGGCCTTCTCCTTAGGGGGAGGGTCCACGCCCCGATCCCTCTTGGCCTTCTCCGGCAGGTCAGTCTTGGGCTTTTTCTTGAGGCTGCCCAGATGGTCCGACTTCCTCTTGGCCGACGATCCTGAATGCTGACTGGTGACTGAAGTCACTGGAGACGTTGGACGCGCCCTGGCCACCGTGGAGCCCGCCGCAACAGCACTCCCGGACGCGCCCTGGCCACCGTGGAGCCCGCCGCAACAGCACTCCCGGGGGCAGTGGACTTGTGGTGCTTGGCCTGCTGTTAGACACCTGTGAGCGGGTTGCTCTCAAAGGTCTTAGAAACCTGCTCAACTTTCTTGGAACCGGGAGAGGCATGCTCCTGGGACCCACCCAGAGCAGGGGCCTTAGCCTGTAGCCACTCTTTCTGTAGCCGATCCTTCAGTGTGCGAGAGGGCATCTCCTGGCAAAATTCACAAATGTCCTCCTTGTGCGTCGGGTACATGCAGTAAAGGTATTGGAAAAGCCTGTCGTCTGAGAAGACATTCCGTAAGCCGCAGTCGGAGCAAAGCTTGAAAAACGGGGCTGAATCCTTATTCTCCTCCGACATGGTCCACGCGGCGTATGCCTGAAGAATCTTCTGGAAACCTCCACGAAGAAACTCGACGAAATCCACCCCTGAGGGGCGCTGAAGAATCCGAAAAAACAGGTCCCCATTAAGCAGATGGCTGATCGATGGAGCACAAAGCTCAACTGACCGAAAACAAATCTGAAGATGGCTGCCAGAGGAGGGGCTTAGGTAGAGGGCAGTCATTGGCTGGGGGCAGTATGACCCAGAGTTCAGTGATTGGTTGTTAGGAGAAAGACAGTTCAGAAAGGAACCTGAAACTGATTTTTTCCTTTACCAAGGATTCCCAGCCTGACTACAGGGAATATTCATGAGCATGTGAATCCATGCCAGACCCCATGCTGGAGAACTGTATGATCTATTTAGAGTCTCGTACATAGCTATCAAGCTTAGTTACCAGAGGTTGGATATACTGGTCTATATATTTGGACATGTTAATAGTCAACCCTCCTATTCCACTCTGGTCTAACTTGTGGTAACTCTTGATAGGGTTTGTGAACCTTTGGTAGAAAATAGATTGTAGGTATTGGGTTTTTACGCCATAAGAAAGATCTGTCCTCACCTAGCAATGTCCCTTGTCCATGCCAATAGATGACTAATCTGTTGTAATCTTCTGTTAGTTCCCTTTCTGGGTTTGTCTTGAGTTTAAGATAGCAGCCCGGTGTGTCCAGGTGTTTGGGTCCCATTTTGATATATCTGTGCGGTTTAGGATACCTATATTTCCCACCCTTGTCAGCCTACTTGATTATTCTAAAATTGTGTGCGAGGAACGTCAAGGCCTTTCTCTTCAACTGTCAGGTAATCGACCATTTTGTATGTACCTCTCTATTGCTATTCTTGTCCATTTCTCGGTGCAAGTCTGCCACGATGGTCCTGTGAAAGGCTTCTATTGCTACATCTTGTGATGTGGATGGGATGTATCCTGATTTCTTAATCAGTTTGGAATCTGCCATGTTATCAGCACCAATCTCAAAGTCTCTTATGATCTGTACGCTAGATACAGTGTTATCCGGGTTGATGGCAAGTAGTAGTTTGGTGTCATTGATGTCTTTCATTGTGAAAGTGCTGGGTATAATTCTAGTGTTCTCAACTTCTGTATCTTCCTCAGTTATATTGTGGAAGAATTTCTTGAGTTTCAATTTTGTTATGTATTTGAAAATATATATCTGTGCCTGTGTGTAGTCTATGCTGTTGGTAGGTGCACATGACAGTCCTTTGTTGGGTACTTGTATCTCAAAATGGCTTAAGATCCTCTTTGATAGATTGGTTTCAGGTTTACTCCTGGGATTAGGCCACACTCTAAACCAGTATGCAGTGACATGCTACTTGCATTACAGCAATAGGGTGCACTGGCTGTGCTGAAAGTTATCATCCCCTCCTCACAACCGTTAATCTCATACCTCACACGCCATCACCCCCGTTTTATCTCGAACATAGAGACTCCAATGTGGGAGAGCCTTGGAGTTGCTCTCCTCTTGTCCTTGGTTGGTTAGATAGCCCACAAGAATCAGGTGTGCCCTGGGCAGCTCTGTTTCCTCTGGAAGTGACAGTTTCCCCTCTTGGGCCCATTTTTCGAAGTGGCTGGTGCTCCAGTGTAGGTGGCTGCAGACAGGGGTACGCTGTTGGGAGCGGAGGTCCGCCAGGGTGAGGAATCTGAAAGAGAGGAGCAACAGATACCAGTTATATAAGGAGGAGTCAACTATCATGGAAATACATGCATAGCAGCTTGGAAATGGTTATAACTTCCGTTTTGCGCAGAAAAATAATTATCCCTGTGGAGTAACAATTGGGTTATAGATTACTATTGTCTCTTTGGAAGCCATGATTTGAGGTAGGTAAATGCCACTGGCTACTATGATCCCTACCAATGCCAATGTTCTCTATTTGACAACAAACCATATAATCAACCACTCACTGCTGCTAACAGAGCCAAACTAATGAATACGTGCAATACCCATCCCCACCGTGTCAAACACACTATTAAGACCATGATTTACAGACTTGTCCTCCAGCCATCTTGGGTACTGCTCTAACCTCCTCCTAGGCCTCCTGCTCTACTCTTTTACACACTTAAAAAAAAAAAAACATTCCTACTCTGGCCCACCACCTCCACATGGGCTGGTGCTCTCCATGCATCATTATTCCAACCCCAATTCCTAACCCTTGTTTTCAAATCCATTCATGTAGAGGCACCTGGATGACTCAGTCTCAAGCCTTGATTATCAGTTCCCAATTCGCCTTTTTGCTGCTTCTGCTTCACCCATCTAGCACCCCACCACAAGAAACGGCAAGGTTCCGATATCTACAACTTCGGTTCAATTCAAGCTCTCAAATAGCACCTCCTTTGCAGGCAAGGGGTACTCAAAGTCTATAGTGGCATAACCCTTAGCCACGCTAATCTTCAACATTACACTGCATGACACATACATTTAAATAAAGTAAAAGAATGCACTGTACTCTGATGTCCTCAGTCAATGGTTCCACCTGCATCTCCCCCCCTCAAGCCCCTTGACCACTCTCACTCTGCTCTGCTCACTAATTAATACTCAGCGCACAACAACGAGATTGATATAGGTTAGTATCGCCTGTGCAGAGTGTTTCAAATTCAAGCACTTGCCTTTCTCTTCAATCAATACAAATACTACTCTCACGATCTTTGTGCTTGTCATCTGGTGTGTCTAGTGCCAAATATGAACTAAGCGCATGGTAGAGAGAGTGTCGGTGAGTGTCAGTCTGCAAACATAAATGAGTGGTTGGCTGTGTGCCTTGTAACAGACAATTTATTAAGCTTCTAGTCCTTCAGATAGATTTACTCTTGCCCATCTATAACAAGGTGAGTGGTTTGTTTCAAGTCATTTATTGGTCTTTACTATTGCTCTGTAAATAGAACACCGTTGGGAGTCAACTATGGAGTCTTCCACTGTCTCCAATTACAATCTGAGGAGCCACGCCAATCCCTTGTTAAATACTGCTAATAGAACTTCCGCCACACTGACAACTTCTGCCTCCCATTCCGAACTTGAACATGAAATAGCAACACAACTGGCAAATTCCAGGGTTATTGAAAACACCGTTTGATCATTGATCAATGAAAAACAGAATGCTGTGAAAATCCCCACGGAAATACACACGCCGGGAATACACAATCAAGATTCCCCTGTCCTAGATTAATCCTTTATTAGAATGTGACACAATTTAAGTATGGAGGCCAATTTACTTCCACACGAAGAAGCTATTCAAGGTCCAATTGACTATACAGATTTGGTACAGGAGTCTTCTGGCACCAGCAAAAAGCTTATAAAAAATGTGGCCCGATTTGTGACACCTCTTGACTGCAATCAAAGTCTGAGTCTGAGTCTTACACATAACCCCACACTGGACACGCTGGGTCCGTCTTCCATTTCGACCCTTCCTCTGGTTCTTCATTCAATGGTCTGGCTTTATGACACTATCAAAGAAGCCTTCCATCTTAACACAGATCTGCTCGCGACCATAGCTAATAAATGGATGGTTTATCAATATCAGCCAATGACAGAGAATGGTACAGGTTTCTACCTATGCAAAACATGGAGTCACTGAGTCAAGTGGCCAGTCCACATAAGAGCATTTCGCCATGCCATCTATTAAGCAACGTCCTGCATTGAATTACCAGGAGAGGCTCAGCTTATCACTGGATTTATTTCAAACATCAGACCAGCTGCTTTCTAATAATGTTACTACCAAGGATCCTGGCACAGTCCTGGATCAAGATTAGAACCAGGTAGGAAAAAGAAAAGGAATATCGAAAAACGCTCCCAAAACCAATGCCACTAAAAATCACTCCTCGCTGAGGTTCATTAGCGCTAACAAGGTGATCAACTTAAATACCCAATATATAATGAATGATGACCTGCCCCCACTTGTCGATACTACCAAGTCTTGGAAACTCAATAAGAAAAATAAGACGGCAAACTCTGAATTACAAAACAAGATAACTACATTTTTCATACCCAAGAAAGGGAGCCGACTAGACCAAAGCCTACAGAACTGAAAGTCTCTTTAGTAACGAATGAGTCGATGGACGGAATGTCTCCCACTTCTGCTAATACGTTAGTGGTACTACAATCTCTGGAAGCAGAAAGTGATCCACTCAGCGTTACCACTAGTAAGTCGGTATACCAGAGTGTATTGCCAGATACTCAAGCCAAATGAAGTAGATCCGCTCCTCCTAGTCCAGGTGGAAATTTAACCGGCAAAGTAATCTGTTTTGAGAACATTATAAAGGTAAACAAGCTGCTCTATTAAACCGGTCTGACATTTTGTAAATTCTTTCTCAGATTCCCCCTTTAAGGTGGACTCAAACCAGTAATATAGACTGGGTAGAGATTCTCGAAGAGGAAGATGAGAGTTTTTGTCCACTTTTCTTCCTCATTTGTGGCAAGCCTCGTTTGGGATCACTTGGACCAATTTAGATCAATGGGTGCTGCCTGTACAATCTTTCTACCCCTCTCCAATGTGAATCCTTTACGGCAGTACAAAGTCTAATATAAGAGATTTTCAAGTAGCTTTTCCTTCATTTATGATCAAACGTGACTTGCACTCAAGTGGTCCGAAACTGGTATTTGCTGGTAACGAGTCGGGACTCTGTTCCAAAGGAAAACAGGACGATTGGTCTTGGCTCCCCCGAGAGCTCTTCAGAGATAGTATAAAGAAAATAGCATTGCCCAAACTTTAGCCTGCAACATCTGAAAGTACTATCTTGGAATAGTTGTGGTTTAAGAACATTGCATGCTAAGTTAATTATTTGTTCTCCTCAGCATAGGGCCATAAGGACATCTTCCTCCTACAGGAGACAATGCTGCTGCCCGTCCTGCATATTGATGGCTTTAAAGTATTTTCGAAATCAGCATTTAAGGGCAATAGTGGAGGACCTAGTGGTGGCCTTGCAATAGCAGTTAGCCAATTTAATACCTCTTGTGCTGACTTATCGTTCATAAGATTGGAACAGGGAAACTCTGGGGGATTATTTGAAATATAAATTGTCAATGTTTATTTGAATCCTACCAGAACCAACATTGATTCTATTCTAGATTAATGAAGTGGGATATTCAAGGAGTGGTTCGGCAATGCTCATCAAAATAACGTAATTGTAGCTGTGGACTTCAACTCGAGTTGTGCTTTGGTTAGTATCAACTCAAAATGTAAACTGTTGGAGCTTACATCACATGTTTAAGAGACCAGGAGGAGATGAGAGACTTGGGTGGACTTTTTGTCATTATGGGGCATTGAGGTTCTTCGTTCCGTGGAAGCTACATACCTCGGCAAAACTGCAACCTGGAAAAGAGGCAAGTCCTCTTCATGGATAGACCACGCGTTTCCCTCCGCTTGTATTCACACTAAAAGTCCCCCAGCACACATTTCCTTTAATAATCTCAGCAACCACGCCACCATTACTTCTGATATAGAGTTTAGAAACTTTGGGTTATCTTGGGATCCCAACTTGGCTGCCTGAATGCCTTGCCGACGAGGCTTAAATGTGTGCTGGAATTTTTTGTCTTTGGCATATGTTCTCTCTTACTTTTTGAATGATGTCTCTTCATTATCTGAGGGTGAGTGCAGCAACGTGTTAAATGTTGCATATTACAAAAAGACCATGTTTATGTGTTTATCAAATAGTCTTGGTACAGGTATAAATGCGACTAATAAACCTTTAAAGCATATTCATAATGCAGCACTTGTTGAACCAAAAAGAGAAAAAAAAGCTAATTTGAGAAGTCTTTTGAAAGATTGTCTCAAGGACAGTGAAGCACACAACCTGGCAAGGAGATGAATTTACCAGGTGTACAGGAATTGATGTAAAGGATTGAAAATGTCACTTATCACCAAAGATAGCCAAAGAATACTTTATAATTTAAATAGGCAAGAGTACAGTAGTTATGGGACACCTTGAACGATACTATCCAACCAGATGCAACCCACAACTTAACATAATTGAGGAAGATGCATGGATAGTGTATTTTAAGGGAATATACAGCCCTATAAGGAACTCACCACTGGGGAGTCCTGTATGTAGACATAATTTGGGAAGATGGGTGGGCGAATTTACAAAACATGACTTTCTCACAGTAACATCCAACATGAAAGGCTCTAAGGATAATTGTATTCTTGGTTTTGGATGGATTGTGTGAGATAATTTAGCACCTATTACTATTCAATCTAATCCACACTTGTGGTCGGACATTCTGCCAGATGTATTTAGGGATATCACTATGACAGATACCCTACCCGCTTCCTGGCACTTTTCTTATAGCATTCCCGTTTTCAAGAAACGTGATAAAAGCTACCCAGGCAATTATCGGCCCATAGCCATTTTAGACACCTCTTGCAGGGTTTTTGCAGCGCTCCTTTGTTTCTGGACAGGTATCAGTACGACACCGTAGCGGTTTATTTTATTATGAGAATTGTAATGCTCGTATTGCTACTCATAGTGAATGACATCACTTACACCAATGTTAGTAGACAACGAACCCTAAACTGTTACTTGCTTTAATTACATTTATTAAATGAGACCAGAACCCATCTCAAACATACACACAACCACTACGAAATTGTAAGCAACAAGGGTTGCTTAAAAGGTTCCATGTAGAAAAAATATGGTGACTTCAATTTAGAACTAATACACTACCAACACTTATTGATAATACATCATGAGAGATGGTAAATACAACGCGAAACATGCACGTAATAAATCAGAGTAACAATACAAACACTAGCTTAAAATGGCCGCCATGTGAACACAAGAAAAATGCTGTTATAGAAAAAAGAAAACGGACCAGAGCAAGGATCCGTTTCCATGACTGGAATACAATAATGAGGGGGTAGCCGCAGACCGCTTTCCCCTCAGGAGAATCCACGGCACGCAATTAGACGCGAGAACCAGGCTGACAGGTAAGAGACCATCCCGAGCGTAGCACACGCTGCGCTTGATAGATTGACTTGCCGTGTCCTCGGGACTGAGTTTTAGACGCTCTGCAACTTTGCTATTGTTTACCGTGCGCAGCGAATTACGCGTGCATGGGTTTAGTTTGTCAGAACACTTTTGAAGCCAGAGGAACGGAAAGATAATGAAAGGGCATTACTTTCTCATAAACCTATGTATAAAATAGATGTATAACATTCAGTTTTATTAATAAGGCACTAAGTAACAGATATTTGAGTTCATTAATATATACTATCTTGTTCATTAATTTATACTATCTCGTAGTATGAGGTGATATCTATGGTGATCCAACATATACAATTGGAGGTGATACATTTGTTTGATTTGTATTTTTTACAAAGGGATCTAACCTGAGACTTGAAGAGAGACTACTATTTGCTTTAACCCTAAGGCGTAGTATATATGAAAACAAGGTAAAAAGAGACAACCTACATTTAATTTTCCTTGATTGATGATGTGATACCACGTGTAACATTGACTAACGAAAATGTGGTTTTGCCTATCTCTTGACCCCCACCAATCCTCCCTTTTCCCCATTCCATTTTTTGTCTGGTATTTTTGTTTACTTTGATTTATTAACTGTTGCTACTTTTTATGCTTGTTCTGATTCATCAACCTTTGTGTTATAACTGGTCTAACATGTGAATGAACATTTTTGTGACTTTCATTTGTCATGCTTTTATACTATTTTTGAACCAATCTTCATAATTTGAAGAGAGAGACTACTATTTGCTTTAACGCAGTACGCAATAATCTCTGAGTGAACAGTTCTAAATTAAATATTATCCTCTCAAAGAAACAATCGCCCAAAACTGTTCATTGGTCGGTAGGTGATACTAGATTGAAAACCCTAACTTACCTTGGCTTCATCATTTCAAATAGTTTTGGTTGAAAGATGGCTGAAGAAAAACTAAAAGAGAAGATTTAACCTTTATCCTCTCAAAAGTGCATTTACGTAAAACTCACACTCTTTGATCTGGGCCAGTTTCTCAACTCCCTAGAATATACCCTATG
Organism: Ambystoma mexicanum; assembly: GCF_040938575.1. Taxonomy (NCBI): domain Eukaryota; kingdom Metazoa; phylum Chordata; class Amphibia; order Caudata; family Ambystomatidae; genus Ambystoma; species Ambystoma mexicanum. The sequence continues at coordinate 239,978,177 of NC_090921.1, read as the reverse complement.
GAAAAGGGCCTTGCCATTGCATTGTGTATTCCAAACACAGTAATTAGGTACACATTAGGATTACTTTCCCTAAAGAAATTGGCCTTGTATGCAAAGTACATAATACCACCTACAAAAACTCTATTCTGCAATGTTAATAAAGTGCTACTTGACTAAAAGGTCCACTCTATAATTGGGTGCTTCCTACTTGAAATAGGGTCGGAAACCTGGGAATTAACTCACAATCCATCCAAAACTAAGAATACAATTATAACAGCATAATTGGAGAGCCAAAATAGAAAGGCTACATTCATATTTTCTCTATACGGAATATGCCTCCTTTTGTGAGAGAGAGGCCATACCGAAATACATCAACCTTTTCCCATGTAATTAGGTAAGTAGCATCTACATGAGATATAAATTGAATCACACGCCCACGCTGGAATGTATGGATCCCAGAAGGGGACTGAAGAAAGAAGAGAGAATCTGTAGACTGTGCGAGATATGAGGAAACCCTTGAAACATTGAAGCACCTTGTTATTTATTGTTCTTCAATGCATAATTTAAAAATGATGTTTTCAAAAGTTCAATGATTTTAATTTTGTACTTCGCATAGAGCGCCTTTGGGCTAGGCTCATGATGGGTGAAAGCATCTTAATGTTAGCTTTAGCAAGATTTTATTTTTGTTTATATGAGATGTTGGAACCACAAATAACATGGCCATATTACTTGATCTGAGATTTATGTTAAGATATGACATGTTTCCAAGTAATTAATGCAAGAACAAACTAGACTACTTCAGTATTTGCTCCTTTTCTAATGTATTTTTAACTGATTTGTAATGTACTTTTAAATATTATTGCTTTTGTTGAAGGTTGTGTAAGGTATTAATAAAAAACAAAATCACAATAAATATATATTACATACATTACTTACCGTAATTGTATTTCTGATGCTTATATCTGCTTAGATCCACATGCTCTGCATAGGCCAACATCTAATGGTAGGTGCAGAGTATTGCATCTTGTTTTCGAACTTCAACTGGGTGTGTTAGAAATATAAATTGTGCGCACAAAACAAAAATGGTGGTCCGTTTTGATCAACAACAAGAGGCAGTCTTTGGTCTTGCCTTAAGTCAGTGGGCAACTGGATGAGATGAGTTTTAACTGGCTCAAGCTCAATGGCGAGAAGACCAAGGTTTTGGTGTTTGGACCTCCCACTGCCTCTTCTTTTTGGACCCTGGCTTTTTGGCCTTCTCCTCTCTGCCCTTTACCCTGTTCTGTGACCACTGATAAAGACCTTGGCATAAATCTCACTGCCTCACTAGCTATGAAGCTCTGTGTGCCACATTTGCCACTTCAAACTTACAGTTTTATGTAGGGTCCTTTTCTTTCTGCCCCACCACCTCTGCGCTCCCGTTATGGCCTCTGCAGTATTTCGCCACCTTGACTAGTGCAATTCACTCTATTTAGACCAACTTGCATACCTGCTTCACCGTCTCTAAGTTATCCAAAACTCTGCTGCCAGAGTGGCTTCTGGTTCTCCTTACCACATGCACATTTCTCCCATTTTACGGACACTTCATTGGCTCACTGTGGCGGGCAGAATTAAGTTCTGAACACACTGCATTGTATACCATGCCTTTTATGGCTGTTAAGCAAAATTTCTGCGGAACAAATTTCGTCCCTATGTTCCTCCCAGATCACTCTGCTCGGCCATTGCTCGATCCATCTAGGTTCCTCAGTTTCTCCACACCAAGAGGTCATGATGTTTCTGTGGCTGTCGCAATTCTTTGGACATCGCTACCACTTTTAATTCGCGCCACCGAAGACTATTTTCTTTTTTGTCGTTGAGTCAACACATTGTTTCTTATAACCCTTCCCTTCTACACGCTATTGCTTCCCTGTGATATTTAACTTAGCGCAATGATGTCCCAAGGCAACCACTGCGCTTTACAAATTCATATAACATACCATTCTATCCCTGTATGACGTGCATTGTACCCATGATCCTTCACATGTGGAGGTCCCTGCAATTGTTTTGTTTCTGACAAATGGGAGCATGAAGTGAATGCCTGAGTACAAAAGTAAAGAAAGGTATAGGACGTATATGTACATTCAACTCCAAGCGGGGATTAAGAGGGGCGCATTTGAATCTAAGCACATGCAAGCATGAGAAATACGATTACGGTAAGAAATGTATGTCTTCTGAGACTTGTGGATCTACTTAGAATCACAGGGGCAAAAAGATGTCTTAGCACCGCTTGACCCACCTGTGAATCACTTTTAGAATGTGCATCTAAGCAGTAATGTTGTGTAAAGGTGTGAATGGAACTCCAGGTAGATGCTTTTCAAATAGCATCTAAAGGTACGCCTCAAGTGGAGTGGGCTCTAGGCTAAAAAAAATGGTAAGATTCTCTTTGAAAGAGAATAACACATTCAAATGTATTCAACAATCAATTTTTAAATGACAGACTTAGAGACAGGATATCCTTCTCTTCCAGTGGCAATGGAAACAAAGAATGTATCTGTTTTCCACAGTGGTTTTGTTTTATTGAGGTAATAATACATTACATCTCTTCTCTTCTTACATCTAGTGTTTGTAGGCATCTGACTGCAGAATTTGTGGGATTTTGGAAAATAGCTGGAAGTCCTATAGACTGACTGACATGGAACGCTTTGAGATGCATTTAGGAGAGAAGCATGGATGTGTGTGCATAACCACTTTGTCCTTGTGAAGGGTGACAAATGGGTCTTGAACTAGAGAGCCTGCAGTTCACTTATCCTCCTTATAGACGTAATGGCCACGAAAAAGGCAGTCTTATAGGTGATATTTTTGAATTGGCCCATAGGTTTAGTAGGGAGCACATTCAAGTCCCATCCGGGAAATGGATTTGAAATTGGGAGGGTGCAAACTTTTTACCCCTTCCATAAAGGCTTTAATGGTGGGGACTTTCCACAAAGAAACTTTATTCTGAAAGGTGGTGTAAGCAGAAAGAGAAGCCAGATGCACTCTTAGTGAATTAAAGACTAGCCCTGAGTCTAATGGGTAAAGTAGATCTAGAACAATGCCAGAAGATGTGCAGTCAGTAAGATTGATATTGATGCTATGTGATCTACACCAAATGTCAAATAATTTTAATTTGTTGAAATAATAGTGCCTTATGTTAGGTGTATGTGCTTCCTTAAGAATGACCATATCTTTGAGGCAGATACAAATGCCCAAATTCTCTGAATCCTGGAGCCAAGGTGCTAAATTTAGTGTTTAAGGGCCTGGGTGTGGTGTTGATCCCTCATTCTGTGACAGGACAGCATGTTGAATGGGCATGGAAGTTTGACTGGAGGACAAAGACATTTGCATTAGTTGCGAGAACCATGGTTGACGTGCCCACATTTGAGCTATTAGGATAAGCTTAAATTGTTCCTGGTGCATTTTGTGGACTATCTTGTTGAGGATAGGAGTTGAGGAGGAAAAGCATAAGCAAATTTCCCTAACCAATTCATCCACATGGCGTTCCGCTTGGATTTTACCTGGGGAGACCTGGAAGCAAAGTCTGGGCATTGCATGTTCTCTAGTGTTGCAGATGGATCGATTTGTGGGTGACCCCAGTTTGTGAAGACATGTAAAATGTCTGCCTGCAACTGCCACTTGTGCTCTACGCGAAGTTGTATGTTCCTGTTGAAGACATCTGCTAGAAGATTGTGTTCCCCTTGAAAATGCTGGGATAGGAGGAACATGTTGTGTTTCAGGGCCCAATTCCATATGTTCTGGGCTAGTTTGGACAGAGCTGGTGAATGTGTCCTGCGCTGTTTGTTTAAATAGAAAATGGATGTTGTGCTGTCTGTTTGGACTAGAACGGTCTACTGTGTAGCTGGTTTTTGAAGGCTTTGAGAGCTTTGAACACTTCCAGAAGCTCTAAAAGGTTGATGTGCTAGTGACTGAGTCCACACGCCGTGCGTTGTATGATGAAGATAATGTGCTCCCGACCCTGATAGGGAAGCGTCTGTGTAAGAAAGGCCTCTATTACTGGTGTGGTGAATAATTTCCCTTTCAGAAGGTTTTCCTTTGACCACCACAACAGAGACAGTACTAGAGAACGTGAGACCACCACTAGATCGTCCCATTGTCCGCTTGCCTAAGATCATTGTCTTACGAGCAACTCTTGCATCGGACGCATGCGGCGGTGTTTGCGGGGAACTAGGAACTAGGTAGATGCAGGAAGCCATCATTCTGAGCAGGCTCATGGCCTTGCATATGGTTATCTCAAGACCACTGGCTGCATATCGTGGAATTTGGAATAGAATGTTTTGGACCCTCTAGTTGAGAGGGAGACTAGACCGTCTTCCGTCTGAATTAGGGCTCCAAGAAATTGTTTTACTTGGCTGGGAACGAGACTTGATTTTGTCTCATTGATTGAGAAGCTAACTGGAAAAGTAGGTTGATTGTGTTTTGGGTATTCTGTAGACAAGCTTGGGGTGTGCCTCCTGTAATTAGCAAGTCATCTAGATAAGGATAAACTGGTATGGATGTTCTGCAAAGGTGGACCAATACCACCATTAGAACCTTGGCAAATACTATTGACGCTGAAGCTATGCAAAAGGAAGAACTTTGAATTGATAGTGTTTCCCACTTTGAACCTTAGGAATTTTGTGTGTGCTGACACATTGAAATATGAAGTATGCATCTTTCATATTCAATGTTGCCATGTAATAGCCCTGCTTGAGAAGAGGGATTACCTCCTGCAGTGTAGTCATCCTGACTTTTTGTGGCTTGACATACTTGCAGGATGTAGCTCTAATACAGGGTGCATGCTTAAGCACTTATTGGGTTCAACAAATACACTGAATATATACAACATGCATTACTTAAAGTAATAGCATTTCTGATGGTTGTATCTGCTTAGATTCCAATGCTGTGCATATAGTCCGACATCCAGTGGTAATCGCTGAGTATTGCATCTGGTCTTTTGAGGCTTGAACGATTTACAATGAATGCTATGGAAGCCCCTATGCTCCAAGTTGAATGTGCACTAGGCTTGAAGGGCAGATCTCTCTTAGCAAGAGTGTAACAAAGTGTGATGCAGTTTACGATCCATAGCTTATTTAGAGACAGGAGCCCCTTCTCTACCAGCTGCCAATGAAACGAAAAACTGGTTCGTCTTTCTTAGTGGTCTTGTTTTTTCCAGATAATAGATCACTGCTCTCCTCACATCAAGTATGTGGAGGCTTCTTTCTGCCACGTTAGTGCGGTTCTGGAAAAGGGTGGGTAGTTCTATTGATTGGTTCACATGGAACTTTGAAATAAATGTAGATGCAAATCGTGGGTGAGTGCGCAGGACCAGCTTTTCTTTGTGAATCGTGACAAATGGTTCTTGAACGGAAAGGCCCTGCAGTTCACCAACTCTTCTTATTGATGTGACTGCCTTTAGGAAGGCGGTCTTGTAAGTGAGTGCTTTAAGGATAGGCTTATGCATAAGTTCAAATGGAGACCCCATTAGTCTAGTTAGTACAACGTTCAGATCCCATCAGGGAGCTGGGTTGGAGATAGGAGGATGAAGTCTTTTAACCTCACCATAAAAGCCTTGACGACTGGAATTTTCCACCACAAATCCTTCTTCTGGGACGTGGTGTAAGCTGAAGGTGCAGCTAAGTGGATGTTTAAGGAATTGAAAACAAAACCTGAATCTAGTAGGTTTGTTAGGTACAGGACAATATGTGTTGGTGAGCATTCAATAGGATTGATGCTCTGAAGATGCTCTTAACATTGCACCAGATGACAAAGTGTTTCCATTTGCTGGAGTAGCAATATCTGGTGTTTGATATTCGTGCTTCTTTAAGTATGTCCATGCATCATTGAGGAAGATGGAGGTGTCTGAACTCTATGACTTCAGGAGCCAGGCTGCTAAGTTGAGAGTTTGCAGGCATGGATGGAGAGTCTCCCCCCTGTCTTGTGACAGCATGTTGTACGGGCATGGCAGCTTCCTCGCAGCGGAGACTGACATTGCCATCAGATGAGGGATCCATGGTTGGCGGGCCCACATCGGGGCCACCAGGATCATTGTGACTGCTTCCTGGTGCATCTTGTGCACTCTCTTGTTCAATAGAAGAGTCGGGGGGGAAAAACGTAGACAAATTTCCCTGACCATGTTATCCAAAGTCTGTTCCCCTTGTAGCGGTTCTGTGGGTACCTGGAGGCGTAATCTGGGCATTGAGCGTTCTCCAGAGTTGCGAACAGGTTGATCACTGAGAAGCCCTAGTCCGCAAAGACGTTGAAGACGTCTTCATGTAACAGCCATTCATACTCTACGGGGGTAGTGGGAAGTCTCTGCTGAGCACGTCCGCCAGAAGATTGAGTTCCCCTGGAACGTGTTGTGACAGGAGGAACATCTTGTGTTTCAGAGCCCATTTCCATATGTTCTGTGACAGTTTGGATAGCCCTGGAGAGTGTGTGCCCCCCGTTTGTTCAGGTAATACATGGCTGTGGTGCTGTCCGTGAGGACCAGTACTGTCTTCAGGGCTTTGAACACTGCTAGCAATTCAAACAGGTTTATGTGGTTGGATGCTACTGCTGGGGACCAAACGCTGTGCGCCGTGTGATGAAGGTGAGCCCCTACCCCGTCTGAGATGTGTCTGTGGTGAGAGGTACTTCTACTGCAGAGGTGGTGAAGGCCTTCCCCTGCAAGAGGTTTTCCCTTGACTACCACTGCAGAGAGAGAACGAGGGCTGCAGAGACAACCACTAGATCATCCCATTATCTGCTGGCCTGACACCATTGGCTCAAGAGCCACTCTTGCATGGGGCGCATGCGCAAACATGTGTGTGGAAGTAGATAAATGCAGGAGGCCATCATCCCTAACAGCCGCACTGCTTTGCGTACGGTCACCTCGCGACTGGCTACATAGTAAGGGATCTGGAACAGCATGTTTTGAACCCTATCATTGGAGGGGAAGACGTGCCAGTCTTTGGTCCGAATTAGAGCCCCCAGAACCTGCTCGTCTTGGATGGGGTCAGGCTGGACTTTTTCTCGTTCATCGAGAATCCCAGACTGAAGAGGAGATCTACTGTCTTCTGGGTATTTGATAGGCATGTGCCGTACGAATCCCCTGTTATTAGCCAATCGTCGAGGTAAGGATAGACTGGGATGGACTGTCTGTGCAGGTGAAGCGCTACCACCGCCCTTGGGGCTTAGGCAATGCCGAAGGGGAGGACCTTGAACGGATAGTGCTTGTCCTCTAACATGAACCTTAGGTACCTTCTGTGCACTGGCAACATTGAAATATGAAAGTATGCTTCTTTCATGTCCAATGTTGCCATGTAATCCCTGTGTTAGCAGTACGATTACTTCTTGCAATGTTGTCATTCTGAACCTTTGTGGCTTGACCAACTAGTTCGCTGGGCGCAAGTCTAACACAGGGCGCATGGTGAGATCCTTTTTGGGTACAGGGAAGTGCACTAAATAAATACCCTTGTTAACCTGATGAATGGGGATGACTTCTATGGGGCCCTTTTCTTGGAGGATCTCCACCTCTTCTAGCAGAATCTTCAGGTGTGCTGGCGACAGGCGTCTGAATGTTGGTGGACGGTATCGAGGTGGCCAGTGGAACTCTATACAATTACCATGAGCGACGGTCTAAAGCACCAACTGGTTTGAAGTGATCCCCCTCCCATAGGAGGGGACCCGGACTGGCGAGTCATTTCTGAGCGGAGGCCGATGAGCCACTTGGGGTGTAGTTCCTACCCCTGCCTTTGCCTCTGATGACCCCTCTGCTGGTATTGCCCAGTGCCAGCTGCGCCCAATATGGCGGAACACGGTGCACTTCCTGTTCCATACTGGTTGTGTGGGGAGCGTGAAAAAGATTGCCCCTGAAAGGAACGGCGCAAGTTATCTCCTCGCTATTGATAAGGTCTTGCAGTAATTTGATTAAGAGACTTAAGAGACTTGTGCTCTTTTTTCGCTGTCTCTAAGACATCATCCACTGCTTTCCTAAACAAATTTGTGTCCTCCATCGGTTTGTTTATTAGGGAGCCCTGGGTTTCTGGCTTAAACCCTGAATTCTTGAGCCAGGCGTGCCTCTTGAGAAGAGTACCCTGGGCCAGGGTCCGCCCTGCCGTCTCAGCCGCATCCAACATGTTTTTTAGGATGTTATGGGTGACCTGTTTCCCTTCTGAGACAACTGCCAGTAAGCGTGATTGTGACGGTTCCAGGACTTCTTGGAGACCCTCCTGAAGTAAGTCCCACTGCACGTCACTTTAACTTGCAAGAAGTGTAGTGTTATTAGCAATTCTAGTGGAATATGCCGCTGATGTGGTGAAGCGTTTGCCGAGGGCGTACAACTTCTTACAGTCCTTGTCGGGTGGTGCTTCTGCAGTAGACAACAGCACTCCGGCCCTCTTCCTGGTAGTAGTGACGGCCAGGGATTCTGGAGTGGCATACCCCCGGATATACAAAGTGTCAGAGGGGAGGGGCGAAACTGGTTCTCAACCCGAGGGTTGACAGCTCTTGCAAGAGAAGGGGATAACAAAGAAGATGCGAGGCACATTTTGATAGAATGAAGCAGTGGAATCGCTTGACTAGTGTGGGGTTTATCCTTCAGGATGTCTTCCACAAAGTCTGTGTCCTGTACTGCTTCTTGTGTGGCAATTTGGAAATGGTCTGCAGCCCTTTTCAGGATTGCATTAAAGGCCATTTGATCATCAATAGGTGAAGCTTACCTCTGTGGAGGCGAGGAGGGAGGATCCAGACAAAGGGTATCTGTGTATGGAGTTGTAGTGGGGGAAAGCCATGGTGCTTCCTCTACAGGCTGATCTTGACCCCAATCTGGGCACTGGTCTGGTGTCTCCTCAAATGGATTTTCTTCCTGACCATAGGGATCCTCCTAGACCTCTTCATGTTCTGAGAACTCCAAAACCTCTTCCTGGGGAACGTGACTTGAAAGCTTCTGTACCTTTGGAAGACTAGGGCAAGAATTCTCCTCCCTATGTCTTTTCAGGGTAATAAACCTTTCAGCAAAGTCAACAAACTGTGAATGTTTGTCCCTAGAACTATAAAACCTCGCTCTAGTCCACAGGGATGGACCGGAAGGGTCAGGAGGTGGGAAGAGCTCTCCAGGAGGAAAAGAGTCCTTGGAGATCAGGATTTATCAGCCAAAGTCTTAGAGAGGGGCTGGAACCCTTCTGAATACTCCTCTCGATGTTTGGACATGCCTTTCGGTTTATTCACCGCCAAAACAATCACTGCGAGACTCTCGCGTAGCTCCAGTGGATAAGGGAGATATTTCGACGCACCTGTAGGCATCGTCGAGGGTTTCGGATCCGCCTACACCTTTGGGGCTGACGCGCTCTTGGGTAGCGCGTTGACGCTGGTGTTATTTTTAGTAGAGACATCCTTATGGGTGGAATGCCCACACGCATGGCGATACGACGGATGCCAGGAGGGTGGCCGTTTGTGAGGATCGGAAGGCAATGTCGAAACTTTCGGCGGGCCCGTTGGCGTCTGTTGCTTCCCCGACGTACCCGTTGAGGGAGCTCATTGGGTTTTGTGCTCATCCTTTTGTGGTTTGGGTGTGCCCCTGTCACCGGGATGTGGTCTCCCCATAGCAGTACCGGTGGCCTGCCTGACAGGGCCGGGGACGGGCAACTGGGAACCAAATGGTTCAGCGGAAAAGGGTATGGCCTCCACATCAGAGCCATGGCTGCCGCTTAAAACCTCGTCACTCGTGGCGCCTGCGCCAACAAGGGAACTACTCTCGGCCTGCATGGCGAAGGCTGCCCACCGTTCGGCCGCCGATCTTTTAGCGCCTTCGGACGAAAAAGTTGGCAAGACTTACAGGGTCGCTCGTCATGATCACGAGGCAGACACATGTTACACTTTTGGTGCGTGTCCTTCAACAGGTATTTTCCGTTACAAGACAGACAAAACTTAAACAGGGTCCTCTCCATAGCAGAGGTAAAGGGCGGTGGCCAGACAAGAAGGGAAAAGAGATGGGAAAGGAAATGCATTCTCAGAGACTCAAACCCCGACCCCACTCTCCCTACTGTATAGGTCTGGCTGGAGGGCTGAGGCCACGCAGTCGGCAGCGTCGACCGATGCATCAGTCGCCGTAATCCATAGACGTCTTCGGCATATGGATCCACAAATAGCAATCGATGATGAACGGTCGAAGACTAGACGACCAACAGTCGTAGGACAAAGAAGTTATAACTTTGCAATATATCTCTTTCGAGCTCTGCATAGGACGACCAGCTAGCTGGGCGGAAAAAAACAATCTGAGGGACCTTGACGCGTGAGGGATTTTGGGTACACTACACCTCACTTTAGTGATAGTGTTAAAGGCACGCCCATGTCGACGTCCCCTTTCGATCCTGGAAAGACAAGATGTAATACTCTACCATGACCACTAGATGTCAGACTATATGCACAGCATGTGATTCTAAGCAGATTCGCAAACATCAGAACCTTGTTTACCTGCAAAAAAAAAAGAATTAATTCTGTGTCTCCTTTTTGAAGTAATGTCTCCACCTCCACTTGTAGGATGAGCTGATGTTCCTGCGACATCCTTCGGTTCTTTGGTGGATGGTAACAAGGTTTTAAAAGAAATTCTATTGAGTATCCATTTGCGACAGTAGTTAACACCCGATTATCTGACATTATTTCCTTCCATGCGTGGGTGAATGATGTAATTTGACCTCCTACTGGAGATGCATGGGAAGGACCCTTGATACATGCAAAGGACCCTTGATGAGTAAGTCATTTACCGGCAGGGGTAGTGGAGCCTTTAGAGGCTGCACTCCTATCCCTACCCTTGCCTCCTCTGAAGTCTTGGTGTTGTGAGGATTGGTAATTAGACTGTGTACACTTGGACGAGTACCATTGAGATGAGACTGATGAGAATCCTGATTGAGTGGTTCCGGAGAAGGCTTGAGAGCAAAACGAGCGGCGGGTGTTGAACACTCCACGTTGAATATATGGCTTATTAGAGATTTGGCTTAAGGTCTTTAATGTGTTATGCTCTTTTTTTGCTGTTTCTAAAGCCTCATCTACAGCCTTCCCAAACAAAACAGATTCTTCAATTGTTTTATTAATCAAGATGGCCTGTGTTTCTGGTTTAAAACCCGATTAAGCAGCCACGAGTGTCTCTTCAACAAGGTACCCTGTGAAAGGACTCTGCCTGCTGTCTCCACGGAGTCAAGGGTATTTTGCTAAAAATATGAGTAACCTGTCTACCCTCTCTGATGATATTTTGTAATTGAGACCTAGTGGACTCAGATACTTCATGTAAGCTATTTTGAAGTAACCCCCACTGAACGTCTTTGCAGCTTGCCATCAGAGTGGTGTTATTGGCAATGCATGCGGAATAGGCGGCTGAGGCAGTGAATCTTTTGCCTAAAGCATAAAGCTTTTTGCACTCAATCAGAAGGTGCCTCCGTATAAGATAGGGGTACTCCAGCACACTTTCTAGTGGTAGTAACTAATAGCGAGTCGGGTGTCACATCGCCCCGAATATACAGAGTCAGTTGGTGCAGGGTTAAACATATTTTCCACTCTTGGGTTAACTGCCCATGTGAGGGAAGGTGTGATAAGGGAAGGTGCGATTCTCTTTTAAATTGAAGTTAATAAGGGAATGGATTGGCTAACCACTTTCTTTTCTTGTAAAATGTCCTCCAAACCAGGATCTGAAATGGTTTCCTGGCTTTGAATATGGAAGTGTTCTTCTGCTTTTTTAAGCATACTATTAAAAATAAGCTGATCATCTACGGGAGATGAGTCGCCGGGCTGATCCAGAGGATCATCATCCCCAAATACAATGTCTGGCTCATCTAAGGTATTGTGAGTGGGAGTAGCTGGCCAAGTACCCTGATCAACGTCTCTTTGCCATGTACTTTGATCTTTATCCCCTTGGTCTTTGTGATAGATTTTCAGTAACATTTTGTGCAGGAGATTGATGGAGTTTGTGAGATTTGGAAAGTGGTTCACTCGCCTCTAAAAATAGAGTTTTCTGTTTAATAGGGTATTTCTCAATAAAGATGCCAAACTCAGACACCCTGTCCATTGTTTTCTCAAATTTCTCCTTTGTCCATGTAACGGTGCTTGGGGCTTCATGAAGGCGAAAAAATATCTTCAGGATCTGCAGTTCTTTTACGATGCAGGGGTTTGGACAATGTATCAGTAGCTTTGGTATATTAGAGGTTAGAAGGCTGTCTATTTAGGTACATGTGGTGTTGTCCTTGTGTGTTTTTCCCCATGTTTATGCTTTGAAAGAGGTTTCAACCGAAATTTCAGCTTATCTGAATTGGCAGTCAACGGGTGTTTATGAACGGTAACACGTGTCTCTTTTGTTTTAGATCTGCGCAATACACGCAATTGCGAAAGCGCAGCCGGCTTTGATCGCAAAGTTTTCAACAGCTTTCGATGAAAGTGTTGTTGCCGTGGAAGCCCCTTTTGATGATCCCGTCAAGGTTGGCTTGGGGTTGTGCATTTATGTAAATGCACACGTGTGTCTTTTTCGCCTGAGGATTTCCCCGTAACAGAGCTTTCGGCTTTCCTGGTGGGCCTGGGGACATGTCTCTAGCTTCTAAAAAGGAGCCGTAGCTGCCGAGCGCTTACCCGCCGGAGGGGACAGCTGCGGTGGGGGAATGTGATTCAGCCTGCATGGCATAGGCCGCCCCCCGCTTAGTACGGCTTTCTTTAAGCGTTTTAGGCTTAAAGAGCTTGCAGGACATTTTAACGCTGTTCGGCGTGATCACGTGGAAGGCAATGATTACACACTCAGTGTGTATCTTTCTAACATTTTTTTTGCAGGAAGGATAGAACTTAAAAGGCGTCCTTTCCATAATTATGTGTAAATGTAACAGCAGTCAGACATGTACGAGTAGAGAGGAAAGCGAAAAGAAGCATTCTATAAGAAAATGTTGAAACCCCACCGCTCTCCCTACTGCAAAAGGCCGAAGCCTGGTGAAGGCTGAACCCAGCCATCGAGAAGACAACGAAACTACCGACAGTAGTCGCTGAATGTTGAAGAATCGATCATCGAGGCAGCTGTCAAAATGGAATATTAATATCTCTAAACTGAAATTTATATCTACTAGCAAAGCTACAATCTCTGCATCATGCGACCAACCACAATGGTGAAAAAACTTCCCTTTTCGAAGTTCAAAAATGAAGATCCAATACTCTGCAGCTACCACTAGATGTCGGCCTATGCACAGCATGTGATTCTAAGCAGATCCACAAGACACAGCAATATAAAAATAAACTAAACTGGTAGTATGATCAATGAAGTTGCTTATTTGTCACTGTATACAGATTATGGGGCCGATTCATAGAATTCTGCGCAGAAAATGCACAAGTGGCATGCGCCGATAATGAGCTTGCACCAGCCGTTGAGCAGAGTGACAATTGTGCGGCATGCGTATTCACAGATCTTCCGAGGCATCAGTAGCTGTGGCGCACGGAGCACTAAGCTGCACCAGTAACGCCACCAACACGCCCCCACGCGCAGTAAAAAAGTGAAATGCCTAACACGGAGCAAGCCACTGCGCCATCCCTGGACCAGAATACAGACCCTCTACTGAAATTGAGTGACAAACCAGCGCGATCCCCAACCGCACCGCAGAGAAATCATGTGAAAACACTTTGCAATCCCCTGCCGCACACCAGCCAAAATGCGTGAAAACTCATTGCGTACCCTGTTCGCACCCCAGCATAATCGCGTGAAAACTCAGCGTGTACCTTGGAAGCACCCCAGCCAAATCGCATGAAAACTCATAGCGTACGGCTGCGCCCGCACCCCAGCCAAATTGTGTGAAAACTCATTGCGTACCCCAGCCAAATCGAGTGAAAACCCATCGCGTACCCCGGCAGCACCCCAGCCAAATCGCTACAAAACACCCTGCGATACCCACATCAATCCACTGGGACCAGACCCCTCCTGACGGGACACGCACACCACAGCCTGCAGGCAGGCCCCTCCGAATGGGACACCCACACCCCAATCCCCATCACCCCAGCCTCCAGGCAGCCCCCTCCACATGGGCACCCCGACCCCAGCCCCCATCACCTGTGACGCCACCCTGCAGGCAGCCCCCACCACATGGGACACCCCAGTCCCCATCACCCCAGCCTGCTGGCAGCCCCCTCCACATGGGACAGCCCAGACCCCATCACCCCAAGCTGCAGGCAGCCCCCTCCACATGGGACACCCTAGCCCAAATCACCCCAAGCTGCAGGCAGCCCCCTCCACATGGGACACCCCAGCCCACATCACCCCAGCTTACAGGCAGCACCCTCCACATGGGACCCACCCCATCACCCTTCACCCATATCGCCAACCTGCAGGCAGCCCCCACCACATGGGACACCCCAGCCCATATCACCCATGCCTGCAGGCAGGCCCCTCCAGACTGTACATCACCTGCATGCTGAATGCGGACATAGTGACATGTACACTCCATCAATGTCTTATTCAGCACCTTGACTGCCGTGTAGCGACACCACCCTGAACCTCCTGGTCAAAATATATCCTGCAAACACCCAGAAAACCATACACCAGGCCCACATTCTTGAGTGTGACATGCAACCATATCCCAACATACACATCACACAAGTTAATGTTAAAGTGAGGCATTGCAACGCATCTGACAAAGTCATGTCATGTCAATAATCCCCATGTAGAAATAGCCACACAGTGACTGAATCTTAATCACCCTCAATGTGTGGCACGTGAACAAACACTGCCCATGTGTGTCACGGCACGATCCTCAATGAGCCGACACTACCAATAGATAACCTAATGAACACATCACTGATCCTCCCATGTGTGAAGGACATGACTCGACATCTAATCAAATGCCATGTCATTCAGAATGCACATATACACAAGTGTCCAAAGGCCCAAAGAGTCCGGGGAGGGGGAAGACAGTGAAGAAAGAAACGACAAACCTGTTAGGGCAGGTGACATTGAGATGGTGCCGGAGCATGGGAAGTGAGGAATGAGAAAAGAGGGTGGGTGAGGGGGCAGTGCAGTATATGTGAAGGACTTCATAACAAATAGACCCAACAATAAAATAAAGAGAATGAGGCCAGCTGAGGTCAAGTCCAAGCCTAAGTGCAGTCAGCAGGTGTGAAGTGCCGATACGTGTCTGTTGGCATACATGAAAACAGTCCAAGTTTTGGCCATGCCAGGGAGGCAGGGCAGTGTGCAAGTGGCGTGCGAGGGGACCTTTGGCCAAGATCAGAGGGTAGCCAGGTGATCATTGCAGATTCAGGCAGGACGCCATCTGGGCAGAAGAATATCAAAAGCACAAGCACAGAGGAATGGCTTAAGTTCTAATTGAGTACATGGCAATCAGACAGTGCACTAGCCACCAAGACTGCCGCATTGGACTGTCCATGTATAAAACAAAGCAATGGTAAAATTGTCTGCCAGTGCAAGATGCCCAACAACACCAGAGACAATGATAAAGGCACAAAGACATGCTGGTGAAGGTCAAAGGACAGCATGTACGTTACACTGCATCGAGCAAATCATGGTCCAAAATCGTGAACATTTTACAATCCCATCAGTCATGCCACCCACCACCCTCCCAAACACAGTGAGGACCAATACACATTGATTCTGCACATGTGAAAGCAAATGCCACTTCACTGTGTACACCCAAACTCCCCCTTCACACCTATCCACTGGTCATCCACATCTGTACATGCCCCATGCAAATGGAACGCCAACATGACACATGCATGCAAGTAAGCACACACATGACCAACAATGGTCCTTAGCAGGGACACAGAACAGAGTAACATAGTGGCAAACTTAGAAAAAATGCCAGTGAAACCATTACTGTGAGTAAACGAAACAACATATATTTTTCAGTAGTATTAGTGTCATACATACTGCAAATTAAAAATCAAAATATGTACAAGAATAAATAAAATGTGAAAATGTCCAAAAGAAACTACACTTTATGTACATGAAAAACGGAAATGTCACAAAGAAAGTCCATCTCCATAAAATTGTTTTTTCGGAGACAATCAAAATGAAAAAAAAAATAAACATTCCTGCATGGTGAACACAAAAGTTGAACAAGTAAACTATGTACAAAGAAAAAAGGAGCAAAGTCCAAAATGCACTCCAAACCATCAAATAAAAGGGAAATCACACACAAACAACTATATACAAAAAATGGACTATAGTCCTAAAACCAAATCATAAAAAAATATAAAGGAAACTTATGTCTAAAGAACTATTTACACAGGCAGCATGCTAATCCTTCTCCTCACCATGCTCTCTCAATGTCTCAGCCAGGTCATCATCGCACACCGCGTCCACTTCCCCTAGGTGGGGCTCCGCTCTCACCTCGGGGGCTTGCAGGTACTCCAACATGGTCCTCTCCATCCTCTCCCACTCCCTGCAAGTCTCCTTAAGGACCTCAGCCCACCTCTCTGCCAGAGGCAGTGAAAACTCCGTCCTGCTATGATGAGTCTTGCTTCCCGTGCCCGCTACCACTTTGCCCCAATTTGCTGCCCGTACTGCTCCAGCACGGGAGACATCCTTTGACGAAGGTCCACGTTTGCATCCTGTCTGATGCCCGACACCTGCCTCCCTGAGAAGGTAAGCCCTGAGTATTGTAGCCTTCTACTCTGAGCCTGCTGCTGCCAAATTGCCCGGTTCCTGCTCCTTAAGGACAGCCTCCAGGATGATGACAACACCCGGGGCCGTCGTGCACGTGCCCTGCTCCTTGGTGCCTGCTCTCCGTCCATTGCCACAGCCCTTTTCGTTGGCTGGATCGGTGTGGTGACCACCTCTGCTGATCCTACGTCAACTCCCGACTCTGGCAGGAATGTGATCACCACCAGACAGGGGCCCTGGGGATATCTAGGCCGGAAGGCGGCAGGGAGGACGACTGGCGCACAGAGGAGTGGCCAGCCCATACACCCAATTTGAGACCAGGAACTGAGCTAGCCAGTTCAGGAGATGCCAGACCTCTTTGTGATGATGTGCAAGTCCACCACTGTACGCCTGCACACCATCACGAATGGTGGCTGTACACCTCGCGACACCGGCTAGCACCGGTTCCACCCTGTCCCGAATGGCAAGATCCGCAGGCATTGGTGTTACCGTTTGTGTGGAAACATCCGCCACCTGCGGATGGGTCCGGCCTGGGGCATGCCCGCAGGTGCATACTGGTGAGTCTGGACTACACCAGTCACACCCACCTCACCTCATCACCTCCGCCGGGCTCCATGGACTGGGCTGCTGCGGCCTCCTCCCCCCTGCCAAACTGAATGCCGCCCCAGCATCTTCCGCAGTGGATTGCTCCTGGGCGAGCTTACCTGTCCCTCCTGCTGCCGAGGAGTCCACAACCACCTTCGCCCTCTTGGACCTCCCTCAGCAGCTGCGGCCGATGTCTCTGACGCGGGACCAGTCTCCTCGCTCCCCTAAGATGAAATTACCTGGGGGCGTGACTGGGCCTTGCGACTGTACCTGGGGAAGGCATCCCTGCAGCCTTGCTCCACAGCACCTTCTCAGCCCTCTTCTTCCAACGTCACTGTGGACAGGGAGACATAGAACACAAACATCAGGGAACTGTACCTATGTGTGTTTGGCACAAAACATATGCACATGAAGTGCACTGGGAAAGGTCACAACCATCATCACCCTCGACAACACACAGGTACGTACAATTTACACACATGCACATACAAGTCTGTCCTTCACAACATACAATCATATCCTTGGACAAGGCACTGTCAGCACCTACAAATTGTGCATGCTCCTCACATCATGGGACATACTAAGGTCATTCACACACATCACCTGACAGTCCTAAAGCAGGGCATGGAGCTAGCACATCAGAGTCCACTCAATGTCAATTGTGCAGCAAGAGTCGAGCACACATTCAAATGCTCCAGTAACATCCATCCAGGAGTGGTGGCCAGTCACACACTCACTTCTTAGACACATGCGCATGTACACCATGCATTCCCATTATGGTGACGACAGCACGCAAGTGTCACACCTCTCACACAGCCACATCTCAGACACATGTAAGCAACCAGGCGCACATCGTTACATGCTGCATCACATCATGCATTGCAACAGTTACACTGTTGGGATCACACATGCCTCAATGGACACACATGCAGCACTGTCTGGGACATGCAAACAGACATCCGTACAAGAGTCATACCTGCCATAAGGTCAAGGTGCACACTCCAACCACACCAACATGCACATGCACTGTTGAGGGCACCAACACATGGACACTTACCAGTCGACTCCAGGCGGAGCTGCAAATCCATGACCTGGGCGTGCATCGGTGGGTAGAACCGCTCCAGGACCCGCATGTTGTTGGTGTTCAAACGGCCCCGGCACCCCCCGTGGTTCACACCAGCCTGGAGGAAGCACTGGGTCTTGTTGTGGGTCCTAGCTTTGAAGTCCTCCCAGCACTTGTGCACATGGATGTAGTCCCAGGGTGCCACCCCCTCCACGTTGATGGCACCCACGATCTCGGCCCAGATCATCTTCCATCCTTCCTTGCCGACTTGCATTGTTGGGTTGAAGAGGGCATCATAATGCCCCAGGACTTGCTCCACCAGGATGTCAACTTTGCTGGCACTGAAGCTGACAGCCCTCTGCCTCGCTGTCGGGGGTTGCCACTTGCCTCAGAAAATGTTTGTCCAAACATGGCAACCCCGAGGCAGGTGTGGGTGGGCAAGGTGGTTCTGGGCTGGGGAGCGGTGGTCTGGCATGTTGGGAGTCTTCTGGATCAGCAGAGCTGGTCACAGGTCCGATGACAGGAGCACTGACAATGGCTGTAGAGCAGGCACAAAAATTGCAGGGCACGTGGGCAGAAGGCACACACAGTGGGCAGGCAGCAGCAGATGGCTTGTAGGAGGCAGCTCAGGGCAGTTGGAGGCAGGTAAATTGGCTGGTAGGAAGAAGCGTGGGTCTTCCGTGTTACTCGCGTGGGCAGCAGGAAACAGAGTTACTCTGCACGTGCGGAAACAGAACGTTGCCGTGAAAATAGAGGAAAGGGCCTAATCGCGTAAGTTACATGACTTCGACTGTTCTGTTCCAAACGCTATGCATTGTCCACAAGGCCCTATGGCTCCTGGGGCTGCAATTCCTTCAACTCCATCTTCCAAATTTGATACCCTTCTCATAGTCTTAAATCATCTCTCTCCTACTCCCTCCGGGTCAGTAGCTTCTCCTAGCAATGAGTTGGTGGTTAATGTCTATCTTTGGCTGGGGCCTCCCTCTGGTACGGCCCCCCAGCCTCAATGGTACAGGAGGTGGACCTTCTCCGGGTCTGGAGGCACATCTGATGCTTCCTCATGTGTTGTCCTTTCTCTCCTCCTCTCCCCTGCTGGAGTCTTGGATGACTGAGAGAATGCACTAGTCACCTGTCCCCACTCTGATCTCCGACACGGTCCTCTGAGCCACCAGTTGAACCCATGCACTGCCACCCGGGAATCCCCCGCACTTGGGGGCTGTTTACTGTATCCCTACAACCCACTACCAGCATTTGACACCTGATGTCTGGATTTACCCTTTCACTGCCACCAGGCCGCAACTTTTGCATTACTGATTACTTAGTTATATTTTAATTTGAGGCTGTTCCCATGTACTGCACTGCCCTCCCTCGCCCCCGTCACACTTCCAACCCCAGATCTCCCCTTCAACGTGCCTATTCACTTGCGTGATGTCAATGTGACCTGGTCTCATGGAATCGGTGTGTCTGGGTTCACTTTATTCCACCACCCTAGTATCGTGGCACCTTGTGACACTTGTGTGTTTTGCATTTATGAATTCCATGTAATGTCATGTCACATCCATTGTACATTGCTCTGGGACAGTAGTCATCAAGTTCTTTCTCATGCTGTTTGACAGTTCAGGCATGGCTATGCTACGTGGCATCCGAGTATTTGCATCAGTGATGTTGGCGACTGTAGCTATGCACCATGCACTACATGTGTTGTTGAGCCATTGAACACCCATCCATGGCTGCTTTCATGCTACCCATAGCTTCTATTGACAATGCGTACGTGCAGGAGTTTGTGACACGAGTGACATGACATGTTAATGTGTTGCAGGACAACATTGTGATACCTATGTGTGTGGGCTATGATATATACATGTGTCTTCATGTTTTTTTCTGTCTGTGTACAGGTGATGAGGCACTGGATGCAAAGGAGAATGTGGAGGAGGAACAGGATACTGAGTTGCCACAGAGCATCAGTGGAGGATGTGGTGTGGCAGACCATGAAGATCCAATGGTGCTACAATCCATCCAGGCCCTGACTCAGTAGGAGTCTGCCTCTGATGAAACCTGTGGCTCTGGTGGTGAACCGGAATTTGATTCCTTTGTGCTGTTACAGGTGAGTGCATCACATCAAGGGCCAGGTTACCTTGGGACAGGCAGGCGTGGGGTCCGCCAACGCGGTGGCCGTGTGGTAGCTGGCGATACTGTGTGGGAGCTGTCCAAGTATACTGATGGACAATAACAGGGTGCTTCATATGAGATGTTGGCTCAGGGCATGGATAGGGTGGCCAATTCCATTATCCCCCCAGAAAGACAGGTGGAGCTCCAGGAGCAGGCATTGCGGTCCACATGCCGCTAACACAGGCTACACATGCAGGCAAGCAACAGGAGCCGACGGGCGGAAACGAGGGCTCTATGGGCATCCCTGGTTGCATAGGGTCAGGCCCACAGGGACGCCCTGAGGGAAGAGTATAGGTCCCTCAGAACTACACTGGCTGCATTCGAGACAGCACGCAGTAGGCGGTCAGAACAGCAGATGCAACAGTTGACTCATACTATCTCGTGAGGTGTTGCATGCGGACGTCAGAGCCATCATGTTGGCGAAGCATTCATCTTACTTCCGCATGGCAGCTGCCATGGAGGACCAGGCCAGGGCTATGCCTGGTGAACCTCCCTTACCACTACCACCTTCTACTGCTACACCAGAAGCGACAGCTCTCCCGATCCATGATGGCCATGCATCCCATGAACCAGTGGAGGGGTTTATATTTTCTTCTCACCATCCACACAACATGTGGGTGTTGACATGCACCCTACCACTCCACCCTCCTGGGCCACCGGTCTACCAAAGGCATTTTTGATTTCTGTTTACTTGTTTTTCACCTTGTGAACCTTGCTGACTTTATTGCCTATTTTACCCTGTTTATTTTGGTTGTGTCCTCACTTGTGCATATGTTAGTCCTTTGTTCCGAGTTAGACTGTGGGGGTTCCCAGCAGGCGAGCTCTGCACCTTCCCTTCCCTTGTCTTACCTGTGGTCTATTGTGAATTTATGTGACAGTGTGTTGCTTTGTGTGGCATCCGAGAGCCTCCAGGGTAGGTTCCGGCTGGACCCATACCGGCTTGTCTCATGTTGGTACATTCATTGTTTGTGCCTTAGGGTCCAAACACATATGCAACTCCTGCTTCCCCCTTCCATGGGCTTGCAGCGTGGAAAAGTAACTTACAGAGAGGCATTGGGCTTCCATTATATCTGTGGGCAGTCTCAAGTCCAACCTGTGTATACACCCCTAGTGGGATTCATCATTGTTTGTCCAGTGCATGGTTACCATCCCTTTTTGTTTGGACATTGAGATCCATCCTTTGTTCCTGTTCCATCTTCATGAATTACCTTGCCTATCTCCAGTATTGTTTGCCTTCCTGCTGTATGCGCTTACCTAACTCCTTTAGTTGGCAGAGTCAGACAAATATTACAAGCGTGCACTGTGCAAGTTACGACACATTGAGGCACTTGTGCAAAGATGATGAGTCACTGTCAGACAGACTCTTGGGTCAAGTGTTTCTGGTATATTGTACTGGGAAATTGATGGTCCTGTGTACGTAATGTTTTTGATGGTCCTGTGTACGTAATGTTTTTGATGTGCGAGTGTGATTTCTGAGCTTGTTACATTGCTCGTTGAATGCGTTGTGACAGTATTGTTATGTGTGGGCCATTTGTCTCTTTTGTCATTTCATGCCATGGTGTGGCAAACAAGTTACATGAAGTGTGGGAGGGTTTAGGTGACATACCGGCATTTTGATGGTGTTAGTGGCATACTTCATCTTCCATGTGTTCCTGCTAAGCACTACTGATTGAAATAGTTTAAGTTGTAAGTGGTGCACACAATGTAGCACTTCCAAGGACAGATTCTCAGGGTGGTAAGGTTGGGACATATGATTGTCCCTTTGTCATCATCGAATGTCACATGATATGTGCCAGGGCTATGTGCACTCCGCAGGGGTTGGATTTTAGGTGAAAATTGTGCCACAAGCTGGGTACGGGCAGCCCCGCTACTTGCCCTTTCCCCTCCCATGCGCAGCCGCTGTGCATGTGGTTGGGAATGTGGGGGCATCACCATGTCCACTGGTACGCCACACTGTGTTGCAGCATTGTGCAGGACACATGCTGCCACAATTATCCTGCACACTACTGGTGGTGCATATAGTAGCTCACCACCAGAGTGGTCAAGGGAGCGGATGTACGCTCCACTATGGCCCAAGTTGAAATATGGGCTGCGTTGTATCTTACCTAGGATGGTGTGGTGGGGTTCCGTATTGGCGTCATCATGTAGGTGCTCAGAGGGTAGGCACTGTCCCCTGTAGAGGTGACATGGTTTGCCAGTGGCGTGGTTTTGTCTGTGTGTGACATGCATGCATTTTCAGGGCCGTTTGTACTCCCCAATGAGCCTTGTGTTGCCATGCCTCCCAGCTTCCAGGGCCCGGTGTAGAGGTGACATTCTGAATATGAAACTATCATGGGTGGACCCTGGATAGTTTGCATATACAGAAATAATGATTCCCTTGGCATCACATACAACCTGCAAGTTGATGGAATGCCAGTGCTTGCGACTGCGATAGATTTGCTCTGTGGCCCTAGGTGGACGTAGAGGTGTGCCACCCCGTAAAAGTCCTGGATCACGGCCTGTCTTTCTGCGGGTGTTCTGGGCATCTATATGTGCCTGCGGACTGAGGGGCGTGCAGTCATGATTGCCAACACCTGGTGTATGCAGCGTGACTACTTGGGCTGTGAAATGCCCCCCACTTTGGCAGTTGTCCACTGAAATGGCCCAGTGGTCAAAAAATGCAGTACATTGGGCACCTTTTCCAATGGGCTCAGTGCTTGGGAGCAGAGGGTGAGTGATGTGAGGTCATCTTCTCACTCCCTGACCAGGTCTAATATGATATGATGTGGGAACCTATACCTGGCATAGACCTGGTCATCAGGCATCCCAAAAAGGCTGGTCCTGGGTAAATAAATGCGGGCCCTGGCTATCCTCCTCCTACGGTGTCCCACCAACACTGCTGCGAAAAATTGTATATTCATCGTAGCTGTATATGGGCGTTGTTTTTTCACGCTGCCTTTTTATACATTGTTTTTCGTGCCCAGTGATGCTAAGGCAAGCTTTCGCATGGCAGGTGTTTCTGGATTTGCAAGTCTTTTTCCGCGCCCCTGTGAGTCCAGTTCGATCCACGTGTTATTGCGCGTGTCGGCGTTGCGAGTATTTTACTGTGGTACTCCCAATGTTAACACCCACATTTATGCTTGTTGTTCCACATTCCACGTGTTCCGCAAGTGACTGCGCAAGACGGTACGCCACTTCGCTAGAGTCTCACACAAGACGTTCCTAGTGTCGCAGCTACGCGTTGGACCCCAGCGGATTCCTCGCAAGTCTCAGGTAAGCCCCGTGCATTGTGTTCCATGAATCGACAAACGGGCACTTTGCACGTTTTCGCACGCAAGTCCCCCCTTTTTCGCCGCAATTAATTCCATGAATCGGACCCAAAATGTGTATGATCTATACAACATGTATGATAGGCCTTGATTCATACAGGGTTTATGCAAATTTCTCTCCTGAATGACGCCTCACCTATATAGAGCCTGGCTAGTCACTGCTTCCCCCACTGGTTTCAAGCAGTGAATTCCTTGCTGCCACACCATAAAAATCACCCACTAAGTGGCTGAACTGTCTGCACCTCCCTGTGTTTGAAAATTCCAGGGCAGGCAGCCCATTCAATTGCTGACTGCCACTCCACCAAAAAGCAACAACCTACATGTGCTTATTAAAAATGGGCAGTAGCAAGAAGGATGTTGGTGCAGTATTACCCACATTGACCTTTTATAATTGACCTTTTGCACAATTGACCTAACTATAATGGTCCTAATTGACCTTCTGCACAATTGACCTTTATATTATTTTAGTTGTTGTATTCATGTATTGGGTTGGTTTTGGATTATAAATATTATAAGGGGATTGGGTGGGGAGTTGCGGGGGGGTTTTGGATTGGGTCTGGGGTTGCGGGGGTTTCCCCCCGCATACATGTCCTAATTGGCCTTCTAAATTAAGTCAATTCTCTCGAGGGCAATTCTCCCGAGGTCAATTGTGAAAAGGTCAATTAGTATACATATACATATATATATATATTAGAATCAGAGCACAAGCCTGCTTTAATTAACAGTATTTCCTCTCACCAAATGTCAGTTTAGATCTGGCACTATCAGTCCAATAAAGATCTTTTTGTCTACCAGAGAGAAAATGGCAAGAATGCCTGGACACTTTAACTAGTGCCTAGTCTAGAATTTGTGAGGCACTGTCTGGCAAAATACATGCAGTTCCCCCTAATTTCCACTTATGCTGACATCAGCAACATTGAAATTACATTATAAAAGGCCATGAGAAGACCAAGAAACAAATAACTCTGCAATGTGCAATACATGACTAGTCCCAGTGAATATTATATCTGGATCTGCACTATAGTCAAAGGAACCATAATGGAGCGATGTGCAGCAGTGCGTTTGGTGTGCCTTGTACCTGTGGAACTACTGGTTTCCCTTTGGAGCCAAATTGAGTCTGCCTACACTGTTTACACTGCTGGAGGAAGAGGAGTAGTATACAGATCACAGTGTGTTTGCTGTGTTCGGGGGGTGCAGTCTGAGGCTGTGAAGATCTCGGCTGATGAATGTTCCGGTAACAGGCATAAGTGTGCTCAGTGAACAGTTTTCTTGCAGAGGGATGCCCTTATTGTGCCAAATGTGCCTTAGCTCGCCTTAAGTGCTTAATTTCTGCCCTGTTTTTGCCACGAGAGGCACACAAAGTCCCTTGGAGATTGGAAGAGTCTCAGTGGACAGTAACAGTCCTTAAAAGACACCTAGTAGGTTTGGGGAGACTGCGGGCCGTTGGCATTTGAACCCCCTAACATAAGGCTGTGACGGAGAAGTGTCTGAGGTGACTTGGCCATGAACTGCTACTCATCCATTAAATTAAATTGCCTGTAGAAGGAACATTGAAAAACATGTTGTATGTATTTTCGACCAGTTTAAGCTACACTGATTTTTTTTGGGGGGTGAACAAAGGCAAACACTACAAGCCTTTATAGAATGGTGGCAACCCTGAGAAGTATGGGGCTGACAGCAGAGACATCAGTGGGGGAAACAAAATCACTGTAATGCTGCATAAGGAGGAGGGGGAGACCAAGAAGGTATAGCCATGACTTGCTCAACCGTGCCAATCCTGGGTCCCAAGGTTATAGGAGTTGAAGACCCAAGAAATAGCCCTGGTCTGGTAGTAGCTGGAGATGGACAGCAGACCAGGGTATTGAGTAATTTGGACAATTCTTTCAAGGCGGCAACAGGAATTGTTGAATGTGTATTGATAAGTGAAAGCGACATAAAGAATTTGGTGGAAGAGGATCGACTAAGGATTTAGCGTCTGATCTGTCTATTTTGGCACCAGTTACCTCACATGCATTAGGTAAATGCGTAAGATTGTCCCTGGATTTTAAGACAAATCATTGGGCTATTCCGGGGTCACTAGAAGTGGCTCAAGGATTGACTAAAATAATGTTGTATCAGTTCGGAAGATTTGAACCCAGGCAGAGTGGATTCTTCTTTGCTCGCCCCTACCGACGTATTGTGCGTGTGCGAGACTGGGGGTTCCGGATGGTAATGGGGGGGGGGGCTCTTGGAATTTATGGACAGAGTGGGGTCCCCACATGAGAGCCATCTACCTCATGGGGAGTCCAAACCAGGGCATGAGGGGACACATCATGCATGGTTGATGAATTGTCCTTCCCAATACTGGCACACATTTTGAACTCTATGCATAGAGGGTATTTCAACTACACAAGGTAAGGCAAACCCTGAACGAACTACCAGATAAAGTTAGCTTCTTAGAAGGGTTCATAGTTGCCTCATCAAGGGTCTACAAGCCTGAGTTGGTGCCAAAGGTCCAAGTGGAGGTGGTTGACCAACCTTTGAGGCCCACCCAGGCTGGGAATGCATTAGAGGGGATTCAAGTGGGAACGGAGGGTAGAGGCCTCTCAGGTTTTAGTTGAAGAATGTTTGCCGCCAGTATCTATCCTAGGGATGGGTCATGAGGAGGCAGATGTAATTTTGTGCAGCAGCTTTAAAGGAGGTGGTCCTGGCTGTAAAAAGGCCAAAAAGAAAAGAAAAGAATGTGGCTGAAAAAAAGAAATCTAAAAACTGTAAGTTACCCCCAAAGCAAAACAACAGGGGAACATGCACATTTGTGGCAATGTTGAGGAGGGAGGTCGAGGAGGGCAGGGATTTGGACTTGGAATGGAAGAAGGATTTCTTCAAAAGTAGGAATATGAAGGGGGCCGTGGTGCCTGTCACCAGTCCACTAAAAGATGAGGGGCCGGGGATTAGTTTGAATGTTCCTAAGAAAGTTAATCAAGTTGATGATAGTCCTCTTTTGACTTAAGTAACATTTCAACATATTCAGTTGAGGAGAATGAAATGGATAGGGTGGAAGGGGGTGGTGAGCCTAAGGATATAATCAAGGCTGACACTATAGTGGGTAGGGGAGGTGGCAAAGTTTATGTTTTGAGGGATTCAACTCCTAAACCTATGCTTGGTCCTAAGTTCTTAAAAGATAGCGGTGGAGTCGAACAAGGTGACAGATGAATTGGCACCAGTGAAGAAGCAGAAGCTGTACTCTATTTTCGCCAGACAAATATTTGTGCATGCCGAATTACTTGCTGAGGGTACACATGGCAAAATGCATGCGCCACATCATGTAGGATTGAAGAAAAGGGGTCTGGCGCACCCAAGAGTAAGATTTCGCTTCGGGTATTGCTTCTGCTTCCAATCTTCAAACTAAGGTCAGGCAAGTTAATGAAGATATGTCAATAGGTGGTAGTGCTAAAGAGATGCTGGTGGAAGATGTGACATGTCTCTATTTAAGCCACCTTTTTGAAAGTTCTAACAGAATTCCACTAACTAGACATTATATTCTGTCCCTGATGTTTAAAATCCCTAATTTAAGGTTGCTAACTACTGGTGACATCCGTTTAGTGGAATTTCTTCATGAGGAATGCCTTGATATTGTCAAACTACACCTTCGCTCACAGATTAACAAAAATGCGATTTTGGACGGCATTTTCTTACTATAGGCTACTAAGTAGCAGATGCAGGCACTTTGATTATATCCAGACTTGCTCCTTCACATCCTTGGGTGGGACAAAGGGAGGCGGGGAACCAATCCGCTATGCAAGTAGATGTGAGTGGGCATCAGGTGTATGTCCCACAAAATAAGGCTAACGAGGGACAGTATCTCTTTTTATTTTATTTTTTATTTTATTGGTGTATACAAGCCTTTAAAACACAACCTAAACAAATCAAATAGCAACACATCAACTGCATGCAAAAGAAAGACTTTTCATCTACTTTACAAGTCTCTTTTCTACATGACTAGGGTAAACTTGTCAGTAGACGCTGAGTTACAGCGACTGACCAAGTGCATGGCTGCGCACTATAGAATCATCCTTGTGCTTCACTGGCTGCAGCCTCAAGACTTTCTTCAATCTCGTCCAAAAACAAGGTTAGTGCAATTGTCAGTTTCTTATTCGCTCCTGTGAACATCGAATGCCACCATTCTTCTTCATTTGCCATTGCCTGTCCTTCCAACAGGTGACCAAAGCGCTTCGTTCTTTGGGTTCCGAAAAAAGGGCAAAATAGTACAAGATGCTTAGTGGTTTCTTCACAGGTGTCACAGAACCTACAGACTACGTTTGTCTTGTCCCTTCCAGCCCAGTTCTTTGTTCGGTCTTTGGTTTTGATCAAATTTAGACAAAATCGCATATATGTGGATCTCTTCCTATTGTCGGGGAATAGTACTACGTAGTTTTGTAGACTGTTAAACGCTCTGGCTTCACTCAGCGTGTCTTTCATTGTTTTGGCCGCCCTTCGATCTTCGCCAGTCAAAATTCAGTCTAGTTCCCAGATCTTTTTCTTCACCAGTTCTGGATTTTCCTGAAGCGTTTTTATGTTAGTTTCGTACATGGTCAGCAACTCCTCACATCTTTCGTTCCATAGAGATAGTAGACACTCAGGACTACCGCTGCCAGGTTTACAAGATTCTGAATTGCAGAGCAACCTCTGTCAAGACGGTTTTCCCGAACAGAGCAAGGGTGTTCCAGCTGATGCGGGCTTTGATAGAAAGCAGGCCTAACTCGTATCGTAGACAAGCTGTTGAGATACTATTGGGTAGATGGAGTATTTTCACCCAAAATGTGTGTTCTAGAGTTGACCAAAAAATTCTTCTGGGCATCCGAAGGCATTTTCAGCTTCGTATATTAAAGCTGGGAACACCTTCTGTTGGTAGAAGGTTATCACTGGCTTTAATGAGAACTTCCCATATTTTTTATTTAATATCGAGGCTTGGCAGGCAAATTGTCGACATTTTATTTTGGTAGTCTCCATCAAAGGGCCATCATTTATATTTGCGCTCATCTGCATGCCAAGATATCTAGTGGACTCCACCGTACTTAGTTTCTCACTTCCTAAGTGCCATTTAAATTTGTTGTTCTTCTGATGGCAGCCTGATTGCAAATTTTGTAGTGTTAGGATTTCGCTCTTTGTGTTGCTAATGAGCAGGCCGTTAGATTCCACATAGCATTTTACAGCGTTCATTTTGCGCTGAAGGCCGATTGGCGTGATGTCTAACAGAATCAAGTCATCAGCGTACAGCATCCAGCTTAGCGCAGAGCCATGTATTTTTGGAGAGAAGGATCGAGGATCGTCGATTGCACTGCCAATGTCTGATAAGAACAAGTTGAAAGTTATCGCCGCCAGTGGACACCCTTGTTTTACACCGCAGTAGATGTTGATTTCATCTGTTAAAGATCCGCCCTGATCTAATCGGACCCTGATGTTAGTGTCAGAGTGGATTTATTTGATTGCGGCTAGTAGACACTCTGGGCATCCCCAATTAGTCATTACGGTCCAGGGTAATTCTCGATCAATAGGGTCAAAGGCGTGAGAAAAGTCCATCAGGGCTAAGTAGACCTTTCTCCCGGATCTTATGGCTTCCATTTTTAGCAGGTTTGTCAGCAGGAGATTTAAGCCGCATCCGACTCCCTTTACGAAGCCAGTCTGTCTTACATCTATGTGATCACTGTCTGAGATCCATTGTGATAGTTTGTGTTGCAGCATAGTGGCATATACTTTCCCCAACACGTCCAGGAGCGCTATTGGACGATCATTTTTGGCGCCAGGCGGTTTCCTTTTTTTAAAATGGGGACAATGATAGCTTTCTTCCAAGAGTTCGACGTGGCACACGTGCTGCAGATTCTAGTGAAAAGTTCTTTCCATAACTCTGCCCATATTTCAGGATTTTGCTTTAGGGTAAAGTTAGTCAGACCATCCTGTCCAGGGGCCCTCGAGGTACTGGCATTCTTGAAATGCTATGGCAATTCCTCCCATACACGTGTTTCAGCCTTGTTGGGCCTCATCAGTGAGGTGAAGCTTTGTCTCTCTGAGCACAGTGAGCAGGGAGTCCACGTCTGGTTGCCCCCAGGTAACTGAGAGGTAACTCAGAGGCGCAGCTTCACCTCACTGATGAGGCCCAACAAGGCTGAAACACGTGTATGGGGTTGCTGTAGGTACTCTTGTTCAGAGAGGAATTGCCATAGCATTTCGGTGCAGGACTGCCCATGTGGGCGGGACAAAGACTGATATGCAAGTGGATATTTCCCATCTGTGAAAGGTACAGTGAGCAAAAAGCGTGTGCTGCAAACTCTCATCTCAGAACAGGTTTTCATGCCATGTTCTTTCTGGAGAGGAGCGCCTGCTACCTTTTTTTATTAATTGGAGGATGTCTTCCTTGGGGAATTCGAGGTTCCATTTTTCTAGAGTCGATGTTGAAGGGTGTGACCACTTCCCTTTTTTACGATAGAGGTTTGTGAAGTGGGTGATCCACCCTGTTTCTGGTACCATGTTCGCCATCAGTGCGGATTGTGGAGCCCTTTATCGTTCAGTAATCTCCAGAACGCAGCCGAGTTTTTATTTCTCATCTTTTGTATCATTAGTTCTGCGTCTTTTTGGAACATTGAGGCTTTGTGGGATCTTAGCCAGTTTTTGTATTTTTGTTTTGTGGCACGCTTTGCTTGCAAGTAGATTGTGGTGTCCTTAGTTCTTATATGTCTTATTGTGGCACGTAAGTCCCGCTTTCTTCTCATGACCTCCACATCGAATTTGTGTTTATTGACAAAGCCAGGTTTTCTCGACCCCTGTTTTGTTTCCACAAAATGTTGTAATAAGTGAGCGTATTCCACTCCAAGTTCTTCATCGATGTAAGCGTCTTTAATTTTGGAGACTCTTCAATCTGAAGTGTCAGCCTCACTCTATTTGACTCCACCGGAATCCGATTGTTCCAGGATCTATATTTAGCCTGCCTTGCACCTATAAAGGTCAAAATCACCATCTCGTAGTCACTGTGAGACATTGGCAATACCAGCAAAGACAATGTGGACTGCTGGATTTTTTCTGAAACAAAAAAATTGTCTAAGATAGATTTTTGTTCGTTTCTCCTCCACATTGCTTTTGCCACTGGTGTTTACGTTTAGCATTGCAAGATTTCTGGCATCCGTCTCCAACAGCCACTTTGTCAGACATGTAGGTAACTTCAGTGTTTTTCAGCTTTATAGCCATACAATTGATGTTCAGATCCCCGCATAATATGATGTTTGTTGTCTCGTTGGCTAGTAGTAAGCTTGGAGGTGATTCCAGTATAGATTGAAAATATGGAAGTGGCTCACGTTGGCATTTAGGGTCCTGGTTGTGTCAATCGTCGTCACCTGTAGGAAAGCTGACGGATTCGTTGATTTGGTAATAAGACATCCTGAGCCTTTTTTGACTAATGTTAGCAAACCTGCCGAAGGTCTTCCTCTGTGTTTTTTGAAGGCAGGATTAATTGCCACTTCGTAGGCGTCAGAAGTTGGACATGTGGCCATTCAGGCTCAGCCGGCCAGGGTTCTTGAAATAAATGTGAGAAGCCCCTAGTGTTCCATGATCCAATCTTAAGCACGGTAGGCTCCTCTTCCACCTGGCGTTACTGTCTTGTAGGTCTGCAAAGCGCTTCAGCCAACCATCGCCAATCGTTTGAGTCCCCACTTTGTTTCTTTGGAGTTGTCAAGTCAACACACCTCATTTTCAAGGTACTGTCTCCTTTAATTGTGATTTTGATGTTTTCGTCTTTGGGTAGTTTTCCCAAGGGTTCACCGATGGCACAGGTGGCAGTCATCCTATTCTCTTTGCCAATCGGTTGAGAAAAGTCACGCTCTCTGACGGTTGCTGAACTTTTCTCTAGCTCTTCTTCCGTGACTCTTCTGGCTGAAGGCACTTTCCTGAGAGGGATGTCATATTTGTTTTTTGGGGCTTCAGTCCCATTGTCTGTGTCAGGTTTCTCTAACACTTCCGAAGTATCAAAGCCCACAAACATGAGTACAGAGGCTGCATCTAAGAATGTTCAGAACAATTCTAGATCTAAAATGTAGAATGATTTTGTCGTTGTGGTCTTCTTTTATAAATTCGACAGTCTTGATATCATCAGATTTAATCGTTCTGAGGGAGGGCATGTGGTGAAATAGGCGTACAACGTTAGTGCCATTAAGAATTAGTTTGTCGCAACTTTCGATACGTTCTAACCGGGCTCTGTGAGACGTTTGAAATTTGTCTCTGATCTTGTTCACAGGTTGCCATCCCTTTTGATCAGAGCTAGAAGAGGGGCCAGATGCCTGATTGTAGTCCAGTCCTAGTCTGTTCTTATGCACATTGTTGTTTTCAGGATCATCAGAGGTTTTTCCATTAGGGTTACAGGGTGTCCGCATGGCGTCCTTCAGATTCAAGTCCCTTTCCGTCAGTGACTTTGATGAGTTTCATGCTTCGACAAGGACTTTGCACCCGTCTTCCAGCGTTTTGAAAATAGGGCTTGAAGGAACATCCAGGGGGCCATCTTGCTTAGTGGTTTTTTCGATCAAAGTGCAGATTCGGGTGGCACCAGCAGGTATTTGGGGAGGCACCAAGTCACTTTCTTCGTTTGTTGTTTTTGGAGGTTGATAATCGACCACCCTGTCCCCTTCTTCCGTCTCGACGGCCCCATCTTCCATCTCCAGGTCTTCGTACTCAGAGAGATCCATAAGGTTGGTAGAGGATTCCTCCACGAATTCCAGTGGGGCTGTAGGCCCTTCTGTCCTTTCAATCGGATTGACAGAGGAGAGATCTTTTATCTTTACTGGGCGTCTTTCCTCTGTGCTAGTGTTGTGAACAGTAACGTTGACAGTTTTAAGATTTCGGAGAAATTTCCTTGAGTTGTTACTGCGTCTTTGATTTTGTGCTCTTTGATTTTTCATTTTTTTGATTTGTCCCGATTTTATTCCGTTAGGTACTACTTTCTGTGAAGTTTTTCCTTTAAATATGTAAAATATTTGGTTTTTCATCTCGGCTGTCTGTAGTTTTGAGATCTCCAGAGGCGCTTGTGGGGCACCCACTTCTGTTGTCACAGCCGATGTGGAGGGATTTTGAGGGTCCAGCAACGCAAGGTTGCTTGCACCCTTGCTAATTTCCAAGACACTGGCAAAAATCGCACTTTTAGGTAACTCTTTTGTGGCGTTTTCCTGTCAATCACCTGATCCAACCTGCGGGGTAATTGGTTTGACAGGTTTTACGCCATGATCACAGTTTGTCTGGTCCAAGGGCAACTAAATTGTTCTTGTATCCGTTCATTGAGCTATGCTCGAGGCTGTTAGAGCTTATGGATGAGTTTTTAGGTTCTTCTGTTGTTGCTCTAGACTTCTTAGCTTTCTCAAGTGCCCCCATGGTGGTTTGAGGCTCCGAACCTTGTGTTGGTTACTGACAGACAGTGTCAGGGCTCCAGTTGTGAGGTTGTGCATCGACATTCTTTTGCACACCCTGAGGCTCTGTCACAGCACGATGGGGGGGAGGGGTGTCCTGAGTCGCCGCTGATCAATATTTTAGCAAGCTTGGGGCTTCTCTGGCAATCTCTGTCAGTAGTTTTTTGTCTAGTCTATGAGTGTTTGTAGTAACAAGTCTGTTTTTTTTGTTTCCACGTTCTCCTTTGTCGCTGTGTTGATGTCTTTTTCCATGTTGACTAGCTTCAAATTCATTAGCGCCAATAAGGTTGTTAAATCCTTGACATTGTCATTAATTTGCTTGTATAACTTTAAAAATGGGCCGATCGTAATTGCCATAGATGACGTCAGTACCGGTTGGAGATCTTCAATAGGTTTTTCATTCAGCCTAAAATCCGATTGAAGGTCTTGTTTGTGTAGTAGATATTTTGGTAGTCTGACTTCTGGAAAATCCTGCTCTATGATTGAGGAGTCAGTTGAGCAGGTCTCAGATGAAGTGAGGCTCGGATTGTAGGTTTCACCGTCCGCTTCGTTATATGACAGCACTTGTTTTACTGGACCTTTTAGATCGCAGTTGTATATAATCCTGCAAGGTGGGTCGC
The DNA here is from genome assembly GCF_040938575.1 of Ambystoma mexicanum. Classification (NCBI taxonomy): domain Eukaryota; kingdom Metazoa; phylum Chordata; class Amphibia; order Caudata; family Ambystomatidae; genus Ambystoma; species Ambystoma mexicanum. The sequence continues at coordinate 239,944,410 of NC_090921.1, read as the reverse complement.
CGTACCTAGGAGCAGGCTAGGGGCGGGGAAACAAAACAGTCAGCTTGGCTCTTGTTAGTCGGTGCATTTTTCCAAAGGTGAGATGATTTGCCGTGTGGAGTGTTGTGACCTCAGATTGGCACACATTGGTGCACACAGAGGACGTCAGACTTCTTTCCGAACCAGATGCAATGGGGTCTCTTCTAGTAGAGAAATTGCATGTTTTGTTTATTTGAGAGATACCTTGCAGAATTTTATTTACAACTTTTAGTGAATTTCTTCTGTTGTTGTTTGGGGGTAAAGCGCACCTTCCATTTAGCATATGTGGATGAGTGTTTGGGGGGCAAAAAACCTTGTCTTCCATTACAGTAATGCCTTTTAGCAGGGCCAGGCACAGGATCAGTTTGATCACAGGCACAATCTGTTGTTTTGTAGCCCGGACAGTCTGGCAGGCTCCTTCCCAACAACATTGTCTCAATGAGTTTTGATTTGAGTCGGTCATCAGTGTGAGCCCTCTCATCGTGTGCGAGCGCCATGCTAGTACCATTAGTTTCTGTACATTCGCTATTGAATAGTCAGTAGATATTTTGACTGAAAAATAGATCTGGAACGAAGAGATATGCTATCAGTCCTGCTTGAACGGCCAGATCACGGAGTGGGGGAGTTCAACAAGTGTTTGTCGGTGAATGTGCATTTAAACCCAGATACTGATATGATGGAGGAAGCTCTGGCCGCTCTTTCCTTCTGACTCCTGGGGGAAACACTAGAAGAGGGTGCCGCTGTTGTTACTGTGGGGGATTTGAATGCTGAATGCCTGGATTACATTTGGTATCAATCAAAAAACGACAGGTGAAGCTTGTAGGAGGGGACAAATGATACAACAAGAATTAGATGCATGGGACCTGTTTCCATTAAATGGAAATTCTTCAGCTGATGTCTCCCCCCCAGTTTCACGTGGCATACCGGTCAGTTGACTTCTACCCTAGACTATATCTTCATGCCTGCTGATCTATTTCAGAAAGGTGAAACTTGAAGGTTTAGCATACAGACTTAAGTGATAATTCCATGGTCTATTCTGAATTGATGATTTCTGGGGTGAAACAAACCGAGTTAAAACCCCTGAATGCGGAGCTAATCCTAGAAACCATGCATTAAAGTGGTGCCCAGAAATATCAGGGACTTTCTATGGAAAGATCAGGAGTCTCTTTTGCTCAGTGGCAGATGTTCTGTGCTCTCCAGATGGTTTAGCCCCCTATACCTCGATGGATCTGGGGGGCCTTGTGCCAGTCAAGCACTTGGCAAAAGAAGCTAGGAGGGCAGGGTAGAACCATGCCCTTGACCGTCTAGTAAGGGCGCATAAATGGCAGATGCGACAAGAAATGAGGGATGCAGGGAGGAAGAGGCTTTTAAGAGAGCACATTGAAGTTCGAACCATAAAGCAAAACTATAAAAATTGGCTAAAGGGCCATAACTTCCTAATGGGGGATCAATGATGCAGAGAAAATGTTGAGCTGTATGCTGGGAAAAGATACCACATGATTCCTGCAGTTAATAACAAACCTAAGCAATATCAGAGGAGGTATGAATTAAGTATTTCACAGAGGTGTATGTTGTACCAGGCAACGTTGGAAGCAGACGATATTTAGTTGCTAGTTGGCAAGGGGCTTTTGATTGTGATCTGGATGACATTGTCCGGTTGATAAAATCGAGTAAAAAGTCAAATGCCCTGGGGCCTCATGGTTTGTCAAATTTGACCTTTAAATCCAATGTTTTACTATGGGCCCAATTATTGTCACATTTGTTTAAGAATATTTGGGAAATGAGAAGGCTTCCAGGAACATGGTGTGCGGCCTTGATAGTGCTGATGTTTAAGGGAGTTGACAGATTGTCAGCAACACAGTATCAGCCTATTTCTTTACTGGATACGTACAATAAAATCTTTGCTAAAATAATTATGAGACAACTGCAATCACAGCCAGGAAGAGCCAATTGATTAGATTTATGCCAGTCAGGTTTCGAGAAAGGAGTGTGAACAACTTTGAATAGGTTGTTCTGGCATTGTTATCTGGTTAAGCAAAGTAAGAGGGTAGACCGGTATATCTGGAGTTCTTTGACGTCAGTAAAGCTTTCGATCATGTAAACAGGGTAATGCTTTGGAAGAGTATGTACGATAATGGATGCCCTCATCCATTAATTGTAATACTGGAGGCTTTGCATTCAGGAACAAAAATTAACAAAAATGAACAATTAACAAAAATGACTCGCAGAGTTCATATTCTAATTGGATAGAGACTAATCAGGGACTCTGGCAGCGGTGTGTCCACGGTCTGTTTCTTTTCTGCGAACTACCAAACGTTTGCACCTTTCTCATGCGAACACACTTACATACTACGGGGGCTGCAGGGGTTTTCCCCACAATCCCTGTTCACTATACTATAAAGTTTAGTGAGCGGGGGAAAACCCTATAGCCCACGTTTTTTTTTCTTTTTTTTGTTCGTGGGTGTGCTGTGGGTGTGTCCCCCCGCAACACCCCGCTCACCATACCTATACCACGCAGTACACATTACTTACCTGCAATGCTACCACCAAAGGTTCAATCATTTGGTGTTCGAGCCTTTGGTGGTAGCATTTTTTGGTTGTATTGTACGGTCTGACCTTTTTTTTCGGTCCGATCGTACAATACCCATCTTACATACGCTGATGACATTGTCATCTGCGATATGACCCCTATAGGGCTGCAGAGAGCATTACAGGTGGTAGAAGAGTTCCTTGGTCAGCGGGATCTTAAAATTAACAACATAAAATCAAAAATGCTGGTGCTGAATAGGAGGAAGTGTAAGTGGAAACATTTGGTTGTAACATCAAAGGCCAATCATTGGAGGTTGTTGATAAATGCAAGTATCTGGGATCGCTTATTTATGATGGAATGAGTAGGAACGTGCCTGATGATGATGTAAAGTCCAACATTCTGGCAGCCACAAGCCAGTTAATTCAATTTGATTTTTAGTTTGGAAGGTACTCCTTTCTGCCTGTAAAAAAACTAGTCAGACAGCAAATTGTGCCAAAAGACGATTTTACACCCTGGGCTAAACTGGAGGCTAAACTATGGAGAAAGGTTCTGCGCCTACCGGCCTCTGTCCCAGTGGTTGGTATTTTATTTGAGTTAGGTCAGCTCCCAATTGAGGCAGGAATTGACTCCAAAGGCTTCCTTGTTAACTCTTCTCGATGAAACGAAGGGTGGGGGGGGTGGCGGCGGTAAGGGTAACGGCAGGGTCTTCGTGAAATGGGTGGAGTGGTGCATGCAGACACTCTCAACAAATTAATCCTCTACGAAGGAACTTCGCTGAATCCTAATAAGGTCAAACTGAAATTATTCAGACATGTGTGGATTCAATTTAGGGCTGCACTATTGGAATATTAAACCTTTGATGATCATTTCAATTGGTAAAAAAGAAATTCAATATATTAGCCCCATACCTGAGGAAACATCCGCTGAGAGAATTCAGGTTCAATATGTTGAGCGTAAAGTTAAATCTGTACCCAACAAGGGATGTGTTAGAGAAAAGGAGCAAGGTACCTAAAGGCAAACATCTATGTCGCTACTGTTCCCCAAAGGTTGAGACCTTAAAACATCTGTGCGTTTCATGTCCGGACCTGTGTCATGTGTGGGAGGAAATAACTGAGTTGCCACCTAGACTACCTGAAGAGAATATGTGGTATATAGTATTGGAGTTTCTGGAAGTTGTTCTTAAGGCGTCATAAAGGGAATACATTATTTTTTTGTAATTTTTAATATTTCTTGTGCAAAGGATTTTTAAGGAAAGTGTATTTTGTAGTATGTTTTTATTTTGAGATTTTTAAGGTTCTTAAATTGTTAATGTGATATGCGTGTAATTCGATGTGTGAAAAGTGCAGTTTTGTACTAAAACAAACAACAACAAAAAATGATTGAGCTTTTTTTTTCTAATAGTGAACTCTATGAAAATTACAGCATCCCTATTTTGGCAGATAATGCACAGTGAGATAGAATGATTCGGATCAGGATCATACACTCTAGTTAAATATTGAAGCCATGGTTTGAACCCTGTGCGCGATGACATAAATTCTAAGCTAAGGTATTCACATTTGCCTTTCAAGAGATAAAAAAATAAGTATAATTTGAAAAGTACACACATATAATAATAAACCAAACAGACAAATGACATGCATTACTTACCGTAAAAGCATTTATGATGGTTGTATCTGCTTAGATTCACATGCTGTGCATAGTCCGAAATTCAATGGTAACCGCAGAGTATTGCATCTTGTCTTTCGAGAATCGAAAGGGGACATCGACATGGGCGTGCCTGTAGCACTATCCCTACGTGACGTGTAGTGTAACCAAGATCCCTCACGTGTAGAGGTCCCTCCAATTGTATTTTTTCTGCCAAGAGGGAGCCCTATGACTACTGTGAGTGAGTACAGAAAAGAGAGAGAAAGTAGAGAGACGTCTATGTTCCTTCCATCCGAGCGGGGAGGAAGGGTGGGCGCATGTGAATCTAAGCAGATACAACCATCAGAAATGCTTTTACGGTAAGTAATGCATATCTTCTGATGTTGGACAATCTGCTTAGAATCACATGCTGTGCATAGACTAGCGAGCAGTACCTGGAGTTGGAGGTGCGTTGTGAGAAGGAACAGTAGTGAAAAGATGTCTTAGTATTGCTTGTACCACCTGAGAATCAGACCTAGAATGAATATCTAGGCAATAGTGGTTTGTAAAGGTGTTTACAGAACTCCAGGTTGCCGCTTTGCAAATAGTTTCTTGCATTGGATGCATGCGCAGACGCACATGAGGATCTAAGTAGATACATGACGCTATCATTCCTAGCAGTCGCATAGCCTTGCGTACTGTTACCTGTCGACTGGCTAGATAGTGAAGGATCTGAAACAACATGTTTTGAACCCTCTCGTGGGAGGGGAATACGAAGCCGTCCTTTGTTCGAAATAGAGCCCCTAGGAATTGTTTGACTTGACTGGGGTCTAAGCTGGATTTTTTCTCGTTGATAGAGAAGCCCAGGCTGAACAAAAGATCTATCGTCTTTTGGGTATTTGACAGACATGTTTCGTAGGGGTCCCCTGTTATGAGCCAGTCGTCGGGGTAAGGATAAACTGGGATGGATTGCCTGCGCAGGTGTGCTGCTACTACTGCTAGTACTTTTGTAAATATCCTTGGTGCAGATACTATGCCGAAGGGTAGTACCTTGAACTGATAATGTTTGTTTTCTATCATAAACCTGAGGTACTTTCTGTGCGCTGGCAACATTGAAATATGAAAGTATGCATCTTTCATATCCAGAGTTGCCATGTAATCCCCCTGTGTGAGCAGAGGAATTACGTCCTGCAGGGTGACCATGCAAAATTCCTGTGGTTTTACAAACTTGTTCGCTGGGCGCAGATCTAGAACAGGACGCATTGTTAGATCCTTTTTGGGTACAAGGAAGTACACTGAATAAATACCTTCCTTTACCTGTGATAGAGGTACGATCTCTATGGCTACTTTTTGTTTCAGTATCTCGACCTCTTGAAGAAATATGGAAAGATGTTCTGGGGTTAGTCTTCGTTGACGTGAAGGTCTGTACTTTGGGGATTGGTTGAACTCTACACAGTACCTGTGGGCTATGGATTTTAGCACCCACTTTTCCATGGTTATTTCCTCGCATGCTTTCAGGAATGATGTCAGCCGGCACCTGACCGGAGAGGCATGGGAGGGCACCCGAATCTTCGAGTCATTTGGAGCCTGAGACAGGAGACCATCTGGGGGTCGGGATCCTGCCTCTTCCTTTACCGCGTCACTGTCCCCTTTGGGGGTACGGGGTATTGTAAGTACTATTTCCTTGCATGGAGTTCCAGTTGTTTCCAGAAGGGTAGTGTTGATGAGTGGCACGTTGGCCACGAAAAAACCTTCCGTTTCCAAATCCTCTCCTTGTGGAAGATCTTTGAGTAATCTGATCTAAGCTTTTTAAAGTTTCATGTTCTTTTTTCACGGTCTCCAAGGCCTCATCGACCGCTTTTCCAAATGAGTTGGAATCTTCCACCTGTTTATAAGAGCCGCTTGCGTTTCAGGTTCAAACCCTAAATTTCTGAGCCAAGCAAGTCTCTTGAGGAGAATGCCTTGAGCGAGGGCTCGACTGGCTGTCTCGGCAGAGTCCAACATGTTTTTTTAAAATACTCTGGTTGACTTGTCTGCCTGCAGAGGTTCTGGAGCCTCCTGTAGGCCTTCTTGTATTATGGCCCACTGCGCATCTGCGTAACTGGCCAATAAGGTAGTGTTATTGGCAATGCATGTGGGGTACGCTGCTGATGTCGTAACCCTTTTTCCCAAGCGTGTACAGTCTTTTCCCCTTCTTTGTCAGGGGGAGCCTTACCTGTGGATAAAGGAACCCCTGCCCTTTTTCTTGTGGTAGTGACCACTAACGAATCTTGGTTAGAATGACCTCTAATGTAAAGAGGGTCTGATGACGAGGGGCGAAAGTTTTTCAATCCTTGGATTTACGCCTCTTGTAAGAGCAGGTGTGGTCAAGGATGGAGCAATGCGTCTCTTAATCGAATTGAGAAGTGGTATGGCTTGGCTAGTAGGCGGCTTTTCTTTGACTAGATCCTCAACAGAGTCGGCTTCAGGCACTGTCTCTTCAGTGGAAATTTTAAAGAGGTCAGCTGCTTTACGTAGCATCACATTAAATGTTAGTTGGTCGTCAATAGAAGAGGGATTAGGAGTATTCTGAGGGGAGTCTAAAGCCAGGATATCCGGGTCCTGTGGTTCTGGAGATTACCAGGGTTGTGGTTCACCCACATCTGGCTCCACTCCCCATCCTTCCATGGGCTCATCCTGAATGGGCTCTTCGAGTTCATCTTCGTCATAGAAGGGATTCTCCTCTACCCTAACTTATGGAATATCCTCTTCTGTAAAGTCATCATTATGAATGTCCTTTTCTAAAGAGGGGTCAAAAAGCCTTGGGTATTTGGCTTTGGGGTAGACAGGGCTTTACTCTCTTGACCTTCTGGGTCCAGGTTGTTCTGCATGCGAGACAAACTTGTCTAGCCTTTCCATACAATCCTCAAATTTTTCCCTAGTCCAGACTGAAGATTTATAGTGGGCTAGGGGTGGAAAGGTGTCTTTTTCTAGGTCTTCCGTTGAGAAAACGTGTCTAGCACTCTCTTCTGTCGAGAAACGTAGAGCTTTGTCTCTCAGTGTCGAAGAAAGTCCTTCCTCTCCCTCAGAGAAACTTTCTGGTGGGACCGATGAAGGTGGGGTCTGTCTTTGACCTACTCTTTCCTTCGAAACGTTGTCGTTAGATTTCGACGGATGTTTGGATCTTTTGGAGACCACCGGGGATTCCCTAGCCTGCCGTTTATGTGAATCAGCGGCTACAATCCTAGCCAGACTGGCGATCTCGTCACCCGTCGGGAGGTGTGTCAGTACGTCTGCTGATTTACGGAAGTCTGTTTCGGTGAGATTTTGGGCCTTGCCTTTATCGGCCGCCGTAACTTTCGACGGTGCTTTCTCCTGAGTCCTTTGTTTGTCATCGCCGAACGCTTTCCTCTGATGCGTGTCGACAGAGCTTTGAGTTTTGTGGGTAGCGCCTTTTGTTTTGGAATGCCCAGTCGTCAGGTGTGTAGGCGGCTTCGGGGAGTGCTGTCGATCTCGTTGATCGGTGGATATGACCAGAACTACCAGTCCACCAGTTGGCGCTGAAGTCTTTTTCGGCGTAGTCGAAGAACGACTAGGGGTTGTGTTCTTAGTGTCATGCAGGTGTCTGTCTTTGTCGCCGGGGTGTGATCTCCCCATGGCAGGGCCTACGCCGTGCTTATCGGGGCTGGGGACAGACGATGCGGAACGTGAACATTCCGTCGAAAGTTCGACAACCTCCAGTTCGGACGTTTGGTAGTCACTTTCGCCGTCGTCACATTCGGTGGTGGCAGCAGTGGTTGAAGTCCCGGCCTTGGACATAACATAGGCCACCCACCTTTCAACTCTACGCTCCTTTAAAGTTTTGGGGCGGAGAAGCTTACAGGCTGCACACCCTTCCTCTTTATGATCGAGCGGCAAGCACCGGTTGCACCGTCTGTGCTTATCCCTCCATGGGAATTTTCCATTACAAATAGGGCAAAATCTAAATGCAGTTCTCTCCATAGCTGAGGTGACCCAGAGTGACTATGACCAACAGGGAAAGAGTGAGGAAAAGGAAAGGCATTTTCAGTATTAGAGGAAATGTCCACCCAACCATACTCTCCCTACTGTATAGGCCAGCGGAAGGCCCGGCCACATGGTCGGCGACGCTGACAGATCACTTTCCGTCGAAATTTGTAGGTTTTCAGTGGGGAATGGAACAGCCGTCGACACAATGGATGGAAGGGGTAATATTAAATGTTCTTTATAGAACAACTCGACCAAAGGTCTGGGACAAAAGCAATGTACTTTACGAACTCTGCATATAGGCGACCAGTTAGCTGGGCGGAAAAAATCAATCTGAGGGACCTCGACGCGTGAGGGATCTTGGGTACACTACACGTCACGTCACATAGGGATAGTATTACAGGCACACCCATGTCGACGTCCCCTTTCGATTCTCGAAAGACAAGATGCAATACTCCGCGGTTACCACTGGATGTCGGACTATGCACAGCATGTGATTCTAAGCAGATTGACAAACATCAGAAATACAAATCTTTATATAGACACGTAAGCAAAGAGTATATTGTAGTTGAATTATTCTATTCAGAATGAGGAAAGTAAAGTGTGCCGTGAATCTCTTGTGGGTTTTAAAACTTTGCTTTGAAGACATGCAACAAAACAAGCAGGATGTATTTATTGAACATTTGTATGGTGCCACAAGACAAGAGGGGGTTAACAGGGGAATAACAACAAAACAAAAAATAGTTATATTGGCCTTGTGACAAGGTGGTAAGTGCCGGGTGAGAGGGGAAAGAGAGTGCCCAAGGAGAGGGGTAGGGAAGTACTGGGGGAACAAGAAGACAAGTGCCAGGGGATAAAAAGGGGAAAGGGAGGAAGAGTATGCGGTGGGCAGGGTGGACTAAGTGGGTTAGTCCGGGAAATGGAGCCCGAGGGCAAGTGCTGGCAAAGGATGCTGGAGGGACTGGTGGGGGATGGCCTGGCCCCTGTATGACTCTGAAGGGTCCAGTCCCCAGTCGTAGGTGCAGAGGGAGAGTTGGTACAGCAGGGGGAGAGGGAAGGAAGAGGAGAAAAGGAAAGTCTTGAGTTTCCGGAAGCGACTGACCTGCCGAAAGTTGGAGCCAGAGGACCGAAGGACTCTGGTCAGAAGGTATTTAGGGTGGGAAAGCTGGATGTAAAGCGGTCCCAGGCCCCAGATGGCCTTGTGGATGATGCAGAGGGTCTTGAATTTTATCTTTGCGGTCACCAGGAGCCAGTGTGGAGATTTTAGGGCAGGAGAGATGCAGTCCCTGGACTTGAGGCCAAGGATAGGCCTCGCTGTCCTATTCTGGATTAGTTGGAGGGACAAAGGGAGGAAAGAGGCTGTTGCAGTAGTCAAGCCTGGAGAGAACCAGGGGTCTGTAGACATTGAGCTTCTGGGGGAAGGTGTGGAAAGGGAGAATGCCCCTGGGAAAGTGGAGTTGAAAGTTGGACATCTTAGCAAGATTTGTGATGTGTGGAGAGAAAGAGAGAGAGGAGTTAAAGATGATGCCAAGGTTTTTTGCCTTACAGGTGGGTCAGGGGATGGGACCTAAGTCTGGCCAAAGAGAGGGGGGAACAGGAAGCAGGTGTCCCAATGAGTAGGATCTCTGTCTTACTGGCAATTAAGGCAGAGATCATTGGCAGAGCACCATGCCTGAATAGTAGTCAGGTATGAGGGAGAAAGAAGTGGAAGTAGACGAAGGCAGCTTGAAGGAGAGTTGTGTGTCTTCTGCATAACACTGGAAAGGAGGTGAGAAAATGAAGATCAGGTAGGTCAGAGGGGACAGGTAGATGTTGAGGAGCCATGGTGATAGAATGGAGCTCTGGGAGATGCCATAGATAGAGAGTGTGGTGGAGGAGAGAAAAGGTCCCATTTGCACTTGGGAAGGTCTGTTAGCGAGGATGGAAGTAAGTCATGCCAGTGCCCTGTCTGTGATGCCTAGGGTATCATGGAGACGGTTAATGAGGATGGAGTGGTTGACTGTGTCAAAGGCAAAAGAGAGATCAAGGAGGATAAGAACAGAGGGGGGAGTTGGAATCCAAGCTGGAGAGTAGGTCTTCACTGGTGTTCAGAAGAGCAGTTCCCATGCCTCTGGCAGCCCTAAAAAAAGATCTTGGAGGCAGCCGGTCAATTCGGTGCGGAGGGTCAGTTGGGGAATGACCAGTTTCTCCATGAGTTTGCCCAAGAAAGGGGTGATGGAGATAGGGTGATAGTAAGAAGGGCAAGAATGATCAACAGACAGCTTTTTTTAGGAGAGGGTACCAAGAGAGTGCTTGAGGGTTGGGGGAAGGAGCCAGTGGCAAATTACTGGTTGCAGAGGTCACCCAAGGCTGGAGTGAGAGAGGCAATGTTGTCCTTGATGGTTTTGGAGGAGCTGGGAGTACCTGTTTAGAGGAGACTTTCATAGAGCGGACGACTCTAGAAATCTCATTTGGTGCAATGGGAGCGATAGAGGGGAGTATGGGGGGAAGAGGCAGGTGGCGGCCAAGGGAGGCGAGAGGGGAGTACGCTGGTGGGGCAGGGGAGCAGAAGACCGAGAGGACAGGAAGTCCAGAGTTTTAGAGGAGAAGTGGGTGGCCAGTGCAGAGTAGAGGGCCTGGAGAGGGAAGGGAGGAGGGCAAGACGACCGCGGTAGGATTGGCAAATTCAGCCGTGTTGTTGGTAGTTACAGAGATACAGTTCCTCTTCTTGGAGCAGATGGAGAAGCGGTATTGCCTTTGAAGTAGGCAGCAGGACAGTTTGTCAGAGGATGAGCTAGATACCAGCCACTTCCGCTATGCAGCTTTGCACTTGCTTTTCAAAGCAGACAAGTCAGAGTCATACAAGGAGTTGCATTTAGAGGCAGGCTTCATATAGATATACATGACAGGGACAAGGATGTCCAGGGTGTTAGGGATGGAGAGGTGGAGGTTAGCAAGAACATAGTCAGAAGGAGAGTCCAATGAGGGGGGTGGAGGAGGGATGAAGGAAGAAGTAAATGCAGTGACTGACGCACTATATCGGTCGAATGACTGAGAAGCAGACTGGCAGTGCTGGTGGAGGTGTTAGGGGACAGAGAAGATCACGGTGATAAGAGTAGAGAGTGGTCAGACCGGAAGAGAGAGGTAATGAGAGTGTGAGAGAGAGGGATGTCGGTTGAGATGAGAGTATGAAGGGTGTGTCCGGCCGAGTGGGTTTGGCCAGAAGAAATGATAGAGAGGGAGAGAGTGTAGCACAGATTGCGTAAGTGAACAGAGGCCCCATTGAGAGAGTCGCGATGGATGTTGAAGGTACCTGCTTGTAGTAATTGTTTGTTATGTTATAGGGCATTTGTATCGCCCCTTCTGCCATTGGTATGGGCTCAAAGCACTGTGGGGTGAACGCCCTTGGAGGTCTGAGATGTGAGGGTGGATTCTAAAATGCTTGAGTGCATTTTTAGCCTGCCTGAAGGTAGGTACGAGTGGCTATGTCCCAAATTGTGAACCATGTAGATATGAATAGTGGATTGGTGCTGTGATAGACTGTTAGGAGAGTGGGAAAATCAAGGAGACTGATTATGTACACAGCTGCACCAGTTTATTTCATGGAACTCAGCTGTTTCTATTGGCAGTGGTGGTGTGTGTTGTGAAGTCGAGTCAGGATTATTTCAGATGTATATTGGTGAGTGGCTGTGCCCCGGGAGCGATATAGCCATGTTCAATTGCTATGGAGAGCTATACGTACCAGTGAATCCGGCTGATATCTAGTGACCATGAGGTTATCATATCATATCATATGGTTTGACTGGCAGCCTGTCCGTGGGGGCAAGGTACCACCTTGTTGTTTCATCAGTTGACCCATCGGGTCCCGCGGACATGCATATTACCAATATGCATACATCATCAAAACAAAATGGTTGATTTAAAAACCAGGGATTATTTAATCACTCTGTTAAATTGTCTTAGGAGAAGGCACAGATTTGAGCAGCTAAATAGAGGTGTGTTGAGGCTTTCATTTGCAAATGTTACCATTCTAGCCCTCCCCTGACCATACTGACTCAAACCCCACTTTTACTGAGGTCATTAAATGAACCTGCCTCTTTCTAGAATGTCTTGCATATACATTTAAAAGGCTGGGATCACTGCACATTTTTTGAACCAATTGTTTAGAAACGTTAATAAAAGAAATTAAAACAAAACTAAAAATGTATATTTTTTTTTCCTATACAGGAAGTTCCTAGGACTAGCTGGTTACAACTGCATGAACTGAAAAGGGTGCCAAGGCTTTGGAATGGAATCAGGATAAAATATTTAGGAGGATCAGATGGCAGAATATTCTAAGTCATTTGAGGGCTAGAATGCCTGCCATTTCAGACAATCGGGGGACCTGAATTGATTCAGTAAATAGGACTGGTTCTCTTACATAAATAAATCTTATGTGATAGTTAGTGTGAGGAATTCGACCAGCCGCATGATGGGTGTGCGCTCGCCGGCACTTTTTTGATATTTTTAATTAAATGGAATGGTGGTACGCAAACCGCAGGAAAATGTGCAGGGCTAATACACACACTTTTTTCTATGCTCACAGCACGATAAACGCATAGACCTGTGTACTCTGGGTGGACACAGCGTATAGGCAAAGTCCGCCCTGTTGTCATGATCACTGGCAAGATTCCTAGTTCAGTTAATCCGAAGAGAATTAGAAATAATTGGTCATTAGCCTGGCACTCTTCGGTTATTACACAAGTTGGGTCCTGAAGTGGTATTTCCTATGGTAGGCGAATTACTTCCTGATACCTCAACATGGCCACTCAGTTAAATGCCCAGGGTTCAGAAGTGTAGGACTATGCATTGACCATGGTTTCCTTCTTCAGCCCCGCCCCCCTGGAGATCTGCGTTGTTTTCTGCCGTTGCAGTGCAACGCTTACCTCGGTTCGCTGTTCCCCGTCAGCATTCGTTTTCACAGTTCCTGCAGTCTAATTTCATTCTGTCCCAGTTTATTTAATTCCTATTCCCTATTCATTCCTTATCTCCTTCCCGCCCAGTCCTCTGCCAAGTTTTTGTTTTCCTGTCACCTCACGGAACTGTCTGAGGCGTTCCTGTCAGACGCGCTCGTCCGAACATATTCCTCAGGTGTTTCCAGCTCTGAACGAAAACTCAGTATTCCTTCGTTCAACGGCACGCAAGTAATACATTTCCAGTTATCAGTATAATTGCAGTTTTCTGTGTTTCCAGTGAACGTGTATCTAAAAGTTATCTCAAGTTATGTTCTACCATTAGTCAGAGTTCCACTTGTTGTTATCGCAGTCTCTGCCGTAATAGGCGGAAGGGTAAAGGCAAAAACTGTGTTGTTCCTCCGTGTGTAAATAGATCGTTACATACACGGTTCCATGTTCTATCCCTAAATACGTCCCTAATTAAAAGTGGACTACGTCTGCCAACTCAGCGCTCAATACAAAAACTTGAGTACCATAAAAGATATTAAGCAGCTACAGTACGTTATGTTTATCCACCGCATGCTCCATGCGTAGAGTTGCCTTCCTGCTCTACGAGTTCCAGAATCCTCAACTGCCTCATTACTAAATATTCCTATTAGCTCTGCTAAGTGACTCATCCTAATACTAGGCTCCAGTCAGGAAAAAAACCCTTCTATAGCCGGTCTGCCATTAGCAATACTTCCCATATGCCAGTTGCCCTAGTATTTTCCCCCAATATGCTCTAGTCCTCTGAAAATTCCTACATTCCCTAGTGATGGTGTTACTCCAACAATAACTCTTCAGAACGTGCGCCCCTGCACCAGAGCAGGATGGAGATCTCATTAAACTAAGAACACAGGTGAGCTGGCCATCCTTTTTCTACTGAGAAATCATTTTTTGGAGTAAATCTAAACTCAAGACATTGTGGATAGCTGAAAGGTTTTTTAGGTATTTCCAAGGAATTACATCAATGTTCTACCATTACAGAATCTGCCTGCTGATGCTCATCTAAGGAAAACTATTCAAGAAAACTTGCACCAGACCTGGGCACTCCCGCGGAGTACAGGTAAGCGTTACACCTGTGCTATTTAGTTGGGATATGACAGCAGGAGTACAAAATGCATCTCCAGAAGGGGAAAACCAAACCATCTCCCTGTCATGGCCAGCCTGATTAACTAACAAAGGCTTCATGGATCCGCCCTGCTCTTTTGTTGGGCCCTGCAAATGCTGGCAGCGATTATCATAGAAATAGAATTTACTTCAAACAGGCCCACATGGGGCCAGGCTGCAGAGGTTGACAAAGGAGACCGGAAACCCCAACAACCTTTCATATATAACTGTGTCAACATGAAGCCTGCTCCCACCCTCAGTATCGATGGCAGGGAACTGTCATGTCTGGTACTGAGTGTTTACAGTAGTCCACCCCACATGGGGACCCCATTCATAAAGTACGAGAATGTGGTTCGCAGGAGACGGAGAGTCTGGTCTTGACGTAGCTTCAAGGGAGACATGCTGCTTTAATCAGAAACCACAGAGAGCTCAATTAACCAGAGAGCCCCCTTGATCCACAACAGACAGGAGAACGGTGGCACTTAGTATCACATGTTTTCACCCCTTCAACCTTCCTTTTGCAAAGCACTATAGTTATGACCTCACGTATAAAGGAGATTGTTGGTGTGGACCCCAGGATTGGTTCATTAAGGTAGGCTTAGGTAGGCAATCACTGTGGCTCATTTGGCTTTACAAGAGGGTGAGCCCCTCTTTTGGCAGATCATCTGAAGGCTTCATCAGAAGCAGAAGGAAGAACTCATCACTGGACCCTGGCTAAAGGTACAGTCTACCTTACATCTTCTGCCAGTGCAGGAAGGCCACGACCTCCAAGAGGGAAGCAAGATCCCTCACCTAAACATCTCCCAGGGAACAGAGGGAGATACTGAATCCAGAGGACCCCAGAACTGGTACCCAGGCAGCACACAGCGTGTCCTAGTAGGCTCTGTCGCAAGCTTCCTAGGTGGGAAGTGCCAGAGAGTCTCAGAACACGAAAGCAAGGACAAGCCAGCTGTCTGCAACACACCTCAGTTTTGGGTCATCCGCCTTAAAGGACGACAAGCCCAGTGAAGAAGCTAGGAAAAGTGCATTGGCAGGAAGCTACCGACGTCCGCATTAAAGGACATTTTCGAGCCAGTCGAATTTCTAGAATTACAACCGACCAACGCTGACCATTGTTACACCGCAATCGCTTAAAGACACCCGAGACATCTCGACCAGTGCTTCAGAACCCCCGTCCAGCACTGAGACGATTCCTGATCCCAAGCCACTGTGTAGGCCAGCCTGCAGCCATCCGTCCAGCTTCGCTCACCGAACTGTTTGCCGCCTGATACTCACAGCTGTCTCCCATCTTGAACTCATCACAGAAGCTGCAAAACACCCTCAAACCGACTCAACCCTGTCGAGCACCAAGAACACCTAAAAGCACAAGGTACATTGTGGTTCTGTCCCCCTGGTCCTTCTCCGAAGGCCCAAAGAGCCATTGTAAGACCCATTTCTCCTGGTGTACTGAAGCCAAGTAACCTTGAACTGTTGCGATTATTTACTATCCCGACTACCCCCCTTCCAGTATCTAGAGTGCATCCCTTTTACTTCTTTGAAACAGTCTGTTCGCGGAATTCCTGTACAGGGTGAGTTGTAGTTTATACTGTTGTTAGAATTGTCTGTTGTGATAAGGTCATATACAAATATCTACTTTATTATTAGCAGGACAGTCCCTTAGATCATTGGGTAATAATTTTATTTTCACTGTATTTCAACTAACCAGCGATCCACAACCTTTCGGAGATGAGCCTTGATTGTGTTTCCAATCTGTTTGGATCCCTTCTGGTATACTATAGGTTTGGGGCGGATTGATGGTTTAGAAACCAATATTCTTCCATGGACCACAGGTGCTCCAGAAGTTGATTCGTCACAGATAGTTAAGTCAGTAGATCAGAATGACAGGAGTTTTATGTGCTAGTATAGAACACACAGACAATCCCCCGTTATCTATTAAACATGAAGGAAATATTTTAAATCCTGGAGAGCATTAAGCTATACTGGCACAGGGCCATTTCTAGCAAGCTTTCTTTATCGCTAACCAACAACCTTTCGAAAAGTCGGTACACTTTGAACCTATTGTATAAAATATGTTTGTTAAGGAACTTAAAGAGCAATGAATTAAGTCAGGGGGGCCTGCAGAGCCGGGAATGGTCTGCCAGACCCAGGCTTGGCAGTACCGACCGTGTATGCCCCCCCTCCCTCCCGACAAATGGGTGATAGACAGAGCCCCCTTGTAGGGAGCGTATATACTCCCTAAAAATATGCAAATACACCAAACAAAATTAAAAAAGGGAGTAAAAATACAAACACATAGAACCTTGTGCCCCTGCTTTCATCCCCACAGCTCCATGGAAATATGTTTGGAACAGTCGTACACATAGTAAGTGCCACAGGAAGAACTGCCCGAACGGAAAAAGTAAACCTGTATCTTTTAATGTGCATAAATAAGCGCAAAGAAATAATTATTACAAAAACATTTCAATTTGTCCAGTTCAAATATATTTTACTTGCTTATAATTAGGAATTGGACTTACATTTTTGCACCCTAAAAAATCCTTTTTACTCCCAACTATAAAATATAGTATGTACAATACTCCCACCACTTCCAAATCTTACCTAGAGCACTGAGCATACTGGCCATGTACGCGTCCCCCACCCATCCCTTGGCACAGGGGTGACAGCTTCATTAGGAGTCTGTGTACCTTTCAATCGTCAGAGAACACAGACAGAAGAATGTGTGTAGAAAAATACAAACAATCAATCACATATATACTAACAGTGGTTGTACGTTTTTTTGGCCAACAATTGACATACGCATTTAGCAAAAGATTAATTGTTTTATCCGTATCAGGATACTATAGCCTGTCCAACTTTCTTTCTAAACCTAGTGCTGCCAGCTACTCTATTTGCATTGTAGGGTCATGGTGCCTTGGTTAACAGCCAAACCAACTGGATGCTAAACGCTGTTGTTCACACAGGGTCCTATTTACTGAAAAGTCAGCTGGGGTGCGGTTACCTGTAACTGAGAGGCAAGGTGACTGGCCCACTTCCTTCATCATTACTGCTTGAGCGCTGAACGTTCACAATGCACTTGATTATTGCATCTTTTAGGAGAGACTGCGACAGGTCACCTGCTGGGAATAGGGCTATTTCTGTAAAACGTTCAGCATCCAGCAGCCAATTGTCTTCCTATAAGAATTGAGAGAATGGAAACACAATGCAACAGGTCAAGCAGGGATACAAAAGGCCTCATGTTCTACCACTTTAGTTCTGTGACAAATGTGAGGATGTTGCCGCTTCTCCCCTAGGGGGGAGATCCTTCCCATGGGGCCAGGGCGGTACGTAAACAGTGCAATAGTCCACTTGGGGGTGGTGCAATGAGGGAGGATCACATGGGGAAGGAACCCTCCTATCAGATTGGGGACGACCATGACCAGGGAACGCGGGATCACCCCGCTTTAATACCTCCAAACCCTGCTCCAACTTTAAATTCCTCAGCCCCCCCCCCGGGATAGAGTTAATATATTTGATGTCAACTCAGTCCACCTAATCTATATGACAACACTGAAAAGCAGGAAAGTGCAAAATGTCATGTATATAACTTTAAGGCTGGTACTGGGATGAAGAAGATGGCTGCAAGTCCAAGGAACACTTGTGTGAAGCAGAGTGAGCGGTCTAGATTCCGAATGTCAGTGATTGGACCAAAGCATTACTTGTGGTTATTTTGTGAATTATCCAGTGACTAAGTCTAGGGGAAAGTAGCACAACCCTTGCATTGGACTCCTGTATTTTGGACCATTGTTTTGCATCACTTTGTTACCAGCGAAACTGGGAACATTTGTGTTAATTGAAAACACGAAAAACACTATTTACTCCAAGAAGAGACCATCCTTGCACAGTTATCTTAGAGTATTAGTGTTAGGGACAGAAGTAGGTTTTGGACTAGACATTGTGAGGATCCAGGAATGAGACTCGGACACAAAGGGTTCATGTTTTGGCTAACAACCTTTAATTAATTAAAATGGGGGTTGGGGAAATGCCTCTCTGTTCCTGCTCTAGAGGTTTTTCCCTATCAAAAAGCAAAACAATGGGTCTGTCAAAGTCAGAATGTCCAAAACAAAATCACCTGTGTCCAAAGTTCTATCCTGGACCTCACACTTTGACAAAATAAACTCTAAGGTGAAAAAGGATAAAGTCTTTGGCCTTGCATGTTTTATAAACGTTCAAAAGAGGAAAAATCCGTAGCTCCAAAACAAATGTTCCAACAGGATAAAGTGCCCTGTTCCAGAGGGTGGTTCCCTTCCCCTGGATTGCTCTTCCCTTGGTTGCTTGTTCAACAATGTCAGTTCCTTGGACTTTCTTTTCATGAAAAGTGTAAACCAACTTGGCTTTCTGTCTTTGTCAGGATATCTGATGTACTCTTTTGCCAGGTTTTCACTCCTTTTCTTATGATCAGTGTAGCCAGTTTGCTAACCTTGACTTGCTTTTCTCAAACCTCTGATTCATGTATTCACTATACAATGTTCAATCTGTCCTTGCCTGGTATACTTCCTAGACAAAACATTCTCATATATCACTCTTGCCACTACCTGCTATACTTCCTTGCCAGGGCTTGCATCAGGTGAGCTCTGCACACATCTCCTCTGATTCCTGCTCGTCTCATTTACTTTATTTGCCTGGTATTTTATTTGACCAGGGCTTATTTTACTTGTGCACTGGTTGCATTCACAAACTTAAAGCTTTGTATGTTTCTGCTTCTCACGCTTTTGTAACAATCCATCTCCCTCTTCCTGTCCCTCCCTCCCTCAGTCACTTCAGTCACTTGGTTTCGATAAGGCCACCAATGCGCCCGGCGTCCCATATTTCCCCAAGGAGGACTCACCAGCTTTGGCTGGTGCATTACCCTTCGTGCGCAGTGAGCCGGCAGCGGTTATTCAGAGTTTCCCTTTCATTCGCCTTTTTCGCCTCTCATAGTTCTGCCTCTCTATGCTGGGCTCTTCTTTCTTGTGTCTTCAGGCTCGGGTAAGGCGAAAGCTGCTCCTAAGCACCTATGAACGCTGGTGAGCCCTCGCTTGGCTCCTGGAGATCCCACAGCGTATGTCTTCCTCCAGACAGGTTTACTATTTTCAGTTCTCGAGCCAGTTGGCTCCACGGCACTCTCTCTGTCTGGCCTCGCGGTGTCTCGGCCTGTACAGAGAGAAACAGATTTCTCTCTCCTGCAACTCTCTCTAGTCAGCTACTCTCCTGGTTGAAATGTCCTGCGCACAGGTATGCACTCAAAATGACTAGAGTGCAGCCTGTGCTCCTGGCCTTTCTTGAACTACATTCCTCCATTCATCTTCCTCGTCACAGTTCTCAAGTACTTATGTGACTGGAAGTACATTCCCGATTTCCATAGGCAAAGTCTGGGTAAGTGTTCCTTAAAGGTAAGTCAGTTGTAGATGACTTGCAGACAGGAGTTAAAAAGGTGTTTTCTTCAACCTTAAAAGGAAATGTCAGATTGTGATGACTTGTACACAGTTTTCAGTAGGAGGTCTTCAGCATCTTCCTTAGGTGGATGAGGAGAGGTGTTATAGAATTCCATCAAGGCATTAGGTAGGGATGGGGTAGCCTCAAAAGAAAGAAGGGGATACCATGTCTCACCCAATGGTGCCAAGATATTCTCTCAGAGGTTGTCTCCCTCCCTCATATAGCCGTCCCTAGGATCAGGATCAGGTAGCAGCTGCTGTCCTCTGGCCACATGGGAAGAGGTCACTGCCGGAAAAAGAGTAATTACACCATCAGATTCATCACAAGAGTGATAGACTTTTTAGTTTTGGACTTCCTGTCAATTTCTTTAGTTTCCTTTGGGGTACAATAACCCTTCTTAGCTTTAGGGATATAAAAGCCTTTTTCCAACACGCTCTTCTTTACCCAAAAACATGCCACCATTGTGTCTGAGCCTTAGATCTGCACCTTTACAGTCTGCAACCACAAGTGCATTGCTATAAGTCCCTGCATCTAATACAGCTCCACCACCCGCCACCAGAAAGACAGCCACATATTGAAAATGAAAAACAGAGGGGGGTCTGGGAAACTCTCCAACAGCGCGAACACAGCCCACTGACTTGTTCTTGGGTGGGTGGCCCCTGGGAGAATCTCAACCAAGTCTTTAGCTCACTGTTCTTTTCAGAGAGAAGAAATGTCCCCGCAATCAGGGCGATCCAGACGTGGACCCCTTGCTCACTGTTCTTAGAGAGGCACAGCTTCACTTCACTGATGATGCCCAACAAGGCTGAAACATGTGTATGGGGTTGCTGTTAGTATTCTTGTTCAGAGGAGAATTGCCTAGCATTTTGGTGCTGGACTGCCCCTAGGCAGGACAAAGACTGATATGCAGGGACATTTCTTCTCTGTGGAAGGGACAGTGAGCTAAAGACTTAGTAGAGTCTCTCCCAGGGGTTATTCACCCAAGAACCGGTCATTGGGCTGTGTTCGTTCTGGTAGAGTTTCCCAGACCCCCCTTTGTTTTGCATCTATTGAAAATGGTCTGCATCTCCAGAGAAGGTTTCAGACTATGTAATACTAGTAGGGAATGCTAGAATGTTTGCTATTGCCTTAATTTGGATCGGTACCTGAAATGCGGCTCTATTGCAACTGAATACAGTTTTACATGCTGGTGTAGATACCAAGTACTTGCAAATGTGCGTCAGAGGTTCTGGTGCAGTGGGTCAGAATTGCAACTCTGTGCAGATCAAGGACTGCAGTGTTTTGAGATTCAGCGTCACTACTTGCTGAATCAGATGTGCCTGCAAACAGGCTTTGCAGAGTAAGCAAGGGGTGTGTGCCCTGGAACACAAAGATGGAATGTTGCTTCGGCTCTTTATCTGCATGAAGCTGTTGCTCTATGGTAGACTGTCAGGTGTTTTGACAGCTACACATGGGGAATGGGACACATGCAAGTCTGACTACAGAAACTATGTCTGCAAATCCTGTGCCAGTCCTACTCCAGAGGGTGACGGTGGCAGTGGAGGAAGGGCCCAATTCCTGTCTCATCCCCATGTGCCAACTTGTATATGTGGAGTATCAAAATTCATCATCTCATACTTATGACCCAAAATGCGGGCTGAGGTTCCTCTTTTCATTTCAGAACCCTACTAAAAACCAGAAGGCGAACACACACGAGGATCATCTGCCCCACATTGAGACTTGTGAAAGCTCAGGCGGAAAAAGAAATCCTACCCAGAGAGACCCTTTTTACACAGATGCCAACGTAGGTGAGATATGAGGGTGTAAGATGAAGACATGGACATGCGAATGGTAAGTTGAAAATGGGGGTGGAGGGGGAGTTGGAGGAAATCTGTTCAGAATGTCCAAAGTAAAGTTTGCTGTCCTGTGTACAAATCCTAATCTACCCTTCACAAACTAAACATAACATAGGGTGAAAAGGGAACTGTCTCTTGACTGTTAACCTGCAGCTCCGCTTTGTAGTTCAAAACATAGGTTTCAAAAAGGTGTAGAAAAAGCAAGCAAAAGTTCCAGAAGACTGAGGGGGTTGCTTCCCTTTCCCCGCTGTCTTTCTATTTTATCCAGACTTGTCTCTGTATCTTTAATGGTTAGGAGAAGCTTTTTTTCTTTACTTAGAAGGCCTGGTTCCTAGGCCCTGTAATAGGAAAGAATAGCCTGGACACCTTGTCCAAGCCATCTTCAGGGTCCCAGGCCTTTGGTGGGCAGCACCGACTCCCAAGTATTGCGACAATAAAAAATAGCCTGATTCTCTCTCTCTCTCTCTCTCCAAGCTGTGCTCAGATTTTCCTCTCAATTGCTACCGGTTCCAGAACCTACTCTAATTACGCCTCTCAGGTACTGCGATAAGCAAGAATAGCCTGGTCTTCTCTCCCAAGATGTGCTGAGGGTCTCTGACCCTTTCTAAGCAGGTATGGCTCTCAGATGCTGCAACAATAAAGGATAGCCTGGTTCTCTCTCCAAAGCTGTGCTGAGCGTCCCTGATCCTTTCTCGGTACCCGTCCTCTTGGCCCACTCTCCTGCCAAGTAGAGTACTCAATGTTCTTGAATTCTCAGTGCTCTCTATCCGTCTTCTCTTCCACCCACAACCTTGGTTTACTGTCCTGCCAAGGTCTCCGAGTGTCACTTATACATGCAAGCTTCGTATTCTTCTCAATCACTGTTTGGGGTGTATGACCTCACCATGGGTCCCAGGCCCCCTTCACTTGGTTGCTCTTATAGTTCTCTAACTTTTCTCTTCGACCACAGCCTTGGTTTACTCTCCTGCCAAGGTCTGTGAGTACTACTGTATATGTAAAGTTTGTATTCCTCTTTATTACTGTTAGGGGTGTGTTTCCCCAGCGTTGGTCCCAGAGGCCCTTCACGTGGTTACTCTCCCAGTTCTCTCTGTCTGATCTTTCTTTAAGCCACAGCCTTAGTTTACTCCCCTGCCAAGGCCTCCAAATATCATCTGTATACGTAAAGTTTGTAATCCCCTTTATTACTGGTCAGGGTATGCCTCCCTGATGTGGGTCCAAGACCCACTTCGCTTGATAATTCACAATGCTCACTTTGTCTAATCTCTCTTTGTACCACAGTCTTGGTTTACTCTCCTGCCAAGGTCTGTGATTGCCACTTGCATCTTTTTTTTTGTATTGTAACATTTAGTTTATACAAGTTTGTATTACATTTTAACACATTTCATTCAGTTTCTTTCAAAGTAAGTATATCATCACAATTCTTCATAACCCCCCTTCGCACTAGTCTCTCTGACTTGTTTCGCAAGTTCTCCAAAATGTATGTAGGTGTTAGAATCTTGTCCATATAATCAATTATTGCACAAATAAAAAATTAACGTTATTACCCGCAAGCATCATAAACCACCACTCCTCCAGTCAGGAGGGTGAATTTGCTTAGGAAAGAAACCTTTGCACCTTTAATTCGAGGCATCCGATGATCAAGTGTTAAGATGATTCAATATTGGCGTTACGAAATCTGCATAAGTTATTTCGAGTTCCTTTGTCTCGTTTCAGAAACAGCATCTCCTTTGTTTTATATACGTTGAGCGTAACCTCAGAAACTGGTCTTCATGATAGCGCAAAGGAATTTAAAAAAAATATTTTGGTTACTGGTCGATGCCATTTGCAGCAGGCCCATTATTCAGTGACGAAACTAGATTATTTTGTTTCTCAACGTTTTGGATCCATTTCCAACTCTTTTTCTTTGCTACTTGAGGGTGGACCAAAACCGTTTCCATCTTGATGTCAGCATGTTGAGAATGTTTCTGATTTTGTCTACTCGGATCTTTAGGAGTCCAGAATGAGGTGTCTCTTCAGATGAAGCTAGAATACGATACGGAGGAGTGGGTTGACTTAAACACATTTTCTTAGTGCCACTATAGATCTCCAAAGGACAGTTCCGCATATTGATTCTAGACACAGTTCGCATCGAATCGCTGCTGCTGAAATATTAGAAGGTAATTTAAGCACTTTTCACCAAACAAATTCCTTTAAATACAGCCAGATAACTTGACTCAAATTCCAACGAGCTTCACTCCAAAGGTTATAGTTGGGATGACTTTTTGTAAGTGGAACGTCAAAATCGGTGTTAGGGTGAATTTCCCGTATTCGGCATGTAGTTTTGCTCCTTGTAAAGACAGCATTCGCATTGCTTGAGACCAATCCCATTTGCGAATAGATTTATTAAAGAGGACTCCTAGATATCGTATAAATGACATGGGGCCTCATTACACGTTGTGCAGTAAAATCCGCAAATTACCGGCATGGCACCCTTAACGTGTCTGCCCTCGTAGGAGGGCGCTAATAGCGTACCATTACGAGTACGCGGACACAAGCTTTGCGCCATGCCGGTAATGCCCCTCCAGCCTTGCCGCTAATCTCCCCCAAAAGTCACTTACCGCCTTCCACGACAGTGCAGATAGCAACTCCGCCTTGACGCATCGTGCAAATAGCGGCCACCGCTAATAGCGGTGACCGTTAAATACCGGAACCGGTAATAGCATCATCGCACAGGAACGGGAAAGAGCACGGCGGCCATCTTCAAAAACACATTCCATTGCCATCCACTGCCCCCTGGACCTGTTTGTGTTACCTTGCTGCCTGAGATCCATTGCTACACTGTTACCATGCCCAAGGCACTAAAAAAAAAACACAGACCGCCAGCGAAAGGAGAAGTTCTCCACTGAGGAGTTAGTGATGCTGACTCAGACCTTAGCGGACAATGCAGAAGTTTTCTTCGCAAATGACATGCGGCGGGAGACCCTCCTAAAGAAAAAAGCAATCTGGGCCGAAGTGGCAACAAAAGTGGGTGCTGTAGGCACCAGCACGCGCACTGTACGCAAGTGCAGAAAGCGATGGGACGACCTGAGACTCGGGGTCAGGATGATCCTGGCCGAGAACCACAAGACTGCCACCGCTGGAGGATCAGGGTCACCGATCAAGTTGAAGGAGTGGGAGGAGACATGCGCAAACCTCATCGGGGTAGAATGTATTGAGGGAGTCGGGAGGATGGAGCACGGCGTGCTAGACACTTCTGATGGAGGCAAGTGCACTGATGCAAGCATGCAATGTGAATGTACAGGTCCCCACAAATGGCAGCCCTGGATCACAGCATGGATGGCCCGGCATCCACACATGCATCCCATCCTGCGCATGTCAGCGCCAGACCCCAACACACACACATGCATACATCAACGGAGCCAAGTGCCACACACAACACTGGATGGATGAGGCACTGAAATGACACCTCACCTGCTTCCTCCACAATGAAGTTCAAACGGCCCCAAATGAATTCATGATGTAGCCTGCATTGAGTACATGCGACCATAACCAATGACATCCCCCTTCTTGTCCCCGACAGCTTCGCATACAGACAGCGAGGGAGCATCCCAGGCACCCCCTGTGCAAATGAGGAAAAGGCCACAGCCCAGCGAGGACACACCAACAACATCAAGGGGAAAAAGGCCAAGGCCCCTATTGCAGCGTCCAAAACAACTCCTGCGCGCCACTGCCAGTGCCACGCAAAACCCTACTGCCACGCCTCTGGAGGTCCACTCCCCCCCAAATCACCGCCACCGAGGGTCCACCCTCAGCTGCTGCCAGTTCGGCAGGGGAGGCGGCAACCATTGCCCCATTGTCCGACGTGGATGAGCCCACAGATCTCTATCTGCCTATGCACACCCCAAGCCCTGCTGTAACCCCTGAGCAATCACCCCTACACACACCTGGCTCGCACGTCACTGTTCACGAGTCCATGGAGGCCTTCAGTAGCCCCCCAGAGGCGGCATCTGCACACCAGCCAGCATCAGGATGCGCAGCAGACACACCACCACAGGCCGCCACTGCCCTTGACCTGCCAGCGTCATCCAGCGCCAGCAGGCTCTCACAGACCTCGTATGTCAACATGTGGAGGAGGTTGCCCGTCTCAGGGCTGACCTCAGGGAGACATCCAGGCACTCCAGGGAGGGAATGGAGTCGTGCACAGACAGGCTGTGTGGGGAGCTGATACGCGTCCGGGAGGTGCTAACACGCATCGCAGATGCAATGGAGCGCCAATTTCCACCAGGACAGTCTGCCACCTCTTCGACCACCAGTTCGCGGCAGACAATCCCACTCAGACGCTCTTCACGCACCACCAGGCGCACCTCCAGCCAGCCCCCAAATGCAGGCCCTGGCAATGAACAATAGGGCGTGAATGTCCATTGACCTCTGTGCATGCCTGGACACATACATTGTTGGAGACTCATGAGGGACAGTTGTGGGGGGTGGGGGGAAGGGTGTGATGGGACAGTTGTGGGGGGTTGGAGGGAATGGTGTGATGGGACAGTTGTGGGGGGTGAGGTGGGAAGGGTGGCGGGATGGTTGGGGACTTGCACATTTTTCTGTTTCTGTTCATTAATACACTGTTTGAGCAAAACACATGCCTTGACTCCTTCATTGTGTATGATCAATTTATTGACGCCAAGGTCCATTGTGAGTTAACAAACAGACACCAGTGCATCACCAGCCATATACAGGTGACAGTATGACTACATATTACTCAGAATATTTGGTTGATCAAATGCTGTCTCACAGCACGTCCCTCCTGGCCATCCCCTCTTGCATGACCTGCATCCCCTTCACCTCCATCCACATCCCAGTCATCATCCTCATCAGGTGCCTCCATTTCAACGTCAGGGGGCAGTGGCACATTCCATCTCATACAAATATTGTGCAGCATGACACATGCCGTGGTGATCTTTGCCACCTTCCATGGCCATACAGGAGGGCGCCACCAGACCTGCTAATGCACCTAAACCGTGACTTCAGAAGTCCAAAAGTCTGCTCGATGACGAGGCGGGTACGGGTATGTGCACGATTGTATTCTTCTTCGTGCCTGTTCTGTGGGTTCCGTACAGGTGTGAGGAGCCACCTCTTCAGGGGATAGCCGGCATCACCTACATGGGGGGAGGGATGGGTTCCTGTTACTTTTTGACACATGTGTGGCCTGTTCATGTCACATACTTTGGCCTATCATTGTGATTCATGTACACATTCAACTGCATCAATGAATATGGTCTGTGTGACTGCTTTGTGCAAAGGTGAGCGCAAGCATGCAAGTAGACATGCCCCATTGATGCCTCCAACAGTGACTGCCATGTCCTGGGTGAGGCCAGGTCATTGGTGTCCCTGTGGGCAGGCACATTTGGTACCACACTGGTGGTGTACTGTCCTTCCGACATTGCTGTTGCCATGCTGAGAGGCAACACTTCAGTGGTGCCATGGGTTTGTGGTGCATTGCCATAGCTAGGGGGAATCCCTTTGCATGCATCCAAGGGCATGACTATGTTGACGGCATGGATGACATTTGTGTATTTCGTGGCATGGAGTGTCGTGCAATGTGGATGAGGATTGATGTTTGATGTCACTAGATTTGGATTGTCAGCTGTGTCGTGTGGCATATACTTGCATGTCTGTTCATCCCAAGTACGTTGCTGCCCTCACAGATGCCCATTAGCGTACATCTGTATGTGCATTTGGGCGACGGACTACAGGCTACACCCAGTAGGAGTATCTATCTACCCCCCCCCCCCAATGCACACCCAGTTGGAGTATCTATCTACCCCCCCAATGCACACCCAGTTGGAGTATCTATCAACTTCCCCAATGCACACCCAGTTGGAGTATCTATCTACCCCCCAATGCACACCCAGTTGGAGTATCTATCTATCCCCCCCCAATCACACTGCCATGTGCTTGGCCTGGAACTCACCAAGTAGCCACGAACGTCCATTTGGACATTGATGGAGTGGAATTGCTTCCTGTTTCGATAGACTACTTCATTGTGATGTGGTCCGACCAATTCCACATGTGTACAGTCGATGGCCCCAATGCAACTTGGGATGCCTGCCAGTGAATAGAAGCCAACTTTGGTGTTTGCACTCTCCTGGGCAGTCCGTGGCATGGATATGTGTTCGGGTGCATGCTTCAGGAGGGCACCGAGTACCTGGTTCAGTATGCGTGAGAATACTGGTTGGGAGATGCCATGCATCTGCCCCACTGTATGCTGGTAGGTTCCTGTGGCCAGGAAGTGGCGCACTGTCACCACCTTGAGTAGAGGGGGGATGGATATCTATGAGGCTCACAATGTCGTTGTGTATCATGTCCACGATGCTGGTGATGGTGTCCCGGTCCAGACAGTACAGGGTGTGTATCTGCTCAGGTGTTAGGTTAAATGGACTGGCTCTGATCCGGGGAATTGGTGGGTGCCTCTGTGGTATGATTCGGTGGCGTGGTGGTGCTTGCTGTGCCTGTCTGGCCCTCCTCCTCCTCCTGCCTCTCCTCTGTGCAGCCTGTTGTTGTAGCAGCAGCGCTGCAATCAGGTCCTCCAGGCCATGTAATGCTGCCAGTATTGGAATCCGTGTAATGAGGCCCATAGTCTCAATACATTCTCCAGCAACTTTCCATTGAAGTTTGTATCTCTTTTCCCCAACTTTGGGCCAAAACTGAACATTTTTGTCTTGTTTACATTTATTTCAAGATCATTATGCTGAAGGTAATCTTGTAGTGAGCTTAGAAGCCTTTGCACCCCAATCTGCGTTGTGTCCATCAATACTAGATCATCCGTGTAGATGGCCCAGCTGATCTGCTGCCCATTTAGTTTGGGTGGAAATTACTGTTTCCTTCAAGGATATTGGTAAATCGTCAATGAACAGTTTGAAGAGTAAAGCCACTACTGGGCATCCCTGTTTTACGCCTTTTTCCGTCACAATTTCATTTGTGAGATCTCATTGTTCATTAATTCGGACTCAAATTCATGCATTTGAATGTAATGCCATTACAGGATGAAGAAGCTCTGCCAGACAGGACGAGTTCTTTGGTTTCATCCACAACAAGCCTCGATTAATGCTGTCAAAAGCTTGCTGCAAATCCACAAATGAGAGGAATAGTTTTTGAGTCTTTTTAAGGCCTCCAGTTTTATTATATTCAGTAAAATTAGATTTACTTCCGTGCCTACCCCCTTCGTGAATCCAGTTTGGCGGTAATCTATCATACCAGCATTAGTTGCCCATGTTGTCAATTTTCTTTGAAGGAAAGCCACAAAAATCTTACCAATGGTCTCAAGTAGGGCAATCGGGCGATAGTTGGCTGGATCGTCCCGATTGCCCTTCTTGAAGATTGGTACCACCACTGCAGATGACCATGATTGGGGAAGTTCCTTCAATGTTAGTGATATGATAGGTTATTTATAACGCGCTTAATACCCAGAGGTTTCAAAGCGCGGACCCGGGGTGTCGAGTCTGTGGTGCTCCGTGTCGTCTTGCTGCCAAGGCGAGCACATTGACGCCGAGTTATCCTCCCGAGACTGTTGAGATCTTTCTGAAAAGCATGTCTATAAATTGAGAACAGCGCTCTTTATTCGCTTTTAACATTATGTTAGTGAGGCCATCGGGACCGCGGCCCTTAAGTTATTTAGTTTTTGAATTGCTAGAGCTATATCCTCTAGTGACTCACAAAAATTCCGGCGTGGCTCCCTAATTCGGCTTTTGGTAATACTGTGGGCGGTTTTATAAATACAGATGCGAAATGTGTCTCCCAAGCTTTAGAGGTGAGCCCATTTGCCATCATTGCATTTTGATTCAACGCTCCTTGATTTAAGATTGCCCAAATCTGTCTTGCGTTATGCTTCGCAATGAGTCCCAAAATCCCTTCAGCTCTTACTTGGTCGCAAATTTGCACGAAGGACTTCAGCCAATTCCGATATTTCTATCTCTTTTTTTGATGGCATCTAGAGACTTGGCAAGAAATGTTTTTTTCTGAATTTTGATATCTTTGTGAAGAGTGTTTTTTGTTTCACCGACTATCTCACTATATGAGTGTTTGTTCGTTTGAGAGTTGATTTTCTTTCCATATTCTTTAACTTTAAAAATTGTAGGAGCAAGGGGGCATAGTTTGACTGCTCAGAGACAGCAAATTTGACGAGATGCTAGTGCTTAAGGCGTCAATCTGATGCTTGTTGATGCGTAGTCTATTCGCACCTTGGTTGATCGATAGATTCCCAGAGTATTTTATCGATGGAAGCTCACGAGACATGTGCCATGTTAACTTAAGCACATCGTAATCACTTCAAGTTGTTTTTAAGATGGTGTCACAGCACTCAGATGGTCTTTGTGGCAGCTCTGTCGTATGAGCCCCAAACCAACTGCAGCGGCATTCAGAGTGTCACTACCCAAGAGGACGCTATTCCAGCGGGTTATGTTCTAGTCTTTTTCCAAGATGGCCACCACCCGGAACCTAGGATCATTCAAATGCGTCTGGCGCCGGGATACGGGTGCGTTGCAACCCTCATGACTCACGGGAAGCCACATCTTCCAGCTCTATTCGTTTTTCCCCTCCGAGCGCTGCCTGTCCCTTCCGAGCGCTGCCTGTCCCTTCCGAGCGCTGCCTGCCCTCTTTAGTCAGCTGCCTCCCCGGCAGCTTTCTTACCCTTTTTATGTTTCTCTCCTGCCCTGTCCTTCTCCTTCCAGTACGCTCCTCACTGTTGACCTATCAGTCATGGTTTCCATTCCTGCACGATACCCTCGTCGGGTACTTTGAGGAGCTGCTGCATGCTTATTAATCTGTCCACCGGTCCTCACAACAGTAGAGTCGCATCCATCCACTCTAAGCCCTTTGAGGACCTTATCAGCACCTTAGCTGTACAGGAATCAGCCTTCTAAGCCAAAGCTATGTCTGGACTCACGGGTCACCTACCACCAGGCGTTCTCTTCGTCCGGACTGTGAAGCACGACACCAGATTCTCACCTTCTACCATCCAGAGGGTCTTTGGGCCGCAGAG
This sequence comes from Ambystoma mexicanum, assembly GCF_040938575.1. NCBI lineage: Eukaryota > Metazoa > Chordata > Amphibia > Caudata > Ambystomatidae > Ambystoma > Ambystoma mexicanum. The sequence goes on along the minus strand of NC_090921.1, from coordinate 239,913,891 downwards.
CTTATCCCTCTTCAATTCGGATCTGTCCTCCCAGACTGCCTCTCTGTGCTTCCGTACAGAAATCCCAAGGAAGCCGTGTTAGCAACTGGAGAGGACAGACCCAACCTCTACGAGGAGCGTCTGCGGGTCAAGAACAAGGCAAAGGAGAAAGAGAAGGAGACACCGAAGGAAGACAACCCGTCCTCAACAGGTGAGGAATACAAGAGAGATTATGAGAGATTGCAATGCCAAAAGGAGGAATGAAAAGCTATGGCTCAGATGCAAGAGCGGATTAATGCCATCCATGGGCTCTCGGCTGGACTTCAGGCATTGAAGGCAGACAATGATACACTTAAACGAATGGTCACGGCCAGAGATGCTGTTCATTCTGATTCCCCCACTGGAACACTCACTTCTGGGAAATTCGATGGCACACCAGACAGGCTTAAGGAGTTTTTGGACGCATACCATTTTTCTTCAGAGAGAACACATTCTCTACCGATAAGGCTAAGATCGGGTACATGGTCAGTAACCTAACCGGTAATGCTGTATCTTGGGCCACTCCGTTGGTCATTGCCGGAAGCCCTGTTGTAGCCACATACCAAGCCTTTGTGCAAGCCATGCGGGACATGTTTGAGAGGCAGGAACTGACTTTCCAGGCTTACGAATCCTTGCTAGATGTTAGGCAAGGAAATCAAGATGTTCTAGCCTATACCACCCGTTTCAAAAAGCTGGCACAGGAAGAGGATTGGCCGGAATCTGCCCAATACACCATCTATCAGTGGCCTGGCTGAGGACATTAAGGACGAGCTGGTTCAGATCCCTAGGCCAACCTCATCTCTGCCGTTTTGCAAATCGAATCCCGTCAACAAGAGTGCCAGGAGGAAAGATGTAAATCTCGGGGGCAGCCACAACCTCCGGCAAAGGAGTCTTCGACAACAGAGGAACCTATGCAAGTGGGAGTCACACGAGGCCCGCTTACTCTTGCCGAACGGCAGCGCTGACGCAGTCAAGGCCTTTTTATGTATTGCGGATCGAATCTGCATGTTCTAATGGACTGGCCAGAGGTACCCCCAAGACAGCCGAGAAACTACCGTCCTCAACCTCAATAGGAACGAGAGGTCGAGGGATGCTTATAAGTCCCTATGTTCACCATGCTACCTCTTCAAGACCTACAGATGACCGTCTCATAGTTCTCAAGGTGGTCATTCACGTCACCTCTTTCGGATCAAAAGGCGGTATTGGCTCTGCTGGATTCCGGGGCGGCCGGCTTGTTCATGGACAGCTCGTGGGCAACTCAAAATGGGATTCCTTTGGAAAGGGAGATGGAAGTTCAGACAGCAGAAGGCGTGGACGGACGCCCACTGTCCTCGGGTCCAATAACCCAACAAACCATCTCCCTCGGCATAGTAATCGACCATCACCCAGAAGGCATAGTCTTTGAAATCATCAAGGCTGCGCACTTCCAGGTAATACTGGGAATACCCTGGTTACGGTACCATAATCCTTCTATGGATTGGCAGAGGAACACCGTGCTTTTGGGATACCCTAGGTATAAGGACCATTGTTAGCACGAGGAAGACCTTCCGGAACCCCAGGTAGCCTCTGTCTACGGTCCAGTTCTCTGCAGTCTCCTCATCCAAGAGCTACAAAAGATCCAGGAAGAATACCAGGCCTTTCGCTGGGTTTTTGAGGATCAACAATCAAGACTTCTCCCTCCTCACCGTCCGAAGGGCTGCTTGATCGAAATAAAGCCTGGGTTGGTGGTCCCCTTTGGGCGCATTTACCCCTTGTTTCTTTCGGAGAAGAAGGCCTTCAGGACTTACCTCGATGAAAACCTTGCCAACTGACGCATAAGGGAATCCCAATCCCCAGCTGGAGCTTATCTCTTCTTTGTCCCCAAGAGAGATACCAAAGAACTGCACCCCTGCATCGACTTCAGAGGCAGAAACCAAATCAAGATCAAGGACCGTTATCCCATGCCTGTCATCAACGACCTCCTAGTGGCATCCAGACTGTTAAGATCTTCACCAAACTGCACCTTAGAGGAGTGTGCCATCTATTGAGGATAAGGGAAGGAGAAAAATTGAAGACGGCCTTCCGTACACCCCGTGGGCATTATGAGTACCAAGTCATGCCGTTTGGCCTGGTGAACGCACCAGACATATTCCAACGGTTTATAGACGTGTTGTTTTTTGACATTCTCTTCCAGTACGTCATAATTTATCTTGACAATATCCTCTTTGTCCTCGCACAGAGAACACTTCAAGGAAGTCTTACAACGACTGTCTCAGAATAAAGTACTGTTAGGGAGAATTCTCTGTAAAGGCTAATTTCCCAAACCTAGTGTGTCCCCCAGCAGCTTTGCTGGATTTTTTGGGGTTTATTTTTTTCTCCTGCTAAGAGTGCTCTTTTACTCCCACGCTTAGACATGATTTGAGGTGTTCCTTTGTTTTTCCATGTGTTTTATGGGCTATGGGGTCTTTTACTCCATAGGGTTTCATGTGTTTTTGATGTGGGTTACACAGCACCCTCCGTGCCGTAACCCAGGGGTGTCGTAGCGACCCCCAAACATAGACTCCATACCCTGGGACTGACTACTATCTCCCAGGGCATGTAAAGTCAACATTGGCTTTACTAGTCCCAAATTATGAACAGAAACCAGTACAAACCATCATATTGTGGACGTACTGGTCGGGGCAATTCGATTGCCCCGGGGTCTGTTGTTCGAGGGGGCACGTCTCCGTCCCCCCTGATCGAGTTTTGGCTGGTGGCAGTGGATACTACTTTTTATATTCGACCGTGAATATATCTCTATGGGATTTTCCCATTGTTCGAGGCTACCAACTTTAATTATTTAATTCCTATAACCTCAAACATACCGCCGGTTTATTTATTTTATATTAATTCACCGGTTGGTATTTTTTGCCAGAACTCGATTCTAAAATGGCGTTTGTGTTCTCTTCTGTGACTCCAACCCAAGTTGAGCCCTTTGTTCCACTTTTTGGCGGGCTTCTCCACAGAAGCCCTCCAAAGTGGTGCCACTCTGTCTGGGTTAGCAGGATGTGTGGGAGGGGAGTTTAGGCACCCTGGACTGAGTTGCCTTGGCAACTCAAGTCGCACTCTTGTATGATTGGCCCAATTGGTGAGCCGGCCGGCTCACCACTTAGCATGTTTGAGTGATAGCTAGGCTGAGTGAATGGGGGTTTTCTGCATAAAAGCAGGGCTTTCGGGACTGGAACTTCAGAAGTCGCCACAGGACCAAAGAATCCGAGGGGGGAGAAGCTGAGCCGACCTGCAACGACGACACCATCGGTGGAGCCCTGCTGAACCGTCTCACCACTCTTCCCGACGACAGAGGAGATCTCCAGTCCAGAGAGTCTTCTTCCTTTGACTGGTGGGGATAACCAGTTTTGCCTTCTTTTCGCCTTCCTGGAGTATCTCCTGGCCGCCTTGCCCGTGCCAAGCACCCCAGCAACCGGAATACCACGGTTTACCACTACCGCGAATAGAAGGGTAGTACCTTTTAACCGAAGAACTCCGTGGTTGGTTTCTTCCCTGGCAGTGCAACGACCTTCATCTTTCCTCCACGTCGAGACCTCCTCTTCCTCTGGACGAAACACCGACTTGCACCCGCTGCCAGGAACAACTGCCCCCGCTGGAGCTTCCTGCCCACTTTAGGTACTGTGTCCCGCCTGGCTTCCCTTGCGACAGATCGTTCGGGGTGACAGTAAAGCCTCGACCTTCTAACCTGGGCTGGCCTGGGATAACCAAGCTAACTTTTCCTGACTTTAATTTCATTCTTTGTGTGTGAACTATCTAAAAGACTCTTTGGGCATACCCCCACTGTGTGAACCTGGACCCCTTCTGCTTGCTCTCTCCAAGAGTGGGCCTTGCAATTGACTCCCTTGCTCTCCAGTATAACTCTGCCTATCCTGCCTTACTGTGGTTCTTTAAAAAGTATTGAAATTTGTGTGCTTCCATAACTCTGCCTCCCCCCCCCCTTTTTAATAACTTATTAAGAGTGCCATCTTATGTTAAGCGCTCACCTCTGTCTGAAAATAAGTGGTGTTTCTCATTAAGACTTGTCTAATAAGTAATTAGGGTTGTATATATTTATAATAGTGACTGTGTGCTGAATTTACTTACCTCTTTGTGCTAGTGTAATTTACAAGTGTGTCTTTAAATAAATAATTATATACTTTTACACCAAAGCTCTGGTCAGTGTTTGCTTGGGCTACTGTATCTCTGTACCTAATGTGTATACTCTATATACTGCCTAACTCTTCTTGAGGGAAATCTGACTGCTCAGCCACAGCTACCAAGTGAATCTGTGTGGTACAGACTGCTACCAAGTGGGTTTACTGCCAAACACATGTAGTCTTAAATCTTTTGCAGTGGTCCCTAAGGGAACTGCACAGGTTTCTGCCGAACAACTACTTGCCGAACCGGAGAAGTGTGTCTTCGAGGTTGAGACTGTACCATATCTGGGATTCGTTCTTACTCCCCAAGGAATCCAGATGGACCCCAGGAAGACCACTGCCATCCCAGACTGGCCCGTCCCCAAGTAGGTCAAGGAGATCCAGCGTTTCCTGGGGTAGCTTACTTTTACAGGAGATTCATTACTCACTTCTCTGATACAGTGCTCCCCATCACACATCTTCTGAAGAAGGACGGGCTATTTTCTTGGGACAAATCAGAGGACACTTCCTTTTTGGCCCTCAAAAGAGAATTCTGCTCAGCCCAGATTCTGGTTTAACCGGACCAGGGGAAGCTGTTCGTTGTGGAGACGGATGTCTCTAGGGGAGTTCTAGGGGCGGCACTCCAACAAGTCGCCAGTGACAGCCTAGAACACCCAATAGCTTACTATTCTCATACCTGGGGCCTAGCGAGAAGAACTATTCAGTTATCGAGATGGAGTTACTGGCTCTCCGAGAAGCCTGTGTCAAATGGCACCATTTGTTGCTCGGGTCCGTCCATGAATTCGAAGTCAGGACTGATCACAAGAACCTTCGAATCCTGCAACAGATGGAATGTAGGAACTCACGACAAGCCTGATGGGCTTACTTTTTTTCACAATACAATTTCAGGATAACCTATATACCGGGATCACAGAATACTGTTGCGGATGCCTTATCCAGTCACTATACGGAGGTGTTAGAATATAGCGAAGAAGCGGAGAAGATCCTGGGAGACAAGACCTTTGTATTCTCCGTCTCCACCATCCTAGACAAAGTCAGAATGGAGACAGAAACCGTTCCGATACTCAGATCACTCCAGGAAGATCCGGCTCTTACTTGGAAGGATGGAATCTGCTACCGTGAGGGAAGGCTGTTTATACCTACCTCCTCCCTGCAACGGCAGATCTTTTCATGGGGTCATGATAGCTTGTCTGTGGGTCACAAGGGAGTAGCAGCCACTCAAGAATTATTATCCCAGAATTTCTGGTGGCACACTATGTGCAGGGACATAAAGGAGTATGTGTTAACCTGTCCTGTGTGTGCGGCCAACAAACACTCCACGGCCAAACCTGTAGGCAAGCTAGAGCAAGATCCGGTACCACAGGCTACCTGGACCCATATCTTAATGGATTTCATGGTAGAGTTACCAGCCTCCAATGGAAATACCACTGTTATGGTAACCGACGACTCTTTTTCCAAGATGGCTCACTTCACCCCACTTCCTGGCTTGCCTACAGCCCCACAAATGGCTGCAGTGTTCCTTAGGGACATATATAGACTACATGGTCTCCCAGTCTCCATCACTGACAGAGGCACATCAAAATTCTGGAAAGCCCTCTGTTCATCTTTGGGTATAGACAGGGATTTGTCCTCAGGATATCATGCCGAAACAAATGGTATCATGCCGAAACAAATGGCCAAACTGAGAGACTTAATCTCACCCTCGAACAGTACCTCCGATGCTTTACCATCACCATACAACATACCTGGTCCGACCTCCTTCCCCTGGCAGAGTATTCATACAACAACACCATGCATACTGCTACTTCTAGGAGTCCCTTCTATTGCCACTCTGGTTACCATCCCAGATCTTTCCCCATGGTAGCCAGCCCTATTACCAATGTACCCACTGACAAAGACTATTTGCTGCTCATCAAGGAAAACCATAAGACGGCATATGAGCGTTTGTCTCGGTCCAAGGAAAGGAACAAGTAAGCTGGCCAATACCGGAGACAAGACCCCCCCCCCTTGGAAACCAGGAGATACGTTTTGGCTGTCCATGAAATACCTTCCCCGTTGGATTCATCCCTCTAAACTATCTCCTAGATACTTAGGCTTTTCGTCACCGTCCTCCTGGAACCAAATACACCCGGTGTTTCATTCCTCCGTTCTAAAAGAGTAAAGGGTGGATCCACACCAACGGAAGTTACAAAGAACCCCAGTGTCTTCCGACGTTAGGGTTAGGCCCATGGAATATGAGGTTGAAGAGATCTGTGACTCCAGATACTACAGAGGGTCAATCCAATGGAAGGGGTACTCTACGCAGGAGCGTACGTGGGAACCTGTCCCTCATCTTCAGGCCCCTCGTTTCCTCCAACAATTTCACAAATGGTTCCCTCAGAAACCAGTTCCGTGAGGGATGAGAAGGGGGCATACTGTCACAGCACCCAGATGGTCTCTGTGGCAGCGCTGGCGTATTAGCCCTAGAGCAACTGCAGTGGCATTCCGAGCATCACGACCCACGAGGATGCTACATTCCAGCGGGTTTCAGTCTAGTCTTTTTCCAAGATGGCTGACACCCGGAACCTAGGATCATTCATATGCGTCAGGCACCGGAAGCCGGGTGCGCTGCAACCATCACGACTCGCCCTGCGGGTAAGACGCTAAGCCACCTCTTCCAGGTCTGTTCGTTTTTTCCCTCTGAGCTGTCCCTCCTCGCGCTGCCTGTCCCTTCCCAGCTCTGCCTGCCCTCTTTAGTCGACCGCCTCCCCGGCGGCTTTCTTACCCTTTTTATGTTTCTCTCCTGCCCTGTCCTACTCTTTCCAGCGCGCTCCTCACTACTGACCTATCAGTCATTGTTTCCATTCCTGTAGGAGACCCTCGTCGGGTACTTTGTGGAGCTGCTGCAAGCTTATTATTTTGTGGAGCTGCTGCACGCTTATTAATCTGTCCACCGGTCCTCACAACAGTAGAGTCGCATCCATCCACTCTAAGCTCTTTGAGGGCCTTACCAACACCTCAGCTGTACAGGAATCAGCCTTCTAAGCCAAAGCTATCTCTGGACTCACGGGTCACCTACCAGCAGGCATACTCTTCTTCCAGACTATCAAGCACGACACACGATTCTCATCTTCTACAATCCAGAAGGTTTTTGTGCCGCAGAGCTTTTGCCTCTTCAGTTCGGATCTGTCCTCCCAGACCGCCTCTCCGCGCTTCCGTACAGAAACCCCAGAGAAGCTGTGGTGGCGACTGGAGAGGACAGACCCTACCTCTACGAGGAACACCTGCGGGTCAAGACCAAGGCAAACAAGAAAGAGAAGGAAAAGTCCACACCAAAGGAAGACAACAGGTGAGGCATACGAGAGATGGTTAACTGATCGATTTTACATAGCAAGTTCCTTGTTGTCCAGATATAATCTAGGGTTTTGTGACTCTGGTTCTGATGCCAAGTAAAGCTCGCAGGAATATCACCTCTAACATTCCCATTTAACATTTGACAGTTCCTCATATCAAGGTCTGATTTCCAGCATTGTCCTCGGATTGACTTCTGAATCTTCTGGCTTGGAATACGAATAGATGGCGGTCTGTCGTTATCAAACCAGGAGTAGTTCAGGTCTTCACAAATGATTATTGTAGGATCTGTAAATTCGATCATGCGCTCATCAATTAGAGATGTCACAGATGTTATATGATTACTGGATGATATCATCGCGGGATTCCAGTAGGTATTTATTATAAGGATCTCTTTACTCCTGTTAGAATCTGCTTGCCTATATTGCAATGTGGTTGGGTTTACAGTTTTAGTCACTTCCCACGAATTGTTGATCTTTATCATTGTCACTAGACCAAAATAAGGACGGTCTGTGCGATTTTTTCCAGCAGGATTTAACAGGATTAAATAGCCATCTCTGATTGGTACTTCACATAACCATGTCTCTTGGAGACAGATCACAAAATTGTTTTGAGTGTGAAAGATGATTCGCTAAATAGGTGCATAAATCCTCGAGTGTTCCAGGAGATGAGGGAACACAGATCCTCTTTCTGGTTATCGGTAGCTAATGTCGATTTTGTTGCTCAGTGGGGGCAGAAGACGCCCTATTCTTTTTAGTAAAGCGATGACATGCAATGTTTTTCACAGGCGACTTGGTTTTTATTAGGTTCTGCACAGTAGTACGTCTTTGTTCGTTTGAGGGCTGTTTATCCAGATCTTGAGTAGAGCACACACCACAAATTTCCTTTTCGTTGTTTATTAACGACAGGTCGAAGTCAAAGAAGAGAAGTTAGTCTTTAGCTGCTATTAATGTTTTTCTAATAATTTGAGATTTTATATGAAGCAGCACCCAATCAGAACGATTTTCTGAGACATATGCAACAATGGCGATATCTTCTGAAGTTATAGTCCGTAATGATTGAATACAGTGCAATAATTTCATGATGTTTCCTCTGTTAAGATTGACCTCATTCTTGTCAATCAAGATGTTTTCTAATTGTAGTTTCCAAGTAGTAGTAGATCATTTGTGTTAACGATTAGACATCGCAATCACTGAGCGTTTCGGTTGTTTTTGCAATTGAGCCGTAGTCAGCTTGGGGTTTAACTTACAAAACACACTGTCAGCAGGTCGATCAGTTGGTAAAGGCAGTGTTTTCCGCTTGGACTTCTCCATGTCATCGCCATTGAAGATCTCCTTTTGACGAAACCGACGAGAGTGGCTTACACATACTAAGGGTTCCGTGGCGGTTCTCGTTGAGGAAGTCAGGTTTCTCACAATCACTGATGAATGACTATTAGAGACGATTGAGTCGTCTACAGTGGCACTGGCTTCAGCCGACGCGTCATCTTCATCAACCGACTTTTTGGATAGATCACATAAATTGATGGAGGCAGGAGACGGACGATTCAAAAGTATCCTCTAACTCAACTCTAGGTCGTCTGGTTGGATTACTTATTTCGGCCACAGCTTGCTGCACTTGATTAGTAGTTTTGTTGTTGTCGCGTTTCGTTTTCGCCTCAGCTGGTGCTTTAGAAGCACGCTCAAAGAGCCCAATTTTGGGCGGAGTCGACAGTTACATAGGTAGCATAAATGAGCAGAAAAAGATGTATGTACAGGGCAGTGGAAGGTCAAATAAATAGATACATATGAGAAGTCGTACATAAATGACAAAAGGATACATGTATATGTATGCTGGTATGGAGCTAAATGTCCTGAGATTTCAACCAATTTATATAGTTGTTTCTGAATTTAAGGTAGGGCTGATCTTCTCTTATAGGATGTGGCAGGGAGTTCCAAAGTTGTGCCGCTCTAACTGGGAAACTGCTACCCCCGGCTTTATACAACTTAAATCTTGGAATGATAAGGCTGTTGGTGTTAACTGTTCTCGATGGTCTAGTGGAGATTCCCCTCTGGAATCTGTCTGTGAGATAACTAAGGGCTGCGTTGTTCAAAGCTTTGTGAGTAAGGGATGCAATTTTTAAGTGAATTTTATTTTGGGTGGAGAGCCAATTATTTTGGTGCCTTATCATGGATATGTGTGATCTTCCAGGCACAACTAGAGCCGCTCTCAAGGCATTGTTTTTTAGGATTTGAATACTGTGGATGGTGGATTTGTTGGCCCCAATGTATAAGGCATTACAATAATCCAACCTAGATAGAATAAGGGCTCTGGCCAAAATGATACAGTTGTCATCCGTGAGAAAGGGTTTGCCTGTTCTAATGATCTTACAGGTGTAAGCTGTGGCTGGTGCCATGGAATATACCTATTTCGAAAAGGAGATGGTGGAGTCCAGGTAGAAGCCTAGTGTCTTTACCTCCTTGGCCACCTTGATGAGGTTGCCATCAATTACAAATAAAGAGTATTCTTGGCCTAATTTCTTGAGGTTGGGGTGAGTGCCTAGGATGATGAGCTCGGTTTTCTCATCATTCAGGCATAGACCGTGGGTTGCCATCCATGCCTGGATGATGAGATACACCCTATTTACCAAGGCCAAATCCTTGTTGTAATCCCCGGAAAGTGGGAGGAGAATCTGAGTATTATCTGCGTAATTAGTGTCGGTGATACCAAGAAGCTCCAGATCATCAAAAAAGGGCTTGGTAAATATAATGTAAAGGGTGGGGGAAACGCAAGAGCCCTGTGGTATGCCGCAGGTGATGGGGGATCGGGTCCGCCGCTGCTGATGGGAAGAACACCCTCATGGTCCTGTCGTTAAGAAAAGACTCAATCCACGTTATCAACTCTTTGGAAAAGTGGGCAGCCGAATCTAGGTGGCAACATAGGACCTTGTGGTTAACAAGGTCAAAAGCAGCCAAGAGGTCAAGCAGCAGCAGGGCTGTTTTGCCTTTGTCTCGAAGCACATCAATTTGTGCCTTCAAGTCAATAAGGGCGGTCTCAGTTGCATGTTGTGGACGGGATCCTGATTGTCTCTTTCTTAAAAGCTTTTGAAGTTCTAGGAATTTTTCAATCATCTTGTCTAGGATGTTTAACAGAAATGGGACTGTCGTGATGGAACGGTAGTTTGTGGGTATGAGTGGATCAAGAGTTTGCTTTTTAGCAGAGGCAACACCCAGGATTGTTTCAAATTAGTGGGGACTGTACCAGATGCAAATGAAGCATTGATAAGTTTGCATATAAACGTGGATAGCTCTCTTGCAGCATCTTTTATGAGCTGGGCTGGACAAAGATCGCCCTGGTAGTTGAAAGGCTTAAGTGAGAGTATAACCTTCTCTACCACCAACATGGAAGTTTTAGTGAACTTAAAGCGGGCTATTGAGTCATGTTCCTTCAAAGAAGGGTCAGGAGTGAGATTGTTGGACTGAGGGAAGTGATTAAGTGTGGCTTTTTTATGGCTATTTTATTTTGAAGTGTATTTACTTTATTGGGTAGTGCCTGCTGTACATCTGAGCATCATGTTTTATCTTTGGTGCAGGTGTTAGGGATGGGGAGGGGGGTCTCGTAAATAATTCTCTCCTGCTGGAATTAGCGTTAGCTATGGGCTCGTTGAATGAGTTACGCTTGGCCAAGTAGATTTCCTTTTTGTACGGAGAGGAAATTTCCCTTAGTTTAGATTATCATCAGAGGGGTGTAGCCTCCATGAGGTTTCACAACTCCTCTTTAGTAGCCGTAGATCTTTTAGTTGAGGGGTGAACCATTTATTTAGATGGGATTTGGGTTTGCTCGGTCTGACTTTCATAGGGGCAATGTTGTCAAGAGTAGTTAACATAATATTATTATACTTCTCAACAAGCTTTTCAGGATCTAAGTGGTTAGCCAACTGGTTGAGGGTGGGTAAGATGGAGGGAATCACTTTATTCACTGTGAAACTTTTTTTTAATTCCTGGTTGGACATGGCGGGGCAGTATTAGAGACTGGGGAGAGAGGTCTGGTAGTGGAAAGTTCGAATGACAGCAGGAAAGTTTAGTGTCTGGGAAGTAAGTAGCAGGAGTTTGGCTGTGAGTAATTCACATTAATCAGTACCTAAGGGTGGTATAAGTCTCATAGCTAGGCTGGATTTTACGATAATGGCAATACCACTGCCTCGTGTTTTCGCTCTGTCATGTCTCAATATGGTATAACCTTCTGGGATTGCTAATGAAAGTAAGGGTCCTGCTGCTTCATGTCAGGGATCTGGCATTTATCAGAGCTCCTTTAAGTGGGGAGGCTGCTACCGTGGCATAGGAGTGAATTGGTTTTGTTTTATTGGTGAGGGGTTGGGTCCTTGTGATATTGAGGTTGGTGATAGTTTTCTTCTGGCTATTAGATCTTTTGTTAGATGAGGGTAAGTGTAACGCTCACCTGATTCCCGCAGAGGCGCCGGTCTTGACTGGGTGAATGCCGTATCTTCAAAGGTGATGTGTAACACACGCTTGGCTCTTTGGGCTGGACCTCTGTGCACTGTATGTCTGACTCGAAGAGTAAGATGTCTGCAGATAGAAAATATGGGATTAATGAACTGGGGTTATTGGGTGCCTCTCTCCTCTTCCCTTTCTCTTCTCCTGTAGAACCCCAAAGGTTAACGCCCTCACCTTAGGTAAGTGAACGCCAAGCTCTCCATCTGCCTCGGGGCAGGGTGCGGTAACCAGTTTCTTCACTGGATAAGGGTGCAGGCCTCTTGACCTCAGAGGACTGCTGTCCGTCGTTAACTGCACGAACGGTAAGTTCTGGGCACTTCAAATGTCTTAAAAGTCTTTTGTAATGATATCTCTTGTTTTGCAGGGTTCCGGCGATGGCGGATGGCGGGCTGATGAGAGTTGAGGATCGAACCCGCGTGAGGAATAGAAGCGCCTGGAAGCACGTAAGTAAGCGCTTGTAGCCTGCTTCACGATGCGCACTAACTGTCCCTTTTATCTTGCAGGTACAAGTTCGGAGCTTTAGAGAGGCTGAAGGGTGCTGGAATACCCACTGGATTCGGCGTGGGAAGGAGTAATGGCACGTGAGTAATAAAGTTGCCCAATGTCTTTAAACGCACCTTCTTTTGTCTTTCAGATGCGGGATGCAGCGCCGAAGGCCTCCGGAGCGTGCGAAGAGCTGGTAAGCTTTTGTCTTTCAGATGCCGGAATGCAGTGCGAAGACCTCCGGAGCATGCGAAGAGTAGGTAAGCCTTTGTCTTTCAGATGCCGGAATGCAGCGCGAGGCGTTGGTGACAGCCGACGGACCAGGTAAGAGATGCGCTGCCACTGAAGACCGTAGTGCTAACCTGTTCTTTCTTTGTCTTTACAGGTGCTGCTGAAGACTGGATTCCAGGATGGTAAGCCTTTGTTCCCTTAGGCCCAGGATCAGAAGCAGAAGACACGATGAGCGTTCTGCTGCAGAGAATGCAGAATAACGCAAAGCAAGATTCATCCATCGGGTGTGGTTTAAATAGCCTCCTGTAGTGCTTAGGTGTCTCCTTCCACAGCCACGCCTAGGTAAGAAAAGAGTTCCTGCTTTCCAGAAGAGTTCCAGTGTTCTGAACCTAGGGAGTGGCTCCTGCCCCACCCAACAGGAAAAGTAGTCCCAAACAGAAGAGGATCAGGGGTTCAACTGGCAGGTAAGTAAGCAGCATGGTCTGCTGCAGGTAAGTCCACCCAAGCATTATGAGCCCGGCGCTTCCAGCGCTGGGACTGGGCATCTTTATGAGCCTGGTGCCACTGGCGCCAGGACAGGGTCCAAAAGGTCCCAATTGGGACTGGCTGGCAATCGGAACCGGGGTTATGGGTCTGCTTCCAAGGGAGTCGGGCAAGTCCTGATCTTTTGGAAGCAGAGATCATGACAGCACCATCCCTCAAGGCCCCTCCCAAACCGGGCTTCTCCGGGGGTTTGGGCTTGTTAGGAAATGTTCGATGAAATCTTTTGATTAGACGAGGCGCGTGGACATATTCTGCAGGTTCCCAGGATCTTTCTTGGGGACCGTAGCCTTTCCAGTCAATCAGGTAAAATAGTTTAGATTTGGAGATCTTGGAATCCAGGATGCTTTTGACTTCAAACTCGAGTTCTCCATCAACTAGAATAGGTTTTGGAGATGTAGTTAGTCGGGTTTGAGGTTGCACGGGTTTTAATAGAGAGACGTGGAAGACCGGATGTATCTTCATGTGAGGGGGCAAGTCCAACTTGACCGCTACTGGATTTACTATGGTAGTGATGGAATAGGGACCAAGGTATCTTGGGTTGAATGTGCATGGTCCTTTTAGAGGTAGATATTTGGTGGATAACCAGACTTGATCTCCTACTTGATATTGGGGGGCTTCCTTCCGATGTTGGTCTGCTCCTTTCTTGTATTGTTCTTTAGCCCTTTGAAGGTGAGAAACGGCTTCCTTAAAGGCTTGGGTGATTGTAGAATGCAGGTGGTCTACTGCTGGTGTTCCAAGATCTTGGAGTGGATCCAACTCCGAGGTTCGAGGGTGACTACCGGATAAAAGAAAAAACGGGGTCTTCCCAGTTCCCGAGTGGACAGAGTTATTGTAGGCATATTCTGCTATCCAAAGGATATCTTTCCAAGTTTTTTCAGTTTGTTGTAGCATGCAGCGCAAATACTGTTCCAGAGTTTGATTGGTCCTCTTGGTTTGTCCGTCGGTTTGAGGGTGGTGGCTGGTCAAAAGTCTCACATCAATTTGAGCCGACCGACAGCAACTTCGCCAAAAATGAGAAATAAATTGACTACCTCGATCCAAAATTAGAACTGAAGGAAAACCGTGCAGTCGGACGATGTTTTCGAGAAATTCTCGGGCCAGAGTTGCTGCTGTTGGTAAGCCTTTGAGTGGAATGAAATGCGCCATCTTGGAGAATAGGTCCACGATTACTAGGATCGTATTGTATCCGGAGCATGGAGGTAGATCGGTGATGAAGTCCATAGAAAGCGTATGCCAAGGGCGAGGCGGGATGTCAATAGGACGTAAGAGGCCGGCTGGTTTTTCCTTTTGACTCTTGTTTTGGGCGCATACTCCACAGGACATTATAAAGTCTCTGATATCTTTTTTCCAAGACGGCCACCAGAAGTAGCGCTTGATCTTTTCCGAGGTCTTGGTCATACCGGGATGTCCTTCCATTAAAGAATCGTGATAACAAGAGATTACCTTTTTCTGTAAATCTGTGCTGGGCAGGTATAACCGTTCTTGGAAATATAATAGGTTGTCCTTCACCGTAAAGTCCTTTCCCTGCAGATGCCAATTCTGTATGTCTGCTGGAGTTACCAGTAGCCTGGCTTTATCCTTAACTTCCTCTATGGATTGTGTGGCGATTACACCTAGAATTCTTTGTTCGGGAATGATAGGTACAGGTTTAGGATTGATCAAATGTTCTTCCACTCCCATCCGAGAAAGGGCATCAGCTTTACCGTTTTTTGTACCAGGTTGATAGGTAATTATGAAGTCAAACTCGGCAAAGAATAGTGCCCAACGGAGTTGCCTAGAGGATTGAGCTTTTGCGGTTTTCAAATATTGCAGGTTTCGGTGATCTGTAATCACAGTAACGGTGTGTCGGGCCCCCAGAAGATAATGCCGCCAAGCCTTAAAGGCGGACTTGATAGCTAGAAGTTCCTTATCAGTAATAGTGTAATTGATTTCAGGAGGCGAGAATTTGCGGGACCAAAATGCCACGGGATGCAACTGATTGGTTACTGGGTCCTTTTGTGATAGAACTGCCCCCATGGCAAGGCTCGAAGCATCAGTTTCAACGATGTAGGGGAGTTCTGGGCGAGGATGTTTTAAGATCGGTGCAGAGATAAATCTAGTCTTCAAATTCTGGAAAGCTTGTTCCGCCTCGGTAGACCATTCAAAACGTTTGTTTTTCTTTAACAAGGCAGTGATGGGCTGGACTATTCGAGAGAATTCGGGGATAAACCTGCGGTAAAAGTTAGCGAAGCCTAACATGCTTTGAACACCTTTTACGGAGGATGGCGATGGCCATTTGAGAATTGCATCGACCTTCTTTGAATCCATACGCACTCCGCTAGGTGATAATATGAATCCCAAGAATTCAACTTCAGTCACGTTGAAAACACATTTTTCCAACTTAGCGAAAAGTTTGTGTTGACGCAATCTCCCGAGGACCATTTTCACGTGTTTCCGATGTTCAGTTTCCAATGAAGAATAAACGAGGATGTTGTCAATGTAAACAACAACACACACATCTATGAGCTCTCTGAGGACATCGTTCATAAAATATTGAAAGGCGGCCGGAGCATTGCAAAGTGCGAAGGGCATGACCTGATATTCAAATAGCCCATACTTGGTGCGGAAGGCCGTCTTCCATTCATCGCCCTCTTTTACTCGTACCAAGTGGTAGGCTCCTCTAAGATCCAGCTTTGTATATATGCATGCTTTTCTGACTTGGCCCAGGAGTTCAGGGATCAAAGGTAACGGATATCTATTCTTAACGGTGATCTGGTTCAGGGCGCGATAATCTATACAAGTTCTAAGGTCCCCTTCTTTTTTTGGAACGAAGAACAAAGCTGAGGAAGCAGGGGACATGGAAGGACGAATAAACCCATTCGCTAGGTATTGATCCAGGTATTGTCGGAGGTGAAGATTCTCAGGCTCGGTGAGGGCATAAATTCTACTACAAGGAGGAATAGATCCAGATATCAGGTCTATCTGGCAGTCATAAGACCTATGAGGAGGAGGAGAGTTAGCCTGATCCTTCCGGAAAACATCTTGGAATTCTAGGTATTCAGGAGGTAACTGGGGAGCCTCCGAGGAAATTGCTGCCAGTGCAACACCAGGTCGAGGGTGACAAGTAGAGACACATTCTGGAAACTGAACCGTTCTTGCTTTCCAATCGATCTGAGGATTGTGCTTCTCTAACCAAGGAATTCCTAGAATAATCTGGAACTGAGGGGCCTTGATCACATCGAACACGATCTTCTCATGGTGTCCATCTTGACTTACTAGTGTCACTTCTTGGGTGGTATGCGTTACTGGTCCGGAGGCTATCTCCGTACCATCCACCGTAGTAATGACGTCCTTTACAGCCTTTGGACAAAGAGTCAGATTCATCCTCAAAACCATTTCATGATCCACATAATTGCCGATGGCACCGCTGTCGACGTAAGCTTCAATCGCATGTAATCGATCCGGATGTTCAGGGCTAATGAGGACCATAGGTATCACGAAATGCGAGGTCACAGAACTGGTTTTAACGCTCGGCAAGAGGACCTCTATTCTTGTCGGGCGAGGTCGTTTCCCTGCTCAGAGTTTGTGACCCTGGTAACTGCAGCTCCTACTGCCTTCTTGGCTGGTTTCACCGGACAGTCTCGAAGAAAGTGCCCCGAGTTTCCGCAATAGAGGCATAATTGCAGCTGTTTTCTCCTTTCCCGCTCCTTTTGTGTTAGTGGTCCTTTCAGGCCCCCTATTTGCATGGGTTCCCCGGAGTCTACTCCTTTGGTAGGAGTTGGTGGTTTGGAAAATACTCGAGCATCAAACTTGGAACGATCGGCCTTCCTGTTCTGCAGTCTGTGGTCAATTTGAACGACTAAGTCAATATAGTCCGAACAGTCTTGCGGGGGATTCACTACTTGGGCTAACACATCTTTGAGCTCTCCACGTAGACCTCTATAAAAACAGCGTAATCCTTTTGTCCTCAGGCCATCGAGTTTCCACTATCAGTCTGTTGAAAGACGCAATATAAGCCAAAAGGTCTTGATTACCCTGTCGCAATGAAAGGAGCTCATTGTCCAAGGCCTGCCCCTGTGAATGTCTTGCAAACAGTTTTTCCATACTGAGCTGAAAAGCTTGAAAATCATGGAGAACCGGATCATCTTGATTAACTAGAGGGATCGACCAGTCTGCCGCATTGCCACTAAGGTACGAAAGCACGAAAGCTACCTTAGCTTGATCAGTTGGAAAGGCTGCTGGCCGGCATAAGAAGTGCAACCGGCACTGATTAATAAATACTGCAAACCTCTTTGGGTCACCAGAAAATCGTTCGGGCGGAGCCAGAGGTACATTCCCAGGTAGGTTGATCTGCACTGGGTTCGTAGAGGATGTTGAAGGAAGATTTGCCCCTGATGCGGGTAACGGAGTTTGTCCGGCTTGTGACTGTAGCAATTGTCTAGCGAGATCGTCTGTTCGCTCCTTGGAAATAATAAGTTCCCTTCTTAGAGCATTCGTTTCCTGACGGGCTGCATGCACTTCTGCTCTTAGTTCCCCAAGTAACTGGGCTAGCTGGTCGGTATCCGAGGTTTCCATAGCGCCTGGGTGGGAGTTTTGCGGTAGGCTTTGCGTTCTGTAACGCTCACCTGATTCCCGCAGAGGCGCCGGTCTTGACTGGGTGAATGCCGTATCTTCAAAGGTGATGTGTAACACACGCTTGGCTCTTTGGGCTGGACCTCTGTGCACTGTATGTCTGACTCAAAGAGTAAGATGTCTGCAGATAGAAAATATGGGATTAATGAACTGGGGTTATTGGGTGCCTCTCTCCTCTTCCCTTTCTCTTCTCCTGTAGAACCCCAAAGGTTAACGCCCTCACCTTAGGTAAGTGAACGCCGAGCTCTCCATCTGCCTCGGGGCAGGGTGCCGTAACCAGTTTCTTCACTGGATAAGGGTGCAGGCCTCTTGACCTCAGAGGACTGCTGTCCGTCGTTAACTGCACGAACGGTAAGTTCTGGGCACTTCAAATGTCTTAAAAGTCTTTTGTAATGATATCTCTTGTTTTGCAGGGTTCCGGCGATGGCGGATGGCGGGCTGATGAGAGTTGAAGATCGAACCCGCGTGAGGAATAGAAGCGCCTGGAGGCACGTAAGTAAGCGCTTGTAGCCTGCTTCACGATGCGCACTAACTGTCCCTTTTATCTTGCAGGTACAAGTTCGGAGCTTTAGAGAAGCTGAAGGGTGCTGGAATACCCACTGGATTCGGCGTGGGAAGGAGTAATGGCACGTGAGTAATAAAGTAGCCCAATGTCTTTAAACGCACCTTCTTTTGTCTTTCAGATGCGGGATGCAGCGCCGAAGTCCTCCGGAGCGTGCGAAGAGCTGGTAAGCTTTTGTCTTTCAGATGCCAGAATGCAGTGCGAAGACCTCCGGAGCATGCGAAGAGTAGGTAAGCCTTTGTCTTTCAGATGCCGCAATGCAGCGCGAGGCGTTGGTGACAGCCGATGGACCAGGTAAGAGATGCGCTGCCACTGAAGACCGTAGTGCTAACCTGCTCTTTCTTTGTCTTTACAGGTGCTGCTGAAGACTGGATTCCAGGATGGTAAGCCTTTGTTCCCTTAGGCCCAGGATCAGAAGCAGAAGACACGATGAGCGTTCTGCTGCAGAGAATGCAGATTAACGCAAAGCAAGATTCATCCATCGGGTGTGGTTTAAATAGCCTCCTGTAGTGCTTAGTTGTCTCCTTCCACAGCCACGCCTAGGTAAGAAAAGAGTTCCTGCTTTCCAGAAGAGTTCCAGTGTTCTGAACCTAGGGAGTGGCTCCTGCCCCACCCAACAGGAAAAGTAGTCCCAAACAGAAGAGGATCAGGGGTTCAACTGGCAGGTAAGTAAGCAGCATGGTCTGCTGCAGGTAAGTCCACCCAAGCATTATGAGCCCGGCGCTTCCAGCGCTGGGACTGGGCATCTTTATGAGCCTGGTGCCACTGGCACCAGGACAGGGTCCAAAAGGTCCCAATTGGGACTGGCTGGCACTCGGAACCGGGGTTATGGGTCTGCTTCCAAGGGAGTCGGGCAAGTCCTGATCTTTTGGAAGCAGAGATCATGACAGTAAGGTTCTAGTAAGAGATTTGTGAAGTCTAGATAGTCTTGATCATGGTCTGGCGCTTTCTAGAAGCTAGGCTGCAGGGATTGCTTTGAAACCAACTCGATGGACTCACTGCAAGGTGATCCATGGTGATTGGACTATCTAACAGAGTGTTGGACATATTAGGTTGGACTCGCTCTTTAATTGTTAGGTGGCTAACGCAGAGCGATAGGTAGGTGGTTAGCAACAGTGTGATATTGGCGCAAGGGCTATGGGCTATGATGCGCAAGATGTGGTATGGGTTCAGTTAATAATAGCTCTGAGTTAAAGAAGTGTTCTAGAATAAGGTACACCTTGAAGAGGAGGCACTTAGTCTAGACAGGTCTAGTGGATCTGTCTAATGTCTAGGCGTGCCTAGGTCACTGGATTGTTCTTAAGAAGGAGGGCTGGTTCAACTATGACTAGAAATGGCACACAGTAATCACGAGCAGTTAGTGCAAGTAGAAAGATAGTTGTGAAACACTGTCCTCATTAGGCTTGCCGACATCTGGTATTGTTCGCGGCAACTTATTTTTTACAATAGCTGCCATGAGCGGCGCTGATTTCGTTTGCGGTCTACTCGTCAGATCTTTAAATGTATTATTCATTGTGGAGGAGTGCCTGTGCGGCGGTAAGAGATCGAGTTGTATATAGTGTTTAAGCATCTCAGAAGTATTGCCAGTAATCTTACCAAAACTCTTGTCAAGCCGCTCTCTTAACATTAGGAAGTCTGTTTTTAATCGCTCTGTTAGACAAGCTTCACGTGCCGCCGGGTTATTGGAGCTTAGACTTGCATGGATTGCAGTCTTTGCGCCTAAAATACATACGTTAAGCACAGCAGGTGAGTAGATTAGCAGTACTTGACTGCCAAGACCAGAATTGGTGTTTTCAGCTAGTGGCATTTTTATTATAACACCTGTGCCACCGTCGGCGCTAAGAGTTATATGCCTTTAAGCTGAGTCAAAGATTGCTACATTCAAGTCCTTTGCATTTCCATTTTTATCTCGTTGCTGTTTGGCACCTCGTTCTGATGCTGACATAGCCGTTGATTGTGTAATTAGAGGCACCTAGTTATCGAGGGCTGTATTTCAACGGCACCTGAGTTAACAGTTCGCAATGTCGGGGGAAATGAAAATGCGTTTTGCTGTCTTTTCACTGAATGGTCGAGCGATTGAATTTCACTCGCAGCTGGTATTGGTGATTTACGAACAATCTCATGTTGTTTTTGAAAAACGGTTGGGATCCGAATTTCCAATAATTCAGTATCTGTGATGTCAAACTGAGATAGTAACAGTGCTGTATTTACTTCAACAGGTTACATGTGCCTCTTCTCTTTTAAAGCGATTGTTTCACTTGAGAAGTCGCGCTGTGCATCTGTGTTACTTGAAGGTGTTGTTTGAATGACAGCAGTCTAGTTCATCTCTGCAAGGCGAGCCATTGCTGGCGTGGACAGAGAACACCAGCGTCAAGGGAGAAGACATGTTCACATTAATCAGTTCTTTTTGAGCACTTGCCTCCACTTGTGAGTCCTGCAAATGGTCTGATTCAATCCGCCGTTGATGAAGCAATGTCTTTTGGCGGGTCAACGGACCAGGGACCACCGCCATGAGTATTTCACCCGCGTGTACCGCAGGTACTGTTGTGGGCTCGAGCAAACTGGACTCTACTCGGGACTCCATATGGCGCTCTGCGCCCGGAGTCTCTATTAAAGGGGAGGGAACACCAATTAAAGTTGCAGTGTTCCAATGTGTTCCAAGCAGCTTTCACCACTGAAATAACACTGCGCGTTACTGTAGCTGCTCTCAGGAAACAAAACACAGTGTAGACTGGAGCAGACTCGACTCTACTCGGGACTCCGCCACTTGCATCTGCAAAGTTTGTATTCCCCTTTATTACTGGTCGGGGTATTGTAGGTGTTAGCAAAGGCCTCAAACTAACAGAACTGAAGGGCCATGTGGAAAAGGCCTACCTGTCATTACCAACGGAAAAGCAGCATTTTTAATTCACTAAAGAAGAAGAAATTCAATGGCCCCTTTCACATGCAAAACAGGATTTTTAAACACTGACACCAAAACGACTTTGCATGTGTGAGTGCAGTTTAAATGTGAAAACATAAAAATGGCAGGGAAAAGGCATGCAGAATACAAGCAAACATTTCCATATTAAAGATCATTGGGCCCACGGCAGACCCGGTTTGCTTGCTGTGGGACAAATGTCACAAAGAACTCCCACACAGAAGAACAAGTTACTTCTTACCTTGTAACGTTCTTTCGACGGGATGTTCCTCCGATGTATTCCTCATCTTAGATATCTCCTTCCAGCTCTGCTGGCCTCGGAAATTTTTTTCTCTCTAGAGGGCGCTGCGCGTCGACGTCCTCCGAGTCGATGTCCCTCGACAGCCGCCGTATCGACGTCGACGTCATCCTGCCTATAAAGGCCGCGCGCAGCGTCCGTTGCTCAGTTCCGTTTTGTAGCCCACAATAATACTTTCTGGACTAAACTAATCACCCTGAAGGAGCGTAAACTGCAACAACAAGGGAAGTAGAACTGCGGGGATGGATGGGAGGGTCGATGAGGAATACGCCGGAGGAACATCCCGTCGAAAGAACGTTACAAGGTAAGAAGTAACTTGTTCTTCGAAGGGATTGTGTCCTCCGACGTATTCCTCATCTTAGATAGGCTCCCATAGCAGTATTCTATTATTGGAGGAGGGAGTACTGACTTCACGCTGTCTTCTATTGATGAATAGAATGCAGTACAGCCCTTCCAAACCTAGTCTCTTGACTGGAGGAGGAATCCAAATTGTAAAAACGTGTAAAGGTATGGACAGACGACCATGTAGCGGCCGCACAGATGTCTTTAACCGGCACACCTCTTTTGAGGGCCGATGAAGCTGCAATACCTCTGGTCGAATGAGCCCTAAGGTTTTGAGGGGGCTCTTTCCCTGCCAGTTTATAACATTCCAGAATGGCTAGAATGATCCATCTGGAAATGGTCTGCTTAGTTATTGGTAACCCCAGCTTGTGACCTGCGTAACCTACAAACAGCTGGTCTGCCTGTCTTATCCTGGCTAGTCTACTGATGTAAAAACTTAAAGCTCTCCTAGGGTCTAGCCTGTGTAACCTCTCTTCCTCTTTCCCCGGGTGAGGAGGAGGATAGAAAGATGGTAGGGTAATCTTCTGAGTGATATGGAATTCAGAAACCACCTTTGGGAGGAAATTAGGCTTCACTTGCAGGACAACTTTGTCTTTGTGAAATATTGTGTGAGGGGGTTTACAAGAAAGAGCTTGTAATTCGCTCACCCTTCTAGCAGATGTAAGTGCTATTAATAATACAGTTTTAAGGGTAAGGAATCTTAACAAACAAGAATGGAGCGGTTCGAAAGGTGTGCCTCATCAGGAAAGTTAGTACTGAGTTTAAATCCCATAGGGGAACTTGGAATGGTCTTGGGGGATAAACATTGGTTAACCCCTTTAGAAACTGTATAACCAAGGGTAATTTGAAATAGAATGGTTCTTCCGCAGTGCGCTTAAAGATGGATAGCGCTGCGAGATAGCCCTTAATGGTGCCAACTTGAAGGCCTGAATTTGCCAAATATAGTAGGAAGGACAAAACCATTGGTGTACCACATGAAAAAGGGTCGATATTCTGTTCTCTACACCAGCTGCAAAATCTGTTCCAACGGCAGCGGTATAAAGACTTTGTTGCTGGCCTCCTTGCCGAAAGCAACACCTCCATAACATCATCAGGGAGGTCCCAATCCTTGTACCTCAGCCTTTCAGAAGCCAAGCGTGAAGGTTGAGGGTTTTGATGTCTGGATGGAGAACCTGACCTCCCTTCTGTGAGAGTAGGTTCTCTCTGAGTGGAAGTCGAATTGGAGGGCAGATGGACAAGTCTAGAAGGTCCGGGTACCACGTTCTCCTGGCCCAATCCGGGGCAATTAGGATCATGGTTCGCCGGAATCTTCTCAACCTCCTGATCATTTGAGGAATGACAGGGACCGGTGGGAACGCGTACAGAAGCGGAAACTCCCAATCCACTATGAACGCGTCTCCCAGAGCTCCTCTCGGGGGAAATTCCCTTGAGCAGAACAGTTCGCATTTCCCGTTTAGGCTGGTGGCGAACAGATCTACCTGAGGGGTTCCCCAAAGGGCAAAGATCTCTTGAAGGACTTCCTGAGCTAGCTCCCACTCGTGGGAGACTGTGTTCTGCCTGCTCAGAGCGTCCGCTGTCAAGTTCTTCTCTCCGGCTAGGTGAACTGCCGATAGAGAGATTCCTTCTTGGATTGCCCAAAACCAGAGCTGCATCGCCCCTCTGCACAGGGGTAGTGATCCTACACCTCCTCTTTTGTTGAGGTAATGCATGGCCACCGTGTTGTCCGTCATTATCAGGACGTTCTTCCCTTGTACAGCTGGCAGGAAGGCCTTCAGCGCAAGTCTGATGGCTCTCAGCTCTAACAGGTTGATATGTAGTCTGGACTCCGATGGAGACCAACGACCGCTGATGGTCAAGTCGTTAGTGGCTGCAAGTCTAAGGAGGGAAGGGATTCACGTCTACCCCTACCTGGACGATTGGTTGATCAGGGCTGTTTCTTCGGAACAAGCTCAGATCCAGCTAAATCACGTGTGCCACTTCCTTCACAGACTGGGCTTCTCCCTCAATTTAAAGAAGTCACAAATGATACCATCGCAGAGACTCCAGTTCATAGGAGCGATCCTGGACACTTCCCTGGGAAAAGCCTTGCCACCAGAGGTGAGGGCTCAAGATATTCTACAGATGGTAGCATCCCTTTCTTCTCCCTCTGGGATGCAGTCAGCCGCTGTAGAAGCACAC
Source organism: Ambystoma mexicanum (assembly GCF_040938575.1). Classification (NCBI taxonomy): domain Eukaryota; kingdom Metazoa; phylum Chordata; class Amphibia; order Caudata; family Ambystomatidae; genus Ambystoma; species Ambystoma mexicanum. The sequence goes on along the minus strand of NC_090921.1, from coordinate 239,889,719 downwards.
TCCCAAAGTGTATGGCTGAACCCAGCAAGGGTGCAAGTAGCATTAACAGATTTTAACGCCATGCTACATGCTGAAAAGACTTTCTTTGCCATAGCATCATATTTTTTATCGTCCCTGTCCTGTGGGACGGTAGGATAAGCCGTCTTGACATCGGTAGAGGATGCTGCCTGTACCACCAGACTTTCTGGGGATGGGTGTTTAGACAAAAACTCCGGGTCTGTAGAAGATACCCTGTACTTTGTAGACAGTTTTTTATTTACTGCTGGTACGACATCTGGGATTTCCCAGTTTGTCATGATCTTCCTCTGAAGAGCTTTATGAAAAGGCACCACAGGATCCTCCTGTGGGCTTTGTCAAGAATATCCGTGAGGTCATCTTGTTGGAAAGATTGTGAAGGTGCAGACCACCCCATGAACTCTGTGATCCTGGCCATTAAGGCTCTATAGGGGGTTTCAGCATGCTCCCCCGGGTCTGGCCTAGCAAACTCCACCTCAGGGGAAGTGTCTAACCCACTTGCCTCATGTAAGGAATCATGAAGATCCTTTAACCTGCGTTCTTCAGAGGAAAATTCCTCTCTAATTGGGGTTACAGGTCCCTGCAACTCAAATGTGTCTTCCTGTTCAGACAATTCACCCTCTTCCAAAATTGAGGACATAGTTCTCAATTGTTCTGAACTCATAAAGGGAGTAAATCCCATTTCCAAGGCAGAGGTTGCCGAACTTGTCATTATCGGCCTCGAAAACGTCGATGTCGTCGACGTCGAAGGCTTCGAGCGTGGCGTCGAAAACAAAGGTGGAGGCCTCGAAGACCTCGACAGAATTGGAATTCTACTCGACAATCTCAAAGCCATCGACGTCGAGGACCTGGGGATAGTCACTGGGTGTGTCGTAACCGTGACTTTTCTTGGCGTCGACGCCGGTGTCGAAGCTGGCGTCGAGTCGACAGACCAATGTGTCGAAGGTCCCTTCGACAACGGCGTCGAAGACACCGACCTCGGCGTCCACGGAACCCTCGTCGACGGAACCTTCGAGGAAGGTTTGGAGGTCATAGTCCTACTCGAGGGTTCGAGACGCGCTCGAGAGGTTTCCTTCGCCGGGTACTGCGACTCGCTGCGTTTCTGACCTTTGGGTCTTTCGACCAGAGCATCGCTCTCGGCAGTCTTCGAGGGGATCGAGGCCGCTTTCTCGAAGACGCTCATCATATTTTTGCGGAATTCCTCCCATTCAGCCCGGGAACTATGTTTCGTGGGGCAAGGGATTCTTTTTGACGAAACAGAGGAAGAGGAAGACGGAGAAGGGGATCTTCGACGTCTCCTCTTCGAGTGCTTCGATCTCGAGGAGTGATGGGACCCACTCCGAGACCTGGAGCGCGAATGGTGACGAGGAGACGAGTGTCTCGACTTCGTCGATGAAGAAGAAGCTTTAAAAGTCTTACCTTTCTCAAGCTTCCCCCTACGCTCCTTCAGGGCCTTAGCTGTCATGGACATACAGTCCTCGCATTCCGAACAATGGTGTTCAGCTCCCAAACAACACAGACAAACTCTGTGAGGGTCAGTCAGCGACATCTTTTTCCCACAATCTCAGCATTTTTTGAAGCCGGATCGAGGAGTTGTCGGTTCCGAGGAGGAAGCCATCGAGTACGGGTCTAATAACTCAAGGTAAATAGGATTAATCTGACAAGAACTGAGCAACGGTATTCCGAGGCACTGAGTAAGCGCGGAAAAACGCAACTGAGCAACAGACGCTGCGCGCGGTCTTTATAGGCAGGATGACGTCGATACGGCGGCTGTCGAGGGACATCGACTCGGAGGACGTCGACGCGCAGCGCCCTCTAGAGAGAAAAATTTTTCCGAGGCCAGCAGAGCTGGAAGGAGATATCTAAGATGAGGAATACATCGGAGGACACAATCCCTTCGAAAGGCTGGTTTACATCCCCTAGCTTCTTTCAACTGCAATAAAGTAAGGCTGCTAAGAGGTGTTGAAAAGAGACTGTCTCTAGACTTTAAAAGGGCTCTGTGCAGTGACGAATGGCTCTAGCTGGTGCACCCTCAGAATGTAGACAGGAGGTGTGAAGATGAAGACAGTGCTACAATTAAGGGAGGCTGGAACTCCAACTTCAAAACAGCCGACTCCAAAGACAAATAAAAACTCTGGTTACACGCTGGCCTAGAGAGGCAAATGGCATGGAGGAAGGGGAGTACATATTTGCACACATGAATATTCCCTTTGTTTTAAAGGATGTTTATCATTTAGGCATTTTTCTAAGCAACCATAAGTCTGATTGTATTTATGTGTATTTTATTTGTTTAGATAATTCCAGGTGATTGTGATGATATATATTCATCCACCTGGGACTTCAGAAACTGTAATTGCCAGTTAAACTAGGTTCCTGGCTGATCTGAAGATGTCCCGAATTTAAGAGTTGGCGAACTGGTGAAGGGTGAAATTATGAATGTGGAGAGTAAATTAGATGTTCATAACTGTTATATTTTCTGTGAAAACGGCGGATAATTGCCAAATGGTCGTACTAAATGGTACGGACCTGGATGCCGTTTTAATTCCCCATGATTAGCTGAAAAGGAATATATATGTATAAATATGTATATTATAGCAGTCACTAGTAAAATTCAGATGTTTTGCCACATAACTCGTTTTTGCCAGAAATTTGGCATGAGATCAAATGGGGATTACAAATGAAGCTGCCACGTGTCTCTCCAGACTCTTAAACCAATCCGTTGAGATGGGCACGAGTTGGGAGGAGAGAGAAGGTTAACTGTCCCATCCTAGTTGTGAGACCTCTTGCAGGGTACTCCCCTAAGATTGTAAACTTGATGGTGTCATTGCAGCTATATAATTTGGAATGCACTATGAGGAGGGACAGAACTGCTGAAATGTATCATTGGTGAGAGCTGCTGAAACTTTCCATCTGACAGCTGCAAGGAAACACCAGAGGAGATTGCTGAGAGTGCATCTGGGTGAAGTGGCCCATTTCTAGGAAGGCATAAAAGCTGACTGGGTTCTATGGTGGAGAGGAGGAGTCCATCCTTGGGAGTGGTGGGACCAGACCCCTTCCCCATCTTTTCCAGAGGGTCCTGAAATGCAGCTGGCTGTCATGAACTTTAAACACAGGTTTTCAACCAAAGTAGGCTTGAGCGCTTAGTAAGCAAAAGATGGGAGAATCTGCTGGCCTTAAATCCTTTCCCTTTATAGTGGGCAGGGGGAGGGGCAAAACTGTGTAGATCCTTAGACTATTTAAGTAAAAGTATTCATTTAATTTATTCCCTTTGGCAGAACACTACAGGGTGATTTTGGTTAAAATTCGAAATTACCAGAGCTCACTTCCCAGTGTGCGCTGAAAAACTAAAGCCTATCATTTAATTAGGTAATTCTCTTTGTTTTGTTGACCCTGACTTCTTTAAGGAAGAGGGGTGTCTTTGTTCTTAAATCAGTGCAATCTTGTTGTCAAACTTTCCCCAACACAGGTCTTTCAGTGGAGTGGGGTCTGAAATCCAAAACTATTCAATCATCCTAATTTTTCTGTCACACTTCCCCCAACCCAGACCAAAATAGGGGGCTTGGGTCTATAAACAAACTGCTAAATCACCCTGCTTTTATTTTAAACCCAAGGTGACGGTGAAATCATACTTTCCGTACGCATTTGTCCAAATTTGAAAAAACCAAACTGCTAGCCTTTTAAGCGTGCAGGAAAATTGAGATTGCACGGCACTACATTTGTAAATTGTGTTCACTGACCAGTGCTAATTATTTCTTGAAGTGAAATTTGTAGACAGTAAAGAATTGTGATTTGTGTTCTTTTTAACTCACTTTTGTGATTTATTTATGCTGAGAGAAGTGTTTTGTGTTGTGGCACGGATAAAGTGGTGTTTGACATTTTTGTGCGAAATTCGGAACATCTAAATCAAATAAATATATATCCTGTACCCTGGCCTGGTTCTTGGCTCATTGGTAGCTCAGGAGGAGTGATCCAAGGGGAATGATATGCACCTGAAATAGGGATGAATAAAATAATTAATTAAACACTTTGTTGCATGACACCTTAAGTGGGGAGGGAAGGAACTCCCCATGTTGACGGTGGCCTCTCAATAAACCATTACAAATTGGGGGTTCATAGCTGGGATTTAGCTGGCTATTTCTGACTCATGACAAGTCCATTGTGACAAATTATTCATTTTGATGCAATTGCATTAAGGTGGACGGAAAGTCATCTTTTTTTTGTTAAAGACTTGATCCCTCCCCTCCCCTCCCCCTCCCCCCCCCCGAGCTCCAAGGAGGTGCGTAGGCTAAAAAATTAAGATTGAGAAAAAAATAAACCTGATTTGGATTTGGCATAGTGAGTGGAAATCAAGCTGGAACAGGGTGATTTTTGCCCCTCCACCAGTGCTTAATTTGTGCCAGTGTTTGGCGGTGGCCAACACCGGCAGTCTTTTTTGGGGACTGCAACATGATTGGACACGTGTAATTCCTTTGTTTGTTCAGTTTGATCTAAATCATTCTGAATCTCTGCTGCTCTGCGCTTCCAGTTGCAGGCCATGGCTGGCTGGGGCCTGGGAGTGTCAGCACAACAACAAACAGCCAATGAAAACCAACATTCTGTTGTTACTATGCAGTATTTGATACATTCTGTATAGTAACACAGAATGTACAGTTTTCATTGGCTGTTCTCCAGCCAGTGAAATGATGATGACGTGCGTGTCGGTCACTGGGTCTGTTGCAGAAGCAGGCCACCTTCACTACACGAGCACGCTTGATTTGTTAAGGCGTGGCTTCGTGAGTGACTCGTGAGAAAGCCTGCCCCTGCACGTGTCGTTCGGTTCCTGTGCGGCCTACTAACCGTTGCAGCTTAAGTTCCTGCTGCAGGCCTAGCCCTAGTGTACAACGCGGTGGTAAGTAACTTAAAAGTTAAACTTTCCGGACCAACTGCGTTTGTGAGCTGTGAGCTAAGCTTACATTATTATTGTGTCCGTCCGCCGCCGTGATTATTTCCATCCACGACGGTGGCGGGCGGCGCCATAATAATGTAAGGTTGGATCACACATGAAGACCCCTCGGCTCCCCACCCCCGACTTTGACCGCGGCCGGTGTGGCGGTGGCACAGTGTGTGATGCTCGTTGTCAGGACAGGATTTGGCGTGGCCCGACTCGAGCTGGCAGGTGAGGCCGCGAGGCAACGCGAGCGGCCGAGATCAGGCAGCTAGCTAGCCTGCAGTGCGGCCCGCGGCCGCAATTATAATGTAACGGTATTAGCAGCAGCCTTGGTCATCCAAGTCCGACCAAGGCTGCTGCTAATACCACTACATTATAATTGTAGCCGCCGCTGCGCTGCCGGCGGTGGGGGGCGCAATAATAATGTAAGGTTTAAGCAACAGCCTTGGTCGCACTCGGATGACCAAGGCTGCTGCTAATACCATTACATCATAATTGTGGCCGTCGGCGGTGGTGGCCGAAATAATAATGTAACGGTATTAGCAGCAGCCTTGGTCATCCGAGTGCGACCAAGGCTGCTGCTTACACCTTACATTATTATTGCGGCCACCACCGCCGGTGGCGCTGCAGCGGCCACCCACAATTATAATGTAATGATAGGTAGCAGCCTTGGTCGGACTCAGATGACCAAGGCTGCTGCTAATACCGTTACATTATAATTGTAGCCGCCGCGGCACCGCCGGCAGTGGTGGCCGCAATAATAATGTAAGGTGTAAGCAGCAGCCTTGGTCGCACTCGGATGACCAAGGCAGCTGCTAATACCGTTACATTATTATTGCGGCAACCACCGCCGGCGGCGACATGGGGCGGCCACAATTAAAATATAATGGTAAGCAGGAGTTTACTGGACCTGTCAAACTGGGAGCATGCTTGGTTTGTCCGTACTTTATATAACTTGGGATTTTGGAAACTGCAAGCACTTTGCAATTGTGTAAAAGTAAAATGAGGTTTGACAGGATGCGACAAACTAGATGTAATACTGGGAGTACACAGGGATTGTACAAACTGCATTTTTTTTTATTTTATTACGAGTGTATAATCACTGAAGTGATTTTTACAAGATGAACACAGAAAAGAAAAATATAAAAAAAAAATACAGAAGTCAGAGCTTGAAGAAGGAGAAGTGTGAAGTTTGAAGATTGAAAATGAGGGCGAGGGTAGCGGTGCCAGATGAGATGGTTTCCTACCATCTTGGCAGAGTAGACCGACCCTCCCGCCACCAAGAGGTGTCACCCCTCGAGCCTGCCTTCACGTGGGACCACACTGCTGAGTCTCCGAAGCCGATTATACGAAGATTTGATCCAGAATTCTCATGGCTGCTATAGTCCAAGATGGTCTTAAACCTCCTATTAGACACTCCCACCAAAGTGCTTCATCCATCAGGTAAGCATTCTTTAAGTGATGCAGTATATACGGCGTTCTGAATTTGTCTGTTCCTGTGCACATTAATAAAAGGTGCCGTACTGTTTCGCTTTGTTCGATGTCATTGCAAAAGCGGCAGGTATTAGATGGAGAGAGGCCTCTTATGTGCAGTATTTCATTCGTCGGTAACAAATTCAGCCTCGCACGCAGAAGAGTGTTCCGGGTTTTTCTACTAGGATGTTTTAATAGAAAAGGTTGGACTTCATTCATTTTTCTGCATGTTGGAGGTAGGTGGCTAGTCAGTTTGTACTCAGATGCTTTTTCCAATGTGGTCCAATCCGTTTCCTCCATACAGGTTTTGTTTTTTGTTGGGTTAAGCAAAAGTTCTTCCATGGAGCTGCTGCAAATTTCAAGTTGCTGTAAACAGATTAAATTCCCATTTGGATAGTAATGTACTTTCGCTTTTGTTCATTTCCGCTTGTACCATCACGAAAATTGATGGAGAAGAAGGATCTTTGATCTTCCGGTATAGCACGACGGACGCCCTTTTAACTGTTGACTCTAAAGATGTAAGAGAGAGTTTGCGTCTTATCAAAGCTATCGGAGTAGAAGATGGTAAGTTCAGGACGGAACGCCAGAAGAGACTCTCAAGTCTGACCCACAGAGAGTTGGAGAGAGATGGCATTGCGTCAGCTCCATATGTAATGGCTGGGATAACTTTGCCCCGATAGAATTTGAGTAGGGGCATCAATGAAAAGCGCCCATATTTTTTGCCAGTATTTTTGCTTGTGAGACAAAAGATTTCATTTTTTCAAAAAGATGGCATTGCATCGCTGAATCTTTCGGTGTTGAGTCAATGAGGACTCCAAGATATTTAAATTCCGCCACTTGTTCGATTTTATTTCCAGACAAGAACCATGAATTGATCTTTTTCTTTTTATGATTTTTTGCAAACACCATGATCTTTGTTTTTTGTTTGTTTACTTCTAAATCATTAGCAGCTGTGTATGTGGTCAATGCAGACAGCTGACGTTGTAAACCGATTGGGGTCTGGTCGAGTTGGATAAGGTCGTCCGCATATAAGAGTCTTGGAATCTTCTCCTTGCCCAATTCTGGGGGAAATGCTCGTGTTGTAGTTGAGATTTCTTTATAGTCCCTGAAGTAAGAAAGAAAAAGGGCTGGAGCTAGGGGACTGCCTTGTTTGACCCCTCTATCGGTTATTATAGATGATAAGAGCAGACCACTGGTGTTCAATCGCACCTGCACTGATGTAGAAGCATGAAGTTCTTTAATAGGGTTCAAGATCTCCTGAGGACAATCCCAGTTGATGAGTTTTTCCCAAAGTTTCCTGCGATTGACTAGGTCAAAGGCCTGGGTGAGGTCTATGAATGCCAGGTATAAGTTCTAATTAGTTTCGCGGGCTTTTGCCTTTAGTAGACTGAGAATAAAGATGTTGATACTCGTTCCTACTCCCTTTTTGAACCCAGATTGAAGAGGGTCGTTACAGGGTGCACTTTTTGCCCATTGATTGAAGTGGTCTAACAAAAGGGACCCATAGACCTTCCCAATAACGTCAAGGAGAGCTACTGGGCGAAAGTTCCTAGGGTCATCCTTTCTTCCTTTCTTAAATATTGGGATGATGACCGCTGAGGTCCAAGAAGGCGGGATTGTGCTGAAGATTGTCCATTTCTGAAAAATTAGACTCAGGAGATTAGTCCAGTCTTCTGGGGCAGATTTCAAATTTTCGTTAGACAGACCGTCTGGCCCAGGTGCCCTTGATTTCTTTAACTTGGATATTTTGTCCAAGATTTCGGTTTTATCAGAGAGGTAAACCCAAGGTGCTGTAGACTGCAAAAGTGAAGGCACCACTTCCGAGTCTGGAGATCTAAACAGTGTTGAGTGAAACCCAATCCACGTTGCTTCTGAGATACTATTCAGCACCATTGTGGTTGCTTCTTTGGCCCGTGGGTTGACTAGACTGCAAAATTCTCTGGAGTTGGATTTTTGGATTTGTTCTAACATAGCCTCGGAGTCCTGTTGGTGTAATATTAGACGATAGCACCGTAGCCAGCTTTTATATGCTCTTGTAGCCTCTTTTACATGGGCTCTGTTGGAGGGTGTGTGGTTTCTTGCAGCCATCCTTTTCGCTCTGCGAACAATATTACGCTGTGCCACCAACCGGGAGTCGAAATTGTGTGCGTGAGATGTTTGCTTTGAGATTATCCCCTTCAGGCTTTTCTTCATGGCTCTGTAAGGTTCTAGAAGCGCTCTATAGTCAACTTCTGCAACAGCTTGCCTGTTTCCATATGAAGAAGTGATTGCTTGGATGTTTGCTCGTGTGACCCTTACCCGGTTGCCTTTACCTTCCGGTTCGATTCTTCCAGAGTAATGGGTTGATTCTGGTTTTGTAGATGCCCATTTGATGGACAAAAGATTATGGTCGCTTGGACTTGTCTGTTGAACCCCAAATTCTATCTGCCGTGCTAGGAGAAATTCAGAAGCGAAAATGTAGTCTATTGTGGAATGGGCCATGCCTCGCTTCCATGAAGGTAGAATAATGGAGTCAGGAAGTACACATGCGGTGTTGTAAAGTTGCCTGGCCGTCATCAGTTTGTTCCAAGCTGTACCTTGTTTACAGGGTTTGTTCTGTATAGGACCTGTGGAGACAGAGCCAGCCATTGGGCATTTGACGTTTAGGTCTCCGCATATAATGACCTCACATGACCCAAACTCCAGATGTACCGAATCTAATATAGAAGTGACTGTGTCAAACAGAGAGGTCTGTTGTATCGCTTTACGGTTCCAGTAAATGGACAGCACCAGCAAGAGAGTGCGTGTTTCCTGGTCACCCGCTGACTCCCTTCGCAGCCAAGAGATTAGTACCGCGATTACATAAGGGGACTTCAGGATGATTTTAGCTATTTCTAGGCCCACACCCATTCGGACTGCAATAATTAATCCTGAAGAGGGCCTTCCTTTGTTTCCGGCTAAAGCTTCTGAGAAGGCGATCTCAAAGCCGTCCAGTGTTGGTTTAGATTTTAACCAAACTTCTTGGAGACATAGAATGTCGTATTCCCCTAAATTAATGTCGCCAGGTGTTGTTAAATGTAGGAACCCTCTTATATTCCAGCTCGCGAGAGAGAGTGATTGTTGCTCTTTATCTGTTTCATTGGTATCTGGTGGCTATTTATGGAGACGTGTAGACAGAACTTTAGGTAACCAAGCCCATGTAGAAGTATTGGAGATCGATCTGGCCTGGGTCACGTTTTTGTTCTCCTCTAGTAAATTGCTCGCCTTTGGGTTAAGTGGCTTGCGAGGGGAGGGGTCATGCCCAGAAGGTGGCGATTGAGTCGTGACCGCCCGGGATGTTGCAGATGATTTCTTTGACAAGTCGGTACTTGAGCTAGTATACTGATGATTTTCGTTTCTGTGGCTGTCTTCTGTTGGGCTGTCCTTTATCTTCTCATGATCTGATTTAAGTGGCCCGAGTAGGGTTAGTTCAAACCCTTGTTTATATAGTACCTCCGTTGCTGCTGAGAGCAGAGTGATCACACTGCCTGATGCAATGTAAAGCAAACAAGAAGCCTTATGGCTCTCATGGGAGGGTTCCACCGTTTTGAGATTTTCTGATTTTAAGTTCCTTAAGGTGGAGATACTGTGGAACAGACTCATTACAGTACGTCTGTTTAAGACCATATATTTTTGGTTGCCAGACCGTTGTCGTATTTTGACAGAAGGGTTCAACCTTTGGCTGTTAGAATCTTGGCGCAACTTATTCTGGTGAAGAGGGTTATAGGGCACTCTCTCTTGATGTTTGGGGCCCTGGGCATCTTTTCTCTGCTGTGGGTGTTTAATGTCCTTAGTCGTGTCCAATAAGTCAGCTTTTGTCTGGGTATGGACTCTTGAACTATGTTTCGGCTGTGGCCGCTGAAGAATTGGGTCCGAATGAAAGTTATGTTCAGTGCGCTTTTCAGCTGGTTTGGTAGTATGATCCCAATTATTACTTCGTAAGGACTTGAAACGGTCATCCAGTGAAGTGAAACCTGAAAGGTCCCTAATGACAGTCTGGTGGCTGGGTGACAGCTTAGGAAGATGAAGATTCACACCTTTCTGTTGACTATCATCATTGACTTCGAGATGTTGGCTTAAGTTCATCAAATCTTGGTTTGCGAGAAAATCGTCTACTGATTTTGGTGACTGAGGAAGAGCTTCTGATAGAGTATCAGTGATTGAGGCAATTACTGGAGCTAGGTTTCCCCCCCCCCAGACTTTCATTATTCTTTGGTAAAGATTCCTTCTGACATAGTTCAGGTTGCTGAGGCACAGGGACCAGTTTAAACAAAGGTGCCGTTTTTAGGCATACTTGGGAGCTGTGAAGATGATGTTTAGTTCTCGTGTCTAAGTTTCCATCGAAAGTCACCCCTAAGCCCAATGGCTTTAGGTTTGGTCCCTGGATTTGTTTTGTTCTTGGCTGATCTTTGTGTGGGAGGGTGTCATCTAAATACATCACATCATTATCTACCGGCTTGTTGAGTGTCGGGTCTAATCTGATTGATGATGAGGTGTGAAGACTTGACAAGTTACTTGTACCAGATTTTGGTCTTGTCCCGCAATCCATGAAAGTAGCCTCCCGCCACAAGGAATCTCGTGTTGTTGTTTGAGAGCTTGCGTGCCTCCTTGGTCTGGCTTTGTTATTGTTGCTTAAAACTGTTGAAGAAACCGTGGGCTCAGATTGATGGAGGTAGGGAGTGTCAGCTGAGTCGTTTTTTCTCCTCTCCAAGGCGTTGGTATAGCCTTCTAGATAGATGAGCTTTGAGTTCATCATCGCAAAGATAGATGTTTGATCTTTCAAAGAATCGTTGATTGACTCATATAGCTTACAGAAAGGTGCAAGTGCAATTGTTACCGCCGACATAATGTACATGAAGTCTGCCTTTTTCGTTGGTGTCTCTTTTGGGATGCTGAAGGATGACTCACTTGATCTTCTATTAGATGAAGAGCTTGCTGGTGTTGAAGGCGGCCGTATCGTCGGCCATTCTTTGGACTTGGGGTGATGGGTTGGAAACCTCGGAAGAGGGCCCTCTTGAGGATCGGGCGAAGCCTCCTTATTTCCATTTCTCACGTGTGCCTCTATATCATAGGGCACTGCCAGGTCGATAGACTTATTCGCTAAGGTCTTATTCTCAAAATTATGGTGCGATGGCCTTTCGATATCGGGTGAGTCTAGACTCTTTTTTTTCGATGATGGTGATAGGGCCGTTGGCAGACTATTATTTACCAATGGCACTGGTGAGGAGGGAGGCAGTCCTGTATAGTCTGACTGGGGGTTTGATTCCAAGCTTCCCAGTGGGGGTTGGAGTATCCGGTCATGCTCTCGAGAGTTTGAAACTTCTCTGTGAGACTCGTTGTGAGATGGCAAAGATGGTAACGTTGAACTTTTCTCTGGTCGGTTTTCTTGTGTTTTCACAATAATTGGTAAAGTTGCTGGTCCGGGATTGGAAATATCATCAGATTGCTCTTTTTGGTGTGGTGTTGGTACTTGAGTCCCGCTACCAGAGGTGTGCTTTTGAGAGCCCGATGAAGCTGTGAATAAGGGTTCGAGGAATGCTTGAAGCAAGTCTGCATCTGAAATTTCCCCAAGTCCTAAATGGTGAAGTTTCATTTTAGCTTGTCTTTGGAAAAGCGTTTTTTAATGAGTTTTCCAGTTGGGCAATCGCCGATGGAATAGCCGCACTGCTAGATCTCGAGGGTTTTTTTGCTACTGTGCGCTTGTTGGACGAAGGAAGGTCAAAGTTTTTGTTTGTAAGCATCCTGAATGGAATTCCATGTAGGTGTCGATTGGGCACCCCTTGTTTGATGCCTTCTCTCAGGGCTCGAGCCTTGGTCAGCTCACTGTCAGGGCTTTCAGTGGGCAAGGGGCCCGAGGAGGGAGAGGATGATGCGGGAGCCATAGTAGTAGGCTCACCAAGACTTCTCGCAATCTTAGGATCCCCCTCAAGAGCATGTGTTTTGTTTCTTTCAAGATGGGCCATTTCGGCACTTTCGGCTGGTGGCAAAGGCAGAGTGTTATGTACTTGTGCCTTTATTGTATTTGTAGGAAAAATCGCTGTAATAGCGTCTTTGGCCACCAGGTGGCAGTGTGGGACAACTATGCCAGGAGTCGTCAAGTTAAAGGCATTCTCCGCCCCAGACTCTCTAGTTTGCTCACAAGGATGGTGTGGTAGGAGCCGATCCTCACAGTTCCGCTCCGCCGTCGGTGAAAGGAGTTCTTCCAGAGGTGCCGGTGAGCTCGCGGGGTCTGGCCGCAACCCCCCCAGGTGTCCGACCCGGGTGGCCCCCCTCCTTCGAGGGAGGGTTCCTCCGTGTCATCTACCAGGTAATGGGGCTGGGCCAAGGCTACATGGCTCCGCTAGAGGCCCCCACACCTTCGGCTTCGTCATCAGAGTGGTGCCGAGGCGATGCCTGCCTGCGGCTCCACTGCCCCACAGGGCCGCAATTGGCCTCCGTTGTTGGCACGGCACGCGCGAGGCCCGTCCCCAGCTCCTCCCGGCTTTCACCACGGGTGGCCTCCCCTCCTTCGAGGGGGGACCCCCCCGCATTGTCCGCCGTCAGAGACTGGGGTCAAGGCGCCGCGGCTCCCCTGTTGGTGCAGACAGCCTCCGACTCCAACTCGAGGGCACCAAACTCCTCCAGTAGCTTCTTTTTCGTGACTGAATCCCCTGTTGAAGTAGGTCCGGACGTGGGCTCGGACCACCCCGCTGGTAAGAGATTTTGTTTCTGAGACGGGAGATCACTCTACGCCGTATGTAGTTTGGCTGTTAGTTTAGCCAGTTTTTTCAATGGAATGGTCTTCAATTTGCCTCCTGGCCGCTTTAAAGAGCCTGCACAGGCTAGGTTTTTTGTTTGTAAAGATTGTGAAGTTAAGAAAGTGTTGTTGGAGAGTGAGGAGGGTAACAAGAGGGTAGAGGGGCTGTTGGCACTCCGTAACCTTCGAGGTTCATCATCTCCACCAGAAGTGTTGAGTCTCAAGTCCATTTCCATGGAGGCTCCCCCGTCTGCCCCGGCCGCCATTAGACTGCCACAGACTGCCCACTCTCACACCACTCCGCTCCGCTGCTGCCTTCTGGTTTTGAAGGAAATGGCGCCAAAACCCCCCCCCAAAAAAACACTGTAGCCACTGTAGAAAGACTGAGAGGGACTGCCACAGACTGCCCACTCTCACACCACTCCGCCTCCACTGCATTTAAATTGGGATTGGACGAAATACTGAGGCTGTCAAACTGTGCAGATATGCCTGTGTTACGCAAATTGCAAATATGCTAGGAGTAGATTTTGATTGACAAACTGGGAACGTGCTGCGATTACAAAAAAACAGAACACATTGTGAAACAGGAGGCTTATATAGCGGCACTGTGCAAAACGGGGGTAGAGGGCGATTTTCATACTGGCGTTGGACACATTGGAAATATCCTGAGACTATTCTGGCATTGTGCAGAACTATGAATTAACAACAGTTGTCAAAGTGGGAGTATGCTTGTGTTGTCAACTGGGAGCAGTCTGCAGTTGCCATACCTATGCCAGACTGTTAGTGTGCAAACTGGAAATATACTGGGATTGCATGGTATTCTGTGGTTTAGCAAACTGGGCCCTGTGCAGAGTCAAACTGGAAGTTCGCTAAGAACGACAAACGCAAAGTACACTACGATTGTGCAAATTGGGAATATAATGAGATTTTGAAAACTGACTACAGTGTGATTGCATATGCTGCCGCTATAATGGAGCTGTCAAGTAGGGAGTATACAGGGACAATGCAAATTAGAAATAAAGTAGGATATAATGTCGAGCTGGGTATTGTGATGAAGTTCCATGCTTGCGGCCACTACCGCCGGCGGCGCCGAGGCGGCCAGATAATGTAACGGTATTATTAGCAGCAGCCTTGGTCATCCAAGTCCGACCAAGGCTGCTGCTTATGCCTAGGTTGCAAAATCGCTGTGCATTCCCAATACGGAAACCTAGTAGTATACATCGAATTTAGCCCACTCTGGTATATTGGCATTTTGAATACGCATTATCACACCATGTTCACAGTTCACACCATCGACAACAGTATATTCCCAGTGAGCACATTAAATATTAGTATATGGCACAGGCACACCCATTAAACATTTTTGTTGCCCTGCATTCTATGATAGAACAGAGCATAACTACCCTAATAACCAGGCACGTTGCCAACAGCACCGGGTTTCCAGTCAGACAGCAGGGCATCACCCAGGGGTCACAGTTGCCCTCTTTGTGACAAAGAAAAGGAAAACAAATGCATCGAAATGCACTATTAACTAGCTGTGAGCACCATTTTCTGGTTTCAGAAGGTAAACACATCCCCCAGTAACACATAATGATTAACAGCATTTCATTGTGCAGTGCACATTCAAACAGGTTTCACACCCAATGGGGTTGTTGTCACTAATCAGTGCACATATGTCTTTTGATGTGGTCTCTGAGTCCCGATCTATCCCCAACACTGCAGATGAGTCTATTCCACTAAGTGTCCCAGGAAGACAATCAGACTCTTTCAATGTTTTGGTCCTTCCCATGCATTCAAATATTTCTTGCTTTTGCAAAAGCCTTATTACAGTTTTTAGACAGTTTAAGGTAAAGCTAATTCATGTTTGATGCATTTTAGACCTGTGTGTTTTTTCCGGTGTGTGACGCATACTCATGTACTCCGGTCAGAAGTCAACTGTGCTCTGTTAACTGGCCTAACTAAATTAGCTAAATTCACTCTATATACCCAAACGCAAAAGAGGCCCATGCTACTCTCCCAAAATGTTCAAATTATAATTCATCACCTAAAAATTCCTCTGCAATGTAATTTATGGAGCCATTGAAGAGTGGCTCGTGTGCAATGCGGCTCTTCAGCTATTATATCCCCTGTCAATCAATGCATGCCTATGCCCTTTTGTTGTAGATACTCATCAAAGTAGAATAATGCCTTTTAGGAATTAAAAACTAAATATTTACTAGGGATACAAACAATGTGGTCGTGTAAAACAACAGCACACACGCATAAAAAGTGGACATTTCATTCAGTGAATTAAAGTCAGGGTAGCAGAACAACGTAGTGGCAATTTCAGTCTTGAGAATTGTGGATGAGCGTACCCAAACTGCGCAGTAAGTTGACTGGCAGAGGACGATATTATTCCTAGAACTCATCCCTTGTGGGCTCTGCTTTATTTACAAATAAGATAACATCCACAGGTTTGCAACAATTTTATCAAATGCATTATCACTTCGAGGACAGCAAATATGGTCCAGATGTTTAACGAGTGTGGTCTAGAACTTAGAAGTGTGTTCAAATGCACTCTTTTGCCTCTGTGGTTGCCGGAATGCTGGAACCACTACACCTACCATAACAAGTGTATTCCAGCTTTAAAGCATTATACTTTCTCAACCCATGTGTGCTCCTTCCCCATCCATCCCACTACAAGCCTGTGCCAGCATTTGATGCAGTGCCAAACATGTGACGTGGAGCAGCAGCAGTGTGATGGGCTGGTGGTGGGCCGATCTAGGTAGGTCTAGCACTGAACTGGCTCGGGCCGCAAGCCGCACTGAGGGCGGCGCCGCGCCTGGCATTATGGGGCCAATATTTTTTGGGCACTGGCACTTATTTTTTTTACAAATTAAGCACTGCCCTCCACAGAGAAACTTCTATAAAAATTAGCAAAAAGCCATTTTTAAAAATGAATACAACTGCATTAGATGATGCCAGGAGGCATTTCCTTTCAAAGCTGTTCATTCGTGGTGAGTGGACAGAGGCCGATTAAGGGAGTTGGCAAGCAAAATGATTCTAAATGTCACATCAGAAGGAATTGGTATTCGGTGTGAAGGTGAGATATGGCACAACGCATTAGAGGCATTCTATATGACCCGAAAGGTGAAATGCTCAAGAAGAAATGAGTCAAATGGCTCAGCTCACGGTTTATCTATACTCCCGCTTGCAGTTAGTGGAAGAGCGAGTGCAAAAGGGTGAAGCCTGTGTGCGGAGTAGACTGAGAATTTAAATGAGGCGCAGAAAGAACATCAAGTACAACAGAACCATATTTTCGAGCTAAAACAAGAAAGCCTCATGGAACAACTCAAAAATTAGTTTTAAAGCCAGCAGCAATAGAGTGGAGCGCATGAAACAGTTTTCTGCACTGCAAAATGTACATAAAGAGTGTGTGGAAAATGTGAGCAAACTGCAACATAAGGTTAATGATTAGACTATTTATAATAAAGAGCCGTTAGATGACCTTATGGCCTTTCAATTACAAATAAAGGAGTTGAAAAAATGAAAACAGTTCATTATAAAAGGGGTTGATTCCCAAAATGACTTTGATCAGATATATCAGCAGGAACATACTTTAAAACAACAGAAAATGTAACTGGTGAAGAAAAAAGACCTCTTGAACCAGGAGAATAGGATCCTTGCAGAGGAGGTGCGTCAGTTGAAAATGGATGTAGAAAAGAGTCAGTCAGGTTCTCAGGAACAGACCAGAATTAGAGAAGAAAGGAAAAAGCTAGTAGAGAGAGTGAGACAAATAGAAGCTGAACTATTAGAGGCAGCGAATTGTAGGGATGAGCAAGAGAAAGATTATTCCCCTGAAGGAAAGGTGCCTTGACTATGCATGCAGCATACAAGGCTCACAGAGGGAGGATAAATCACTTCAGCATGAGGTGCGGCAAATAAAACATCGGTTGTTAGCTCCCCACTCCTTCTGCGAACTCTGACCCTCCTTCAGCCACCCCTCCACCCTCTTTCTCGTCCTTTCCTCTTTTCTCACCTGGCAAGGTCGCCAGACAAGTCCGATCAATGAAAGTCTCATCAAAACAGGGCCACCCCTGTTCTTCTAAAACCATCAATGACCACATTGACACCCTCGCTCCGGTCCTGCTTGATTTCTGAAATCTCTCCATTGTCGCAGGAGCCTTCCCCTCCCCTCTGAAGCACTTTCTTGTGCATCCTCTTCTCAAGAAACCCACCTTCTTGCTGTGCCCAATTTCCATTTCTCCTTTTCTGGGCAAACTCCGGGAAAAGCTGGCCATCTTGCAGCTTAACCCTCACTCTGATTCTGTTGGCTGTCTCCACAACCATCAGTCTGGCTTTAGAGCTGCCAGAAGCACGGAAACTGCTCTCCTGAACATCCGTGAAGATCTGCTCTCCAACCTTGACTCTAACATTCCTTCTGTAATCCTACTCGACCTCTCCTCTGCCTTTGATACGCTCAACCATACCATCCTGCTCAACCGTCTCTGTGACAACATGGGTATCACTGATCAAGCTCGGGCCTGGCTGACCTCTTTCATCTCTGATCGACCCTCCCAAGTCCAACTTGGGTCCTTCCTTTCATCTATCTCCCTTTCTACCTGCGGTGTTCCCCAGGGGTCTAACCACTCACCCTGGCTCTTCAACCAATACCAGGCAACCCTCGCCCATCGCACTGCCTTTTTCTGCTCCAATTTCCAGTGCTATGTTGACAACACTGAACTCATTTTCAGGCTTCCCTCGGCCACCTCCTCTCCTTCTCACATCTCTAAATGGCTATCTGCCATTCAGGATTGGTGTGCCGCCAATTATCTCTGCCTGAATGCCAGCAAGACGGAGATCATCCTCATCGGCTGACCTTCACCCTCCTTTCCCATTACTCTCTGGCCAGCCTCCCTTGGCCCTCCTCCTACCCCCACCTGCGAGACTAAGAACCTCAGGGTCATTTTTGATTCTACGCTTTCCTTCTCTGCCCGCATCTCTGATGTCTCAAAAAAGTCCAACTTCCTACTGCACCTCCTCAAAAGGTACTCTGCCCTTCCTCTCCTTCCTCCAGAAGCTCACTGTCCCTCGAGCCCTGATTCTCTCTAGGTTGGACTATTATAACAGCCTCTTACGAAATCTACCTGCCTCTACTCTTCACCCTTTGCAACTCATGCAGAACAGGACTGCGAGGCTTGTCCTTGGCCTAAAGCCCTGGGATCATATCTGGCTAGCCCTGAAATCTCTCCAGTGGCTCCAAGGATTAAATTCAAAACCCTTTGCATTATCCACAAGGCTTTCTGGGGCCTGGGTCCACAATACCTTCAGCTGTCCCTCCATAGATACCTCCCCTCTCGATCTCTTCACTCCTCTACCTCTAACTCCCTCAGGGTCAGTCGTTTCTCTAAGAAACATACTAGGGGTAGATCTCTCTTCGGCCGGGGCCTCCCTCTGGAACAGCCTCCCAGCCACTCTGAAATTTGAGGAGAACCATCTCTGGTTCGGGAAGCACCTCAAGACCTTCCTCTTTGCTTCTTTCTGCCTTCGTCTCTCCCCTTCTGATCTGCTCTCTCTTGGCACTGTTCACCTGACCTACCCTTTGACTTCCGGGTCCAGGTACCTGCTCACCCTGCCACCCACCTGCACTTCCTCCTGGCAATCCCTTGCACTGGGGTCTGTATCTGTAACCATAGGTCCCTCCCCTTTTCTTCCTGCACTTACCAGACACACCCTGTCTGCTGCCTTAAACCCAGCACTTGCCACTTGCTGGCTGCACTACCACAGTTTGTCGCTTTTATTATTTATTATTTATCTGTTTTTCCTTTGCTCAGCACTTTCCACCTCTCCTCCTCCCATGCACTTTTTCCCCTTTCCTGCACCCATGCACTTGCAAGTTCTCAATGTCACCGGGCCTAGTAAGATTGTTGTTTTTGTTCTCCCTTGTTCCCCTCCCTTGCCCTGTCGCGCTCTGAAACACTTGTGGACGAGCACAATACAAATAAAATATCAATAGCAGGCTGCTTGACGCTAATCAGGCATTACTGTCAGAATTAAAAAGCCACCTCTGAATACCAACAGGCCCTGAGGCACCCTGATCAATCTGGATATGGTACAAGGCCCACTGATCAAGGTGAGGCACCCCGCTCAGCAGGGGCCTCATACCCGTCATTTACAACATCTCATGTACAAATGGGAACCAACCTCATGCATGCCACCTATCAAGAACAGGGTGATATGGGGCAGTGAGAATTAGCCAGGGGTAGCACAACTGATCCAGAAGGGCAGTCCCTGTCTGATATTGAGGAGTATGCATCTCTACCACACAGAAGGGAAAGTGGCCAGACCAGTGTGTCCTGGGAAGTAAGGAATAATACTGTAAGTACTTCAGACCATGGAAACTGTTATGATGAGAATTCCAGGATGCTAGAATGGCTGAAGATGAGACTACAGAGAGACCCCATCACTCACTACGCTGGAGAAGAACCTTTAAAGCTTCAGCCCAAGTGGTGCATTCTAAAAACCTCTGTACATTCAGGGGAAGGGGGTGGAATTCCCCAGACTCCCTGAAAGGAGGCAGGATGAAACTGGGTTCTATCCTGGGCTTAACTACAGAGAGAGTGACTCAGAGTTAACTTTTGCACAGGCTGGAGGAGTCCAGACCCTGTGGCTCTGGGAGATATTCCCAGTCTCACAGAGATAGTTAGCGCCTAGAAGACAGCGAATGGAGTACAAATAGCAGCTCTGTGTCCGAAGGTGAATGGACTTGGGTGCAGTGGAAGAAAAAGACAGGGAAACAGAGCAAGGGTTTTGTGAAAGACCCAGTAAGACAAATCAATGCCATATAGAGCTTCCTGATCCCATACCATAAGAATGCCAAGTATTCAGTATGGGAGTACCTGGAACTTTATGAGCAGATGACGGCATCATTCCAGATCAGGAATGATGTGAATTGTAGAGCATTTGCTAAATGGACTTTCTCACCCGAGTACTCCAGTTTCTTTGCAGGACTGGAGGACCAGGATCATTATAAATGGTCCACCTATAAAGCAGCCATTTGAAAACATTTCTCTGCACACAGAAACCAACAGGAGGCCCGTAAGGGTGCCTATAAAATTGTCAATGTGGGGAGGATCAGACGCCTAGGGAGTTTGTGCAGGAGTTAAAACAGGCCTTTGCTCAGACTTCCCGGCGGGTTAACCCAAATAGTAGGGAGTTCATAACTATATATTTCCATGCGCTCCCCAAACACATAATGACTCGGTGCGTGATTTTCACAAGCAGAGGATCCTGATTGGGTGATTGAACCAGCCATCAGGATCTATGAGGTCCAAAAGCCTGCTGAGAGTAAAAATACTGCCAAAACCCCCAAATTATCTAACACCCCTGATGCTGCAAAGGTGGGGGAGGTTAAAGCTACCCCTCCATTGGATCTAAAAGTAACCCTTCTACCAACAAGCAAAATAGAAGGCAGAAGGGACCCTCCAACCCGGCCCAATCGAATGGTAGTCAGGCATGGGCAAATAACAATGATCCCTCTACCCTGCCACCTATATAAACTCTGGGTACAAGGGTACCAAACCAATCCTGGGGTATGTATACACTCCCCTGGCCCAAGGGGGGAACCATCAAGGTAAGTACTGCCCCGTGGAACTTCCCTCCAAACTTCCCTCAGGAGAGAAGCATCACTCCACCTCCCAATTAAAACATTTTCCCAAATCTCCCCCGAACCAGAACTTCCATAACGATCCACGTCGCTCTCCCCGGGTTCCAGGACAATAGATACCTGAACCTGGGAGAAGGGAGATTCAGGATGGAAAATTATGGGGTTAGGGGAGAATTTCCAGTACACGAGCTACTCCGGTAGAAGGGACAGTTACCCTTTTCGGGAGCAGCAGAGGTATGACTTGAGATGGCTCAACCATCCAGACAAGGTTTTGCAGCTGGAGCAACAGGTCCAGCAATTGATTGACAACCTGGGACGCATGCTGAGGGCTCACTCCAAATCTCAACCTAACCGTGCTTCCCAGAATTCCTCAACAACCAGGTCTGATGCCTCAGGGGGAAATGACAGGAGGAAACCTTAGACAAACCACAGGTTCCCGAGGAGGGGGCCCGGGTGGAAGGGAGATGCCAAGCCCTAGAGGAAGCTTCCTTGCTCACCCAGACAGAACCCCTATAAACCTCTCAGCCTCTTCTACAACCAAAAAGCTAGAAGCTAAAGAGCAAAGGGCAAGTAGGAGAGGCCAAAGAAGAATCCACTTTGAGGAGGAACTCCGGATCATACCCTTTGAAAGAGAAGAATCCCTGGAGGTTTCAGGTGAGCAGACCTTCTCTTTCAAAATGGAGGGATCCCTCCCAAAGAAAATTGGGTCCCAAAAGACCCTGAGTGGGACAGGGTAAGTATAGAGAACAACTCAGAACAAGAAACTCTTCAATCCCGAAAGGGCGAGCCTTACAAAATTGAAACAGAGGGGCTGTCCTTTTTCCAAACAGGTTCTGAGAACTGTCGACAGGTAAAGCTGGACAGCGAAGGAGCCCTGGAAAAGGATTCCCTAACCACTCCCATTGCGAGTTCCAAAGTTTTCTTTACAGATTCCCAAACTCTGACACAGAAAGTTGCCCAAGATCACACAGTGTCGGAGTTCAATATTAACAAAATGATGACTGGGCTGTCAAATAACTCTCAAACTGTCAAACTTTCTTTGGACCTTAGAGGAGAAGGAAGTCCGATTTGATGCACCTGTCAAGGTGCACGGTTAGTGTGAATTATCAGCTCTGGTGGATACTGGATTCCAAGCAACCCTCCTGTCCAAAAAGGCCTCTGACCAACTAAACTCAGGACGGGGAGAGGGCCACGAAATTCCCCTTACACCAATTCCCGGACAACTCCAAAACTTCGACGAGAATGACATTTCTATCGAAGAGACTGCAGATCTGGAAATAAAAATTGGACGGCATCGGCTGAAATATCCGGTGATAGGCGTGACTCCAGACGGCACACCTTGTTTACTTGGGAACAATCGCCTGAGGAGGTTATCACCTCTGATCGTCTGTGTAAACAAGGTTCTCTAGACTCAGACTAACCGCCCTATAAAATTAAAAATGAGTACCAATTATGTGAGCAGGAATGGTACCTATCATTTAATTGATCAACGTTCTGAAAATGTAGAATTCCATGCCTAGAATAACCAGGTCCCAGACATTACTGTGATCTCTGTAGGAGAACACATTAGTGATGTGAACCCTACTCCATTCTTGAAAAACAAACTTCTGCCCAGTTTTACGTGGCAATCCACACTGGAAGGAGACACCCTAAAATGTTACACCTGTCCAAAATCAGAAGAAACCTTGAGTCCTGTGAAACCAGACCAGGAAGAGCCTGCTCAAAGTCTGACGGACATTGAGAAAAAGGGCAAGCAGTTGTTTTTCCCTATTCAGTTAAATGAGGTGGGGAGACGGTGCTCACCAGAGTATGCCTTCATCAGCAAATAATTACTCAGGAATCTCCCAAAAGATCAGACCATTCCCACATTTAAATTGATTGACAAATGGGAAGTAGGTCTGGAAACCCCAAATTCCAAACATCTCCTGCCTAGCAGGTGTATGCTACAAATGTCAATTGGTAACTAAAGCTTAGAGTAGAATTGTTGGGTCTTGAGATGTCTCTTGTGCCTTTTATTTGGCCTGTGACATTCTCAATTGATTCACAATCAATTTGGTCCTAATTGATCATAAAGCCTGGTCCTGATTGGGGGGGGGGGGTAACAGCATGGGCTTTGACAACACAGAAGACGCACCGTAAAAGCATTCCGGTCAGCTCAATTGCTGCCTTATGCCATGGAAGTTCAAGTGCGAGAAGAGGTTACCATCCAAGGTGCACCAATTCACTCTTCCCCTCAAAATTAAGCAAGCACAGAACCTCAAACACCAGGACACCTATATAAATCCAAATAATTCCCAACACCAACAACAAGGTTTTAAAAAAAAAACATTTTATTTAAGTTTTAAACAAACCAACAAACACGTGTGTGTCGTGACAATACCATTTTATGGTCCTCTAACATGCATGAGCTGTGCATATGCTGTTTGTCTCTTCCCGGCTCTCCTCCCCCAGGCCCACCCACTTATTGCACTGTAGTGCATAGCTAATCATCCCTTCTGCAGTTCGTTGTAAAGTCCGTATGCCATTCTAGGGGGCTTGGCGATGTGTCCGCTGTACGGATTCCATGATCACGCCAATGTCTCATCTTCAGAGAAAAACATTGTTTGTGCTAATACGTTCCAGGCATCCACTCCCGCAGTTCTCTCATGTATCCCTCTTTGTATCACCAGTGCCATACTGCGGTGTCAGCCAGTGACCAGTGTTTGGAATCAGCCCACCAGGCTTCAGCCCTCGGCCCTTCGGCAGATTTCCAGGCCATTGCTATTCTACGTTTTGCCAATACAGAGATCAAGCCCTTCATCTTAGCAAAGTGCATAGCCCGTGCCCCTTGGGAACAGCCCCATCAAACAGAATTCCGGTGGCCATGTATGCATCTGAATCCCCCCCTTTAGCCGCCCTATTCGCCACTCCTCCCCAAAATCCTCCATTCACTGGGCATGACCAAAACATGTGCATCATATCTGCTTTCTCTTGGGCGCACCTCAGGCATACCTGTACCCCTCTGCCCTCCATACGCGAGAGCCTCTGTGGAGTAAAATGTGCTCTATGCGTAACGTATAATTGTGTGAGTCTAAATCTCACATTTCTGGAAATCCTCTTAGTATACAACAATACTGCCTTCCACTCCTTGTTCGAAAATCCCTCCCTATATCACCTTCCCAGTGCGTGCGCACTTCCAGTTCTGTTGTGTTAAAGGAATGGTTCGGTCAAAAAATGTTATTGTCCCTACGGGTCAGCCATGTGTTTTTAAGCCCAAGTCGCTCGATTTTAGAAAAATTTCCTATGGACCTTACCTGAGTTTTCGTCCATTAAACGCACACGAAAACAGGCATCAGGGCGCTGCCATTTTGTGATAATCCTATCACTTGCCCCATCGCCCTGGCTGACCTGCTTTTGCGGCACTAAATCATATCCCCCGGCCCTGAGCCTGTCATCAGCAGACGCGTATCACCCATTTCACAACGCCAAAGCACGTCTGCGCTTCAGCTAATGACGTGTCGCCATGGAAATGGCAGGACGCCTCTTTCCTCAATAAGTATAAACAGACCGTTTCACAACACACAGCAGCAGATTTTCGATTCCATTCCTCTCTCTGTGTTACTTAGAGTATTCTGTGACTCGTTATTGTGCTCTGGTCAGCTACCTTCGTTGCTTGTAGCCCGTGTGAACAGATACCAGTTCCACCGCTATACATTATTTTAGTTTGTTCAACACACAATGGCTACAATAATGCCCTACATGTAGGCGCCCGAGTATACCGAGGAGGAACTACTGGAAAGGGAAACACGCGAAAACGATGGGTCTTCGGATGGCAGTTGGGAGGACGATTCAACAGCTGAAGAGCCTGGACCTAGTCGCATGGACGGTGTTTCCACCTGGTGCACATGCAATCAGTGCAAGCTAATGCCAACCGAGGAGGAGAACTGCTGCTGCTGTGAAAACTCGGGATGCGTCGCCTACATTTCGGAAGGCGAGCCACGACCGCAATGCATCACCGAGCTGCCAGACTTCAGGGCAGCCTGCCTCACACGGTCCGTGTTGAGAATAATGATGGTGCTTATGCATGAACTTCGCGCAACTGTTCGTCCTCGTAATCCGAGTAACAAGTAAGTATACTCTGCTTGTCATGCCACTCCTATTTCAAGGTCTTCTACTATATCCAAAATTACATATACATATCATTGTAACGCATGAAAGTTGTTCAATAGTGTGCAGTGTCTATATAGCATTTGTCCGAGCAGAAAGCCATTAAAGTTATCTTGGTCATTTAAAAACAGTTTGTTTCATTCCTTTTCACAGGTGGTACAGGCTGGTGGCCTATCATTCCTTTACATGGTGGCTTCACGGGAGGGTTGGACACCGCGTTCGAAGAGTAATACCCGCCTGTGTCGTTCGTGCCATAACCGAAACTTTCGTGACAGCGGTCAGTACAGGGGATTTTCTCTCGCTGTGCTGCAACCTGACCTGTACAATGTGTAAAGTCTTGTATTTTTGTGTCATCAAAATAAGATACAAAATAAAACACCACATATATTTTATCAACGGTTGTTTCGATTTTTTAAATAAATCAAGTGTGTCTCCATTCAAGGATGGACATCAGACATCTGTGCTCCGAATGGTCGAAGCTGGGTGGTCACTATCTAAGCTAACATAATATATTCTCAATAATGCATGCACTAAATAACACTTGTTCAAAGTCTTTCAGTCGGTTATGTCTCTATAAAAGTCACACATATGTCTATACTATCAATTAACATTGTATTATACAGGCCTTAGGTTAAGGGTCTTGAGCACTATAATACACTGTTTGAAGTGTGGGTCTGTGCTCACAAGAATCTCCGGTATGTGGCATTTGTTATTGATAGGCAACGATATACTGCAGTAGGGGGTCTAATGTTAGTTGGGGATCTGCTAGGTGGGCATCATGGCGTGGTCAGTGGTCTGGCACATGAAGAGAATACCTTGCAGGGACACATGGTCAGAATGGCAGTAAGTTTCCACTGGCAAGGGTGCGTGGGCAAGGACACGTTTGTGGAGATGAACGAGCTATGTGCTTAGTTCAGGCTGGTTCACATGCAGGACAGTGATCTCAGAGGAAGAGTGATGTGTTACATTTATAAGCTGTTGCAAATACCTCTGGAGTTTTCCAGTCAGAGTGGGAACGAGGGTGGGGGCCATGTGCTCTGCGCAGTGAGGCCTGGTCACCAAGATGGAGTGGGAAGGGGGTACAAAAATGGATGCCCCGTGTCCTGCTCAGTGGTCCCATCTACGCAAATGTGAACCAAAGTTAACATCACATAAGGGCAAGGGGCGAACCCACTACTGGAGGAACTTGGTCTGAGTTTCTACTGAGAAGTAAAAGATGAGAGGGGCCTGATGGCCCCTCGCTCCCACACACTTGCCTGCACGCCCACCGGCCCATCCATCCCACCCCCCTCTATCAAAGGCGGTTCGCACCCGGGGATGAGCGCTGGAATGGGGGGCTGTCACGGGCGCAAACGGCCAGGGTGCCAAACAGCATGTACACTTCAAAAGGTATCCCACGCCCAGGGGCCATCGCTCACATGGCATCAGACCCTGTGTCTCCAGGCAGGCCTCCTCTGAGGCAGGCCACCCCCCTGCAAACCACATAATACCACGACATACACCCGTCATTCATTCACAAACACACCCCCGTTTCTAATACTTTATAAACCACTTGATATGTCTCATGAGAACATCTTTGTGCTTTGCAAGTCAACTCCTGAACCTTCTACCTGAGAAGCACTGAGATCTATGCTAATCTGCTCGTCGTCGTGCTATCTGCGACCGCTTCGAGCAAACTCGTCAGTGTGCTACATGTGGCCATCTACCTGTTCTCCTGCAACATACTGCTTGACCTGCTGAATCCAACTGTTTGTTGGTCAAGGTAAGGCCATGAATCCTAGTCATATTGCGGTCATTTTTACATTTCTATCTATTTGCGATTACAGTACCCAATAGTGCTATGGTCATTGGTCTCATTGCTATTGACTTGAGTTTCAATTGTTATGCTATCAATAGATCTATTTATTTTCATCTGTGTCAATTGTCATCAAATTGCATCCTTCGGGGGTCCAGTCAATAATGTAAGCACGTTTCCTTTTCGTGCAAGACAGAACATCCAAGGGACGAGTCACATGTTCAGAGTTTTGTCACATCATTTAAAAAATGTCTGTAACTTATGCAAATACTAAGCCGCACATGATGAACTGGTGTAGTTCCGGCGACCAAAACAAACCTTGCATTGAACATGGTATGGTTCATTTACTTTTTTATGACATTTTTATTCATCAAGGTTTTATAATAATCTTGAAATTTACTTTTCAGAATTTTCAACAATTCCTGCCTGTTCGATTAGCGGTTGCCCTTTGAAGACCCATGCTAAATCTGAAGGCACTACAATGCATGTATTCCCTAAAACTGTTGAGCGAATAAGAGAATGGGTCAGACATTGGGGATATCCACCGGAAGAGCTTGAAAGTAGAGTCCAGCAAGTCTTTGAGGACAAGAGGGGTGATCGATACCGCATGTGCAGCCGGCACTTTTCCTCGAACATGTACGCCACATCTTGGGTAACAAAGAAGAAAAAACGGCGAACGACACGAAAATTGCTCGCAAACGCTATTCCAACTCTGTTCGTCCACATACCGCCACTGGTGAGTCAAGTGTCCGGATTTAGCTTTATGCCTTGCGGGAGTGTGTAGGTAGCCAAATGGATTAATTGATATTTTAGGTGTTGTGTCCCTTGTAATACTTTCCATATTGATATGAGTGTATAGCTTTTTGAATAATGACATTTATCAATAAATTATTTTTGGATTTTATAACCCCCAAAGGAAATCTATTTATGGGCACAGGGAACTGTGCTATATTGCGCATTTTCAATAGCATTATTCTCAAGTATTCTGTCGGGTTACATGGCAATTTTTTAATATTTGCATTTCATTATCAAACAATAATTTACCTTTATAACTGCTTGACTATCCACTGAATCTGAAGCAAGAACATTCTACATCCGTGACGTGCCCGCAGTTATCAACCACTTCTAGCGCGTATCAGGTAATCATACTTGGCTATTCCGCTACACACTTGTTTTATGCATGTCAAGTAATAGTTTTTATGTATCGTGTGATTATTTTACCAATTGTTTGGTTAGTGCTTTCCAATTGATATACACCTTAGTTGTCGTCCCCTGGTGTTTGTTTTCAGTTATAATTAGTGTTATCCATACTAATGCAAGTACTGTCTTTCAGGGAGATGCTGAAGCGTCCACCACATTGACAACAGCCCTAGATGTTCTTTAGCAGCACGAGGTATGGATATTGACAGCTCCATCGATGTGATCATCAGGACTGGAACACTTGTCGTTTGATTGTTCTACACCATGTTTCATTCGTGGTTAGCCATTGATATGTACCTGTGCGGTCGACCCCAAGTCTGTGTTGTGTTTTCAATATTGTAATCCTTACTAATGCAAATACTCTGTTTCAGGCAGTTGTTGAAGCGTCAACCCATGCACTTGATGCGGAGCCTGACATTCAAGTAATTCCAGGGGAAGTGGAAGCGGGACCATGCGGATACGAATTGGCGCAACAGCTTTCGGAAGTGCGCACCACATTTACAACATCCATAGAAATTCTTCAGCAGCATGAGGTATGGATACTGACAGCTCCATCGAGCATGATCATGTAACGTGATTCCATTTGCTATACTGTGTAGGGGAGGATTGGTCCAAAAGACCCCCCTCCCATGCATCCTCTCCCCCGGTGAGGGCCATGGCTCGTCAGGGGTCCCCTCCCTACCACCAGGGCCCAGGTGGTGGGTGGGTCACCTGCCGAAGACATTGACCAAACCTGCTGAATTTAGCTAGGCCTCGGAAACCATTTTGTCTAATGAAGATGGTTTGAGCCCTGCGCACCGCAGCGCGGCCCCCACCTTTGGAGAGTTTCAATTATCCCTGTGGCCACAGCTCTCTGGCAGATCCGCTGAGAGCCCGTTCCCACGAACAAGACGGACATGAGCTAGTGTAAGATACCAACACTGTAACATTTCACCTTCCGCAGTGTATCGCTGCTCCCAGCATGACCCGGCCAGCAGGGCCTGGGTGGAAAAAGAACTGTAAAATGGTCATTTGATAAAAGCAAAGTTCCCAAATACTAATGAGAAAACTACCTGCGATGAAAGCGTTCTCTCCACAACCTCTTTGACTAAAAAACTGTATAAATATGGCAGAATGTGTGCTCATATGACATTAGGAATGAAGCACCCACATCCCTGCAGTTATGCGCAAATAGTAAAAGCGTCCCGGGGGTTTTTTGTTTTTGTTATGTGTTTCACTGAAAAGATCCACTGCCATCAGTCTCAGTGGCCAGTTGTTTCTATGTGCTCCACCAACCTTACTACTACCTCACTTACCGCGAATGTATAAGCATGTAACAAAATGTTGTAGTTGTCAAAAACATGGTGTACAAGTAATGTGCTCGGATCGGCTATATGAGAGGCATTAGCAATGTTAAAACGTGAGTTTTGGAACGACTCAATTAGTACTGTGTATTATTTGAATATTTATACTTCTTCCACCTAAAATCGGCAACACACAAGGAAAATACCTTTGTGAGCACATGCAAGGCCATTCCCCCTCCCTCCCAGCAAAGCCTGCCAGACGAAAAAGCAGAGGCCTGTCCCGCGCTGCTCCACCTCCCCCAACTCGGCTGGAGCCGCTTCAAAGATTTGTAGTTCCCCCTGCAGCACCCAAGGCCACGGCCCGCCACCTGTATTATTTACAACCCAGCAGTAAACCTCAGCCTGAAAACACAAACCCAGAGGCGCCCTTTCTTAAGCTCCACGACCCACCGGCTCACCTTAGGTTAATGGCCCCTGTAAAATTAGGACATCCAATATTATGGCAACATTACAGCAACACATCCATAATGACTTCTAACAAGACATGATGACATGGACCGCCTGTCCCATGCCCCGAGACCCAACCCCACGACCTATGGTACCCGGTCAACAGGACGCTGGTAACCATGTATTGATAAATCGCCAACAAACCCCACTCTACGTGCATTCCTCCTGTGTTGCATTAATCTGTAGAGTAACCTATTGGAAGATTTACTAAGGAAGATAATATTGCAAATGGTTGAATGACTGCGGTGTGCATGGCCTAGGGCAAAGAAGTCAGGAAAAGGCATTCATCTCTGACACTGGCCACAGTGGCACAACAACACCGCCCGGATGAACCCAGCTGACCTGCCAGGCCCAGCCCAACCCACGAGGCTAACCAGTGACGTCCTCCAGCCGCGGCCAACCACATTGCAGCAGCACCTATAGCTAGTCGTCGCCACCCAATCCCCATGAACTTGTGCCCCCTATAGTATGTAGGTTCTGATGACGTTCTTTGTAAATATATACGCCTGTCTTTGCTATTGTCAGTTACAATTGAATAGGTACAAAGAAGAGTGCTCTAATGAAAACACACTGTTTCATCCCTTATTACCCTCTGCATTAAAGGAGAAAAAGAAAGAAACTCACTTTTTTGTTGTTTGGAGAAAATAATAGTTTGTTTATCTATGCAGTTGAAAAAATAAACATAGAGTGAACAGTTCTCCAAACAGCATAACATCACACGGTTTAATGAAACCAACCGTACAGGCTTATAGGATATATTTACAAACACATGGGGTCACATAGTTTGACACAACAGTCGTGTAAGTAACGCAAACTCAATCAAAATACATAGTTTGTTATGGTGATTCATATACTTCAGTATAAAACAACACAATTAGACAAAGTAAGCAACAACAGAAGAGAAAAAAAAAAAAAAAAAAGGGTTCGTGAATTGACAATTGGTAGTGGACAGTGACAATGCGCGAACAACAGTGCATTGTCACTGTCCACTACCAATTGTCAATTCACGAACCCCTTTTTTTTTTTTTTTCTTCTGTTGTTGCTTACTTTGTCTAATTGTGTTGTTTTATACGGAAGTATATGAATCACCATAACAAACTATGTATTTTGATTGAGTTTGCGTTACTTACACGACTGTTGTGTCAAACTATGTGACCCCATGTGTTTGTAAATATATCC
Source organism: Ambystoma mexicanum (assembly GCF_040938575.1). Lineage (NCBI taxonomy): Eukaryota > Metazoa > Chordata > Amphibia > Caudata > Ambystomatidae > Ambystoma > Ambystoma mexicanum. Next base: position 239,858,795 of record NC_090921.1, on the reverse strand, counting down.
TATAAGCTTGTACGGTTGGTTTCATTAAACCGTGTGATGTTATGCTGTTTGGAGAACTGTTCACTCTATGTTTATTTTTTCAACTGCATAGATAAACAAACTATTATTTTCTCCAAACAACAAAAAAGTGAGTTTCTTTCTTTTTCTCCTTTAATGCAGAGGGTAATAAGGGATGAAACAGTGTGTTTTCATTAGAGCACTCTTCTTTGTACCTATTCAATTGTAATTTTTGTCTTAAAGGAACCCTCATGGGTAGAATAGGTCCATAACCAGGAGCCCATTTTTTGAATCTATTTGCTATTGTCAGACAGAGCGCTCTCGGAGTTTGCAGAGTTCTTTGCATGTCCTATTCTGATTGATAAACTCCCATTTACGCTCACCCGCACTTTGTCGTGGCCTTATTCCCATCTTGGGAGAGTCCATTATTGTCGCTCATTGTGGGGAGGATTGTGCTGGTTAGGGACGCTTGCCTTCAGTGGTGACCCCGAAAGCGTGATTATTATTTTTCTCCCAACTATATATATATATATATATATATATATATATATATATATATATATATATATATATATATATATATCCCTACCGTCCCCTTTGGCACAAAAATCTCCGGTCGAAAAGGGATACGCACGGTGCGCCTGCTCCGGAAGGCTGCCCGCCAGCGGCGACCGGTACGCTCAGAAGAGCGCACTCACCAGAGAGAGGGTACGGGATCCCGGTTGAAAAATCCCCTTTGAGTACCGCTCGCCGGAGCCGGGGCTGACCGTTGAGTGTACGGCAACACTGCCTGGACGGACCCAGTTTCGGAGACTCTCCGTTCAAGACGGGCACGTGAGTATTGAGTGCGAGCGATCATAAAGGGAGTAGGGGAGGAAATATAGGACAGGGAACAAGGCTGGTTAAAAAGTGGCACTTTGGGTCTACTAAGGACCATCCTAAACTTTCTTTGCTTTTTTCTTTGCATATGGCCATTAGGATTAAGAAGTGAATAGAGATAAAGTGACGGGAACCTAGCTCCGCGAGGGGGTGGAAGGCGGCGCTGCATAGTGCTATCTTGACTAGTACTGGGAATATATGAAGAAGTGGAAAATGAGATAAAGGTGTCTGGTAAAGGAAGACACGGAAAATATATTAGTGACTGCTATTCTTTCTATTCTTTTCTTTAGGTTTACGGGAAATAAAATTGGGTTAGTACAAAAACAAAGATATAAGCTAAATAGAAAGACAATTTTACATAAAAAGTAAGAAACAAATATATATATATATATATATATATATATCAGAATAAGACTGACAGGGACAGCTGGCAAGGGAGGATAAACTGAGCTGTGAATAGAGTGCTGCCTATGGGTGTGTAAACATCGTATGTGTCAGGACATATTTTGTTATAATGAGTGTGTAGAAGTGGCCAGGAATGCATAATAATGGAATGGTCATGGTAAGTGTGGCCAGACGAAATGCCATAAAGAAGAGAGTAATGTGGTGAAGTGAGTGTTTACTTTTTTGATTTGTTGGGTAATATTGTCGAAATTACTGATGGTTTGCTCTTGTACGTGCCCCCAAGGAGGATAGAATAGAGGCGGTGCGCAGCCATTCTTATGGTGTGCAGGGGGAGGGAAAATACGCAGGTCCCCACGATTCAGTAAGACATAGATATGCGAACTCACATGGTGATACGGTTATATTGAGATACCGAGATATATATATAGAGACACATCAGTGTCAGGTGAGCACGAAGTATGGGGGCAGAAACACCCTTATCACATATTTGTAAGAACCTACATGGGTATGCAGAACGGATTAAGAAATATCATGACCAGTGGATCACAGAGTTGAAGGGGGAGGGGTTACCTCAAATATGGCCCGAAGGGGGATCGTTTGACAAGAGTGTCCTAGATATGGTAGCCACATGCATTTGTTTGAAATACAAGGGGAAGCAGTTACATAATAGGAGAGAAATATTAGATCTATGGAGACTGTTTGAAGAGATACCCCCGCCTAAGGCAAGGGAATTAGATCATGATCTACTATCTACCACTGACAATCCACTAATGATACAAATGGATGATAAGGTATTGCCAGAAGAGGAGCCACCGATAGAGGTAACTAGGTTGTACCCAATACTAAACAAGCCAGTACCCGCGGAGGAATACAGTGACCAAACTTATGTACCCCCACCGACAACTACCACCACCCAAGGGCCAACAGCACCCCCGCCATATGAAAACCATAGGGAACGAGAACAGGTGAGCACACCAAGGGTGGACATAGAAAGATTTACAGGAGATTTAGAATCAAGGCTCTCTATAGCCAAAGATGAGCTCTCAAGAATAAAAAGCATATGTGAGCGGACTGCACTCAATACAGCTAGATCAGAGCATGCATCCAGAGTGCAGAGCGAGAGTAGAACATTTGAAGAAGGATGGAAAAAAGGAGAGATACTGTTTAGGATACAGGAAGAACCAACACGAATAACTGAACTAAAGGAAAGAGAGGGATGTACTGATAACGAAGAGAGGCCCACAGGAGGCAGAGAGGAGCTACTATGTGATATAGGGGATGATTTAGAAGAAAGTGAAAGGCTAAGTATGCAATGGGAGGGGGAAGCGAAGGGTTGGATGGCGCATGCTCAATGAGAACGATGGATGACGAGTGGACAGGGCGACTAAGGAACAGGTTGGGAAAAATGGCATTGTTAGGAAAATCAGGAATGAAGGTGAGTACAGATACGACGACGAAGGGAAAGTTGCAGCTCCCACTAATACATAGGGGAGGAGGGAGGCCGAATTACATACCCTGGGCTCAGATGGATAAGGCCAATTTGTTAAAGTTAGTGCCCCCGCTATCAGGAGGGGCGAGCAAGTGGATATATGCTTTTGAGAAATACACAGCCGGGGTACCTCTCGCGATAGGGGACGTGAAAAGTTTGCTAGTATCAGCAGTTGGGGATCAGGCTGACAGAGTATGGGTCAAAGCTGGCTTCCCGGGAGTAACGTTAGACTGCGATCGCCATGATGGTGCCTCTTTCAACACAGTGCGTGCAAGGGTGTGGGATGCCTTGCGGGAAACGTTTCCAGATACCCCAGATTTGCAGTCAGTAATGCAATGTACAATGAATGACGGGGAAGATGCTATGGATTACATTTTTCGGGTCCAAGAGATGTGGAGAGCGGAAACAGGCACACCCTGGTATCAATCGACATCCTTATTCTACTTCATAATAAAGAGGGGGCTCCCAAAAGAAGTGCAAAAAGCACTTGACAAAATAGCAGGTATTGAAGCAAAAGAATGGCCCGAAATTCAGAGCATAATATTCCACCACTGTAAGCGAATAAAAGAGAGGGAGAAGGAGGTGGCGCAGAGAAGATTGGCAGACAAAGCGAAACTAGTACAAACAAAGCTGGTGAAGGTCGCTGCAGCAGTGGCCGCGCTCCCACACAGCAGGGAGGGAGATGAGGAAGAGGAGGGGCTGGTAGCAATACAAGGAAGGATGGTAGCTAATTGGGCAGGAGCAGGGCAGCGGCAGTGGAACGAGCAGGAGCAGAGTGGAGGTCCGCAGTGGCAAGAGTGGGCCCCTCGAGGGGGACGAGGTGGGTACAGGGGCCGAAGAGGAGGTGGACAAGGGAATGGGGGAATGGGAGGAAACGGATGGCAGGGCCCCAGAGGTGCGCAAGGGAGTTGTTGGAACTGCGGGAGGTGGGGACACTACTCCAGGGTGTGCAGAAGTAGACCAAACAGCGGATTTCCAGAGGTAGAACATTATGGCCATCCCCATCCGGGGAGCCCATATGGTCTCCCAATGGGACAACAACAAAGGAACCCAGGGCAGGGGTACCATGAGCAACAGCAGGGACACCAATACAGAACACAGAATCACCCACAAAACAATGACACTACGCACTACACGCCAGGCAACCCTTTCGCGACAACGGCAAATGGAGCCCCAGCACCAGCCCCCTATAGTGGCGTGTCAGTGGTTTCAGGGAGTGTGTTCAACCAAGGGGGGGCAATGAGACAACCCGCATAGGACAGCCCACAGAGAACACTTGCGTGTCCTGTTCTATCTACCACCTACGATGCAACAGAGGAACCATTGGTAGGGGCGCAAATAGGAGATAAGCAGTTCATAATCATGGTGGATTCGGGAGCGGAGAAATCATGCATTAGAGAGGGCCGGTTCCCGTTATCTAACCGGAAGTTAGAGACGCAGGGGTTCTCTGGGGCTGTAATTGAAGTTCCTTACACAGAAGCTTTGGATGTGACAGTGGGGGGTAAAACTGTAAAAACACCCTTACTGTATTATGAGCATTCGCCAATAAATTTACTAGGGAGGGACCTTCTTAGTAAACTCAACATGACAATATCATTCACTGAGAGAGGTATAGTGTGTTCAACACCAGGAATATGCCCATTACGTGTAATGCTGGTAGTACAGGCTCACACAACTGCACCAGAAATACGTGGCTTGCCAGTGGACGAGAGAATGTTCATTGAAGGACTAAAAACACTGGCCCACATAGTTCCTGAGCTGAAAAGGATGGATTGGAGAATACCCGCGGAGTTCCTCTTCCGCCCAATAGTGCACCCGGACATAGCACCAGGATCAGTGGTATCATTAGACTTGCATGCTGTACAGGTATCTGCAAAAAGGATTGCTGTGATTGGAATGGACATAGACGGGTGCGAATGGCGCACAATACTGTGCATCAATGCCGACATTGCCCTGCGAGACTTAACTGATGAAGATCTCTTTTCCGATTTAGAAAGCGATGGTGAAATAATAATGGTAATAGCAATGCCCTGTGACATTTTGATTCAGGCTAGACAGATTCCTGTCCAGTTGATGGCAGTGGTGGGAGCACCACCGTCATTTTTTGATGATGATATGGGACTAGTACCAAACAATTTGTGGACAACAGGCCCCCATGACGTAGGGTTGTTACATGGAGTAACACCAGTGATAATAAAGCTCAAACAAGGGGCGATTCTACCCCAAGTGAAACAGTATCCATTGTCCCGCGAAGCTGAAGAAGGGATAAAAGAGACAATAAATGCACTGCTAGCACAAGGGATAATAGTGCCTTCAAACTCCCCATGTAACACATGTATCTACCCGATCAAAAAAGCAAAGGGAGGGGCTTGGAGGATGATCCAGGATCTACACCCCCTAAATGACGTAATACAGAAAGAGTTCCCTTTGGTCCCGAACCCTGCATCAATATTATGCAGTATCCCAAAAACGGCATCACATTTCACAGTGGTCGATTTGAAAAACGCATTCTTCCCATCCCCTTGGCAGAAGAAAGCAGATACCTGACAGCATTTACACTAGGGGGAAAGAGATATGAACATTGCAGATTACCCCAGGGATACTCTGAGAGCCCAAGCATATTCAACCGCATACTATATGAAGACTTAGGCAACTTATCAGTTGAAAGCACAATCATTCAGTACGTAGACGATTTACTCGTCTGCGCACAGAATGAAGAGACATGCAGAAAAGATTCAGTAACATTCCTGTCCCTGTTGGCAAATAAGGGGTATAAAGTAGACAAGGAAAAGCTACAATATTGTCAGAAAGAAGTCCTATACTTGGGACAGCTAAAATCAAAAGACGGAAAAAGAATAATACCTGACAGGGTAGAAGCAATAAGATCAGTAAGAGAACCCACAACAGTGAAGGAGATTCAGAAATTCTTGGGAATGTGCAACTATTGTAGAGCATGGATATTAGATTATGCAGCATACACCAGACCCTTACTGCAAGCACTCAAGGTGGCCCAACAAGAGAACAGAAAAATAGAATGGTCAGAAGAAATGAGCGCCTCATTCAAATCGTTACAAGAATTGATCTTGAGTGCTCCAGTACTCGCCAATCCTGATTATGAACACAAATTTTACCTGTTCTCACATTGCAAGGGGACACTCATGACAGCTGTACTGACACAAAAGGCTTCCCTAGGACACAAACCATTGGCTTACTATAGTGGCACTTTGGATGCGGTAATGCAAGGACATTTCGCGTGCGAGCAATCACTCGCTGCAGCCGCGTTCGCAATTGAGAAAAGCGCCACAATAGTAATGGGATGCCCTGTCACATTGTTTGTGGAGCATTCATTATTTGCAATACTTGAGAGATCAAAAAGTACACTGACCACACAGAGAGCAACTGCCTATGAAATAATATTGTCCAGCGCCAATATCCATGTGGTACGATGCAGGACAGTGAATCCGGCAACATTCATTAAAGAAGCATGCACACTAGTGGACATGCAGGAACACGACTGTGCGACTTACACAGGGGAAAGAGGGGAGGACACAGTGGTGTGCGAGAATGCCCTGAGCGAGGGGGAGGTGTACTTTGTGGACGGGTCAGCATCGATTGACATGGACACGGGAGAAAAACATGTGGGATTAGCAGTGGTGAGATTAGAAGAAGGTGAATATGAGACACTAGTGCAGTACCGCCTCCCATCACATTTCTCAGCACAAGCAGCAGAACTCATTGCCCTAATAGAAGCATTACATGCAGTTAAAGGGTGTGCAGTGACAATCTACACAGTTTCAGCTTACATGACGACAACAGTACATGGAGGTCTGGCAAGATGGGGGCGGAGGGGGTTTCGACGAGCAGATGGGACTCCAGTGCAGCATGCAGAATTGCTGAAGGAGTTAATTGAGGCCCTACGAGATCCCACAGTGGTAGCAATAGTGAAGTGCAAGCACATACGTCCAACACAGACGTTGTGTCTTTGGGAAACGCGGCAGCAGACGCTGCTGCCAAGGAAGCTTCATACTTTGAAAAACATGAAACAGGTGAGTACATGCTGCAGCACAAGACAAACGAAGAGCTCCCAGAAGGGTACAATGCGATGCCTATATCACAAATACTAGAGTTACAGGAAGGAGCAAGTGAGGATGAAAAGATGATGTGGGTAAAACGAGGGTGCAGCCAATCAGCAACAGACTTACTCTGGCGACAAAATAATTCAGGAAAAATGGTAATGCCAGTAAAACTATTAGAAACAGCGTTTCAACAACTACACTTCCCAGCACACAACACGAAACAACACATTGCAGCGGAGATACAAGAAGAGTGGTTTGTGCCCTGTCTTCAGGAGCACATATCTAGATGACAATGGAGTGCACAACATGCCAGATATACAACTCTGGAATGACATTACGTACACTCAGGGGAACAATTCCAAAACCGATTGGGCCATTCAGAGAGCTACACATTGACTACGCAGACATGGGAGAAAAGTGTAATGGGGCACGCTACATGATTGTGGTTGTATGCCCCTTTTCGAGATGGGTGGAAGCAGGTCCATGTGCACAACCTGATGCTAAAAGCACCGCAAAGTTCCTAGTAAGGGAAGTGTTTCCGCGCTGGGGAATTTGTGACGTAGTTCGCTCAGACAACGGCACTCACTTTGTGAACGAGCTCTTCAAAGAAGTAACGACACTATTGGGAATAAAACATAAATTGTGCTTGATTTATCATCCTCAAAGTAATGGTGTGGTAGAAAAGATGAACGGCCTGTTAAAAGGAAGATTATCGAAATTGTGCTTCTCATTAAAAAAGAACTGGATTTACTGTTTGCCCCTTGCGCTGTTTGAGCTAAGAAATCAGCCAAGCAAGGATCACCATTTGTCCCCGCACGAAATCGTGACGGGGAGACGAATGCACACAGCACACTCCCCACTGCGCCAACACTCAGACGCGCACAGAAGCGCTGCGATATTGGGAGATGAGTTCACAGAAACTTGAAAAAGCTAACTAGGGCAGCGCGCGCCATTTCAAAGCAGCTCTCACCACCATTCACAAGAGAAGAAGGGAACACAACGGGGTCCCTTACGGAACCTGAAACACAGGTACAACTGATGCCGGGAGAATACGTCTATGTCCGGAGCTTTGTGCGCCGGTGGAATGCACCACGGTTCCACGGACCATATGAAGTGGTTTTTTGCACTCCTACGGCTGTAAAAGTGAAGGGCCTTAATTACTGGATACATTTGACGGATGTACGAAAGGCATATAATAGTGTACAGGAAGAGGTGGATGAGGGGGCACAGACAACAGCAACCAATATGAATGAAAATAAGGAGTGAATGTGAACATGTGTGTGACGGAAATGCACCTGATTGAGAAAGCTGATGACGAGAACAATTACATTTAAGGGTATCTATATGGATGAAAAGATTGGGAAAAAAAAGTGGACTTATGTGTAAATAATAATGTGATGAAAATGTAAAGTGTCTGCTCCCTTGTCTGTACATCCACAACCCCACTCCCCTACCCACTTCCATTCCCCTTCCATGATATCTTGGCACTAGTAGTGCCAACAAAATGTTTACATGCATGCACTTAATGCACTTTTATATCTCAAACAGGAGCTACCATGGCATCTAACGGGCAGCCTGCAAAGGATAGATTTATTAGATATAGAGAATTCTTAGCTGAGAGATGTAGATATTCGTATGACTGTGGATTATCTGTGTGCATTACATTATTTTTCACAATTATGTTTGGCCTGATTACGTATTGGTTCATAGCGTTCATCTCTATCGAGATGAACGAGGGGGGAGGGATTAACAGGACTAATGTGACAAATGAAACAGCAATTGTAAATACTAAAGAAGGTGATTTTTTTGGCATGGGATGGAACTAAACTTGTATGGGGATATTACACAACACCATCCAATGCTGTCATCTCGAAAAATGAAGGTCTGCAGGGAAAAATGCAAAACAACACAATGTCCCCGCCAAAAGTATCTAATTACAATGCCCGCAGTCTAAATGATCGTAGCCCCTCTGCTATATCCTGGTTATATATCACCCCCACCAGCCAGCCCACCCCCGCAACCAAAAACACACTGTTAGATAACATAAAGGAAGAAAATGAAAAAATGACAGCGACATATGAAATATTATATGATGACTGGGCAAAGGGGGGCGGGAAGGAGAAAGGGGGGCCCACATTGTCCATCGCCCATGAAGCTGGGAAATACGTTAGACAAAGAAATAACAGACGAAAAAGAGAGGTGGGGAGGAGGAAGTATGATGAGTATTATGGGTTAGGATTAGACAAAATGGAAGACCCACGACACCCCCACCAGACAAATAAATGGTATGCGGATATGAGTGCAACAGCTAAGCAAACAACAAATGAGAGCGGTTATGTCTGCTCCCTCATTCCCCATGCTTCAGGCACACCCAAAGTATTGTTACCCAAAGAGTTGCCTATTGTCGATGCCCAGTGTCTCCTTCATCTCACAATGTGCAGAATTAAGAACACCTTCCAGGCACATGAAGTAACTTTTAGAATGCTGCAGAACGAGAAAACCTGCTATCCAAAGACAGTAGGAGTGGTATGTCTGGAAGAGCCATTTTTTATAATACAAGGGACACTTTTTTCAGACAAGTGGAAGGACGAAGAAGTAATGTGCAAGGCTGAAGTACTGAGGGGTGTGGCACCAGAGAAACTGCAATGGATAGAAGAAACATGCACACCAGTATGGAAAGAACACATCTCAAAACTAACTTGGGTAACGGCCATTGAAAAACCCTTGAAGCTGCAGAAGGAAATAAACTATGAACTGTGTTTTAAAGGAGACGGGAAAGCCTCCATGGGGGCAAACAAGAACTGTAACAAGACCCTCACCATCCCAGATTTGAGAAAAGGGACAGCGGCCCTCATGGATACGTATTGGGTATGTGGCAACCAAGCATACCTGCACCTCCCACAATCATGGAGTGGCAGCTGCTCGATGGCCACCCTACACTCCGCACTAATGGTAATCCCGGAAAGCCACATTGATGGGAGCAAAAAGATGCGAGGAAACACCCAACAGGGTGCGGCCCAGCCAACTGCAGAGCCACAAGTATATGTTCTGTCTTCCGGGAACAAGGAAGGGGTGCTGTCCCGAAACAAACGATCATGGAACTATATATCAAAGGCATCATCAGAATTGCTGGCACAGATCCCGGATAGATATCGATTATTCAGCTCTGCAGACACATTCTTCGCCTCACTCATCCCAAGTATCCAGGCGCGAGCAAATGCAAAGTGGCTCCAAATCACACATTGGGAGCTGATCCAGCTGGCAAATGACACTGAAGAAGGGTTTAATGTAATAAAAGTGGAACTGAGAGCACTACGGCTGATGACCATGCAAAACAGGTATGTCCTGGACCTATTGACAGCGATGGACGGAGGTGTTTGCCGAAAAATCGGAAGTGCCTGCTGCACTTTCGTACCTTCCGAAGACGCAGACAACGGGTCACTGTCCCATGTGATCGAGGCAGTACATAACCTAGGAGAAAGAATGAGAATGGAAGGCGGAGCAGAAGAAAGTACGTGGTTCGACAATATATTCTCCTGGGTTCCATTGTGGCTGGGAATGACTGTGAAATGTTTGATGCCGGCTGTAGTATTCCTCCTCTCTATTTTTTGCCTGTGCCAGGTGGGTCTTCGATGTTGTGCTAACGCAGTACCGAATGGTGCAATGATGATGGTGACAATGGGCAACACCCGCGGTACAATACAAGCTATGCAGGAAGTACAGGTACAAACAGGAACAGATGACACACCGAGATATCAGTTAGTGCCTAGGTACCACGACAAGGATATAGTAGATAAACTGTGGCACACTACCATTAAAGAGCCCCGTATACTAGAATGGTACGAGGAGGTGTGGGTGGACTTGGAAGGGGAGAACAGATGCATATACCTGACTTGTACCCCAGATTAATATGCTAGGAGAGGTCAGAGCTTGAGAGGGGTGTGCAGAGCATGGATGCCCATAAAAGGCACACCTGCATGGGATGACGCATTAATTGATGAGGAAGAATGTAGGAGATTGGAGGATTTAAAGAATTTGTTACTTAAGTAACGAAAGGGGGGAAATGTAGGGGAGGATTGGTCCAAAACACCCCCCTCCCATGCATCCTCTCCCCCGGTGAGGGCCATGGCTCGTCAGGGGTCCCCTCCCTACCACCAGGGCCCAGGTGGTGGGTGGGTCACCTGCCGAAGACATTGACCAAACCTGCTGAATTTAGCTAGGCCTCGGAAACCATTTTGTCTAATGAAGATGGTTTGAGCCCTGCGCACTGCAGCGTGGCCCCCACCTTTGGAGAGTTTCAATTATCCCTGTGGCCACAGCTCTCTGGCAGATCCGATGAGAGCCCGTTCCCATGAACAAGACGGACATGAGCTAGTATTAGATACCAACACTGTAACATTTCGCCTTCCGCAGTGTATCGCTGCTCCCAGCATGACCCGGCCAGCAGGGCCTGGTTGGAAAAAGAACTGTAAAATGGTCATTTGATAAAAGCAAAGTTCCCAAATACTAATGAGAAAACTACCTGCGATGAAAGCGTTCTCTCCACAACCTCTTTGACTAAAAAACTTGTAAAATGTATAAATATGGCAGAATATGACATTAGGAATGAAGCACCTACATCCCTGCAGTTATGCGCAAATAGTAAAAGCGTCCCGGGGGTTTTTTGTTATGTGTTTCACTGAAAAGATTACACCCCACGGTCCCACGCCATAACCAAACAAATGCTGCTAGAGTGCAAAGAAAAGACAAATGCCACCATATGGAGGGCTCGTGTAAAGGGTGCACGAAAATGCACCATATGCGTGTGTGTCCAAGCCCACTATGTGCCACTGCCATCAGTCTCAGTGGCCAGTTGTTTCTATGTGCTCCACCAACCTTACTACTACCTCACTTACCGCGAATGTATAAGCATGGAACAAAATGTTGTAGTTGTCAAAAACATGGTGTACAAGTAATGTGCTCGGATCGGCTATATGAGAGGCATTAGCAATGTTAAAACGTGAGTTTTGGAACGACTCAATTAGTACTGTGTATTATTTGAATATTTATACTTCTTCCACCTACAATCGGCAACACACGAGGAAAATACCTTTGTGAGCACATGCAAGGCCATTCCCCCTCCCTCCCAGCAAAGCCTGCCAGACGAAAAAGCAGAGGCCTGTGCCGCGCTGCTCCACCTCCCCCAACTCGGCTGGAGCCGCTTCAAAGATTTGTAGTTCCCCCTGCAGCACCCAAGGCCACGGCCCGCCACCTGTATTATTTACAACCCAGCAATAAACCTCAGCCTGAAAACACAAACCCAGAGGCGCTCTTTCTTAAGCTCCACGACCCACCGGCTCACCTTAGGTTAATGGTCCCTGTAAAATTAGGACATCCAATATTATGGCAACATTACAGCAACACATCCATGACTTCTAACAAGACATGATGACATGGACCGCCTGTCCCATGCCCCGAGACCCAACCCCACGACCTATGGTACCCGGTCAACAGGACGCTGGTAACCATGTATTGATAAATCGCCAACAAACCCCACTCTAGGTGCATTCCTCCTGTGTTGCATTAACCTGTAGAATAACCTATTGGAAGATTTACTAAGGAAGATAATATTGCAAATGGTTAAATGACTGCGGTGTGCATGGCCTAGGGCAAAGAAGTCAGGAAAAGACATTCATCTCTAACACTGGCCACAGTGGCACAACAACACCGCCCGGATGAACCCAGCTGACCTGCCAGGCCCAGCCCAACCCACGAGGCTAACCAGTGACGTCCTCCAGCCGCGGCCAACCACATTGCAGCAGCACCTATAGCTAGTCGTCGCCACCCAAACCCCATGAACTTGTGCCCCCTATAGTATGTAGGTTCTGATGACGTTCTTTGTAAATATATACGCCTGTCTTTGCTATTGTCAGACAGAGCGCTCTCAGAGTTTGCAGAGTTCTTGCATGCCCTATTCTGATTGATAAACTCCCATTTACGCTCACCCACACTTTGTCGTGGCCTTATTCCCATCTTGGGAGAGTCCATTATTGTCTCTCATTGTGGGGAGGTTCGTGCTGGTTGGGGACGCTTGCCTTCAACTGTCTTCCCTATTAACACAAGTACTGAGTTTCCGGGAGACGATGGAGCTTCCACTACAATCACAAGATCCCATTTAGATGATGCAGATGTAAAGAAATCGGAGAAATAAGTCGATTAAATCTGATCATATTTAAATATTCCTTGATTCTTTTAGACAATGTATCATTTGTGGTCATCTCTGTATATGTACCTGTGCAGTCGACCCCAAGTGTGTGTTATGTTATCAATATTGTGATACATAGTAATGAAAGTACTATGTTTCAGGGAGCCGATGGAGCCTCATTCCGTCATTCCGTGCGGTCTATGCGGATACAGAAAATATAGTTCTTGCAGCGCAAGAGGAAGGGAAGAGATGCGGAAACGAATCGGAGCTACAGCGTGCATATGTTGAAGGTCGAGTCAAGAAAGTTGCAAAGAAAAGAAACATAAATAAGGTTAGTTACAAACAGTTCATAACTTTAGAATTTCTTTGTGGTGGGGACTATTTTATGTTTTTTCCAGTCAATTGTACTGTACTTTATCTTGTGTTTAAACTGAACATCCCTTTTCCAATCTGTCCTGTAGTTTCCCGTGGGTCTACGAACTATACATACACAGACAGTGAAGCGGATGAGAGATGTTGCTTGCCAGACCATTTACACTATGGAGGAACTATTAATTCAGACGCCGCGTGTTGAGCCTAGAGATGCTCATATCCAATGGCCAGAACATGAAATGAATGTGTCCGGAGAATCCAGTAAAGTTGTAATGGACCATTGCTACAGTGCGACTGCACCACCACAAGAAGATGATACTGAATGTATTGAGGATAGCTCGGAAGTAGTCGCAGATCAATTCACACAATCTACACCCGCCAAAAAATTGCCACCAAAGAAGCTGTCGACAATGTTTTGTTCTCCCATCAATGTTGAAGTAACAGATGTTGAAATGAAAGCGAATGAGCCAGCAGCAGCATTCACAGACGCATCAGAACCTGATATCGGCGATATTTCTTTCAGTTGTGGTGAAATGTCCTCAACGATGCAGTCCGAAACAAGTGTGACACCGGATGACAGTCTAATGAAAGAGGGCAAATACATAGTATTTGACAGTTGTTTGATGGATATTATAAGTATGCTGAAATGTGGGCATTCCGTCAGAGGGAAAGTATGTTGGAGGCCATTGATTCATGTGACTCGTCAAAAACAAGGCAGTAACGTCAAAATACATGCCGCCTGTAGATTAAATCATGCGTTCTCATGGTCTGCACAACCGATGCTAGGGAAGCAGCCAGAAGGCAATCTACTGTGTGCAGCTGCATCACTTTTTAGTGGGTCCAGTTTTAGAAAGTTAGAGTCTTTCTTTCAGTTTGTGGGACTTCATTTCATTTCTAAAACGCAGTACTACAAATACAAACATGATTATCTGTTTTCGGCCATTAGTGATGCTTGTAAAATTGAACAATTGTCTCTAGCAAGTACATTCGAAGGGAAACAATTCAGGCTAGCCGGCGATGGACAGTGCGACAGCCCTGGATTTTCTGCCAAGTACTGCACCTACCACTTTCAGGACATGGATAGTAAGAAAATTGTGAGTTTGGTGGTTGTGCAGGTAACACAATGTACATCCTCAGTGGCCATGGAGAAACTAGGATTTATAAAATCAGTGGAATATCTACAATCGAGGGGAATGCACATCTACCTCATAGCCACGGACAGACACGTTTCAATAGCCAAGACAATGGGAGAGCAGATCCCACATATTAAACATCAATTTGATGTATGGCATCCTGCTAAATCAATCAATAAGAAAATCTCTGCTGCAGGGAAAAGAAAAAAGGTTTGGAAAGTATTTCATAGTGGTCCCAGTCTATCAGCAACCATCTTTGGTGGAGCTCCAAAACTTGTGAAGGGTCAGTGGAAATACTACTTGAAAAATGGCGGTCACTGATGCACCACTGTACCAACGTTCACCGCTGGTCAGAAAACCTACATTTTCACCAATGTGAACATGGCCCTTTGTCCCCAGAGGAGGCAAGGAAGAAGAAGTGGTTGATTCCATCTTCACCGACACACAAAGCCATTGAGAAGATTGTTTTCGATAAAACTCTATCAAGAGATTTGAGGGGACTGACAGAATTCTGTCACACAGGAGGTTTGGAGGTGTTCCACAATATGTGCCTAAAGTACAGGCCAAAGCGCTTGCATTTCAGCATACAGGGCATGAAACATAGGACTCTACTTGCGGTCTTGGCCCATAACGAGAATCTTTGCCGTGAACAATATAGGACTACGGGTAATGTAAGGATGCCTCGCTACACTAAGGTGTTTTCTAAAAGAAGTAAGCAATGGGTCATCAAACCAGTCTATGAGGAAATGGAGTTCGACTTTGTAAAAAGCCTTATTGTTGCTGTACTCAAGAAGCACAGATATGGAATTTTGAACGTTTCTGTGCAGAGCACTGATGCATTGCCACCAAACATTGCCACTGTGCCATGTCCACCCAAAGCAGAGCTGGTTGTGAAGTACAAATCCCAGTTTAAATAATTGTAATATGATTGTCGTTTTGTAAATGTTATTGTACAGTGTACATACAAACGTATGCTAACCCTAACCCCTCCCTTCACCATCCTGGGTGGCGAACAACCTGGGTGTCATGTTTGACTTCTCTCTCTATTCACCTCATATCGCTGACCTTGTCAATATGTGTATGTATATACTTTTGTTGCTGTAACTAAGTTTCGCAAGGCTTGCGTATTGCAAATAATAAAACAAACAAACAATAAATCTCACTTTCAACTCAACTCCTCGGGTACGTTATACTTTCCCTGACCTTCCCCCAAAAAGTCAATGTCTCCATAGTTATGGTTCTCTAGAGCTGCAAAGCTTGCGGACAACGAGGACAAAATTGGGGGCCTCAGAACACGCCAAGCGAGCCGTTTCACATTTGCACATTGAGGCCTAGTACATAGATAGATTTGAAAATTCAAGTTCTCACAGATGGCTTTACTACGGGATGTTGCAAAGTAAGAATGTATGCTCGTTTACAGTGAAGGTCAGCGGCTTTGATTTTCAGCTGGCAGCATGAAGAGGCCCACAACTCACACTGGCAATATAAGGTTCTATTGTTTTTTGGACCTTGAGGGACAGGGACCATGCTGAAAGGACTTCATTTGAAGGACGGGTGCAATAACGAAAAAGACGATAAGGCAGAAAATTCTGGAACTAGACTGAGTTTCATGTTAGTTCAGTATACGAAAAATCGTTGTCAAGAGCACAGTGGGATTTACGGACTGCATTACGCAGAGACACAATGGAAATTGCAAATATAATGTAAGTAACTCTTTAGACGCTTTTATACCGGAATGAATAATTAATGAATGGATGAATGAAAGAATGAAGAGCAAGTAAAACGTTTGTGGGATCGTCTTTGTACTAACTCTTTAGACGCTTTTATACCGGAAAGATCGGCTGGCGAGACTAATTATAATTTTTATGTTTTCAAAACAGGTATATCCTACCCTACTGCTACTGCCACCAGTTTCAGACCCCGGCAGATGGTTTCTTCAACCGCCAGCTGCAGCTTATCGTAAACAACTGCACCACTTTGACGATCTTATGGGACGATCGCCAAGGGCCCATATGCCCTTACGCGGTACTAGCGGCTAGAAGCAACATATCAACCTTTACGCTGGCCTAGTGCCTAGTTGATGGAACAGCCTTGCGGTTCACCGTGCGACCAAAGTGCTTCTTTTAACGAAAACCAACACCCTGTGTACCATAAAGTAACAGCGTGTGACTCACGATAAAACGGAACAGGATTTGCGGATAGAGAGAAAAGAAAAAGAATGACATTCCGATTTAATATGCCAATTGCTGAATATTCTATAAACATTTAATGTTAAATAAATGTACTTTACCAAATGTACCGTGTTGCTGTTTGATTTGAAAGTACAGTTTCATATTCCGAATTGTGGCGCGCTGTGTTGGGAGTTGATCTGTGTTGGTTTCCGGTTTCTGTGTGAAGTCGCGTAGAAGACGACTGGGCGCGTTTGCCTACGCAGCACAGTAACGTCACGGAGAGAGGCGGGGAATATGAATGTTTTGATAATGTCAGGCTCAGGGGTGGGGGATATGATTCAGTGCCGCAAATGCAGGTCAGCCAGGGCGATGCGGCAAGTGATAGGATTATCACAAAATGGCAGCGCCCTGATGCCTGTTTTCGCGTGCGTTTATTGGACGAAAACTCGGGTAAGGTCCATAGGAAATTTTTCTAAAATCGAGCAATTTAGGCTTAAACACACATGGCCGACCCGTAGGGACAATAAAAAATGTTGACCAAGCCATTCCTTTAAGGCCTTTTAAAAGTAAGTCATATAGTCTAGAGAACATGTGTCCCCCTCCGTTACATTGTACATGGTCTCCAGCACTTTGTTCATCACTGATCCATCTCGAACTTTCAGCATAGTCTGTCCAGCCTCCCAATCATTCCCATGTACCATAGAAATTGACCTTTGTGTATACCATATTCACTAATTTGAGTCGAAAAGTCCACCCACTTGTCATCTCTCAGCAGGTCGCCCACTACAGCTATTTCTTTGTCCTCCCAATGCTCTCTGAACAGATCCAATGCGCCCGGCTGTTAGCGCCCGGCTGTTTGCCGAGCACTCCCACCAGCGGGACTCATGGGGAGCAGGGGGCCTGGGTCCCCAAAAGTTTCCAAACCCTGCACCACAAGTCTATACCAAGTGTCAGCAATTGGGAGGGTCTCAGTGACACCGCCCTTCCACCCACAATACTTCTTTCAAGAAATGTTGGCGCAGCAATGGCTGTAAAAGAAGCGTGTCCTGCGTGGTCTCGTGCCCCAACCAAATCATTACCAATTGAAGTTGCCTCACTAAATAGTAGAACTCAAAATGCAGTACTCTGGTACTCTGTACTCTAGACAGCATTGTCCCTCTGCAGAATACGCAAAGCTATCCTGTTTCTCCCTGCCTCCCATAGAAATTCTTGAGTTATTTTGTTCAATTGTTGGAAAAACACTCTGGGTATGTTATAAGGTATGTTAACAAAATTATATCAGAGATGCGGGAGTGCTACCATCTTTAATAATGCTGCTCTGTCTGGGATTCAACAGTAATTTTTTCCAAAACCCTCAGAGCTGGCCACCCCTTTTAATATTTTCTGTGTGTTATTCTCATGTGAAACGGCTAGGTCGTGCCACACATTTACACCCAAATAGCGAAAGGTGTCTCTAGTCCAACACTGGCAGCTGTTCCACAGCAAGTTCTAGAAGTCATGCTAATGGGAACAAACAGGATTTTTCCCTGTTGACCTGGATACCTGAGAGGATTGTAAACTGGTCAATGACGTCCACCAGGTACTGCAGATTAGTTGGGACACTTACAGCAACATGTCATCTGCGTATAATGAAACCAGGTGTGCCACTCCATCTATCACTATCCCCACTTCAGCATATTCTGATCTAAGGAATGGCTCCAATGCTAGTATAAACAGCATTGGTGACAGAGAGCAGCCTTGTTTAATACTCTTATATATCTCTCACATACCTTAGAAATCTGTCTAACAGTCTAAACCTTGGCCCTAGATCAGTTTCACCCATCGCAAAAACCCCATGCCTATCCCAAAGCGTTGAAGAGTTGCCAACAACCAGTCCCAGCGAACCGAGTCAAATGCTTTTACTGCAACTAATGAGGCCACTACTGACATACAACTAGTACTATTACATGCTGAAGCCTTCTCAGGTTCCCTGTGGTGCTGCGCCCGGGACATATCCAATCTGATCTGAGTGAACGGGGCTTCCTATCACCTTGTTAAGTATATTTGGCAGTACCGCCATCAGGATTTTTCAATCCTGGTTCACCATGGAGAGTGGCCATGAACCGCAATTCTCTGGAGCCTTACCTGGTTTGAGGACTGATATTATGATGGATTCTCGCATGCTATTGGGCAACTGTCCTTGTTCATAAGTTTCACCATATATTTCTAAAGGCTTGGGTGCCCGTTCTTCAATGTATTATTTAAAGAATTCCCCTGGGAGCCTGTCCGGTCCTGGGGTTTCAACTCACAGGAGTTTCGCTATCACTGCTCTAATTTCCTCTAGCGTCAGGGAGGCATCCAGCAAATCTGCTTGTCCCTCCTCTAATGTGGGTAAGCTTATTTGGGCTAGGGCTTCCTTAATATCCCCATCTTCTGGTGCTTTGTCGGTCGAGTACAGCACGAGAAATCCTCATTGCTCCCTCGTTGGGTTCTAACTACAGTGCCATTTTCGTCCCGAATGGCACTAATCATGCTGGTCGGTGCCTCTTGTTTACATAACCATGCCAACAACCTCCCAGGTTTGTCTCCCTCCGTGTGTTGTCTCTGTATGTACTTGGCAAAGTCGAACTTGCCCAAACTTTCCCATATCAGGATGCATTTTTAATGCAGTTCCACCATTTCAGCCGACTCCTTACTGGCCAACCCTTCAACCTTCCCTTTCTGCTCAATGGATTTTTCAGTGTCCGTTAGATCCTGTAACATATCTTTTCTGAGGCCCACCATATTCCCCAATCACTGCCTGCGCAAAACCACCTTAAAAGCGTCCGACAAGGTACCTACTTTTGCGACACTGTTAGTGTTAATATTTAAGTACTCCTCAATCTCTCCCGGTAGGTAGTGTAAGAAACCAGAAGGTGTCGCCCAGTCTAGTCCCCGGGGATCGGTCATCCAAGTGGCCAGCACACAGCCACCACTATTGGATCCAGCTCCTGGGGGTGGATGGAGCGTCCTCGGGAAGTGGAACGGGAACGCAGACGGGCAAAACCCGGTATTCCCCTTCTATTTATCCCTCTTCTTCACTATCCTACTACATAGGAGGTTCAACCTCTCTACCCCGCCCCCTTTTCTGACGCAAACACTTTTGCATATCATGAAGGACGACGGGCTAACACCCGAGTCATATACCTAACATGTCCCAACACCAGGGTCAGGCAAAGTCAGGCAATTGACCTGAATCACTCACATGACACCCTTCCTGTTAGGAAAGATTTCATAATTGTATGTAATTTTCCCTCCATGTGTCAACCCCCAAACTTTTTGCTGCCGTTTAGACACCATTGACTGACTTTGCCAGAGAAGCACATCCTTCTGCTGCACTCCTCTGGATTTTCGCTCACTTTTTATGGGGAAACTGACATGCCCTTAAGACAGTCAGTCCTGGGAGACTTTGTTTCCCTTAGTCCTTTCCTCATGTTGCAACTTTTGTGCAACATGTAACAAGTGGGCAATGTATGTTACCATACAGCACACTTGGGTCTATAGTCATTTCCAAAGGCCGTAGATACTCTTGCTGGTCTTTTTTTATGAACTGTGCATATGTGTCGTGGACAGGACTAGACGCAGCTATCTTTTTGCATTCTTTTTACCCCTTTCCTGCCATGTTAACCGCGTTAACCGCGTTTGGCACAAATAAGTGGCCTGGCTCCAAAATGGCCATGCCACAAGGTTCTTTCTCCTGTCCTTTGGCCATCTTGCCCCTTCAACTTCCCCAGGTCAAGACGACCCGGGTCCGCTTAATTTGGTCATGCACTTTTCCGCAAATCCCAATGTTTTTGTGGGCTTCTGCATGCCTTGCATGTGTGCCTCCAGGATGTGGGATGGAATGTCCGATTCCAATGCACATCCTGGGTGCCAGAGAGTCTAGAGTGCCATGAATGCCTGGGACCACCGTGGTCCGTGATTGGTCCACGTATGGAGTGTGCGTTTGTGAGCAGATCTCCCATTGGGTCCTCTCCGTTTTGGCGTGAAGGGAACTTTGGATAAGTGGAGGCTGAAACTGAAAACACCACTACCATGTCGATCTCCTGAGTTCTCACTGATCAAAGGATAGGATCCACATATCCTGCAACTATGAAGCTGAGTCGAGGAACCGCTGGTGACCCGCTGGAAGGTTTGACCGCTGTCGTCCCGTGGAACCCCTCTGCATCTGGTCGTCCTAGAAGGTCTGTGAAGACGCTTCGACCCATTGGATTAGTGGGACCAACTATTCTCGGCACCTTCATCAAACCCTGCAAGTAAGCTTTTTCGGAAGTGTCCCTGGGCCAACCAGTGGACTGACCAGCTTGCCCAGTTGCTTTGCTCTGTCACCGCCACCGTTTCGAGGAGGCCCTCGGAACTTGGTATACTGCTAGCTCTGTGTCCCCGGCACCCTCACACCGAATTTCTTACACTTGGCGTTCCCAGATCTGAAGTGAGACGAGTGCGCCAGGACCGGAGTAAACGCGGTTACCGTGTTGCCCTACCGTGGCAACGACCTGTGCAAGTTGGCTGCATTTGTGATCCTCTTGCCCCTGAAGCCTGCTGCAGTGAAACTGGGCCGATTCCTCCACCCAGAGCAGACAAATCGCCACTGTCCCGTTTGGGAATCATCGATGTATTTTAGGAACTGAAAGGTGCTGAGACATCCTTTTTGCCGCATTCGAACTTGCCAGCGAAGTGGACTGAACTGGCGAAGTTTGGGTCTGCTTGTGTCGGGGACCGGTGAGTATTCCTTACCCCAACTAGTGGCCCCTAGCGCAAGAGCCCATTTTTACACACGAGTGGCCCCTGGGGCCCATCTCCTTTCCACAGCTATTGCGAAATAGTGACTCCATCCCGCACTCTCGAACTGCCTCTGCCTTCAAGTCCTTCTTGAATAGTGGGATCCTGTTCTGCATCGCCTCATCCACCTTCCTGAGCTACTATAGACCCTTGAAGGACCCTATTCCGCCCACTGGCACAAGCATGTACTATTGAGCACAAGGCTCCTCTCTTCGTAGGACTTGGACTGCCTCTTAGTTAGGTGAATTATTGATGTCGAACTGGGCCTAAAGATTAACTGTACTGCCCGTTTCGTTCCCATCTAGGTTGTCAACATATTTCGTTCATTTAACCCTTTAAACCCCCTGAATCTTGTATATATATGGTATTGAGTGTGATGTATTGGTTTACTTAGTGTTACTGTGATTCTTTTTCTATGGTCTATGTTACAAAGGCCTTGTAATAAATGTAATAAATGTGTCTATATTTTTGATATAACACCTGTTTGGAGTAATTTGTAAGTGTCCTTGCTCTGTGTGCTCATTGAGGTCCTTCAGTCACCCTCACCCCTCCTGAGACTTAGTGTTGATCGCCTGCCATAGCTACGCTGATAGGTCTGGCTTGTCCAGAGGTTACCCTGTTCCAAGAAACTAGGCTGGCCTTCTGAACCTCTGCCCACCAGGTCAGAGTTCAGAAATCCATCTTAACAGGGCCACTAGGTAAGTTGCCCGATTTATTGTCCACAGCCTCTGCGGTAAGAAACTCTCCCTTCTCTGAACTCTTCTGGGTGGAGGAGACGTAAATCACAGAAATTAAAGCCCAGTCAGGCCCGGTACGGCTTGCGTCTGCTGACAGACACACACTAAACATGGGCCTGCCAGCATGGGAGGCCCAGGGCCATAAGCAGGGAGGTGGGCTTGTTGTGGATCCAGACAGGGCAGCATCTTTCACGTGCTGCCCCACTTAGCATGCCAGTGTCAGACGGGCATCTGGGTACCCAAGACAATGGAGACCCAGACTGCTGGGCAACCGCTGCGGAAGGGTGGTGGCAGGGGCAGTTGACATCAGGTAGTCCCTGCCCCTGACACCTCACATCAAAGGCCCCCCTCCCATCCAGACGGACGTGGAGTCAGGGGGCCTTTGATGTTCAAAGAGGGGCTACCTTGCCCTCAGGCCAATTTTGGCCTATAACCAAGGTGGGCAAGGTAGCCCCTTCCATTCTGTGCCTCTCCTTTGACAGGCTCCTCCAGAGCTGGACCCCTGATCCAGCTACTGTGCCAGCGCCATCCATGTCCGGGAGGAGCGAATATCCGCAGCGGGGCCAGAACGGGTGAAGGAAGCTGCAGGACCAGCACGACAGCACCTCGGCCCACCCAGTACATTCTCTGGTCTGCTAAGCGTAGCTGGGAGAAGGGAGTAGTGACGGCGGGGCTCGCTTATTCTCAGCGGCCCGGGAGGGTGAAGCAAAATCAAAGCAAAAGCAGCACCGGGAGCACAGACAAGCAGGACACCACAAACGTTGCTTACAGGCCGGCCTGCAGGCCCCCAGCCACGTCAGAACATCCACAGGACGGCAGAGCTTCACTGCCGATCACAGCTCATCACGGGGAAGGCACGGCAGATGCGGAATATAACTAAATATTTCCCACGAGTGCTGGAGCCTCCCTTGAATCAATGCAGCCGCTTGCTTGCACGCAGAACGGAGTCAGCCATATCGCAGGGTGAGAGAGGCCACCGTGGCCCATAAATAAGAAACCCCACAACTGTGCTGCTGAAAACTAGTATTATTTTACTGACACATCGGTGGCAGTGCGGCTCAGCAGTCGCTGCTCACGCTGGGCAGAGCAAAAAGGAAACACAGCAGCACCTAATTATAAGCAGGACGACGCAGAGCCAGACAGTACCCCAGCCAGTGCAGCACATCCGCAGGCGGCGGAGCTGCCCATAAAGAGGGAAGCAGAGGGACAGCTCTACGGAGTAACGGCCGGCAGGCACGAGGAAGAAGCAAGAAGATTGTCCGGCCAAACCCCTGCCCCCCATTGAAAGCAGGGCGACACAGAGCACGGACCAAACACCGGGCAGCAATATTTGAATAGCATGATAAAAACACAACACAGAGAGTTTGTTGTCTCCTGCAGCGTGCGCGGGTTAAATCGAACACCGCAAGAGACACTGTGCAAGCGATTGTCAGTGCCCCAACCCTTCAAGCACGCCTGCAAGCTCGCTCAGCTTTGGATAACAAAGATAGAGCAAGAGAAACTGTTTGGAAGCAGGACAACGCAGAGCAGCAGTCCTCGACAATACCAAGCTGCAATATTTGAAATAAATGGCAACTGGCGATCACTGCAAAAGAAGCCTAAATTTTCTTCAGCGGACCAACGGAAAGCTAGCCCACGGTATCCCGGCACCCCTACAAAGCGAGAAAACACTTTGTTGATACGAAACGAGATCACGTTGGAATAAAGGAAGAGAAAATAACAGAAACAGCGCCGACCTGCACAGCATACAAGCCACATTACATATTTTCTTCAGAGACAGCCGGGGGGCTTACACCGTCCCAGCACCTTCCTATACAACGCAGCGCTCTGCTCTCCAGTGAGTGGAGAGCGCCAGGCGGCAAGAGACACTCACTTTCGGGAAGATTGTGCTTTTTTTTCGTGCTGGCCGAGTAGTAGGAGGTCACAAAGCACTGCATGTTGAGGGTTCGTCCATGCCCCCATGCGGTCCCGTAGCCCCCAACTAACAAGGATGACACCTCACACAGGTCCTTGCTGTTCGGGCTTCCCGGTCGCTCTGCGTGGCCGGGAAACGCCCCGTTTAATTATGCTGCATGCGGCGGCGTGCAACGTCACGCCGCCGCGTGCGTGCCCGTCATCGGGCAGCGCCACACTCCTCCTTTTTCCAGGAGAACAAACAAACACACGCTACAACTATGCACTGCTCACGATACACCATTACAGTAACATTCTAACATTCCCCGTTGTCGGAAACACCCCTTTATTACCAGCCACCCGGGTCCCCTTACTTCAACAGTGATTACCACTACAGTAGTCGGCCAAATGTCCAAGTACGTAATCGGTGAGGCGAGCAGGTTTCCCTCGCCCAGCCCTCTGGGGGTACCTCCTGCTCACCTCCAGCACGGGTGATCTGTCCACAGGTGTTGGTCTGGCTGGAGACTCAGGCAGGCCCGGTGTTTCATCAGTGTCCTCGGGGAGCTCACTGGGGTCGGGCTTACGAGGCGGGTCAGTTCTTGGATCCCGTAGCTTCTTGAAGAAGCTGACATTTCGAGTGACCGCAGACCGGCCGTCCGATGCATTTATCATGGACCCATTTACCGCAACAATGTCCAGCGGTTCTGGCTCATAGGGCAGAGAGAGCTTTCCATGTGGATGTCTGTTGCGAATGAGGACCTCGTCCCCTGGTTCCAGTCGTTGTGGGCGAAGCCCTCTCCGGGCATTCTCCTGCTTGATCCGTGCTTTTCGGTCAGCCTCGACCTGCTGATCATCGATCACGCCTGGTTCCGTCTCCCCCACTTCAGGTAGCAGCCCACGCGGGCAACGCCTAAACAGGGCCTCCGCCGGGGCCACTCCAGTGGATGCATGGGCGTGGTGCGATAGACCCTCAGAAATTGGTACAACGCTCTCTGCAATGGCTGTCCCTGGGCAATTCTAAAGGTCTTGTTGAGGGTCTTCATGAGCCGTTCAGCTTCACATTGGCCTTTGGATTGATTTTCCTGTGCACCACCCCATAGCTCTCCAACAGCTCCGAAAAGCATTCGCTCTGGAATGGTGAGCCATTGTCCGAGCACAACGTCCGAGGGAATCCATGGGCCGCAAATATTTTCTCCATGGCCACCACAACGTGCTCGAACGCTACTGAATCCACAAACTCCACCTCTGGATATCTGGAATACTCGTCAACTATGACCAAGAAGTGGGTGCCCATCGTGGTGGAGCTGAAGTCCGCATGGACGACCTCCCATGGTCGCGTCCCGCGAGGCATCGCCTCTATCTCCGGCTCTCGCTGTAGTGGAGAAGCCGCCTGGCACCACACACAGGCCGCCATGAAATCATCCACCTTGCGCTCGAGTTCCAGAAACCACACCTTCAGCCTTAGGCTGGCCTTGGTCTTGGCGGCACCCTGGTGACCACGATGGGCCAGCGCGATCACGTCGCCCACCTTCGACTGAGGCACCACAATCCGGCCACCCCTGAGCAGGAGCCCGGACGTTGAAAATGATAGCTCTTCCCGGACTTTCCATAGCTGCTCCAGCACAGTCCTGGCCTCCTGCGTGCGCCCTGCCAGGGCCTCCAGCACCGACTTCCAAGAGCCGTGCTGCATGGACTGCTTCAGGATGTTAAAACACTCATCCTCGACTGCCGCCACCTCCAGCTCTCGGAGAGGCATGGCATTCGGTGTCGCCGCCTCCACTACCACCCGTACATGTTCTTCGGCCTCCTCAGTGCACGTGTCCGGGTCTCCTCCGCCGGGTGCCCCCGGGTGTCTGGAGAGGCAATCGGCCGCGTTGTTCGCCCCAGGCCGATAGATTAGAGTGACCCCATACTCCAGCAAGGCGAGCATCCATCTTTCAATCCGCGCGGGTGGCTTGGAAGATGACCCCGCCAAGATGGGCAGCAACGGTTTGTGGTCCGTCACGACCGTCACCGGGCGTCCAAGGACATAGAATCAGAAGTGCCGGCATCCCCAGGGCACCGCCAGTGCCTCCCGCTCAATTTGCGAGTATCGTTGTTCTGCCTCTGACAGGGCCTTGCTGGCGTAGGCGCCCGGGCGGACACCCCCATCCGGGTGTACCTGGGTCAGGACGGCGCCCAGTCCGAACGGGCTGGCGTCAACAATGATCTCTGATGGTAACATGGGATCGAAGAAGGACATGGTGTCCTCGGCTGCCAGGGCGCCTTCGATATCGTCAAACGCGGCCTGTTCCAGTGGGCCCCATTTCCAGATCGTGTCCTTTCTCGTTAGTGCCCTGAGCGGTTCCGACCTGGAGGCAAGATTCTTGATAAACCGTCCACAGTACGTAACCATGCCCAGAAAGCTCTGTACCTCAGACACAGACTCCGGAGGCTGCGCCTTCTTTATGTCCTGCATCTTCTTGGGATCAGGAGACACTCCCCCCTCCTTGAACACAAAACCAAAGAACTCTATGGATGGTGGGAGGAATTCACACTTCTCCTTGTGCAGGATGAGGCCCAAGGACTGCAGTCTCTCAAATGTCTTTGCCAGACGCCGTAGATGATCGACCTCCATTCTCGCGAACACCAAGATGTCGTCGCTATTATTCAGAACACCCTCCAAGTCCGCTAAGGCACCCCGGATTATGTTCTGGAATACCTCGGCCACCGAGGAGACACCAAAACTAAGCCTCTTGTAACGGTAGAGCCCCCGATGTGTGGTGAAGGTGGTGATATATCTCGACTCGGGGTGAAGGACAACCTGATGATACCCCGCCCTGAGGTCCAGTTTCGAGAAGAAACAAGCACCTTGTACCTCTGCAATGATGTTGTCTATCGTCGGGGTGTGGTGTCTTTCTCTCCCGATGGCCTTATTTGGGAGCCTCATGTCAACGCAGATCCTGACAGTGTCGGGCTGCTTGGGTTTTCGTGCCACTACTATGGGGGACACCCAGGGGGTGGGGCCCTCCACCTTCTCTATTATGTCCAGATCCACCAGGCTATCCAGCTCTTTATCCACCTGTTCTCGAAGGTGAAACGGCACCCGCCGATGCTTCAGGGCAATGGGCTGCACCGAATCGTCAATGTGTAGTCTCACAGGTTCCCCCACCATCTGTCCGATTCCCTTGAACAGTGCTGCATATTTCTCTAACAGGTAATTTATGTCCTCCAAGTAGACAGAATACGCAAAGGTGACAATACCAAGGGCCACCGCTGCAGCACAGCTCAATAACGTGTTGGTGCTCACAGGTGTCACATAGAACCGTGCTTTAATTTGCGAGCCATAATGCTCCACCTTGGCCACAAACGCACCGTCCAGGGGAATGGGGCGACGACCACCAAAAGCAAAGATGCGGGCCCTTGGTGCAGTCAACTTGGGGGGTTGGTCCATAACATCATAATGTCCCCGTGCCATTACATTGATGGATGCCCCAGTGTCCACAAGGACCGGAATGGGAGATCGATTCACCTTGATTACACACCTGGGCCGTCTCCTGTTCTTACTCTTCAGGACCCCCACACTCGAGACAAAAAACACATTTTCTTCCTCGTCCTCCTCCACTTCCTCCACCCGGGCGTCCTCCTCGCTCTGATCCCCCTGAGCGACGTTGGGCGGCCGACTCTGGCGGGTGAAACTTGCCCGCCCTGGGCCTCTCGGTACCAGCACAGGCGTTGCTGCCTTGCATACCCTGGAAAAATGGTCTGGCAAGCCACACCGCCCACATGTCTTTCCTGCCGCCGAGCATTCTGCTGGGTGGGGCAGGTCGTATCCATACTTTATGCAAATTCCCCCTGCCCTTCCGGCCCTCTCTCGGGGAACACCTCCAGGCCTTCTGACAACCCTGCCGCCGCGCCACATCGCTCATACCTCCTCAATCTTGATGGGGCGCGACCCTGCCTCCATCTTGGTTGCTCTCGCCTCTGACACCTCATGGCAGCTCCCCAAGGCGCAGGCTAAGGAGAGACGCCTCAGGCGGCCATAGAATGAGTCCAGAGATTCATTGTCCTTCTGCTTGGCCGATAGCATCACAAAACGCTCATAGCCCGCGTTGGCAAGAGGCAAGAAGTAAGCCTGCAGGGCAGTCTTCGCCTGACCATATGATCCATCCCCAGGTGGCAGCGATTCAAAAATCTCTTGCACGGACGGTCCTGCCGAATACAGCATGGTTGCCAGCCTGGTGTCATCATCCACCACCTGGGCCGCTCGAAAGTACATGTCCAGACGGTCCACCCACCTTCTCCATCTGGGCCCTAGGCTAGATGGTGGGCCCGACACATCAAACTCGGGGATCGGCTGCAGAGCCGCCTGGGTGTGCACCTGGGCCATGACCGGAAGGTTTTGTGGAGCAACGGGCCCCGCCGCTGGCTGTACCAAAGGTGGAAGACCTTGAGGAGCCGCCTGAACAAGTGGAGGTTGCTGCACAAGCTGCCCCTGAGGTGGCGCACGTGGTGGGGGTGGAGGAGGCCGCTGAACTGCCGCTGTGCCACCTTGGTCCTCAGTGTCACTCATGAGTCTGAGCGCACAGGCACCCCAGCATGGAACACCGGGGCCGCAACTCAAACTCCACAGTCACTGCAGCACCTTGTGATGATGAAGAGGGTGAAATCAGCGTGGCTACCCACCTGCTGATGAAGATGCACCACCTTGATGATGAAGGGCATGAAACAGAGTGTGTCCATCAGCCTGATGATGAAAGAGATGAGGATGAACTGTTCAGCCTTCAAATGTTCCAAAAATTAGAAGAGGAAAAAGTGTGTGGGTCATATAGATCCTAGGCCCAAAGCCTTCTTCCTTGCTTCCACTCGACATAGTAAACCCAAAGAAAAAGCCAAAATTGAAGATAGGCACATATTCCTGCAGGTATGCCTTCCTGCTGTCAGGGGTTCCAAAAATTAAGCTTGGGGCCGCTTCCGAGCCGAAATCGGAGCCTCGTGAAGTCCCACAGCTTGTGTTCCAAAATGGCCGCCAGCCGCTTGGGTAACGCACTACCAGCGGCAAAGAAACGAAGTGTTGCATCTACCTCGTTTCGGTGAAAAAATTGTATTAATATTCACCGCCGGGTCCGGGCATCGTTTATCCCACCTTCGTCGCCACTGTTGGAGTTCGTCCATGCCCCCACGTGGTCCCGTAGCCCCCAACTAACAAGGACGACACCTCACACAGGTCCTTGCTGTTCGGGCTTCCCGGTCGCTCTGCGCGGCCGGGAAAAGCCCCGTTTATTTATGCTGCACGCGGCGGCGTGCAATGTCACGCCACCGCGTGCGTGCCCGTCATCGGGCAGTGCCACACTGCAGAAGGACGGCGTGGAAACAGAAAAATTCAAGAGGAATATCCCCAATAGATCAGCACACCGCCAATGGATGTTTGCTGACTTGGCCACAGCCCAAGAGGGAACCGTGAGTAAGACTATAATAACAATATGAACAGAGATTTTTTAGCCCACAATGCAAAGCCTGGGCACAGAGTACCATGCTCACAAATTTCAGTTTTATACAGCCCACTCTCCCGGGCCCAGTTGCGAGACGCAATGTAAGTGGTTATGGTAGCTAGCTCATGCAGACTCATCCCCCGCCCCCCATCTTTGAAACCCGGGGGGCATTTGTTTAAGCAGGCTACGTGTCTCGGGGGGTAGAATTTTATGCAGCACACCCAGAGACCGCCAGCATACAAAGGCGGTTTTTTATTAGCATAAAGAAAATATGGCATTACAAGATGCCAGCAAGACTAACTCTTTTTAGAAAACTGTTCCAAGCTAACACATGCAGGCTTACTTGAGTACTGCTTTGTGGTAGACAACCATTTGGGCCATTATCCCTGCTGCTAATGGAAGTCCCAGAACGCCAGAGTGACACTTCCTACCCTAGCAGCTTTACAGCACACAATGAGACAAAGATGTACAATTTTTCCTTTCATTGCCTTCATAAGGATCTCTAACGAATGCAACTGTCAGCTGCACAGCCCAAGGGGAAGCTGTGGTTTTGAAAAGTCCAACATGTGGACCTTACTAGTCATGTTGGGCTGGGAGCAATGTCTGGCGGCTTTGTCAAAATCAACACCCCTAGGGTCAAAACAAACATGCATTTTCCCTCTGAACACCAGCCTTGGGGGGCGACGCACTCCCATGGGAAGCCAGAACAAGCACTTGTACTGGAAACAAGACGACACAGAGCAATGCAATTTTTAAACCAGCTGACCCACAGCAGCTGGGGGGGGACCAGAGTGGAGAGGACCATCTGCATTCAGTGGGGGGGGGCAATGTCCCCCACCCAGCTGCAGTTCGCATGGCTAGGGGACAGCAAGGTCGACATGTGCACAGAGTGGCCAGCACAGGGCACCAAGGTGGCAGCACACCAACTACAGACAGTTCTGACTCGCCTCGAATGCAGCGCAACAAATAGTCGCTTGCCTCCACCCCCCCCCCCAACCCCCTCAAGTCACCGGAGCACCAGCTGAATGATCCAAAGTGGGGGGCCTGTGAGGAGGGCAGGAATGCAGTATTGGCGCCCCAACATAAATCAGCAAGGGGCCAACCACAGAGTATTGTGCCACCAAAATAAGCATGCCAATAGTATAATTACGTGTTGTGACGGCCGGACTTAGTCCAGGCTAAGGCCCAGCACACTGGAGTCATGCAGAGAGGAAGGTGACTTCAGGAGAATATTTACATATCAGGGTACCAGGCATTTCCGCCCAGTTAAGTACAGAGAAAATAGAGCAGGCACCAAGACAAAAGAGAGAAATCACAGGAATACGGATAAGGAGGAAGTTAACATACACATCCCAACTAAAAATGACCAAATCACACTTACAAGGGGCGAAACATTACTTTTCTAGAGATATTACCCATACGGATGTCACTCTACTTATAGGGGGACATGCCAGGATCAGACAATATGGCAGTGGTACATGTGTTGAACAAAGGTGCTGCATCCTGCTCTCTGGTATTGAAAGTGTTAAGAGAAATTACAAAAGTTAATCTGAAACACAACATTATAATTATTGGACGGCACACTGCAGGCAAGAAAAACAGTGCTGCTGACGCACTGTCCCGTTTTCAGTTCTCCTCTTTCAGGGCGCTAAACCCCCAGGCAGAAGCAACTAGAACAGCGGTTCCAGAGGAGGGGTGGGCCATCTTGGAATAAAACACGGCAGACCACACCATCCCACTAAACAATGCTCCCCGAGGAAAACCCCGGCCCTCACCTACCCCCCAAGGCAAAAGTAAAGGGGGGGGGACAAGTCCCAGGACCACACAGCAATAGGTGAGCCCAGAGGGATCCTAGGGGACTTGGCCAAAAGGCCCTGGGCCAATAAACAGCTCAATATTTACAATAAGTTCCTGACAGATTTTGGCAACTTCACAAAAGTCACCAACATCAGAGACATACAGGAGAGCCATGTCAATGACTTCAGGGAATGGGCTTTCAAACACAACAATAAAAAGGTATGGGCTTCCTCCCATTTGGCAGCAGTATCCTACTACACTAGATTGGCGGGGGCTACTGATCCCACACACGGCGCAGTGACAAAGTATGCGCTCAAAAGGTGGTCCAAACTGGAAGGGGTAAAAAGAGACACCAGGCGCCCAACCCCCCCCCCGTAATAGCTAAATTAAAAACCCTGTTAGACACCCTGCATAAAGTATGCAATAATTCATACGAAACTACCTTATTTATGGCAGCCTTCACGCTCAATTACTTTGGGGCATTCAGGATTAGCGAGATCGCATCCAAGAACACATGTTCTTAGGAAGGGCTGGATGTCAACCTTGGTAAGAAATCAATAGCAGTGAAACTCAACAGATCCAAAACCGACCAAATGGGCAAAGGTAGGATTATCAATCTATACCATGGGTGCACAAAATACGGCCCGTGGGCCAGTTGCGGCCCGCCATGCTCTTTTGTCCGGCCCGCGAGGCACAAACACTTTCCTAATGGAGGGCGGCCCGCAAGCAGCATCGGCCGCCCTCCATTAGGAAAGTCTTTGTTGTCTTCCGGGCCGGACAAAACACTGGCCGTCATTGGCTCAGCACACATACACCATGTTGCTCCTACGAGCCACGTAGTGCGTGTGTGCTGCACCAATGGAGGGCCAGCACTACGGCTGGGTTGGTCCATAAGGCTTGATGCCGGAAGGCATTTTAGCCTTGGACCATGCCAGCCGTAGTACGATTCCAGCGACTTCCATCTTACCTGCCTTCCAGCACGTCTCCGGTAAGTGGTCTGTTTGTGTTTGTGTGTCGGGTCTCTTTTTCTGTATGTTTGTGTGTGTATGTTGAGATGCGGGGGTGGGGGGTGGTGGATGTGTATGAATGTTTGGATTTCAATGTTTTTTGAGTGTATGTTGAGATGCGGGGGCGGGGGGTGTCGGATGTGTATGAATGTTTGGATTTTAATGTTTTTTGTGTGTATGTTGAGATGCGGGGGTGGGGGGGGTGTCGGATGTGTATGAATGTTTGGATTTGAATGTTTGTGTGTATGTTGAGATGCGGGGGTGGGGGGTGTCGGATGTGTATGAATGTTTGGATTTTAATGTTTTTTGTGTGTATGTTGAGATGCGGGGGTGGGGGGTGGGGGGTGTCGGATGTGTATGAATATTTGGATTTTAATGTTTTTTGTGTGTATGTTGAGATGCGGGGATGGGGGTTTGTGGGGTGTGTCGGATGTGTATGAATGTTTGGATTTGAATGTTTTTTGTGTGTATGTTGAGATGCGGGGGCGGGGGGTGTCGGGTGTGCATACATGTTTGTTTTGGAGTGTAAGTGCGGTGTATTTTGAGATGCAGGGTCTGTATGTGTGCATGCTTGCTAGTTTGTATGCTGATTCAGGGGGTGGGGGGTGCTGGTCTGTATGGGTGCATGTTTGAGAGTGTGCTGAGCGGGGTGGTGGGGGGTTCGGGTGTGTATGGGTGCATGTTTGTGTGTGTGCTGAGTTGGGGGGTGGGGGGTTTGGAGTTGGGGGGTGGGGGGTTCGGGTGTGTATGGGTGAAATGTTTGTGTGTGTGCTGAGTTGGGGGGTGGGGGGTTCAGGTCTGTATGGGTGCTGGTTTGTGTGTGCTGATTTGGGGGGAGGGGTTCGGTTGTGTATGGATGCATGTTTGTGTGTGTGCTGAGTTGGGGGGTGGGGGGTTCGGAGTTGGGGGGTGGGGGGTTCGGGTGTGTATGGGTGCATGTTTGTGTGTGTGCTGAGTTGGGGGGTGGGGGGTTCGGGTCTGTATGGGTGCATGCTTGAGAGTGTGTGCTGATTTGGGGGGGGTTCGGGTCTGTATGGGTGCATGTTTGTGTGTGCTGAGTTGGGGGCTGGGGGGTTTGGAGTTGGGGGGTGGGGGGTTCGGGTCTGTATGGGTGCTGGTTTGTGTGTGCTGAGTTGGGGGGTGGGGAGTTTGGGTCTGTATGGGTGCATGTTTGTGTGTGTACTGAGTTGGGGGTGGGGGGTTCGGGTCTGAGTGGGTGCTTGTTTGAGAGTGCTGATTTGGGGGGTGGGAGGTTCGGGTCTGTATGGGTGCATGTTTGTGTGTGCTGAGTTGGGGGGTGGGGGGGCATAGTGTTTGGTTGGGGTTGAGGGTGCCATGGGCATAGTGTTTGGTTGAGGGGTGGGGGTCATGGGGCATAGTGTTTGGTTGAGGGGTGGGGGTGCCATGGGGCATAGTGTTTGGTTGAGGGGTGGTGACCATGGGGCATAGTGTTTGGTTGAGGGGTGAGGGTGCCATGGGGCATAGTGTTTGGTGGTTGAGGGGTGGGGTGCCATGGGGCATAGTGTTTGGTTGAGGGGTGGGGTGCCATGGGGCATAATGTTTGGTTGGGGGTGAGGGTGCCGTGGGGCATAGTGTTTGGTTGGGGGTGAAGGTACCATGGGTCATAGTGTTTGGTTGAGGGGTGGGGGCCACGGGGCATAGTGTTTGGTTGGGGGTCGAGGGAGCCATGGGGCATAGAGTTTAGTTGGGGGTGAGGGGGCCATGGGGCATAGTGTTTAGTTGGGGGTGAGGGGGGCATGGGGCATAGTGTTTGGTTGGGGGTGGGAGCCATGGGGCATAGTGTTGCACTCTAAGAGTGAACCCAATAATAAAGCTAAAACAGGCACAGTTAGGAGATGTACATCCTTTGGTTTTTGAGGAAACCTGACTCAACGAAGGCCATACTCCTCTTGGGCAACCCAAACAGCAAACTATAGCAGTCCAAAATAGCGGAATGTCCAATCTAGGGTCAATAAAATATATATAAGTTAAACAGACGAGATACAATAACTAAATAGAAATAAATTATAACAATGGAAAATGTGTAGTACAAAATGTAAGTTTGAAATGCAAATACAAATCGTTACCCCTCAAAAACATATTCTTTTTCCATGTGTTTAATACAAATTGGGGGTTTAAAAAGCCTCCTGCCACGCCCCGCCTACCGCCCTGCCCACATTTACTTTTCGGCCCACTATAGTCCTCATGTAAGGTACTTTCGGCCCTCTGTCAAAATCAGTTGTGCAACCCTGATCTATACTGTATAGAAGAGAGAGAGTACTGCCCCACCTGCTACACAAGGGCTTTCCTTAGCAAGTGCCCCGGCCTGGGAGGCCCAACTGTTCACCCACAAAAATGGGTCCGCCCTCAGCAGATTTTAATTGAGTTCTGTTGCAGCCAGGGGCTGTACTTAACTTTGTCATTATTTTGGGGGGACCTGAGGGACCGCCGGCCAGCACCCCCTCAGGGTGGCGGCAGGGATCAGCCTCGAGTTGGCCCTACGTGGAAGTAGGGCCCCCGCTCACCTGATACCTCTATTCCCCAAAATAGATATTTGTGTTATTTTCTTATGATGTTGTTTATGGTTGGTTTTCTTTCACATGGCTTGTATGACAAAGCTTGCGGCCAAGGTTTTTCAACCTCACAACACGTTTGGCCTCCTCCTTTCAGACATTGTCATTACTGTAATCCATGTCAGCTGTCATTACTGTCACTTGTGTCATCGGCATGCCCGCCCCCCCGCACTAAACCACTTCCAGGCTAATAGAGGGACAGAGATCCTTCTCGCCAGCCCCCTCAAATCGCTCCTCTGTGAGAAAACAGAGGTGGTCCACTCTGAAGGGCTGCTCTAAAGGGCCCTGATGTGTGTCTTGGCCTGTCCTCAACAGTCCGGCATGCAGACTGCTACTCCACTTGGTCCTGAAGAGTATCTACGATCTACATTCACGTTCCATGCAGTCGAAAATGCTTACTGCACGTCCTCGCAAGCTTCTAAAGGTAACCACCTTGAAAATATCCTGCATCCTACGGTGTATATTCATAACCCCAACAATACTTCCTTAACACTTTATGCCATAGACTTCTGCCCCTCCCGCCACCTTCCTACTTTCTTCCATCTTTTTCCTCTGTTTTTGCCGGTGTATCTACCTATAGTAACCCACAAGCACAAAACTTCCCCCTAGCATTTTGCCAGCAAACGCCTTTCTCTGCAAATCAGTGTTGCGCCCAGTGCCCTGGACCCACATTGGCTCCGAGAACATGGAGGCCCCAGCGCCTCGGAAATACGAATTTCACCCTATAAGTTCTTCCAACACTCACTGCCTTCCTTCCTTCATTTATCTACATTTGCCCCCCTGCAGCCTTACCATTTGTCCCTCACCGATCACTGCTACCAATGCTAGTAGCCTCAATGCCGCCTCACCCTGGGATGCAGAGCACAGCACCCAATACCCTGCAAAACTGCACCAGGACCCCTGATAGCAGCACTAGAATAGTGCCCTCAGCCTCCAGCGACAGCCTCTACCTCAACGTCACCTCCTAGCCCACCTATCAAGCCCATACCTTCACTACTATTAAACTGTGGCCTAATCAACCCAAGATATATTCCTGCACATGCCCTCGACATCCATGATCTCATCACTACCCGGACCCTTGACCTCTTTGAAACTACTGAAAGGTGGCTACAGGCTGCCTCAAGCCCTGCCCTCTTCATAGCAATGCCCCCAGGCTTCACAATCTTCCATTTTGATAGATCTAATGCCAGGAGTGGAGGAGTAGCACTCATAGCAACAGACTCCCTAAGCCATCAGAGTCTGCAATTCTACTCTCTCTGACAATTGCGATATCCTGTCCACCAAACGAACCCTCTCAGACTCCAACACCATTACCCTCCACACCATCTACCACCCCCCAGGTCCTGCACCCTCCTCCAACGAGAACCTCTTACTCACTCTGGGTACAAATATCCAATCTACCTAGGAGAATTCAACCTAGGATACAATGACCCTTCAGACTTAGCTGCATCATAACTAGCAAGCTCACTGACGGCACTAGGTTTTCAACAATCTGTTACCTCCCCCATGCACAACAAAGGACGTATCCTTGACTGGACTGCTGACCTTAATTACCAGGTCAACAACATTACAAACAACCCTTGCCCGTGTTCGGACCTTAACATTGTGCACTTCGCCCTCTCACCTTCATCCCACTTTACTCCTATCGCCATCCCCTAACCCTAGCTCGCAGCTCCTAGAATATCACCAGAGAGCGTGTAGCCCCTCTGCTTAACTCTCTCTTACTGGAGCCCCCCTCTGCTGTGGACCCTAGCACACCTGCTGAACTGCACCACAAAACGCTGACAGGGCCCATTGACACTACTGCCACGCTCAAACCACGCAAACTCAAACCGTCTGCACATAGGAACTCTTGGTTCAACCCCGAACTGCAAACACTTCGCTCAGAAAAATGGCTTGAAGAAGCAGACTGGAATAAATCCCCTTCAGAAGCCAAGAAATGACTCCTCTCTTGCGCCATGCATTATAAAAAAGCCATCATTTATGCCATAGCCACTAACTACAACGCCCGTATTACCAATGCAAAATCGAACACTCGTGAGCTCTTCACCATACTTTTGATCCCCACCAACCCCTGTTACCATCCTGAACGATCATGCCTGGTGCACATATATTCAGAACGCTATGCTCGCCAAAATTCAAACCCTACACAAAAAGATTGAAACCAAGAAAGCCTTGCTTAATCTTCCGCCATCCTCCCCATTAGCCAGTACCACAACCCTGCCTGCCCCAAAGACGTACCAACGTTCCACTTCACTGACGTCTCAGCAGCTGATGTTAAATCGATTCTAAAAAGGTCTTAAACCGTCCCGCTGTAAAGGCGACATCTGCCCTGCAAGCCTCATCAAAGATTGTGCTGAGATCTTGGCACCATTCATTGCCTCCTTCATTAATGCCCCTTTCACCACCGGCATTGCCCCCATTAGCCTCTAAGAATCTTGGGTTCTCCCTCTCATCAAGAAACCCTCATTGGACCCAATGATTCCCACTAACTACTGACCAATCACCAGCGTTCCCTTCCTATTAAACATTACTGGGAAGCATATCAGCAAATCCAAAATGATTTGGAAACAAACCACATCCTAGGCCTGCGCCAGTCTGGTTTCCGCCCGGGCCATGGGACTTAGTGCTACTTGATCTAAAAATTCAGATTGATGAAATTAGGCATAATGGGAAGCCAGAACTACTGCTACTCCTAGACTTGTCTGCTGCCTTTGACTTGGTGGACCACAAAATCCTAGATCATTCCCTTTCATCTGCGGCCAACTTTTCCCCTGAAGTCTCTTCCTGGATTGACTCCTTCCTAAACGACAGTCATCAGAGTATTTGCTGAGAATGCCAGCGTTCCTCCAGCCCCCACAACCTTCTGGGTCCCACAAGGATCTGACGTATCCCCCACTCTGTACAACATTTTTACAAAACCTCTCTTCATCCTCCAAGACTCAATTGGCATATTTTACACAAATTATGCCGATGACACTCAGATACTACTCCCCCTCTACTACCCTTAATTCCATCTACACGTCCATCCAGACATGGATGGCAACCCATCGCCTGTGTTTAAATGATGACATAACAGAAATCCTGCTGGTGGGCACCCCATCTATGATCACGAAACTCGATTCACAATAATCCTCCTTTAATATCGACGGCAACACGATACCAGTTTCAACTTCTGTGAAAACGCTAGGAGTGTACCTGGATCATACACTATCTCTCTCACAGCAAGTAAGCTATATTGCCTACTCAGCCATCTACACAACAAAATTGGCCAACTCGGCCAGACCCTTACTCTCCTCAGAGAGCTGCCTCACTATAGCCAGGGCCACAATAGCATTAATACTTGATTACTGTGACACCCTCTTTGCAGGCACCTCGGCGAAGAACATCAAAAAGATGCAAGTCATAAAAAATAACGCACTAAGAGCAGCCTTGAACAACCCCAAACTCGAGCATATCACAGCAGCAAGAAATAAAGCCCACTGGCTCCCGGTCTGTGAGAGGATTCTCTTTAAAACACTCTCCATCACCCACAAATGCCTGTCCAACGATGCCCATCCTAACTTGCACAGGAATTCTCAAAAGCTGTGAGAGCCGAGCACTCCTACTGGACTTTTCGCAAATCGCTTAAACTCTTCTGTTCATCTAACGGGCCGCTCTCTAACACTTGCCTCAACTCAAAGTCAATGGCCTCCCAAGTGAATGACACTGGCAGCCCTTTTACTTGGAACGTACTACTATGATATCTCATGTTTTACTCAGTATTTCTAACATGTAGCTTATCCTGTAACAGGGACTTGAAGCCCCTGGGTTTAGCACGCTTTATAAATGTAAAAATAAATAAATAATGACTTAGAGAGGGGATGCCAGCTGTCAAAATGACTTAATCTCAGATTCTAGGACACAGAGGTTCCCTCTGCACCCAACGCCACCATCAATTTTCAGCCCTCATACAATGGGAACTGTTAATGGCAACGTTGGTATAGCTTTCTAGTGGAAAGGCAACCCAGATTACATTCTCCACATAACTCAGTAAAGTGGCGTGGAAAATACCTGACAGAAGTACATTATCAGGAGAATATAAAGATCCCATTTAGGCACAAGAAAACATGTTGCAACTTTCCAAATTTTGCTTTATGAGCCACAGAGTTTTAACATCAAACAATGTGAAAGGTCACTTAAATTGTTCATGCCATTTTTATCTCCAAAAATGAAATAATGATTCCAGCATCCCCTTGATGTTTGTCCCTTCCCCATCCTCCTTCCCCTCTCTCTTGTTTGTCTCCTGTTTTGTCCCCCTGTAAGTCTTTTGCTCATGATTGCACCTTGCTTGCAGACTATTGGTGCATATGAATTTCCTTACTAATTAGCTCTGTTGCTTCACTTACTCGCTATTAGTTCATAGATTATTTCATCTTGTGGCCTTCGCTTATTCTATGATTATCACTACTTTTCATTATTGTCTGCACTGTTATCACTATTCACTGTTATTAACTACTTATAATCTCCATAAAAATTATTAAACAACAATAAAAGGAATGTGATGAGAGAAACCCAGGCCAGAAGGCATTTGGGCGCTAGCAGCCACCGGCAAGAAGAGCCAAACGTATCACAAACACCTCAAAACAAGAGGGTCTTCAGGGCTTTCCGGAAACTGAGGTGGTCCAAAATCTCCCGCAATCTGCTGGCAATGAAGTCAATAGTGTAGAAGCCAAAATGTAGAATGAACGCCCCCCCCTGCTTGAGTTTTACAAAAGCACAGGACTTGCAACAAATTTGAAGAAGCTGAGAGAAAAGCACGAGGAGGCGTGTAACAGATGAATTTCGAATGACGAAAGTTAGGCCCAGTGAGAAAAAAAGCCTGATGTGCTATGATATATATAATTTAATCTAACGTGCCTGTACACCACACGTGTTTCTAGTCGTGACAAGGCAAGGGAGGGAAGACAAGACAAGCGATCTTACTAGGCCTTGCGTCATTCAGATCATTCAAGTGCAACAACGTAAAGTGCAGGGGGAAGAGAGGAGGAGGAGGGCAAGGGAGAGAGAAGGGAGTGGGGGTCAGTGCAATCCGGGCAGCATTGCTCTGAGTAAGTGTAGCCAGGGCAGCGCAGCTCTGGGTAAGTGCAAGGAGGCAGGGGACTGTGGGTAATAGTTACATCCCCTAAGAGCACGGTAGGCCCAGAGGCAATGCAGGGGAGACTGAACATGGAGGATCCTGGTGCCCAGTAGACTCTGTGGGTAGGCAAGCAACCAGTCGGTGCAAAAGACAGGTAGGTCAGTAGGGTAGAGAGAGAGAGAGAGAAAAGGCAGAAGATAAAAGGAAGGTCTGGAGCTGCTTCCAGAACTTCTGGTGGTCCAGCTCTAGTTTGAGAGAGGCAGAGAGGCCATTCCAGAGGGCGGCAGCTGCAGAGGAGCGAGATCTAACCCCCACTCTCTGCTTGGAGAAGCGTCTGACCCAGAGTTTGAGGTAACTGAGCGAACGGCTTGAGAAGGAAGGTATTTTGGAAGATAAAGTTGGATGTAGTGCAGGCCCCGGCTCCAGAAAGCCTTGTAGATGTTGCAAAGGGTCTTGAACTTCATACTTGCAGCCACCGGGAGTCAGTGAAGAGATTTCAGGGCTGTTCTGGATTCGTTGCAGAGGGCAGAGAGTAGAGGAAAGCCAATAAACTAAACTAAAATGAGAAGGAGGCTGTTGTAGAAGTCCAGCCTAGAGAGAACCAGGGCTCTGGAGACACTAAGCTTCTGGAGCAAAGTGAGAAAAGGAAGAATACCTCTGAGGAGGTGCAGCTGGTAGTGGGCCTTTTTGGCAAGGTCTGTGATGTGAGGAGAGAAGGAGAGAGTGGAGTCGGAGATGACACCAAAGTTTTTAGCTTCACAGGAAAGCAAAGGAAGAGGGCCTAAGGAGGGCGGCCAGAGTGAGAAAGGATAAGCAGAAGCAGGGATCCCATAAGAAGGATCTCTGTCTTACTGGCATTAAGGCAGAGATTATTAGAGGCGCACCAATCCTGAATTGCGGATAGACAGTCAGGAATAAGCGAGAGAGAAGAGGAGGCTGAGGAGAGCCTGAAAGAGAGCTGAGTGTCATCAGCATAATACCGAAAGTTAAAGCAGGAGATAGCGATCAGGTGGGCCAAACGGGCCAAGTAGACATTGAAGAGCCAGGGTGATAGGATAGAGCCCTGGGGAACACCACATGTGGAGAGAGAGGTGGTGGAGAGAAAGGACCCAAGATGAACTTGGGAGGGTCAGTCCAGGATGAATGAGGTCAACTACTCCAGGGCATGATACGCGATGGCCAGGTTCTCACAGAGTCGTTTGATCAGGATGGCGTGATTGCCCATGTCAAAGGCAAAGGAAAGGTCAAGGAGGAAGAGGACAGAAGGAAGGCTAGAGTCAAGATTAGTGAGCAGATCTTCATGGGTGTTCAGGAAAGCAGTTTCCATGCCTCTAGTTGCTCTGAAGCCAGACTGATGGTCATGGAGACAACAAATAGATTCAATGTGGATTGTAAGCTGGGAGATGGCCAGTTTTTCAAGAGTTTGCCCAGGAAAGGATTGATAGAGATCGCGCGATAGTAGAATCGGCAGAAGGCTTTTTAAGGAGGGGTTGCACAAGGGAGTGCTTGAGGAGAGGGGAATGATTCAGTGGGAAAAGAGGGATTGCAGAAATCGACCAAATCTGGAGCTAGGTTGTGAATGTGGTCCTTGATGGTTCTGGAGAAGCAGGGAAGCACCTGTTTGGACGGTACTTTCATAGATCAGACTTTTCTAGAAACATCATCAGGTGCTGTTGGAGAGAAAGAGGACAAAGAAGGTGGCCAGAGAGGGGGCCGAGAAAGTAGAGGCAGAGGAGGAGAGAGGGCAAGTTGTCCTGAGCTTTAGTGGTGAAGTGAGAAGACAGAGCTGTACAGAGGGCCTGGGGGGTGTGGGGGGGGGGGAACAGGAGAGGTGGAAACTGCATAAG
Source organism: Ambystoma mexicanum (assembly GCF_040938575.1). Classification (NCBI taxonomy): domain Eukaryota; kingdom Metazoa; phylum Chordata; class Amphibia; order Caudata; family Ambystomatidae; genus Ambystoma; species Ambystoma mexicanum. Next base: position 239,816,845 of record NC_090921.1, on the reverse strand, counting down.
GATTGGCCAGCTCCTTGCAGATTTTAAAGAGTTTGACTGTGTTAGAGGCCGCAGAGATGCAGGCTTGGATGTGGACACTCTTCTTGGACAGGACAGAGAGTCTGTATTGCCTTTGAAGCAGGCGGCAGGCCAGTTCATCAGAAGATGCATCCAAATCCCTCCACTTCCTCTCATCCACTCTGCACTTGCATTTCAGGGTGGCAAGGTTGGAGTCATACCAAGAGTTGCACTTGGAGGTAGGCTTCGGACGGATTCTCATGACAGGGGCAAGGACGTCCAGAGTGTTGGAGATGGAAAGATGAAGGTTAGAGGAGGGCTGTGTCATAGTGCGAGACAGCCGTAGGAGGAGCATAGAAGGTAGCGGCAAAGGCATCCACTGACACACGCTTCATGGGCCGAATGACCGAGAAGGTAGGTGGCAGTGTTGGTTTAGGATTAGCCTGAGAGACAGAGAGTTTCAGCTGACAGGAGAGCAGAAAGTGGTCAGTCCAAGAGAGAGGAGTGGCGAGAAGGGGATGTCTGAATAGATGAGGACATCCTGGGTGTGACCGGCAGAGTGTGTTGGACCAGAGGGTAAAATGGAAAGAGAGAGGTGTCGCAGAGGTTGCAGAAGAGCCCAGAGGAGGGATTAGATGCATCCAGGTAGATGTTGAGGTCTCCAAGGAGGAGAAGTTGTGAGGTATAGGCAAGGAGAGCATCGGGGAGGTAGGTCCACTCTGAGAGGAAGAGGGAAACCTGGCCAGGTGGCCTGTAGATGATGGCCACACTCAGAGGGAGGCCAGGAGAGATAGAGAGCCTGCAGATCAAGCATTCAAAGGAGGAGTAGGCCTGCCTACTAATGACAGAAGCAGGGACCCACTAGAGTAAGATTAGGGCTACTCCACCTCCGGGTCGGTTAGTTCTGGGTTCGGAGAGGATCTTGTAGCCATCAGGGAGGGGAGTGTCAAAACTTGTGACAGAGATGGCTGTGAACCATGTCTCAGTGAGAGCTAGGCCATCGAGGGCATGTTTTTTGAGGAGCTGGCAGATGTCAAGAGGATTGTTTGACAGCAGAGCAAGAGTTGAGTAGCAACGTGTAGCAGGTTGCCACATTTGAAAGACTTCCGGGGCGGGGTACAGGCATGAGATACACCCAGCAGAGGAGGTGGAGAGGCCCGAGAGTGGGCAGAGGTGGTAGCAGGAGGTGGCATAGAAGCCAGAGAGGATAAGGAAGGTGACAGAGAGGTGGCGGGAGAGGGATGTGGCAGAGGAGCCCGAGAGGTGCTAGGAGGAGTAGCAGGAAAAGGAAGGAAGTTGATAATACACGGGAGATGCCCATCGAAAAGGAAGAGATTGGGCTGAGAGCCCTGGACAAAGACAGTGCCATTCAAATAAACATTAATGATGATCTTGAAGGCGTAGAAGGAGGCCAAAAGGAACTCCCACCAAGTGCCACTATTAATGGGAAAGGAAGAGCTAGGATAGAGAGCCAAGACCATATGAGGGGTCCATAGGTCTGGTGAGGGAACGACAAAGAGGATGTCGGAGAGAGTCTGTCTGGAGGAAGCACTGGTGTAGATATCAGCGATAGGGAGGCCTGGGTTGGAGAGCATGATGTCCCTCTTGAACTTCTTCCTTCCAGACTTAGTGAGAGGGATAGGATAGGAGATAGAGTAGCAGTTTAAGAAGATGGGAGAAACGTAGAGCACCATAGGGGGGGTGCAACTGGCCACTGACCCCCAGAGTGGGCCATCTGTAACCACGATACCTAAAACCATGTATTTGTCATTATGCTTTCTTCTATAATCGACTGTCTGTAACCATTTCGATACCGGAACACCATGTTCTTGCCTGATGCACAGAATGTTTACACCTAAAAGCGCTGTGATACCGCTGGGTCCTGGGCGCTATCAATAGAATAAATAAATGCACAATGCCTTAAACTACATACAGCTTCTCACCGGAAGTTGTGAAATCTAGCCAGTAAAAGAGAGGCAGAAGACCCGTCTCAAAGCATTCAATGCTAATCGTGTTGCCGAATTTTCCAGTATCTGAAACCGTTGGATCAAAAAATCTGGGTGACCCCAATAGATAACATTGCAGTAGTTCAACGCACCCATTATAGAGGCTGTGACTACTGTTGCCCGAAACTGCAAAGAAACAAAAGGAAGCACTTTCCTCAGAAGTCTCAATTTAAAGAAACCTGCATAACAAATTGCTGCAATCTGCCCCTCTCCAGAACCAGACGGGAGAAGGGTAACCCCTAAACTCTTAACAGAGAGGCTGGGGGCTGAACAGGGTCGATATGATTCTGGCCAAAAATGTGCATGCCAGAAAGAATTGACTTTCAGCGGACCAACCATCAGAATCTCTGTTTTCCCGCCATTTAAAATCAACCAATTTTGGGCCATCCACCGACCGGTCTCCGACAGGCAAGATTTAAGCTTAGATGGAGGTTCCAGTAACGGAGAGTTCAGCCTAAAAATGTATTGTGAGTCATTGGCATAGGTGTAAAAATATACATCAAACTGTTAGGTAAGAATTGATGCAGTCACACTCTGTGAGACTACACGAGGCTTATCTGCTTGGTATTAGGTAACTCACTTTTTGGTATAGGTCTTTACTACACAAGTTGGTAGTGTGACTGAGCAGCCAGGCCTATCTCAAAAGAGGTAAATGTGAGCTTGTTTGTAAATGTCAAGCAAACTTTTGAATTACTTTGCAAAATTAAGAAAGTTGGGGAATACTCTTTGGAGATGCTTATACATTTCTCCAACACCCTGATGTGACTTCAATAACAAGGTTAGTATTGCATTAATATCACACCAATGTACTTTTCTGATTCTGAGTTTCAGGAAGGAAGGGTTAAGGAAAAGAAATAGGAAGGTTAGAACAGTTTCTTATAATGTGAGGGCAACTGTATCCTCCAATGAAATCCAGGTTATCCTTTCCCAGCAGTAACACTATTCAACAAGCTACAAGCTACAACCTATGGAGGGACAAGCAATGTCAAAAGTTAATAGATTCAGAAGAGTGCCTTTAGGGAGCCAAGATAACCAAAGTCATTTGGATCAAGCCTATAGTTATAATGCACTTCTTGGATAAAGTCTTTCAAAAAGGCAGATTGTTCACGAAAATCAATGAAGATACACAAGCTGCTAGGCCTGTGCAAAGGGGAGTTGAAATCAAGAAAGTTAAGCAAGTGCAAATCTCAAGTGAGACAGCACGCCTTAAGGCAAGAAGGTAAGTACCCCCAAGCCCAAACAGTACCTCTGGTTAGAGGAAAAGTGATCCAGCTGGATGTCGTCTTGCTACAGCCATGCAGACCCTGTTCGTGAGCCTCAGCCGTGGGGACAAGAGGGAGGACGTCTGGAGGGCTCCTGTGGCAGTACTAGTACTTCAGCACTACAGGCTCTCTTCGATTTCGCGGCACTTCTTGGTTTCAGTGCCTTGCAAACAGCACTGATGCAGATCGAATATCTCTGATTGGACTTTCATTGCTCCCTCAGTCCAGAACTCTGGTGAGGGGACTCTGGATCAGGATTTCCTGCTTCTGGTGTGTCCTTAGGAGGCTCTTGGAGCTTTGGCCGGATTTGCTCCGTGGCAGACGTTGCACTGGCCACTCGGCCACTGGCATTGGGCCTCGGCAGCAACGGGGAGGCGCAGCAAATCGGGGATTGTGCCAAAGTGGAGTTCATCTCAGGGTTAGTTGGTCCCACTACCCAAAAGGAGAGAAGTTGTTCCGTCCGGAACTTGTCTGTCGAGGTGAAAAAGGGGATCAAATCAGCACAGCAGAAGGGCTTTACCGGGCAATTCAAGGTCCAAGAGGTTGCAGCAGGCTTCTCTTCACGATTTCTGCATAGAGATGTTTCTTCCAGTGGTCGACTGACTCTAGTCCCAAAATCCTCGCCTTTTAAGCTATTTTTCACCATTCGTGCACAGCGTAGGCTGTCCTTTCAGAACAGCCAGCCGCCCAATCAGGACTGGTTTCGTTCAGGCACTCCTAGCAACAAAGGACATGGGGGTTTCAGGACTCTCCCTCACATCCTGTCCTTCCAGACACACTGAAGCCAGGGGCAGGCTTCAGGGCTGAAGCCTGCCAAAGGAAAAACACATAAAGGGCTCCAATCTGTCTCAACGCACATAGTAAAAGCCAAGACCTACCGCACAAACAGAAAATGGCGAAAAAAGAAGACAAGGGCAATTTTGACAGAATGGACACCCATTAGTGCTGTACTACAGCTGAGGGTTCAGCCCTCGGTAGAAGAGCACAATGGTAGTAAACATTAAACCACTGCCACCAGTAGTGAGGGTAACAGAAAATGTTACATGAGAAAGTAGAATAAGGGGCCATTAAGTAACTCCCCAACACTCCACATAAAATGGTGTGTGCTGGACCTACAAAGAGAAAAGGTAAGTCAGATCAATTTCACCTTACTATTCTTGGGAACAGTAGTTCACCCAAGAAAAGGTATTTAAACCTTAAGAAAAATCAAAAGGACTTCTCAGTGACACTGCACTGAAGGTGCTGTGTGTCACCATACAAAAAACTCATACATATGGAGTTTGTCAGACTCCAGAAACAGTGAAAATACAAAATCCAAATCAGGGAAAAACACATGAGTGAGAGAAAGGTCCCACTCAGGAGGTAAAATTAAAAAATCCTAAGTCCAGCAAAAGAGCTGTGGGTCTCTAAGGTTGAAGGGTATTAGCATCGAAATGAACATTTTCTCTACCACAGACGAAGCAATAATGTCGGCCAGCGGCCGTAGATAACGATTGAAAAGTAGTGGCTATAATGATGAAGCTTTTGGGAGCAAATGCAGGTATGTTGGGGCAAAGCCATCACATGTACATCCTTAGAGAACAAACACTGGAATTCTGTGGAAAAGCCATCACAGGTGTGTCATTACTGTGGCAAAGGCTGGTTTTGTGGGGAAAAGCCATCACAGATGTGTCTTAAAGGTTCAAAGGCCGTCATTTTAAGGCAAAGCATCACAATTGTGTATTTATGAATTAAGATATTTGGCACCTGCTAATGGCTTTGATATTGGTTTATAATATTTGTTAAGCACTACAGTGCTATTTGCACAGCTTCAGAGCACTGGCAACACAGCTGACAAAATTACATTTAAAAGAGATAGCAGACAATAACTATAACACAATTACATCATAAAATCTAATAAAATTACAAATAACGAGCAGCACTCAGTACCAATAAACAGCCAGGACATTAAGTACTGCATAATAAAAGGAAATCTTTAAGTTTCATGTACAAGATCTTTTATAGCCCTTAAGGATTTTGGAAGGGCATTCCACAAACAATGCTATCAACCTATGGAGATCCCACCTCTTCCGTTGTGGAATTCAACAAGAGGTTTCGGGTCTGTCCCAGAGTTCTGAGGGGCACTGAAAATGGCAATAAATTAGTCAGATAGCAAAAGACGGTGCCATAAACATCTTACAAATAAGCTGGATCACTCTGGCATCAATTTGATAGCCATGCAAGTCCCTTTCTAGCATCAGAAATATTGTTGAATATTCTAAGAACAAAAATAAGCCACGTGGCTCTGTTTTGATCAGACTGGAGTTTAATAAACCCATTACCTTTCAGAAGACATCTTAAAAATAACAATGGCAGCCACATGACAGCACATAGTTTTATTTTAGTGGGTAATCTAGCTAGCTCAGAGGTATCCTAGGGAGCTGTGTTTTGGTTTTTTTTAAAAAAGGGGGCTGGGGGTTAACGTATAGGAATCTCCATTGGAATTAGCATGGCCTCTGGTAATCAATGAGTGGGTAAAATGCCTAACACCCACAGCATGGTAGTTCGTCCTCACATGCCATCTCCTGCCTAAGCAAAGGATTTTGGTTTATAGGTTTCAAAATAAAGGACAAACATTTGAAATGCCAACACTTTTGGCTTTTTTTGTAGACGCTTGGCAGGTGTTCCCAGAATAGTACTACCTGCTTATAAGATGGCAACAGCTGGCAAATGGTGCAAATACCTGGTCCTTTGATGGCAGTGCCTAGCAAATGCCAATCTAATGCTCCTAAAAGACCCACAATGTAATTTTGGCACTGCGTGTTTTAAGAGGAATCGGTCCAAGGAGTTCATGAAGGGCCACGGATATTGTTTTCAAATCAAGTGGCGAAGGAACACTTGGTCAAGACATTTTATTACATAAGGAACTAATGCACAGCTGCAATTAATTTAGTTTCCCTATATTTCTTAAACAAATAAAAGATTTATCAGAAAATGTCAAGACCACAAAAGTATTACTGTAGTTTGATGTTACTGAGCAACACAGCTAACTCAAAGAGATCACAAGAGAGCCTACTTTGGGCTGGGAGGGGTGTTTGGTAGGAATGGCTACATCGATAGCATGGCCATAGGCGGTCATTAAATCAAACATACATGACATATTCTCTGCAAATGTTAACTTCCGGGGTCCAAATGGCCTGCTTCCTCTACTTCCGGGTCGGGAGAGGTAGCGACAGTGGGCCGCATCAGATGTTCTGACTATGTGTTTTTCTAAGTACGGGGAAGAAAGGCAAATACAGGGAATAATAATATAAGTATCGATTCGTGCTGTCCTCACAGCAAAGGTACTCCTCTCTACTTGCTGAATAAAGTTCAAGTATAAACGCCCCCATCACTCACCGCGATATTCCTATTTGTAGACTTCGATCCCGCCATCAAGTTCACCAGCCTTTAACGTCCACGATGAGGTGCCAACGCGCTTCCGTGATCCAATGCAGGCATCCAACGAGCCGCAGTGTACTAAGCTACGTGATGCTCGCAATGCTTGCCTGCGAAATGAAAGTAAACATTCGGGTAATCTTAGAAATAAAAGATGGACACTTTAAAATCAAATGAACTATAAAAGTGCCCAGAAGAATAACCGAAGAAACAAAAGAAGGACACATAGATACACAACTCCTAGACTATGCAATAGTCTGAAAACTAAGAAGCTACATTTTTAACTAACTTCTTCTTAAAAATAAAACATGAAATGTGTATTTTCTAATAGAAAGCGGAGAAATTTAATGTTCCCATTGGATTGCAGTGGGGTTATTTTTGGGGGGAGAAAGTAAAAAATGGCAACATTTCTGTTTAGAAAATCGAGTCTTCAAACCATGCCAAGTTAATTGACCAGGTTGGAGCAGTGGTCGAAGTGAGCGGGAGAAGTGCTCCTTTACTTTTTTATATTAAGTTTTACTGTTCCTATACTTTTATTTTAAAAAGAAGCCGTTACAGAATGTTGAAACTTGCACATTCTTTCAGTGCACTGCACTGGACGTTCCCCTAAACAGCAGGTGGATGTGTTTGGGGGTTTGTATTGTGTGTGGGAGGCGGCGTGGTGATGGGGTTTGTGGTGGGTGCAGCCAGCAGGGAACATAGTTCCACTACTTCTTTTCATATACTTTGACACCACAAATGTCGGGAATCTCCATCCCCCCACAATATTTGACACCACTAATGTCAGTAATCTCCATCCCCCCACCAATTGGCACCACAAATGCCGGGAATCTACATCCCCTCCTCAATATTTGACACCACTAATGTCGTGAATCTCCATCCCCCTTTCATTTGCACACACCCACTCTCACACAGCAACACATCACCACACTTAGACAATTTGCGCATAAAATATTTGGCAAACAAGAGTTATGCAAATTCAATTGAGGCCAACATGTTTAGCTTACAAAGTCCTTTGTGATGTTTTCCTGTGGAAATCTCAAATTGTTAGCAAAACAGTGCAATTAGTAAGTTCTCACTAAACTTCACTGTTGGGGGCTGCTCCGGGTCACCGGGCAGCCCCATACTCATGTCGGGGGCACCCGACGGGATCCAACAGGGGCGGCGTTCACGCAGCGGACACAAAGGGTGGGGGTCACCCCACCCGATCCGGATCACCGGATCTCCGCACATGGCCGGGTGGCAACCGGCTTACCACAGCACCCAGGCCGGGGTCGCCTCGCCAACCCACCTCACATGGTTGGGGTACCCACAGGGACGGCGTTGCCCGGCAGGGGCACCGTCCGGATGGCGTTGCCCGGCAGGGGCACCGTCCTCAAGCTGGGCCCCGTCCTTGGGCCCAGCACACGTGGCGAGGCACCATCCTGGCACCAGCACAACACACACACGCGGAGTCAGTTTCACTCTTGACTGCCGAGCCGGAAGCGGCTCGGACCTTTTATTAGGTTGGTCACATGGGTAACCATGTGACCACACAACACCGTGGAATGTACCATGGCCCCTCACAGGGGTGCCATGCAACGCTCCTCCTTTTTCATAACAAAATACAAAACCCCAAAATCCCACCATAACTACCACTACTACTACTTGAGCCACTCTACTACTTTACACACCCTTTATTAACCTGGGTGAGTGGCTGTCATGTCCCTGAACGGCACCAGTGAGGGCTACTGGCACCACATAAAGCACTCGGAGTCTACAGGTGCGCACCACACAACATTGCCCACTAACTGGACCATTTTAAGCAAGTCCGTGTCTGCAGGCTCACAGTCTTCCGGGGGAATGGCAATTATGATGTCCACCGTGCACATGGAGTCGCCGGAAACCAGCTCGCACCCTCACCAGAGTTCGGTCAGGACATTCACAGCAAACAAACCGGCAAAGCCGCACCTGGGTAGGCCCAGGGGCCACATCGGCCAAGTCCACAGTCTTCGGGGGAGGCCCCCTCCGTACGCCTCCTTTCCTCTCCAGGGGCAGGCGGCAGGCAAATACCGGTGGTAGGGTGCCCTAGCTGCAGGCCCCTCCCAACACACCCATCACCAGCACCTGCTGCGCCCCCAGTCCTCTCCTTCATGCATGCCCTTTATTTGCCGTTGGGGGGAAGGCAGGCAGCCCCCCTTCGTTGTTGCAGCTGCAGCCGCCACTACTCCCCCCCCAGATGGGAGCGGGGCAGCCGACTCCCCCCCATTGCGGCGGATGCCGCTTCATTGCCTGTAGGGGCAGGGCAGGCAGCTCCTCTGTTCGCTCCTCAGAGCGAGCACTCCATCTTTCTTGCGTGCCCCGCTGGTGCTGGGCCCGACTCCTTTGTCCCCTTTTTTTCCTACAGACCCCCGTTGGATTCGGGCCTGCAACAAAGTTTTTTTTTTTAACAAACTCGCCGCTCCTCCCCCACCGCGGCGGATGTCGCTTCACACCTGCAGGCAGGGGGGGGCAGCCGCTCTGTGTCTCCTCCTTCGCGGGCACCAGCCCGCCTTTCCTTTGTCGTGGCACAAAGCCGCATCTTCCTCCGCACCGCAGGGCCGGGGAGGACGCACCAGTCTTGTTTTGTTTGCGGGCCCAGTTGGAGTTGGGCCCGCATCATCTCTTTCCGTACGGCGATGGATGCCGTTATTCACACCGGCGACTTGCGGGTTGGGGGATGGGGCAGCATCTCCTCCTTGCGGCTGACGCCGGGGCACCCTCACTCCCGACGGGGGAGGGGCAGTCTCCTCCCTTCAATGTTGGTGCGGCAGGCACTACTCCAGATGCGGCCGACGCCGCTCACAGGGGGGCAGTGCCCTCTTCTTTCATTCGCTCCTCCGGAGCGCCCTCTGTTCCTGCGGGCCCCGTTGGGGATGGGCCCGCTCCGTGTCAGGATGGGGAAAAGGCTTCCACCTCCCCCATCATCGGCAACCACCGCTTGGCAACCGCTCCGGTGGGGAGGGGCCGCCCCATCGCTGCAGCCGAGGCCGCCTCCATGGTGGAGGAAGGGCAGCTCCTCCGTGCTGCATGGCAGCCACGAGCCCATTCCCTCTCCCCCAGGGCCAAAAGGGGGCTGCCTCAGCTGTTTGGCGGCCCCAGCACATCCCCAGTACTGCAGCCGACGCCACCTCATGCATAGGGCTCCAGCCCTCGTCGCCATTGTTGGGGGCTGCTCCGGGTCACCGGGCAGCCCCATACTCATGTCGGGGGCACCCGACGGGATCCAACAGGGGCGGCGTTCACGCCGCGGACACAAAGGGTGGGGGTCACCCCACCCGATCCGGATCTCCGCACATGGCCGGGTGGCAACCGGCTTACCACAGCCCCGGCTCTGGGGGCACCCAGGCCTGGGTCACCTCGCTAACCCACCTCACATGGTTGGGGGACCCACAGGGACAGCGTTGCCCGGCAGGGGCACCGTCCGGACGGCGTTGCCCGGCAGGGGCACCGTCCTCAAGCTGGGCCCCGTCCTTGGGCCCAGCACACGTGGCGAGGCACCATCCTGGCACCAGCACAACACACACACGCGGAGTCAGTTTCACTCTTGACTGCCGAGCCGGAAGCGGCTCGGACCTTTTATTAGGTTGGTCACATGGGTAACCATGTGACCACACAACACCGTGGAATGTACCATGGCCCCTCACAGGGGTGCCATGCAACATTCACTACATTTCCTTTTCAACAGAGGCCACGACATCCACTTATACCACTCACATCAAAACTCAAACAAAGGCCACAGCACCTACACATACACCCAGCGCACGCCAGTATTCTGCATACACTTTGATCCAACTACTGAATCTCAAACAGGCCTCACATCACTGCTATGTTTAAATAAATGGCATACTATGTGCCCAGCAAAATTAAACCAAAACACTTTTCAAATCAATAAAAATATTTCAATAACTGAATGCTCCTCCTCTTGGATGTATCACTGATGATAGCGGTATCCTCCGGGGGAAACACAGACCCCCTTTAACAGCTCCACTGTTCCCAAGGAGCAATTACAGTCACAGGCTCACTGATGTGCCCCATATGCAGTACCTTTTCATTGCCACTCACATTAGCGCAGCGCATGTCATGCCGGAGAAACGCCGAAACGCATCCGTGCATTGCCTCTCCCATATTTTTATTTTTTTAATTTTTTTTCGGCCTCCATCGAATATCAGCAGGGCAGCGCTATCCCTAACAACGTATTTCTTCCAGCCCACTTTCCTCTTGAAACAGCATCTCTCGTAGCGATACGCTGCTCGACGAACATAACAGAAGAAAGATTTTATTAAAGACGCCCTACATTGTCACGCTTCAGCACGTAGCAGGGATCTTTTTTTTTCCATTCCTCCCAACTTTCCAAACCAACAAACGCTGTTAATAGTGACAACACCACTATACAGGGGCCATCGCCATCATCCCCTATATTCTGACCACCGTCACCAGTTAAGCTTGGACACAGAGGCGAACGGAGCTCTCCACCAAGGAACTTTGCCGACTGTGCTACGATCTCACATTGCAAGTCACATCAACATGCCCAGCTAGGCAGTGATACTTTAACACTGAAAGTAATTCCTCCAAAGTTAATTTACAAACTTCCAGTCAATTAATGGTCCTCTAAGACCTATTTCACTCTGCAGCACTCCATATCCTCAATGGGGCCACTTGACTGCACAGCGCCTCTCCTCACACAGCGCCACTTCAGATCCTGTGCAGCACCTCTCTGCTTTACAGCTCCTATTCACTTGTACTAGAGAGACCCCTGGCCCATAGAGTCAGGGTTTTGCTCTGCAGTACTTTAAGACGAGATAGCTGCATCTTGAGATGATGGGTGTTAGGCAGAATCCTGTGCAGTTCACTTAGGAAGCACTACAGAAGATTAAGACTACAGGTGAGAGCAATAAATCCCTTTGGTATCAGTCTGTACCACAAAAATTTGGTAGGTAGCTGTGGCTGAGCAGTCAGACTTATCTCAAGAGGGAGATGAGCAGTATTCATGGATTACACATTAGACCTACAGTACTATGGGACAAGGAAACACTGACCAAAGCTTTGTATTAAAAAACAGATATATATTTACTTTATACACTTCTAGTAAAACACATTTATCACAGTCATCAAGCATGTTAAAATTAAGTCAAGGAAAAATATACACACTCTCTAGTTAAATTGTAGACCAAGTGAACCAGAGTGAAAACTGAGCAAAAAGGCACAGTGAAAACCACACACAAGGGATGCTCTAGCAATTTCTCACAAGGGAGGGAAGCACAAGTTATATAGAAATAGCTTCTTACACACCCTAGCAACACTTCCCATAAGTTTGTGAACCAGTTTAAGCAATACACTGCATCAGTATAGTATATACTTAAATGAAAACTGAGCAAAATGGTATTTCACAAGGTTTAGAAATGGGAAGAAAAGGGTAGTTATCAGAAGCAGAAGCACCAACACAGTTTGAGTTCAAAATCAATCTAAATAAGGCAGATCTAACAAATCTAGCCAGAGTCAGTAGGCCTGTGCCAGAGTCAGTGGTACAGGGCAAGGGCCCAGGAGCGAAATGTTCTTGTAGCTGCAGTCAAGTCTTTGGTTAACGATTTTGAAAAGGTGGATGCAGAAAGCGAAAGACAATGTTAAGAGAGAGGGGCGGCCAACCCAACAGGTAGGTAAAGGATTTAAAACACCTTTAGTGCTACCGCGAAGAAAGGGCGGCCTGGCGGAACAATGTACCTTTAAAATGAAGGTAGTGGGTCCTGCGGTGGCGGATGTTCCTGGTAGTTCCTGCAGTTAGGGGGATCCAGCAGAGGAAGAGAGGCTCTCGTCATGGAGGAAGGTTCGAGTTACTGCACTACCCAGGGATGAAACCAGCCGCGGTGCTACCAGACGAATACGCTCCTTTAAATCGCAGTCCGGTTGGACTGGTGCCTATCTATCCGGCCTCTGAGTACAGGGTACTGGCGATTCGACCAAGGCAGTTCAAGGAAGGCGATTGGCAAATTGGTTGGCCCCACCAGCTCAAGGGAAGAAGGCTCTTGCAGATGAAGATCTTTCGTCGTGTGGAGAAAAGTGGTGAGACGCTGCAGCAGGGCTTCACCGGTGGTTCCGTCGTTGCAGATGTCTTTGGCTTCTCTCCTCTTCGGCTTCTTAGTTCCAGTGCAACGTCTTGCTCTTCCAGTCCTCAGGACCCTGCTTTTATGTAAAAAGATCCCCATTCATACAGCCTAGCTGTCACTCACACAGTGGTGTGGTCATCTTGGCGGGAGACCCTCCAGCCTATCAGGATAGAGTGTGACATGGGTTGCGGAGGCAATCCTGTCCAGGGGTCCTACTCCCCCTCCCACACAACGGACCCACCCCAGACTTAGTGGCGCCGAAAGGAGGGCTTCTTGGCAGAAGCCCGCCAAAAGGACGAACAAAGGATCCCCGACCTCGGTTAGGAGTTTAGAGAAAGACACGAGAAAGAAGTTATATTAAAGTTCTGGCAAATAAAACCTACCGGAGTAAAGTTAATATAAAAATAAACCAGCAGTATGTTAGAGGCTGCCAGAAAAAGTGGTAGTCTCGAACAATGGGAAAATCCCATAGGAAAATGTGTGCGGTCGAATATTTATGGTAGTAAACACTGTCACCAGCCAGAAATTTTGGAGAGAGGGACTGTACGGTACCCCCTCGAAAATGAACATAAGGGAAAAACTATTAACCCTTTCCAGTACCTGCATAGTAAGATGGGTTGTACTGGTTTAGTTCATAAAAATTGACAAGTAAAGTCAATTGGAAATTTACATGCCCTGGGAGACAGTAGTCAGTCCCAGGGTATGGAGTCTATGTTTGGAGGTCGCTACGACACCACTGTGTCATTGCACGGAGGGTGCTGCGGAACACATGTGAATAAAGATGGTTCCTATGGGGTTGAGAAAATCCCATAGACATTAAACAGAAGAATAGCCTAGAACACACATAGCAAAGATGCCTAAGAGTGGGAAAAAGAGTCTCACTCTTAGCAGGTAAAAAGAAACAAACCCTTCAAATCCAGCAAAGCTGCTGGGGGACTCCATAGGTAAGGGATATTAGCCATGGAATGAGAATTCTCCCTAGCAATGGGGTGCAGGTTTTCTAAATCCAACACCAATCAATAAGGACAACTTAATGGTTTGGCAAAGGGGAGTCCGTTTAATGACAAGTACAAAAAACGGGGAAACATGGAAATCAACAGTGATGCGATAGCCTGTCTCGCTTCAACTCCCATGAACACCATACAAACAGCAACATTTATACCCAAAACCCATCATAATCTGACGTGTAATACTCAAAAGTTAACATGCAATTCTATTAGTTGGAAAAGGTAACTTTAATATAGGTGCTATATCTGTATATGATAACGGAGTGCGGGGATTGGATAAACACTATCAGGTGGGCGTCTAAGCCCTTCCATCAAAATTACTACGGTAGGCGTCACTAAAAGTATGACGTCCCATTGATTCTACTAACTACGGGACCCTAGATTATTTGGTCCATTGTGTTTGGGTTGGCATCAACCCCATGCATAAATCTCACTTTACTTAGCAGCACGCAGAATGGTCAGCCAGGTGCAGGATGCCCCAAGATTCACCCGGCCTCCCTTCCATCAATCATTACTTTAGTGGCTACGTGTCAATTAGTTGGCTGTGGTCGGCCTCGAAACTGTATCTTCTTGTCAGGAAAAGTTATGATATCTCTGTCTGGGTGACAGCCAGGCGTAGGTGTGAATCCGTGCCTCTTCTTGCTTGGATGGTCACGTGCTGCTCACACCGTGAATCTGCCTAGTTTTCCTTCTATTTGCGCATTTAATTCTTATTCGGCATGCCACCTGCCTAGGCCTCCTTATCTCGGCCTTCGTGAGAAGGCCTGTTCTGTTCTTAAGTTTTGATTCCGCAAAGCTACTGTTTGCTCCTTCTAGTGGTCTGACCTTGGCTCTTCCTGGCTCACGTTGCCTCTGCTGAGTTTCCATTCAGCCATCTCTTCTCGTTTTAGCTGGAATACGAATCCTGTCCTGTTTGACCTCTAGTAACTTGAGTTAATTCTGCTTTTGTGTAAAGTGGACTTGCACTTATATAACATGCTTCGTTTTGAGGTAGATTGTGTATAATGGCTCTTGACGCTCTATTCTTCTACTTAGCGTAGCAGGCCGCACTGTTTTCTTAGCTTTCTTGCGGTTACAAGCATATGTACAGGAGTTAGCGGGTTGAATATCTTCATCCTGCTTACAGTTTAAGTTCCTTTGTCTTTCATCAAAGTTCTCTTCTTTCAGGTTTGTGATATCTTTATGTATGGTATTTTGTCTCTTTGTGTCATCCTTGGGTCATCATATCTTCTATGGGTGCGTTAGTCCAGGCTCTCATGATGTCACCATTCGTATTCCATGAAGGACGTTTTGGTTTCTTCCTGGACAGTACTTAAGCAATCTTCATTTCGTTTCATTTGCTGGTAGGGTTTTCTCAATGGATACCTTACTGTCCATGGTTGTCTGGTTATCGCTGCTTCAATAGGTATTATTCTTCTGATATGCACTGTACAGAGCCCTATTGCGTCTCTGCTGGCTTATTTGCTCATCATACATCACATATCTCGGTGTGAATGTTCCTGGTACTTCAAAATGGGCGACTGGAGGGCCGGCCTTGCTCGGGAACTCCTCTACACTCCCCCCTCTGGTCGATTCATCGACCACTTCCGCTTCCTCTTTTGGATTCATCTTACTTGGCTCTTCTGTATTAATTTCTACTTCATCTTTTGGGTTTGTACATGATGGTTTGAAGAAATGTCTCTTTGGAGTCCATATTTTTATCACTCCTCTCAGGCTTCCTGCTGTCCTTACATGTTTGTCTTTGTTCCATGTCATTAGTTGACATTGTCCATTTGGGCTGCAATAAATCCATTTTCCTTCATAATTTCTGCGTTTCCTGGGGTAAAGAAACTTTGTACCTTCTGGCACATACTCGCTGGCCTTCACAAAGTCTCTTATTTCTTCATCAGTCAGATCTCTGGGCTTCCTTCCGGGTTTGACATCAATAATGATGTTCATCCCTATGGCTTTCTTAGCAGTTTTCTGGCATTGCGAGATTATTATCTTGATAACGCAAAATCCTAGTAATATCATCACTAGCAAGGCTCCTAGGAACTTGAATGCATCCGCCATCCATTGTGGAACCCATGAAAACAGTGATCCAAACCAGCTGTCATCATCAACTTTGTCAGTTTCATTGATCATCTGGTTCTGTAGGTTTGTCAGCATACTTACAGCTTCTGTTTAAGTTCAACATTCTTAGTCATGAGAAGGTGTAAATGTGCAACATGAGTCTCCAATTTTTGCACAAACTCCTCCATCCATAGCTGTAATCATGTCAAGTATATATCTGTTCTGGGGGGGGCGTGGCTACGAGGGCCATGTAGGAGGACGCGATCTGGAGGAGCTCCCGAGATCCTGAAATGATCCTGGTGAAATAGTGCATAACAACGGGCCTATGACTGCTGAAAACACACATGCCGGTGTGTGAACGGTCTGACTGCGCTTTGTGAACTTTTGGAAGGCGTGGGAGGAACGGTGGTGGAGTTTTGTGCGAAAAAGATAAGGAACACCGGAGACAAAGACGAAACAAAATGGCCGATCAACGACCGGAACAAAGGAAGGAGCAGGCCGCACGGTGGTCAGGCGATAGAAGCGAACTGTGTGCGCATTTGTAACTTGTGCAGAACGCAGGTCATGTCTAATAGAACAGTGAGACCGAAGGCGAAGCAGCCCACCTTGGACGACTTTGGCAAGACGTCCCCTGGTCCGGAAAATTCCAAGAGTAAGGATAAGTCGCCTACAGGCGGCATGCCTGCGACAGGTACTAACCAAGAGGTCCTGGCTGCGATTGCGGACTTGAAGGCGACCTGGGAAGCTAAGCTTGAACTGGCCGTAACTGAGCTGAAAACGGCATTGGACCTTAAGGTCGGTGAGGTACAGGAGGAGGTGAATTTACTCCGGCAGGACGTCAGGTCCTTGGCAGAGCGCACTGATACCCTCGAGAAAGAGGTGAGCCCGATCACCGCGGATTGTGCCTCCCATAAGGCCGAATTGCATACCCTGGTGCAGAGAGTGGGCAACTTGGAGAGCAGGGCGCAGGAGGCAGAAGGACGCGCCCGACGGAACAATATTCGCATTGTGGGCCTGCCAGAAGGATCGGAGGGCCATGATCCTACGGAGTTCATCGAATCCATGCTGTTACAGGAGATACCCGGAGGAGCCTTATCTCAAGGATTCATGGTGGAACGTGCGCATAGAGCTCTAACAAGGAGGCCGCCGCCGGGAAACCCGCCTAGGCCGGTAATTGCCAAAATCCTTAATTACCGGGACCGGGAGAGGATACTAGAACGCTTCCGCAAGGGACGAACGATTACACGAGGAGCGGCAAACATAACGGCCTACCCGGACTATACCTTGACTGCATAGCCGCATGAACTTTGGGACAGTAAAGCGGAGAGTGAGAGAGGCGGGCAATAAATACATGTTGCTGTATCCGGTGAAATTGAAAGTTTTTCATAAACACAAAACTTTGTTTTTTGAGACTCCGGAGGATGCCATGGGATGGCTCGACGCGCAGGGATGTCCCCAGGAGCCTGACGTTCGGACGAGAAGAGGAGATGGAGGAGATAAGTAGTGCACAAGGAGGGTGCTACAAGATGGCGCGGAATAGATTTCTGGGACTTGATTATAGTCATTTGCGCGGCCTTAGGCAGAGAAGGTCAGACTGTTGCACAAGATATTATGAGCACTGTGACTATTGCTGTATTTAGGGGAGCCTTGCGGAGCGGATCTCTTTACCCCACTTAGTAACTTTAGTTAAGTGGCCATTAGGGCGACTTCACCCTACTGAGCTCTGGGCATTGTTTGGTGCTTGCAGGGCTAGATGTGGGGGTGCCTGAGTTCCAAGGATGGAGCTGGGCAGCAGTTGGGGTGTGTGGTGTTGGGGAGGGGATGGGTAGAGGGTGGGGAGGGAAGTGGTGAGTTTGGGGTGTGTATAGTTAAGGGGAGTTTGAGTTTATAAAAGAGGCTACAAGAAAAAGCCAGAGGGCGGTATCTGTATCGCGTGGGCAGGTGGGATTTGCTGCACGGAAGGGGGGAGGATACTTATGAGCTATGGGGGATCTTAAGATCATAACGTGGAATGTCAGGGGACTCAATAGTTACCTAAAGAGGAACAAGGTCATGATGTATTTGAAAAGACAGAAGATTGATATTGCACTGTTGCAAGAGACGCATCTGACTCGGCAAAAGTTGGAACTGGTGGGGAAGAAGTGGAGAGGTACTGTAGTGGGCTCTCCGTATTCTGCCTACGCTAGGGGAGTGTTGGTCTGGGTGGCACCGCACGTTCCGCTCCAACGTACACAATAGGTCGTGGATACGGAGGGGAGGATGGTCATATTGAAGGCATTGGTGTAGAATAGGTAGGTGTGCATTGTAAATACGTATGCCCCCAATCAAAATACCGCGGTATATTTTAGGACTCTGTGTGCCAACCTGGGTGCGTGTGTGGGTGGAGTGGTTATTTGGGGAGGGGATTTTAATTGCGTGCTGAACCCCAGGGTAGACAGATCTGATGATAAGATTGATAGGCCCACCCCAGCGGCCAGGGCATTGCAGACACTGCTCGACGACTTCGGGCTGGCAGATGTTTGGAGGCTGAAACATCCTAATGAGGAACAGTACTCCCATTACTCAGCCCCGCAACAACTGCATACGAGACTCGATTATTTTTTTGCCACGCCAGATGTGGTGGTAGAGACCACCCAAATAGACTACAAAGCGAGAATCCTGTCGGACCACTCGCCTCTGGTCCTGGGTTGGCATTACTGCCGCCCCAGAGCGTGGATACCAACCTGGCGCCTCCGGGCTGAGGCGCTTAAGGATCCGGTCTTTAGAGAGGATATCAGGGATGAGATCACACATTATTTCGAGTAGAACGCTGGCAGTGTGGATTCGGCGGGCACGCTCTGGGAAGCCTTTAAGGTGGTATTGCGTGGTGCTGCCATTGCTAAATCAAAGGGCCTGCAGGGTGGGGTCCTAATGGAGTTACGTGAAGCTGAGGATGAACTGGAACGGGAACTCAATAGGGGAGGGGGGGATGCGGAGCTAGTACTTAAACTACAGCAGCGGTGTGCAGAACTTTGGGAAAGGCTCTGCAACCTTAACTATAAGAAGTATGTTGAGAGACAGCATGCAGGTGGGGATGAAACGGGCCGTTTCTTGGCGTGGTTATACAAGAGCGAAACCCCTAGCCCCCCGATTACAACGATAACCAGAGAGGATGGAGAGGTAGCGGACACCCAAGAAGGAGTCAATGAGGCATTCTTAGACGATTACAGGGCACTATATGAGGACAAAGGGGGGGGCAACCGAGAGGAGATAAGAGAAACTTTAAGAGATATGGGATTACCTAAGATTAGTGCCGAAGAAAGGGAAGAGCTGGATGCACCGATTACTTTAGAGGAATTGGAGGAGGTGGTGAAGCAGCTGCCCACCAGTAAGACCCCGGGTGCGGACGGACTCCATAGTGAATTTTATAAAGCATATAGAGAGGAGGTACTCCCCCCCCATGCTAGAAATGCTCAATGAATCGTTTGAGGTGGGCCGGCCGCCGGAATCGCTTAGAGAAGCGATAATAATACCGCTCCCTAAGCCCAACAAACCAGGGCATAGCTGCGGCTCCTATAGGCCTTTGTCAATGCTGAACCAGGACGGCAAGATATTGACGGCGGTCCTGGCCAATAGGTTTCATAGAGTTATTAGTAAATTGATACATCCGGACCAGACAGGTTATGTCCCCAACAGAAATATAACCCACAACCATAGGCGACTCCACCGGGTGATTGAAGGGGGGAGCAAGAGCGAGGGTGAAATGGCGGTTGTGTCCTTAGATGCAGTCAAAGCTTTCGACTCAGTGAGATGGCCGTGGTTGCTGGAGGCCCTGAGGGAATACGGGATGGGGCCGGGCTATGTTAGGTGGGCGAAGTTGCTGTACAGTGAGCTGCTGGCTAGAGTACGTACAGGAGCGGTGATATCCGAGAGGTGGCAACTTAGCAGAGGCACCAGACAAGGGTGCCCCTGGTCCCCGATGTTATATATTCTTGCTCTGGAGCCCCTGGCAGTGTACCTCTGACAACAATATGACATGATAGGCATTGAGGTAGGGGGAGAGAAACACCTAATATCCCTGTATGCTGACGATTTGCTATTATATCTGAAATATCCGGAGGAAAATCTTCAATATATTCTGGAGGTAATGGAAAGGTATGCAGAACTGTCGGGCATTGCGGTGAACCCCCAAAAATCGAGCATGTTCCCATTGGGTAGCTACAGAGGTACCCCTCCGGAGCGGTTGCCAGTGTTGTCGATACCATGGGCGGTTGGCTCCTTCCGCTACCTCGGAATAGATGTGTATCACACGGTAGAGGAGGAACATTTGCATAACACTGAGGTGGCTGTGGGAAAAATCCATATAAGTATGAAGTTTTGGGAGAAGTTGCCGTTGGCGATGATGGGACGGGGGGCGATGCTCAAAATGGTGGTCCTACCTAGGCTCTTACATTTTTTCAGCAATATTCCGTACATGATACCTAAGAAGTTTTTTGCCAAGCTGAATAGTATGTGCAGAGACTTGCTATGGCATGGCACTCGGAATAGAGTGGCGCTATGGAAGTTGCAGAATTTTTATGAAAAAGGGGGTATTAAGCTGCCCAATTTTGAGGCCTATTATGTAGCTGGCCAGTTGCAATATGTGGTCAAATGGCTCTCTGATGAGGTAACTCCCGAATTTAGGCTGTTTGGACAGGACTGCACTCCTTTTTACCTGAAGGAAATCATTTGGTTGCCTAGGTCAGAAATGAAGGAGCGCCCGGGTATGTTGTTGCTTGGGTGGAAGATGTGGCGTAGAGTATGTCGAATAATGGAGGACCTGTACCCGTGTTCCCCGCAGGTGCCGCTGGTGGCCTTGACAGGTGAAGACAAACAACTAAGGATGATAATCAGGACCTATTGGGAATCGGTCGGGCTGGTTACATTGGGGGATGTCAGGCAAGAGGGGGGCCATTAAAGATTTTGAAGGACTACGGGAAGAGGCGGGCTTGCATAGGGGCCATTATGTCACGTATCTAAGGCTGCTGCAGAATATTTGTAAAATCTGGCCTGAGACTGTATTGGCAGAGGAGCCAGACGCCACTATGGGGACGATATATGACATATCAGAAGGCGGGCATGAGATCTCTAGATTGTATGAGATGGTGATGACCCGGGTTGGGAAGGAACTGACGCATTTGAGGCTTGATTGGAAAACAGAGGTCGGAGCACAGATGGAAGATGGGATGTGGGAGCGTGCTATGGGATACTACAAGAAGGTGTCCAGAAATGCCAGATTACAACAAATACAGTTGTACATAACGCACAGAGTTTACATGACCCCGATGAGAATATCGAAGTTTGTAAATGCGGGACGACAAGCGTGCCCAAAATGCGATAAGGAAGATGCTGATATGGCACACATGTTTTGGTCTTGCCCAGTGATTGAGAGTTTCTGGGGAGAAGTGGTGCAAAAACTAGTGGATAAAGGGGTCACGCTTACTATAGATTCGGCCTGGGCCTGCCTGTTGGGAGGGTTTCCCAGACCACGGAAACTTAAACATGTTGGGAAATTGAAGGACTTGGCAAATGTGCTCGCAAAACGAAGGATTGCCATGGGCTGGAAGCAGTGCCATAAGCCACGGGTGGGGGTATGGTGGTGGGATTTGCAAAAATGGGCGGAGGCTGAAACGGTGGTATGGCAGGAGGCATGTAGCAAGTGTGGGGAAGAAGAAGTGAGTACCCTGCTAGCATGGAGAGTATTAATAGCAGGACTGTTTGGAACAATAACGGATTCTGCAGTCTCAGAAGAAGGTGATACCCTGCCACAGGCAGCAGATACGTAATGAGAAGAACAAACAAGCTCTTGAGGGGGGAGGGATTGGGGGAGCAGTGGTCTTGACTATTTGATGTTCATGTGTTTTGTTGCAAATAACGCTGCCAGTTTGGTTTGTATTGTTTGTTTTGTTTGAAAAATAATAAAAACCTTTTTTTTAAAAAAAAGTATATATCTGTTCTGGAGAGTCTTCAGTCGGATGGCTCTTAACTCCTCCTTGATCGCTTTGAATGCTTTTATTGTCATGTTGATGGTTTGCAGTAACTCGCATCCGGTTATCTGCAACCATTTAGTATTTGATCCAACTTGAAATCTTGGCATCAGAATTGTCGTGAACACTGATGAGGTGAGGCTGAACAGCCTGTGTTCATATGGGATTGTATGAAATACTTCTTCTGATTTGGCAGAGAAGTAATTCTCTCTCTTCATTCAGGTTATAAGTTCCACAGATCTCTTCTTCCTCAGATGAGCATCTGCTTTCGGGAAGCTATCAATATTCAGGTCACTTTTCGGGATCACTAATGCTGGAATGTGGATATTCACTATAGTGCATATGCCTCCCCATTATTTCGGCAGTCTGATGTATGCTTTGGGTCCACATGCCCAATAATGATCCATGATCACTGCAGTCCCATGAGTCATTCCTGGGGCTTCCAAAGTTTGTCCGCAGTTCTGATTCTATCCCATTTTCCTTGTGCCATTGTTCCTGAAGCACAATTTTGGACTTTCTAGTGGCACTATCTCCAGGGGTCCTCCTCTGTCTTCGACCCATGTTAGTAGTTTTGGAAGTTTAGGCCATAGTGGTTTGCACAGTCGTTGTGAGTTTTCAATTGCTTCCTTGCAGCCTCCGAAGATCATCCATGCCCTGCAGATCACTCCGCCTTTCTCCCATCCGTCTGGTGAAAGCACTGTCCCCCAAATCTGCATCTTATTCCTGCTCCTTTAACTCCAGGCTTCTCGTACCTGATCACATGATTCCTAGTATGAGCTCTGTTTCTTATTTTAATGTCTTGGACATAATCATTTTCATCGGGATAAGCTGTTTCAGTTGCCCATATCAATGAGGCATCACTTCCCATGAATTGGCCTCTGGTGTTGCACATTGCTATGTGTGAGAGACAGTGTGCTGTCTGGACATCAATTTCTCCAGCCACGAAGATCTTGGACGTCCCCATGCTGTATGGTAGGAGTGCACAAACAAAGCATTCTCCTTCTGGACTTCGTCTTCCAACTTCTTTCATGTACTGGTACCAAATGTTGTTTCCTAAATGTGCTGTGCTGTCCAGGTAGTCGTTTAGTTCATTGTTATCTTCATGCATGCTTCTCTTGATTCTTAAGGTTTTTCTGTAGTTTGCTATAACTACATCTCTGAACGCCTCTGTATGGCTTTTTCTTGCGGGAGAATCCTCAGGTATCCTGGCCCATGGTGCAGGCTTCTCCATCTGTGCCATTTCAGTGGACAGGAGTCTGGCAGCACTTTCCCAGTCCTCATGCATCATTTCTCGGCTGCGTGCAAATTCCTATGCCAACCAGCCTGATACTGGTCCGGTATATGGCTGTATTGTAGGTCTGGTACTTGTCCCTTGTGTTAGAACATGTATGCTGGGTAATACGGTCTCTGCGGTTTTGTTCTTCAGTTCCTCTTGTCGTTTCCTCGCTCTGGCTATGTATGGGAATAGTAAGTTTACTAACATTTGTGTCCTTGCAGAGAATTTTTCTGAGGCCGCTTCTGTTTTCTTAAGGGTTTCTGATATGACTGCTTCTGTTGGTCTTTCTCTTATTTCTTCTTGTTTTCTCCCACTATCTCCTGTGAAGGTTTTTATGGTAGGCATACTCATCTTCTCTGCTCCTTTTGTTTGTGGTTCTGTGAACATTGACACTAGGCCAGTTTTGTGTGCATTCAGTGTGTGTGTGCATGTAGTTGTCAGTGTTTTTTCTTCATTCATTTCATGCCGATCCTGTCTCCAGCTTTTCTGCTAATTTGTTACCATAAATGTGTGTATATCACTATTAATCATGTCCATTTCAAGTTCATTTACTCTACCATCAGATTTTCTAGCGACTGGAATTACTATATAAGGTCTGGGTGCTTTTGTGGGTTTCATGCGTATATCATCAGTTGGATGCACTGAAATTGGACTGCTCGTGCGCCAATAAAGAATGCAGTTCTGATCGTTAATGACAGAAGGATAATGACAATTATAATACATAAGTACAATGTGTCCTTATACGTCAGGCGACAGCATTTTCTTCCAGAGAAGCGGAGGTGCCTCTCTGCTTGTGGGAGGATCAGGTTGCCGCTCTGGGCCCCCAGCTCAATCATTTACCCAATGGCAATTTTGTTGTTCCCCCACCCAATAACGTTCTTCGAGTTCTGTGTCAAAAGTGTCAGGTGCTTCACAAGTGTCCCCCCTCTTGCGAGCGACAATTGTCTTTTACTTCAGGATACAAGTTCCTTTGCTAGACTATGGAAAAAATAGATTAAAATAATACTTCGGTGAGTCACGTTTACTGTGCATGTTCAAAGTACGTGAGCTCCCAGTCCACTCCTCGAATCTGCTTCAGTCCGAAGGACATATTGGCCACTGGTCAGTATGAAGAAATAGGGAAAAAATAACAACAAACATAACAAATGGAGCTCTCGACTCTGCTCCCTCAATCTGTCCCTCGGTGGAAAGTATCACAATCTTCTCCTAAGGATTCGATGGAGATTGGAAGTTTTGATTTGAGCTATAATACCATGCAGGAGCATGTTTAGCTGAGTACATTTTACTGGATCTCCGACAAATGTAAGTACGTCAACATTGACTGTTCTTCCCACTAGCTCTGGAAAGTCTTCAATAAGGTGAAAGAAGACGTTGTATGCAAATCTGCTGTCTTCTGGTGACAGGGACATCTGTTCTGTCTTTGTTGGGATTCAGGATTATGTGTTCATTCCTCCATGTAAACAATGTCTGCATTGTCTGGTCACGTGGAGTGCGACTGAAATGGTGATTCTATTTAAAAAATGGCTTATATGTTCAGTGTTTGCTGGATCTCAAAGGAATGTGAGAGTGTCTGTTGTTCTCCCGACAATAGTTGGACAGTCTTCGATTATGCGAAAGAACAGTGTGTTGATGAGCTCATCTATTTCCGCCTGTGTTGGGAACATTTGCTTTTTTTTTTCGCTGTACTCAGGGAGTATGATGAGTTGTTCGGCAATGACAGTAAACAGTTGTCTTATTATTTTTTCGTTTTCCAGATCTTGAAGAAAGTCTGTGACACCAGTGAGCCTCCCTACCAGTGACGGGTACGATCTTAGCACTAGGTTGAAATAGGTGACCACGTCCTTTGTGATGTCGCTACTGTGGACACCATAAGTGATTCCAAACAGAGTCTCGGTTTTGGATGAATCGGGATACTGTATCTGTTTCCAATGTAAATATCCTTGGTCAAAATTTGTCATAGTCTTTTTTCTCATCACGGCTTAAGTGTGCCAGAGTTCAAAGTTCAAATCAACAAAACATGTTATGGCTTATACATGCAAATTTCTTCTTCACCCTGCAACTAGGATGCACAGTGTCCATATGTCCTTATCCCCTTTTCTGCTTAGAGGAAGTGCCCAAGTTAAGCGGTCATGCGTCCTTCTTCCTCGTCATGGATCTCGTTTGTACGTGCTGTGGTTCTTCTCCGTTGTCTGTAGTCTCTTCGTGGTCGGGTGCAGGCAGGGGGATTCCTCCGATGTATGGCTTAATATCACCCAGGAAGATCCAAGCTCTTCTTCCTTGTAGCTTGACTGCGGACAGAGTGCAGTCCTCCACTGTGAAAGGACCGTTGAACCTTGGCTCGTCCCACTTTTTCCTTGTATGGTTCCTCACCAAGACAGCGTCTCCAGGGAAGACGAGTGGAACACGTAGACCTTGAGCTGAGTCTGGTGTAGTGTCTCCTTCTGTGTTCTGTGCTGCACTGCACTATTTTCGTCGTCGCTGCAGCTGGTCTGAAATTACAGTAAGGCAAGATGTCATACAGTTCAGATACTTTTGCCTTTCAGACCCTAAAACCTCTCCTGTTGACTGGGCATCACATCTAGCTCTATCTCGGGGTGTAAGGGGAGTTCTCATTCTTCTTCCTGTGGCTATCTCGTGTGGCATAAGATGATGGTCGGAGCCAGGTTGGTTCCGAAGAGCATACAGTGCCAGTGGAAGGCAGTGCAACCATCCCCTCTTTAGAGTAAGCTTCAATTTGGCTATTTTCTCTTTCAACAAGCCGTTGAGCTTCTCACAGATCCCATTACCTTGTGGATGATAGGCTGACGAGAACTTGTGCTTTATACCAAGCAGCAAGTTAATCTGCTCGAACACTGCATTAACAAAATGAGCCCCATTATCTGATCTCATGACTTCACACACCCCCCACCTGGGGAACAGTTCCTTCACTAAAAATGTGGCCGCAAAGGTAAAGTTTGGGTGTGTACATGGGCCTGCTTCTATCCATCTAGAGAATGGACACACCACAACAATTAAGTATCTGTACCGGTTGCATACTTGAATCATGTCGACGTAATGGACATGCAAGTGCTGAAAAGGCCCATTTGGCCTGGGGATGACTCCTCTCATTACTTTTAATGTGTGCCCAGCAGTGAATTTCTGGCAAATTATGCACAAAAAAATGCAACATGCTCAGCTAAATTCGGTATAAACCAGTCTTCCACGAGCGTTGCTGGTAGATTCTCTTTTGTCATATGCGCTGGGTAATGTAACTGCTCCAGCGCTATTTTTAATAGGGCTACAGGCATTACTGGTTTACCATTGCTGTCTTGTCGCCACAAGCTGTCAGAGGGGTTTAAAGAACACCCTCAACGTTGCCACAGGTTTTTCTCATCCTGCGGCGCCTCCCCTTGAAGTTCCATTAGCTGCGTTTGCCCAAGATCGTTGTAACCTTCAAGTGTGGTTCGTGCAACCATCATTCTTTCATGGGTGCACACGACTTCTACTTCCATAATCGTCTCACTTTTGGATGCCATACGCTTGGCTTCCTTGTTTGCTGCGTGATTTCCGCAGGAGACAAAATCTGTCCCTTTCGTGTGGGTGGCGCATTTCATGACCGCTATGCCCACTGGGAGCAGTAGTGCCTTAATCAGCCTGTCCAATAAGGCTGCGTGCTGCACTGGTGTGCCGTCTGCTCGGAGGTAGCCCCTCCTTTTCCAGCGTGCTAAGCCTGCGTGCACTGTTGACGTTACATAGGCGGAGTCACTGTACACCGTTACTTCCTGGTCTGCGTGATTCTCAATGGCGAGTATCAACGCCAATAATTCTGCAGCCTGTGCTGAATAATGAGATGGTATTCATGCACTAAGAAGCACTGGAACCTCTCCATTCGCTGTGTGCCTTATCAAAGCAACCCCTGTATATCTTTGCCTATCACTTTGCTAGATTCTCGAAGACCCGTCAATAAAGACGATCGCTCCTCCTGCCAAGGCATTTTCTTTTACCCGGGGAATTTCATCATAGAATTCTTCATAATTCGTTCAGTCATGTATCGGCTCTCCTTCCGTGACTGGCTCTGCTATAAACATAGCTGGGTTCACTATCTTACATCGGACCATTTTAATTGAATGATATGATCACTTCATATGCAGAAGCTCTCTGAGATGTCAATGTGCCCTTTGGTTTCTCTAAAATGGCAAATAATGAGTGCGCGACGTACAACGTCATGGAGCATCCCATTACAATGGTTGTCGCCTTCTTTATGGCGAATGCTGCAGAATATAAACTTTGTTCGCAGGGAAAATTACCTCTCATTACTGGGTCCAGATTCCCACTGTAGTATGCCAGGGGCTTGTACCCGAGAAGGTTCTTTGAGCGAGCACTGCCGTCATGACGTTGCCATCTGTGTGTGAAAACAGGTACAATTCCTCTGCATAATTGGGAATTCCAAGAACTGGAGCTGTACAAATTGCTCTCTTGAGTTCAGCAAACCCTTTCTCCATGGCTTCAGACCATTCAATCTTTTCTTTTGTCACTTGGGCCTTCTTTAGGGCATGAAGAAAAGGCTTGGTATAAGAGCTGTACTCAAAAACCCATGCCGTAACATAGTTGCACAGGCCTAGAAAGCTCTGCATTTGCTTTATCGTGTGTGGCTTAGCCGTGTTCAATATGGCTTCAGCTCTTTCTGGGGTCACTTTCTTGCCTTCATGTGAGCTCACCTGGCCTATGTACAGCACTTCCTGTTGACAATATTGTAACTTTTCCTTGTCAACCTTATAACCTTTCTCAGCCAGTATAGTCAGTAGCTGAACAGAATCGTGCCTGCATTGCTCTTCTGTGGTGCTGCAAATTAGTATGTGATCCACATATTGTAAGACGACACTTTCTAGTGCAATATTGCTCAAATCCATCTGCAGGACCCTGTTGAAAATAGACAGAGACTCACAGTCTCGCTGTGGCAGCCTCGTGCTTTTCAGGCGCATTTGTCTGAACGTGAATGATGTCAGATCTTGTGAGTCACGGTGCAACGGGACTGAGAAAAATGCATTTTTCAAGTCAATCACGTGAAATAATTTTCCTCGATGGGTATATTGCATAATATTGTAGCCGGGTTCGTGACTAAAGGGAATTCGGCCTCAACAATATCATTTATTGGGCGTAAATCCTGAATTAAACGGCAAGACCCTCCCTTTGATATTTTGACAGGATACACTGACGCATGGTGACTCTGACGTCACTAAGATGCCCTGGTCCATCATGGCAGAAATTGTCTTAGAAATCCCTTTGTCTGCCTCTCTGGACATGGGATATTGTCGGGCTCTTGGTGAATTGCTCCTGGTTTTAGTTTAATTTTCACTTCTCCCACCCCCTTCAAGAGGCCTATGTCATAGGTTCCTGTAGTCCACACTGAGACAGACACTTTAGCTAGTTCATCATCAAAATATTCAGGACGTTTTAGCGCCAACATCATTCTCTGAGGCACTTCTCTTTTGATCATCTTTACCCAAAAGGCGAGACTTACTTCCACCATTGTCTCTTCTGTGTCTGCTTCTTCAAACAAATCATCTTCGGTGACGTCAGTCACTCGATATCCTTCTTCAATAGCAATTATTGCTCACCATTGTCTGCCTTCATCATCGTAACCATCAACCAAGAACACTTTCCCTCGCACTGCAGCTGTGTGTATCATCAAGGGAAATACTTGTCCCTCCTCCTCATACATAGGTATTCTTGGTCCGAATAAAAACTCATCAGGGGTTCTCATGACCCTGTCTGCAAGGCCTGGCAATCCCGCCATAAGCACTCGCATGCCATATGCGAAAATATCTGGCGCTAATGGTATGGCCCTCATGGCTATGTGTCTTGAGTATGTTCTAACCATTTTGCATACATTTGAATAGTGCATTCCTGGAGTGGAGAATACTATGCCTCCCTCCGTGAACGAAATTGTCATGTTCAACTTTGTCGTTAAGTCTCGACCCAAAATGTTTACTGGGGTCTGACGTGAATATAATACATTCATTCCGCACTCTCCTATGGAGACTGGGAGTGCGTCTGTGAAGGGAACTCGACTGTGAGCTCCTGTAAAACTCTGAGTATCTATGGCCTCACCGGACAAGGAAAACTTGCCTTCACGTACACGAGCATGTCGCACCCGTGTCCACTAGGAAGGAATATTCTTTACTCCCTATAACGGCATCCACCATAGGTTCCCTATGAGGGTCTGGTGTCACTGATAGGTTAGAGCACATCAGGGTTCCCAGTGAGCTGTCCTAGTTCATATACAAGTTTGGTCCACTGTGCACTTGTGGATTTTTCCCATTCCCATTGTTACTTCCCATTCCAGGGTCTGCCCTGTGCTCATCGTGTGCGACACTTGCAACGGTGCCTGTTGGGTTTGTCTTTGTAGAAAACTGCCCATGCTCTGAGGTTGCACTCCTTGTTGCGCTCCTGACGCTTGTTGTTGCACCGTGTGATTCTGTGCAACGCCCTGTTGTAAAATTGCAGGTGGATTTGCCGTGCCTGCTCCCATTCCTTGGCCGTTCTGCATCATGCCTTGACTTCTGCATGTGTGCGCCAAATACCCTGTCGTTCCACACAGCCAACAAACTGGCGGTGGTCAGATTATTTGCCCATTTCACATATCCGGGTTTCCATTTTGCATATTTTGAAAGCCTCCCTGATTGCTCTGCCATCCTCTTCCCCTAAATCCTCTTCCCCATGGGTAACACCCTACGTTACCCTGATTATTCTGCTGTGGACGTGCCACCTGCTGCATGCTTTTTTCAGCTTTCGCTTCCTCACCCTTACGAGTCGCTTCTTTTTTGCAATTCTTTTCTTGCAACAGTCTACAATAATGTGCGATGGTCAACTGTATTTCTGCCCAAGGTTTAGCCTCAACTCCTACCAATATCTTGAGTTGTTTCTGCACCGATTATGGCAACTCTTGGAACAATATATGGTAAAACACAGGTTTTTATTTCGTCCAAGATTCATGTGTTTCAAGCAACCACGTGTCTTGGGAATTCTGTTTATAAATTAACGGATCTTCAGAATCCTTCAATTTTCGAGTCATTATAGCTCCCATATCAGAAGTATCTGGGTAAAGTACTCGTAGCGCTTTCCATACTGCTGCTTTACAATTGTTAAAAGGCACTCTGCTCTTGCCCACACATCTTCTGCTCTCTCACCAAGTATGGCGATCAGGGGACCTTTAATGTCCCCTATAGCTAGCATGTTTCCCCCTGTCATTTTTTCTAACTCATGTATCCACTTTCCGGTTCCCGATGTCAGCATTGGAAGCTTGTTTTTCAAGTTTTCTCGATCCATGTGTGGCCATGGAATATATTGTGGTCTTACTCCCCCCTTCTCTAGCAGCGGAAATTGGAATGCTTATCCCTCTTTCTCTTCTCTCATAGTTCTCCTGTCTGTTGCAGGTGTAATAATCCAACATCGCTGTCTACCTGGCAATGTCCTTAGTCTGTCTACATAGGGCGGTGAAGACATCCCCCTCTGACCATGAGGTACTCCTTCATGACGGTCAGATTGCGTGGCTGACTCTGATGCCCTCGGTGCGGACTCGCTAGTGTCTGACCATCGTATCCCTCTTTCCCTTGCGAGTCGTCTTTCACTCCGCCTCCCTTCCTCGTTTTCCTCGTGCTCCTCCCTATTGGAGTCGGACATTGTTTTTCCCCAGTTCACGCACCTTTTTGTGTCCTCATTGTTTCTACTGATTTCTGATCTATTCAGGGACAGTTCCCTATTCCCACTACTTCGGGTGACATCCTCAGTGTCATACAGCTGAGTGCTCTCCAGGCGCTCGTCCTCCCCCTCTCCTTGGGGTATTTGTTCTAGCCCCATTTCATCTTATATTCTATCGATCATTTCCCCGATGCTTCTGGTGTCGAAGTCATCATCAATGTTTGCCCTAGACGTGCCTGGTACTGAATCGTACGCAGGAAAGAATTCATCAATGTCTTCCCAGTCTACAACTGGATCGGGTTTTCTAACTTCCCTCCAAATATTCGAGATCGCATGGCTTACGCTTGATATCGTCATCAAATTCTTTGCGCTTTATCGCCTCTTCTCTGACCCCATCTTCTTCCTTTCTCTTTTCATTTCTACGTTCATCTGCCCTTTGTATTTCCTCATCTCTTCGTCTCCTTATCCTTTTTTCACGTACGCTTTGCTCTTCTTCTAACCTTTGCTGTCTCTGTCTGTTTTGATCATAGGCTGCTCTTGGGTTGCGATCAAGCTGTTTTTCTTGCTCTTTGCGATATAGCTGTTCTCGCCTTTGCCTGTCTTTCCTTCTTATCCTTTCGTCTCTTAACTCCTTCTCTTTCTCCTTTCTCTGTGTCTCATCTAACCTCTCTTTTTGTCTCACGTCATCACTTCCTTTCCCATCGAGTTTCAATAAGATTTGTCCTCCCATCCATTCGTCTTTTGCGAATGCTATCTCATGAGTTCTGTCTTCGCTCCTTTTCCATCTCTTCCCTTCTCTCTCCTTGTCGAGAGATGCACTTGTCTGTGCCTGATCTTTCCTTTCATCATCACTGTTAGGGAGAATTCTCTGTATAGGCTAATTTCCCAAACCTAGTGAGTCCCCCAGCAGCTTTGCTGGATTTTTGGGATTTAATTTTTTCTCCTGCTAAGAGTGAGACTCTTTTTCTCCCACTCTTATGCATGATTTGAGAATGTCCTTTGACTTTGTAATGTGTTTTATGGGCTATGGGGTCTTTTACTCCATAGGGCTTCATGTGTTTTTGGTAAGTGTGTTACAGAGCACCCTCAGTGCAGTAACACAGGGGTGTCATAGTGACCCCCAAACATAGACTCCATACCCTGGGACTGACTACTGTCTCCCAGGGCATGTAAAGTCACCATTGACCTTACTAGTCTTAAATTGTGAACAGAACCAGTACAAACCATCATATTGTGGAAGTACTGGTAGGGGTAATTCGATTGCCCCTGGGTCTGTTTTTCAAGGGGGCACTGTCCAGTCCCCCCTTGTCGAGTTTCTGGCTGGTGGCAGTGGTTACCATGCAAAATATTCCACCAGAATATTTCCTATGGGATTTTCCCATTCATTTTAAACGCACCAATTATTTGGTGCAATGTTAGAGATACCGCCGGGTTATTTATTTAATATTTATTGCCCGGTTGGGTCTTTTTGGCAGGACTTTTTTTTTTTTTTTTAAACCTTTTTTTATTAAACAGCTTGGCAGCAGAACACAGGCGAACAATATACAAGGTAAGCATACGGTAGGAACCGTTAAACCAGTACAGGCATACAGGCAGTGCATCTAGCATTAACATTTTCCATCAAGGGTGCATACAGTGCAAATGCAGTATAAGAGAGCCTTTGGCTCAGGATGGATCACCCGCATGAGTGGGTGTAGTAGTTGGGGAAGTTGTATCAGGTGTCGCATTTAAGTCTGACATATAGCAGTGAAACTGGATCCAGATATCCCTAGGCCTCGAGTGGGCTGGTTGTAGACAGGACCATGCTTCCTCGGTGTCTGAGGCCCATGTGAGAGCCCTGAGCCATTGCGCATGTGTGGGGGGTGCGGGCGAAGCCAGCAAAGCAGAATGGCTCGTACCGCAAGGAGCATGCAAAGGCCGGCCAGTTTCTTGGAATTTCGGGGTAGCTCTGGAAAGTCATGGAATAGGGCCTTCATTGGGAGGGGTCGATAGATTGATCGAGTATAGCAGATACGGTTGTGAACACCGTCTCCCAAAATTGGGAGAGGCGAGGGCAGTCCCAGATCATGTGCATATAGTCGACGCCATCCTGCCCACACCTGGGGCATCTTGGGGAGTGATCACTAAGCATACGATGCAACCTGCTCGGGGTATAATGAAACCTATGCAACACCTTTAGTCGAATCAATTTAAAACGGGAATTGAAAGATACCTGGTGTATACGGGCGCACATGTGAGTCCAGCGCTCGTCCGTCACCTCCACCCCGAGGTCCTCCTCCCACGCCCGCCTTAGCCCAGTGAATTTCGGAGTGGTTCTGGATTGCATCATTGTGTATAGCCTAGATATTTTTCCTCTAGTAGGTGAGGGGAAGTCAGTTCTTCGATAGCGGGATCATCCGGTGGCATTGCTGGAAACATGGGGTAGTTTCTTTTAAGGGTTTTACGTAACGCTGAATACTGAAGCCATGCACTCAGGCCACTCCTCAAGGGCAGCGGCAGGTTGGGCCACTCAACAAAGCTACCCTGCTCGAATACGTCACGGAGCAGCTCGTATCCCGCCTCAGCCCATCTGCGCGCAGTCGACAGCGGTACCCGTGGGATCCTGGGGAGAAAGTTCCACAATGGGAGATTGCCATGAAATGGATGAGGAGTATCTAGCAATTTCCACGTTTTCGTTAGCGCCAGGGAGGTGCAAGCCACTGGGTCCAGTGTATCCCATGCAAAAGGAATGGGCTGTATCACCAGGGAGCGGATGTCTCAGTCGCTGACCGCCAGCCTTTCAAGTCTAACATGTGGAGGAGGGTCTGCTGTGTGAAACCAGTAAGACGTGTATTGGATTTGAGAGATCAACCAGTATTTAAAAAAATCGGGGGCCCCAAAGCCGCCGTCGGCCATCGGGGTGGACAAGTTCCCGAGCTTAAGTCTGGCCGCGCCCGAATGCCACAGAAAAGAGTTGATGCTGCGTGTCAATGCTTGGAAGAAACCCTTGCCCGGCCACAGGGGGACGTTGGTGAACCTGTATGGTAGTTGGGGTAATACTATCATTTTTAATAACCCTATTCTGCCCGGCAGGGAGATCGGCAATTTGCTCCATGCCAGAGTCTTAGTCGCCAGATGTGTTAGGTAATTTTGATAGTTCTCCTCGAGGGTCGTCTCAAACTGATGTGTTATTTCAATCCCCAGATATGTGAACTTCGATTGCGCCCACAAGAACCCAATAGTGTTAGAGGGGGGGAGGGTGCATTCCGTGAGCGGAAAGAGCGTAGATTTTGTGCAGTTCACCTTGAGGCCTGAGATGTACCCGAAGTGGATAACATATTTCAATATCGGGGGTAAATTAGTGGAGGGGGACCGCACAAGAAGGAGTGCATCATCAGCCTAGAGGGATACAATATCGGCTTGACCCGCCGAGCGAAGCCCTCTGTGCGAGTGAAGTTGACGAAGCATGTCGGCGAAAGGTTCTATCGCTAAAGCGAAGATCAGAGGGGAGAACGGACAGCCCTGTCTCGTACCCCTGGCAATATTAAAGAATGGGGAGCATCTGTCCTCCGTGCGGACCCTCGCCACAGGGCCTGAGTAAAGTACCTTGACCCGAATTTGCATTGTTCGAGCACCCGCCAGAGGTATCTCCAAAAACTGAGTTGAACGCCTTCTGCATGTCGAGGGTTGCGACGACCGCCTGCACATTGGGCCTGATCCTGCTGATTATATTAAAGAGCCGTCTAATGTTCAGAGCGGTGGAGCGGCCTGGAATGAACCCCGCCTGGTCCGGGTGTATAATAGATGGCATACAGGGAGCAAGCCTGGTCGCTAACATTTTAGCAAACATTTTTGTGTCACAGTTTATGAGGGAAAGTGGGCGATATGAACTGCACTGGGTGGAAGGTTTACCAGGTTTAAGCAGTACCGTAATTGTGGCTTTGCAAAGTGATGGGGGGAGTGTGCCTGTCTCTACCAATTCCTCCCAAAGAGCTAGCAAGTGAGGGAGTAAGAAAGTCTTATATCATTTATAGAATTCAACCGGGATGCCGTCGGAGCCGGGGGCCTTCCACGAGGAGAGAGAGTCTATGGCCTCCGTAAACTCTTCCGGGGTGAATGGAGAGTCAAGGGAACCAGCGGTCCCGGGAGAGAGGACCGTTAGGGGGAGAGCCTCAAGATAGGAGTCCACCTCCGCCTCCGTGGCCTCGTCCGAATTGGAGTATAGGGCTTCGTAAAAAGCGAAGAACTCCGAGTTGATGGCCTGTGACGTGGTAGCCAAGGAGCCATCCGAACGAACAA
This sequence comes from Ambystoma mexicanum, assembly GCF_040938575.1. Taxonomy (NCBI): domain Eukaryota; kingdom Metazoa; phylum Chordata; class Amphibia; order Caudata; family Ambystomatidae; genus Ambystoma; species Ambystoma mexicanum. Next base: position 239,781,743 of record NC_090921.1, on the reverse strand, counting down.
TCCCAGGTATATGTGGAGCACCCAGCTCATGACGGACGAGTCTAGCAAGGAAGCGGCCAGGGCGCTCGCCCTCTCCGTATCTCCTCGCCAGGCCGGGGCTATCTAGGAATTTTTGTTCCCGTTCCGCCAGGGAGCGAAAAACGTCCAGCTCTACTCCTATAGCTGCAAGGGTCGCAGGGGTTGAGGACCGCTAGCACTGGGCCTCCAGGGTTGACAGTTTGGTTTCGCTGACAGCGATATCCCTTCGAATTGTTCTAAGTATGCCACTCTCTTTGGACAGTGCTATGCCCCTAATATATGCCTTAAAGGCCTCCCATAAGGTGGCCTGGGAGAACACTGAGTCCTTGTTTATTTCGAAATACTCCTCAATGGCAACCTTCAGCTCCGATCTGAACAGAGGGTCAAGGAGAGAATGAGGTTTCATCCTCCATCCTCCAGTGTCTGGTACGGTCACCGTCCAGTCCCCAGCCCATGGTGATGGTCACCGGGGAGTGGTCAGATAGGGTCCTAGGGAGGATGGTTAATTGTACCACATTTTTGATCAATACATCAGAGACTACCCACCTATCGATTCGGGAATAAGAATCATGGACTGAGGAGTAAAAGGAATAGACACGGGAATCAGGGTAGAGCAGTCTCCATGCATCTACAACCGCAAGGCGGGGGAGGGACGACAGTGTGGCATAGGCTGCCCTAGTAAGTTTGCGTGGCCTGGACCCAGATCTGTCAAGATCTGTATCAAAAATGGTGTTGAAGTCCCCACCCCAGAGGATACGAACCAAAGGGAAACCATCTAGGAGGGATATGAGGTGTGTGAAGAACTCCGGGTCATCTATGTTGGGGCCATAGATGTTCAGCAAGATCACCTCCCTATTCTGGAGTGTAGCATGGAGTAGTACATATCTGCCCTGGGGGTCTATTTGTGAAGAAATGAGTATACATTTAAGACTCTTATGAATAATAGTCATAACCCCACGACTTTGAGTAGAAAAGTTGGTGAAGTATCTCTGGGGGCCCCAGTTTCTGGCAAATCTCAAACAGTGTTCAGAACGCGCATGTGTCTCTTGTAAGAAAAGGATCTTGGATCCATGCCGTTCCGCTTTCAGCTGTATCTGTCTCATTTTTTTAAAGTTGCCCAGTCCCCTCACATTCCAGCTCATGAAGGTTAGATTGTTCTCCGTCGGAGGAGCGGTGACGCTCATATCGCCGGGATGATAATGTCCAGTGAGCCGATGCAGCAGCCCTGTAGCCCCATTAACACTGCATTACCCTGCGGTCCGACCTCGCTGCCAACGCCAAACTTTTTTATAACAAAACACCCATCACAACCCACCCCCACCCACATCTCTCCCCCAACAAGAGGAATGACAATCCCAAAACCTCTTAACCAAATCCAAACCAGTGGCATCAACGCCTGGGGGCCTGTGGGCTGGACTGAGGACGCCGCTCCGGGCCTGTGGCAGATCCAGCGAGAAAATGGTGCCTACAATGATGCTTCGAACGTGTCTTGAAAACTATAATTGGCACAATTTACCTTGGCACAGTCATGTAGAGTAATCCAACTGACAATTGTTGAGAAGTACACGTGTGGTATATTCTTGGCGTTGGGGGAAAGCCGGTGTCGGCGCCCCCCCCAATGGGCACGCCGAGTAGTTGTAGAAGAATAGCTGGGGAGGAAGGTCAACCTGGGAAATGATTGTTGATAAACCTGGAGGCCTCCTCCGGAATCGTGAAGAGTGACACCTGATTGTTGTGCTCCACTCGTAGCTTAGCGGGGTATAACATGGAGTGAAGCCCAGCGCGGAGTAAAGGGCTGTGCTTTGTGCCATTTACTGCGCTGTTGAGCCGCTGTTTGGCTCTGGATGGCTCAAAAGCCATAAGATTTAAATCCCAATTGCTGCATGATTTTGCCTACAGAGGAGCTGCACGACGTGACCTGCTGTTGTTTTTTTTTTTTTTTTTAATCGTGTCACCCATTCATTTGGAACGTAAACGTGACCCATGGCTGATTCTACGAACAAGAAATCAGGCCCCCAGACCCGTCATAAAACCTTGCAGCAGCGCCGCATGCAGAATCCATGGACTGCCCTGAACAAGACTACAACCTCTGACTGCAAGGTAAGCAAACATACTGTTGCTTTGCCTACACCTAATATTGTCATTGAACTGCCTGTCCTGGCGGAAAAGTCAAATGAGCCCAACGTTGCAGCTTCAACCGGTGACGGAGCTGTCTGTAATCCTTCTATTGGTCCAATTGAGGACATGACCACAAGTGTCCTGCTTATCTCTAGTGTCTGTCACAGCCTGGCTGAGTCAGTGCCGCCTGCGGGTGCCATACTTAACATTGATCCTGGAACTGTGTCAAAATGCAGCGGCGAACCCTGCTCCTCAACTGCATCCAAGCCGGTTCATGCTGCTGCACGTCCGACAACAGCTCCCCTGAAAATTACTTTGCTATCATTAAACAATCTAGAACCGATCTCACAATCATTGTGTGAGTCACGGGAGAAGACCTCTAGTCCTGTAACCGGGGAGATGTTTTATTCTCCATTTGAGATTACGGATGCCGATCTGATGGCAGCATCATTTGTTGGTTCTGTTACCTCCGATCTCGAACCAACTAAAGCTACAATGCAGACTTGCCCCAACAGTATCGTGCACAATGGGAATGTGTCTCTGGTGCCCCATGTGCAAAACCATCTCCCAGCTGGCGATCAAAAGGATTGCCAATCAGCGGTGTTCGAACCTGCAAAGCTCTTGGGTAGACTGAGTGACCTTAACAGCAACCTAAAGGTGCCAACAGATCAAATGGGATCTCAACTAGATCTCTTTGGTGACTCCGCACAACTTCCCAAAAAGCATTTGCATCGGCCACTGCTTCATGCAACCCATGAAGGGTTGGCTCATCATGGGGACAAGGTCATATGCTATCACGCGACGGCCAGCAGAAGCTGCTCTAATAAAGCAGCAAGTCAAATTTCCAACCCGCTAGTGTCGTCTTCCGACGATACAACAATTTTTGGTAAACCTGCAGACATGTCTCATGAATCAACAACGGTGGAGACACGCAGCCAGACATAAATTCCATACCTTTGTCTGTGGCAAACTCTCCCATTGATGCGAATGGAAGCTTTCAAGCATGCAATCCCATTCATGGACCGAGGTTTCCTCCTGTTCAGGATGGTCAGCTACATTCTCTGCACCAAAATGCAGCTCTGACGCAACAGGATCCAATTGCGTCACCACGCTTGGAACCAACAAACGCCAAATCCACAAACCTAGCTTCAACGAATTCCCTCACAGTTAACCTGCCGCATTCAAATCTCGAGCTTGCCAAGCCAAATACAAGTACCCCGATGGCATCTATAAGGAAAAGTAAAAACGCCAAAGGTTTGGAGTCGTCCAGGAAAATCGACCTTACAATAGAAACACATGTTCAAAACAAGGACTCTTCATGCCTTTCAACAAGTAGTTCCGATAATAACGGCCAAATACCAGCAAAGGCCAGCATCTCCTCAGCCGCGGCGATGCAAATCCACAATAACGTTCTAGCAGCTTCTTCATTGGCGATGATACCTTTTGTAAAACTATATGAAGCCCTAAGTGAACGGATTCAGGACCAAGGCGCAATGCTATCGAATATGATCAAAAAAATGGAACAATTCGAAAGGGTCAGCATGCACTTAAAACACATAATCCAGGCAGAGGCCAAACGCACCGCAGAGTGGCAACACAGGCAACACGACTTGACCACACAAAACAGCTGCCAACAGGAGAAACTAGTCAATAGCCTGGTAGAAGCTCTTCGGACAACGAACAAGTGCCAACACTCTAAGTGCCGTGAGTGTGATGATCCTTGTATCAAGCAAATTGATACAACAACTTCTAACACACAATCTGCTTGAATTCTATCAAAACAGACTTTGGCGCCAATGGTCCCTGATTGTGGAACACGCATTGATGCCGTGGACTGTCGACATAACACAAATGCCCCCATCATGGTTGAAGGCGTAAGCCCAACGCACACTCTGCTAGGCCCAGCTTCAAACACCGAAAAGGTAAAATGCACCGGAGCATCTAGAAGTCAATCCCATGATGAAAGTTCCAATGTTGCCATTACAAAACCTACACAGGTCAATTTGCCTCCACAAACAGCGCTGACTGGCTTACAATGCTCCTCTTTTGGCATTTTTACCGGTACAGCAAAAACTACCTCAATCACTCCGATGGAGGCTGCAATTCAAACCGTTGGAAAAAAAGCAAGTGGAAAAACAACAAAGAATGTAAAACTGGCCGGCACCTCAAAGACCAAGGCATTCATAAGGAATCTATCTACGCCTCCGAAACTAAGTCTATTTAAATGAGACGTTGGCCACAACACGAACAAGCCACACTCGGAACCAAACAAGATCATCTCAGCTCTCTTGACTCATGACAAATCCAAACTGTCGGTAAAACGAAGAAGAAGAATTTCTGATTCTGATTCAAGCTGCACCACAAATGCATCCACGTCAATAAATTTATGTGACCTTTCCACATATTCGATCCAGGATGAACAAGACGTCACAAGCACCCCAAACAGCAATCCTGCGGACCTAGTACAGGAGCCCATCCAAAAACGAACCAATGGGATCGAAAAAGCGATGAAATCAGCGGTCGAACGTCAGCAAATTACCACTGTAGGCTCTGCAAGGTCCTCAAGATCCTGAAAGTGAACCGCAGTTAAATCCGAAATTTACACAAAATCAACGGAAACATCGGGTTCACTTCAAAACAACAGTACACGAGAACAACTCCATCAAAGATCCACGGGGATGTCGCAAATTACGGCTACAGAACATACAAAGTGATGATGCCGAAGTTAATCTCAATCGAGCAAACATCATGAAATTGTTCAAATGTGTGCCATTGTTGCGAACAATTAACTCAGAGGACATAAGGATTGTCGAATACGCCACAGAAAGATCTTCGGATCAGGTGCTTTTACATATTAATTCTGCAAGCGTACGCAGTACACTCCTAAAAGCTAGCGAGGATCTGTTGTTCTTTGGCTTTGAAATCCTGCCCGTACCAGATCAGGAAGAATCTACACATTCCGACAGAGCACACGTAGGATGCAAGCCTAAAATGAAACCTGTCGACTTGGCTGCGTTACGGCAGTCTATGGGTGCCTCCTTAATTCCACGATATGATCAATCTTCAAAAAAGACCACTTCATCTAAAAACTCTAACCAATATCAAACCAGGAACAAGCATTAGCCATGACTAACCTACAGTGAACATCCACTCTTACTTTTATCTTGGAATACACGTGGTTATAAACATTTATTCAACAATTTTGAAATATCTTTGGAAAGCGTGTTTATTATATGTCTGCAGGAATCTTGGCTTTGCATTCCACCCATTCGTGATGGTTTCACTACCTTATTAAATGCTGCCGTTAAAAACCCAACAGGTCGTCCAAGCTCAGGACTCATAACCATGGTGCAAATCACTCAAACATGGTCAGTTCCAGTGTCAACTAATCGTAATCCATAGGTGCAAGGTTCCATCATGCACACAATGGAAAACACTCTCGGAGCAAAGAAGTACCTACTGATCATAAACACCTACTGGAACCCAGCAAAGATCAGTACAGAGGCCATAATAACTGCAATTCTAAAGTTAGTCGATGATGCGATGTTAGTTCACAATAACTTGTCAGTCATTTGTTGTGGCGACCTAAACTGCAATTGGTTTCAGTTTGACCATTCTTTGCGGAAGTATCAGCTGCTGCCATCCGATGCGATCGATGCAAGAGGGCAAAGCTGGCTGACCGCCATGGACTTGCGCGATCTATCGATGTTAAATGGTGTAACAAAAGGAGACATGCCCGCCAAGCCAACATGGAATCGTGAATCAACACACAGTATTCTCGACTATATATGGATTTCTAACAATCTCAAACCCAAGATAGCCGACCTACAAATAAAGAAAATGAAATACAGTGATCACAGTCTCCTGCAACTTCACTTTATGATTGAATCAAATTCATCAACGAGTCCTACTAAGATCACTTTGGAAACAAACGCAAGCAGTAGCCGGCTGTGACTAAGTAGCAATCAGATTCAATGCCTTGGGAGAAAGCTAACGAACATCTCAGCAACTCAAGGCCCTGAATATATACCATTGCTGACTGAATACACCACTCCAGGCAAAACCTCAAGGCAACTTGGGCGGTCCCACCGACATACATATAGCAAGGTGCTACATGACCCTAAAAAGGTCCTGCGGAAAGATCTGCGAGAACTGAGAAAATGCTTACCGATAATGGAAGTTTATAAGGTGATAAAATTAAGACGCACGATCTATCGCAATTGGGCAAAGTCTCATGCCAACATTATCGAGCAAGATCGTGCAGAATACATGCTACACCTTATCATGACTAAGAATACTTGTGATATCTGGAAGATTCTGAACTCGGACCTTTCTAAATGTACTCCAACCTTATTAAATACCATATCAGGTGACGTATGGGACTTGCACTTTTCTTTGGTTTTTCAAAAACCTGAAGCCGAGGTACCATTTACGATCGGTACAGATGTCACGCAGTGGGATGTTCAGATGGCGCACAATGACATCGTCCGCGCTATCAATGCCTTAAAAATCTCACGTGCAGCCGGTCCTGACCTGATCTCAAACGTGGACTTAAAAAAACATCCAAGCGAGTGGGCAGACTTTATTGGAACACTGTTTTCAATAATAAGTCAGACAAAAAAACTGCCTGAATCATGGAAGACTGCAATAGTGGTTCCAATCCATAAGCGAGGCTGCCGGGACGATCCGAATAACTATAGCCCAATAGCCCTGCTAGATACGATTGGAAAAATCTTTGGGTCTAACCTGCGTATCAAACTTGCAAAATTGGCAGAAGAATCTCAAATAAACTACATACGTCAAACTGGATTCACGAAGGGTGTCGGAGTGGATGTAAATCTACTAATTCTGACGATCCTAAAATTGGAAACATTAAAGAATAATGGAAAGATACACTTTGCATTCATCGATATGAAACAGGCCTTCAATGGTGTGAACCGTAGTCGACTATGGGCGAAACTGACAAAATGGTGTTTTCCGGCTTCCATTCTAGAGCCAATCATCGCTCTTCATGAAAACACATCAATCAAGGTCCGATTAAACAACAACGGTGAGCTATCCGACACCATTTTAACCCACAAAGGGGTTAAACAAGGATGCCCTTTAGCTGCTGAGCTATTCAAATTATTTCTGGCTGATTTACCACACGACCTTGCAACAGTTCCTTGCTTTTCACCCAAGTTAAATCAAATTCCGATCAATTGCATCATCTACGCCGATGACCTAGTTTGATGGATAAAACCCAAATCGGGCTTCAGCGTCTACTAACATGCTTACAATCATATATGGCACGGAATGAACTATCAATAAACACCTCAAAAACAAAAATCGTGTCTATAGGAAACGTAAGAAGCAAAAAAGATAAAGCTTTTAAGTGGAAAATCGCTGATGCCAACATTGATTCCGTCATCTCAATAAGATACTTGGGGATACAATTTAATAATTCCATCTGCGAACAGCAATGGGTCGACGAAATAACATCAAAAATGACGAAACTAGCTCTGCAAGGTGCAAAAGTCAACAGAAATTATGGAAAGTTCTCAATGGAACCTGTGCTCAAATTTTATCAACAAAAAGTGGTCCCAATGATAATCTTCGGAGCCGAGGCTGGCTGGAACATAAGAGAGCAAACCTGGGCTACATTAGAAGGCTCTTTTTGGCGAAAAGTCTTGAGGCTTCCACCATCAACATCGATAACCCTATTGAGACATGAATTAGCTTTGAATTCATTGTATATGAGAGTGGTCTGGAATTCGATTGCCACAATGCGTAAAATCGCCCTAAAATCACCTGCGCCGGCATATAAAATCTTTGCCAATGATCAGGTGACAAACAACCAATCCTTACTTAACTTGTGGTTCCATAAAATAATGGCTTTTTTATCGGCAGCGGACATAAGCAACTATGATCTCCTAACTCGTCCGCAGCACGCCAAAAAGAAATTTGATAACTGGGCTTGGATTGTCAACAACGAAGTAAGACAAAAGCTGAAATCAACAAAATTGATGGGCGTTGATCACAGGAAACTAAATGAACCAGCACGCTACCTATTGAACTGCCCGTCTCGCCATCATCGAGAACAATTTCTAAGGTTTCGAATAAACACTCTAAAAACCAAAGAAATCCTTTGGCAAAGAAAAGATAAATCTCTGCATGACAATCTCTGCCGTTTCTGCGGCCAATCGATTGAAACTTCTAAACATATGCTAATCGAATGCTGTCAGACCGTCAAGCAACGTTCATTACATCTTGGAAAATTTGCCCCTATAGATGAAGATATGGAGGGCTGGTGGGCTAAACTCATATCTGGAAATAATACAAAATTTGTTTGTGTTACCATGAACTACCTCGATATGATTTTGAAAGCAGATGTTTAATACCTTGGAGTAGCTGTGCTGGTCTCTTTCTCTTTCTATTTCTCTTTCTCTGCTCTAGAAACAAAAGTTTGATATATTTTTCTTTGTTCAAACTGTAGTTTTTCTATAAATAAATAATAAAAAAAAACATGGAGTATTTGACTCCGTGATCCCTAAGCCTCCTTTTCACAGCCAAGAAAGTCTTGCGCTCCCGCTGGACAGCCACCGAGAAGTCAGTGTATAGGTGTATCCTTGCTCCACCCAGTAGAAGTTCACCTTTGAGCCTTGCGGCTCTAAGGAGGGCATCGCGGTCTCGGAAGTTAAGGACACAAGCTATAATAGGTTGTGGAGGTGCACCCGGCTTGGGTTTAGGCGTCAGGGCCCGGTGTGCCCACTCTATAGCAAACTGCGGAGAGAACTTCGGTGAGTCCAGAAGCGACAGTAATGTGTGTTCCACAAAGTCTTCCATCGGCTCTCCGATGCCACTCTCAGGGACCCCAATGATACGGAGGTTGTTACGCCTCGAGTGAAATTCCAAGTCCTCATTTTTCTTCTCCACCTCAAGGACGCTCTTGGATAGAGCCGTGACCTCCGAACGCAGCGCCCCAGACCGTCCTCGGCAGAGCTCACCCTGATTTCGAGCTCCAACACTCGACTGTCAGTCCTCTCAATGTGGGCCTTGATAGAGGAGATAGTGCCATTCATGCCATCTAACTTCGAGTGGAGCGTGGTAAAACCCTCTTGGATAAAGTCCATCATGTTCTGAGATTCTGAGGTAGCAAGGGATGAGGTAGTGGCAGGGGCCTGCTCAGAAACCTCCTCAGCAGGGCCGTCGGGTGTCTTTGTGAAAATGTTTATGGAGCTCTGTTTTTTCCCAGTCCCTTTAGTCATTGTGGCGGTGATGTGACTCAGGTGAGAAGAAGGAGAGCCGATGGTGTCCCACGCCTCCACGGACAGGATCAACGAGGTACAGCCCACAGGGTATCCAGGCCTCAATGGCAGAGGCTGGCAGGGTGCAACCCAAGCAGCGCCGGGGAGCCCGAAGTCAGGCGCCCTGGAAGGAGAAGAGGCGGGGACAGGGCAAATCTTCGGGAGTCGCAAGGAGTTCGGGCCCCTCCAAGTGCAGACAAGAATCTAGTGCGGTCTGCGAGAGGGTCACAGCACGTCGCTCCGCGGGAGCAGGTCGTCTTCTATCGGGTGCGGATGGTTGGTGACCCCCGCGGAGCCCTGCATCAACTTGTCCCTCTCACCGTTTCAGGGCAGCCAGGGGTTAGCAGCCACCCCAACCCCCACGTACCTTACGGGCACCAAGGGTCCAGAAACCCAGTCCACGACAGCGGAGGAGCGCAGCACCTGGCGTCCGTTGGTGTGCCGCAGCTCTACCCTGGACGCTGAAATCTCATTGAAGGGGGGGGCCCAGCGAGGGAGACAGCAGGGTGAAGGCCGATATAGGAGTCGATAAGGGCCTGAGCAGGAGACGCCCAGCTTGGGCGCGGGTCCAGCACGCGAGTGGTTACAGTTCTAGTATCCGTGTACGGCCCAGGCAATCCCGTGGTTCGCTCCCGGTCGTCGACTCAGAGGTGTGCCACCACCACACGGGCCTCCACGGGGGTGGTGGGGTGCCACGGCACCGAGGGCCTGGACCGTCTGACTCTCCTCGAGTGCCGGATTTCAGCGCGCAGATTCGCGGGCGATGGGGGATGGTCGCGGCAGTTCCCGATTACAGGGTTACCGGTGCCGATTTTCTTCGGGATTTGGACCAGTTGGTCCCTGGTCCAGCAGCTCGCGAATCGTAGCAGTCTGGTACAAGTTGTAGATCGTAAATGCCCAAGATCAGGATCGAGCGATTTGCCTGCCACGGAGCTCACGTTTCAGGTGGCCATCTTGTTCGGCGCATGACAGTGCCCCCCCCCAGGACTCGGTTTTAAAATGGCGTTTGTGTTCGCCTCTGTAACTCCAACCCAAGTCGAGCCCTTTGTTCCACTTTTGGCGGGCTTCTGCACAGAAGCCCCCAAAAGTGGTGTCACTCTGTCTGGGTCTACAGGATGTGTGGGAGGGGGGAATAGGCACCCTGGACTGAGTTGCCTCGGCAACTCAAGTCGCACTCTTGTGTGATTGGCCCAGTGGTGAGCCGCCCGGCTCACCACTTAGCATGTTTGAGTGACAGCTAGGACTGATGAATGGGGGTTTTCTGCATAAAAGCAGGGCTTTGGGGACTGGAACTTCAGAAGCCGCCACAGCACCTAAAGAATCCGAAGAGGGAGAAGCTGAGCTGACCTGCAACGACGACACCAGCGGTGGAGCCCTGCTGAACCGAACTCACCTCTTCCCAGCAACAGAGAAGATCTTCTTCCAGGAGAGTCTTCTTCCTTTGAGCTGGTGGGGTTAACCAGTTTGCCTTTTTCGCCTTCCTGGATCATCTTGTGGTCGAATCACCCGTGCCAAGCACCCCGGTGGCCGGATAGCCACGCTTCACCACTACCGCGAATAAAAGGGTAGTACCTTTTAACCGGGAAACTCTGCGGTTGGTTTCTTCCCTGGCAGTGCAACAAACTCCAGCTTTCCTCCACGCCGAGATCTTCTCTTCTCCTGGACGAAGCACTGACTTGCAGCCGCTTCCAGGAACAACTGCCCCCGCTGGAGCTTTCTCACCATTTCAGGTACTGTGTCCCGCCTGGTCTCTCTTGCAACAGACTGTCCAAGGTGTCCCGTAAATCCCTGACTCTCTATCCTGGGGTGACCTCGGACCTGTTAACTCACTTTTCTGAACTGATCTAACTCCTTTTTGAACTATCTGCAAAGACTTTTAAAGTGTACTTCAACTGTGTGATCTTGGGCACATTCCGCCTTGCTCTCTCCAAGAGTGGGCCTGGCCTATGAACTTTTTGCTCTACAGTAGACCCTGCCTTTCTTGACTTGCTGTGGTTCTTTAAAAGTGTTGGTATTGTGTGTTTTCCTATTTCTGCCTTTTCTGTCCCTTTTTAAAACTGAATTATTGGAGTGCCATCTAAGGGTACGCGCTCACCTCTGTTTTGCAAGTAAGTGGTGTCTTAACTTAGACTTGTTGAATAATTTAATCAGGGAGGTGTATATATTTCTAGTGACTGTGTTTGAACTTGCTTGACATATTAGTGCCAGTGTATTTTTACAAGTGTGTTTTTAAATAAATAATTATATTCTTTTATACCAAAGCTCTGGTCAGTGTTTGCTTGTGCTACTGTATTTTTGTGCCTAATGTGTATACTCTACATACTGCCTAACTCTTCTTGAGCGAAGTCTGACTGCTCAGCCACAGCTACCAGGTAAATCTGGGTGGTGCAGACTGCTACCAATTGGTTTTACTGCTAACACCTGTAGTCTTAAACTTTTTGCAGTGGTCCCTAAGGGAACTGCACAGGTTTCTGCCTAACAATCACGTATCCCCTTGTACCTAAGGACTGCAGAGGTAATATTCTTGTCCTTATCTCTCCCTTGATTCTCGTCACTACTATGTGTAGGTGACTCGTATGCGGGGTTGCTGTACCTTGTGGCTGCTTTGAGCTCCCTTAACGGGTATAATCCCTCGTCCTTACTTTCTTTGATTTTTGTTTCGGGCGGGGCAGGTGGCGAAGTTGGCGTCTCACCCCCCTCTGTGCATACATTAAGTATCCAATTTGCTGGCGGCTCTTCCTCCTTTACCTGTTCGTACATTTTCCACAACTGGAGAACAGCAAGGAGTTTTTCTGACTTCTTGCCTGTATATGTGGCATGCAAATATGTCGTCATATGCTGTAAGTCAGCTTTAGATAAATACCCATTTTATGGCCACGGCATATACATCTTGTGGGAAGTACCTTTAACCCACTCAGTGCTATATTTCTTTTTTTTTTTAAACTTCTTTTTATTATTCAGCGTGGCAGCAAAACACAGGCGAACAGCGCCAGGCAAGTACAATATGAATACAGTGTATACAGTATGACCATACAGAGATTGCTTCACACATTAACACAAAACCATAGTAACGTTTGTAACATGGGGGATGGTGGGAGAGAGCTATGACAGGGGTGAGGGCCAAAGCTGGTGGGGGGAAGCAGGTGGGGGCGAAGCTTCCGGTGTCGTGTTGAGGTCGGACATGTAAGAACGGAACCTGAGCCAGATGTTCCTAGGCCTGGAGTGGGTAGGTTGCATATGAGACCACGTTTCCTCAGAGTCCGAGGCCCACGTGACCGCCCTTAGCCATTGGGCATGCGTGGGAGGTGAGGGGCGAAGCCAGCAGAGCAGGATGGATCGCACCGCGAGGAGCATGCAGAGGCCAGCCAGTTTTATGGGGTCTCGGGAAAGGCCTGGGAGGTCATGAAAGAGACACAACGCCGGGGAAGGGTCAATGGGGTGATCAAGCATTGCAGACACCGTTGAGCAAACCGCCTCCCAGAACTGTGAGAGGCAGGGGCTGCACCAAATCATGTGGATGTAGTCGGCATCATCTTGACCGCATCTGGGGCAACTAGAAGGATGATCACTAGACATGCGATGCAATCTGATCGGGGTGTAGTGGAACCTATGCAGCACTTTGAACTGAATGAGTTTAAAACGGGAGTTGAAGGACACTCGGTGAGTGCGCTCGCATAAGTGTGCCCAGCGCTCCTCTGACATTTCCACCCCTAGATCCCCCTCCCACGCTCGTTTAAGTTTAGCAAATTCTGGGACAGATCTGGACTGCAGCATAGAGTATAACCTGGAAATTTTGCCTCTCGTGGGCGAGGGGGAGGTGAGTTCCTCGATGGCAGGGTCGTCGGGTGGTAATGCGGGGAACATTTGATAATTACGCTTCAGGGTCCTACGGAGAGACGAGTATTGGAGCCATACACTCTGGCCGCTCCTCAAGGGTAATGGCAGATCAGGCCATTCAACGAATATACCTTGATCAAACACGTCATAGCCCGCTTCAGCCCAGCGGCGAGCCGTGAGTGGTGTAACCCGTGGGACCCCCGGGAGAAAGTTCCAAAGCGGGAGGTTGCCATGGAAAGTGTAAGTAGTTCCGGTCAGCTTCCATGTTTTTGCCAAAGCGAGGGATGTGCAAGCGACCGGGCACTGTGAGTCCAGTGCTAGGGGAGCGGGTTGTATTACCAGGGAGCGGATGTCGCGATCGCAGACCGCAAGCTTCTCGAGTCGGACATGAGGGGGGGGGTCCGTTGTATTAAACCAGTAGGACGTATATTAGATCTGAGATACCAGCCAGTATTTAAAGAAGTCAGGGGCACCGAAGCCCCCGTTAATCATAGGGGTGGACAAGGTCTCGAGCTTGAGACGGACCGCACCCGAGTGCCAAAGAAAGGAATTAACTGTACGGGTCAAATCACAAAAGAAGTCCACTCCTGGCCACAAGGGTACATTGGTGAACCTGTAAAGCAACTGGGGTAACACCACCATTTTCAATAGCCCTATTCTGCCTGCAAGGGATATCGGGAGCTTGTCCCAGGCTAGTACTTTAGCCGACAGGTGATTAAGATACTTCTGATAGTACTCCTTGAAGGTTAGCGCCTGCTGGCGCGTTACCTCTATCCCCAGATAGGTGAATGTGGATTGAGCCCACGTGAATCCCAGGGTGTCAGGAGGGGGGAGAGTGCATTCCGTGAGTGGGAAGAGAGTGGACTTCGAGCAATTCACCTTAAGGCCCGAGATCCGGCCAAACTGAACGATGTCCTCCAGTATTGGGGGTAAATTGATGGAAGGGGAGCGTATAAACAACAGTGCGTCATCCGCATATAGGGACACTATGTCCGCCTGACCCGCAGTGCGGAGGCCTCTGTGAGCGTGAAATTGGCGGAGCATATCAGTGAAGGGCTCTATTGCTATAGCAAAAATCAAGGGAGAGAAGGGGCACCCCTGTCTCGTCCCCCTGGCGATCCCAAAGAGAGGGGAGCAACGGTCATCGGAGCGGACCCTAGCCACAGGGTTTGAGTAAAGCAATCTGACCCAGGAGAGAAAGGAGGGTCCAAATTTGCAGCTCTCGAGAACCCGCCACAGATACCGCCAGGAAACTGAGTCAAACGCTTTTTGCATGTCGAGCGTGGCAGCCACTGCGTGTGTCTCGGGACTAATTCTGTTAATTATATTAAATAGACACCTTAGGTTCAGGGACGTGGAGCGCCCCGGGATGAAGCCCGCTTGATCTGGATGGATGATGGATGGTAAAAAGGGAGCTAACCGGAGTGCCAGAGCCTTTGCATATATTTTGACATCACAATTTATAAGTGAGAGCGAGCGATAAGAACCACATTGCAAGGAGGATTTGCCAGGTTTAAGTAATACTGTGATTGAGGCCTCACGGAGTGAAGGGGGGAACACACCAGCCTCAACCGATCCTCCCAAAGAGCCAGCAAGTGGGGGAGCAGCAGTGACTTATAGCACTTGTAAAATTCGACTGGGATACCATCTGAGCCGGGGGCTCTCCCCGAGGATAAGGAGTCAATGGCATCTGAGAGCTCCTCCAGCGTAAGTGGGGAATCAAGGGAACCCGCAGTCTCTGGAGATAACGTCGACAAAGGGAGGGCCTCGAGAAAAGAGTCAATCTCTGCCATTGACACCGCATCTGAGTAAGAATATAGGGTCTCATAGAAAGAGAAACATTCCGTATTGATGTCTTGCGAGGAGACAGCCATAGAGCCGTCCGGCCTCTCGATCCCAAGTATGTGCGGGGACCCCGTCTCGTGACGGATCAGTCTCGCCAGGAGTCGACCAGGGCGCTCACCCTCCCCGTATTTCCTCGCCATACCAGGATTGTCCAGAAACCTTTGTTCGCACTCCGCGAGGGATCGAAACGTATCTAGCTCCACCCCGATGTCCGCCAGGCAACCCGGGGTAGCGTGAAGTGAGGCTGTAGCTTCCAAGGTAGACAGTCGGGATTCACTCTCGGCAAGGCCTCTCCGGATCGACTTAAGGACCCCATTCTCCTTGGACAACGCAATTCCTCTAATATATGCCTTGAAGGCCTCCCATAAAGTGGCCTGTGATGTTACCGAGCCCGTGTTCGTCTCGAAGAACTCTTCGATAGACACCTCGAGTTCCGAGCAGAACTCCGGGTCAAGTAGGGAGAGGGGTTTCAACCTCCAGCAACGTTTCCGGCCGGGATCTGGGCCCCAACCTATGGTAATAGTCACTGGAGAGTGGTCAGACAGGGTTCTGGGAAGGATCATCAGCTGTATAACGTTCTTAACCAAAACGTTGGAGATCACCCATCGGTCAATACGGGAATAGGAATCGTGGACTGAGGAGTAGAAAGAATAGATGAGGGAATCCGGGTAAAAGAACCTCCATGCGTCTACCATGGCCAGGCGTGGTAAGGATGATAGTGCAGCATAAGCTGCCCTGGAGAGATGACGGGGCTTGGAACCTGATCTATCAAGGGCTACGTCAAAGATTGTGTTAAAATCGCCCCCCCAGAGGATGGGGATAAGGGGGAAGCCATCAAGAAGGGACGTGACCTGTGCATAAAACTCCGGGTCGTCCAGGTTAGGGCCGTAAATGTTCAGCAGAACCACTTCCTTGTTCTGAAGCGTGGCATGCAGCAGAACATACCTGCCTTGGGGGTCAATTTGTGAGGAAATAAGGGTGAGGCTCTTGTGAATGAGGGTCATGACCCCGCGGCTTTGAGTGGAGAAATCAGTAAAAAATCTATGGGGGCCCCAGGCTTTAGCAAAACACGAGCACTGTTCCATGCGGGCATGTGTCTCTTGTAAAAAAAGAATCTTGGACCCATGGCGCTCGGCCTGCAGCTGGAGCTGCCTCATCTTTTTATAGTTGCCCAACCCCCGTATGTTCCAGCTCATGAAGGTCAAGTCACTCTCGGTCATAGATGCAGTGGTGTTTGAGTCAGAGAGATTGTCGATAGCCAGTGGATGAGTGCCACACCGCGGTCCGTCTTCGCTGCCAGCGCCAACTTTTTAATAACAGAACCCCAAACATGTCCCACCCCCACCCACATCCCCCCCCCAAACAGAGGCATGGCGATCCCAACCCCCCTCAACCAAAACCAAACTAGAGGCATCAGCGCCTGGGGGCCTGTAGGCCGAACTAGCCGCGCCACTCCGGGTTGCGGCAGATCCAGTAGAACATAAGGTGCCCACAATAGACATTACATGTAACTTGGACCAGGTACTTTGCACATGGTGGTATGGCACATATTTGTAAGATGAGCAGAACAAGCAGGTTACGGGATAGAGGATCAGTGCGGCCCGATGCAGGGAGGCGGCCGGACCTGGCCTCTCCCCGTCGGGCACAAAGGGTAACTGTAGGACCATGGTCAGAAAAAGAGGGTCAGCCTGGGAAATGTTTGTCCATAAACTTGGAGGCCTCCTCCGGAATCGTGAAGAAGAACACCTGGTTAGCGTGTTCTATGCGTAATTTGGCGGGATAGAGCATAGCGTATTTGACTGAGTGGTCTCCCACCCTCCGTTTCACCGCTTGGAAAGTCTTGCGTTCACGTTGGACGGCTGTTGAAAAGTCTGGGTAGAGATTAATCCTTGCACCGCCCAGTAGTAGCTCATTCTTGAGCCTTGCGGCCTTGAGGAGAGCGTCACGGTCACGGTAGTTCAACACACGGGCTATGATGGGCCGAGGTGGGGCCCCCGGCTTAGGCTTAGCCGTCAGGGCGCGGTGTGCCCGCTCAATAGCGAAGTGGGGGGAAAGCTTGGGTGAATCCAGGAGTGACAACAATGTATGCTCAACAAATTCCTTCATTGGCTCATGGACTTCGTTCTCGGGAACCCCGATAATGCGGAGGTTGTTACGCCTTGAGCGGGATTCCAAGTCCTCGTTCTTCTTCTCCACCTCAAGGACTCGGCTAGAGAGAGCAACAACCTCAGAGCGCAGGGCACCCAGCGCATCCTCAGCGGAGACGGCCCGTGTCTCGACCTCCGACACTCGGCTATCAGTCCTCTCAATGTGGGCCTTAATTGATGATATAGTGCCGTTCATGTTGTCTAGTTTTGAGTGAAGTGCGGTGAAGCCCTCCCGGATAAAGTCCATCATGTTTTGGGATTCAGGAGCTGTGTCAGATGAAGCAGCAGGGGCCTGCTCAGCGGTCTCCTCCGGCGATCTCACTGCTGCCTTTGCAAACATGTTGATGGAACTGTTTCCTTGCGCCCCCCTTGCTCATCCTGGCGACGTAGAAGGTCGGGTGGGGTGAGGGGGGATGCCCAACAGCCCAGGGAGGAGCTCGGACCGTATACCTCGTAGCTGCGGGTGCGGGGTGCGGTATGGGACCGGAGGTAGCACGAAGGAGGAACCAGAGGCTGTGAATTCAATGAGTAAGAGATATTGCGGCTGCCAGTGCAGGTTGTTGGAGCTTAGTTAGCCCAGGGAGACCTGGGGGGCAACGCCAGGTGGGCACCAGAACAAGAGGCCCCTGGGGTGGGGGTGATGATGACCAGGGGTCGCCGTGGAGGTAGGGGTTGGCCAAGTGCAGGGCGGGCCGGCCGGCCGCAGCCTCGGGAACAGCGATGTGTGGTAAAGCAGGTCCCAGGTGAACAGCAGATCCGGTACGGAGTGGTGGCTCCAAGGACCCCACGGCCCACTCAGGAGATAGGAGACCCCCCAGAGTAGGGGTGTGGGTGACCCGCAAGGCCCAGGGCCCCCCCAGTAAGGCGAATGGGTGCAAATAGGGCCACACTAGGGGAACACTGTTGGGATGATGCTGAGGGGAGTCCGAGCGCAGTAGGTGCGGGGGAAGACCAGTGTTCCAAGTGTGCCCCAGAGTCTCGAGGCCAAGCGGGGGGGGGGCGCGCAGCAGCGCCCCCCTTGACGTACCTTAATCACTCCTGGCCCGCCACACTAGACTGCAGGGGAGCGCGGCACTCGGTGTCCTGGGGCGCACCACAGCTCCACTCCGCGGGGGGGGGCCCAGTAGAATGCTGTCCAGGGATCAGAGCGGGGCCGAGGTCCCAGGGAAGGTCTGGCCACGGCAGCACCGATGGAGACCTCGGGGAGGCGCGGGCTGCGGCAGCCCCGCAGCAACTGGGTGCGGTCCCAGGGCAAGAGCGGGGCCGAGGCACCAGGGGAGGTCAGGCCACGGCAGTGCCGAGGGAGCCTCCAGGGAGGCGCGAGCCGCCCAGCAGCAGCGGCAGCAGCCACGGCCCCCCCCCGCAGTAGCCGGAGGGGGCCCCAGGACCAGAGCGGGGCCGAAGCACCGAAGGGGTCCGCTCCCGCAGGGCGGGCCCAGGTAGAGGCAGGCGGTGGGGGCCGGGATCACGAAGCACCTCGCGGGTCCACCCCAGAGTGGTCAGCAGAATCGGAAGTGTAGAGGAGGGGGTCTCCGGTGGAGCGCGGCCAAGGATCCAGGAAGGAGCTGCTCAGCAGCAGCGATCGTAGCCGCAGCACCCCCGGAACGGTGGGGGGGCCAATCCCACACGGCGGGCCCCAGTAGTAGCAGGTAATGGGGGACGGAACCCCGAGGAGCACTGCAGGTCTTCACCGGAGCGTCCCGCAGTCTCTGGGATGCAGGGAGGCAAGCGCGTCTCGCCCAGCCAGGTCTAATATTGGCGCGAAGACACGCTGCGATGGGGGAAGGGCGAAGGGGCGCCCAGATCTCAGGATCCCCAGCCTCGATCGGAACAGGAACAGAACCGGGTGGTACCCGGTTGCCTCAGGATACGAGTCGTACTCTCCAGGGCCAAGTCACAGAGCCAGAAAGTGCCCAAAAAAGGATCGTGGGATCTACCCACCGCGGAGAGACACACTCAGGCGGCCATCTTGTTCGGCGCTCAACAGCGCCCCGTGCTATATTTCTTTAGCATGGGTACGTGTTTTGGCAATTGCTTGCATAAGTGTGCTAATGGAGTAGTGTCTTCCATGCTTAAATTTGTTCCCTTTCCTCTTATATAACACTTGTCAATGCTTTCAAGCAAATTCAACACTACAAATAATATGAGCGAGCACCAAATATCGCAAGCTCCAATCCAAATTTTTACGAAAAACTTTTTATGCTTCCGGGGGGGGGGGGGGGGGGGCGTGGCTTGAGCAGCCATGGAATAGGCTGCAAACCCCGTGTGCTCCGTGATCCGAAGACCAGATCCGACTGCAAATGCTGACTGATTTACCCGTTCGTGACTATAAATATATGGAGATGTGTGGGAAGGCATCGGGCAGAGCATGAAAGAGCTGCAGCACGCCCGATGCCGAGGAACAGCCGAACGGATACATTGTATTCATCATCAGCTGAGAGAAACACCAAAATGGCGGCGGTAGCTGAGGACAAAGGGATCCTGATGGACGTGTCCCGGTGGGAGAACTGCCGTCCCCGTCGAAAGGCTACAGTAACAGCAGAAGCACAATTGACTTTATCTGCTGTTGGCGGCCGTCAATAGCGCGTGTCCTCTGCCGGCATAGCCGTGGACTGGGACACAAGGGAGGCGCGTACCAAGCATGTGTGCCCGTTGCCTGTACAGTCACATGGCACGAAAATGGAATAGAAGAGGTGCGCCTCCTGTGCACGGAGTCGGAGGCAGAGGACAGCGGCTGATTCTGCGAACCAGCAGGCTGCCGCTACAACATATATCCAGTGCGGGCCGGCGGCCGCGAGCTCCCTTGGCAGGTGCTGCAGGCTGCGAGCACCGAAAGCGAGATCCCCAGCACACGGTCTAAGGCGGCGAAGCCAAAACCAGCATACCACATACAGGGGTGACAATCTGTAGCTGGCTAGTGGATGCGTATGGATACAGCAGAGAGCTGTGTGGGGCACTCTGAGACCACGATTAAAGGGAGTCCTACATTACAATACTAGCATTTACAACCACATACGAATGACCCTGTGGATGGATGGTGGAGGGAGTAATGGAAATAAATTAGCAGCTGATGCGTGTGTGCTTGTGACATGCTATAACAAGCAAATAGTCGAAGTTTGCAATAATCCGCATATGCCCAGGCAGGCCAATGTAAAGTAGGGGAGTAGGAACACACTGTGTGTTGGTAAACGTGCGCCCCTGGGCTCTGGGACCCAGGCGCTCGACGGAGCAGGCAATCAGATGGGAGAATAGAGGCTCGTGTAACGGAGACAAGATGGCGCAGCGGCTGGACTGGCAGAGTCCCTTGATGATGTGACAATGCAGCGGGAGAAGTGGCGTTAGGAAGAGCCAGATACTAGCAACTGAACAGGGATCAGAGGTGGAAACTGGAGGAGCTGGCATGATCGCTGGAATATTGTGACGCAGAACGCAGGGGTGGTCCGGTCCAGACACAGGAGCCCAAGCTAAACCCCCCCCTTTGAGGCAGGTGCTTGGCACTAGACTAACTGAGGGCCTGAAACACTGTTGCAGAGACGGTTGAGCGGACTGAGCGATCCTTACACACAGGCTGATGACGCATGGAGAATTGCACGCAGGAGTGTAACGTGGGAGGATACAATCCATTTGAAATCCAATTTCATGCGCTACACCATAACACAGCCTGCTGAGGCGGATACCCCAGTGCCTGGAAGACCTGGGATTGATATAAAGACACTGAATAATAAAAACCAGACGCATAAGAGGTTTGCGCAATGTCAGTGAAAGGACTGAGAGCTAACTCCAAACAATCCACAATGGATGTCTTTGCGAAAGGGCAACGGACCTCTACAACAGCGACATAAAGCACGGATGCGGCCCCTGCAGTTGGCGCCTCAGAAGGGGATAACCGTCAGGTCCTAGTGGCCATAACGGAATTGACCACCAAATGGGGCACAGCTATGGCGGATTTGCGGACAGCCCTAGAGAACAAAATTGACGCTGTGGGAATTGAAGTCACCCTGTTGCGACAGATGTTAGAGCACTGGCAGAGAGAACGAGCGGACTGGAAAGTGCAGTAAAGGTTAATACGGATGTCAGCACGAACAACGCTAAAGAGGTCCACGTGTTAAAACAGCAGGTCGCTAACCTTGAGAGTCGAGTGGAAGAAGCGGAGGGAAGGGCGAGAAGGAACAACATACGGGTGGTTGGCGTGCCTGAAGGAGAAGAGGGCCATGGCCCCACGAACTATGTAGAGAACATGATCCTCCAGGAGATAGGAGCAGACAAACTTTCGCAGGGGTTTACTGTTGAGCGTGCGCATCGAGCACTGGTGAGAAAACCACGACCTGGGGCCCCGCCGAGGCCGATAATCGCGCGGATTCTGAGCTATAGAGACAGGGAGAAGATCCTGGAGTATTTTCGAAAGGGCGGAACAATTGAGAGAGCAGCCACCAATATCACGGCATACACGATGCTGGTGCAGAGGCAGCGGTATAGTTATGTGGCCGTCAAGAGGAGGCTGCGCACGGCAGGCATTAAATATATGCTTCTATACCCGGCGAAACTAAAGGTGTTGCACAAGAGTAGAGCGCTATTTTTTGACATCCCAGAGGAGGCGGCGTCGTGGCTGGATCTGCAAGGATGCCCGGAACAGGAGATTGAACGAGATCGTCAGGAGCAGGACAAGTGAGGAGTTTGTGTCATGGACATTTATGGGATAAGCGGGAGGCTCTATCATGGGAACATGGGAGATTCGATTGACATTTTGCAGCCTTTGGACCTTATGCTAGGGCAGGACTGGAATATAGTAAATTAATTGCATGTTGGAGCTGAATAGCATTAATATAACGCATAGTAAAGTGGGTAATAGGAGCAAAGGGATGATGCAACCTACCCCTAAGAATTTGTAGTTAAGTGGCCATTAGGGCGACTTCACCCTACTGAGCCCTGGTATAGACTCGCTAGACAGGGCTAGATGTGGGGGTGCCTGAGATTTAGGGATGGAACTGGGCAACAGTTGGGGAGGGTGTTGTTGGGTAAGGGTTGGGAGGTGGGTGGGAGTAAGGCGGGAGCGTTGTTGTGTATATAGTTTTGGGGAGAGGGATTGGTTGGAGGTAATGGAGAGGATCTTTAATGAGCCATGGGTGATCTTAAAATAATCACGTGGAATGTCAGGGGACTTAATAACTATCTGAAAAGGAATAAGGTCATGCTGTATCTGCGAAGGCAAAAAATAGATATTGCACTACTGCAGGAGACGCATTTGACACGGGAAAAGATGGAGTTGGTTGTAAAGAAATGGAAAGGGGTTGTGGTGGGCTCGCCATACTCTGCTTATGCTAGAGGAGTACTTATTTGGGTAGCACCGCAAGTCCTGTTTCAGTTATTACAGGAAGTGGTTGAGACAGATGGGAGGATGGTCATATTGAAGGGACTGGTGGAGAATAAGGAGATAAGCATTGTAAATACATATGCCCCTAACCAAAACACGGCAGCATATTTCAGGACTCTGTGCACCAACCTTAGCGTGTGTGTGGGTAGTGCAGTGATCTGGGGAGGGGATTTTAACTGTGTATTGAACCCCAAGATAGATAGATCAGATGGCAAGATTGATAGGCCCGCCCCAGCAGCTAAAGCATTGCAGACACTACTAGACGACTTTGGTCTGGCAGATGTGTGGAGAACAAAATACCCCCAAAAAAGGTAATATTCGCATCACTCTGCCCCTCAGCAATTACACACAAGACTGGACTATGTCAACGCCACGTCGGATGTAATTACAGAAGTCACTCAGATAGAATATAAAGCGAGGGTCCTCTCGGATCACTCGCCGTTGGTTCTCAGGTGGCAATATTGCCCCCCCGAGAGCACGGATCCCGACTTGGCGCCTCCATGCAGAGGCGCTTAAAGACCCAGTGTTTAGAGAGGACATAAGGGAAGAGATTACTAACTATTTTGAGGTGAATACATGTAGCGTTGACTCGGCAGGCACGTTGTGGGAAGCCTTCAAGGTAGTGATGCGGGGGGTTGCCATAGCAAAATCGAAAAGGCCTGCAGGATGGGGTCCTGGCTGACCTACAAAGAGCAGAAGGGGAACTAGAAAGAGTATTACAGGATGGTAGCATAGATATGGAGCTGGTACTTAAGCTGCAGCAGGAATGTGCAGAACATTGGGAAAGGCTCTGCAACCTTAACTACAAAAGGTACATAGAGAGACAGCATGCAGGAAGGGATAAAACAGGACGGCTTTTAGCACGGCTGTACAAGAGCGAAACTCCCAGACCCCAATTAGAACGATGAGGGAGGATGGTGGAGTAGCGGACACCAAAGAAGGAGTTAACAAGGAGTTTGCAGATTATTATAAGGTGCTATGGGGAGGGGGAGGGAGGCAGCCACGAAGAAATAACGGAAAAACTAGAGGATATAGGACTACTTAAAATAGGTGGGGAGCAAAGAGAAGAGCTAGATGCACCAATCACTCTGTAGGAGTTAGAAGAAGTGGTGAGGTAGTTGCCTACCAATAAGACCCCGGGGGCGGATGGGTTCCCGAGTGAATTCTATAAGGCATATAGAGAGGAAGTGCTCCCCCCAATGCTAGAAATGCTTAATGAAGCGTTTGAGGTAGGACGATTGCCGGAGTCGCTTAGGGAGGCGATCATAATACCGCTCCCCAAACCTAATAAACCTGGGCATAGCTGTGGCTCTTACAGACCTTTGTCGATGCTGAATCAGGACAGCAAGATATTAACGGCTGTCCTGGCAAACAGATTGCGAAGAATAATTAGTAAATTAATACACCCTGACCAGACGGGTCGTGAATAGGAACATAACTCACAATCACAGGCGACTCCAACGGGTGGTCGAATGGGGGAATAAAACTGAAGGCGAGATGGCGATTGTGTCTCTATACGCGGTAAAAGCTTTTGATTCGGTCAAGTGGCCATGGCTGCTGGCGGCCCTGGAGGGGTATGGAATGGGGCCTGGTTACATTAGATGGGCGAAGATGTTATATAGTGAGCCGCTAGCCAGAGTTCAAACTGGATCAGTGATATCTGATAGGTGGCTACTTAGTAGAGGCACCAGGCAGGGATGCCCTTGGTCCCCGATGCTTTACATTCGAGCCCTTGAGCCCCTAGCAATATACCTCAAGCAACAATTTGATATGATAGGCATTGAGATAGGGGGAGAACGACACCTGATATCCTTATATGCGGATGATTTGTTATTATACTTGAAATACCCAGAAGAAACTCTCCAGTATATCCTGGAAGTGATGGAGAGGTATGCGGGGCTGTCTTGGATAGCAGTGAATCCGCAAAAATCAAGCATTTTTCCGCTGGGCAGCTATAGAGGAATCCCTGCGAGAAGGTTACGGGTGTTACAAATACCATGGGCGGTTAGTTCTGTCCGATACCTCGGGATAGATGTGTACCACACGGCAGAGGAGGAACATAGCCACAACAGTGAGGTAGCTATTGTAAAAATCGAGAAATGTATGAATTTCTGGGTGAAGTTGCCCCTGGCAATGATGGGACGGGGTGCAATGCTGAAGATGGTGGTCCTACCTAGGCTCCTCCATTATCTTAGTAATATTCCATTCATGATACCCAAAAAGTTAATTGAACAATATGTGTAGGGACTTCCTATGGCACGGTACCCGTAATAGAGTGGCGCTATGGAAGCTGCAGAACTTTTATGAAAAGGGGGGGATTAAGCTGCCTAATTTCGAGGTTTATTATATAGCGAGCCAGCTGCAATATGTGGCCAAATGGCTCTCAGATGAAGTGACCCCTGAATTAAGGCTGTTTGAGCATGATTGCCCCCCATTTTACCTTAAGGAGATGATCTGGTTACCTGAGCCAGAAATGAGAGAGCCCCCTGGGATGATGATGCTTAGTTGGAAAATGTGGTGACGGGCATGCCGTTTGATGGAGAACCCGTTCCCGTGCTCCCGGCATATACCGCTAGTCGCATTGGCTGGGGAAGATATGCAGCTAAAGGTGATTATTAGGACCCACTGGGAATCAGTGGGGTTGGTAACGTTAGGGGACATTTGGCAAGAGGGGACCATTAAGGATTTCGGAACGCTTGGAGAAGAAGTGGGGTTACATACGGGCCAATATATTACGTATCATAGAATGGTACGGAGAATTCAGAAAACGTGGCTGAAACAGTATTTGAAGAAGAACCAGATGCTATCATGGGGGCAATATATGACATATCGGATGGGGGGCATGAGATTTCTAGACTGTATGAGATGGTGATGACTAAGGTCGGGAAGGAGCTAACACAATTGAGATTAGACTGGGAAGCGGAAGTAGGAGCCCCGATAGAGGATGGGATGTGGGAACGTGCCCTGGGATACCACAAGAAAGTGTCAAGAAATGCGAGACTAAAACAAATACAATTGTATATAATGCATAGAGCATACATGACACCTCGGAGGATATCCAGGTTTGAAAATGTGGGACGACAGGCATGTGCCAAAAGTGATGAGGAAAATGCTGACATGACACACATGTTTTGGTCATGCCAGTAATTGAGCGTTTCTGGGGTGAAGTGGCACAGAAACTGGCGGAAAAGGGGGTTACGATCATCATAGACGCAGCCTTGGCCTGCTTGCTGGGAGGGTTCCCTAGGCCGCAGAAACTTAAGCATGTTGGGAAACTGAAAGATTTGGCATATGCGCTTGCAAAACGAAGAATTGCCATGGGATGGAAGACGTGTCACAAGCCACGGGTGGAGGTGTGGAGGAAGGAGTTGCAGAAGAGGGCGGAAGCCGCAACAATGGTATGGCAAGGGGCGAGCGATGTGGGGGGGAGGAAGAGGCGGGAACCCTGATGGCATGGAAATCATTAATAACTGAATTGTTCGGAGCAATACAAGATCCGACAGAATCCGCGGATAGCGAGACCCCACCACGTGCAGGAGATACAGGGTGAGAGAAACAAACAGGCTCATGAAGGGGGATGGGAGGGGGAGAGCAGTGATCAAGATTAAGTAGTTGACAATTGAACTGCTGCAAATTGCACTGCGTGTTTGATTTGTATTGTTGTGTGGTGTGAATAAAATTAATAAAAACCTTTAAAAAAAAAACTTTTTATGCTTCCAATTTGTTCAAAAACATAAATTCACATGCGATTATGTCATAGCTATCAAATCGCATGAAATTTTAACTCAATTTCCTCAAGAAAATGTTCAATATATATGACGTCACGACAGAAAACATGTAAGACAGACGCTTAACAGACTAGACAAACACCAGCTGGAACAAACCCCTTTCATGACGTCTTTAAATGTTGTGGTAGCCTATTAATTCCCCATTATGTGGGACTTTGGGTACACGTTTCTTCTGGCTGCTATATTAAAGCGCAGGAATAAGGCGAATCCTCTCACTTTTCAGGTGTACGCCCTGGTAACCTCTCTCTTCTCGGGTGTCCACCCCAGTAACCTTTATTTATTTTATTATTCTCAAGTCATTATCCACTTATATATATACAGTCTTCTCTACTTCTGACTATTTTGTTTTTCCTCCTCCCTCAGTTACCTTTTCCCTTTACTTGTTCTAAGGCATACACTGTTTGCCAAAGCACTCAATTTCTTTGTTCACTCACCGTTCTCATGGTTCCTCTCTGGACCCTCGGGATCACTGCCTTTGTTACTGCCTTCTTCAGCTTTTTGCTCGCTCAGCTGCCCGTAGGAATGGGAAGGGATATGTGGGAAAACGGGTCCCTTCAGGCCCTTACTGCAGACTTCTTTTACACTACCATTGTCTACGGGGAGCTTCACAGTCTACTTAGCCGAATGGCAAAGGACTCGTGATATTGCCGAAGACCTAGAGTTACTTTATGTCGACGGCCAATAGGTGTCTTAGTATAGTCAAATACTCGATAGTCGATAAACTATTAAATCTCTACTACCAAGTGTACTGGAGAGGC
Source organism: Ambystoma mexicanum (assembly GCF_040938575.1). Classification (NCBI taxonomy): domain Eukaryota; kingdom Metazoa; phylum Chordata; class Amphibia; order Caudata; family Ambystomatidae; genus Ambystoma; species Ambystoma mexicanum. The sequence goes on along the minus strand of NC_090921.1, from coordinate 239,754,575 downwards.
CACCGGCCGGCCCATAGAGTCAGGGTTTTGCTCTGAAGTACTTTAAGACGAGATAGCTGCACCTTGAGATGGTTGGGGGTGCAGGTTTTCTAAGTCCGACACAAATCAATAAGGACAACTCAATGGTTTGGCAAAGGGGAGTCAGTTTAATGACAAGTACAAAAAGCGGGGAACCATGGAAATCAACAGTGATGCAATGGCCCGCCTTGCTTCAACTCCCACGAACTTCATACAAACAGTAACATTTATACCCAAAACTCGTCATAATGTGATGTGTACACTCAAAAGTTAACATGCAATTCTATTGATTGGAAAAGGTAATTTTAATATAGGTGTTACATCTGTATATGGTAACGGAGTGCGGGGATTGGATAAACACTATCAGGTGGGCGTCTAAGCCCTTCCTTCAAAATGACTATGGTAGGCGTCACTAAAAGTACAACGTCCCATTGGTTCTACTAACTACCCTAGATTATTTGGTCCATTGGGATTGGGTTGGCATCAACCCCATGCATACATCTCCATTTTACTTAGCATCACGCAGAATGGTCAGCCAGGTGCAGTATGCCCCAAGATTCACCCGGCCTCCCTTCCATCAATCATTACTTCAGTGGCTATGTGTCAATTAGTTTGCTGTGGTCGGCCTCAAAACTGTATCTTCTTGTCAGGAAAAGTTATGATATCTCTGTCTGTGTGACAGCCAGGCGTAGGTGTGAATCTGTGCCTCTTCTTGCTCGGATGGTTACGTGCTGCTCACACCGTGAATCTGCCTAGTTTTCCTTCTATTTGCGCCTTTAATTCTTATTCGGCTTGCCACCTGCCTAGGCCTCCTTATCTCGGCCTTCGTGAGAAGGCCTGTTCTGTTCTTAAGTTTCGATTCCGCGAAGCTACTGTTCGCTCCTTCTATTGGTCTGACCTTGGCTCTTCCTGGCTCACGTTGCCTCTGCTGAGTTACAATTCAGCCATCTCTTCTCGTTTTAGATGGAATACGAATCCTGTCCTGAACTGACCTCTAGTACAGGCGTTAGCAGGTTGAATATCTTCATCCTGCTTACAGTTTAAGTTCCTTTGTCTTTCATCAACATCATCCTTGGGTCGTCATATCTTCTATAGGTGCATTAGTCCAGGCCCTTGTGACGTCCCCATTCTTCTTCCATTAAGGGCTTTTTGGTTTCTTCCTGGACAGTATTAAGCAATATAGTATATAAGCAATCTTCATTTTGTTTCATTTGCTGGTAGCGTTTTCTCAATGGATACCTTACTGTCCATGGTTGTCTGGCTATCGGTGCTTCAATAGGTATTATTCTTCTGATAGGCACTGGGCAGAGCCCTACTGCGGCTTTTTGCTGGTTTATTTGCTCATTATACATCACATATCTCGGTGTGAACGTTCCTGGTAGTTCAAAATGGGCGACTGGAGTGCAGGCCTCGCTCTGGACCTCCTCTACACACTGATGATGCAGCACCTTTGTAGCACTCCACTGAGCCCCAGACCATTGCAGTTCCTCTCAAATGGGGTTTACTTGACACTTGTACCCCCTACTGTCACCTGGAACACCATTGGCTGGACCTCTGTCCACTGCCTCTACAGTTCTCCCTCAGTGTTGGCCTTTTCTGCCCCCAACAGCTCATATAGTGCTTCTTTCTTCCTGTCAGCGCCTCTCCTGCCTCCACTGCCTCTGTAACACCTCTGTCTGGGACATGCATGCCCTCACTATCCCTGCAGCGCCTCTTTGCCAATAAACGCTCTGACCTGAGACAGGATTACTTCTTTTGGGGGGGCCGGTGGGTGGCCTTCCTTTCCGCTGCTATGCCTCCAGCACATCCAGCTTCATCCTCGTTGCCAGTGTTGAGTTCTAGGTCTAGCCACAGATGACTCAGACAACTTCAAGTGAACTGTTAACTCTTTACTACTTGGTTTAGGCTTGTTAAATAAAGTTCTTAGAGTCAGGTAAGTCATAGGGATTATAGGACACCCACCGGCATCCTCTCTCAGGGCTTACCTCTTTAAAACTGACAACCCTGGAACACTCACTCTTGGGTAAACATTCTCTGCTCTGCCTTCCATCTCAACATTCCACTCACTTGCACCAGATGCAGGCAGAGCTCAACATAATATATCCTTTCTCTCAACTTTACTTTCTCGAGCAGCAGAAAAATAACAAAGCAAAACTGAACAATAAAGAGATCAAAACTACAAATCCCATGCAGTTTGAGTCTTTAGTATCTCTAATTGTTATTGGTCCTTAAAATAAACGTGACCTTTTCACACCAATAGTGGATAAACGCCTTCATAAACACTGTTCAACATCTTAGATCTTCCTCTTCCTTTGCTTCCCGAGCAGCCAGTTAAGTAGACTTTTGCTTTTTTGAAAAGTGCTATTTGTATATGTTGTATTTTGGGTCTAGACAGCAGCACTAGCGTTGGGGAGGTGGAGAGTTCCATGTGACTGCAACGTGTACGGAGGTTTGGCGGAGCATACCCGCAAGTAAAGGAATATTTTTTTATCGGTTCTCACACAGTGCGAGCTCCGGAGACCGCAAACATCAAAACCAACAGTCGGGGCAGTGCCGCCGCTGAACTCAAGCGAGGAACTCTAAGAGTAAATCTCGGCTCGCCTCTACTTTGACTTCCGTGATGTCCGTGGGCTCAAGCACCGTAACGAGAGACTATACTCTCATAGTAAGATCAGAGTGTGTGTGTTGAGCACGACCGGAGTGTCAGGTGTGCATGGAGGAGATCAACAAAGCTGTGGGCTTCGCAGGAAAAATCGCTCATCAGAGTGTAGAAACGCCACCTGCTGATCATTAATAGAATTAAATGAAAACAGGTATTTTATGGGCACAGTCCCACTTAAAACCTGTCTGGCATATACTAAGCAGAAGCTTTGGGTGCCCTTTTGGACAGGCAGCAGAATTGGCAATAGTAACACATAAAGCATCACGAAAAATACTGCTGCCAAATGTCGATATCTGTTTGGTTATTAATTTAAAACCTTCTCGTATCAACAGGTAATGGGGCAATGAATCAATCAAAAAAGTAATAACTGCATCCAAAAAATCATACAGACCACTGAAATATATTCATAGAAGTTGGTTTACTCACATTTCAACATAAAGCAATGACACAATTGTTGCTTTTTCAATATAAAACAATGACACAATTGTTGCATTTTCAACATAAAACAATGGCACAATTGTTGCTTGCTGGTGAAAGACGGAAGCAAAAAACTCCAATACAAATACTTTGTATGTAGTGAACATCACACTATAATATCGAGTACGTTGTAATCTTGAAGGAAACAAAAGCAAGGTGAAAGTAGGTTGTAGTTGGTGAGGAGGACCCAGTGATAATAGTGTGCAAGACCAAAGCTGGTAATCAAGGAAACAGGGAAAATGAAAGAAACAGATACAAGTATTTAATATAAAGCATTTCTTTTTATAAAGAACTGAAACATTCTGTTAAACCATGAACAAATCAGAGACAAAGTACATATTATTCAACCGGTACCCTTACTTTAGAGGTAGTTACGTGACAGTGGGGACAAAGAAAAAATAGTGTCCAATGATTGAAAAGCTAGTCAGATGGATGGAGCACTGGGCTATCCCCAACTCGTGTCACGTTTAGGCGGCGTATGGGTGTTGGAACCGCCTTCATCAGGGCATAGCTTGGTGTTAGGAAAGATTTCATAATTGTATGTAATTTTCCCTCCATGTGTCAACCCCCAAACTTTTTGCTGCTGTTTACACACCATTGACTAACTTTGCCAGAGAAGCACAGCCTTCAGCTGCACTCCTCTGGGCTTTCGCTCACTTTTTATGGGGAAACTGACATGCCCTTAAAACAGTCAGTACTGGGAGACTTTGTTTCCCTTAGTCCTTTCCTCATGTTGCAGCTTTTGTGCAACATGTAACAAGTGTGCAATGTATCTTACCATACAGCACACTTGGGTCTATAGTCATTTCCAAAGGCCCTAAATGCTCTCACTAGACTTTTTATGAACTCTGCAGATGTGTCATTTACAGGACTGGTGGCAGCTATCTTTTCGCATTATTTTTAACCCGTTCCTGCCAGGTTAACCGCGTTTGGCACGAATAGGTGGCTTGGCTCCAAAATGGCCCTACCACGAGGTTCTTTGTCCTGTCCTTTGGCCATCTTGCCCCTTCCCCTTCCACAGGTCAAGCCGACCCGGGTCAGTCCTTATTTGGTCATGCACTTTCCCGCAAATCCCAATGCTTTCGCGGGCTTCTGCATGCCTTTTGTGTGTGCCTCCAAGATGTGGGTTGGAATGTCTGGTTCCAATACATATCTTGGGTGCCAGAGAGGCTGGAGTGCCACGAATTACTGGCACCACCGTGGTCCGCGATTGGTCTACTTAAGGAGTGTGTGTTTGTGAGCAGATCTCCCATTAGGTCCTCTCCATTTTGGAGCAAAGGGAACTTTGGATAAGAGGAGTCTGAAAACACCACTACCATGTCAATCTCCCGAGTTCTCACTGAACAAAGGATTGGATCCAAGTATCCTGCAACCACAAATCTGAGTCGAGGAACCGCTGGTGACCCGCTGGAAGGTTTGGCACCCTGAGCCCGCTGTCGTCCCGTGGGACCCCTCTGCATCTGGTCGTCCTAGAAGGTCTGTGAAGATGCTTTGACCCATTGGAATAGTGGGACCAACTTTTCTCGGCACCTTCATCAAACTCTGCAAGTAAGCTTTCTCTGAAGTGTCCCGGGGCCAACCAGTGGACTGACCAGCTTACCCAGTTGCTTTGCTCTGTCACCGCCGCCGTTTCGGGGAGGCCCTCAAAACTTGGTATACTGCTAGCTCTGTGTCCACAGCACCCTCACACCGAATTTCGTACACTTGGCGTTTCCAGGTCTGAAGTGAGAGGAGTGCGCCAGGACCGGAGCATACACGGTTACCGTGTTGCCCTTCATTTGTGACCCTCTTGCCCCTGAAGCCTGCTGAAGTGAAACTGGGTCGATTCATCCACCCGGAGCAGAGAAATCACCACTGTCCCGTTTGGGAATCATCGCTGTATCTCAGGAACTAAAAGGTGCTGAGACGTCCTTTTTGCCGCATTGGAACCTGCAAGTTAAGTGGACTGACCTGCCGAAGTTTGGGTCCGCTTACGTCGGGGACCGGTGAGCTCTCAATACCCTAACTGGTGGCCCCTAGCGCAAGGGCCCTTTTTTACGCACGAGTGGCCCCTGAGGGCCCCTCTCCTTTCCACAGCTATTGCAAAATAGTGACTCCATCCTGCACTCTCAAACTGCCTCTGCCTTCAAGTGGAGGTCCTCCTTGAATAGTGGGACCTTGTTCTACATCGCCTCATCCACCTTCCTGAGCTGCTAGAGACCCTTGAAGCTACCCTATTCCGCCCATTGTCTCAAGCGCATGCATGTACTATTGAGCACAAGGCTCCTCTCTTTTGTAGGGCTTGGACTGCCTCTTAGTTAGGTGTGGTGTCGATGTCGAACTGGGCCGAAAGACTAACTGCACTGCCTGTTTCCATCCCATCTAGGTTGTCAAGATATTTCGGGCATTTCCCCCCTTAGATCCCAATGGTCTTGTATATATATTGTATTGATTGTGATGTGTTGGTTTATCTAGTGATACTGTGATTCCTTTGCTATGGTCTATGCTACAAAGGCCTTGTAATAAATGTGTATTTATTTTTGATATAACACCTGTCTGGAGTAATTTGTAAGTGTCCTTGCTCTGTGTGCTCATTGAGGTCTTTCAGTCAACCTCACCCCTCCTGACACTTAGTCTTGACTGCCTGCAATAGCTACCCTGATTGGTCTTTTGTCCAGAGGTTACCCTGTTCCAAGCAACTAGGCTGGCCTTCTGAACCTCTGCCCCTCCAGGTGTTATGGAGAATTCTCATAAATGGTTGATTTCCCTTACCTACTGAGTCCCTCGGCAGCTTTGCTGGATTTCTAGGATTTATTCTTTTCACCTGGTAAGAGTGTGAGCCTTTTTTTCACACTCTTACATGTGTTTTGTTATGTGTGTTTCTACTTTCTGTGCAATCTTGGGCACTAGAGCCTCACCTACTCCAGGGCACCATATTTTTCATATGTTTTACACAGCACCTTCAGTGCAGTGACACAGGGTTGTCATTTAGACTTCCCACCGACTCCATTTTCTGGGGATGACTACAGTCCCCCAGAAAAGAGTAAAGTTGGCATTAACTTTACTTTAGTCACTTTAAACCACAGACCCAGTACACCCCATCTTCCATGGAGTATTGGAAAGGGTTAATTCTTATCCCTTTTTTGTCTGTGCCTCTTGGGGCATTGTTTCGCTCCCTTTACATTAAGACTTGGCTGGTGGCAGTGGTATCTACCCTAACTTTTCTACCGCGATTATCTTAATAAACGTGGTAATGTTTTAGGCTATTATATTAGCCTCAAACATAAACTCGCTTGGACAAATACATTTTATTTTGGCTCCGGCCGGGTTTATTCACCATTTCTTTTTGTTAAAGTCTTTCTCGTGTTTGGTCCCTTTGTTCATCGCCTTTTCGCGGGCTTCCACACAGAAGCCCTCCTTTAGGCACTTGAGAGTCTAGGTAGGCAGGATGTGATGGAGGGGTTTTCGGATCTCTATCATGGGTTCCCTTGGTAACCCAAGTCGCACTCTTGTCTGATTGGCTAAGGGGACTGGCCTTGCCAGGCCAGCCACCCTGCTGTGTGATTGACAGCCAGGCTGTATGAATGGGGGAAAACTGCATAAAAAGCAGGTCTCTGGGACTGGAAGAGCAGAGTCGCCACTGGAACGAAAGAACCAATGAGGAACTGGAGGAAGAGGACCCCTACAATGACTGAACAGCCCGGTGAAGCCCTGCTGCAGGTCCGAATCTCCAGAATCTGACGACAGAGAAGATCCTCCAGGAAACTTCTTCCCTTGAGCTGGTGGGACCAGCCAGTTCACCCAAACTGCAAGCCAGGACCCCTACTCTGGACAAATTCGCCTTACAGAGCTACAGTAGGCTGGATAGCCAGGAAGGTTGGACCCTGCTTGGGTTTTAAGGAGCGCGCCTTTTGATCAATGTTTGACGCTGCTGCTGGTTTCTTCCCTGGGTAGTGCAGGACCCTCCAGTCTTCCTACTTCTGATCAGTCCAACAGTCACTTCAGGAACTGTGAGCCTGCAGGAACTACTGTGCAAATCCGGTTGTGCGTTTCGTTCAGCCGCGGTGAAAGTGTTTGAAATCTTTCTCCAATCCGAGGGCTTGTCCTTCTCTTCTCTTTGAGCTAACTTTTCTACCAACCAACCTCGTCCGGAAACCGTGCCATGAACTTTACCGCAAACTACCCTGAACTGTATTATCTTGAGCTAAAGACGTTTGAACCATTGACTTTGGCCCTAAGCCTTTTCTATCTGATTCTATCATTGTAGTCTTTCTTGTTCGCTTGCCCTGAGTACTTACCTGTTGGTGTGGATCCATTTCTGTTAACGTTTGTCTTTCCCTCCCTTTTAAATTGCTGGAGTGCCATTTTGCTCCCACTTCATTTTGTGAGCTTAACTTGTCTAGAATTTAAGGGACGTGGTGTGGTGTATTAGGAAAGTGATTTTAGACTGAAGAGTGAAATAAATGTATATTCTTTTACTTGAAAACCTTGAGTCAGTGTTTGCCTGAATCATAGTAATTGCTGTCCTTTGTGTTACTATTTGATACTGCTCACTTACTCTTGAGATACGTCTGGCTGCTCCGCTACTGCTACCACTATAACTCTGTGGTGTTCCCAAAGGGTACTGCATATAATTCTGCCTAACAGTGGGCTGTCCTTGTCAAAGTGTTCGTGAAGGGAAAGAGGGGAGGGGGTAAAGTTTCCAAATATCCTACCAGGTAGGATGGGATAAAGGTGTTAAAGGGAGGGGGATACAGCGTCTCACATGAGGTATCCCACTCCCCAAAGACCCCTCATCCAGGTGATCCTCCCACACTGGTGGACCCCGAGGGTCTGGATCCAAAGGCGATGGCTGTGCCCTGGCCACCTGAGAGAGAGACCCCCGGGGAATAGCAGGTGAGATACCTTCTGGTGTCTCACAGTACAGGCGCTTTATAAACAACATATAGTTTTGTGGAGGGACACTGAAGGACTGCAGTTCATGTTAACAAATACATTTTGTTACCATCACCTTAGGTCGCTTGGCACTGACGAAGGAAGACATGAGACATGTTTGCCACCATCAACGTTAGCTTAAACAGTCCCAGTGGAAACGAATTTCAGGAGGAGGCTATGTTTGTACTTTTCCAAGAGAAAATGCGCAGAAAAGTGAGAGACTGGGCAAAAAAGATGTTGGAGGACGAGCAAGAGGTGCCCACATACCAGCAGGTTATTCAGGCCTAGATTTGCCCACCCGCAACACAAGACACCCACCTTCAGCAAGTGGAATGCCTACCAAAACACCACCAAAAGGGCAGTGCGTGAACAGAGGGGTAAGGTTACAACTGCCATGTCACAAGAATATTCGTTGTTACAGGGGGCGGTTAATACCGACGCACTACCAAAAAAGAAAAGGGTGGTTGAAGTGGACCGGGACGGGAAATTGTATAAAACATCAGGAGACGTTTATATAACGTATGTATATTTATTGGATACTACATATAATAACGTAAATAAGTTACAAGTAAGAAAGGAGGAGGGAAGCTGCTAACAGTAAAGGGAGCTGGACAGTTATGGTTCAATTGCAGTCCTGTCTTCTAGAGCTCTATTGAGACCTGGGTTCCAAGTGTTATGATTCTACATACTATGATGTAGTCAGGCATGTCCCACAGAGATCAGGCAGCTTCAATTAGAAGGTTAACATACTACACATCTCCTTCCCTTTATATTGTTCACAAACTATGTACAGAAAAACTGATGAAACAAATGTTCTAGCTGGTTCATGTAAACTCCACATAGTCCTCCATCCTTTTCGGCAAACGATAAGATCTGCCAGATCTGGACATGCATCCACCATATCTGGAGGTAGTTGGCAAAGAAAATTGAAATTGCTCAGAATTTCCATCACATTTCTTCTCAACAGCACTACCACAATTACTCTTCACACCACTGCTTACATTTCTAGAAATTTTAACATTTCTGTCTATCTTCTGACCTACATTTCTCTTTTCCTTCTCGTTAAGATCATTACTTTCACACATCCAAATTCTTTCTACATTCCATATCCTTTTGTCCTCTGTCCTGACAGCATGACGAAAAGCCTCTATAACCTTAATGGGTTTGGACCATTTGCATGGTCCACTTCTTAGAGCAGGAGGAAGTAACACCTTGACCAACTTACCAACAGCTGTAGACATATCATACTTGTTGCTACGTACCTTCTTATCATAATTTATCTTGTTTCTCTTTTGCGTTTCCCTAATTTTTTCTTTTGCATTGACTAGATTCTTCTCTATTTCCTTACTCCCCTTGATAAGCCAAATGGGAGCTAATTTGGTCTTTGCTTTTCTTCCCCTACTATGCTCGAAGGGAGAAATACCTGTACTGGTGTGTGGGGTAAAACGATGGGCAATTACTTTCTCCCTGACAGCATCTTCCCAATCCATCCCATTGGCCCAAGCCATTCTGATGGTTTCTTTCAAGATTTTATTAAAACGTTCCACTAATCCATTAGTTTGGGGATGTAAATTGAGCTGGTCTTGTGCTCAATGGCAAATTTTTTACAGAAGTCTGCCACTTCTTTAGACTTAAATTGAGTACCGTTATCGGAAAGAATACTTCCCGGATAACCTTCCCTCTCACATATATTTGATAAAAATTCAACCACAGTTTTACCCGTGACACTAGAGGCAATTAAAATCTCTACCCACCTGGTGAGGAGATCTATGACTACCAAAAAATATTTTTGTACACCTTTACAACATATGGGACCTAAAACATCCATACTTATATCCCTCCAAGCACTATTGGGAATGTCAGTAATAACCATTGGTTGTCTGGAACCCACACACTTTTTCTCATCATCACAACAAAGGATACATTCCCTAATATATCGCTCGATTTGCAGGTCGCAACCAGGCCACCAATAGTCATTCCTAATTCTTTGTTTGGTCTTTATTACTCCTTGATGACCCTCATGTCCCAGTTCTATAATCTTTGAACGCAGATCCGTCGGAGGAATGACTTTATCTCCTCTCATCACAAAATTCCCGTGTACATGAAGTTCATCTGCAACAGGCCAAAAAGCGCTTAAGTCTGCTTCTTCAAATTTAGATTTCTTCATACAATCATGACTTTGAATTAATTCTTTCAATTTCTTGATGTTATTATCATTTGATTCAGCATGATCCCAAACATCCTTAGATATGGAAGAAGTTTCCACACAAAAGACAACTTCCATGTCTTCATCTTCATCGACAATCTCAGAAATGTTAGTTAAGCGAGATAAGCAATCAGCAGACACATTCTTTATTCCTGGAACATATATCACAGTGTAGTTGAACTCTTGCAGCATCATGACCCATCTTCTCATCCTGTTGGATACTTTATTAAGACCTTTTGACATGAACACTTGAGTTAAGGGCTTATGATCGGTTCGAAACTCAACTTGGTTTCCCCATATAAAGCTTCTAAACTTATCAGCTGCCCACTTGATGGCTAAAGCTTCCTTCTCTATAGTGGCATATGAAATCTCTGCTCCCTTGAGTAATCTCGATGCAAAAGCAATTATAGCTTCCTGCCCATCCTTCTCTTGAGACAACACAGCTCCTAGGCCTACGTTTCTGGCATCCGTAGTGATGATAATCTTGTCATTGGTACAAAAATTCTTTAATGCAGGAGCAGAATTTATCGCATTCTTTATAAACTTGAATTCGTTTTCACATTCCTCATTCCATTCAAACAATTTCCTCTTGAGTGCCTCTCGTAATGGAACAGTGTGGATGGCAAAATCCTTGACAAATTTTGAATAGTACTCAGCCATACCAATAAATGTACGAATCTCATCTTTGTTACTCGGGCTCGGCATTCCCACAATGGTGTTGACTAATTGTGGTTTTGGAAAAATTCCTTCTGCTGTAATTTTATGTCCCAAATATTCAATTTCTGTGCAATTTATCTTACATTTGTCCTTGCTTAAAGTCATGCCTGCATCACATAATGTTTTACATACATGTAATAATCTCTTGTCATGTAGTTCTTGAGCGATAGCATGAATTAATATATCGTCTTGAAAACAAATCACTCCTTTGGTATTTTTGAACATCCCATGCATAACCTTCTGGAACACTGATGCTGCCGACACTAATCCGAACGGCATTCTTTTAAATTGATACAAACCATCAGGAGTTATGAACGCAGTCAATTTCCTTGAACTTGTGTGAAGTTTAATCTGATGGTAAGCAGATGATAAGTCAAGCGTTGAAAATATTTTAGAAGGTCCAATAGTAGAAACAATTTCTTGTATATTTGGTAAAGGATGGCGATCAGGAATGACACATTTGTTCAACTCACGTAGGTCAACACAAATTCTAAGTTTTCCTGATTTTTTTCTTATCACAACAAGTGGAGAAACCCATTCGCTGGCATCAATACTTTCTATGATTCCATTTTCTTCCATTTTCCTTATTTCCTTACTGACTTCTTCTCGTACAGCTAACGGAATATTTCTTAATCTTTGAGCTATAGGTTTTTGGTCTGGTTTGAGTAATATCTGATGAGTATAACCTTGAAGACATCCTATCTTATCTCGGAAAACCTCTAGCAAACCAGCTTTACCTATAACATTGCCACCATTAATCGATTCAGAATTTCCACCACTTATGGACAAAACTGATTCCACGCTGGTGGAATCCACTTTCACTCGTAATTTACTCTGGTGGGTCCAACTGAGTAGGGCAGTTTTCCCTTCACCAGTGATGTATATCTTGCCTTTGGCAACTCTGTTCTTAAATTTCAACTTTCCCCAATGCCAACCGATGACATTGATCTTCACACCTCCATATGCTCTTGGATTGATATCTGTCTCATGTAAAAACTCATGTTTGATCTTGTTCCAAAATTGTCTTGGCAGGAGCGTATATTTTGCACCAGTATCAATCATCATACATACTTCATTTCCATCAATAGACACCATGGCCCTGGGACTTTCCAACACTTCTTCATCATCATCATCAGTTATGGTACATACGCAATCCTCTTGAATTTCTTTCTCACTGCGATCACTATCAGAATTGTCTCCTATCCAGTTCATGGCATTGTCACGTGATCTGCAACATTTAGAGAAGTGACCTTTCCCTTTGCACTTGCTACAAATGATCTTCAATGCTGGACAATCCGGGTCATCAGCCCAATGATTCACATTGCCGCATCTATAACACCTTCCTTGGCGTTTTCTTTCCACTTTCCTTAATTGATTCTCTGGACTGTTTTTCTTAGAAACCTCGTATGATGGCCCTTTTTGACCATATTTGCTTGATCTTTTGTCCGTTCTCAACAAATTGTATTGTTTGGTGACAGATCTCCTCTTAATGATATCATTATTGATCATGGAAATTGACTCCTCATCAGGTGTATCATGCATTTTACTATTGCTGCTTCCTATTTTTACTTGTTTCATCTTATTCTCCAATTCTTTAACACACTCTTCGGTGTGTTCTACTTCTTTTGCCACTCGGAGAACAATGTCAAGGGAAGGATCACTTTCCGACCACAACCTTTCCCTCACTTTGCTACTGCGACACTCTAACATAAATTGGTCTCTGAGTCTCTCATCCAGTTGCTCATTGAAATTACATGACTTTGCTAATTTCCTCAATGCAGTGACAAACTTTTCCACACTTTCTCCCTCCTCCTGTGTGCGTTTGCCAAACTTGTAACGTTCCAAAATTATGCTCACTTTCTTTTCAAAGTGTTTGTCAATTTTTTTTACAGCTCGCTGGTATTCATTTAGGTCCACACTCTCCTCTTCTGGTAATTCTGGAAGTGTTTCATATTTTTCTTGTCCAACAGGACCTAAACAGTGCAAGAGTAATGACTTCCTCTTCTCTGCACCACAATTGGGACCACAAATCACACCTGCATAATGTTCAAAGGACTTTATCCACCTCTTCCAAGGCAAAGCAGGTTCATCAGTGCTGGGCATAAAGAAAGCAGGTGGAGGCACACTGCTAAATGCCATGACAACTTGGTTTGATGAAAACCACAAAGTGTATGTATGATTCAGTTAAGGACCACAAGGTGCAAAACTGTGCAAGTTCAAATTCTGCTTAAATGCTGTATGTAGAGCACAGTAGTGTCCAGAAAGTGTGATGTACTCAGCACATCCTACATAATCCTTGCCATTGTGCATGTATTTAATTTTGATTGAGTAACTGTGTTAAATACATCTCTTGTCAGTGGAGAAATGGATCCTAAATATCATTCACAAGGTTAATGTTCACTTGTGTAGTACTCAACATGAACTATTCCTTGAACTTGTAAATGTAAACCCAACAAGTAACTATGCCTTTGATGATGACGTCAGTACTTTATATGCTTATAAAACGCCGGTTTGCATTGGAGAAAAAAAACGGCGTACTGTGCCTTTAATGACTCCTTCCTTCTTCGGCGCATTCAACGCATGCGCGAACTCCGATGAGCAGTGTTCACGGAAGAAACCGAAAGAAAGGCTGGGGCGACTTGGTAATGTGTAGCGCGGCCCAGCACATCAATCGAGTTCCACATAAAAGAAAGGCTGGGGCGGCTTGGTAATGTGTAGCGCGGCCCAGCACATCAATCGAGTTCCACATATGCCGCAATGGAGCGAATGGGACACAGCGCCAGCATGGTGCGTTTGGGACGAAATGCCGAGCGTTACCTTCAGGATCTAGAAGATGGAGCCGCTGCTACACACGGGCATGAGCGGAGCAGCTCCGTACGCATTGATGAGGCACAAATATCCCATCCTCGTCGCCAAATGAAGTGGACCGGGACGGGAAATTGTATAAAACATCAGGAGACGTTTATATAACGTATGTATATTTATTGGATACTACATATAATAACGTAAATAAGTTACAAGTAAGAAAGGAGGAGGGAAGCTGCTAACAGTAAAGGGAGCTGGACAGTTATGGTTCAATTGCAGTCCTCTCTTCTAGAGCTCTATTGAGACCTGGGTTCCAAGTGTTATGATTCTACATACTATGATGTAGTCAGGCATGTCCCACAGAGATCAGGCAGCTTCAATTAGAAGGTTAACATACTACAGTGGTGCGTAAACCGAGGGGTAAGGTTACAGCTATCTGTCAGAAATCACACCGTTGGGAGCTGGCATAGGGTGCTGACTTCCGCATATCGGTTACCAGTGTCTGTTTCCAGGAGGGCTGCTCTGCGCAGTGCTTTAGCCCTGTTCCTAGTGAAGCTGCTCCTGGCTGGTTGCCATGGACGCCTGGTACGTGTGCCGCATCACGTGTCTCTGTGGCGTACTAGGGCACTCACAACAGGAAGTAAAAGCTACCCGTGAGAATGCTTCAACGCTTCCGATTGAGCTTTTTTGAGTGCTTTGTCTCGTATGGTTATTGCTTTTCGGTTTCCTGACTCGGCTTGCCCTTGGATTGCTCTGCTCAGCTGTTCTTGTTACCTTGACTCTTGTGCTCCAACCTCGGCTTGTTCATTTGACTGATTACTGTGTACTACCTTTTGCTTGTCTCCCCATTGCCTACTCGGACAGTCCATGATCCTCCTTGCTTCACGTCTGGACCTTGTTTCTCCCGCTCGTTACCGAACCCATTTTGCCTCTGGATGGCACTTTGTACTTCCGGCAGAACCTTCCAGCATCAGCTTACCCCTGCTGTCGGAACTCTTTGGACTCCTTTTCACAAAGCAGCCTTAAACTAGAGACGCTTACCTGTTTGCTGCTCCTTAGGCGTCCTCACATGCCGGGGGGCTAGGTGGACCCCCCTTTCTGGACTTTACTTCACTCTGCCAGTGTGGGACTGTTGCTGGATCTACAAGACTGAATGCTATTGGGATTTCCTTGATCTGCTGCCCCTGGGATTTTTTTCTGGTAAGACTTTTTTCTGGTAAGACTACACCAGGGTTTTTTGGTATTATTATGCTTCTGTCCTGTTCCTCTAGTTAACACTGGGGTTATCTTGTTTGTATCAGGCATCTTGGGGCTCTCAGGACACCACCTCGGTCATCTTTCCTTCGTACGATTACCACTGGATAAAAGAGCAGTTCTACAGGTGGGCTTACTTCTGGTACTTATCTAGGAGATCATGTCAGTCCCTGTCTCTTATTAACTCTGCTCTTCTTTTCATACAGCCGGTGAATCGTGGGGAGGTGTCCTGTCTTCCGACTACTGGACCCCTCTGTTTGTCTGTTTGCACAACAGAGGGTTAGAGTTGTAGGAAGAATTCTTTGTCAACTGGTTTCCTGGACCATAGCTGCCTAAGTATGCTGCGGGGTATTGGTTCGATTCATGCCACTATCATGTCACAAAAACCTTTATTGTTGCAGGTGGCAGTTAATCCCGCCGGCCACTCTGTAGAAGTGCAGCTAGCGGTTCTGCCACCAGGTTTTGAGTTAGAAGAGATGGGTGGTGCTGCGACCCCACAAACAGGGAAGCAATTGGGCAGTGGGGCAGTAAGTAAGCTGCCGACAGGTAATAATTGTGAAAATGGGAAAATGAGTAAAGCTTTAGAGGGAATGCTGAGATTATTATGGGGAGTGGTGCGGGTACCTAGGGAAGGGGGCAGCAGTGAGATCGCACGAAGGGTTTGGGAGGGCTCCTCAGCAACTGCTGTGATCGTAAGGGTTATGGGGGCACAGACGTCTCTCGTTTCAGGAGGGGTGGTTGTCACACCAGAGTTTGCAGTGCCAGCACACCAGAAGGGGCATACAGGTCTGGGGGACATGATTGCGCAGGGAGAACATAAAAAAGGGGTAGCAGCCCCAATATTGTCATTAGAGGTACCCACACCGCCGCAACTAGAGGCATTATCAGGGATAGCAGGTCCTAATGGGACTAAGGGAGGTGGACCTGAGGTGGTTGGTACCCCCTTATTAACTATTGCACCTTTATTGTCTGGCAGGTCCTTAGCACGGCATATTCCCAGGCATGTGAAAGAGCGGATTCGGGAAAGGGAATATTTCAACATATTCTCATTATTACTGGTAGAGACGGCAGGGCCGGATATTACGGTTAGCAAAGAGGAGGACAAAAAGAGAAAACAAATAATTAGGCCTGAGGAGAACATAGAAAACTGGAACAAGGCATTCTCTTTGTTAGCAGCAGTAGTGATGGAGAGATACCCAGATCAGGGTCCAGTTTTATGGAAGTACAGGGATAATATTGTGAAGGAGCAAAGAAAGTATGGCTCCACGGGGTGGATAGATTACGACAGAGATTTTAGATCCAAGATGTCAATGGTTCCGGATATGACATGGGACCAGAAGGACATGGAGGGCTGGGTTTCATTCATGGGTGGTAAGGACAGGGCCAGTAAAGCAGCTCATGAGGTCCCAAAGGATACACAGAAGCCATGGTACAGTAAGGATGAGCCCAACCATAAAACAGAATTGCCCCCCTTTTATCAAGGCCCCCTCAGCTTCAAGGCGACATGATCAAGAACACTGGGGTTTTACTGCTGGACAGGTCTGCAGATCATTTAAGAAGGGATCATGCAGTTGGGGCGCAATGTGTCGATTTCCACACCATTGCTCAAAATGTAGGGGTAGTCACCTAGTTGAAAAACGCTTCAAACCCGAGCAGTAGAGCAGGCGCAGAGGGCAACACAAAGGTGCTGAATAGATCGGTGTGGGAAAAAGGACCCTCCCCACTAGACAAAACAGTGCTGCAAGGACAAAGAGTGAGTCATTATTTAAGGGCTTTATGGTTCTGCATACTTGCGGGTTAATACTAACAGACATATGCATGTTTTGTGCCGTCGTAGGAAATGGAGATAGCTGAGGTCGACGAGGACCGCATCAGGTTTGTCTCAAGGGTATAGCCATGATCAGTGCAGAAGTGCCCAGAATGTTGTTAAGGTGTGGGATACAGGTTCAGCAGTAAGACTGGATAGTAATCCAAAGATTCAAGAGAAACAGTTACAACTAGATGTATAAAATACAGTTAGGCCGAGTTAAGACTTGGAGAAGTACTCTGTCATGAAGCCATAAGCACATTATAAAAACACAACACAAGCCTGGAAGGTAAACAGACCAAAAGAGTAAACCTTTGGCAGAACAACTAACTGTAATTGCAGGGGAATCTGACCTGATTAGACACATTCAGTATAGGACATGCATGTCCATCGGGTGCAAACCAGGGACACCGGTCTTACCAGTTAAATAGACAGGCTAAGATTGGACAGATGTTTAAAGTGCAATGAAACATTTTAAATATGAAACAGACCGGTTATCGATAACAAAATCACTGCAGGTCTGGGAGACTGCACACTGGGGACGTAGCTCAGCGACTAAGCATCAGGGAGTAGCATGCCTGCATTCATTTTGTCTCAAGCAACGCCGAGACTGAAGTGGAATGGAGTGGCATCCCACACAGGGCTGCACAAATCTAGAATGAGATTGAACGGAGGCACTACAGAATTTGCAAAAGCTGAGGACTTGGGATTTATTAGGCACTGTTGCTTGAATTCGCTCCCGCCCAATTATGATGCCGATGGGGTGCATTTAACCGACAGGGTGAATGATGTCTTCTTCACAGCCATACAGGTGTCATTGAGGAAGGCTGCTTGCAGTTAGGTTCCTTGGTAAGTATGACTTGCTGTTTTGGGGGCATTGGTGGCAGTGGGGCAGCCACTCCCAAAGGGTGGCAGAGTTACGGGGCAGTCCTAACCAGGGAGGAGTTTGACGCTGCGGTTTTGGCCGTAGGTGGTTCCCGATCGCCGCACTCGAGCCAGGTTCGGGCAATGGGCACTGAGTCCCTTATGGACAGTTGAGGAGAGAGATGAACATGTGCAGGGATGTATACCATGTCAGGCAGCTAGTCCAGTGGAAAGAGCACCCACAATCAAGTCTGTGGCGAGGAGGGAGCAACCGTGGGGACTGTCCATGCAGATTTTGGCTCGACCGGAAGGGGAATGTACTTCTTGGCAGTCGTAGATCAGTGGTCGAGGTACCCGGAGGTGGAGCTAGTAGAATCCACAGCATGTGACCACACGATCCTTGCGCTGGAAAAGATGTTCGCAACCCACGGGTTTCCGATGATCCTATGTTCAGACAATGGCCCACCGTTCCAAGGCAGGCAGTTTGCAAAGAACATGGAGGAAAAGGGAATCCAGCATAGGAAAGTGACACCTCTCTGGCCCCGGGCCAATGGAGAGGCCGAGAGATTCATGAGGACCCTAAACAACATATTTTGGATCTCGGCAAAGGGTGGTGGCGAACTAAAGTGAAACCTATTCGAATTCTTACGAGAGTGCCGGACAACTCCACACCAATCCACTGGGGTTCCCCCAGCGGAAGCATTGTTCAAACGATGTCCAAGAGGTCTCATCCCAGAACTAGAGGACAAGGCGCCTGGAGTAATTGATAATGCACGAGTCAAATAGGACAGAATGGCCCTGAATGAGAGAGAAAGTGAGAGGAGGCATCTGCAAGAGAAATACATTGCTGTCGGGGACACAGTGTTGGTCAAGAACCACCATCCAGAGGGCGAAATGTCACTCACCTACGAGCCACGACCGCTTGGGGTAACACATGTGACAGGGCCAATGGTTACAACAGCCAACGAGAGGGGAACGGTAACACGGAACAGATCGTTCTTCAGGAAAATTGATGCAAGTTCAAGGAATGAACCGTCGGAAGAGACAAGCAGACCGGAAACACTGGTAGCCCCGCAAGAAGCCACCGACCCAGATGAAAACGGACCTGAAGACGACTCACCGCTGCCGACCTTCGGGAGGAGCAGCCGGTACCCGAGCAGACCGGGTTGACAACCCCCTGCTTGATTCAAAGACTATGTCATGGACTCGGAGAGTTGAGCCCCCAACAGACAAGTTTGTACGACTCACGTTGAGTCCTGTTTTGTTATGTAATGGTTGGTTTCTGTTTTAAAGAAAAGGAGGGATGTTACGAAGTAAGGTGGGCATACGCATGCGCAAGCCTCGTTTGGGCTCACGCATGCGCGTAAGAAATAAAGACGTCCCGAACAGCAGTTGCCGCCGGGACCTTGTAAGCATCAGTCGCGTCTCCAGATTCTCTCTGTGTGAATGTGTATGCGTGTTATGCAAGGCGGCCCGAGGCACTCACACGGCCACAACTTCTTCTTCAAGTGCACGCTACGTTAACGAGGCATCATTATGCACATGAGGAATTTCAGAACCACTCATTTAGATAGACCTTTCAAAGTTCACAAGGCACTGCTGGGGAGTGAAACAGCACCAATGTATAAGGAGCAAACATTCTCAGTATGTTCACACTACATAATTATGGCATAATTTGTCTGGAAGCCGTTTGAATGCATATGCTGTAAACATGAGATAGACCTCAATTCTGTTTCATTTGGTTATGTATAACTGTAAATGGGACATAGTATGCATGATAAGCATCAAGATTAAGAATTACATGTTTTTAACATGATGCCACAATTATGTAGTGTTCTACATGTTACATTTTATTTCTCATTGTAACACTGGTTCCCTCCCTATGGAAAGATGGCACTGATATGCCCTATGAAGGCCAATAAAAAATCTTTTAAAATGGGAATTAGATGTTTCATTTATCAATCGCCTCTCATGTCTTCGTACTAAGTGTTTACTATCCACTTCATAAAATCTAAAGAATACAATGCTACACTTAACATCGAACAGCAAAGATCGCTTATAACACTCCTGCAGTCCTGCCAGACATAAGTTAACCAGGCAAGCCAGATAAGAAAAGCTGTTTCCACGCCAACCAAACCTTGGTTTATAGCCGTCGCCTTCCACGAGCAAAATCTGAATGACAGAATCAAGGGCCAATTGCACTTTCTGTTGTGATACGTCGCAGACATATCTAAACGTCATACGCGTGTGGAGGGAGCGTAGATGTGTCCATACACGTCTCACATTAGATGTTAGCACCATTTTAGCAACAAAGAGGTGGCAGGTGCGAAAATTATGACCCAACATCAAAAACACAGAAATAGATGAGCTGCTCATTTCTAACATGGCGTACCTTGACATTTCAGCCCAGGCTTCGACTCGACCTATAGGGCAACGCCCGAAACAAAAACGCAAAATGCTAGCGTGAACATGTTTGTTTTTCGGTCAAAGTGGGCCCAGTTTGTTGAGATACCTAACTATGCGGCTGTTACCAGAGAATAAGGGCAGAGCCCCTTTAAGAGCACAGGACTCAGGACGATGCAGGAGTAAGGGGAGGGACAAGGGGAAGCAACAGGACAGTAGGTGGAAGGAGGAATAAAGGGAAGGTTGTGAGCAGAAACGACTCCTGCATTGTTAGTACGGGGCCCATGGGGAGGCCTAGCTAAGGATACAACAGCGGGTAGTCCTAGTCGTTTGGACCAGTGTTGTTGAATAAATATTCTTTAAAATGTCCAATTTGCACCCCATTTTATTAAAACACTCATCCCAGGTTACTAGTCAAACAGACTGTCCCAAAAGGAACGAATTGCCATTTGCAACTGTGGGCCACTTTTTCATTGGTTCCTGAGACAATGTTATGTCCCAGTCCGACCCTGTTTCTGCCCCCTTTGTCTTATTCACAACATACATTTCCACTGCCCAGACAAAAATCACAAGGAGTGGATTTCTGCTCCTTTTCGTGCATGACTATTTCCCCCTTCCTTTAATTATTTCCCCCTTCCTCTAATTCAGAGCCCACTTTCTATTCCAATTGACTCAGTCTTGCAACTTTACTTGCGATACAGTCACCAGAATCACCCCACCAACTACTGGTTGCTTCCCATCAGCTTTAGTTCTAGAATCAACGTGTTGCCACACCAAACTCACACTGAGACCACGTTTACTGCTTGCAGTGACATTGTGCACCCTCATATGGGGCCGCTGCATGGCGCAACCTAGAGGCAGCACAGTTTTACAATTTGCAACTTGCTAAAGAAGCAATTCTGTAGAGAGACCAATGAGTGATGTCAAAGCAACTGCTGTCACGTGGTTTCTGAGTGCCTAGATTGCACTGTCTCCAGAGAAGCCAGTCTTTGATGCCCTGTGACTAGCTATTGGGGTCCACGCTTAGAGTGTCGGGAGGATAGCTCAAGGGCAACAAGCTCGTCTTGGAAGCAAGACGACGTGCAGCAACACATGTTCGATCCCTTAAGCGTGTTATAAATAACCAATTAAAAAAATAACCAATTACAATGGTGAGGAGAAACCACGCATGGATTCTATGACAAGCCAGGAGTCTCATATTATGCATTGCAATCTTTACTCTGAAACCACAGCAGCAAAGAAAAAACTTTAAAAAACAAAGAAGTTGTAAAGAACAGAACTAAATAAAGTTCAATGTCAATGTAAGGGAGCTCCCCAATCAATCATGGAGGACAGGTCATGCCCTGCAGGAGACCAATGAGCAGGGACCCTTCTTTATATAAGTCCATTACTCTAAACCCAACTCCTCTTTCTTTGCTGCTGACACCACAACTAAGTCACTCCTTATAGTTGTGCTTTGCATGCTAGGGTGTCATGTTGTACATTGTATTAATATTAATATATGTTTGTATTGTGGGGTTTTGTGGTTATACAGTATTTATCTACTGTTTACACCTATAATCTTAAATTTATGGTTTTGCAACACTTTATTCTGACATGGGTCTCTGGCGTTCAAGCAGCGCAGGTCTCCTTTCAGGGATTTGTTGCTTGGAGAGCAGCGCCGAGCGGCCTGGTCTCTTCATTCCCTCCTGTGGGTAATTGGGCTCCAGTCTGCGTGTGCGGCTGGATTTGTTTAATGGGCCGAGCGGCCCTTTCGCTCCAAGCCGCGCGGGTGGCTGTGTGTTGACGATTGGCCCGCCCACTCCTTTCCCAGCGTTCTCTTGTCATGTCAATACTGAGTATATTTACGGCGACGAGCGTGGCCCCCCTTTCATTTCTTTAAGAGCGTATTTACAAAGCCAGTGTCTGTGGCGCAGCCAGTAAGCATTGTGACTTGTACCTGAACAGTTGGCAGTTTGAGCCAATTCTCTTACATCAACATTTTTAGTGTTTGGAAATAATAATTACTATTTAAAAAGATGCGCACGGCCCGCTTTTTGTGGGTAAAGCTCTTTTCAGTGAGCATTTCTACAGTGTGCAGCTGTATCCTCCTTCTAAGCTGAAACACCTCTGTTTTTTATATATATATATATATATATTGTGTCAGCTTTAACGTGACCCTTAATTGTTGGGAAATATAAGGAAGGCTTCTGTTTCTGCACACAAGTGAGATGGCTCAATAAGAAGGCTGCAGGTTTACCATGCAGAGGGACCTGGGTTTGCTTCCCGCCATTTTCCATTGTTCCCATATAGATGTGTGTGTGTGTGTATATATATTTATGCATATGTATTTACATGTGTATATATGTATTTATATATATTTTTAAAACGACTTTTTATTTCGTTTTTAAATTGGTTTTATTAGCTTATATTTGACACTAGTTCGCCTACTGAAGAGCCTCATACGCTGCCAATCTGCTGTTTTATTTATTTATTTAATGATTTGATTATTTATTTAAGCGCTACACAGGGCATAAGTGATTTACCTTCACTGTAGGTGCCATAACCTGTTCGGTTTCAGGTTCTGCCTGAGTTCTAATGCAAGGTTAACCCCTTGTGTACTGCTGGTTACCACACCCTGCTGGGGTGTGCAGTTGGAGGTACACTTACTCAGTGTATTCCTCCTTTAAACTTGGCAGTTTTTGTTTAGGTGCTGCTTGTGGCAGATGTCATTATCTTCCCGGTAAGGGTGCCGTCACCTGCTCGTGGCAGGCTTTGCCTGTGTTCTTCTGCGAGGTGACCCCTCGTATACTGCTGGTTCCAGATCCTGCTAGGGTGAGCAGTTTGAGGTACACTTGCTCAGTGTATTCCTCGCTTAAAGTCGGCAAATTTGTGTGCTGCATATGGC
Source organism: Ambystoma mexicanum (assembly GCF_040938575.1). Lineage (NCBI taxonomy): Eukaryota > Metazoa > Chordata > Amphibia > Caudata > Ambystomatidae > Ambystoma > Ambystoma mexicanum. The sequence continues at coordinate 239,731,561 of NC_090921.1, read as the reverse complement.
ATTGGTGATTACCTTAACTGTTTGTGTGCCATAACCTGCTTGGTTTCAGGTTCTGCCTGAGTTCTAATGCGAGGTTACCCCCTTGTGTACTGCTGGTTATCACGCCCTGCTCAGGCGAGCAGTTGGAGGTACACTTGCCCAATGTATTCCTCCCTTAAAGTCGGCAGCTTTGTTTTGTTTAGGTGCTGCATGTGGCAGTTGTCATTATCTTTCCTGTAGGTGTGCTGTCACCTGCTCGGTGGCAGGCTTTGCCTGTGTTTTTTCTGCAAGGTGCACCCCTCGTATACTGCTGGTTCCCCACCCTTCTAGGGTGAGCAGTTGAGGTGCAGTTGCTCAGTGTACTCTTTTGCTAAACAATATGTTTAAGTGATGCCTGGAACACATTTGCGTTTTCAGAATTGTCAGCAGCTCGGATAGCTCAGTAGGTATCAGCTTCTATAAGGGCCGGGGTTCGGACCCCTGTGAGGGCGTAACCCCTCTTCCTTGGATATTATTTTATATTATTTATTTATTTATTAAGTACTTTAAAGAAAATAGTGTGTGGAGGTAGTTGTAAACAGACTTATGTGGGGGTTGTACCTTCCTCTCTAGCCATCACTCTGGTGTTAACCTTCGTCTTTTACTTAAACTTTTGTCGCCCTTTACCTTATTTAGTTTCAGGACAACTCAGTCCTTTCCTTAGGTTTTGCTTTTCCCAATAACAATTGCTCTACCCAATACCCATGCTGATTAAGCTGCTGATTTTTTTCTCGACATGAGGAAGAAAAAATGATGCGTTATGCCCCTATTGAGGTCTGCAGGGCTTGATGCTCTCTTTAGTGGGTGGCGTGTTTCCCTTACTATTTGTCCCATTATGATATTCATTATACTATTTGGACTAGTGGCATACTTGCCAACCCTACCGATTTAGGCGGTAGGATACCGCTTTTTAAGCAGTCCTACCGCCTACTGATTTTTTGACACCAAATACCGATTTTTTTTGGTAAAAAAAAAATTTTTTTTTTTTTTTACATTTTCTTTTTTTTTGCCCACGCCAGCTCGGGGGAGTCTTTCAAGGGCTCCCCCGAGCTGGCGTACCGGGAGAATGCCGGCATGCAGGCTTTTAATGTCAAAGGCACCCACGGCGGTGGGCTAAAGCGCCCCTCCGCCGCGGGTGCCTTTGGCTAAAGGCGCCATTAGTCCCCCACCACGCCAGCTCGGGGGAGTCTTTCAAGGACTTTCCCGAGCTGGCGTAGCGGGAGAAGGCGTGGCATGCAGGCTGTTAATGTCAAAGGCACCCACGGCGGTGGGCTAAAAGCGCCCCTCCGCCGCAGGTGCCTTTGGCAAAAGGCGCCATTAGCCCCCCACCACGCCAACTCGGGGGAGTCTTTCAAGGACTTCCCCGAGCTGACGTAGCGGGAGAAGGCACGGCATGCAGGCTGTTAATGTCAAAGGCACCCACGGCGGTGGGCTAAAAGCGCCCCTACGCCGCGGGTGCCTTTGGCAAAAGGCGCCATTAGCCCCCCACCACGCCAACTCGGGGGAGTCTTTCAAGGACATCCCCGAGCTGGCGTAGCGGGAGAAGGCGCAGTATGCAGGCTTTTAATGTCAAAGGCACCCACGGCGGTGGGCTAAAAGCGCCCCTCCACCGCGGGTGCCTTTTGGCCAAAGGCGCCATTAGCCCCCCACCACGCCAGCTCGGGGGAGTCTTTCAAGGACTTCCCCGAGCTGGTGTAGCGGGAAAAGGTGCAGCATGCAGGCCTTTGATGTAAAAGGCGCCCACGGCGGTGGGCTAAGGGCGCCCCTACGCCGCGAGTGCCTTTCACAAAAGGCGCCATTAGCCCCCCACCACGTCAACTCCGGTGAGTCTTTCAAGGACTCCCCCGAGCTGGCGTGATGGCAGAAGGCGTGGCAGGCGCCTCATTGTCATTGAATGCACGCGCGGCGGCGGGCTCATTCAATGACAATGGGCTGCTGACGCGCCCTATTCCTATCATTACCTCCTCGCCTGACTATTTTTGAAACTTTAAGATTCCTACAGATTTATGGTCACAGAATGTTGGCATGTATGTAGTGGTGGAGACAAGGTCAGCTCGGGGGTATCTGTTCAGTTTTGTTGCAAGACAAGTTGGGCAACCATGTTCTAATTGGATGGAGTGTTTGGAAACACGTGTTGGTATCAGAGGGACAAGTTGCCAAATAATAACTTTCTGGCGCCTGCCCCATGATTTTCCTCCCAAGGCTTTGCCTGTTTCCAGCTATTCGTCTAGCAGTGTGTTACAATTTCTCCTCGTCTCGAGGAGTACAAGCAGGTTTCTGTACCCTCAAGAGAGTTGTTTAGCCTCTGTCTTTATATATATATATATTTTTCTACAGTGCAGCGAATAGAGTGCTGGCTTTCAGATCTGTGCTGAGCCTACTGATGCAGGATCCTGGTTTGGGAGAGTCTTTCATCCTGCTGAGATCGATAAGTGAACACCTCTCTCCCCACACCGTTGGTAGTAGTGATGAGCAACTCTTGTATACCTGCGGGTTCGTAGCACTATACAAGTGCTATTTTAGCTATGGGCAATGTGCTTGATTTTTTCCTTCCCCTGATCCCCAGAGAGGCCAGTCAGCCTTACATGCATACAGAGGTTCAGACCTCAGTGTTTGAAGGGACAGTAGTCCCAGTATTTTTTCACAACCTTTCATTTTCGGGGCATGATAATTATCCAAAAGTCCTTGCCCCCCTCATTCCCCCTCCCGCCATCCTTGGGGGAGATTGCATCATAATATTACACCTCTTGGAGTAACACTTGATGGTTTCCGTTTTCCTTTTACAGGCGTTCTGGATCATGACCAGTGCAGACTCGCACTGAGCATTTCCCTCCCGTCAGTTTACTTTCCTTTGCGCCAATTTCCTGATATTTCACTAAATTAAGCAGAGCCCTCCTTCCACGGTCAGGGGGTTGGTTAGAAGTGCAAGAGTGTATTTATTTTAAGAGTGTAAAGCAGGGCTTTAGTGTGGTCCTCAGGGTAGCCTTCTTCTGGGTTGCAAGGATTTCCTTAGATAAGTGGGGAGGTGTCTCCTCCTTTCTCCTTTGGGAAGGCACAATATTCCTTGGTGGGATAGAGGGGTCTGGGAGTACTACTCATCTTCCATCCAAGTTATTACGGCCCTCTATCACAAGGCGTTCCAACGTCTCTACATTAACTATCTCAGAAGGTCTGTCAGTGTGATTTCCAGAGGGCTGGGATATATTTAGTTAATTACTTGGTTCTCCTAGTCACCTGCATGGCAGGTAGACCTTTTGAGTTTTCACAGGAGATTGTTTGCAATAAGGTGCCAGCACAGGGTGCTGGGGGCTACAAGGTTCTTCAGATTGGCTAAGATAGAGGTTAGTCCTCTTCTGGTGAGCAACTTCATTTTAACTGACTGTTTAAACTGCACAGAACTGATCACTAGAGTCTTTGCTAAGACTATGGAATTTAGAGGTCCTCCATCGGTTAGTTTATGATCCTCTAGGGGATTTATCAACCATGGAGAAGGGAACAAGGTCCAAGTACCTGGCACATCTACAAAGGGGTTCAGATATCACTATAATGGTAGCGATTGGATGTAAGATACATTCTTTCCCCTTCCCAAGTTCGGTCTCTTAGGGGTCAGGTTTTTGTAAATATCTTCCTTTTGTCATGGTAGCAGAGTCCTTCTTCAAGAGCTCGGGAGATCTGTTGGTCTCCGTCTTGGCGGTTTGGAAGGTTTAACTTTTCAGGTGGGGCCCCTCTCTTCCATTCTGCTTCTGCCTCCAGAAGACATACCTTTCTTAGTATACACATATGTCTGGGGACAATTTTGGGTTAAGTCTATTGCTTTTCAGCTCCGCTCAGGATAGGTCGTCCTATTACAGATTAATAAAATGACCTTTTACTCCCATTTTACATTTTATGCAGATTTGTCTTTCCCACTTGGTTCCCCAGTGTATTTATGTGACATGTCCTGTTTCTAATACGATATCTTCCTTTAACGCATGGGATGGAACCTACAAAGCTTTCACCTCCTAAAGGGTATTTTTTTTTTAATCTCCAGGAGAGCTAAGTGTTTATCTTCTTTTGTTTGCTATCTAGGTTCCCAAAGATGGTATGAATTTAAGTGTTTTAAATGTTTGATGGGAGCACAGAGGAGTTTATTACTCCGATGGGTTTTTTCCTAACCTATTAGTATAGGAAAACCTTGTTCAGTGTTTCCTCCCCTCTTTTTAACCAGTTGGTTTTGGTGGTCTGTAAGGAACGCTGGAATTGACACATCTTCCAGTTTCTTCTTGCAGTGTATTTGGCTATATGCCTTATAAGACAGTTATTTGGGCAGCCTAGCCTTGGGCAATACTCTTGCGGTCAGCTGATTGATCAAATGAAAATATTTCAAACATTTTCTTCTCCTATTATTTTTATTATATTGTCACTATTGTATTGATCATGTTGTACTAATGGGATGCAAGGGCTTCAAACTTGCATAAAATGAGCCTCCTGTCTTGTCATAGAATGGCTAATCCCCCACACTAACGTAAGATGGGGGTTTAGATTCTGTTAAAGACAAGGAGGTGAGTATTATATCACACACCCACCATTGATATGATATGATATGGCAGTTATGACACGCATATTCACAGGTGTTTCAAGAGAGAACATTCTTTGGTTGTTTGTTCTTCCCATCCACCCATCCTTCTTGCTTGTTGTTCTTACAGCTACAAGTTGAGGTTCTAATCAGGAGTGTGGCTCACAGTTTCAAGATGTGGAGTGCGTGGTACGAGAGCTTCGCTGGATTTGTCGTCATTGTTTATCATCTGATCTGTGCGGTGGACGTCTGGGTCAAGACAGCTACAGAAAGAGGAGTTGGGTTTAGAGTAATGGACTTATACAAGGGAGGGTCCCTGCTCATTGGTCTCCTGCAGGGCATGACCTGTCCTCCATGATGGATTGGGGAGCTCCCTTACATTGACATTGAACTCTATTTAGTTCTGTTCTTTACAACTTTTTTGTTTTTAACGTTTTTTCTTTGCTGTTGTGGTTTCAGAGTAAAGATTGCAATGGATAATACGCGCCTCCTTGTCTTTAATAGAATCTAAACCCCCCTCTCACGTTAGTGTGGGGGATTAGCCATTCTATGTCAAAACCGGAGGCTCGGATTATGCTTTGTTCTTTTACTCAAAACTCGAGCAGCATACAAAATATAACAGTTCAACTCATAAAAGAATAACACATCCAAAAACTACATTTCCCAATAAAGTCTTTTGTGTGTAGTACATTCTTTTTATGTCCATGAAAACAATAGACTACATGACTCTTTCCACCAGTCACAACATACACTGTCCTTTATCCTCCTCTACAATGCTGTGTCCTTTTTCTTTCTTTGTCTGTGTCCAACTTTAACTTTAACCTTGCATCCCAACTGGTAAACGCTGTAATCCTCAACCTTCTATTCCTCATGTTCCTGCATTTGTTGCCTCTGTTCCTGAAAAGCAATCCAAATAAACAGTGTGAGCCTAGTTGAGTAGGGTGGGTAATCGTTACAACACCTTAATCTGCATCACTAACATATACCTTATATCATAAGCATTACCATTTAGTCACCAACTTAACACAACTACTCAACAAATATTACATTTTCATATGACTATTACTCGGGTGGGATAATCCTTCGCCTCCGTATCTTTAATAGAATCTTGACTTTCTATAACATTAGTATGGAAAATCAGTATTCTATGTCAAGACCGGAGGCTTGGATTATGCGTGTTCAAAGCTTACCTACCACCAACGCAGATATCCCTTCTATGGGTCTGAAATAAAAAATTTTAAATGTCGACTATTTCGACCAGTCTGCTGCCTTGAGGATGTCCTCCAATTTAACTCCTGCATTAAAGACCTTAGATGCTATGGCCCCTCTAATAGAATGCACCCTGTACAAGCCAGTGTCAGTGCTTGCCTGCATCATGCACCATCTGGCTAATGTAAGTCCAGTAACTCCCTTGAATGATTTCCTCAGAGATATGAACAACTGCGATACACCTGCGGGCCTAAGCGTATTCGTCATCTCCTCATATTTCTTTAGACACCTGACTGGACATAGCTTAGGCTTGTCTGGAAAGGCAGCATATGCCACTGATTTGATACCTGTTTTAGTTCTCCTGCTAACCTGAAAAGTGACCCCCTCTGGATTAAACGATTTCTTGTCTATTTTTAGTGCTCTCACATCTGAAACCCTCTTGCAGGATATGAGGCAGATCAGTGTGGTGAGCTTTGCTGATATTGCCTTCCTAGTCAATCTGTCGTTATCTGGGCAGCTTTCACATCCCACATGCAAGTGTACTTGGGTAATGGAGGCTTCAGTAGCCTCATTCCTCTGAGGAGTCTACATACGAGTGGGTATTCTCCCACTGCCGCGTTCTCTATTTTCGGGTGGCCGTCTGATATGGCGGATCTACACGTATTCACTGTTCTGTATGCCATGCCTTGCGCCGCCAGGGCTGCTAAAAAATATACAATCTGCGCGACTTCTGCTCTATTGGGATGGATGTGCGGTGCCACACACCAGCTAGTCCACCTTGACCAGGCCAGTCTATAGGCCTTTTTGGTACCTGGCGGCCATGCTTCCTCGATAAATCTTGCAGCGTCTCCCGATAGGCCTTGTTTCCGCCAGGCGTCCCGGAAATCGACCATGCAATTGGGAAATGTATTTTTTGGATGTGTTATTCTTTTATGAGTTGAAACTCTTATATTTTGTATGCTGCTCGAGTTTTGAGTAAAGGAAGAAAGTATAATCCTTCGCCTCCGTGTCTTTAATGGAATCTTGACTTTCTATAAAGTTAGTATGGAAAATTGGTATTATGCAGTACACTGAAACATGGAAAACCAGGGTGGTCAATCATGGGACAGTTTTCCTTATAGCGAAGTCACTGTATATAGGTCTGGAGATGGGAAGCCTGATAACAGCCATCATGAGCTGTCACCATTGACCTGTTCCAGCCCCCCAAAGATTCACCCTTGAGAAGGGCACCCAGTGGAGGCATCGACCAATCAGAAACCATTAATAGCAACAATACAAATCCAAGATGGCAGCCTCCCCTCTTAGTTTGGACAGGTAGAAAGGAGAGGAGGGAGGGTGGTGCCTTGAGCGGGGTGAAGACCAATCCTGGGGTCCATTGGGGCATTGCCTATCAGAGGGCTAGGGGGGAGGACCAAAAGGAGGGACTAAGTAATACAAGTTACCTGTCCTTATCCCATTCCTATTTTCCATGATGTCCTTCTGAAGGGACCATCGGACGAGATGAAACTGCTGATCACCGGTCATTAATGCTAACACCAAATTAAGAAACTGGAAGCACCAAAGATATTTGCTGACTCAATAAAGAGCACATAAAAATCAAATTTCGAAGTCATGCTGTTATACCCAATTTGTTATTCAAAGCATTCTGGAGGAGTGACACCACTACCCCCCAGGAAAGTGGGATTCAGATGTGAAAGTGCATCCTCTATGGCCCTTTTATGCAGCAATGTTAATGCCAGAAGAGAAAACAGAAGCAGGCTTCCAAATATGATATGAACAAGCTCGTTAGATATAATCTTGAGGAGGGCCCCTCCTCTCCAGCAACAAGTAGAGTAAATAGCATCTACTTTTGGTTTTGGTTCATTTTGGTAGTGCAGGCATGAAAAAATCCCCAACACCATTGCTACAGAGTAAAGGGGTGCAAGAAAGTGGTCTTTGTGGTTGGCATGTCAACTCGAAATGCTATGCAATAATCAATCAACACATTAAATGTTATTTAATGTTCCATTATGCCGATGTAAATCTAATGGTGGCTTATTTAACTAATGTTCTCCCAATCAGGAGTACTGTGCCGTGTTACCTGTCTGTGTCACTTTCAAAGCTGGGACTGCATAGTGATCTTTCTTTTTGAAGCCGGAGGGAGTTGGGCTATATTTGGGCTACTTTACTGGCCCCTTTGGATTACATAGCTGGTCAGATAGCACACTGAGCTATTATTATTACATGTAGTTTTCCCTTTCTGTATTCTGTTACAATACAAGCAATTTTATTTGGCGAGGTGCAGTACCACTGACAACAGAGGTCCTCCTAAGAAATATCAGATTTCCTATGAGGACCTTTGTATCTTGTCAGTAGTTCTATGTCATTTCATCGTGGGATGTGGGGTCTTTTACTGCGGATTTTTCAACGAAAAAACAAATCGAATTTTTAATTTTTATTTCTGGGGGGGGGGTTCCCCCAGAGACCCCATCCACTTTTATTTTTGATATGATACCGAACACCCACACCCCAAATATATATTATTCCAACCCCCCTAAAAAATGCAATGAGTTTTTTTTTTGTTAAAACATTTGCAGTAAAAAACCCCGCAAAAAAACATCCCGCGATGAAAGGATGTTATACCGTTGTCAGTAGTACTGCACCTCTCCAATAAAATAAGTTTTGAGGACATCTATAAATTGTAATTCATTGGAGAGGTGCATCACCACTGAAAACTTGTTTCTCCTGCTCACATCCTGTTTCTATTTCTATTTCCTGTTTCCTTGGTTCTCGTTTATTTTATTTTTGTGAGAGGTGCAGTATCACTGACAACATACAGATGTCCTCATAAACGAATCTCAATGTTTTTTCTTATGAGGACATCTTAATATTGTCAGTGGAACTACACTCTTCAATCTCAATGTGATTTCTTAGGAGGACGTCTGTATGTTTTAAGTGGCACTGCATCTCTCCAATTAAATAAGCTGCAAGGACATCTTCAGGTTGTAGTTCATTGGATAGGTACAGTACCACTGACAAAATACAGATGTACTTGTAAGAAATCACATTGCGAACAAAATTACAATATAGGACGACTACAAACAAAGGCTGCAATAATACTTACAGCCAACAGGTGTCAAATAAAACTTGCACTGCTGCTCCTTTCTACCTTGTGATGTCCCTTCTCCTGCCCGCCTTGCACGGTTGCTTTCCACTTTGCGCTGTTACTCCTCCCCACCTTGTGCTGTTGCTCCTGTTTCCCTTGTGCTGTCGGTCCTGCCCACCTTGCGCGGTTGCTTGCCTCCTTGCGCTGTCTCTCCTACCACCCTTTGCACTCACTCCTTACCCGTTTGTGCTGTTGTCCCCCCGCCCCCATTTGCACTGTCACTCCTTCCTTCAAATGTTGTACCACCTCCTGTTTACTGTTACTGGACTCACTTTCATCTATTGGATCGTTTTATCCTTCCTTGTGTTGCCATTTATTTCTTATATCTAACCCCCACAGTACTTCCTTCACCCCCCAGCGCTGCCCTTCTAACCAACTTATGCTGTGATGTCTTTCTCCCTCTGCTGTCATTCCTCATTCCTTCCCTCCATGCTAAATGTAAAATGCAATAAACAACTACAAATACCAAAACTATTGGCTTTGGCAATGCTTGTTAGTAGTGCGGTCCAAACACAAAATAGACTGTGTACATGTCAGTCGGCTGAGGTTTGAATCATCCCTCTAACAAGGAGCCAATGAGAACTGTAAGATTCGCAGACACTGCATGCCATAAACAAGCTTGCTGTTCCAACCAGAACTTTGGCAGCTTTGTGACCTCTTTGCAGTGATTCTGGCAACTTGCAAACAAGACCCTTGGGGCCTATCACAATGCACCTAGAACCAAGAAGTACATCAAGGCAAAAACCTTTACATTTAACTATTTTATCAGGCTGATATGCACCGGATGGGCACACTCAAAAGAACACAGTGCTCTTTCAAATCAAAAGGCTTATGATGGTTAAATGTTCAAGTTTTGAGTTTGTCTTGCCAACCTTCCATATTCCTCAAGACGCCATCCTTCCTGGTCCTTACAGAGTCTAAGTGGGGTTAAGTGACCCCTCAGCTGCTTTCCAGGTGTTAAAGGCTTTACAGTTCCTAAATCCTATTTCTAGTAGCTAACTTGATGTGGGGTCCCAGGGTCCTGAACCTCAAACAATTACTCGCCAGTGCAATCTTTCCAGCAGGCTATTTAGCGTTGCTCAGTGAGGGACACAGTGAGAGACAGAGAGGAGTCCCATGGGGCCTGGGCTGCCTGGAGCCTTCTGGCTTCCTCTCCTGACACCCATCTAGTTCTGCTGTAACCTCGCTGGGCACTCTCGCTCCTCTTCCCACCTTCACGTCCTGCTTAGGGTGGCCCACCGGAACCTGTCAAAGCTGACCGGATGACTGCTTGTGGATGGTTAGTGTATGGGTGGGACTGGAAATCCCCAGCCCAAGCGGGACAGGCCAGGAAATCCTGCGTCCAATCACTGAAATAGTCAAGGTAACTGGCAAAGGTCTGTTTTATTAATAATCTGCATAAAACCGGGACAGCAATAAACACCAAGGTCTCCACGCTCTCGTTCTTCTCAAGCATGACAACTGTTTGAAAACAGAAAATACGTCAACATTGGCGTCTCATCAGTCTTCATTACAAAAACCTACAGGGGTTTCGGGATTGGTTAGGTGAATCGTCTACATATGCAATGCATAGGTGTTCGCTTCTTCATTGGTTACAACTTATTTAGTGGCCCCAACTCGGACCACCCCTAAATTGATAAAAGTAAGAAAGACATAATTGTCACAACACATTATTGGCTACTGCAACAGTTATAAGATGGCATTATTTGAGAACATTGATTGGTTGGCATTGGCTTTACCAACCTTGACTATTTGGCAGGTCATCAGCACATGAGCAACAATAGCGGTATGGGAAGCAGCATCAAGGAGCTGCTTCTTCCAATTAAATAAGACACCATCCGGAATGTAAGCTTTGAACTTGGTTTTGTCTGGTATCCTTGTACTGAGAATTTAAGGGGAGTGCAGGCCTGTGTCAGCAGTATGTGAGGTTGATGAATAGTCACATGTGAAGAGACCATGGGCCTCATTACGAGTCCAGTGGTACCCTTTCCTCTCCAGGGCTACCGGCGGGTTGCAGCTGGACTCATAACCCTTTTCCGGCGCCTGATATCCCATATTGCCGGAGAATGGTGTTCCCCATTCCCGTGGAGTCCCATAGGACTCCATGGGAGTGGGGAGACGGAAGCACCGGCACGTTGCTAACGGTGCCGGTGCCTCCGTGACAAGGCTGCATACCAGGTCTGTTGTGCACCGCAGGAGAGACCGGCCGGGTGCAACAGACCTTGCAGGCAGACTTGTAGGGTGGTGGTATAGAAAGGGTGCCAGTTCGTTGCTACCGGCACCCTCATTTCCGGACCGCCTCACTTGTAATGAGGCCCCATGTTTTGAAAATTCTGCTAAACTTTTATTAGGATTTTAGTCCATATAAATGCGGGTGTCTTTACCCTTCCTGGCCACTGGAGAGTTGTTTGAGCTACCTTTCTGTCAGGGACACCCCCTCCCGGTTGCTTGCTGCAGTTCAGAGCCTTCGAGACCACCCCCAGGACCATGTCCATTCACCGGTTGTGTGAAAATAACTTTTGTTGGGAGCCGACTTGGAAGAACAATGGCTGTGCGACCTCTCAACAAGACCTCATACTACAAGTAACACATGGAAGCGGTGCACACTTAACTGAAGTCAGGGTGCCTTGTGAGAACACCCGGACGCTGTAGGATTTGCCGTAGTCCACCGAGCAAAACGTGATCACTGCCGCATAGACCGGATCCGACACACTGCTTCCCTGGTTCCTGCCACCTTTCACATGCTGTCTCGTTCCACACACCCCGTCTGCCCGTGCTGCTATCCTCAATAATCCGCACCTGGCACGGGCGGAACAGTGGTTTAAATCCAGCAATGCCTGCATGACGTGCGCGAAGCCAGGCAACCCCAAGAGACCGCTGGGATTTGTAGTTCACGGCAGGCTAAGTGAGGAGTGGGGGACGGTTTCTGGCCAAATAGAATACATTTTTTTTTCTTTTTCAAAAAGCCTTTCTTCCTTCTTAGGTCGATAAATGAGTAACAACACAGGTTGGTGATATTGTATGCATATTTGTTCTATAAAAAAAGAGCTTAAGCGTAAGTGCTATACAATGACATATTATCATTTGGCCTTGGACGTCTGCTTGGATTCACAGTAATTTAGTGTACTTAGGAACAATGCTATTTGATGCCACTTCCTGTTTTGTCAAGGGGTGAAAGGTCGTGTTTCATCGCTTCACAGGATGTCACTTTTGGGTGGAGTCAAATGACATCACTTCCGGTGATGTCATCAGATGTCATGGGTCGTGAGGCGAGGGGTGGGCCACTTTTTTTGGGTGACCGGGCCTATTTCTTGTACCAGTCTGACCCTGCGTGGAATCACATTCGCCTGCACCAGCCCCCCAAAATTTTCCTAGCTCTTTCTTCCAATATTAGGCCTTTATTAGCCTGAAAAAAGCAGCATGGACTCTGGGCCAAGAACCGATACGCATATCAAACAGCGTAAAATATCTGGGCATGGTGGTAAGCGCTTGTATTAATGATGGCCCATGGATCACTGAAACGAAGCAAAAGTGTAGGCAACTTGCGAGCCAAGCACTGGTCTTAAATCGGAAATTTGGAAAGTTTTTGCTTAAGCCGTTGCTGAATTTTTACCAACAAAAGGTAATTCCAGTCCTAATTTACGGAGCAGAAAATGCTTTAGGCTGCTCCTGTGAAGTATGGTCTACCCTCGAGAACATTTTTTGGACTAAAGTACTAGGCTTACCTAAAGGTATGGCGATGTCTTGCATAAGATATGAGCTATCGCTTATATCGTTACACGCTAGAATTTGCTGGAATTTACTTTAATTGTTTTGCAAAACAAGATCTTGTGAGCAAATTCCACAATTAAAACTTTTTCATAGCCTCTCATTTCATAACAATAACATTGGGCCTCATTCCGAGTATGGCGGTAAGGGATAGCGGCCACCGCTAACGAGAGCGGTGGCGGTAATCCCTTACCGCCATACTCCGAGTTCCCTTAGCGCCATGGTGCTTTTAACACCTGCTTTTAGCAGGCGTTAAATACCATGGCGCTAAGGGACCTTGATGTTAATTACGCCACCGTAATTTACGGTGGCGTAATTGACGCCTTCCCCACTCCCATTATGCCCTATGGGGCAAGAATGGGAATGGGGAAGGGTAAATGGGGATTGGGGAATTACCGCCCCGCCAACCTTGGAATGGGGCGGTAATTCCGCCAACCACCAAGGCGCTGCCGGTCCGGGTACGGCGTCAACCAAGGCGTTAATAGCGCCATTGGTTAGCACCGTACTCGGAATGAGGCCCATTGTGTCAATGTGGATCGGCAGATGCGAAAGTCTGATGACGGAATTTGACATCAAGTCAGAAACTCTACATGGGAATTCAGACGCTGCAAAATTAAAAATGTGGCAGGCTGACTGGGAGCAGACTAGCGAAGAGAGAGCCGCTTCTAAGATGATGGTTGACGTGCCACCTGAGCCACGGGGCTTCAACACTACACAACGGTATACCGAGTTGTTTCCTGACCCGAATGCAAGAAGACTGTTCATGATGGTTTGACTGAATGGTTTTAAGACTAAAGAACAGCTCTGGGTATGGACATGTAATGCAAACTTAAATCCAATCTGCAGATTATGTGAAAAAGAAAAGGAAACTCTTAAACATTTGGTGCTGTTCTGCAGCGAACTTCGACCTGAAAGTATATTGTATTTGGGACCTTGGAGTCTAAAACACCCTTCTCTCTGTGCTGATGAATGTGATGAATGGTGGCAGTATATGTTCAATGGAACAGACTCAAAATTGTTAATTCCGCTAACGTCTTTGTTAGCTGTGATCGAAAGACGGTTGGGTTTGGACTTAGCTGAAACCAAATGAAACCTATTCTTGCAGGTTTGTGACTATGGACGGACTAGTGATGAGCAGAGAAAGGAATTGGCTATATGTTTTGTTTTGTATTGTTTTGTATTGTATTGTGTAACATTTTAAAGGTTTGTTATAAACCAATAAAATAAAAAAATTATAATAATAATTAGCCTTAATTAATGGGCACCTGGCTTTCCAGGGCTGTTTGTTTCTTTACTTAATCTTACGCTTGGGAATTATTATCTTATGCTCTCCTCACAGCTATTCCAAACCTCCCTTTTCCACAGTACCCTTGGCAGGAATTGTGTAGCTATTGTCTGGCCTGCTTGGATCTGTATTTTAAGCCTCAGCAAGTGGCCTCTCAAGGGGCCTGTTTCGCCTGGGATCTCTACTCAACTCTCTGCATGATTGTTTCTTCATTTTCAGGAAGATAGAATACTACGTTTGTGCAATCACGTGACAAGAACTTGGCCACGCCCACAGAAGGGGAGGACACCATAAAAATATGAGGCCGCGCCCCATCAGCGCGCGCGCCTCAGCAAGTGGCCTCTCAAGTGGCCTGTTTCGCCTGGGATCTCTACTCAACTCTCTGCATGATTGTTTCTTCGTTTTCAGGAAGATAGAATACTACGTTTGTGCAATGACGTGACAAGAACTTGGTGATTATATATTAAGAAAACCTTTTCTATGTATAGAAAGAATATATTTATGATAATAACATAGATACTTATCTGTTGTTATAGGCCACGCCCACAGAAGGGGAGGACACCATAAAAATACGAGGCCGTGCGCCATCAGCGCACGCGCCTCAGCAAGTGGCCTCTCAAGTGGCCTGTTTCGCCTGTTTAGCCTGTGGGGCTGTGGGTTAGGTAAGAAACTTTGGAGTTTTGAATGCTAGTTCTCTATTTAAGTACAAACATAGTGATAGCCACAGCCTAACTGAACGTAAGAAGTGGCTTAAGAAGTGGTGTCGAGACAAAAATTAGTGTAAAAAAAGCGGTAATAAGTAAGCAACATTTAACAATAGCGCCGCCTACAAAGCAAATGACCACTAGGATGAGTGTAGCCCGTGCTGCTGCTGCGAGTCACTTAGGCTCACCGTACTTAACTGACAAGCTTATTGAATGCGCAATTCAGTGTTCTTTAGAACAAAGAATGGATAGACCAGCCCAAGAGCTGGGAACTAACACTGAACTAATTGAAAGTTCGCAATCATTGTTTGTAGAAGATGGTGATACAAATAGCTTCCAATTGAACGTTGACCCGGGGAATAATATTGAAAAAATGGCTAATGGAAATAGGGAGTATGTTGATACACCCCAAGTTTTTCACACTATTGATAATTCATTGTTGGAGATGTCACAACACATAGATAAAAATATGTTGGATGATTTAGAGAAAGCGAACCATACTGACACAACACAGACCACAAGTAACGAAACGCAAACGCAAGTATTAATACTAGCTGAATTGAAATCCCAAACAAATCTCTTAAAAGAAATGGTAATGTCATTTATAGCATTACCAGACTTCATCAACGAATTAATGAACAAGGCACGACGTGAGGTAACAGATAAAATGCAAAACTCAATACCTATCAATAAAGAAGTATATACTGGAATTGAAGACATAGACAGAGAACTCAATAATGGTAATGAAACAAATTGTAAGGTGACAAAATCTAATGTATCGACTATTAAGATACCCTTACAAAATGAAGACAATGGCAAGACATCAGAGCCCAACATGGAGGTAATTGTGATAGAAACCAGCGAATCGATAGAAGCGGTTAGCAATAATCCTACCACTGTAACTGAAATAAGTGATGATGACAACTCTATGTTTGTAGAAAAAACTTCAAAAAGGAAAGAAAAAAAGCAAAGGAGAAAACAGGCCAAAGCTGCGAAAGCAAACAACACATCCTCAAGAAAATTCTTGAGAAATATGGACATACGTAAGGCATGGCCTGATTGTCAGGCAACAGACAAAAGTAAGAAAGATCAGGAAAAAAATACACCTAGTGACAAAACAAAGACTAAGATAGTCAAAGAAATAGAGATTGTCAGCAATACTGGAAATTATGGTATTGCTGAATCTAGTTACAGTGAAGGATCTTCCTTGCTCTCAGAAGTTCTGAAAAATAAAGTAACATCGGAAAGGTTGATAGTAATCTTAGAGCCGTAGAGAGAGGAATCCAAGATATCTTTGACATATTTAAAAACCCAGATGCTCCATCGAGACCTAATACACCTGTGTTAATGAATAATCCTGAGTTGTTAGCCAGCAAGCCATTGTTGAACTCCAATACACTGCAAGAATCGAAAGAGATATTAGCCTCATTAGCTCACCCGAAGGAGTCACAAGAAATTAAACAACTAAAGGTACCATTTGATGACCCCAAGGAGCATACGTTGAAAGATACGCAACTAAGCAGTGATGCAATAAGTTTAATCATAGAAAACTTATTGAAACAAAAATATCAAGTTCCAAATAGCTCGCTGCATGTCTCAAACACTTTGCCAAAGGGAAATACTCAAAAAAGGAATGGAAGTAATTTTCCCTCCGAAGATGGAGCAATAGGTGAGAATAATTCGATCACTCAAGAACAAGCGAGATCGATAAAATTGCAGAAAAAGATAGACACTGACTCAGCGAAGGCTACCCTTGATACAAATAAAGCCATCCAATTAAATAAAACAGACTTAAGTACATTGGTGGAGGAATTAATACATCAAAAATTTAATGAATCTAATCGCCAATTACCAAAAACCGATGATCTAATGCAAGATAAAGATCCACAGCTTAATAACATGAACCATCAGTATTTAGACTATAAAAAGGAGGGGTTGTTATCAGGTGTCACACATGACTCGAATCATTGGAATAAAGAGTATAAGGTATCATCCATACCAAATTTAAAAAGACCGGCTTTTTCAAATGAACCGAGTATAATAATTTACTATGTGTTTGACGAGGGTGGCCCACGATCTCTCAATAGATCTTACCTGCTATCTTTATTTGGGGAGATACCAGAATTAAGTTTAATAACAACTTCAGATATCCAGCTTGTGGATTTCATACACAATGAAAGGTATGATTATGTCAGATTAATCATAACATCTCCATTAGTGAGAGCTCCAATACTGAAGGAGGCAGGTGCTCTACAGAAAAGGGGTTTTGATGTACAAAAGTATAAAGAATGTACACAAGGGGATGATGGTTTAAGAAAACAAGAGTTTAGCAGACAAGAAGCAGCAGGATATGGCACCGACAGACTGGGAATACAATCATTATCGACAAAAATGCAAGATAGCATAGTAACAGACATTGCTAGGTCTCAGTTGATTGACATGCAGGAATGGAGGTCACTTGCCATATCGCTGCGAGACTCCATTGAGAATCTGAAATCGGCAAAAATATCACTTTGACAAAAGGACCCCATTTAGTTTAGTTTCCTGGAACACAAGGGCTTACTTACATATTGTGGCAAATAAAAATATTGTGAGTCAACTGGAAGAATTTGACTTTGTGTTATTACAGGAAACATGGGCAACTAACAACTTGTTGTGGGATGGGTACGGAATTATCAACTGTAAAGCGATCAAAGGAACAATAGGTCGACCTAGTGGGGGATTGATCTTGGCGTACAAATCGGATACTAATATTACTATGATAACTAATGAACAAATATCAGAAAGCATAATAATTGGCACATTTAAAATACGGGCAATTCAAATGGAAATAGATATTTTGATTGTAAACATATATTGGAATGTAGCCAGCCACTCAAATGATCAGCTGATTGAGGTCTTGGAGTTGTTAAATGATAGAGTCACGGCCTGGTTAGAGCTCTACCCTATGGGTGCGCTTGTATTGGCAGGTGATTTGAATGCAGATTGTGACTTAGGAAATTCAGATACCACATGGACAAACTCGGTAGTAGCCCTCAGTAAACGATATAGAGGCAGTCTCTGGATTGATTTTGCATCAAGGTGGGGCTTGCAACTTATACATAACGCACAGCCAACCTGGAAAGCCAGAGGACTGAGCTCTATTTTAGATTACATAATAGCCAGTAATCACTTTTTTGTAAATAACTGTGAAATGAAAGTGCAAAGCTGTAAGGAAAGTGATCATGCAATGATATCAATACAGATGCCTTGGAACAAAAAAAAATGTGAATGGAGAAGATTGGGATATGCATATAGAAATAAATACAGCAGGTAACAGAGTAAAATGGACACCAAATAACCTCGAAAAGGTAAACTTTTTGCTAATACAGGATTATATGTCTTTCCCGATGGAATGGAAAATGTCTACTTACTCTGGTGAGGTTTTTAAGGATTATATACAAGAAACACTGGAGAAATGTAATGTAAAGAAAACATATGAACAAATACCTGTAACTAAAAATGCTCATGTCTTTGACATTGATATCAAAAAAAGAAAGGCGCAATTGCGTAAAGAGGTGCGTTACCTAAAAAAATTAAAGGGTAACACAGATGAAATCCCCCAAAAAATTAAGCAATGCAAACAGAAATACAAAAATTGGATAATATCATATCGCTCACACATGGCACAAAAAGACGGCGAAGCCATGTTGGCAGCCATGAAGGATTGCAATACAAGGAAAACTTGGGCATTGATTAATGGCACTGAAATTACGCAAATGCAACTTTCTTTAAACCCGATTGCAGGAGATGTATGGGTAACCTATTTTGAAGACTTATATATGAGCTCAGAGGTTCAAATGATGGATATCTATAAGTGTAATCAGACATGGTATTTGGATATCTCTGTAAAGAAGATTGCGATGTATATAAAAAAAGTTAAATCCTCAACCACTCCGGGCCCAAATTATTTATCCAATATTACCTTAAAATATAATATTGATTTATGGGCTAACATTCTACATTGCTTGTTTAAAGAGATTATAGAAACCAAACAAATCCCAACCTCCTGAAAGATGGCATATGTAATCTTAATTTTTAAGAAGGGAAATTGTTTAAGCCCTCTAAACTATCGACCCATAATGATATCAGATGTGGAATCAAAAATGTTCACAGCTATGGTATTGGAAGAAATCAATATCTGGATCGAGAATAACAATATACTAGATCCAAGACAAATAGGCTTTAGACAAGCCATGGGAACTGAAATAGGAGGCTTGATAGTAGCCAGTCTACAAGCTAAGGCCAAAGTAAAATATAATCATGCACTGTACATAGCATCAATGGACCTTTCCATGGCGTTTGATAAAGTAGATAGAGGAATGTTATAAAGAATCCTGGATAACCTAGGAATGGAAAAAGGTCTACTAGAACTAATAATTATGCTATATTCCGATACGGTATTGAAAGTGCGCTTAAATAATAGAGGCAAATTATCAGAACAAATAAAAGCAAATAATGGCTTAAGACAGGGTTGTAGACTATCAGCGACTTTATTCAATCTCTACGTCTCTCAGATAGGAAAAATTATGGATGTGAGTGGCCTGGTCTCACCAAAGATAGGCAAGCTCTCCATAAAATGGATAGCATATGCAGACGACTTCTTGTTATTTGATGGCACGAAAGTAGGTCTACAGAGGATGATGAACACATTTGTAAATTTTATACAAGAAAGGAAACTGATGGTAAACCCAAACAAAACTGTGATTTTTCATACTGGTGTGAAATCTTTAAAACAAAATTCTTTGGTAATGTTTTGTGATGGTGTAAAAATAAAAAACCAAGCTGTCCTCAGATATCTAGGATATACCTATACGAGTAAATACACACTTAGCTATATGATAAAGGAGCTTAAAAGGAAGGCTGTGGGTATTGCTAATCAAATGATGGTAATTGAAAAGAAATATGGCAAGTTCACATTAAGCGCATGTATTCTTTTTTATCGCACTAAAGCCATTCCAAGACTGACATATGGTCTTGAACTTTGTTCAAATAATCTGATACCACATTTGAAAACAGTTGAAGCTTGTTTATGGCGTAAAGTTTTGAGACATCTACCAACATGTCCACCAATAGAAGCAATAAGATATGAATTGGGCCTAACGTCACTGAAAAGTATTGTATATCGGAAAAAGATGCTATTATTGCGAAAATGTATCCTTGGTAAAAAATAATACAATGTATCAATGTTTAGGAAATGACCTAGAGGGTGTTTTCATGAAAGAACTAAAAGAAATATGTGATTCGAAACTACGGGATCTAGGCCTTACAAACGAGACCCTACTGAAAAATCCCCGAGAAGGTAAAAGAATTAATAAAAGCTTATGATTGGCTAGAGAACAACGTGGTGATATTGAATTCAACACTATATCATCAAGTGATATCCTTTTGGAAATGGTATGCAGTTCCGGAAAAATACTTAATGAAATATCCCTCTAGATCTTTCCGCAATTTTACGATGAGATTTAGATTCAATGTACTGAATACCTATGAAATACCGAGTATCAGAACGAATAATGATGTGACTTTTAAAACCTGTAGATACTGTGAAATATCAGGAACGAAAGAAACGCTAATACATCTGTTACTGATATGCCCTAGTTTATTGAAACCACGAATAGAATACTTTTCCAAGTTTGTAAATGATACTTCGAATGTTAATAGGGAAAATTTATGGTATGAGATGATGCATGGAAACTCAACGATACTGAAAATACGCATCAGTGAATTTCTGAGAATAGTATGCGGTTTCCTGAAACCTGAGTTCAATCTAGATTATCGTAATAATTTCATAAATAGCTGAGTACACCTAGATATCATGACAAATGTTGCCATCTAAAAAGCTTTTAAAAGTATAAAAAGAAAAAATGAAATGATTAGAGGTTTAAGGTTTTAAATGTGGTATAGTTTCTAGTATACTATTATGTTCTAAAAAATAGATTTAAGGTTGGTATTGTTTTGATTTGAAAGTTGTGTTTTAGTAACTTGTAAATGATTGATTCTTAAGGAAAAATGTATTTAATGTTGGTTTTGAATTTAGAAAATTGCGTTTTAGAAAATCAAAAATGACCAACTCTTAAGGAAAAAGTGTATTTTATACTAGTATTGAATTGATTGAAAATTTGTGTTTTAGAAACTTGTAAATGATTGATTCTTATGAAAAAGAAAAAAGATTTTGTAAAGGTTTGTAAAAAAACCATAAACAATAAAGATAATAATAATTTTAAGCTAATTCAGCGAGTCGAATCTCCAAGCAGCTTCATGGTTCCTTTAATGCTTCCCCTTCACTCAAACGTGACTGTGCCGTCCATTGTATCCAAAAATTCCTGTTGACTTTCTACGTTAAGCAAGTTTTGTATGTATCTAATTTGTCTTACGTTTCAGCGTATATATTGATTATGATACGTTTTCTAGTGTCTATTGGTGCACGTAACATTCTTCATGTCTAAAAACAAGTTTTGCGCTAGTATCCGTGTATCTTCAGGGTGAGTGCATATCTGCTTAGTGTCTAGTGCATCTAGGTGTGTCCGTTTTGTCAGTGATGTTACTTGCTGTTGTCATATTTAGTTACAGCATGTTCATTTCTTCTAGAGCTTGCAAATTCATCTCTTCTTCAATCATTCCAGGATAAGGTTGGTAGGGTTGCCTTAGTAAGTAGCATCTCTCGCACTTGTGGAATGGCGGCAGAGAAGGGACAGATGCAATGAATGGCGCACTCCTCTCATTCTGATGATATAAAGGCAGGGAAGCGGCTGATGCTATGAATTACGTATTCATCTGCCTCTTGACCTGGCCTAGTCCTCGACCACATCCCTTGGAGGGCCCTCTCCCCAGTAAGGTACTTTGGGAGTCCATATCTCGTTCACCCCCCTTAGGTCACCTGAATTCTTTATATGCTCATCCACACTACAGGTCATGTCGCAACACTCAACATCTGGTTTGCAGAATAAACAACATCCCAAGTATTTACGAGGGTCTCAGGGATTACAACATTTAGAGCCTGGAGGGATGATAGGACTTTGTCTTAAGTACAAGTGAGGTAGATCATCGGTTTGTGTGCACTCATGCATCTTTTTTTTTTTGTTGATATTTTAAAAACATTTAATAGGAGTGTACAAATAGTACAACATGTTGCAACTGCAATGGATGAAAGTCACCATCCTGGCAACAGAAAGACAATGACAGCAAACAGGAAAGTAGGGGCATGTTAAAACACATCGGATATATTCTAGAAAGCATTGATAGGACACGGCAAACACATTGTAAACAAAAGTCCAAGTGTATCACTATTTTCATCTTCACCTCCTTTGCAGCCGTCTTCTTGCATTGGATTATGGCTATTCTCAGGATACAGAATCCCAACAACACTAATACTAGTATGGCTATTAGAATTTTGTATGCATTAGTCAGCCAGGAGGGTACCCAGGAAAACAGATAAGAGAGCCAGTCATGGTATGATATGATATGATAAGTCATTTATAACGCGCCTGTACACAAGTGTTTCTATAGCCAGTCATCATGCTCGACTTCGTTCATCTCTACCATTTTGGTGTGGAGATCTGTAAGCAGCGTTATGGCCTCTGTGAGGGTTCTATTTTCCTCATCGTAAGCAGGTCAGTATGTACAGGAAGACAAGCCAACTTATGTGCCCACACCACCCTTCACGGCTGTTAATGTATCGAGGACATACCTATTTTGAAGAGACATTAGCCTTATTGCTTTAAGCTCCTCCTTTATGGCATTATATTCACTGTTGTAAAATTGTTTGTAGCAGCTCCCAGTGGGTTATCTGCAACCATTTGGTATTTTTATTGGCTAGCAACCGGGGAGTAAAAAGAGAGGCAAAGAACATCTATGTTCTACTGAACAATTTATGCTTGTATGGCATGTCGTCAAATGTCACTTCCATTTTGTTGGAGATATAGTTACTACCCCTTTTTGTTCGTTCGAGGGTGAGGGACCTTTTCTTTCTCATATGTGTATTCATTTTAGGGAAATCTGTAATGTGTATCAGCACTATGGAACAAAGCCTTCCTCAATTTGGGGGCAGCTTAATATATGCTCTAGATCCACAAGCCTAATAGTGGTCCATCAATGCAGTGGTGCCTATATTCATGCTGAGCCCATCAAACATGTGTTTGCACCCTTGGTTGTCCCCTACTTTCACAGGGACAGTATTCTGAAGCATAATGTGGCATTTTTCACGGAATTATGCATAAGGGCTGCTTCATCCTAAACATCTTGGAATATTTGGTCCATTCTTTGAGACAGCCATCATTTGCATTCTGTATTACGTCTACTGGCACAGACAGGAGTGCTTGTGCTTCACACCCCATCCTGCTGAAGTATATAACTGTCCATATATCAATAACTGTGGTCTCTCCCAGCTCCATAGCAGCCTGCCTATCTTCTTCCCTACAACATTTGGGCATTGCAACAACCTTTGATCTACTGTTGTAGAGTCTCCTCTATTTGGGCCATCTAATACATATTGGATCATCTTATTGTTCATCTTTGGGTATTCATCATAGCCTTTGTTGGTTTTGCCACTTTGTGGCGTAAGCCACAAAAATCACCAAAAACATTGCTACCGTAAAAGATAAAAGAGAAGGGGAGTTTGGGAACAGTCTATGGCATTGACATGGCAACTTGCCGATGCTTGGCAATTAAATGGCCGAAGCACAAGCTAGACATATTTTTTTTCCTCTGCTTTATCTTGATTTCTTTCTATCTGCTTTGCCTTGTTTTTTATCCACGTGCTTCCACCATTCGAAGTGCTTTAATGAGTTCCTCAAGAAGGGAGAGCATACGCTCCTCATGGCAGCAGCTGCAAGTGTATACATTTCTCTTGTAGCTTGTTTAACATATTTTCTATCAATCAGGTTTTCTATCACATGTCTGTGTGACTTGCAATGCTGGAGCGCAGAGTGATCTCTCTGCTAGACGGAGATGAGGCCAGCAGACAGGCCTTCCCCATCGACCTGCCTCCTCTTTATTGCAGCCATTGCTGCTTTCCTTGCAAACAAGTCTGTGCCATGGTGTGATGGACGGAGTGGTGTCCAAGCAGGAGAACTCCTTTCAGCAGAACGGGCTGATAATTCATTTGCAGGGCAGCATAGGTTTATCGGCGGTGCTGGTACCGTGGTAGGTGTTGCTGGAGGGGGGGCAGAGGCACCATTACACGAGCGTCCGCCATTACACACCGCGCTCGGCCGATCACTTCATACACTGCTTGCTTTTTTCTCTGGCCAGAGCTTTGTGAGCAGTGGATGGATTATGGATTGTTACTACAGCAGGAGCAGCCCAGAGAGGTAAGCAACATCCTCCTCCCTGAACTGAGCCTCCACTGCCTGGGCACTGGGGCTCCATCACACCATGGGCTGCCCAGCCAGGACACACTCTGCTGATCTCTCATTCACACTAAATGGTGGAGGGTGTGATCTGCACCCCTCTATCACCAGGCCCCCTAGTTGCACGTTGTAGTGCTAGTTTTATGGACTTATGCAATTCACTTTTTCTGAGAAGTATGTTGCCTCAGGGTGTGTTATATGGGGCGAGAAGTGTGAAACCGAAGGTTGGCCTACAATACAGTGTGAATCTCAGGCTGCCTAGCCTAGCCTATTATTCAGCGTGAGTCCCAGGTGTGGCGGGTATAGTCTGGCTTCAGTCCAAGGTGTGGCCTATTATGCACATGAGTCCCAGGTGCGTGTATAAATCAGAGGGAGACGCAGGGTCCCTTTATCGTAGTGCCCCTGTGCCGCAGTCACTATGAGGCAGGCTGTGGTCA
Organism: Ambystoma mexicanum; assembly: GCF_040938575.1. Lineage (NCBI taxonomy): Eukaryota > Metazoa > Chordata > Amphibia > Caudata > Ambystomatidae > Ambystoma > Ambystoma mexicanum. The sequence continues at coordinate 239,707,051 of NC_090921.1, read as the reverse complement.
TGGTGAGGGCAGTGCTCGTGTGCTTGTTGGCTGAGGGGGTCGTTTCTAGTCTGTGTGGGATTCCTCCTCTCGGAGGGGCTCCTCCTTGTGGGCCCCCCTGGCGAGCTAGGCTTCTGCCCCAGGTATCTCCTTGACCGGTGCCTGGAGGCAAGCTGGCAGCAGGGCCCTATGCCCCAGGAGCATGGTGGCTGTGCAGTGCCTGGATGCTGCCATGGTAGTTACTAGCCAGAGGGACCCCTTTGGGACGAGCTGGTGCAAGCTGCTGACCCGAGGCTGGTGGCGGCTTTCTGCAGCTACACGTCCGCCAATGTGGATAACACAGTGACCATCCAGGCTGCCCTCCAGGACTGCTGCAACACCTTGCAGGTGAGTCCATCTCCAGGGACTGGTACTGAGGACTGCATTCACAAAGTGCTTTAATTTGGTAGAAACAGATTGGCGTGTCTTTTTGGTGTAGTCTCTATAACTAAGGTTACCAGGTGATTCCACGTTATAGGGACACTATCAATTGTGTTGTTTCATTCTTCCCCGAATTGCATTCTCGGCAATTTTGCTTTTGGATCAGTTGAATAACCGATGAAGCAAAGCCAAACATTAGTATGGCTTGTTGCTTGTCCCGCCTGGTAATCCACGGGTTACCTTAATCATTGCACCCAGTAGATTTGCCTTTGTGGGTCAGATATTTGAAGTTATCATTTTCTTGTCGTAGAAGTTACCCGCACACCAGACCAGTGAAGGTCTGATCACTTGTTGTGGTTTATTACGCAATCACACTCAACTCAGGAAGTTCCTTTCCCCCACAAGTAATGAGGCAGACAATGAAGCACTATTAGTTTTGTTAAGGGACAGTTTGGTAAGGCCTCCAACCAGTCTTGCATCCAACCCCGACAAATACCCGGTGCCACAATGGACTACGAACCAGGCCGGTGGGTATTTAGAATATAGATTTATTAATACATTTAAACCAAATTTGACAAACAGACTCACATCAGCCACCAATGCTGTGCCAACACAAGAACAAAAAGGACTTCCGTAAAGGTACCAACACAGAGATAACACTGAGATATGCAGTCACAATTATTTCTTTTTAAATCACCCACCAATACAGAAAAATAACAATTCAAGACAGACAGTGATTGCTGAGTTGGTTATGATACTTTTCTCCCAGCAACCACCACCCTCCAAACATCAAATAGACCTGACTCCTCTAAATTGAAGGACAGTGGCAGAGTGTGGGAACACAATGGAAACATTGTTTTAGGATTTTAATAAATTGCACTCTATGGAAAAAGGGGATACAAAGGGCAAAATCGTTTTTCTTTTTCTACTTGTTACCACAGATGCAGTATGAGTGACAAAAAAGCAATGGGGAAAATAGTTTAACCCACCTAAACAGAATGGACAGGACTTGGTGGTTTTAGTCAGAGCACAATTGGAACAAGGGGGCAATTTCGTCTTGCACCCTGCACATGCAAAGGCACTACCAGGCTTCACACTTCTGATTTAAAATGAAGGGGATCAATTGGGAATTAAGTTTTGCACCCTGCACACACACGTGGAAACAGGGTTTTGGGATTAATTATTTTGGCAATGTCTATACCGGCTCAAAACACACTGGGAAGAGCTTGTTGGTTTTGAATGCCAACAAAATACATCCCGTGATTTCTATAGGGGAATTAATTGATTTACTTTAATTAAATATGCTAAGGATCTACACAGACAAACAGGATATTATGCTATGGGGAAATAACTATACCAATGCTTGAAAAATGCAGGGCCTACACAATCTATGGCTTTGGCGGTAGTTTTACTTACAGGAGAGGCCTTGGAATGGACATCAGAGAAGAGCAGGGTACTGCTGGGACAGCAAGGGTCAGTTAAGGAGAGTCTCCTCTAAATCCTCCCATGGGTCCCAGTCAGCTTCTGTATCTCCTGGTTCCTGTCTCCACTGCAAGATTTAGGCCTCTATGCTGGGATGTTTCTCGCAAGAGTTCAGCAGCAGGTTGCCTCTCGGAATAAGTGACAAAAAGCCCAGTTCTAATGCAAACTGGTTTACTTATAAGGCAAATTACATCACAAACTTGTCTTGATTCCCCCGAAAGGGATTGGTTGATTTTCTCTACCCACCTCCCAACTGTGTGCTAATAGGACAAGGAGATAAAGGGATTGAGTTTAGGACAACTGTGGGAGGAGAAAGCTTCATCATCCCAATTTGACAGTGGGCTTGGCATGTTTAAAACTCACAAAATCTATCAACATGGCAAGAACCCTACATTTTCAAATCTGTACATGTATGAATATATTTCTGAGACCTATATTTTAAAGCAAATCATATGATGCTAATCTGAAGTCGGCATGCCCTTCCTATGAAGCGATACGGGTTTTCTTCATTTATTCAGGAGCTGTATCAGTGAAAAATGTACCCCTTCATAATTTTCATGTTACTTATTTCCTTCATCCTCACACCAACTTTCAAATCTCTCTGAATCAAGGGAAGGCCCAAATCAAATTTTCATTAATAACTTTAGTTATGTTTATCACACAGAATAAGCATGGTTCAAAGGCAGTGACTGTCACCTTGAATAAAAGTCTGGAATGACCGTTGTGGCATCTACGCTGCCCTTTCTATGCAATAAAATATATTCTTCTATTAATCAAACTGCAGCCTTCACAGGCATCGCTCACTCTACCCTTGTTTCTCTAAGTTTCATTTATCCTTACACATGTGACTAGGCAGAGGCTGGCTCATGTTTATCTTAGCCTATCCCTCCTCAAGGCTTGTGAGGCCCTGATAGAAACCCTAATGGACATTTTACGGGAATTGTGCCCTGAAAGTGTGGAAGGATGTGGTATGGAAGGATGTCAGCACGCACCATTGGACATCATGGAGCGCTGAGTGAAATCTGACATGGGGAAAAGTGATGCCATAAAGAAGATATATGAAGCCATGTTGAAATAATATGAAAATACTGAAGAGTGACGATGTAACTGAAGTAACAAGAGAAACATATACGGGATGATAAAGTAATCATGAATACAGAAGAAGATAATGTAACTTGATGACCAATATGTGTAAATACACATTAACGCAAGGCTAGAAAAGATACATAGAAGCTTGCTTTAGAGGAATTTATAACGTGGCAACGATGGCCATTATTGGAAAATGGACACTGGTTTGTGTAAATATTCAATTCAACTACCTCAGAAGCGATCAAGGTTGGAGAGTCAGGGGACGCTGGAAAAACAGCTTTGTGTGCAAATCAAGAGGAGTCGATGTTGGCTTGGGATAAAGGAGGCTATTGTTAAGGAATAGCTGCAAAGCACAAAAGGAGGCAGACAGATGAATCATGGACATGAGACATATTTCTCTAAGATTAAGGAAGATGAAACCATCTACACGAGCCAAGTATTGGACAATTAAAAGTGTATAAAGTCTATGCAAGGTAGAGTGAGCAAGTCTCTAGAGGCCAAACAGAGCAATGACACGCAGTATAACTAAATTAAATAGAAGTAAATAAGAGGCAGAAATGGACAAATTCGTGGTCTCCTGATGCGTGACCCAGAAGTAAAAAATAAGGGCTATTCATTGAGCCTCGAATGAAGATAGTGACGCGATTTCACTCCTTTGAATGTCCTAGGACAGAGAACAGGCTACATGCTCAACTACAGGCGGGAAACTTTGGCTCATGGATGAACTGATGAGGGATGAAGGACTAATTAGGGAGTAATCCAAGCACCTGGTCTTCCGAATCATTACGTGCTGCTAGCTGAGTCGAAAGTCCAATTTTGTGTGAAAATGCCAACCAATCGGTGGTTCTATGGGGCACCCTGCTATACAATGTTGCATAGACCAATCTGCTGCCATTTTGTTTGCTATAATAGGTATTATACGTATGTAGAGGTAATTTGAGGGTTGTCTTACAGATAAGAGACAGACAATGAAGTACTAACCTGTATACCTTCTACAAGTCGATATACTCCCCTAATTCAATCCCTCCCTCTAATAGGTTTTATGGTTTGCCATCTAGGATGACATCATAGATGATGCATTTTGGGGTATAAGACCCCTTTGTAATCAAGTTTGTGTGTGTGTGCAAGCATCAGTCCGATGTCTGCAGATGACCCTGCTTTATTAAATGGAGAATAAAAAGTACTTTGCCATATTCCTTGAGTCTGTCCGGTTATTCGGTTTGTGAGGTACTCATGTTGGCAACAGTAAAGAGGGATACAAGTGATCACAGTTCAAGGGTGTTTATTAAACTGTATGCAGGTTGGAAAAACGCCTAATCTAAACCTAAATCTAACATTGCAGCAAGCATCGGCCAGCAAATAAAAGTAAGGCAGTCCTAGTGGCGTTGTGTCAACTAAAAAGGGCCTATACTAAGAAACCTATTGCCAAACCTTATAACTAATACAAAAAGGGTGTGGGTTAGTTTTCAAGAAAAGAAAGAAGTGTTCAAAAATAATATGTCAGGATGTAGTAGCTTGGGTCTTCCTTCCCCACGTTTTGAGCAGGGGGTAAAGTGGGATCTTGGAGCACAGTACACTATTGAGATTCCCCAACACGAGACAACAGTTCCACTTGCAGCTATTAAGGTCATCGATGGCCAAGTCTTGTTTCTCTTGAAAGTCTCTTGCCTTTGTGTACCTGACGTATTCAAATAACAAAGCAAAAGTTCCTTCAACAAAATGAAAGTTTGTTTCATGGTTTTACTTTGGGTAAGGATCCTTCAGACCCTGGGTCCTCCTCTTCCGGGTGCTGCCCCTCTTTATTTTCAGCCTCTCTCCACCGGGTTCACTATGGCTTTTCCTTCATTCGTAAATCTCAATGTCGTTTTACACAGTTCCAGTGGACGTCCCTCTACCGGGTTCATCTTTGTCAACACACTGTTTCTTGGGACTTTAGGCTTTGCCCCTTTCTTCATCAGTATCCCTCTTCCGGATTCACTCTTGCCAACTTCACATTCACATTTGCTTTCAATGTTTGCAGGATTCACTTCCCTTGCTTTCTTATTAGTTCTTAGGTCAAAGGCTCCGGGTACAGTTGACATCTGCTGCAGGACACTTGGGCTATTGTCCTCAGTCTTACGATTCCTTCTGCTGAGGTTTTGCAGTGTTTTGTCGGGAAGGGCAAGGTCGTGTCTCTCCTCATCGGCCTCTCGATGTTTGCTGCCTTTTTCCTCCTCTTGAACTGCCGGGTCTGAATAGCTGCCTTGTCGTGCGGTCTGCTTTGCTCGTCCTGTGCTCTATTGCCCGACCTTTTATCCCTGTGGGGAAGGGAAAGGGCCGTCAGGTGTGTGTGATTCTGATCAATTGCCTGACTTTGCCTGACCCTGGTATTGGGACAAGAACGGTTAACGGCTCTGATGTTAGTCCATTGTCTTTCCTGGGTGCAAACGTGTTTGTGTTGGAAAGGGGGGGAGGCAGTGTTTTGAATGTCCTATGGAAGAGGATGGGGAAAAGGTGTTGAAGGAAGTGGGATACCGCGTATCACCCGTCGGTGTCCCACTCCAACTGCCAGAGGACCCTCCATCCAGCTGATCCTCCCTCACTGGGCCACCCCGAGGACCTGGATGACGGATCCCCGGGAACTAGCCAGGGAGACACCTTCAGGTCTCTCACAGGTCTGAAATCTTTATTGGCAATTCCATCTAGCACAAGAGACGCTTCAAGGAGCTAGAGCACCAGTAGGATCTTGAGACTATGATATGATATGATATTTTATTTGAATTTCGCTCGTACGCAAGTGTTTCAGAGCGCGACAAGGCAAGCGATGGGGCAGAGGAGAACAAAACAACGATTTTACTAGGCCCAGTGACATTGGGAATGTGCAAGTGCATGGGAAAGGGAAGAGGGAAAAGTGCATGGAAGGGGGAGAGTGGAAAGTGCGGAGCAGAGGAGAACAGATAAATAATAATAAATACAAAACAATAGATAATGGAGCAATAAACAGGGGTAGTGCAGCCAGCAAGTGGCAAGTGCTGTGTTTACGGCAGCAGAACTGGGTTAAGTCTGAGAAGTGTATAAAAGGATGAAAATGGGGGGCTGAGGCGCTGTATGGGTACAGATACAGTCCCCGGTGCAAGGGGTGGCTGGGAGGCAGTGCACGAGGGTGGCAGGGTGAGCAGGTACTTGGGTCCAGGGGACAGAGGGTGGCCAGGAGCACAGTGCCAAGAGAGAGCAGATTAGCAGGGGAGAGGGGGAGCAAAGGCAGATGTAAAGAGGAAGGTCTTGAGGTGCTTCCGGAACCGGATATGGTTCTGCTCAAGTTTTAGATTGGCAGGGAGGAAGTTCCAGAGGGAGGCGCCAGCCGAAGACAGAGATCTACCCCCAGCTCGTTTCTTTGAAAAACAACTCACCCTGAGGGAGTTAGAGGTAGAGGAGCGAAGACCTCGAGAGTGGAGGTATTTGCGGAGAGATAGCTGAAGGTATTTTAGACCCAGGCCCCAGAAAACCTTGTGGACAATGCAGAGGGTTTTACATTTAATCCTGGCATCCACTGGGAGCCAATGGAGAGATTTCAGAGCTGGAGATATACGATCCCAGGGCTTGAGGCCAAGGACAAGTCTCGCAGTCCTGTTCTGGATTAGTTGCAGGGGGCGAAGAGTAGAGGGAGGTAGATTTAGAAAGAGGCTGTTACAATAGTCCAACCTAGAGAGAACCAGAGCTTGGAAGACAGTGAGCTTCTGGGGGAAGGAGAGGAAAGGAAGAGTACCTCTGAGAAGGTGCAGTCGGAAGTTTGACTTTTTAGAGACCTCAGAGATGTGGGCGGAGAAGGAAAGTGTGGAGTCAAAGATGACCCCAAGGTTCTTAGCCTCGCAGGTGGGGATAGTAAGAGGGCCTAGAGAGGCCGGCCATAGAGAGAGGGGGAAGGATGGAGAAGGTGTGCTGATGAGGAGGATCTCCGTCTTGCTGGCATTCAGACAAACTAGACTTTCAACCTAAACTAGACTTGCTGGCATTCAGACTAGCTATAAAATGTGCACTGCAATATATCCCTTGTTGGAGTTCCTCACAGTGCTGCCCTTCTGGGCAATCAACACCATCAGAGCATCATTACCGTAGCCCATGGCATCACACTCCACTTTCTTATACATCCAGAAACAAGTCAAGGCTTTAATGCCATTTTGTGTTAGGGGAGGAACCACCAACAATTTCAAATAGGACATCCAACCACCAATACACCATCAAGTTTAAGGTTTGGTGGAATTGTGAGTTTTCCTAAAATTGTGGTTGCACTGGGCCGCACCCATATGGCTGTCATACCACAAAAGACCAGAATGTGGTAAACAAGAACCCGAAATGTAGCACTCCGAATAGATCCAGATGTGTGTGGCATGGACCACTGTTTCACAATGATTGTGCCCGGTTCTATGGCTCAACACAGCACGCTACATTTGGAACAATTGCCAACCAAAGAGTGTGGCGCAGCAATTGCCATGCACGATCTGCCGCTGGGTAGAGCACTCCATGCCATAAAAGAACTCACATACACATACACCCCTCTCTACCATGGCATCACACTGCTACAGGAGGCATGTGCCTGCATGACACATACAGAGCACCACATTGCACAGCACAATTCCAAGCATGGCAAAGTCAATAGGTTTGGCGTTTTCGGTTCTTTGCACTTTTGGCCTCATCACAAGTTTGGTGGTAACCCTTAAATGCAGTGGTAACGCCATTACCGCTGGGTCCACCAGATCACAGGCTTGGCTGATTAGCCCCCAGCTCTGAGGGCAAATCCGCAGCGATTTTTGCTGATTTTCGGTGCTAATTCCGCCGGCAGTAATACCATTGGCGCTAATAGCATGATAGTTCCCCATTGGGCCCAATGGGCAATGGGGAATTCCCGAATGGGCCCAATGGGGAATGGGAACTAACCGTTCTGCCAAACACGTGATCCGGCGCCAATAGCGGTAACGCTAATAGCCCCGGCGGTAGTACCGCCGGGGATAGCGCCCAACTCGTGATGAGGCCCAGCACCAGACTGCAAGGAGGAGAGTGCAAAGTATCAAAAGCGGTTGCGTGGGTGTGCAAGAGAATTAGATAGGAAGGAGAATAGAGCAAGGGAGATAACGATTGAGAGAGGGTGCCATAGATGATGAGCAAGGGGAAATATGAATGAGAAAGGTTGAGATTGAGGGGGTAAGAAATAAAGCGAAAGCGTGAGAGGAAGGATGAGAGTGGGCAGAGAGTGGGGTGGGTGGGTGTGTTGAAGAGAGAGTTGGGTGGGGTTAAAGAGAGTGGGGACATGGTGGGTGGGTTGGCTATTAGAGCGAGGTGGATGGGTGTGGGGAGAACCAGTGGGGGTAGGGTGGGTGGGTGGGGTTAGAGAGAGTGGTGGTAGATTGGGTGGGTGGGGGTAGAGAGAGCAGGGGGTGGGTGTGTAGAGAGAAAGTGGGGTTAATGGATGGGGTAGAGAGAAAGGAGGTAGAGAGAGTTTGGGGTAGGGTGGCTGTGTGGGGTAGAGAGAGTAGGGATAGGGTGGCTGGGTGGGGGTAGAGAGAGTGGAAATGGGGTAGTGGGTTGGGGTTGAGAGGGTAGAGTAGAAGTAGGGTGGATGGGGTAGTGAGAGTGACTGTTGTGAGAGAAAGTGGGGGGAATGGGTAAAGTGGGGGAAGGGTGGTGGAGGTAGAGAGAGTGGAGGTGGGGGCTGGGTGGGGGTAGAATAAGTGGCGGCAGGGATAGTGGGGGTAGGGTGGAGATAGAGTAGTGGTAGGGTGGGTGGGGGTAGTAAGGTGGGTGTGGGTAGAGAGAGAGTGCAGATTGAGTGGGTTGGTGGGGGTAGAGATGGTGGGTGTGGGTAGATAGGGTGGTAGAGAGAGTGGTTGGGGGTAGAGAGAATAGGGGCAGTGTTGGTGGGGGTAGGGTAAGTGAGTTTGGCTAGAGAGAGTGGGGGTAGAGAGGGTGGGGCTAGGGGCAGTGGGTGGTGGCAGACATGTGGGAGTAGGAGAGGGTGGTGGTAGACAGGGTGGGCGTAGGGTGGGGTGTGGTGGTAGAGAGAGTGGGGATTGGGTGGGTAGGAATTGTAGATACAGTGGGGGTAGGGTATGTTGGGGTAGAGAGAGCAGGGCAGGGTAGTTTGTTGGCGGTAGAGAGAGTGCGGGTAGGGTGGCTGGGATAGAAAGGGTTGGTAGTGGCAGACACAGTGGGGGTAGTGTGGGTGGGTGGGGTTAGAGAGAGTGGCAATTGGGTGGATGAGCGTAGAGAGAGTGGGGCCTGGGTGGGTGGGGTAGAGGGGGAGGAGCTAGGGTGGGCAGTGAAGGGTGAGTGGAGGGGGTTAGAGAGGGTGGCGTGGATGCATGATGGTAGTTGGCTGGGGGCAATCAACATGAAGAACAAAGCAGCCTCAGGAGGACTTATCAAAAGTAGCCCAAAATAGGATGGGAGTGGGGTATGTGGGGTTGAAGAGAGTGTGAAGGGTGAAAAATCTTTTAAGAATCAGGCCCTTTAGCTATGAAATTATTCACATCTGCAGATATGCACGGATTTTCAGGTTGCATACATGGGCACACATGTGTGTCTGTGTCACAGGTTAATGGAAAACTGGAAAGAAAAGGCTTCAGGAGACAGACAAACTTGGACATCGAATCACCTTGCTGACCGGTGCGCAATGCAGAATATTATTAGTGCAATACATCTTCATTATAATCTCTGTTGTGTGTGTCTTGAAAAACAAGCTATACACTTTATGCAGGTCCAGCGGCCACGTCTATTTTAAATATGCAGTGTGCATTGCGTGTTTACATATGTTTTGCTGAATATAAAGTCAGGATATTGAAGAATGATTACATCTAAGAAAGTGCAAAACATTTTGAAGAGAGAATCCCAAGACCACCCCTCGGCACCCCCAAGTTCTAGCCAGGATGAAGAGCTAAAAACATTTGCCGCCATTCATCTTATGCTGAACGAATCCTGAGTGCACCAATGATCGATAAGTACAGTGAAAGATACCCTCTCAGCCAGCCATACAGACCGAATACAATGCAAGTCTTCCTGTGTGTAGGAGAAGAGCCAGTGATCGTGGACAGAGACACCTATATTGACAGCCTCGACTAAGCACAGCAAAGCCATGGTATTGACGTCTTTAGTGACACCAGGACATAGCAGCGTTAGACATGAAGCACATGTGCAGTCCACACTGCACCACATAAACACCCACTCGTATACATGAAGAACCTGAGCGTACAGTTCTATAGCTAGAGGACAGATTCACATACATACTGTCAATGCTTTTATTATTTTGTCATTAGCCACATGCAGTAACGCATAAACCGCAAGGCACAAGAGATCCTGAGCAAGTTTCCTGATGCTAAAGCTAAATGTTCGAGTGGACATACAGGAGTATATATGGAACCTGATCGAACCACGTATAGCTAACCCATAGGGAACGTAGTACAACATGGACAATGTAGGAACCAGGTTTAGGAAAATTATAGCAGGCCTCAAGCCACTGAGCAGGAGAGGAGCAGTGCTGACTAAGGCTGCACAGAAAGCAATACGCATGAGACAGGCCCACAGCCAAGGTCAGAGATATGAAGGTGCTTTCCAATCCCCAGACAACAAAGGGACCAGCTGCAGAGAAACGGAATAAATCCTCATAATTAGGAACTGCTGAGCTTAAATTTGTGGTCTCTAAACACGTGGTGCAGCCAAGCAATACAATGGACAGTCATCTATTGTGAGAAAGAGGAGCCGGTCTCAGCAAACCAGACGCAGATCGAAACAAGTGTTGCTACTGTAAGGAGAATATTCTCATAAAGCAAGGTGGTGTACACAAGTTACAATACAAACACATCTTTGTTCACATCACCTTGAAGAGGTGCACAGCAAGCTGAGAACTCATTTGAGTCCAAGGCCTGGGAGCAGCAGCTCTGACCAATCACAGCTTAGAATCCCACGGGTGGATGGCAAGGGAAACAAACCAATGATGAGCCCACTACTCTGCAACAATGTAATAGAATAGTTTTTGGGGACGGAACAGGCCAGCCACCTGACATGTAAGAGCCAGTAGAATAACAGCTATAGGTGACCGTATAGGTTATTAGACTTTCGATATCCAATCCCTCACACCGATCGGTTTTTTGGAGAAGGGCCCAAGTGATGACGCCAGAGTCATACAAAACTGGCCTGTGTGCCGTGGAACTCTGTGAGGTAATGGAATCTTTCGGTGTTCTTGTATTGATCCCTGTTGGTTTTATTTGCAATAAACCGCAGTTTGCACTTGCCGTCTGACAGAGTCCTCCATTTATTCTGGGGAGTGAGTTAGGCCCTCCAAATCCGTGGACGCCCACAGCATCACTCTGGCATACCTGGATCCCCCCTAACAATTTGCTCTTCACATGCCCATTCTATGTGAAACTAACCAACTACTTAAACATATTTTCATTTTAGAATGACGACTGCCTATTCTGTGACATTTTAATCATCCTCACTACATACAACACACCAACGTGGTGAACCACATAGTGCTTTGGTGCAAAGAATATAGCTGGGCTTGGTAGCTCTCCACCAGTGTGCATTGCATTGTTTTGCAAAGAAAGGTTAACTCTGTGGCACTGCAGCATACCCTGGTGTCCCTTGAGTGTATTCGGCAGTAACAGTACTGGAGTCGTGGAACGTTATCTTATGAAGAACCGAGAAAAACTGGGACTCGCCCACTGCCCTTCACTAGATTGGAGAGATCTAATAAGATTTCTGAGCCACAACTCGGAAACACAAGCCCACACAGGCAGAAGATGTGTGAGGGCAGTTGGGTGATCTGTTGAACGTGTTGCATGCAGGAAATGGCAATGTTAAAGAGAACCACCACATTTAATTAGAAGAGGGTGAGGTTCCCAAGCCGGGCAATTCATGCGTAAAGAAACAAATATTAATATTGGGCCCCATTACGAGTTTGGAGGTAGCCATACCCTTAATAAGGGCATGGCTACCCCCAAACTCGGGTCCGGGTCCACAAAAGGGGACTTACCAGGCCATTCCGATCTTGGAGGGCCCGGTAATTCCCATTTGCGGGACCCGTACCCGGTACGTCCCCATTACCATTTGAGCCCCCATAGGGCTCAATGGGAATGGGGAGGATGGTAGCAGCGGTACCGTTAATAACGGTACCGCTGCTACCATCCTGGTCTCGCGGGTGCCGCTCTGCACGCCTGGTCTGACCAGGCGTCAAGAGAGGCACCCGCGAGGAAACTCAGAATGTTGCAGCGAGGTAAGAACGGCGCCGGTAGCACTACCGGCGCCATTGTTGCCTTACCGCAACACTCCTGATGAGGCCCATTGTCTCTTTCCACATGGGCATTATGTGACTTAAAAACATTCAAAATAATCATCACCAATGTCAGAAAACTAGGACAGAGCGAAAAGGTTCCTTCTGATGTTGGTGTTGTTGTGATTCATGCCTTACACTAGGGATATTTTTGGACAGTTTGTTCCGATGGATTCAGGGACAGAGGCAGAGTAACCTGCATTCAACTGACACGGACACCGGGAGTAACAGTAAAGTTATGCTTCTCACAAGTAGCTGTATTGACTCGGGCGAGGCAGTGACTTGTGAAGAAGTAGAACTTGACTATCCCAGTCTCTCTCCATATGTTCCACCCACTCCCGAAATAAACAGACGCCACAAACAGATTAAAATTAGAAAATTATTTCCCCAGCCGTGATCCCTACAACAGACCTGCTGCGCGTGGGTACTCGAGCCTGCTTGTGCTGGTTCAATATGCGATCCCGATTGTGGTGCAGGCATGCATACAGGCAAGATGTGCCAGCGCGGAGATCGCTCCAGAAATACCGCCATTATTCCTGTGGCAACCCGTGATGGCAGGGCGGCTGCGCGGATGCCATATTGCTGCATACAGAGTGGCAGCTGCTCTCTCAGAGTACCGGCTTCAGATACGCGGTACGCGAATAACAAAGTATATACATTTTTTTTTAAGTAATGCAGCACGCGGCCTGCCTGACCGACGTACGGCTTGCGCAATGGTTGCTCTTCAAGGGCGATGGCAGTGGGGCTGAGCTTTGGCTGTTCCTGGGCTGCGGAGGTGAATATTCACTTTAAAAAAAAAAAAATAATGCAGTACGGCCTGCCTGACCGAGGTACGGCGTGTGCAGCAGTTGTTCTTCAAGGGCAACGGCAGTGGGGCTGAGCCCTGGTTGTTCCCGGGCTGTGGCAGTGAATATTCTCCGGCTCTGTGGTCAGAGTTTGAGGGGAAAGATGTGCGTGCGCGAACCACAAGCGGCTCCAGCCACGGAAGCACCCTTTTTGTTCCCGGGCTGCAAGCAGTGTTAAATACAGCTCGGGATAGCTCGTTGAACACATAGGATAGGCTGAGTAGTGTGGGCTCCCTTTGCTCCCTCCACCTGACCCCTACCTAATAACATAGCAGACCAGTTTTGTTGTGGAAAAATTATAGGCCGTAGCCATTCTTTATTTTATTACAGAAAATACATAACAAAAAACAGTAACACCATCATTAGCTTTTGGGCACCTTGTGTCCAGTTTTGGAGTTGCCCAAGGCTCCTCCCGAGCCTTTGTTACCCTTGGGCCTCCGTTCCTGGGCACATACTGCCAAAGACTTGTTTGGACCGTGTACCGGAAGAAGTACTCGGCGTTCTGGCTCCTGCCTGTTTCCTCCTCCGTCCTTTATCTTTGTAGGGTGGGTTGGGTGGTAAATGTTCCTTCCTTCCCCTTATCCAGGTCCTAGGAGTTTGCCCGAGAGAGGTGAGCTCCTTACTAGGGCTGTACCGAACTTCGGCTTCGAGTCCCTATTCTGCCGAAGTTCGGCTGAAATACAGCTATCCGGCTTCGGCAGAATAGTTTCTGTTTAGGGACTCGAAGCCGAAGTCCACTTTCTATGATTAGCTGCCCTCTCCCTGTTTGGGAGATGACAGCCAATCATAGAATGTTTGACAGTGTTCAGGCTGCAGAAGCCAAACAAGCTGTTTGCCTATTGGCTTCTGCAGTCTGACCACAGAGGAACCAGCCTAACGTGTTGAAATAGGAAGCGAGGGAAGGGAACAGTTCTTCCCGTCCCTCACTTCCTATGCCAGCACCCGGACCCAATCACCAGGTAAGTGACGCCCCCCCCCCCCATACCCCCTCATCACGGTGAGGCCGCGGGGCCTCAGGGAACCCCCGCGGTCTCACCGCAATAATGTTCTGTTTGTCGGGCCACCGGTGCAAAGCCGGTGGCCCGACGTTTATTTTGCATTGGGGGGCCGCTCCTACAGGAGCGGCCCCCCCAGACTCATGAGGCCGCCGGGGCACTTTGCCGACCCCGGCGGCCTCGGTGCCCCCCATCCCCCTCACCACGGTGAGGCCGCGGGGCCTCAGGGAACCCCCGCGGCCTCACCGCAATAATGTTTTGTTTGTCGGGCCACCGGTGCAAAGCCGGTGGCCCGACGTTTATTTTGCATTGGGGGGCCGCTCCTACAGGAGCGGCCCCCCCAGACTCATGAGGCCGCCGGGGCACTTTGCCGACCCCGGCGGCCTCGGTGCCCCCCATCCCCCTCACCACGGTGAGGCCGCGGGGCCTCAGGGAACCCCCGCGGCCTCACCGCAATAATGTTCTGTTTGTCGGGCCACCGGTGCAAAGCCGGTGGCCCGACGTTTATATTGCATTGGGGGGCCGCTCCTACAGGAGCGGCCCCCCCAGACTCATGAGGCCGCCGGGGCACTTTGCCGACCCCGGCGGCCTCGCTGTGAAATGTGCCTCACCCCTTGAGCACGGTGAGGCCGCGGGGCCACAGGGAACCCCCGCGGCCTCACCGCAATAATGTTGTGTTTGTCGGGCCACCGGGCCAAAGCCGGTGGCCCGAGATTGTATTGCATAGGGGGGCCTAAAAAAAAAAAACTATTCGGCTCACTATTCGGCTCCGGCCGAATAGTTGACAAACTATTCGGTATCCGGCCGAATACTAAATATGCTATTCGGTACAGCCCTACTCCTTACCTGGTTTGTTCTGTTTCTCCTTTCCTGGGGTTACTTATACCCCTGAGCCCTTTTGTTCTGCTCTTGGGGGCTGGGCTTCCCCCGGCCTCCTGCTGATTACTTCTCACACCTTTCCCAGGTGCCATTTCCCGCATTTCCTGCTCCTTTTGTGTTAAGGGGCGCCATTGGGACGCCCCTCCCTCCTGCTTCCGCGCCGTTTCCCCCCCCACCCTGCGCCTAAACTCCCAGGCCCTCTATCGTCCCGTATTTCATACGGTCCGGGCCTGGGGCATAGGCTGAGTAGTGTGGGCTCCCTTTGCTCCCTCCACCTGACCCCTACCTAAGTAATAACATAGCAGACCAGTTTTGTTGTGGAAAAACTATAGGCCATAGGAATTCTTTATTTTCTTACAGAAAATACATAACAAAAAACAGTAACACCATCATTAGCTTTTGGGCACCTTGTGTCCAGTTTTGGTGTTGCCCAAGGCTCCTCCCGAGCCTTTGTTACCCTTGAGCCTCCGTTCCTGGGCACATGCCGTCACACCTGAGCGGCCGTTTGTCACGCCCGCTCAGGTCCCCCCAAAAGTGCTTCTACCTGCACCCCCGTTCCTGCAGTGCCCTAAAAATGTTGTCCCTAAAAAAAACCAATCCCCTCGGTTGACAGGTGTACCCCGTCGTGATGAAACATGTCAGGATTGTTTTGTGAAAAGCCATGCTTTATGAAATGAAGACCCGTGCTCTTACAGTATTTCTCTACTGCCTTGTTCAACTTCCTTGTTTCTGACTCGATTGCCTGCCTCCGATGCGCCCCATACCAGACTCTTCGTGTAATTACCTCGGAAATAAAGATTTCAGTTCTCGACCAGCAGTGTGCTATGCTATGCAGGGACTCACAGATGCTCCTTTGTAACTCTCCCCTATTCGTGCTGACCAAATAATTCCCGCCAAGATGTATAACCAGATACTCGGGGGGCTCCCTGAAGCCGATCAGGTCTGACAACCTGTCATGGATGTCCTCCCAATACATCCCCGGGAGGCCCCACCATGACGTAATGGTGCTCTTGAAGTGGAGACCTTCCTTTACTTCCTCAATCCATCTGCCTGCCCGTTTCACGAAGGAGTGCCCTACTATCCATGCTGATTTGTTGAAAATGGGGGGAAAATAGGGTGTTTTATATCAGATCCTCTCTTATGTATTGTTTAAAACATTGAGATTTCCACCCCCGAATCCTCTTTACCCCTTTTGCCCCGAAGCCCCCTGCCCATGCCGCGATTGCTGCTCCTATCCTGAATGAATGTGTTCCAAACTCAGCTGGGTCCCATCCCGCTTTGGCCACTGCTTGTTTCAGTATCGCCTGGAATTGGTATCTGCTGAGTGCCCTACCGTCCCTATGTATTAACAGTTGCCCTCCGACCTCCGGTCGTATATCTAGGAATTCTTGGGCGATACATCTGGGACAGTGGTCCTTCTCTTTGATGCAACTGAGGTCTATTGCTCTCCCTTTCTCTGCTTGGTCTGTTTTAGATTTCCTCAACATTATGGTCATACCCTTACTTCCCATACTAATATCGCTTTTTGCCAGGCCACCTCCTGCTACCGTGTTCCGGGCTACTAGTTCCCCCACCCTGAAGGCCCTGTGGTATGCCAATGCAAATGCTGCCCTGAACAGAGCTGTCTCATATATGCTACTGCATGTACTTTGTAATACCTTTAATAAAATCACGAGTTTCCCAAAGTTTAGCGGCCTTCTGCTGTCTGGTTTCTTCCCCTCCAACTTAGCCCACCCTTTCATTGCATATTTTATTCTCGGGTTGTTGGTTGGATCTGGTACCCCAGTTATCTTTGCTGTGTATGCCACTGCGGCCAGGTGTGCCGCCGCCCAGCTTTTATTTTTCCCCTTGGCAAATGCTTTTTCCAAAAATTCACACATTTTATCCGATGAAATATCCCCCACCTCTTGTACTTTTTTTTCCAACAATACATCTTTCACGTGCTTTTCGTACTGCTTACCCGTCTTGTACGTTTGGGCGTTCCTGGTCAACTTGTCTATGACCCGTTCCGTTCTCTGTGGTTCTCCCATTTCTTTAGAGTCGACCTTGAGGCCAACCGTTCTTTCCTTTCCAATGCTTTTAGCGGGACCCATGCCTTCCGTGGCGTGGGCGTTTGTTCCCTGTCGGCGTCCGGTCTCAGTTCCCAAAATCTTCCCCACTGAAAACGAGATAATGCATCAGCTACCATATTTGCTTCCCTGGTGATGTGCCTCGCCCTCATGCATGTATTCATTTTTAGACATTCCAGTGTGATGGCTTTCATCAATTCCAATACTAACGGACAAGATGCGCTACCCTTGTTTAACACGTGCACTACTGCCATATTATTCGACCATATTGCCAGTTCTTTGTACTTTAGCTCTTCCCCCATGCGCATAGTGCTACCCAGATTGGGAAGAGTTCGAGCAGCGTTATGTTCTTTGTCCATTCTGCCTCCTGCCATGTTTCAGGCCATTTTCCGGCGCACCAACTTTTCCCGGGTATTGCACCAAAACCGAAACCCCCCGCCGCATCCGTGAACAGCACCCTTTTCTCCTCATCGTTTATAGGTCATCTCCAGATGACTGCCCCATTGAAAGACCTCAGGAATTCTGCCCCGATTTTGATGTGCCTCTTAATACCTCCACCTATCCTCACCCTGTGGTGCCCCAACCTTTCCCCTCTTGTCCTCAGCTTGATGCTTCTTTGGAATACCTTTCCTTGTGGTATGACCTGTCCCGTGAAATTGAGTTTCCCTGCTAGTGCTTGCAGTTCTCTCACCGTAGCCTTTTTCCTCCCTTTTAGCCCTTGTATTGTTTCCAGCAGGTCTGTTATCTTGTCCTGAGGGATCCGGCATACCCCGTCTTGAGTCAATTTCTATTCCTAGGAATTGGATAACCTGTGTTGGGCCCATTGTCTTTTCCCCTGCCAATGGAAAGCCCCACTCATTTGTTACCTCTACAAATTTGTCCAGCGTTGTTTTGCATAGTTTTGACCCTTTGGGCCCTACGAACAAAAAATCATCCAGGTAGTGCACGATCTTGGCCTCTCTCAATTCTTTTGTGACTGCCCAATGCAAGAATGAGCTCACCCTCTCAAAGTAAGCGCATGAGATGGCGCAGCCCATCGGCAGACATTTGTCTATGAAGTACTGCCCCTCCCACTGCATGCACAACCACCTCTGAGATTTGCTGTTGACTGGCAACAGCCTGAATGCCGACTTAATGCATGCTTTTGCCATCCATGCTCCTTGCCCGGCTTTCTTGACTAATTCCACTGCTTCCTGGAAGTCTGAGTAAGTTACTGCAGTTTCCTCCTGCGGAATGCTGTCATTGACTGATGCCCCCGGGGGATATGATAAATGGTGAATCAGTCTGTATTCCCCCTCCTCTTCTTTTGGGACCAACCCCAGTGGTGAGCATAAGAAGTTTTCAAATGGTAATACTGAAAAGGGGCCCCTGATCCTGCCTACCTCCACCTCTTCCTGGATTTTTCTGGTTACTATTTTTTTGTTTCCCGTAGCGGATTTTAGGTTTTTGGGGATAATCTGTGACCCTTGCCCTGAAAATGGGATGTTAAAACCTTCTTGAAAACCTTGTCTGATCATTTTTGCCACTTCCTGGTCTGGGAATACTTGAAGCCACCCTTCCATTTTATCAATTCTTACTGGTGTAGCCCCCTTCTCTCCCCAGCCCTTATATCCGTTTCTCGTTGTTTCTGTTGTTGGGTGCTGTCTCCCTTGTGCACTTGGAGTTGATATGGTCTCCCTTACAATTCTCACACTTGTGGCTGAACTTGCACTTCCCGCCCCAACTGCATGGTACCCACTTTTCATAATTTCGACATTGCCCTGGCTCTGCTTGTGCTCTCCACGTGTTCCCGCTGCCCCCTCCCTGCCCGGTTGGTGGCAAGTTGTTCTGCCAACCTCTCTGCGAACCATACTGCCTGCTCCGAAAGCTTTCATCCCTAGATCTGTCAAAGCTGCTTTCATACTTTCTGCTGTTGTATCTATAATCTGATCTGTAATCATTCTGCCAATACTGCCTCTTCTGCTGGCCCCCTGAGCTCCGCTCCCTGTTTTCCCATTTCTATTTTAATACGTCAAAAATCACTTTCTAAAACAGAAAACGGTTTCACCAGCTACACACCTATACATGTATTGAACAATTTGCTGCTGTTTAGGAGCGGCAGTAACGTTTCAATGCCACCCCTCTAACGATGCCATTGGTGCTGCAATCCATTTAATAAAATAGATTATGCAGTGCTTCAAGTGGGCCGGGGACAGCCGATTCGGGCACCGGCAGTCTCTAAAAAGTGGGGCTGAGCTGGAGCCTTGCCAGGGCCCCACTGTCACACCACATCACGGCAGGACACATTATCCCGCCATGGCCCCAGCCGTGACGGGAGATACGCCTGCCATTTTGAAGTCAGGCAAGCTGTGACTGACAGAAATGCCAGCCACAGCGTTGCTCAAACTGGTTGCAGTTTGAGCGCCGCTGTGGCTGGGTGGCACTTCTGCAGGTCACTCTAGCTTCCTCTTGTGACTCCTCACACAAGGGGTCATGTGAGGAACTTATGGTCCCTTTGTTTCCCCATCCCCTCCCCAAGTCACTGAGGCGTCTTTGACCCTCGGCGAACCTGGGGACTCTGTGATCTGATCTGCTCTGGAATTTTAATAATTTATGATTTAATGGAAACATTTAGTAAACAGTTACAAAAGCCACCAAGGTGTGGCAACACAAAATTCAGAGTACTTTTTCGGTCAAGCGGCACAGTGAGAAAACTCAGACATGTATAGCACAAGGATTTACTTTTTACTTCTCTCAACAATACTATCAAGACCTTTTAAAACACCATGAAATTGCATGCAACCCATAGGAAAATGTATGCGCACACAAAGGATTCTTGAGTCCCAGCAACCTCACCCCCCTAGACCTCCACTAAGCTTGTCAGCTTTGGATGGAAGGCAGTGGCAAGGAATGGGAGCACAAGCTTAAACTCGGATTTTGAGTGGGGTTTTCAGAAACAATAAGGAAGCAAGCAATGAATAGGACACTTCGTTTTTCTACACCAGGAAATATTTTTTTTTAACTTAGTTAGAAGAACTGTTATGGGACAGCACACAAGGTACTTTGTGCTGCTTATTCTTAGGAGTCAAATAGGGCTACAGACCATACTAGCCAGTACACAAGAGGATCTTAGCATGTGCAAATGGAAAGGGAATGCAATTGGGAATTTGTTATCACAATATAGCAGGGGAAGAGGAACAGATTAGGAAAAAGGTTTTTTAAAAGTTTAAGCTAAATGTCCAGGGAAAAGAAAATGCAAATGACACTCGTTTTTACTAAGGCTGCAAATGACAGGCACGCTTTAGTCAATGGGTAACTCACAGAAGAAAAATCGGTTTTCAGTTAAAATGACAAAGGCACATAACAGGTAGGCTCTGGGCAAAGAGATTAGAATAGGAAATCGATTTGGGTTTAAAAAAATGACAGATGCAAATAGAAATACGTTTTGTAGAACGCCATTTAAACCCACGGACAAATTGTTTTTCAGCTCACAATGAAATTACTTCTTTGGGGAACACTTTATAACTATAATGACAAGGCGCTGGGAAGAGATAGTTTTCAATTCCAACTATCCCAATTCTGTGAAATAAATGGGGGAATTGATTTACTGCGAAAAATATACTAGGGATCTACACAAGCAACTGGAGATTTTTCAATGGGAAATGACTAAAATGCACAGGCAAAGGATTTTTCAAGTGGGAGAATTACTAGAATGCACAAACAAGTGAAATATTTTTCTATAGGAAAATGACTGAAGTACACCAACAAATAAGACGGGATTTTTCCATGGGAAATCTCTATGGCAATGCTGAAGAAGATAGGGCTTATTTAATCTATGGCTGTGGTTGTATATACTTACAGGAGCGGGCTTGAAGGGCGTCAAGGGGCACCAGAGCATCACTGCAGGGACAATCAAGTGGTCAGTCAAGGCTTCTCTCTGTCCTCGAAAAGGGCCCCACTCCAGTCACTACAGCTCCTGGCTTCCCTCCAAGATTTAGGCCTCACTCTGCAAGTATTTATCACAATCACACCTTATTAGGGAAGAGAGTTTGGCAATCTCTCCCGAACCACAGAAGCTGAATGAATCGACCCCTCCCACCGTGGTTGGCACAGATACCTGATTGTATATACACAGGACACCACATGGCAGCCAATGGGGGTAAGAGGGATTAGGGAGAGGTTGTGGATAGGGTGGGGGAATTAGGAACACTGGAAAAAGGAGTAGGGAGCACCTAGTTTGGATAGGAATGGGGAAGCACACGGTAAAAACCTAACCTGTATACACCAGGGAAAATACTCTCCTGACACACCAATCCGTACTTGCTTCCTTGCGCTCTTGCAAGGCACATGAACATACCCCACACTGCTCCTGACGTGGTTAGATACACCTTAATACATGCCCTGCCAGTTCATGAACACATAGAGAGCAAAAGGCTTTCAAGCGAAATGAAAACAAACAAGGGAATCATATCCCTGCATGAAAAGACAAACACATGGCCCTTTTGAGCAAAGCAGCAGAAGCACAATAACATACATAAAGGTTAGCACACTGTAGACAGTTCCAGTTCACAGCACTAGAACCATTGCCCAAAACTTGTTTCATGTCCACTAAGATACTGGTTCTCTGAGTCCAGGATTGTATGCTACCGTTCTCATGCCAAGTTCATGCCCCTTATCAAAGAACAATCAGCGTTTCCCATCCGGACTCAAAAGTGTTTCTTTCTTAGCACGTGTGATCCAATAGAAGAAAAGCTTGCTTTCACAAACACACGCCGTGATAATTGATTCCCCAACACTCTCAAAATGAGAGAACACTAGTAGGACATAAATCACAGTGCCCGCTCCCCGTAGTACTTAGCTTTAGCCCGGGAGCCTCTTGGGACTACCCGGACGAAGAAGGCGCTGCATCAAAGAAAACAGTCTGTCAGCGTGTCCCTTCTCCGACCTGCGTGTTCCTCCGGGTTAGTAAATCATCCAGCCATCGGGCACAGCAAAACCTCCTCCATCCTCCTCCACGCCAAAATAAGCCGCACCTGTCTTTGCTCCGTTGCGGCTGATAAGCCTTCCTGATTGTAATCAGCTGGCAAGGCGCGTGAAGACAGGACTACAAAAACACCCAGGGGAATTGAAGTCTCTGCCCCTGTAGCTGCCCAACCGGGTTCATCTCACGTAGTGCAGCACCCCACGTCTACCCCATCCTTTATTCCTGACAGTACCTCCTCTCCTAGGGCTCTTCCCAGGCAGGACCCGGTTTCTCTGGATGTCGCAAATGGAACTGTTTCACCAATCGGGGAGCATGTACCCCCATAGCTGGTTCCCATGAACAATCCTCAGGGTCATAACCTTTCCATTGGATTAAATACCACAGTTGTTGATGTCTTCTTTTAGTGTCCAAAATACGTCTTACTTCATATTCAATCTGACCTTCTTTTTCAATAGCCGGAGGTCGTTTAGTGATCACCCCTGGATCTGCGGGTTTAAGCAAAGACACATGGAACACTGGGTGTATGGGCAAAGCTTTTGGAAAACATAATTTCATTGCTGTGGCAGACACACATTGTATAATTTCATAAGGCCCAATAAATCGCGGCATGAATTTGCGAGACCTCACCAATGATAGGTTCTTAGTTGATAACCACATGCTGTCTCCTACTTGATACTTAGGGCCCGCTTGCCGTTGTTTGTCAGCTTGTATCTTATATGCCTTTTTGGCTTGCTCCAAATTGGTGCGTACTTTCTGTCTGATTCCAAGAAACAACTGTTTGCTCTCTTGTAACACAGGGATGTGTTCCATTTCCGGTAAATGTTCCGGTATCATGTTCTGTTCGTGGCCATTTAAACATTAGTTGGGTGCCATGCCTAAAAATGCATGTTTGGTGTTATTATATGTAAATTCGGCCAAACATAATGCTTGCACCCAAGACCATCCATCTCCGAGATAACACCTTAAATATTGCTTGATTGTCTGATTCACCCTTTCTGTCTGGCCATCTGTTTGCGGGTGATAACTTGTGGATAAAGCACAGTTGATTCCCAACATCTTACAGAAAGCACGCCAGAATCTGGAAGTAAATTGAGGTCCTCTATCTGATACAATACTTTTTGGAAGACCATGCAACCTCACCACATGTTGAAGAAATAGTTCTGCTAATTTGCCTGCACCTGGTATTCCCGCACATGGAATGAAATGGGCTTGCTTAGACAAGTAATCTACCAGCACCCATATGGTATCGAACTGATGGTCAGGTGGGAGATCCCTAATGAAATCCATGGAATTGTGCATCCATGATTTCTCAGGAGTAGGTAAAGGTTGTAACAAACCCCTCTTTTTCACATGATCCGCCTTGTTCCGTACACAATTTTCACATTTGGACAAATACGTTCCCACATCTTTTCTTAATTCAGGCCACCAAAAGTACTTTTCCAGCATTGCTTGCATCTTCCCTTTGCCTGAATGTCCTGTGAGTGGAGAGTTATGGCACCAATACAAATCTTTATTTTGCAACTCTTTAGTGGGTAAATACAATCGTTCATTATGATAAGGCAGCCCCTCCCGCACTGGTTTGACTGGATGACTGTCCCTTCATTTTCATCATCTGGGGTGGTTGCAAACCTTTCTTTACCTGATCCACTAGTTTCTTAGTGATAGTACCAATAACCTTTTCTGCAGGGATGATTGCCTTTACTTCACCCACTATATTGTCTAGATTCTGTTGTCTGGTCAATGCATCAGCCTTTCCATTCTTGGTCCCAGGCCGGAATGTGATGACAAAGTCAAATTCATTAAAGTACTGAGACCAGCGGAGTTGCCTGGGACTCAGGGTTTGCACAGTCTTAAAGTATTGCAGATTCTTATGATCGGTCACCACCACCACCTGATGTCTGGGCCCCAGCAGGTAATGTCTCCATTCCATAAATTCTTTATCAGTTATGGAGTCATTCTGCTCACAGCTAGATGCCATACACCTTCCTCATCCTTCTGCGATAAGATGGCCCCTATCGCCACATTACTAGCATCCGTCTCTACTTGGAATGCTCTTGCCGGTAGTGAACGCCCCTTTCAATTCCTGAAAGGCTCTCTCTGCGTCGTGATTCCACGTAAATTTCACTGCCTTTCTGAGTAACTGGGTGATAGGTGTTACTATTGTCAAGAAATTGCTAATGAAACGCCTGTAAAAGTTGGCAAACCCTAAGAAGGATTGTATATCCTTTATGCACTGAGGCGAAGGCCACTCTGTAACTGGCTGTACCTTCCTTGGGTCCATTACAGTACCTGCAGGAGTCAGTATAAATCAAAAAAAATTCAACCTGAACGTTGTGGAAAGCAGACTTTTCTAATTTCACATACAGTTGGTACTCCTGTAACCGTTTTAACACTGCTCTTACATGTTTTACATGTTGCTTTTGATATGATGAATAAATCAAAGTGTCGTCTATATAGACTATCACAAAAACATCAATGAATTCTCTCAAAACCTCTTGCATAAAAAACTGAATAGCTGCTGGCGCATTACATAAACAAAAGGGCATGACCAGAGATTCAAACAAACTGAACTTAGTACGAAAAGCAGTCTTCCACTCATCCCCCTCTTGTACTCGAATCAAATGATACGCTCCCCTTAAATACAATTTAGTTTAGATTTGTGCTGATTTCACCTGATCTAACAGAACTGAAATTAATGGCAATGGAAATCTATTCTTTACCGTGACCTTATTTAATGCTCGATAATCAATGCATGTCCGTAAGGTCCCTTACTTCTAGGAACAAAAGATAAAGGCGAAGAGACAGGGGAGGTGGAATGCCTAATAAATCCTTTTTCTAACATATCATCCAAATACTCCCTCAAATATTGATTTTCCTTTTCGTGAGCGCGTGGATTCAACTGCATGGCAACTTGGCCCAGCCTCTAATTCAATTACACAATCATAACGTCGGTGGGGGGGTAACCTTTCCGCCCCACCCTTATCAAAGACTGTACCAAAATCCCTGTACTGTAGCGGAATCTCTGATCCTGTTGCTCCTACCACCTGCCCTCCATGAGCTGGACTGCCAAAGAATCTGCGTGCCCCAATTCTGGCACCATGTGTGACTGACAACTTTGCTCATCAAACACAACTGTCTGTTTTTCCCAATCAATCTTTGGATTATGTTGTACCAAGCATGGCAAACTGCGGTGCTGCTATCAA
Source organism: Ambystoma mexicanum (assembly GCF_040938575.1). Taxonomy (NCBI): domain Eukaryota; kingdom Metazoa; phylum Chordata; class Amphibia; order Caudata; family Ambystomatidae; genus Ambystoma; species Ambystoma mexicanum. The sequence goes on along the minus strand of NC_090921.1, from coordinate 239,681,826 downwards.
ATCAAAGGTAATCTCCTCACTATGACTGAAGTCACATATCATGCGCAATGCCGTAATCTGTTTCCTAATAGGGCCCGAAACTAAAGGAGACCCATCTACCGAATGAACTCCTTCCACACGCTGTTTATCCTGGAGCGGCAATCCCAACTGTTCTGCCATGGTGATATCAATAAAATTGCCCGTAGCTCTGGAATCCACTATAGCTAGTACCACCTGCTTAGTCATTGCAAAACATAGCGTAACCAAAATGTACAAATGTGAGGTCTTCTTCCCCACCGTATTTGCCACCCATCTTGGGAACCTTGCAGCTTTTGGACCTGACACCTCCGTTCCCTCTAAGGCTGGCCCATGACTTTTCCTGCTTCCTTCTTACTCCTCTCTCCCCCAACACCTTTTTGAGGAGTTTTAGGGCATGTACGAATTAAATGACCTGCCTATCCACGATAGAGACACAAGTTGTTACTCTTACGTTGCTCTTTTTCTGCAGCAGTCAAGGGCCCTCTTACACTCCAAATCTGCATTGGTTCCACCTCTCCAGCCCTGCCACGCGGACTCCTTACAAAAGGTATTGGATCTGTAATGCTCACCTGGTATCCACGGGGACGTCACTCAGCCTGTTCTGACCTCTTACGACCTCAAACCCTTCCCTGGAGGCTATTCGACTCAAGACTGGGCCTTGTTTTCTTGGATAGCGTGCTCTCTGTCCTGCTTTCAGCACTGGGGGCATTGATTTATGCGGGCTCGTTGCTGCCTAGTTACTTCACTGGCAAGATTCAGACAGGTAAGTATAATGAGTCTTTTGAACAGTTCTCTAACTTTGTTCCTTTCCTTCCTTAGATGATGGCCGGCGTCCGGGGATGGCGGCGTGCTGCTGAGATGAGTAGTGCTGAAGGTGAGTGAGAGCGGGATGCGGGATGCGGGATGCGCGATGCACCCCTTTCGTATTTGTATTGAACTGAGTTCTTTTCCTGTGTCTTTTAGGTGCCGCAACGTTTTCAGCGTGGATGCCGGTTATGAAGGACAAATGCGGTGAGTAAGCGTGGTATGCAGCGCCTCTAGATGTTTCCACGCTAACCTGGAGTGTCTTTTCCCTCTTGCCGATGGATGAGAAGTTCCGGAGACAAAGTTTCCCCAGAGCGGCTGGGATTCAGGTAAGCATTTGAAGCTCGTACAGTATTTAAAAATAAGCAAAGCTTTGCAGAATGCTTACTAATGCCTTTTTTTTGTTCTTTTCCCTTTTCCTTAGGAAGCGGCGTGCCGGGATGTCAATGACACCGCCGAAGATGCCCGCAGAACAGAAGGAGCGATGAATGATGGGCAGAAGTGCAGCAAGGTAAGGCTGTTCCTAACAGTGTTCTTGTTCTTGCAGGAGCTGAGCGCAAAAGAAAGATGCAGTCCTACTGGAGACTGATCCGAACACGGTGAGTGTCACGTTGCAGGTGCAGAAAACACAAAGCATTTTTCTCTGCCTGGGCTTGTTTTAAATAGTCTCTGGGTATCCCAGGTGTCTCTGGGCTGAACCACACCCAAAAGACTAGACTGCACATGCAGTTCCGGGAACCAAAATATGTGGGGGCATCCATCTTGTCCCCATCAATGCACTACAAGTCCAATCCCCAATGTTATCCTATGGGAGTGAGTGAGTCTGGTCCCACAAGCGCCAAGTCTGACTCCAAGTGGGTCTTTGGAGGGATGGAGAGGCCCCTGAGGGCCATGTAGGTGATCATGGCCTGGCTCCAGCCTGACATCTTGGAGGGCTGGGGACATGAGGGGCAGGAATCATGACAGCACTCGCCCCCAAGGCCCCTCTCAAGGTGGCTCTTCTGTCTGGTCCTGGTTTGGTTGGATGGTTTTGATGAAATCGTCTAAGCAAGCGAGGTGAATGGATGTACTCACAAGGCTCCCATGTCCTGTTTTGTGGACCATACCCCTTCCAGTCTACTAAGTAGTATAATTTGGATCTGACGTACTTTGAATCTAGGATGTCTTTGACTTCGAATTCTGGCTCCCCGGCGACTACTACTGGCTGTGGTGGCGTTGCTACCCAGGTCCCAGGTTGAACAGGTTTAAGGAGAGACACGTGGAACACAGGATGAATCTGCATGTTTGATGGCAAAGCTAGTCTGACCGCCACAGGATTTATCACGGAGGTGATGGTGAATGGACCCAGGTATCTTGGACGGAAAGTTTGAGTTCCTTTAATGGACACGTGTTTAAACGCCAGCCAGACTTTGCCTCCCACTTGGTAGTTGGGGGCCTTTGTTCGGTGTTGATCATCAAACTTCTTTTGGCGATTCTTAGCTTGAAGTAGGTGTTCAGCTGCCCTTTTAAAGGTTTGAGAAATGGTTGTGTGCAAGGTTTTGACTGCTGGCATTTCCAGGATTGTAGGAACGTCCAACTCAGAAGTATGTGGGCGCCTGCCATACATGGTATAAATGGGTGTCTGCCCAGTGCTGGTGTGTAGGGAATTATTATAAGCATATTCAGCTATCCATAATAGGTCGAACCAGCTTCCTTTAGCTTGGTGTAACATGCAACGCAGATCCTGCTCGAGCGTCTGATTTGTCCTCTCAGTTTGACCATCCATTTGGGGATGGTGACTGGTGGATAGCCGGATGTCGATCTGGGCCATAGAGCAGCATTTTCTCCAGAAGTTAGATACAAATTGAGTATCTCGGTCTGAGACTAAAACTGAAGGAAACCCATGGAGCCGTACAATGCCTTCAAGAAATACCTTTGCCAGAGTGGAAGGATTTGGGAGCCCCTTAAGAGGAATGAAATGTGCCATTTTTGAAAATAGGTCCACAACCACAAGAATAGTGTTAAACCCTTGACTGGGTGGTAAATCAGTAATAAAATCGAGGGACAACGTGTGCCAGGGTGCTGGTGGGATTTCCAATGGTTGTACTAGCCCAGCTGGTTTCTGCTTGGATGACTTGTTTTGAGCACACACTCCACAAGATTGGATGAATTGGATAATGTCTTTACGCCTTGTGGGCCACCAATAATTTCGTTTTACCTTGGCTAGGGTTTTAGCGATTCCGGGGTGGCCCTCGATCAAGAAATCATGATAACCGGACATGACTTGTTCTTGTAGTTCTTGGTTTGGTAAGAATAAATGATTCCTGAAATAGGGCAACTGATCTTTTATCATGTAATGTTCTCCTTGTGCACTCCACACTTTTAATTGCTCCGGACTCATCAGGTTTTGGATTTCTTCATGTAATTCTTTCTGAGTTATGGTTGCTGTGATTCCTAGGAGCTTGTCACTCGGGATGATTGCTATTGGGTCAGGGGTCTGATACCCTTGCTCTTCGACCCCCATACGGGAACGGGCATCTGCCTTCCCATTTTTCTCCCCTGGTCTAAATGTAATCACGTAGTCATATTCAGCAAAAAAAAGAGCCCAACGTAGTTGTTGTGAGGATTGGGCCTTTGCCGTTTTTAGGTACTGGAGATTCCGGTGGTCAGTTATTACGGTGATTGTGTTTCTGGTGCCCAAGAGGTAGTGCCGACATGCCTTAAAGGCTGACTTAATGGCCAGGAGTTCTTTGTCTGTGATAGCGTAATTGAGTTCAGGGGGTGTGAATTTACGTGACCAGAAGGCAACAGGGTGTAACTGGCCCGTTTCGGAGTCCTTTCGTGAGAGGACGGCTCCCATAGCCATGCTTGAGGCATCCGTTTCCACCAGGTATGGGAGATCAGGGTGAGGGGCAGATGTGAATCTTGCTTTGAGTGCCTGGAAAGCCTCCTCGGCTTCTGTTGTCCACTGGAACTTTTTGTTGCTTTTCCTTAGTAATGATGTAATGGGATGCACGATTTGCGAAAATCCTGGGATGAACCGGCGGTACAAGTTTGCAAAACCCAGCATAATTTGAACCCCCTTGAATGAATTTGGGGATGGCCAGTTCAGGATAGCATCTACCTTGTGTACATCCATTCGGATTCCATTCGGGCTGAGAATAAAGCCCAGGAATTCCACCTCGGAGACATGGAATGAGCACTTTTTGAGCTTGGCGTAGAGCTGGTGTTGACGGAGTTTCTCCAATATGGATCAGACGTGTTTAACGTGGTCCTGCTTTGATGCGGAATATACTAGGATATCATCGATGTACACTAGAGCACAGACATTGATCAATTCCCGTAGGACATCGTTCATGAAGTATTGGAATGCAGCAGGCACGTTGCAAAGGCCAAAGGGCATTACCCGATATTCGTACAAGCCGCATTTGGTGTGAAAAGCGGTTTTCCATTTGTCCCCCTGTTTTACGCGAACAAGGTGATATGCCCCCCTCAGGTCTAGTTTTGTGTAGATTTGGGCATCTTTGCATTGATCAAGCAATTCAGGGATCAGTGGCAGGGGTAGCGTTTTTTTACGGTAATCTGGTTCAGTGCGCGATAGTCAATGCACGTTCTCAAGTCCCCCTCATTTTTCGGTACGAAGAATAGAGGACTGGTTGCTGGAGACTTCGAGGGACGGATGAACCCATTGGCTAGGTATTGGTCAAGATAGGCCTTCAGGTGCTGGTTTTCTGGTTCCGTGAGTGCGTAAATTCGCCCACAAGGGATTTGTGCGCCGGGTAGCAGGTCGATTTGGCAATCGTATGGTCTATGCGGTGGCAGGGTATTAGCCTGCTCTTTCTGAAAGACTTCTTGAATGTCCTGGTATTCACTTGGTAGGGTGCCGATTGCCACAGTCATAAGCGTGGAGATTCTGGTGTCTATTGGTTGTTTCTCTTGGAGATAACATGTGTGGGTGCAAGTCTCGGGAAAGGCCAATTCTTTTGCTCGCCAATCGATTCGAGGATTGTGAGCTACCAACCATGGCATTCCCAAAATCAACCGGAACTGTGGTGCCTTAATGAGGTCAAAAACGATTGATTCTTGGTGTCCATCCTGGCACAGAAGGGTTAAAGCTGCAGTGTATTGGGATACTGGACCAGAAACTATTTCCGTGCCGTTGACTGTGGTAACAGTGTCGGTGGTTGATTTAGGGCGTAACGGAAGCCCCATCTTTGCCGCAAGATCCTGGTCGATGTAATTCCCAAAGGCTCCACTGTCTATGTACGCTCTTACTGCGTGCATCCGAGATGGCTGTTGCTGATTGATCAAGACCACAGATAGTGCAAAATGGGAGGTCTGTAGTTCACTTTCTTCGCTCGACATGTGGACCCATAAACTTGCCGGGCTGGGGAGATTTCCGATTCCTTATTGGTATCTTCCTTGTCCGTGGTCCCTACCGTCCTCCTCGGTGGCTTCATAGGGCACTCTTTAAGGAAATGACCTTACCTTCCACAGTACAGACATAACTGCCGCTGTCTCCTTTTATCCCTTTCCGCTTTAGTCAAGAGGGATCTGACCCCTCGCCCCGATTTGCATTGGTTCTCCTGAACCTTCCGTTGTTCGGGCAGTATTGTCCTTTGAACGCACATACATAGGGCGAGGGTCCAGTCTGGTTCGATCTGTTCTTCGGTCCTGCAACCTGTAATCCATTTGAACAACAAGGTCAATGAATTCTGAGCAGTCTTTCGGGGGGTTCACTACTTGTGCGAGAACATCCTTGAGCTCCCCCAGCACCCCCTGATTAAATAACATGGTTCTTTTCTCCACTGGCCATTCTACTTCAACTATGAGTCTATTGAACGTGGCTATGTATGTTAATAGGTCTTGATTCCCTTGGCGTAGGGACAGAAGTTCGTTGTCTAATGCCTGCCCATGAGTACGACGGGCGGACAGCTTTTCCATCTCCTGCTGAAAGCCCCTGAAGTCATGCAGCAAAGGATCGTCTTGGGGCACAAAGGGTACAGACCAGTCCGCGGCGCTAGCACTCAGGTAGGATAGCACAAAAACGACCCTTGATTGGTCATTTGGAAAGGCCCCTGGCCTACAAAGGAAGTGCAGGCGGCACTGGTTCATGAACATTGCAAACCTCTTGGGATCCCCCGTAAATCGTTTGGGCGGGGCCAAGGGAACAGCCCCAGGAAGGGTTATCTGAACGGGATTGGCTGATGGCGCTGGCATCGAGGGCACGCTTCCCGGCAATGGTGCATGCCCTGCTTGTGACTGGAGAAGTTGCCGGCTTAAATCATCAGTGCGTTCTTTGGCTACTATCAGCTCTTTCCTCCGGGTGTTGGTCTCCTGCCTGGCCGCATGTACTTCGGAACGTAGCTGCCCCAACATGTGGGCTAACTGGTCGGTTTCTGACGTTTCCATGACGCCCAGGTGGATTTTGATGTGAGCCTTTGTGTTCTGTAACGCTCACCTGGTATCGTCGGTGACGTCACTCAGCCTGTTCTGACCTCTTACGACCTCGAACCCTTCCCTGGAGGCTATTCGACTGCAGACTGAGCTTTGTTTTCTTGGATAGTGTGCTCTCCATCCTGCTTTCAGCGCAGGGGCGCGTTGATTGATGCGGGCTTGTTGCTGCCTAGTTACTTCACTGGCAAGAGTCCGACAGGTAAGTATAATGAGTCTTTTGAACAGTTCTCTAATTTCATTCCTTTCCTTCCTTAGATGATGGCCAGCGTCCGGGGATGGCGGCGTGCTGCTGAGATGAGTAGCGCTGAAGGTGAGTGAGAGCGCGATGCGCGATGCACCCCTTTCGTATTTGTATTGAACTGAATTATGTTCTTGTGTCTTTTAGGTGCCGCGATGTTTTCAGCGTGGATGCCGGTTATGAACAACAAATGCGGTGAGTAAGCGCGGTATGCGGCGCCTCTAGATGTTTCCACACTAACCTGGAATGTCTTTTCCCTCTTGCAGATGGATGAGAAGTTCCGGAGACAGAGTTCCCCCAGAATGGCTGGGATTCAAGTAAGCGTTTGAAGCTCATACAGTATTTAAAAATAAGCGAAGATTTGCAGAATGCTTACTAATGCCTTTTTCTGTTCTTTTCCCTTTTCCTTAGGAAGCGGCGTGCCGGGATGGCAATGACATCGCCGAAGATGCCCGCAGAACAGAAGGAGCGATGAATGATGGGCATAAGTGCTGCAAGGTTAGGCTGTTCCTAACAGTGTTCTTGTTCTTGCAGGAGCTGAGCGCAGAAGAAAGATGCAGTCCTACTGGAGACCGATCCGAACACGGTGAGTGTCACGCTACAGGTGCAGAAAACACAAAGCATGTTTCTCAGCCTGGGCGTGGCTTAAATAGTCTCTGGGTATCCCAGGTGTCTCTGGGCTGAACCACACCCAAAAGACTAGACTGCACATGCAGTTCTGGGAACCATAATATGTGGGGGCATCCATCTTGTCCCCATCAATGCACTACAAGTCCAATCCCCAATGTTATCCTATGGGAGTGAGTGAGTCTGGCTCCAGCCTGACATCTTGGAGGGCTGGCGACATGAGGGGCAGGAATCATGACAGGATCCGGTCTTTTCTTGTCTCCTTTCCTCTCACTCATTCTAATCTCAAAGCCAGATCTTCATGGCCGTACAGTTACCTGGTTGTGGCTCTACCTGGGCGATGGCATCTTTCAACTCAATCACCAACCTATTGAACTGGGACACGTATGTAACCAGATCACTTGATCCCTGTCTTAATCCTTTATCTTGGGCTAGGGACACCTCCCGCCTATCAAACAACCAGCCAATTTCCACCAGAAAACCATCCCAATTATATAACAACGGATCATCTTTTTGAACCAGTGGCATAGCCCAGGCCGCCTTATCTCCAGTTAAATAAGAGATGACAAATGCTGTTCTTGCCTGAATCGTCTCAAACGCTGTAGGTTTACAGAGGAAATTGAGTCGACATTGAGTGAGGAACATCATATATTTCCTGGGATCCCCTGAGAATCGTTCTGGAGCTGCCAATGGTACACTACTGGGAGGTTGAACAATTACGGTAGACCTTTGACTGGTAGAAGCTCCCATAGCTGAAGTTGCTCTAGTCCCCTCTAACCGAGTTCTTTGAGCTGCTAGACTCTGAACTTGTGCCTTTAATGTGGTAGATTCTTGTCGAGCCTGAGCCAATTCAACCTGAATCTCTTGAAGAGCCTTTAGCACATCGCCCAAAGTCGGAGGAGTCGTATCCATTTGGCTTGGGTGGTTATGAGTATCCCAATCTGGGGGCGGCTTATTATGTCACAATCACACCTTATTAGGGAAGAGAGTTCGACACCCTCTCCCGAACAACAGAAGCCAAATTAATCGCCCCCTCCCACCGTGGTTGGCACAGGTACCTGATTGTATATGCACAGGACACCATGTGGCAGCCAATAGGGGGAAGAGGGATTAGGGAGAGGTTGTGGATAGGGTGGGGGAATTAGGAACACCGGAAAAAGGAGTAGGGAGCACCTAGTTTGGATAGGAATGGGGAAGCACAGGGTAAAAACCTAACCTGCATACACCAGGGAAAATACCCTCCTGACACACCAATCCGTACTTGCTTCCTTGCACTATTGCAAGGCACATGAACCTACCCCACACTGCTCCTGACGTAGTTAGATACACCTTAAGACATGCACCACAGTTCATGTACACATAGAGAGCAATAGGCTTTCAAGCGGAATGAAAACAAACAAGGGAATAATATCCCTGCATGAAAAGACAAACACATGGCCCTTTTGGGCAAAGCAGCAGAAGCACAATAACATATATAAAGGTTAGCACACTGTAGACAGTCCCAGTTCACAGCACTAGAACCATTGCCCAAAACTTGTTTCATGTCCACTAAGATACTGGTTCTCTGAGCCCAGGATTGTATGCAACCGTTCTCATGCCAAGTTCATGCCCCTTATCAAAGAACAATCAGCGTTTCCCATCCGGACTCAAAAGCGTTTCTTTCTTAGCACGTGTGATCCAATAGAAGAAAACCTTGCTTTCACAAACACACGCCGTGATAATTGAACACTCTCGAAATGAGAGAACACTAGTAGGTCATAAATCACAGTGCCCGCTCCCCGTAGTACTTAGCTTTAGCCCGGGAGCTCCTTGGGACTACCCGGATGAAGAAGGCACTGCATCAAAGAAAACAGTCTGGCAGCGTGTCCCCTTTCTGACCTGCGTGTTCCTCTGGGTCAGTAAATCATCCAGCCATGGGGCACAGCAAAACCTCCTACGTCCTCCTCCACGCCAAAATAAGCCGCATCTGTCTTGCGCCGTTGCCGGCTGATAAGCCTTCCTGATTGTAATCAGCTGGCATCGCGCGTGAAGACAGGACTACAAAAACGCCCAGGGGATGCTGGGAATTGAAGTCTCTGCCCCTGTAGCTGCCCAACCGTGTTCATCTCACGTACTGCAGCACCCCACGTCTACCACATCCCTTATTCCTGACAGTATGGTTCCCAATTTTGTCATCTGCCCACCTCAAGATTTGGCAGGGAGAGTCCTGATTTGAGGCGGAGGGACTTATTTATAAGGCAAGTGACATCACTGATGTGTCATAGTTCTCACTGAATGGATAGGGCAGTGTTCGAGGGTTCCCTACCATCTTTGGGCCGATAGGTCCAGAGAATGTGGACATGTTTTGGGAAGCCAAAGGAGGAGACCCAATCCATCCTCTAACTAGGAGAGTGGGCTGTGTCTGGTTATTGCACATGGAAATCTCACTGTATGACAAATGCCCTTTCTCATGATATTAGGACACATATGCCAGCATTTTTTAATACTACATTTTTCAGTGAAACGCATCAACTTTAATAAAAAAAAGTGATGCTTGGTGGGCGGAATATGGACAACATTTTACATATTTCCTCAAATCTTTATGGTTCTCACCTTTAACCGACATCCCCATCAGGTTTTTACTCATAGCTTTTGGTATATTGGTGTTACCAGAGGCGGCTCGCTGACAGCTTTTCAGAAATCCGAACATGAATAGTGTGCGATAAATATTGCCCAAGTTATCCCATAAACAGCATAACTCCCATTCTGTCCAATGGTTGTGAAACTTCTCCTTAGCTCTGGCCCTCACCCTTGGAATGGATCTGTTGCAGGCTCTGACGTCAAGAGGAGTTCCTGTGTTTAGATTAGCCCAAGGCTTCAAGAGGTAATGGCCAGTTTTATGACAGCCTAAGTGGTTTTAGTCATAAAATTGGGGTGCAGGAGAATTTTCTTATCTTGCCCCCCTGAACAAAGGATCTGTACCAGCCATAGGTTTGTATTTTTAACAGAATGGGCTCATGTTTGAAGGAGTACCAGACTTTCATTCCCATGACAGTGGAGCTTTGAAAGCCAGTTTCACATCTGGAGACCTACAGCAGTGAAATGCAACCAGAAACCAAGATTTGGGGCCTACCTCTGCTGAACAACATTTTGCTTTTAACCAACCTTAGCAAATGCACAATCTGAATATGTAAACCCTTGCAACCGTAGCTTCCTGTGAGCAGTGATTACAGAAGGACAACAAAAATATATACTTAAAGACTTGAGCTGTACATCAGAATGCTTAAAGTCTTTATTTTAAAAGCACAATTGCAATGTCAATGGGTGAGGTTTTTAGCCGTGAAACTTTTAATTCTGGTGCAATTCATATCTCCTTGTAGATTCTGTGAATTAGGGTTTCATCTTTGATGAGCTCCGTATGAACAGAAATCCAATTCCTTTATTACACTTTTGCACACATTTTGAGCAGCATATCTTTAACTCAAAGGGAAAAACAGATTTTACATGCAATTGTTCTGTCACAGAAAAAGGCTCATTCTGCTGCGCAGGCTTGCACACAATCTTGGCATTTTTCTTTAACATTCTGGAAACTGCTTTTTCTGACGATATGACTTCAGCTCTCCCAGATTTTTTTAAAGGTTGTCTCATGCCTTTCCCTTAAGTAAGGCAATGAACATTTTTAGGCATCTCCAAGTTTTGATGCCTAATTTCGCTCCCTTTCGCTTTGAAATTGCAGGGCCTTATTTCCATGTTAATTCAAAGCAGGCTTTTAATTTTGGGGAGCCGCCATACTGACTCCAGCCTTTAATTATGGCATTCAGGGCTATTTCACCCCACAGTTTGCGACTCCTTACTATGGTTTGTGCACTTTTCAGGCCAAACCCATCATGCAAGCCACCCCCCCAAATGAGGGCCCCCCAATTTCTTATCCCACTCAAAGCCCTGAGCTTATGTATTGGGAGAGCGGGTGGCAGCAGTACACATCGCGGCCATTACACAGCCAGCGCAGGTACAGATGGGGAAATTACAAAAGTGTAAGAAACCGCACCATTTATTAAGGGCTAGGCGCCACATGGCAAATAATGTTGGCAAACATAGTTTATAAAAAAGTAAAGCACCATGGAGAACATTAATAACAGTGGACATTTTTCATAAATAAATAACTAAAGTTGGTAAAAGTTGGAGCATAGAATTAACACTCACATTTTCTCATGAATAAAAAAGTAAAGTTTATAAAAGTGGGACAACAGAATTAACCAAGTAACAAAAACACATCAGTTAAACAGACAAAAGAAACAGCTTTACCTCTCTCTTCCAATGTGGAAAGAAGGAAATACTCCAGACATCATACTGACATCACAAAAATACTGCTTATCCAATCAGGTACTGCTTACATTAAAAAAACAGTAGCCCAACACTCACAAGTAGGTAGATGGACGTTTTCATAGACATTTTGGATCAAAACGTATCTATTACCAGTAAGTTGTTTATTTTTAATAGAAATAAAAAACAATATATTAAATAACTTAAAAACACTAAGATATATTTTTTAAAGCAAAAGAACCTTTTAGAAACATTAACATCTAACGGCCGCCATTTTGGAAACTAAAAATGGATGACACATTCACCACACAATACATGACAAGTGCAAAAAGGGGTGTGGTTTAAGGTGAAATGGGTAGGAATGGGAGGAAAATCCTGTAGATTTAACTTAGAGATGGGCATTAAACGGGTGGGACACATAGCCAAACAACCCAAATCCATCCTCATATGCCAGCTGCATTGAAATGCATTAGAAACCCTCATTCAAAGCCATATTTGAAGCTCTTATGTTAAAGCTCTTATTTTAAAGACAAACGTTTCGGTTTTAAGGTAACGCTTTCACATGGTCCAACAGTGACATGTGCTCACTCAGGTTCCCTAACCCAGGAATGCATGACTAATGTCTCACAGGTGTGCACAAAAGGACCCACAACACCATTAATTAGGCCTCTGGAATCCTGAAGAACAACTACTGATGCTATACAATTGCGTGGTGTGAAAAGGCCACGCAATCTGCCCATGTGACCTGAAAAAGCGGATGGCGATGGACAAGCACCAAACATGCAATGGAGCTGCCTGTTGACAGAGATCATTAAAAGAGACTGAGTGAGGCTTAAGTTCTTGAGATACATTTATGTTTAGCAATAAGGTTTAACTTATGTGATACTCACCTCCCTCTCTCTTGATAAAACACCTGGAATCTCCCTAGCCTGAGCATTCCCAAGTATCCATTCCCAAATGCCAACCACTGCCATAACCTCAACAGTCTCAAGTGCTTAGCACTATTGCCTGAGGACATTCGTCAATGCTTGCGAGGGTGGAAATTGGGAGAGCTTTGTTTCTGCAAGTTTTGTACTGGCTGTAAAAGCCATCTCCAAACATGTGAATGCCAGAGACCATGCCAGGCGATGGTGACTAGGTTCAGGATGAACCATTGGGTCTATTAGCACCTCATCACAGGGCTTTCGGTGTAGGAGGTCTACAGTCATGAAAGATAACATGGCCTGGAAACAGGTAGGGCAATGGTGATGGACACTCCCTCCGTTGTCAGGGTGGTGGCTGCAGTTACTAAGTAGTACAAAAAGAGGGAGCATACCCCAGGAGCACTGAAGAGGCCAATAACTGCTTGGCTGTCCCCACAGTATCTGCATACACGAAACAATGGAGGGACCCATCAGGGATTTCTCCATCAAGTCCTGCATTCTTAAGTGACTGGAAAAATGGACTGGCCTTTGGCCACAGAGCCCAGAACTACCTCCCCTGCCTGGTTCTGCCTAGCCTTTGTTCACCATTTGGAGGTGAGCAGTTCATGATGGGGAAAGCGCCAGCATTTGCGGCGTTGCACATGCACTTCCACCGGAGGTTGCAGAGAGACCTGGACAAAGTAGCACTAGGGTGTTTTGGGGTGTTGGGTTAGGGTGAGGGTAGGAGTGATGGGTGTTGTGTGTGTGTTATATTATTGAGTAAGGGTGGGGTTGGGAATGATGGGCATTTGGAGTGTAATACCAGGAGGCCAAACCATTAATGTAGTTGGCCTGATAGTAGGAGCTTAATGTAATAAATGTACACTACGTAAAGCTTCTTGTGTTAGTATTGTGCTTACATGTATGAATGTTTCTACCTGTAGCCCTTACCCCATAGGGTCCTTTAGACTCTGCCACAAATAAGGCCTAACAGTGACCTCTGTAAACACCACAAGTAGCTTCTTTTTAATAATGACATACAGAATTAGAAGTATGGTCAAACTATTGTTTGGCGGCTACCCCCATATGTGATACATTGTATACCTCAGCCTTAGGTTCCGCCCTTCGGGCTGGCCCTTCAGTTAAACGGGCATTTGGAGTGTGCCAGGTAGTTAGATTAGGATGAGACGAGGGGAGATGGGGAAACAGCACTTTTGTGGTTGTTAGTTTAGGATGAGGGGAGAGGAGATGGGGAATCAGTACTTTTATGGTTGTTGGATTAGGATGAGGGAAGGGGAGATGTGGCATAAACGCTTTTTCAGGATGTTGGCTTGGGGTAGGAAACATGGGATTTCGAGGTCTATTGGCGATTCAGGTTAGAGTGGGAGCTATATGATATGATATGGCATTTATAATGCGCCTATACACAAGTGTTTTAATGCGCGACGAGGCAAGGGAGGGGGAACAGAGGGAACACAGACAACGATCATACTAGGCCAGGAGTCATTCAGATCGCGCAAGTGCATGAAATGGGATAGGAGGAAAGTGCAGGGGGAGGGGACAGTGCGGTACATGGGATAATTGAATAAATGAACAATAGGTAAAAGTACGGCCAGCAGGTGGCAAGTGCAAGGATAAGTGCAGACATCAGGTGTCAAGTGCTGGTAGTGGGACTGTAGGGGTACAGAAAACAGTCCCCAAGAGCGAGGGTTGCCAGTAAGGCAGTGCAGGTGTGCGACAGACGGGGGGAGGGGACATGGGCCCGAGAACAGAGGGTGGCCAGGTAAACAGTGCAGTTTGAGTATGAGCCAGGAAGTCAGCAGAGGAGAGGAGGCGAAAAAGCAGAAGAAAAGAGATAGGTTTTGAGGTGCTTCTGGAACCGGAGACGATTCTCCTCAAGTTCCAGATGGAGGCCCCAGCCGAAGAAAGAGATCTACCACCAACTTGTTGCTTGGAGAAGCGACTGACCCTGTGGGAGTTGGAGGCGGATGAGCGAAGAGCTCGAGAAGGAAGATATTTAGGAAGAGAGAGTTCAAGGTATAGAGGCCCCAGGCCCCAGAAGGCCTTGTGGACAATGCAGAGGGGTTTGAACTTAATCCTCGCAGCCACTGGGAGCCAGTGCCCTGATTTTAGACCTGGAGAGATATGATCCCTGGGCATGAGGCCAAGGACAAATATCGCTCTACCTTCTAAGGGAGTAGGAGTTGATTGCAGCCAGGTCCTTGTCCACCCTGCAGGGGTTGTAAAGGCTCTGCAGCGCCTTGCATCATCATTCATGTAAGGTCTGCTCCGGGATGAGGCCTACCCAAGCTGGGACTGGCGTATAGGGCAAAAGGCCCAGGGCCGAACCAAATATGCAAAATGCTGGTATGGGCCACTTTTGTTGGTCAAAGGACACCACTTTTTTGGCTACCGTGGGCCATTTCTGGATGAGATGCAGAGGGCGGAGAGTAGAAGCAGGCAGATTTAGAAAGTGGCTGTTGCAATAGTCCAGCCTAGAGAGAACCAGAGCTCTGGAGACAGTGAACTTCTGGGGGAAGGAGAGGAAAGGAAGAATACCTCTGAGAAGGTGCAGCTGGTAGTGTGACTTCTTAGAGATGTCAGCGATGCGGGGAGAGAAGGAGAGTGTGGAGTCGAAGATACCTCCTTGCTCTAGCCATTTATGTCTTCTCACCTTCTAAGGGAGTAGGAGTTGATTGCAACCAGGTCCTTGTCCACCCTGCAGGGCATGTGAAGGCTCTGCAGCGCCTTGCATCATCATTCATGTAAGGTCTGCTCCGGGATGAGGCCTACCCAAGCTGGGACTGTCGTATAGGGCAATAGGCTCAGGGCCGAACCAAATATGCAAAATGCTGGGATGGGCCACTTTTGTTGGTCAAGGGACACCACTTTTTTGGCTACTATGGGCCAGTTTGATGAGTTATTTCACTATACGACTTATAGTTTTGACCCCTGTTGCGGAATAAATATTCTTCAAAATGCACAATTTGCATCACAATTTATAAAAAAACCTCTTCATTAGGTACTATTAAAAAAGTGTCACGATAGGAATGAGGAGTCATTTGCAGGTCGGCCACTTTTTCATTGGCGCCCGAGACGATTTTATGGCTCAATCCGACCCTGTGCTTACCATGGATGGTAGCAGTCCATGAGGTGGGCTTGATCCACCAGCACGTTCCTATTCACCATGCCTAGAGTCGAGTATAACAGGGGTCATTCTCCTCAGTCTTGAATGCCCCTGTGTATCTTCTGTTCAGCCTTTCTTTACTTCTCACATGTCCCCTGGTCTTATGCGTTACCTTTTCTGAAATGTCTGTGTTACCTTTTCTGAGATGTCTGTGGTGTGGTCGCACTCTTACCCTAGAGCTGCCGCTACCCCTCTGGAACCATGGATGCCACTTTTGGTGCTCGCCCAGCAACCCTACAGGATTCCATTTGTTTTACCGTAAAGCACCTACATCTGAACACCCCTCTTCACGCCGCTATACCCAACCATGTTTCCCAGCAGCTTCCGTGTCCATATCAGACCACCTACCCGTCTTTATTCCGAGTTCATTGAGTGCACTCAAAGGGCGATTGTTGTGACTCATGTGAAGTAAGTGCACAGTACAGAAAGACACATTAAATACAATGAGACGTCATCTGTGGAAACACATAATTATGTAAACCTCGTGTTTGCATTATCTGGGATATCTGTGAACGCAGTCCGCGAAGCGGAAGAAGGCCATAGCGTGCGAGTGAGAGCAGGAACCCGCCGAGCGAGGGCGGTGGACGGTGACGCCCACTGACGCGTCTGCAGCGTGACCTCGATTTCCAGGACCAGAGAGTTTGTTTATCCGATGCTTTGGAAACTGTGGTGTTGGCGTTTACACGGTACAACGGCCTCACAGGCTCAACATTTGCACCACCTTAAGAAACGATATTTATTTTCACCCACTAAACACCCGTCCCAAAATATTTTAGGACCGCTACAATTATATGAACCAACCGCAGTCCTAGAATATGTCTGGAAATGGCCTGGGTAGTGGGTTCCAAAAATATTTGTTCCCCCATCGATGCTTTGTTTGAATGATAATATTACTGCCTACTGGGGTAGGTCAGAATCAGGAGATGGTCAAGGGGGCGCGATTTCTGTGTCTTGAATTCAAATAAACAAAAAAGGGGTCTATTCTTTCCGAAACCTAGAAGCGTTCTACAAAAGAAAGTTAAAGGGAACTCCTGCTCTTGCCTAGACTCTTTCCCCATCTCTAAAAAGGAAGCAACAAAGCAAAGACAGGCTTGTGAGAAGTGTCCATGGAAAAGGTGGCAGCTGGCTTCTGACCCCCACCCCTATGACACTGTATCATAGGCCCTGGCCTATGTGTACAGTTCCAGGCGCACAGCTTGTGTCTTACTGGAGCACCATCCTGGGACTCCAGCCCGGTCTCTTTGCTTCAGAATGTGGGGCATGGGTCAGAAGCCGAGGCAGCCAATATAAAATGGTTTATAGCAGTTGCATACACCCTAGCATCTGCATCCTATGAGGATGGTAGAGTCTGGTGAGGGATTGTGGCTTATACCCGTCTCTGTGACTTTCCTATGCCTTAAAGGGGAGTAAATTCCTGAGGGATCCCGCTTATCCTGTCCCCTAGGGGTGTTAAACATAGCGGGTTAGCCTCCCTATGCCCAAAGTGGGTGACTCTCCCTTGGGGAATGGTGATCATCTCCTTGGATTCGTCACACTACCCAGATTAATATCAGAGAGTGATATAACCACAGTGGAACCACATTAAGCCATGCCAAGCTGAGACCTCAAAATACTACAATGCCATGTTACAGACTTGCTGACACCAGTATCGAGGTCCCATGGATCTCATACTCACCGGCCCAAAGTAATTTATTTATTTATTTATTTATTTATTCACATTTGTTGAGCGCACAGCAGACCGAAGACATCGTGGCGCTAGTTACAGTGTTGCTTATACTTAGTTGCATACAGTTCATGTCCGTACGGTTACATTGGACGAAATATACGAAATATACACATTACAGATATGCAAGAGCAGCAGGAGCACCTGAGAACGGGCTTAGTTGAATAGGGCAGTTTTGAGTTTTTTTCGGAAGGAGAAGAGAGATGCATCAGCTCTGAGGTCAGTAGGTAGGGAATTCCAGAAATTAGGTGCGAGGAAGGGGAAGCCTATGCCTCCTGCTTTAGTTCTGTTGATGCGAGGTATTGCTAGTTGATTCGTGTATTGTGCTCTTCTCAGTCTCGTGGATTGATATCTACCTATCGTGTCAGATAAATAAGAGGGAGCTGTGAGGTTGATGCATTTATGGGTGGTTGTGAGAATTTTGAAGGAGATACGGTCTTTGACTGGGAGCCAATGAGCTGCCTTTCTGGCTTGTGTGATGTGTTCTCTTTTTGGTATGCTGAGGGCTGCTCTGAGAGCATTGTTTTGGGTTGTTTGGAGCCTAGATATGTTTTTTTTGGCGGTGCCGGCTAGGAGCGCATTACAATTTTCTAGTTTGGCTCCGATAGTTGCTCGGGCGATGGAGAGGCAGTTATCCTTGGTTAGGAATGGTTTTATTGCGTTAATGAGTTTAGTACTCAGTGCTGAGGCCGAGACTATGGCGCTGACTTGTTTGTCCATGGATGACGTGGCGTCTATGTGAACCCCCAGTGTTTTGACTGAGGAAAGGACTGGGATAATACAATTGTCTATTTTGAAGTTGATGTACAGTGGGTTGAGGTTGGAGAGGGTGGATTTCTGTCCTAGAATGAGGATTTCGGTCTTGTCCCCGTTCAAGCAGAGGCCGTTAGTAGCCATCCAAGCTTGTGTGGTAGAGTAGATTTGCTGAAGGGTAGAGGCGTCTTGGTGATAATTCCCTGTCAGGGGGAGGAGAACCTGCGTGTCGTCGGCGTCATTTGTGTAGGTGATCCCCAGCGCATCTAGTTTATCAAATAGTGGCTCGGTAAAAAGATTATAGAGGGTGGGGGCAGTACAGGAACCTTGTGGCACACCACAGTGGATGATGGAGGGTGCTGCATGTGATGAGTTAGAGAACACTTTCATAGCTCTACCCTCTAAGAATGATGTTACCCAGGATGCTGCGTCATTTGAGAAGTGTGCAGCGTGTGTCAGGTGACTGGTAAGTGTAATGTGGTCTACCAGATCAAACGCAACTGAAAGGTCAAGGAGAAGGAGAAGAGCGGGCTTGCCTTTGCCTAGGATGTTGGTAATTTCGTTTTTTAAGTCTAGAAGGGCGGATTCAGTTCCATGTCCCTTGAGGAACCCAGATTGTCTTTTTCCTAGGATTGCGTTCGATTCAAGGTATAGTTGAATCTGTTTGTGGGCAGCCTTATCAAGTAGTTTCAGGAGGAATGGGACTGTGGTTATGGGTCGGTTCTTGTGAGGGTTAGCAGGGTCTAGTGTCGTTTTTTTTAATAGGGTTACCCAGGTCTCTTTAAGGCTGTCTGGGACTATGCCCGTTTTGAAGGATGCATTGATGAAGGCTGTGAGAAGAGGGGCGAGTGGTTCTGCACAATCTTTGATGATTTTAGGGGGGATGTCAGTGACCTCGGCTTCGGAGATTTCGGTAAATGCAAATTTGGGCATGTTTCTTACTTTTACATTAGCTTTTATCTGTGCATGTGCACTTTGCTTTGGTAAGGTATTGAAGTGGTTGGCTATTTTGTTTTGGAGGAGGTTTATTTTGTAAGCATGGCTGATTGAATGCCTGTACACCATGCCTCGTCTTTGACAATCTCATCAGAGCATGTAGGTGGTACAGTTAGTTCTTTGAATATATTGAAAAGTTCTTGAGAGTGGGAGTTGGCATTAGAGATGCGGTGGTTGTAAGCTTCAGATTTAGCAAGGAAGATTGCGTCTTTGTATTTTTTTGCTATGGATTTGAAGTTAGCTTTTGTGGTATTGCAGGGGTTAAACTGCCAATTTTTGAGCGCTAAGCATTTGTCTTTGCGCAAAGTCTGGAGTTCCTCTGGGAACCAGGAATTGGAGTGGAAGGATTTTTTTTTCTTTTTTGTTTTCCAATGGGGCAACGGTGTTGACAGCCATTGTGATGGCGTCTTTGAATATTTCTGTGAGGATGTTGGAGTCAGCGGAGAATGGGGGCGCTAGGCATGGCAGATTGAGGAGTGCACTGATATTGTCAGTGGTGAGTTTTTTGGCACTTCTGGCTAAGGTCGCCGGTGCTTTGGTAGGCACTTTAGCGCTTAGGGAGACAGGGATGTCAAATAGGAGAAGGTTGTGGTCTGTACATGTGAGGCTAGTATTGGAGGTGATGGCTGTGTTACAGTTGTGGTCTATAATCCAATCTAGGATGCGTCCTTTAGCATGAGTAGGCGAAGTGATCTTTTGAGAGAAGCCTAGGTCTTGGAGGTCTTTGGCTAGAGAGATAGCAGTTTTGTCCTTAGTGTCGTTGAATCCTAGGTTAAGGTCACCTATAAGTAGTGATTTTGTGGATTTGTTAAGGTTGTTTTCTAGGAGGTGATTGACTTGACCTATGAAATTGGTGGTTGGGCCGGGTGGATGGTATACGGTATGAATATTTATTGTGCTATTTGGAGAGAGTGCTAATTTGACTGATAGGATGTCAATATTTTCTTCCTCTTGGTGGGGTAAGGTTCTGATAGAGAGTGTTTCTTTGTGAATAATGGCTACCCCCCCTCCTGTTCTGGCTATCCTATCTTGTCTAAGGATGGCATATCCTTGTGGTAGGGCTAGTGAGATGGCTGGGCCGGAAGTTTCGTTGAGCCAGGTCTCTGTGATCGCAAGTAAGTGTAGATTTTGGGTAGTTATTAGGTCATTTACTTCTAATGCGTGGGCATTGAGTGATCGGACATTGATTAAGGCGCATTTGTATAGCGTTGGGCAAGAGATTTTTGTGGGTATGGTGTGGGTGTCTGCTTTAGGTACAGCGGTACATTGAGAGAAGGAGTTACCGCTTGGTGTAGTAAGCGTGAGTTTGAATTTGTGGCATATAGAGGTATTATAACGGTGGTGGGGTGTGTGCACTTTAGTGGTGCGTGAGCTAAGTCTGCAATTTCTGTGTGGTATGTGTGTAGGGGTGGCATGGCGGTAGATAGGGAGGGTGCGGGCTCTGAGTCTGTCTAATCTGAGGCTGAGGTTAGGTATCAGTGCTGTGTTATTTGGAGTGTGTGAGGGCTTGGGCAGGAGGTCCATCAAGTGTCCTCGATGACTCAAGGTGATTTGATAGTGGTGGAGGTGCTTTAATGTAGAAGGGTGAGGTGTGGTCATAAAGGTGAGTAGCGTGCTAACTATGCAGGTGAGGACGGGCAGAGAGTACATATTGTGTGTGGGTTCGTTTTTCTCATATGCTCGGGCATGTATTACTGTTGAGAGCGAGATAAAGATTACACAATATTGGCCTAGAGGGCAGAATGCACAATACACTATATTGGCCCGAAGGCTGGGCTGTGGCCAACAAATGGCTAGATTCGAATGGCAGTGTGACACCACAAATGGCTAGATTCGAGTGGCAGAGTAACACAACAAAATGGCTAGATTCGAGTGGCAGAGTAACAGCAAAATGGCTAGATTCGAGTGGCAGAGTTACACAGCAAAATGGCTAGATTCGAGTGGCAGAGTAACACAACAAAATGGCTAGATTCGAGTGGCAGAGTAACACAACAAAATGGCTAGATTCGCGTGGCAGAGTAACACAACAAAATGGCTAGATTCGAGTGGCAGAGTAACACAACAAATGGCTAGATTCGAATTTATATGGGCACACTATGGAATGAAGGCTGATTTTAATTTTTTTGAGATGGGGTAGGCATACCATTTTTTTAGTGGCATAGACTGGGCAGAGCAAGGAGTGGCTAGCAAAGGTACATATGCATTAGGTGCGTAGCTAATAGTATGACTATGGCACTTTGGGCGGCACATTTGAAAATAACATGCATGTCTGGGGATAGTGCAAGGGTTAAATATAGCCTGCAGGTTTACCTTAAAGGACAAAGTTCAAAGGACAAGGGAGTCTCTGTGCTGCTCCTGCAGTGCGGATTGCTCTGGGGGAGCTCCTGCTCTGACCCCGGTGCGTAACGGTCTGGTGTAGCAGTGCGGAGCATTAAGGGTGGGAGTAGTCAGTGTCCGATCAAATAGTTGTGACTGGTAGAAGCTGGTCGATCATATGTGCCCGCAGGTCCATAGCGTCCCGGGGCGAACAGGGGTGGAACAGGGCCTTTTTCTTCGGGCCTTCTTCCGAGTGCTGGCTTCCGCCTACCGGCGGTGAGGATTGGTTAAAGATAAAGATAGTTGCTTAGCAATTAATGGCAGCCTCGTTTCCGTGCCGCATCGTGACCGCCATTTTGGGGTCAGGCCGGAAATCAGGACAAGATGGTGGTGCTTGGGTGGCAACGTGTGCAAATGCACTACCAAAGCTTGTGGGGCCACAAAAAATCAAATTGAAGGTATTGCAGGCATTGAGGGGGCTAGATGGTAAGTGAATAGCCTCACAATATATATTATTTATGCTCAATGCTGGATGTGTGCAGATCAGGCATCACGGATTGCTCTGCTGCAGGGGATCGATCTCTTCGGTCGTGGTCGTAGAAGACAGGGAAGGGCTCCAGTCCTCTCACCCTTCTGGGGGCAGACGAAATGAGGCTCACAGGGTGGAACAGGGCCTTTTCCTTTGGGCCTTCTTCCGAGTGCCGGCTTCCGCCTACCGGCAGTGAGGATTGGTTAAAGATAAAGATAGTTGCTTAGCAACTAATGGCAGCCTCGTTCCGTGCCGCATTGCGACCGCCATTTTGGGGTCAGGCCGGAAATCAGGACAAGATGGTGGTGCTTGGGTGGCAACGTCTGCAAATGCACTACCAAAGCTCGTGGGGCCACAAAAAATGAAATGGAAGGTATTGCAGGCGTTGAGGGGGCTAGGTGGTAAGTGAATAGCCTCACAATATATATTATTTATGCTCAATGCTGGATGTGTGCAGGTCAGGCATCATGGATTGCTCTGCTGCAGGGGATCGATCTTGTCGGTCGTGGTCGTAGAAGACAGGGAAGGGCTCCAGTCCTCTCACCCTTCTGGGGGCAGACGAAATGAGGCTCACAAGGTGGAACAGGGCCTTTTTCTTCGGGCCTTCTTCCGAGTGCCGGCTTCCGCCTACCGGCAGTGAGGATTGGTTAAAGATAAAGATAGTTGCTTAGCAACTAATGGCAGCCTCGTTTCCGTGCCGCATCGCGACCGCCATTTTGGGGTCAGGCCGGAAATCAGGGCAAGATGGTGGTGCTTGGGTGGCAACGTCTGCAAATGCACAACCAAAGCTCGTGGGGCCACAAAAAATCAAATTGAAGGTATTGCAGGCATCGAGGGGACTAGATGGTAAGTGAATAGCCTCACAATATATATTATTTATGCTCAATGCTGGATGTGTGCAGGTCAGGCATCACGGATTGCTCTGCTGCAGGGGATCGATCTCGTCGGTCGTGGTCGTAGAAGACAGGGAAGGGCTACAGCCCTCTCACCCTTCTGGGGGCAGATGAAAATGACACACTTAACCCCTTAATTGCCAAGGACGAGTATGCCCGGAAGAGTTAGCTCTCTTTCATGTACCCAGGAAGCCTCCATGAAGTCCCAGTGAGTGTGGGGCTTCGTGGATCCCAAACTCACTGACACAAAGCAGAAGGTCCGTACTGTTACAGCGCTACATGGCTAGAGGCCCTCTGACATAGAACCGAGCTCTCTAACCCATAAGAATACCTCCTGGGTTTACCAAACTGAGAGACTACACCTGGGAAGAAGTGTTCGGCTATAAACCGTAAACTCAGAATCTTTGCCATTTTGTCCAATACAGACTTTAGAACTTTGTGGATGGTTTGGGCATAGTGTTTTGGGTGGAAGTTCAGACTAACTACAACTCCCTTGTCTTGGGAGGATAGCTCATGGGCAACGTGCCCGCCTTGGACACAAGACGACATGGAGCACCACAGCTTCGATCCCGGGTCCGCGCTTAGAAACCTCTGGGTAAAGTGCCAGGCTATTATGTAAGTCTATGCAAAAAGGACGGGCATACTCGTCCTTGGCAACTAAGGGGTTAAGTGTGTTATAAGAAACCTATCATATACCATATCATAACTAGTATAAATATGGCTGTGTTTTTGATTTTTTTAAATACATTTTATATAGGCAGAGGCAGAAGGTTGCATGGCAGCTGAGAGTATTTAAGGGAATAGCCTTTAGTGGAGAGATAGGTAGTCAAATGATGGCATTTACATGATGGAGAGGTAGACAAGTGATAGGATTTAGATAAGAGAGAGTACATTGGAGGACTTAGGTCAGGGATAGGTAGGGAATTAAATTAAGACTTGTGGGAGAGGTGGCAGATTTCTTAGGATTGGCTAACGCTTACCTTGGATGAGATGCCTCTGCTTGCTAGATGGAGGAGAATAGCAGCACACCATTGATTGTAGTCAATAGCATCACAGGATTGTTTGGAGGCAGTGTCAGGCCCAAGATTCCATTCACTGTATGTCAATGAGTGTGGCGTCTTGGTGTGGCCAGTCCACATACCTGTTACTTCTGTAGAAAAGGTGTAGTCTTTGAATTCATTAGGAGATGTAGGTGATTACATTTAGCGGCTGCAACTCAACGCAGCATCATTTTGCGGCTAGTCCACATACTTGCTGTTTGAGTAGAAAAGTCTTTTGTGGCAAGAAGAAATCATATTATAGCCAACTTGAGTGGCAACTTGTCTAGAACACCTAAATGTTCTAGGGTGAGTGGGAGGTATGTAGCTAGAGGGCGTTTCACATCAGGCACTACAGCTACTGTCTGCACCAACGAGGCCAGAAATGTACCACTGATGAGGACAATGATACAGTGAATGGGCTGGGAGGGAAAGACAAAGCTACTTGCCCATCGGTGTACATTGTATTTCAATCACAGTGTGTACGATCTAGATGTGCCGAACGTCAATGTGTAGTAGCCAGATCCCCAATGTCAGCACCACAACCATAATACCCACCACCAACCTTTCAGCCATATGTGCGCAGTAGGCCATATCTCAGAAGTGTGAATTCTTTTCAACTAGAACAATGATCAACAACATCATATCACCTTCAATATTTATAAGAACAGTGTGGGGTGAATACTTGAGATCAACTCGGGTACTACATCTTTTTGGTCCCACATGATTCGCACCATGCATAGGAGTGGGATGATTTCATGAGACCTCAAGTTCAGCCCTACCCCCAGCATGCAATCACCATTTCACTATCATAGCCCCACCCAAATAAAACGGTGTTAATATGCTGTTCAAGATGCTAAGCCCCAGCTCTGTTTCCTTCAGTTATACTTCCCAAAGCAACAGGTTCACGCAAATTGCATGCCAGCATATCCTTGCTCACTGGGTAATGTTGGCTAATATTATGATTGGTTATTTATAATGCGCTTAATACCCAGAGGTGCGCAACCCGGGGATGGAACCAGTGTTGCTCCGCATCGTTTTGCTTCCAAGGCGAGCGCGTTGCCCCTGAGCTATCCTCCTGAGACTATTGCCTTCTTGTCATATTTCTCATTTTCTATAAACTGAAATTTGAATTTGAAGGGTTTATATTGCGCTATAACCTGGCTGAGTGAACTGCATTTGTGCGCAGATGACAACATAGAACATATTTAAGTCCGTAAAGAAAGTTCACAAACCAAACTATTGCCTTTTGGGCTTATTGCACAAAAACACCCAGACTTGCTTGTAGTGGAAAAGGTTGCTTTAATGTGACAGGCCAAAGCTCACAAATAAACGCTAACCTGGCTCCTTGGCCTTACAGACTAACAACTGTTTTTAACAACTTGCCAAACTAATTTAATAATTAAACACTTTCAATTCCCCCAACAATTAAATAATGAAATCCGTTCAACTTTCTCCCTACCTATCCCCAGCTCCCTACCGTCTCTTTACCATCTTCTCTTTATCATCTTCTCAGCACCTACCCCCACTTAGACCGCCTGCCTCTGCTATCCTATTACCCTCCTGTTCTCACTTGCCCCCACCCTCCTTCACCTTACTACTATTGCACCACGTTCCCACACTGCACCAGTGGGCCACGTGCACCCGTCCATTCAGGGCCCATCTCCTCATTTCTCCCCACGCCACTGCACCATCGGCCAAACCTGTGCCAATCCATGCAGTCCAATCCACATAACCTGCCGCTCCAGCACCTTGCATCCATTACACCATGTTTTCCAACTGCACCTGGGGCCCTCGTGCACCCCCGTCCATGCAGTCACCTCTCAACACTCCCCCCCCACTGCATCAGGGGCCCCCGCGCACCCCTGTCCATGCAGTCACCTGTCATCACTTCCCCCACTGCACCAGGGGCCAAAGGAGCACCCCCGTCCATGCAGTCTGTTCCTCATACCCTGCCCCCTCATGAAGCTTCCCAGCACCCTTAATCCTCTTGAGTGCCTCTCTCCTTCCGCTCCTACTAGAGCACCAACTCTGCTATAATCCCTTTTTTTTGCCTCCCAGCAAATACTTCAACTAACCCAAGCTGAACTTGCAACTCCCTTGACCTCAACTGCCCAGTTCCTCCTGTGATGTGCGTGCTGAATTCCCGCCCTAGCGCACGCCCTGTCACCTGCCCACATGCGGACCGGGGCTACTACCATACACTTCAAATTACGATATCCACTTAATCTCTGTGAGTCTCTCCGTATTGACTCTGTGCCGCTATCACCCTCTCAAGTCCCTCCAGGCCTGCTCACCTTGTCGTGCGGCAAGCGTGAGGGCCCTGCTACAGTCTTCCACACCCACCCTATGACGGCCACACCCCCTATCGTTTTTTTGGTTATATCCCCCCACGGCCATCCCCGGCCCTACCTTAATGTCTGCCTCCTCACCCACCTCCTACTCCTGTTCACCCGGCTCCCTTGGGGTCGCCCCTCTAACGTCCGCCACCCTACCTAGCCCACATAGCTCTCAACTCACACGCTTTTGGCGGGTGTCACCCGCCTTGTAAAGGGCTGACTCACCCGCCAAGCCTCCTGCACGCCCATTCATTACAATGGGTGTCTCACCCGCCAAAAACAAAATCGGGTGATTTCACCCCCCTTTGCAGCACAAATGGTTGAGAGCTATGAGCCCACCTGTCACCTTGTTTCACCCCCACACCAACATGCTCTCCAGCACCTGGGAAATACCCAACCCTTAGGCACCACTTTGTCCACCTAACTTTGACCCGTGAACTACCTCCCCCTCACCCCGTCCCTCGATAACTTGCTTAAATCCCCCTTGAACCTTACCCCAACATTTGCCCCCCACCTTTTCCGATAAACTGAGGCGCACCTACTGAAACCCCAACTTTAGCTGGCATGCAGTCCTTCCCCACCATCTCCCTGCCCCGCTCCTCGCCCTTTCCCTCTGTCCCCTGCCAGAAAACAATGCGTAATTGGATGCCGACCCTCGCATCTGCTGCACTCGTGTTTAAATTTGCACATCGTCCTTGTGCAGCCTTCTTTATTGAAAGCCCAACACGCTGCAGATTGCTGACCCCTGCCTCCAACCCCCACCCCCTCAGGAGCGGGGCGACCAAGAAAGGGTCAGTAAGGCGCGGCTAAGCCACTTGCCGTGTGTACCGTTGAAGCTGGCCTCGTCGGCGCCATCCATTGCAACCACAAATCCATGTCGATCTCCCCCCAGACCGCCTGGCTGTCCTCTGCCAACCTTGCCCTGAACTCCTCGACATAATGCACCCCTGTGAAACTCATTAATGCCTTTCTAATCATGTCCATATACTTCAACAGTGCCACACACCTCTCTGGGAATTTCTCGCAATAGACACTTGCATAGATGATATAAGCCGACGTCCAATTCTCAATCGGCACCGGTACCTTTGGACGCAAGGCCAACTCCCTCTCCTCCTCCTTAGAACCCTCCTTGGCTCTCACCTAGGGGCGTAGGAGACACATAAAATCTGGGGGGGACATGGGACATCTTGGGGACTTTGCTTTATTTATTTATTGTGTTTTAGCCCAAGAACTCAGCTTTTCACAAAATTAGAATTAAAATAGCAGTACGTATTAAATTACAAATATCACTGTATAAAACAAGAGAAAAGAAAAAAAGAAAACAGAAGAAAATTAAAGGATGCAGCAGCAAATAACATATCTTTGTATGTTGCATTTCTGGATTTTTCATCTGACTATGAGCTCATGGTAAGAGAGGGGAAATAACAATTACTTCCAGTGGGCCAAGCTAGGACGCCAGCTCGTTAAGGGGCAGATCACCTTTAAGTGGACTCCTGCCAAATAAAGGAGTTGAAGCCTTTTCTACCAACTGCAAGTTGATACTTTTCTGTGTGTGGCAAGGAGACGTGTGTGTCTCTTGGAATGGAAAGATGTGGGTTTCAAAGAAAGTGGAAATCTTGTTTGTACCTCTGAGTAAGCCCTGTTATGGGAGTAGAGGGACCAGGTGTGTGATGTTGCTGCTTTGACTGTCCTCCGGGGGGGAGGGGTACAGCAAACGAGGAGGATGAACGATCGCAAGCCCACCCCTTATAAGCACTCACCAGGTCCGCAGCCGGATGTGTCGGATCCGGGGGATGCCTAGTAGGTGGGGTGTATGTAGACCCACGGGGTGGCCAGAGGGGCAGCCCGCTATGTGGGCTGTCCCTTTAGCGCCCCTGCGAGGGCCGGGCCAGCCTCTCATGATGAGTTTGGTCCCTCTTATTCCATCTCATGCTGGCTTCAGAGCCTACCCTTTCTTTGCCTTTGTTATTCTGAATGCAGAGCTGGACTCTGTTCCTTTCTCGTTTAACATTTGCTGCAAAGCCTGATCTATTTGATTCTCTCATATATTACTAGGACGACAGAGCATGGGTCCTCTGCCCTGTTAAATTATTCAAAGAGTTCCTCTGGCCTTTCTTTGCCTCTCCCTTGTCTCACTGCTTGCTTGCTTAATACATACCTCCTTGCTTGAACACTCAACATATTCTCCCTAACACAGCAATGGCAGCTGCATTCTGTCTTAACTTCTATTTGTTTCGTGTCTTGAATTGACGTCTCATTTCCGCTTTTCTGTCTGCTGGGGAAAGGCATTTGTCAGTCACTGCCATGATGGTTCTACCTGGCCATAAAAGGGCAACAGCTAGCCAATATTGGAACATGGCATATTATGCCAGAGGCTGGCAACTGCTTTTGTAATGTCTACACAAGAGACACAACTCTTTCCTTTGTTTCTAACAGTAATTCAGTGGATGAAGAAACGCGAGAACACACATATTGCTTATAAATGAAGGGGATGATGTCACATGGTTCCATGTAATTTCATCACTTGCCTTTACATCCCCAGGCTTTTAAACGTGCACATTCCATTGAATGTGCTCATCTTTTTTTTTTCTTCCTTTGGGGGGTAGCCGCCCCAACCCCCCCCCCACACTTATTTTTTGCCATTGCCCACCCGCCCAAACCCTTATCTGCCCTTTCCCACCCCCCCTAAAAAATTTGATGAGCACATTCGATGGAATGTGTACTTTGAAAAGCCTGGGGATGAAAAGGGAGACGATGAAAGGACGTCGTACCTGTCACACTTGGTTAAGACATTTTGATCACTCCAGGAGCTAATTTCCAGCTGCAATTAAGCGATTACCTTTTAGAATTCTGGCTTTAAATAATGTTAGTATCACCTGGAAAGCACAGAGGTTGCTCAACAGGGTTCCTGGAACACGAGGGGTACCCTACTCGTGGGCATGGATGATTGGAGGGCATTCTTGCCCTGGTTTGGAGCCTGGCCCCTACAGCCATGATGGGGGAGGGGCCTATTACTTTTGGTTGTACGTACCCTTTGAGGGTGGGAAGACATTGCCTCCTGCTTGCTTTAGCCCACTAACAGCTCTGCTTTGCCAGTTTATCACACATACCTGTCAGGTGGCATGTAAATCAATGCTACTAATGTTATCAGCCTCAGAAGTCTCGATTTTGTCACATCAACAAGGGTAGAGGCTTGCCACCTGAGACTTACCCATGTCTGAGTCGGCATCTGTCGCCCTGTTGGGAAGACACACACAGAAAGAGCAGGGCACAGTGCCCTTGTGGGTTTTTCACACTTCTTCCTCGGGGTGGGCACAATTCACTCCGCAGGGAAAGTGGCACATGCTGGGCAACATTTTCCCACTTTGACAATGTCACCCAAAGAGCGAAATTGGCTATTTGAAATACCTCTGTCGACTTAATATTGCGCAATCCATACTGATGGGTTTAAGCACCTGCTTAACGTGAGAGGGCAATTAAGGGCATTTGCCAACGCACTCAAGAATCACAGGACACCCTCTTACCAGCGACATGCCATGCTCACTCATTCTGATCACGAATTGGCATTTATCTGGGGTCATGTTAAATGTATTTATTTATTTATTACATGTGTAGAATCACGCAAAACCCCCAAGCATGAAGATGCAAAGTAAACTGCATGGAGTGGACCACTTCCATTGGCGCACGTTTTTACTTTTCGCCATAAAAAATTGAAGATTTTAGCGTAAAAGGCAGATGAAATCACATTGCTTTTCCACTTTGGAAGAGTGTAAATACCTCGCGCAATTTATTGATTGCTGGCGGAATTGACAATGGCTACCTCTGTACTCCGCCCACTTTTACCAGGTTTCATTTCCAAGCAGATACCAGAGGAATCCCTTTCCTTATTTCCAGCATGAGAATCCATGCTGGCAGTAATGCCGCATTTGTCTGCCGGAGCGGGAAATACAGGGGGTCCTGGTGTGTCCACTCGGCTCCCGAACTCCATCCAGAAAATGCACGAAAATCTGGCCAGTTAGAAAAAGCGACAGTAATAGTGTTTTACACCACTTTTTCTGAACCAATTGACCTGGAAAATGCTGTGTTGCATCGGAAGCTGAATGCATTCACTCTGACTATTATCCCACCGGAAGATTAAGCCAGGTGCTGAACACAGGTGTTACATATTCCTGTGCACAATCTGCATTTGGAGGATTAACTAACTGAGCTACCTTACAAATGATATCTCCTCTGGGGCTTTACCGTCTTAACCCCTTAACGGCCCTGGGTATTTCCCCCTAGTGTCAAGGCCTTTTTTGGGGAATTTGGTATGTCGCCATTCAATCCCTTGTAACTTCTTTGTTACATGAGATATCTTGGCCAAAGTTGGCCCCTTTTTTACCACATGTAGGCGGTCATAACGCCACTGAAGAATCCTAGTTTGCTGTAGGGGGGTGTGAGAAAATAACCAAAAATGAGAACATTTGGTGTTTTTTCAAGAAAATGCCAATAAAATGTTGTACAAAGAAGCCTGTGGTGTTTTCCTTGTAAGAGCTAGGAACAAATGGTTTGCTGTGCTGGATTCGCCATGTTCCAGGCTTTCAAGAACAGATTGAGTGGAAACCAAAATAACATATTTTGATATGATAATCAGCCGCTTTGTGAGAGGTAGGCGATTTTGGCGTTTTCTGTCCAATAGGACATGCGTGGACGGAATGGAAGAAAAGGGTAGGAAAGCTGAATGGGAAGCCAGAAAGGCATACATTTCTGAAAAGCAGACAATATTCCAAGTTTAGGAAGAGGTGATTTGTGCAGGTCAAGCAACAACTATGTAGGGAAAGATTCCATAGTTTGGGGGGAAATTGGGAAAATGACAGAAAAAAACCCACAATTTCCGCACATATCACTCTGGTCACCCACCGAAACACGCAGCCAACAACACATGGCCTACCCTCCCACGTTCCCACAGGTTTCCAGATGAAAACGGTACCTCACATGTGTGGGTGCACCTACCTGGGTGCAAAGGGAAAAGCCTAAAACACTGGTAACCCCAAGTCATTTCGCACGGCAGATTTTCAGGAATTTTGCTCGTGTGGACAACCTACAGATTTGGGCCTAAGGTGTCGAAGCCACAAAGGAAAACAGGGAACCCCATGCATTTCTAAAAAGAAGACACCGTGGGAATCCACAGAGGTCTGACTTGCATGAATCGCCCCATAATTTATGACCCACAATCCCTGACAAAGTCTGAAATTTAGTGGAAAAAACACAGATCTCATTTTGTCTGGGATTGTGGGTAATAAATTCTGGGGCGATTCGCGCAAGTCAGACCTCTGTGGATTCCCACGGATGTCTTCTTTTTGGAAATGCATGGGGTACACTGTTTTCCTTCGTGACTTCGACACCCTAGGCCCAAATCTGTAGGTTGTCTCCCCAAACCCTTTGGGGGTTACCACTGGTTTAGCCTTTTCCCTTTGAGCCCAGGTAGGGGCACCCACACATGTTAGGTACCGTTTTCGTTGGGACACCTGTGGGAACGCAGGATGGTAGGACATGTGTTGTTTGGGGGCGTGTTTCAGTGGGTGGCCAGAGTGATATGCCTGAAAATTGTGGGTTTTTTCCACCAAATTTCAGAGACATTTCCCTCTGCCCACCCACCAAAACATGCCGCCAACAACAGATGTCCTACCTTCCCGCATTCCCACAGGTGTCCCTCACATGTGTGGATACACCTAACTCGGCGCAAAGGGAAAAGGCTGACCCACTGATAACCCGAAGCCTTTCGGCAAAGCAGATTTTGCTCATGTGGACAACCTACAGATTTGGGCCTACGGTGTCGAAGCCGCCAAGGAAGACAGAGAACCCCATGCATTTCTGAAAAGAAGACACCCCTGGGCACCCCCCTTTTAACTAAAAACATCCATGGTGGTTTAGTGACTCCCACACCCACCCAAAACAAGTTATCATTTTTTTTATATTTGTTTTTGTTTTGCCTCTTCCCTAGGAGCAGATTGTGCTAGCACTCTGCCCCCAGGGAGGGCTACATTAGATGCCCCCATCCATTTGGGATGGGGGAGAGGGCCACCCCCCTTTCCACTAAAAACATCCATGGTGGTTCAGTGGCCCCCCACACCCACCCAAAACAAGTTATAATTTGTTTTATTTCCTAGGAGTAGATGTGCACATGTGTGTGGCCATGTGCCCCCGGGGGGGGGGGGGCACAACGTACTGCCAGAGGCTTGGGGGGTGGCTCTGCCAATATTTGCAGTGGCCTCCCCCCACCCCAAATGGATGGGGGCCTCTCATGTACCCCTTCCTAGTGGCAGAAATCTGCTGCCAGGGAGGGCTACATAAGGTGCCCCCTCATCCACTTAGGGTGGGGGCGAGGGCCACCCCCTTTTAAACACAAAAAATGCTGGTGGTCTAGTGGGCCCCCGCCCCCACCGATAACAAGTTATAATATATATCTTTTTGTTTTGCCCTTCCCTAGGGGCAGATGGGCACATGTGTGTGGCCATCTGCCCCCAGGGGGGTGTCAAAATGTACTGCCCCAGGCTTGGGAGGGGTGGCTCTGCCAATATTTGCAGTGACCTCTCCTCCTCACCCCAAATGGATGGAGGGCATCTCATGTACCCCTTTCTACCTTCCTTGGGGCAGAAATCTGCCCCCAGGGAGGGCTTCATAAGGTTCCCCCATCCACTTAGGGTGGGGGGGGAGAGGGCCACCCCCCTTGCAAAAATCCCTGGTGGCTGGTGGTCCCACCTGCACCCACCCCACCCAAAACTACGTTTAAAAAAACCCTTTTTTGTTTTGTTTTCCCCCCTTCCCTGGGGGCAGATGATCACCCATATTCCCCCAGGGTATTGCCCCCATGCTTGGTGGCCAGGGGGGAGAGGGCATCCCCTTCCCCCACTTCAAAAACATATCCCTGCACGACACACCAAACACATATTCTGGGGGGGATACATGACATTACGTCCCCCCCCACTTAGAATTGTGGGGGGGATTTGTCCCCCCTGTCCTCCCATGTCTTACGCCCATGCTCTCACCTCCCTATGTAATAGCTTGAACACATCCACAAATTCCCCTGCCCATATCTTATCCTTTCTTGATGCCATCAAATGCGCCCCCAATGGTTTTGTAATGCCCATGTTTGGCAACTTCTCCTCCTTTCCCTTACCCTCTGCATCCTTCTCCTTTGGGACATGTACCTCGGGTGCCACGGTCTCAATCACCCTCTCTGTCTGCACCTCCACTGAAGAAACCTTCCTCTCCGACTCGAAGGGCCCCATAGCTTGCAAGACAATCTCTCTCCATGCCCCTTGCGCCCTACCCCTTCCCTTCTTGTCCCCAACCTCATGTCCCCTCTATGCCATGCCGCTGACCATTCCCCTACCCGCTCACCTCTTTCTGCCCTGCCGTCGCCCATCTGCAGCCTGACCTCCACTCCAACGCTCCTCCTCTCCTTCCTCACTGGGATCCTGCTGCGGGGACAAAACATGTCAACAGTCTCACCCAACCAGTCTCCCACCCGACCTCTTGCACCCTAGCCCATTTGCTCCTGGCTTTCCCCTTCCCACCTTAGCCTCCTTCTCACCCTATCCCTCCTCCTTGCCACACTGTGCCCCTCATCCTCCCACTGCCCCACACTCTTCCACCCCTTCTACATCCCTAATGCAATACCATGGCTGTTGCGAGCACATGCTCGGGCCGGGCAGCTCCTCTTCCAGTGAACTCGGGATATCCATCTCGCCGCTCAGTTGCTGTCTTCTCGGCGGGGCCGTGGAAACCTCTGCCTGCTCTACCCTTCTCGGACGAGGGGTCCTCACCTCCACGCTTTGATCCTCCATGCTAGGGGCTGTGCTGCGCCCTCTAGTCTGCTCCCGAAAGTCGTGCATAGGGGATGCTCTAAAACCCTCTCCTGTCCACTCCTCTGTAACCACGGGAGCCGTACCATGCCCTCCGCCTGAAGTCATCCTAGCCGGGGAGGCCATTACGCACCTCTCCCCCCTCCCCACTACTCTCTGGCGACCGCTCCCTGCTTCTACCCCTAGCACGCTTCTGTGGGTATTTACCTCCCTTACACCTCTGCACCGCAACCTCTCTCTGGTGCCCGGCACTCCTGTCCGTACCCTCAAACTGCCTTGCCCCGTCTTGCAGTCCCTTTCCCTCCGAGATCCCTGCTGGCTCCAATTCCCCCACCACACTGCCCGACCCTTCCCCCCTAGCCCCCCTTGACTCTCTCCTGGGAATCTCCCTCCTACCTTTCTGGGCCCCTTTATCCCAATACTCTCCTCTCCCCGCTGCCGGGCTGCAAGCCATCACTGCAGCAAGAGCCTCCCCCCATCAACCTCTTTCTCCCCCATAACTTCCCCCACCGCCCCCCTCAAGCTGTGCCTTTGTTGCCCTGCTTATCATTGACAGTGCTTCCCTTAATGCCTGGGCATCGATCAGTCCCTTCTTCTTTTCCCCTTGACCCACCATCCACCTGCAGCAGCGCTGCTTCAAGCTTGAGCACCGGCCTGACATACCCAAAATTAACAGCAAGCCCCAGAGCCACCTATTTCCTTAGCGTGGTGGACGACAAGGGAAAACAAGCTTCTTATTTGAAGCCCAGCAATTCCACGTGCCACCAACCCACAACATTGACCCTAATTAAATGTAGCCCTTCCCTGTTTATGAATTAACAGAAACTGGCTGTCTATTAATCACATATTCCTACTTAACCTCTATAAGCTTTTATCTTATTTTTCTTTTATTTTATAATTATTTTTTATTTTTTATTATTATTATTATTTGTTGTTTTTTATTTTATTTTGAGCCCTGCCTACCTGAAGAAAACTACAAATGCCCCTTGTAATCCCACCCCCAGACCGATAGGTAAACAGCAGCCCCTATGAGCTGCTTGCTTCCATCACACGTGAGATAATCGCCAGTGTGCTGCACTGCCACCTATCGGCGCCCCAGCGTAACCGCACAGCAGCCCGTGTCGAAAAGACAGGGGCTTATTACTACAACCTCTGATATATGATATGATATGGTATGGCACTTATATACGTAAGTGTTTCAAGGCGCGACGAGGCAGGGAGGGGCAACAGAGGGAAGACAGACAACGATCTTACTTGGCCAGGTGTCATTCAGATTGCGCAAGTGCAAGGGAAGGGGGATAGGGAAAAAGTGCGGGGGGAGGGGAAGGGGGGAGTGCAGTACATGGGATAATAAAATAATGAGATAAATAAAAACGGCAAGCTGGTGGCATGTGCAGGGGAGTGGAGACATAAGTACTGGTGGGGGGGACGGTAGGGATACAGAAAAACAGTCCCCAGGTGTAGGGGTTGCCAGGGAGGTGGTGCAGGCGTGCAGCAGGCAGGACTTAGGCCCGAGAACAGAAGGGTGGCCAGGTTACCAGTGCAGTGTCAGTATCTGCCAGGTATTTAGCAGGGGAGAGGGGGAGAGAAAGCAGAAGCAAAGAGGAAGGTTTTAAGGTGCTTACGGAACCGAAGATGGTTCTCCTCAAGTTTCAGGGAGGCAGGGAGGCTGTTCCAGAGGGAAGCCCCAGCCGAGGAGAGAGATCTACCACCAACTTGTTGCTTGGAGAAGCGACTGACCCTGAGGGAGTTGGAGCCAGATGAGCGAAGAGCACGAGAAGGACGATATTTAGGAATAGAGAGCTGAAGGTATTGAGGCCCCAGTCCCCAGAAGGCCTTGTCAACGATGCAGAGGGTTTTGAACTTAATCCTCGCAGCCAATGGGAGCCAGTGCAGAGATTTCAGTCCTGGAGAGATACGATGCCTGGGCCTGAGGCCAAGGACAAGTCTCGCAGTCGTGTTCTGGATGAGTTGCAGAGGGCAGAGAGTAGAAGCAGGCAGATTTAGAAAGAAGCTTTTGCAATAGTCCATCCTAGAGAGAAACAGGGCTCTGGAGACAGTGAGCTTCTGGGGGAAGGAGAGGAAAGGAAGAATACCTCTGAGGAGGTGCAGCTGGTAGTGTGACCTCTAAGAGATGTCAGAGATGTGAGGAGAGAAAGAGAGTGTGGAGTCGAAGATAACCACAAGGTTTTTAGCCTTGCAGGTGGGAACAGGAAGAGGGCCAAGCGAGGCCGGCCAGAGAGCTACAGGAAAGGAGGGAGTGGGTGAGCCAATGAGGAGAATCTCAGTCTTACTGGCACTAAGGCAGAGGTCATTGGCGGCACACCACTCCTGGATAGCAGAAAGACAGTCAGAGATGAGGGACGGAGAAGAGGTGGCCGAAGGTAGCCTGAAAATGAGTTGAGTGTCATCCGCATAGCACTGAAAGTTGGGGCAGAGAGCGGTGCGCAAGGAGTGTCAGGTATTGGTTGAACAGCCAGGGAGAGAGGTTAGACCCCTGGGGGACACCACAGGTAGAGAAAAAGATAGCAGAGAAGAGGGACCCAAGTTGGACCTGGGAAGGTCGGTCAGAGAGGAAGGAAGTGAGCCACGCCAGGGCCTGACCCAGGGGCGTTGCTAGGGGGGCTAAGGGGGCTATAGCCCCTGATATTTTGGTTGTAGCCCCGGATAGAATCTCAGGAGCTACAGCCAAAAGACTAGCTAGCCCCCAGTCCCAACAGTTCTGACATCAGCTTAGCCCCTGACCTGACCAGTGATACCCAGGTTATCGCGGAGACAATTTAGCAGAATTGCATAGTTGACAGTGTCTAAGGCAGAAGAGAGTTCAAGTAAGATGAGGACACAGGGGGTGTTAGAGTCAAGGTTGGAGAGCAAGTTTTCACGGATGTTCAGGAGAGCAGTTTCCGTACTTCTGGCAGCTCTGAAGCCAGACTGATTGTCATGAAGACAACCAAATGATTTGGTGTGGAGATTAAGCTGGGAGATGGCCAGTTTCTCCAGGAGCTTGCCCAGGAAGGGAATGATGGAGATTGGGTGATAGTTAGCCAGGCAGGAGGGATCGGCAGAGGGTTTCTTCAGAAGAGGGTGCACAAGGGAGTGCTTCAGGGGGAGTGGGAAGACTCCAGTGGCGAAGGAGTGGTTGCAGAAGTCAGCCAGGGCAGGGGCCAGGGTGTCAATGTGGTCCTTGATGGTTTTGGAGGAACCTGTTTTGACGAGACTTTCATAGATCAGACTTGTCTAGAAACCTCGTCAGCGGAGAACAGGGGAAAAGGCAGAGAAGGAGGGAGGAGAGGTGGCTACAGAAGGGTCAGGGGAAGAGCAGGGAGTAGAGGGAGCGGGTGGGAGAGGAGGAGAGTGGGGACAGGATGTCCTGAGTTTTAGAGATGAAGTGAGAAGCCAGTGCCGTGCAGAGGGCCTGGGAGGGGACAGGAGAGGTAAAGACTGCGGCAGGGTTTGCCAGTTCCTTGCAGATTTGAAAGAGTTCAGCTAAGTTGTTAGATGCCGCTGAGATGCAGGCTTGAATAGGAGCTCTGTTCTTGGTGAGGACAGAGAGCCGGTATTGCCTTTGGAGCAGTCGGCAGGCCAGTTTGTCAGATGATGTACAAGAAGCACGCCATTTCCTCTCGGCCACCCTGCACTTGTGTTTAAGGGTGACGAGGTCTGAGTCGTATCAGGAGTTGCACTTGGCTTTGGGCTTCAAGTGGATTATCATGACAGGGGCAAGGATATCAGGAGTATCAGATATAGCAGAGTGGAGCTTGGAGAGGGCTGTGTCAGGGTGAGAGTCAGCCAAAGGGGGTGAGGGGGGAGAAAGTGGCGGCGACTGCCTCAACTGACACGCGCTTCATGGGTCGGATGACTGAAAAGGTGGGTGACAGTGATTGAAGTGGCTTGGGTTGTGGAGTAGAGAGGGTGAGATGGGAGGAAAGGAGAAAGTGATCACTCCAGGAGAGAGGAGTGGTGAGAGGGACAGAAAGGGCCCTCACACCGCTCTGCTGCTAAAAACTATCCCTGAATGCCTATTAAGAGCAGCAGGCTAAGCAGCGTGAGCTGCTACGTAGAGGAGCGGCTAACTGAAATGCCACCTACAAATGGCACATAATACAGAGCCTGACAAGCACTGGCCCTTTAACGTGGCCGCACTGCCCCCTGGCTTACCGGCTCACATGGAAGGAGCCCTGCTGTTCCTTTCTGCCCCCCCACTAAATAGATAAGCGGTACCGCTCAGCCCTGCCGGAATCCCCCGTGGGAGCCACGCGGGCAGACCGAAATCTCGCCAGGTGTGAAAACGACCGATGGCTCCTGCAAACGTCCCACTGCACCCACCGTCCAAGGAAGTCCTCTACCAGCCCTGGGGCACATCTGCTACCAGCTACCGCAAATGCCTCGCCCGCCGGTAGTACCCAAGCTGGTAAGAAAAAAGGGGGTACTTTATGTACAGTAAACCCCCGACTATATCTTCAACAAGTAAACCGCATGCAGTCTAACTCTACCCTCCCCCTCCACTATTGTCCGCTCACCCTACTGGATCTTGCCTCGCCTCCCGCTATGAAGAGGCCCAAAGCAGGGAAAGGCTCGGGAGCAGGTGACCCGGACAAATGCTCGTCCTCAACCGTCGCCTGCTCTCGAACCTTCCCTGCCCCCTTAAATACCCCTGACTGGCGCACTATGCGCAGGCCAGCTCGCTGACCTGTGCAGCGCCCAAAACCACCCCGAGGGGAAACGCTTTGCGTTCCCCCCAAGCCTCTTTTCCCTGACCATGGAAGCAGTGTGCATGCCATTTAAATAAAAATAATTTGCTGGCTTTTCGAAACAGCATGAGATCTGTCATGTTATAAAGGTGCCATGGAAAAGAGTTCCAGAGTCTAGGACCCTGGACCGAAAAGCGTCGGATAGTTAATTTACCAGACTGCCAGCAAGTAGGCTGTTACCATAGTCCAAATGGGAATTAACCAGAGCGCCCATTATCGTAGCATGGTCTTTTTGCGATATAAAGGGGAGTGTGAGGCAAAGAAAGCGCACAAATCGAAAACCAATTGCACTTTAGCAACAACCAGATTTTTCCACTCAGTGACTAAAGCCAATCACTGCAGAGAAGCTCCCAGTCAACCTTACTTTTCATGCTGCACTGTCCCAGAATTGTATGAAGAGGTACTTTATGCAGTGGGGAAGGCATTAGATTTGTCTGAGGGCCAGAAAGTCCACTTCTCCATGGACATTTGAACCAGTGGCCAGAGCATTGACTACATGGCTGCGACCGCATGCATTGTGACCTTCCCCTTGCCTGCCAGCTAAGAGGAGTCTGGATCCCTACGTGATCCGAGAGGGCAGCAAGTGTATGCAGTCTGCCACCAGGCCACTTGTGTATGCAAAATGTTGACAGCAAAGGCCACATGGAAGTTGACAAATGGGAGGAGGTGGTGGCATGGTGACTAAGATTGCAACAGTAAAAAATGGAAGAAACTCTGGGTCATCCATCCCCTTCTAGCTGGGGATGTAGAAGTATCCACCCTACCCCGAAAACATAAACTGTTAGATAAACAAGGGTGATCTCGAGAACTGTCGTTTTTATGCAGTGCAAGAAATATTCAAAGAACTCTTACCATCTAACTAGTAACAGAGTAATGAACTTCCTTGGTTAATTCATAAAAAATGCATCAAATTTTATTAAAGACATATCACAAATCACAATTCATAGAAAACTACACATTTATAAAACCAGATGAAATACCAACAACATCTGTTGATTAATGAAAGTGTTACAGTGACTTAATTGTTCCATACCCCCATTGTTTTCATAAACACTAAGAACAAAAAAAAAATAAGAGTTCGGGTATAGAAGGGGATCTCCAATATCATCAACCATTTTTACTGCCCAACATGTTTCTGTTCTTTCGTCCTCTTAATGATGAACATTCTTCAGGAGCTGTTATATTAGTCACTATGCTTCTTTTAAAACGAAGGTTCGATTTGATTATATCATATATATCAACATCCTCCTTATTTCTTCCCTTGCACTGCAAATAAACGACAAACAACTCCCATTGCTCTCAGATGCTATAATAAACCAACACACACATGTGTAAAGACATTTCCTATGTTTACACCCCCCCCCTCTCAAGGATTCAAAATAGGATTACCTTGCAGGCAGTCAGAGGTTGTGCCAGTCAGTGGTGTATCATTCACCAGTAGGACTTATTGGCTAATCAGCTAGTACACACACCAGTTTCTTTATTCGGAACCCCATTTCTAGGGGAAACCCCCAAAATCATTAAGAAGTCTCACCTAAATAAGCACTTTAAGTTGAGAAACGCTTCTCTCTTTATGGTCTGCCTCATTCATTATTTTTGCTTCTTTTTTGCTTCAGTTTCCCAAAGGCTAAAGTGATAAAAAAAGAAACCCTATTTACTGTTCTCTTCTTTTGTTTGAATTTAAGCCCCCTCCAATGGGTTCCTTACTCATCCATATACATTGCTCTCAGCCTCTATCACAGTGCGCATACTTCAAACAATAAAACGCAGGACTTGTAAATGCATTTTGAGCATATAAATGAACGTCTTTTTCCTACAAGGAACATGAAAGGTGGAAAGCTGGATTCAAGCTCACACTCCACAATTCTACATAGCGTATTTAATATAGCCCATTGTTTTTCTCTATTTGATTACCTCAAGTTTTTTACTGAAGTCCTCACCTTCTCGAGCAGGTGCTGTGTGAGGGTTCGATTCAACGCGGCTCTATTACTTCCTTAGACCTGTATACTCTACTGCCCTATCCGTCTCTATGGTTTCTATATTAGCTTCCATGTCATTCTGGTGACCATGTTGGAATGATTTCATTGCCCTGTGTTTTCCGATTCTACATTGCACAAATTAAATGTTGGGTAGACATATATCTCTCCAAACAATAAATCCTCTTGTGATCTTCATATTCTTTTAATCTAGTCCCGTATTTAATCTCTCACAGGACCATATGGTATTCGTACTTCCTGGATTCTTTGCCTCAATTATTTATGTACGGCCCCTTATCCTGAGTAGAGTAACCATCATTTATTTTTTCTCTTTAAACATGAACTGTGCCTTCACCCTTGCTCTAAGGCTAGTCACGTGTTCCCTTATAGGCAGATCAAATGTTTTCTTCCTGTGAGGTCACAGATGTGTCTTTAATATACATACCGGTGATCATGGACCAAAATTAAATGGTGGCTTAGATCTTATGCCATTTCATCTCTTCATTCAGGCCCCTTCTATCACTTTTTGTGAGGAAAATCAATTATTTCTCCCTTCTCACTAGTTTTCTTTCTATCTCTTTCATATTAGGACCCAAGATTTTCTGTAATATTGTCCAAGTGAAATCTTTCCAACCATGTTTTTTTCAACCATAATGTTTTACTAAAGGGGCCTGCTCGATTTGATTTGTCAAGCAACTTTGATGTTCCATGAACTGTTTTTTGGCTTTTCTATTAGTTTTTCCTATTTAGTTAAGACCACAAGGGCATGTAATCATGTATATTACATGTTCGGTGTTATAATTGGTCAGTGCATTCTGGATCCAGGGTTTCTGCAACCCTATCTCTACCATTTTCGATATTTTCATGAGTTTACAAACTCCACAATTCCCACATAGAACGTGGCCTTTAATAGGACTTAGCCCTCAAGCATTCTGTACTGTGTTAGTTCTTTCTACAACACTCCAGTGGTGATAGTGCGCAGTACAAATATCCTTTAACATTAACATTAAGGGTCATCCTGCCTTTGCTCACCATATTCCCAATGGACATAGTGTTTTGGTATGCAAACAACAATCGTTCCAACTCTCACCCACTGTTTTTGAATATCCACCAGTGTTTTCTCATCACATTGCATATTTTGAAGCTCAAGTTTGTGTATGTGGCCACAAAAAACAATTTGTTCCCATGTGGATCCTTTGCAGACCTCTCCAATAGAGCCTCACGATAATTGCTATAGGCCCTCTTCAGGCTCTTTTTATCACCTTTTTATGATAGCTCTTTTCTCTCAGTTTCTTGTATAGAGTCTTTGCCTCTACCTCAAAGGCTTCTTTTGTGCTGCTATTGCGCTGTAGATGTAGAAAGTGTCCAAAAGGCAGGTTATCACATAGATGCTTGATGTGATGACTCAAATATTTCAAACAGGAATTTGTGTCTGTAGGCTTGTGATATGGTTTTACCAATAGCCAGTGGTCGAAGCGTACGGAAAGAAGTAGTGGAACTATGTTCCCTACCGGCCTGCAACGCTCCCCACAAACCCCATCGCCATGCACCCTCCCACACACAATACAAACCCCAAAACACATGCTCCTGCTGTTTTGGGGAACATTCAGTGAAGCGCACTGAACGTGCAAGTTTCAACTTCTTCCTACACTTTTATTTTAAAACGAAACCATTCCGGAATGGTTTCTTTTTTTAAATAAAAGTATAGGAACATTAAAACTTAATTAAAAGAAGTAGAGGAGCACCGCTCCTGACCGCTCCCGCCCCCTTTGACCACTGCCAACAGTCGTCCATTTTTATGGTAGATAGTGATATCTAGGAAAAATTTCTTTTTCATTATGATATGATATGATATGATGTGGCATTTATAACGCGCCAGTACAAATGTGTTTCTAGGCGCGACAAGACAAGGAGGGGGAAACAAAGGGAGCACGAAATAACGATCTTACTAGGCCTTGCATCATTCAGATCGCGCAAGTGTGGGGAAGAGGGAAGGTGAGAAGTGCCAGGGGGGAGAGGAAGGGTGATGTGCAGTAAACTCTCAAGTGCATCCAGAGGTGGCTCATAAGTGCAGAGAGAACAGACTGCAGGGTTGCAGATAGAGACCGTTGAGTGCTGGGGAGCACAGAGGTATTGCAAGGGCAACTGGACATGCAGGAGCCTGGGCCCGAGTTCAGAGGATGACCAGGTGACCAGTGCGAGGAACAGTCAGGTGCATCAGCAGAGGAGAGGAAGTGAGAAAGCGGAAGCAAAAAGGAAGGTCTTGAGTTGCTTCTGGAACTGGAGTTGGGTCTGCTCAAGTTTGAGAGAGGCAGGGAGGCTGTTCCAGAGAGAGGCCCTAGCCGAGGATGATCTGCCCCCAACTCTCTGTTTAGAGAAGCGTCTGACCCTCAGAGAGCTGGAGGTAGATGAGCAGAGGGCTCAAGAGGGAAGAGAAAGTTGGAGGTATAACACATCGTGAATTTTTAAATGTTTTTTTTAGTGCTCAGCCAGGTGAAGAATGCCTCAGCTAGGTCTATTGAACCTTCCCACACCAACAGTACATCATCGATGTTCGTGGTCGATTCCTTTATCTGATCTCTATACGGATTGGTGACTGCATAGATAACTTGCTTTTCAAAGATTTCTACATATAAGTTGGCTAAGTTTGGCGCCATAGTGGCGCCCATAGCTGTACCATCGATTTGTTGATACATTTTCCCCGCAAAATCAAAATAGTTTTGTGTGAGTGCGAGTTCTGTACACCACATCAAAAACTAATTTGGCACAGGATCTTGGTCTTTCCTTCCCCTTAATACCTCTTCAATGACGTCTAATGTTGCCCTTTGTGGGATATTGGTGTACAATGAAACCACATCCAGTGCAATCAGGAGATGTTTATTTGGGTCAAATTCAAAGTTTTCATATTTAAGAATAGCACTCGTGGTATATTTCAAGTATGATCTCATAGTAAATAAAACATTTTTCATATAATGGTCCACGAATTGTGACAGTGGTTCCAGAATGGAATTGATCCCAGATACAGTTTTTTTTTTTGCTGTTGACAATGGGTTGAATATCCTAGCTGTCCTATGAATTGGCAAGACTAGGCATGTTCTTCACTTTGCACATGCCTGTGATGACACATTTTATCGGCTAATGGAATCCAGAGAAGGATATGATTTCCAGGGCCCAGTAGATCAGTTCACATTTCAGCTGGCCCACAGTGAGTGCAAGGAATCTGCTGCACCAATTGCAGATACGCCAAATGTTGCTAGAGCACCACTTGAAGACTGCAATTGTCACCTGCTGGAAATCTTTTTTAAACTTGTCGGACTGCCTAAGGGGACAATGCAATATCAACAGTAACTGTCACAGCCAAGCCAGCTTTGGGGGGGGGGGCATTTATTACCCTAAATCAGAGGCAGCTGATGTCTGTTGTCTGATTTCTGTTTTGTGCAAGGCCTTTCCAGGAGGCCACCAAGCATGTTAGCCAGCACAGTGATCACTCATTGAGGCACTGCTAGCGGTGTACTTGCTAGAACTCTACCTGCCCAACATGATTAGGACCCATGATTTGGCTGTGAAGGCGGATACAGCACAGCCAATGATGCAAGTGCTCCTAATCCTTCCCTGATAATCCATGTATAAAGTGACTGCTTTTCAGCCGCATGAGAACTCAGATAATCCAGCAGAATGAGACAAAGTTCAGAAGTGCAATGAAGCACCGATGCACTGGGTAGAGGTGAAATTACCTGAAAAACAGAGTCAAGAAGAAATTGCAACAACCCCTGCACATCACCAGGGATTCCAAAAATCTTGTCTACATCATCAGAGAGTCACCCATATCACCTGACACATCTTCTGGGAACACTCCTCACTCAATCAGGAAACCTCAATGAGGATGGGTCTAAAGGAACATACAATGGATTTTGAGTAGCTCAAATGATAAATGCATACTTGTTTGATTCTTTTCCCATGAGTAGATACATGATCCAGTTTATGACCTAACCTTCACCCACCATTACCAAGTAGACCCTAAGAAAAATATTATGTTTGGGTGTCGCTCATATGTCATGGGGAGAACAAAAACTATTTCCAATTTGGTGGATCTTGGTTAGTGGGGAGAATCCACAAAATAATCTCATGCTGGCAGGGCGAGGCTTTGCAGAATAACATTAGGATATGCCCACCCAAAC
This sequence comes from Ambystoma mexicanum, assembly GCF_040938575.1. Lineage (NCBI taxonomy): Eukaryota > Metazoa > Chordata > Amphibia > Caudata > Ambystomatidae > Ambystoma > Ambystoma mexicanum. Next base: position 239,636,974 of record NC_090921.1, on the reverse strand, counting down.
TGAGAGGCAACCCCTTAGATAAGAAGAGCATAAAAGTACGAGAAGGCCCTAGGCAGGTTGAGGAGGTGGGATGAGGATCGAGACCCTGAAAGGGAGGACAGAGGAGAGGTCAGGGTGGCTCCAAGGGGTACCTGAGACTAGAAGATAAAGGGATCCGAGTTTGGGTGAAAGGTGAAGTGTCAGCAGCAAACAATGAAGGCTCTTGGATTAATCTTACCTGAACTGAAACATTATACCTGTAACAACAGCTAGTTTAAAATACTGTACAATTGACAGAGCGACTGCTCAACCTTCCAGAATCAGGTCAGAAGACAGGGTTTGGGAACCCAAAGGAAACCCTCAACACCACTGGGGTATATCACAGCTAGTGGTAGACTGTTATGTTGACAAAAAGAATTAAGGACAGGGAATTCTCACTCCTTTGTTACGTCTTCGGCCCATCTTACATAGGCCTCCTGACAGTAGACACAACCAACCATTCCACCTCGGTGGGGGGGTGGGGGGGAGTTGACCAAGTCAACACAGGACTGATAACTGCAGCATGTGCTGCTGGCTGTAGTTGCCCCTCTTTCTCATACCACCTGTGCTTTCCGACGTGATGGGGATCTACCCACATTTCCATACATGCTTGAAATGGATCTACGTGATCCAACAGCAGCTGATTTTGCCACGGCCGGAAGGTTCGCATGAGAAAGGTGCGAACCACCAAATGTTCGCACTTTTCTCCTGCAAACACACGTACATGCCCACACCCCCACCCACAGCACACCCATGACACCACCCCCATCCACACCCTCAACCCACCCACACCCCCAACATAAACAAACCCCACTTACCATTTTCTTCAGGCTGAGTCCCTGCAGCGCCAGTTCCCTTTCACTTCCGTGATCGGGAACCGGCGCCGCAAGGTCCTTTTCTTTTTTTTTCTTTTTCTTTTATGGGGGCTGCAGGGGTTTCCCCCGCAGCCCCCGCTCACTATACTATATAGTATAGTGAGCGAGGTGTTGCTGGAGACAACCCTGCAGCCCCCGTTTTTTTATTTTTTTCGCGGGTGTGCTGCGGGGGTTACCCCTGCAATATCCTGCTCACTATACCACACAGTATAATGAGTGGGGTGTTGAGGGGGACACTCCTGCAGCCCCTGTTTTCTTTTTTGTGTTTCTTCACGGGTGTGCTGTGGGGGTCCCCCACAACACCCCGCGCACTATACCACATAGTATAGTGAGTGGAGTCTTTTTTTTATTTACCTGCAATGCTACCACCAAAGGTTCGAACTTTTGGTCGTCGAACCTTTGGTGGTAGCATATTTAGAACTTTTTGTTCATGCGACCGTTTAGATACAGTCTTTTTGTACAATACCCTTGAAATTGCTTTCTTATGTAGAATGGGTGGTACTTACACACGTTGTGGGAGACAGGTGTAGGGTGGCACAGCAACAGACCTTTGTTACATGTTTTCTTACTTTCAATGAAAATATATTTTGACATGTAAACAGTAACAAGAGCAGAGACTTCAACATGCAAGGCCCCAATATAATGTAAACCACCCATAATACTTGAACCTCGCAGTCAAGAACGGGGACTTCGCTGGTAGTTCTCTTCAAGCTGGGGGTGGGGGTCAGGTTCCTCCTTACACACAATTTATCAGAGTTCTAATGACCCACTGAGGCTGGAAGATAGACTGTAATGTGGCTGATCACCCCTCTTTTTCTTACTTTTAAATACGCAGCAACTCCAGCTTACCTGAGCTCTGAATCACCCTGGGTGCATCTCTGTGGGAAACGGACATGGGTAGGAAAGGCAATGGTTAGGAATCCCCCCAGGAAAGAAATACAAGCTAATGATACATATCAACCACACACAAGGAAAGGCAAAGAAATGCTAGTGCGTGGTTCCTTTAATTGTTGTGTGTGATATATAGATACTGCCTTCTACCCCAGTACACCAGCAGTTTTATCTTTTTTTTAATAAAAAGCGGGGAATCACAATAGACACTACATACATTTCTATAACCTTCCCTAAACAGCTGCAGTAAACTATAATAAAAGAGTTTCTTAAAGATAAAAAGATTCCTTAGCAATTAAAAAAGTGTTGCTCCTCTATCTCTGCCCCCTCCTGGTGGCCCTCCATCTCTGCCTCCTCCTGCTCCCGCTGCTGCGGACCCCTCATCTCTATCTCCTCCTGTTGCTCCTCCATCTCTGCCTCCTCCTGTTCTCACTTGGCTGTGCCACAATCTCTGCCTCCTTCTGTTCCTTCTCTTGTTGCTCCTCCATCTATACCTCCTACTGTTCTCCCTCCTGATGCCTCCACATCTCTGCTTCCTACTGTTGCTCCTCCATATCTGCCTCCTCCTGTTCTCACTTGGCTGTGCCACAACCTCTGTATCCTTCTGTTCCCTCTCCTGTTGCTCCTCCATCTCTGCCTCCTCCTGTTCCCATCCTGCTGGCCCTCTATCTCTGCCTCCTCCTCTCCCCCCCTGCTGCACCTCCATCTCTTTCTCTACCTGTTGCTCCTCCATCTCTGCTTCCTCCTGTTCACCCTCCTGTCAACCCTCATATCTGCCTCCTACTGCTGCACCTCCTTCTCTGCCTCCTCTTGTTCTCACTTGGCGGCGCCACACTCTCTGCATCCTTCTGTTTCCTCTCCTGTTGCTTCTCCATCTGTGCCTCCTTCTGTTTCCTCTCCTGTTGCTCCTCCATCTCTGCCTCCTCCTGTTGGTTGCCCCAACATCCCTGCCTCCCCCTGTTGCTCCTCCATCTCTGCCTCCTCCTGTTCCCCATCTTGATGACCCTCTATCTCTTTCTCCTCCGCTCCTGATGCTCCACAATCTCTGCCTCCTACTGATGCTTCTCTATCTCCTCCTGTTCCCCCTCCTGGTGGCCCTCCAGCTATGCCTCCTCCTGTTCCCCCTGCTGCTGACCCTCCATTTCTGTCTCCTCCTGTTGCTCCTCCATCTCTGCTTCCTCCTGTTCACCCTCCTGACAACCCTCATATCTGCCTCCTACTGCTGCACCTCCTTCTCTGACTCCTCTTGTTCTCACTTGGCGGAGCCACATCTCTGCATCCTTCTGTTTCCTCTCCTGTTGCTCCTCCATCTCTGCCTCCTCCTGTTGGTTGCCCCACCATCCCTGCCTCCCCCTGTTGTTGCTCCTCCATCTCTGCCTCCTCCTGTTCCCTATCTTGATGACCCTCTATCTCTTTCTCCTCCGCTCCTGATGCCCCACAATCTCTGCCTCATACTGATGCTTCGCTATCTCTGGCTCCTCCTGTTCCCCCACCTGGTTGCCCTCCAGCTCTGCCTCCGCCTGTTCCCCCTGCTGCTGACCCCCATCTCTATCTCCTCTTGTTCCTCCATATCTGCCTCCTCCTGTTCAGCCTCCTGTCAACCCTCACATCTGCTTCCTATTGCTGCACCTCCTTCTCTGCCTCCTCTTGTTCTCACTTGTCTGCACCGAACTCTCTGCCTCCTTCTGTTTCCTCTCCTGTTGCCCCTCCATCTCTGCCTCCTTCTGTTTCCTCTCCTGTTGCTCATCCATCTCTGCCTCCTCCTGTTGCCCCTCCATCTCTGCCTCCACCTGTTGCTCCTCCATCTCGGTGTCCTCCTGTTCCCCATCTTGATGACCCTCTATCTCTTCCTCCTCCTCCTACCTCTCCTGCTGCCCCACAATCTCTGCCTCCTACTGATGCTTCTCTATCTCTGGCTCCTCCTATTCCCTCTCCTGGTTACCCTCCAGCTCTGCCACTGCCTTTTCCCCCTACTGCTGGCCCCCCCATCTCTATCTCCTCCTGTTGCTCCTCCATATCTGCCTCCTCCTGTTCACCCTCCGGTCAACCCTCATATCTGCTTCCTATTGCTGCACCTCCTTCTCTGCCTCCTCTTGTTCTCACTTGTCTGCACCGAACTCTCTGCCTCCTTCTGTTTCCTCTACTGTTGCTCCTCCATCTCTGCCTACTTCTGTTTCCTCTCTTGTTGCTCCTCCCTGTCTCCTCATGTTGCCCCTCCATCTCTGCCTCCACCTGTTGCTCCTCAATCTCTGCCTCCTCCTGTTCCCCATCTTGATGACCTTTTATCTCTTCCTCCTCCTCTTCTCCCTCCTTCTGCCCCACAATCTCTGCCTCCTACTGATACTTCTCAATCTCTGGCTCCTCCTGTTCCCCCTCCTGGTGGCCCTCCAGCTCTGCCTCCGTCTGTTCCCCCTACTGCAGACCCCCCATCTCTATCTCCTCCAGTTGCTCCTCCATATCTGCCTCCTCCTGTTCACCCTCCCGCCACCCCATCTCTGCTTCCTACTGTCGCTCCTCCAGCTCTGCCTCCTCCTATTCTCACCTGGCTGTGCCACAATCTCTGCCTCCTTCTGTTCCTTCTCTTGTTGCTCCTCCATCTCTGCCTCCTACTGTTCTCCCTCATGCTGCCCCCAAATCGCAGCTTCCTACTGTTGCTCCTCCATATCTACCACCTCCTGTTCTCACTTAGGTTGTGCAACGATCTATGTATCCTTCGGTTCCCTCTCCTGTTGCTCCTCCATCTCTGACTCCACCTGCCCCCCCTCCTGCCGCCCCCATATCTGCTTCCTACTGTTTCTCCTCCATCTCTGCCTCCTCCTGTTCCGCCTCCTGCTGCCCCTCCATCTTAGCCTCCATCTCTGCTTTCTACTGATGACCCTCCACCTCTGCCTCCTCCTGTTCCCATCCTGCTGGCCCTTCATCTCTGCCTCCTCCTCTTCCCCCTCCTGCTGCCCCTCCATTTCTGCCTCCACCTGTTGCTCCTCCATCTCTGCCTTCTCCAGTTCCCCACCCTGACGACCCTCTATCTCTTCCTCCTCCTCTCCCCCCTCATGCTGCCCCACAATCGTTGTCTCCTCCTGGTGGCCCTACAGCTCTGCCTCCTCCTGTTCCCCCTGCTACTGACTCTCCATCTCTGTCTCCTCCTGTTGCTCCTCCATCTCTGCCTCCTCCTGTGCACCCTCCTGCCACCCACTCATATCTGCTTCCTCCTGCTGCACCTCCATCTCTGCCTCCTCCTGTTCTCACTTGCCTGCACCACAATCTCTGCCTCCTTTTGTTTCCTCTCCTGTTGCTCCTCCATCTCTGCCTACTACTGTTCTCCCTCCTGCTGCTCCCCATCTCTGCTTTCTACTCTGCCTCCTGTTTTCTCTCCTGTTGCTCCTCCATCTCTGCCTCCCCCTGTTCTCACTTGGCTGCCTACCTCCTCCTGTTCTCCCTCCGGCTGACCCTTCATCTCTGCCTTATCCTGTTGAACCTCCTGCTGCTCATCCTGCTCCTAACTCGAGACTTTCTCATACAGATATACTTGTTCCATAACAGCTATACGGGCAGGTGGCACTAAGGCACTATTCTTGTAGTATTGTAAGGGAAAGGGGTTTAAAATGAAATCAAAGAGTTTTCGAAAATGCTCTCTTTTTCCCCCTTTTTTGTAGGCTGGAAGGGAGGGTAAGGCAGTTAAGAAAAAAAAATCATAAAGAGATTCAAATGGAGTTCCTCAAAGGTCAGACGTTAAGGAACGTTCGAAAATAAACACAATACAAAAATAATTACACTAACAGGAAATTAAATGGTACAAATGCACCCAAAAATGCCCTCAGTGGCTACAGCGCAAGCTATCCTGATCTCTTCCAGTGTGCATCCGCTCTGTTCCTTCCTTGAACTGTCAATTACAACCCACTGAGAACCAGGAAGTTAGCTGGGCCTGTTATCAGCCAACCAAACCCCATCCCCAAGACAATCTGGGGGCTCGAATCCTCTAGCTAACGCTCTGCTTCATTGATTCAGACAGGCCTTCAGGTACATGTACCATGCGTTGAATCTATGTAAGGGGTTTAGACAGGATTAGTTTTTTCCCAATGGGCTCGCACGATCTTGCAGGAACTCTAACTATTTCCGTCAATCTATGACTCTTGCTACAAGATCAGTTTGGTGTGGATTCCCTGTGTCTTTCCCAGTAGCACAGCCTTGCAGCCCCAACTCATGCCAAAAGGAGTTCTATCCACTTCTAACGCGCTAAGGGCCATACAAAAACTGAGAAGCTGGGGCCTTCGCTGGTAAACTAATATCTGCCGCTGACTGCCTCCCTGCTTCGTGCCCAGTCGGAATCACTTGTATTCTTGGGGTTTGAGCTGGGTAAACCTATCCCACAGGGTCAGGACCCGTCATGCTGTAGCTGGAACAAGAAATCTAAAGGCCCCCCAAGGTAGTGTGCCAAAAGTGGGAATGCTATATTAGCCCCCAAGTTTGACAACACTCAAGGTTGGCTTTGGTTGAAAGATATTTTTGCGAGAGCAGAAATTCAACCACAATGTTCTTTGTCCTTAATCTCATAGAACGCTAGTGGCCATACCAATTTTTTGCAAAGGGGCTCCTCGTTAGAGGTTTTGGTAAAACAAGATGTGTTGATTCTCCAGGTGACCTGGTTGGCGGATCTGTTTTTACTTGATGGTTTTCATATCGACCAGCCCAGGGCAGAAAAAGGCCCACGGGGGCATCCCTTTGGGGGGCGGGGGATTGATGATTGGGGTATCTAATGATTTAACCTCGAGACTGATAACCCCAGTCGAGAGGGGGGGCAATGTGTTAGTAGTTGAGGTGTTACTGGGAGGTCCCCCAGGCCTGAACCGGGTGCTCCTCATCAATGTGTATAACTTCCCGCCCTCCCGGGTGGGTTGGTTACCGAGACCATATTTGAGTACATTGACGAGGTGAACACGGAATGGGGTACAGTCAATGTGAATTAAGGTATTATTCTGGGAGGGGATTTGAATGCAAGGTTAGGTGATCACCAAATTGAGGGACACAATTGCGAGAGAATGGAGTTAAAAACAGTAAATATGAGGGGGAAAAGATGGCTAAAGTTCCTTGGGGAATGGGAAATGATAGCGTTAAACAGCAGGACCAAGGGGGACATACATGGGAAACCTACATGGCAGGGTGGGAAAAGTCGGGCCACACTGGACTATGTAGCATGTAACAACATGCTGGTAGAGAGAGTCATATCAATGTCAGTGATAACGCAAATTGCAAGTGTCCATTCCACTGTAACAGTAGAGGGGGGCGTGAGCAGAAAGGGGCAAAACAAAAAAGGAGCAGCTGACTTGGGTATCTCTCAGCCAGGACACCGACTGCAAAGGTCAGACAGAAATGTGAGTAGGGTGTGCGAAATGCTCAAGAATGAGCTCAGTGATTCCAGGTTAAATCTGTACTCTAAGTCTGCCAATGATATTGAGGAAGGGCTTGATTTCCTATCCGGTCAAAAAGGTAACAGTAAGTGTAGGATTATCATGAAACCTGGGAAGGAACGCAAACACGGGTATGACCCAGGGATTAACAAGGCCAAAAGAATGCTGAGGAGATAGCTACTTACAGTAGCATCTACCAACACCCCCCACAACAAGTTAATGTAAGAGACCACCCGCCTGAAGAATCAATACCGTAACTGGGTAAGCAGAAGAACTAGGGACGGGAGGCGGGGAGATTGGGAGAACCTGATTAAGGCTTTACTGGCGTGAAAAGAAGGGGAAATGTGGAGGTTTCTGGCGGGAGCCAGGAAGTCTACAGACTAGTTCATTTTGAATCCAATATCCGGTTCTATCGATATGTAACCATAAAAAGAAGCTTCCCCATGAAGCTAGATACTGCAGGATATACCAATTTGCATCTAACCCTGAGACGGTGAAGCATGTTTTGACGGAATGCCCTAGATTGGGACCCCTCTATATGGTAGGACTGGGACATCTTGTGCATAATCTAGACACAATTAAGAATGACGATTTTTGAGTGTTCTGCGTAAACACTACCTCGATGCCAGTGTTATTGGCCATTTACAGGGCCTGGAGGAGTATAACTCACTTCTTGGTTTAGTATGCTTGTGGTGAGGTATAGAGGAAGCCATCTGGTTGAAGTAAAAATGAGTCCTCCCCGCCGGCGAGCCCTTGCTCATACGTAGGTCTCTTGAAGATTGGTACCCTCAAGGGAAGCCTGTGTGCTGCGAGGGTCCGGGTTATGGGTGTCAAAAGCTTGGTACCTCGGTAATGTGATCATTGGATGTGGATTTTAGTAATATGATATTTCATTTTTATTGATAATTCAAATACATTTTAAATGTTTGAATGTGTTTTATATTAACTGCAATAATTTGATACATGTTTGTTAACAGTAATTGCAAATATTGTAAAAGTTCAGTTTTAAACTATTATACAATTAAATAAAAAAATAAAAAATAAAACTGAGATAAAGTTTAACTTCCCCCTCTTCTATGGACCCATAGGGCCGCACACACTGATAGCACACAGGCCACTCTCTAACAGCGCATCCTTGTGGGCTCTCACTGAACTAGATGATAACTGGGATATCTTAACAAGATGAACGTTCGCTAGGATGGATTTCTCTCTCTTCTGCTAAAGGTTTTTGTATTAAACTATTTTAAGCAAATAAAAAGAAAAAAGCTCTCCCAAATGCACTGATAACAGTATGAGCTATTTCACATATCATTGCCTCCAGAACTCACAATCACTGACACCAAGACTACCTCTCCATCCAGAAGAATTAGAGCTACTTCGGCCCACACACACGGACAACAAACTGGGCTTCCTCACATACTCAGTGGCGGCCCCCAGGCCGGGACTGGTGGCAGGACAACATTTTTATAGGGTGGCCGTGGCCCCTGTGGCCACCCCTTGGTGGCGCCACTGCACATATTACCTCTCCATAGTGTGATCAATCACAATTTTATTTTTTTTTTTTTTTCTGTCCGTGATCAATCACTATTGAATACTAGTATTTGTATTTTGATTTTTATATTTTTATTTATAAAGAGCTATATGACAAAGCACTTAACAAGCAAAAGAAAATGGCATTATTCAGGTGGAATCTAATGAAACAACCAAATCAGCAAGCAAGAAAATGTGTTTTGAGATGAGAACGGAAGTAGGGAAAAGAGGGGAGAGAACAAATGGGGAGAAGGATTGCGTTCCAATGTTTAGGGCCAATTGAGAAAAAGAAGGAAAGCTAAATTTAGCACAAGGAGCACCAGGCACTGTAAATAAAAAAGGGGTTGAGAGCAAAGGGAGCGGGATGGGGAGTAGAAGGAGATCCAAAAAGGTAATATAGTTGGGGGCCAAGCCATGGAGACTTTTGAAGACAAGCCAGAGAACGATAAAGAGAAGGCACGATTCAAAGGGGAGCGAGTGGAGCGAGTCGCATGAGAAAAAAAAAGAAGACCTTAGGATGAAAATTAAATAGAGTGGAGAGGGGTCAGGTGGGCGGCAGGAAGCAAGAGAAGAGCAGCAAAATAAATCCGAAAAAATGAGAGAGGAAACATTAAAGGAAAAGAAGGGCTGTGCCTTCCGCACATTTAACAGCTCAGCAAAGAAAGCTATTTACCAACATTCGCTTTTCCGGTAAAATCCCAGTCTGGATGGGAGCAAGAATGGAAATGCACCAGAACCAATGGGCTTCCATTTGGAAAGAAAAAATAGCAGGATTTAAGTATTCATCGGTTACGTATATTTTGCCTCAAACCTAGGATCTTTTCCTCCCTTACATGTTACACCATCTGGGCGGCAGGCGATGCATGTTGGTTTTACAAAGATTATATTGGCAGTTTGGCACTACTCAACATGCTTACAATTCCATTCATGTGTTGTTGGCAAATGGCACAGGGCTAAGAGGGTTAGGTGTATGTTTACTGGCTATTTTTCAGATGTCGAGCCATTTCTTATAGGTCATTATTTGGTAAGCATATATAGAGTTACCCATGTGCCACTTTTATGTCAAATCAGGATTCCTTGGCAGTATAGATACCCTAGATGTGAGCAATTACTGAACTAGTGCTTAGTTGGCGGGTTACCCTGGCCGTTCCCTTCTTATCTCACATCTCACAATGTTATGCACATTTCTACCACTCCTTTCCCCATTCCCTGAACGCTTGGAGGGCGATGTGACACATTTTACCATATTGTTTCCTTAATCCCAACTATTACTATTTTTGTGATGTTCATAATTGTATGCAACCCATATCCCTTATATATGATGTTTTACTTGAATTGGTGGCGGATTTCTCACAATTATTATTTATCCATTTCCCCCTGCATACAATAAAATGCTAAATAAAATATGTTAAAAACCATTGATCATTTATTTAAAAAATTGAGTTTGTGCTCTGCGTTGTGTAGACGTTTCAAGCGGGGCGATGAAGGTGTAAAGTTCTGCATCCTGAAATGAAGCATAGGCACAAAAGTACCCTTTATCTAGTCACCACCTAATTATATTTTTCATTTTGAGTCTCAGGCCAGCACAATATAATGTAGGCATATGGGTTAGGAAAGATTTCTCTTTTGGCAACTTTCCCTCCATATTCTATGGACCCCCAAACTTTTTGCTTTTGGTTTTTGAACCTGTCCTGACTTTTTGCAGGAAAGGGAAGCCTTCATTTTCACTCCCTTGGCCATTTGCTCATTTCGTTATGGGGAAACTGGTCAGTCCTTCATACTGTCACGGCTGGGTAACTGTGCTTCCCTTTGTCTTTCTACCGTTTTGGTAACTTTTTAACAGTGCACACAGCATCTTACAAATGCAGTGCAGTGGGGATACTTTTGCATCACCCTAGTCTTTTACACTTGGGATTTGTGGTTATTTTTATATGTGCCTAAAGACAAGCTGGTGTCAAAAATTACATTTTTACCATTTTGCATTATTTTTAGTGGGCAAATTCCATTTGCAAACTAAACATGGCCAGTGCCCTAAAATGGCTGTGCCACAACATTTCTCCTTTTTCTTTGCCCAAATTGTTGTTTGGCCTTCTTCCTGCCTGTCAGGAAATCCCATATAGGGTCATGCAATTGCCCGGAAAAGCTAGTGGTTCCTTTGTGTGTGCTTGACCCAGGAAGGGGTTGAAACTGTCTGGTCTAACTCCACATCCATGGTGCCTAAATGTCTGGGTGATTGGCATGATTGAACCCCACAGTGGTCCCTGATTGGACCACTGCTGGTTGTTTAAATGCTGGTTGTTTAAATGATGAAGATCCTTTGGACTTGCTTCCAGCCATGATTTAGGATAAGAACATCCATTACAAAACCGAACATTTATCAGGGTTCTACTCGAGCGAATCGAGAACTCCTGGGTAACGAGAGTACACACCAATAACCATCACTACGCTCCAATAAAACGAAATTAAGCATTGTCAGTTGGAACTCTACAGGTGATGTTCACTTAAATTCCTCATTTAAGGAAATGTCAGAATCATACCATATAATAGCACTCCAGGAGACATGGCTAATCAAACCACCATTACGGGATAATTATGAAATAGCCTTAATCCCAGCCGTTCCAAGTGGAGGCAGACCTTCTTCGGGACTACTCGTAGCAGTGAACATCAAAGCAGGTCTTTCTATAGCACCGTGGGCCTCTGTTGGGGCGCACATACAACTTGTAAAAATTTTGAACGATGAGAAGGCTTTTTCTTTAATCAACATATATCGAAATGTTATAGCAATGTCTGATGTGATTTTTTTATGCTGGTCTCCTCGATATGTTTCATTACATTTCACCTGATCCTACGATCATACACACCATAATTCTGGGAGATCTTAATCTCGATTGTTGGAAAGATAAGCCTAAAAGTGGTATAGTGTGCAAGTGGATGTCACTTATGCATGAGCGCAACTATCACTCTTGATTCTACATCTAAAATGGCACTTGAGAGGTATCCCAAGGACATTGATCCAGTTTGAGCATGCGGTTGTTGATGACTCGAAATCCAAACTCCAATTTCAAGCACAATATACTGGACCTCATTCCGAGTATGGCGGTAAGGGATAGCGGCCACCGTTAACGAGACCGGTGGCGGTGATCCCTTACCGCCATACTCTGAGTTCCCTTTACGCCCTCGCCCATAACGCCTGCTTTGAGCAGGTGTTAAAGTCGAGGGCGCAAAGGGGCCTCCAAGCCAATAACGGTGACCGTAATGAACGGTCACCGTTATTTGCATCTTCCCCATTCCCATTGAGCCCTATGAGGGCTCATTTGGGAATGGGGAAGAGCCTTGGTGAATGGGGAATTACCGCCCCGCCAACCTTGGAATGGGGCGGTAATTCCGCCATCCACCAAGGCGCTGCCGGTCCGGGTACGGCGTCAACCAAGGCGTTAATAGCGCCATTGGTTAGCGCCGTACTCGGAATGAGGCCCACTGACTTGTTGCAACCCTTCGTACAAACAGTTACGATTCCTTACCGCAATACTATTCAACATCCATATGCCTTTGACCACAAAACACAGTGAAGAAGGGCGGAATTCAGAAAGACCAAACTACAAATTTTAGCCTCAGTATCATCGACTAAGTGGCAAGATCTCAAATCTGCCAAATGTAAATATAAAAATTGGCTATGTGGTCAGAAGGCGGTCTTATACCTGCAAGACAGTGAAGTTATGGCGCATGCAATGCGCAACAAAAATTCCTCCAGCATGTGGCATTTATTAAATAACCACTCCTGTCATCATCAAGCAGATGCTCAAATTAATGGTGTGTCCGAACAAGCATGGGTCGATCATTTTTCAGCCTTATATGCTGATCCTGAATATGCCGTTCTCCCCTATGAGCCAGCCTCAACAGCGGTTTGGCAGTTAGACTGCTCCTATGAACTAATACTCACCATCATACAGAAGATTAGTTCTTCTAGAGCAGAGGGACCTGATGGGCTTTCTAATCAGATGTTAAAAGCTAACCCTCATGAATGGGCTTACATACTTGCAACCATTTTCAAAGATATACTGTATTCATGTCATATACCACCATCATGGAAGACATCCATTATTATTCCCATATTTAAAAAATTAGACCGGTCTGTTCCTTCGAACTATCGCCCTACATCGCTTTTGGACGCTCCGGGCAAGATTTTTACCAGATTGGTTCTCAGAGAGTTTAACAACTAGACAGGGACCTGTAGCTTGCGCGACTCCAACCAGACTGGCTTTATGGCAGGCATGGGTACTAACATCTATTTATTGACCCTTAACGCCATTAAAGCCCAATGTCATGAGCAAAAACAACAAGTTTTGTTTGTTTGTTTGTTTTATTTGTAACGCGCACCTTCAGGCCTGGAGGCATCAGGGCGCAACTTTAGACATGGTTACATAAGCATACATATATACAAAACATTTAAACAGTGCAAAGTATTCAGGGCATACATACAGCAATATACATATTTACAGAGTATAGATTAGGGTAAGCGTTATCCTGGGGCAGGCTCTCAGGAACATAGGAGGTCCAGAATCAAGACTGGTTGAAAAGCCAGGATAGTTACATAAACATACATCATTGATCTTAACGCTGCTTTTGACTCAGTCAGTCGCTCTCTGCTAATGAACAAATTGCAAAGAGATTCTTGTCCAACTGCCTTATATGACATTATACACTCCCTACATCATGATACATCCGTCCATATTTGTATCACCTTGGACGGACTTCTCTCGAAGAAAATCTTAACATATAGAGGTTTGAAGCAAGGGTGTATATTGGCCTCTGCCATCTTCAACTTTTTCTTACACGATGTCAGAGTCCCTCTGTCAAATGTTATTTCAGACTCCCCCAAACTAAACAATCATCAGATACAATCTCTTCTGTACGCCGACAACCTTGTCCTAATCTCTAGGACCCAGGTCGGTCTAAAGCGCGTACTTGAGGCCTTCCACAAGTACATACATTCAAATGAATTAACAATCAATCTAAATAAAATCCAAATTGTGCAGTATTCACCCAGGCGACAGGGGCATTTGAAGTTTGTCTGGACGATCAATCGCGTCTCGATCATGGTTGTACCGAACTATTGTTATTTGGGAACGCATTTTGAAGGAAAACCAAGGGCTCAGTTGGAATGGTTGGAGACCAAGTTATCCTCAGCCATATCCCAAGCCTGCATCATTATGCATAAATATGGAAAATGTTCCATATTGCCAGTGTGGCATTTTTGGACCAAGAAAATGATACCAATATTGTTGTATGGTTTGGAAACCATACCGAGCGGCTCCAGTGGGAAGCTAAATTCTGCTGCTCTGTTTTACATCTGCCTCAATGCACACCAATGGCGTGGATAAGATATGAGCTGGGGTTGCTGTCACTCCAGGCGCACTACAACTGGCGTCTTTTTTCCTTATTCAAGAAATGCTTGATATCAACAAACCAAAATGTGTTACTGAAAATTCTATCACAATATATGTTTTCGGCTAATCATGTATTTGTAAATAACTAGCTCGATTGAGTCTATTTCACACTGGCAAAAGCCGAGATCACTGTTGCACTTCTGCTTTCCATTCCTGATAAAGCAAAACTCAAGATCTATCAAACTGATTGGATAGTTACTTGTGACTCATGTCTTACCTTTCGCGATGGTGACTCACTGCGCTTTCCCCTGAAGAAAGTTGGCATTTTACCGCCATACTTGATACGCTGTCCTTCGCTCAAGTATCGCAATGGTATACTCCACCTTCCCCTCAACTTGTGGGCCACTAATGACATCAAAGCAAGGCGCAGAATTGTGAGTGCAGATAAACATGTATGTTGCTTTTGCAATGAGGGTATCACCCGTGAGACCTTTAGACATGTGATTACAGAGTGCCACATATTACGATCTAAGAGAGAAATGTTCTTTGCACGACATTGCATTTATCTAGGGAGTCTATCTGAAGACGAAAGTTGGGCATTACTTTTAGGCTGTGGTAATATGCCAATTCAAATTGCAGCTATTAACCTTTTTATATAGTTTAAATCTTGATGAAAACGTAGAGATGGTAGAATTAACATCTCAGATGCTAATAAGTAACAGTATGTCATGAATTGTAACTGGTTTGATTAGGGCTGTTTATACCACGCATTGACTCTATTGACTGTATGATGTAAATGTCAGGCAAAGTTCTGTGTCTTTTTAGTTTTTCTATAGTTTTCTATGGTTTTCTCTCTTCTTTTGCATCACTTTTCTTTTCCTCGTTTTTTCTTTTTGTACTTTTTTCTGATATTAGATTTGACTAATAGAGGTCTTTTAAAAAAGGAGTTTTATGAATTGTTTTATGAAATTCTGTTTAATGTTCTGTTTATTTTGTATTTTGAAAGGTTGATTTATTTCAGCCAATACAAATAAAAAAATAAAAATAAAAAAAAGATTTAGGATAAGAAGAGGATTCCTGCAGCCATTTCTACAGGTCAGCATTGGAGACAAGTATCCTGTGTAGATGAGCAGCTGCCTTACGATCTGTGGATTACTCCCAAAGAGGCCCAGTATCCCTTCCTGTGTTTGACCCTGTGAAGCCCTGCTGGAACACCTGATCTGCAAAGGCCCTGAGCGGTGCTTCAACCCTTGGACTGGTGGTATCAACCAGTGTTGATGCATTCCCGAGGATCCAGCCATCCTGAGCCATCAGAAGTGTCCCTGGACCACCCAGTGGACTGACCAGCTCTCCAGTGGGCTACATTGGTAGTTTGTTGGCATTCTGCGATTATCGCCGGAAATTTGGTGGTCACTAGCTCATCGTATAAGTCGTCTTCCTGCCAAATTTCAGCCTCCCCCGCTCAAGGGTTCCTGCTTTGGAAGGTCTTCTCCAACCTCAACCTCAACTGGAAGGACAGCAGCTGTCGCCTATGTGCGCTAGCCGTTTCTGGAACGCGCTTTCCCCCTTCTGGTGAAGTGTCCCTAAGAGGTCTGCCTCTGCGCTTTCTACATTTCATCTTTGTAAAGGGTTGCACTCTGCTCCTGGAACCAACCAGAAAAATCCTTGCACCCGCAGCTCCTGGGTATCTGTCACTGGAACTAATGGTGGGAAAACCTACCTCCAGCAACCCCAGTGGACCCACCTAGTTATCTCCATCGCTCTTTGATCATCTAATCTAAAAGCCTGCATCTGAAAGATAGGAATGTAATTTTAACGGTTCCATGTAATAATGTCCCCGCAAAAATGTCTCCTGGCAAAAATGTCGTCGTTTTTTGCAGAGACATTATTACATTGAACATGCGGGGAACACCACCGCAACCCGATTTCTTTTTTTTTTTACAAGGGGGTCCAGTGGACATCCCCGCAACCCGTTCCCATACTTAATGTCACGATATATAAGGTCGCCAATGGCTTTTCCCGGCAGCATTATGTATGGGGACATTATGTATGGGAACATTATTACCTGATACCATTTTACCTACCTGTAACTTTGTTGAATATCTTTTGGAACATTTCCCCACCACACGAAACTCTTCCTACATCAGTCCCTTTTCCTAAGAAGAAGTTTGTGACTTTAGGGTATAATTCCTGTGACTTGGTTTCATTCTACTACATAATTACTTACCTTCTTTTTGTTGTCTAAGTTATTGAATGCGTTTCTAAGAACCTAAAGGTGACTGTAGATATGTTTGATAATTGAGCCTTGTGTAATATTATCACCTGCTTGTTTCATTTCCTAGTGTATGGTTCTGGGCCTAGAATAAATATAGTATTTGTGAACATGCCTGTCTACATTGAATTATTGTGTGCTTCACTGTATGGAATCATTGTGGACCACTAGGCCCACTCACACTCTCCTGAAAATAGCCTTGACCACTCTCCACGCTTAACTTGATTTATTTGGATTTTTTTTTACTTTGCTATTTTTAGCTTATTACGAACTTTTTAGCAAAAGAAAAACAATTGATTACTCATACTTACTCATACTTCACATTGACATCCTAAAACAAGAAAGAAAAATGCAGCCGAAATATGTTCCTTGTGTTAAAATCATAGCCAGTAGTAAAAAAGAAAAGTAGAAGACTATGGGCCTCATTAGGAGTTTGGTGGTAGCCTTGCCGGGAGTACCGGCGGCTGCTGCCAAACTTCCAAAAATATCTGGCACCCACGAATGGTCAATTACCAGGGTATTCCGGCCCCGCTGGACCCAGAAATTGCCCTTTCACGGTTGCCGGAACCGATAGATCCCCATTCCCACTTGAGCCACATAGCACCGTAGCACCGGCATGGTTCATTACTGTGCTGGTGCTACAGACTTGCTGTGCTCGCGGGTGCCTTACATTCCGCCAGGGAAGACCTGGTGGAATGAAAGGCTCCCGCGAGCACAACTCAGAGTTTGTTTTGTTTGTTTTATTTATTTCTATAGCGCTCCAGACCCGGAGGTAAAAGGGCGCATCAGGGAATGGTTACAGAGTACATAATATAGAGTTTACATATATACATTTATACATTCGAGCAAATTATACAGTTTACAGGTAGGCACAGTTAGGTAGGCAGTATGGTCAGACGTGGGTGGTAGGGCAATGCTCGTTTTTGTCCAGTAGCCAGCTAATAACCTGTTTCCTAGAAGGCTGAAAGGACACTATAGAGTTAATGTTGAGTGGTAGGGTATTCCAGTGTTGAGAGGCAAGGACCGTGAAGCTGGATCCTCCATCTCTTTTTAGTGTGAATCTAGGCACTGTGAGGCATAAGTATCTGGTAGCAGATTTCATGGTGAATTTGTTGGTGAGATAGGGTGAAGCTAGCTGTTTTATGGATTTGTAGGTGAGGCAAATAGTTTTAAGGTCGATTTTTTGTTGTATGGAGAGCCATTTGCACGATTTTCTTATGGTGGAGATGTGCTCACGTTTGGGGATGTTTAGGGCTGCACGTAGCACATTGTTTTGGAGTACCTGAAGCTTATTGATTATGGATTGGTTTGCCCCTAGGTATAGACTGTTACAGTAGTCCAGTTTGGACTGTATAGGGCCCTGGTTAGAGTAAGGCAGCTGTTAGGGGACACAAAAGGTCTGCAGGCCCTAATCAGCTTGCCAGTGTAGGCAGTGGCTGGGGCAGTCATATTAATTTGTTTGGACAGGTTAGTGTTGGCATCAAGATAGAAGCCAAGCGTTTTCACACTTTTCACAATGGGAATGGTATTACGATCGATGATGAAGCCGTTGTAGTTAGGGCTAAGGTTTGACAGGTTATTGGGAAATCCGACAAGGAAAAGCTCGGTTTTCTCATCATTCAGGCAGAGGCCATGTGTGGCCATCCATGCCTGAATGATGGAGAAGATTTCGTTAATCCGGGTGACATTGGCGTTGTAGTTACCTGAAAGGGTGAGGAGTATCTGGGTGTCATCTGCATAATTGGTGTAGGTGACACCCAGATGGTCAAGTTTGTCGAAGAGTGGCTTTGTAAATATGTTGTGTAAAGTGGGCAAAACACGAGAGCCTTGTGGGAACCCACAGAAGATAGGGATGGGGTCTGCTGCCACTGTTAGTCAGAAAACCCTCATGGTTCTATTGGCCAGGAAGGACTGAATCCACATGACAGCAGGAGGAGGAGAAGTGAGCTGCAGAAGATAGGTGGTTGCAGAGGATTTTATGGTCAATCAAATCGAAGGCCGCAGAGAGGTCTAAAAGGAGTAGGATGACGGTGTTGCCTTTGTCTTTGATTTCATCAATCTGACATTTTAGGTTAAGAAGGACTGTTTCGGTTCCATGTTGGGATCTAAAGCCGAATTGACGTATTCCTAACAGTTGGTTAGTTTCCAAGTAGTGTCAGGAATGGCACTCTGTCAAGAGTGGCACAGGGTACCCAGGTAGGGTTTGGGTGGCTGTGCTGAAGTAAGGTAGCAGATAAGCACACACAGCAGGGCAAAAGATACAAAGGTACAAACAAACTGGATTCCCTCTTGGGGTGTATGCTGAAATGGGAAAGAGTGTTCCACGAACCTTAGGAAACTCCAGCCTTCTGCACAGATTGCTATAACAGAGGCCCACGCTGTATGCTCATGGCTGGGAACAACAGCAGTGGTTGTCTGTAACACTGAAAACGGGACAAGGGAATGGGCAGAGGTTGCCTGCCGGAAACCAACAGGCAAGCTCTGTACAAAGGGATTACCTAAGACACATGAGAAGACAAGAACAGATATATCCAGCAAAAAGGAAGTCAATGAGCAATCTAGCAGAAGGAAATGAAGGAAAGTCAGTTAGACTGAAGTAGATAACCTAAGGTGGAGTACAGAGGACTCGAGGAAGAGAACAAGGGAGCAACAGTCAGGAAAACAGAAGGGCTGCAAAGTAGGAAGCAGGTCTGCAGTCAAGAGTGGCACTAGGTGCAGGCAAACTGTAGAGGACTGCGGAGGACTGTAGTAGGCTTCAAGGCAGGGAGTCCAGAAGAACAGGACAGAGAGAGATTAGTAGTAGGCGACAGACAGAGAGCCCAAAAGAAGAGGGCCGCAAGGTAGGGAGCCCAGAGGAGCAGGGCTGTAGGCAGCTATGTGTAAAACAGGCTGTAAGGCAGAGGAGTGTAGCAAGCCGCAACACAGGGAGCCCAGAGGACAAGGGCTGTAGGTAGCGGAGGGAGCAGGCTGCAAGAAAGGGGCCCACAGGACAAGGGCTGTAGGCAGCGAAGAGGTGCAGGCTGCAAGGTAGGGAGCCCAGAGGACAAGGGCTTGCATACAGCAGAGGGTTGCAAGCTGCAAGGTAGGGAGCCCAAGGACAAGGGCTATAGGCAGCTGGAGTAAGGCAGGCTGTAGGCAGGGAGCCCAGAGGACAAGGACTGTAGGCAGCCGGAGCGAGGCAGGCTGCAGGGCAGGGAGCCCAGAGGACAAGGACTGTAGGCAGCCGGAGTGAGACAGGCTGCAGGGCCGGGAGCCCAGAGGACAAGGACCGTAGGCAGCCGGAGTGAGGCAGACTGCAGGGCAGGGAGCCCAGAGGACAAGGGCTGTAGGTAGAAGGCAGCAGAGCGAGATCGGCTGCAAGGCAGGGAGCCCGGAAAGGGCACTGGATAAAAACAGGATAATGCAGCAACAGGAACAGCATTCAAAGTAGCGGGTCAAGGCAAACAGGAGCGGGGAGATCTCAAGATGCAAGACACTGTGCTCCTGCAGGCAGCTGCTTATATACAGCCCTGCCCTGTTCTGAGGCAGGCTAATTGACAGCACCTGGCGCAGCACACCTGAAGACAATCTGCCTCCTCCCTCTCTGAGCAGATGGAAGCGGCACTGGCCGCTAGGGCTTCTGGGGATTGTGGTCCCAATAACGATGAATGAGAATAGCCAGGAATTGAGGACTGCAGCCAGGTGCATTATGGTAAATGTAGTTAATTGAATAAAATAAGAAAGAACCAAAGTTGAGCAAATGGAAATAAAAGACCAAGGCGTGAAAAGGAGTTGTTCAAGGAGTATTAGGAGGATAAATGAGTACCAAGTAGTCCATGATGGTTGCCAATGTGTGCGCCAGCGGCGCGGGCATGACAGTATGCCCCTCTCCATACCCCTCTCCAGCACCCTGAAGACTGACCAACAAGAAGAGCACGTCCAAGGCCTGTTACACCGAGAGAGAGTCTTATACCAAAAAGGCACATCATGAAGCACCAAAAACTGTTTAATGCTGCAAGGTGAGAATCTTGAAGGGAGGAGACATTACCAATGTTTTGAACCTTTGAGGTAGAGTTCAGAAAAGACAACTTCTTAGGGACCCAAAACCCAACAGTGCGCTCACGAACTGAGGAACTGTGGAGATGTGCTGCAGGCTCCATGGCATATATTGCTTGGAAAGAAGTGGTCTTCCTAAGGACTGGCAATGGCACAGTGCTCAAAGGTGGAACCAGAGATTCAGCTGAATTGGTTGCTCTAGGACGGTCGTCCAAATAGTCAAAAGCAGCAATGGCTACATGAAGATTTGCGACACAGACTTCAGGAGTAACAAATGTTGCAGGAACACCATGAGTTGCAGGAAGATCAGGAATGGCAGTAGGAAGTTCAGATGCTGTAACAGCTGGAAGTATAGGTGTCACAGGAGCACCAGCCGACAGGGACGCAACTGAGACTGATGGCGTTGTGACTGGTAGTTTAGGTGCTGCAGAGGCACCAACAGGATCTACCGGAGCTGTAGCCTTAATAGGAGAACTTTTAACTGGCTTTGCAACAGGTACTGTCCTTGCAGGCAGAGAGGAAGGGGGTGCTTCGACTGCAGTAGGAGTGATCTGAGTTAAGGCATCAGTAGCAGATTCAGGAGTACTAGCAGGGGGAGCAGCAGAGATTGGGCTAGCAGATCTTGTAACAAGTAGCATGATGGATGTAAGACCAGGAAAGGGTAAGCCTTGCGAAGGCTGGCCTGCAAAGTCTTGTGTGCCCAAGTTGATACGTGGATCTGGGGTATTGACAGTAGGCAAAGTTGGATTCCAGACAGGTACTGGGTATGTTTCAGGATCTGACTCATGGTCAGGAGTGCCAATGTTCATAGAAGCAGAGTACATCTCAGATCTGGTCACTTCAGTAGAGGCTGTAAGTGGGAGTAAAGGACTGACCTCAAGGGCAAGAATGGAACAATCCTTTGACTCAGCGGAATGTCCAGTCAGATGATTACACTTGATCTTTGGTGTAGTGGCCGTGTGAGCGATCTGGCCCACTGGAGGAGTCCATTCTTCACTACCTGAACGACAGCCTGTGTTACTGTAGCTAGTAAGTGAATGAGCGGTGTCAAGCTTTAACTGGTATGTATATGCCAAGTTCAGGTCTTCCAACTGCTCTGTATAAGTCTGTATCCTCTTCTGTGTTACCAGTACAGGCCTTAATCTGTTAAACTCTTAAAGACAGAATGTCGGGTGTTGGACATAGTGTCAGATGGTCTGGTAAATTGTGTCCCTTAGCTAGATTCTTATAATGCAGATAGACAAATTCTTCATAGAGGTATTCGTTTGTCTTTTAAGGCTTAAGAGTTGTTCTTGTAACATGTATGTTCCATTAGCCTGTTCTACAGCTTCAGAATCTGGTGTAGCAGAAAATGTGGGTGTTGCAATAGGAAGCCTGACCTTAGAGTTATCATAGTTAGTAGTTACTGGGGAAGCATTAAGACAACCGATGGTCAGTATTGGTCTTTTGTACCCAGGACCAGCTGCACTAACCTCAGGATAGTGAATGCCTTGTCCGGTTAAATGAGTGTTTACAGCAGTCAGGGGAGGTTGTGTAGCTTGCCAAGCTGATCTTGAGCATATCACTTTGGCAACAGCGTACTCTGGTTGAGAGTCTGCCACAATGAGTGCAATATCCTTGGCTGTAGCAGTGTGACGACATTGGTCCTGAGACAGGGTAGCCTGGGATAAAGGAATACAAGGTTCGTGTACCGGCTGAATGTCGAATGTAGTGTCAGAAGAAATGCCAGAAACCGCATGAGTGTTTTCGACTGGTTGGGCTAACAAAATCTGCAAGAATTCATTATCTTGCTGTAGTTCTTCTACAGATAGAGACTGTGGATCATAGTTGCAAATGTCATAGTAGTTATACATTGAAGGATCAGAGAGCCAGTGAGTGTAGTACTGTGCTTGTAAACCTTTGTTTACTAGTGCGAGTCTGCCTTTTAAACTAGGGTTTTTGTTTGCTGTCCTTAGGAAAACTTTAGATTTTTGTAGAGGTTTCTTGAACCGAAAAAGAAAGCATCTTTGGTCTGTGTGTGCCCTTCCTGCCTATGGAACAAGAATCTTTTTGGTCTTGCTTTCTGTCAGGAATGGCACTCTGTCAAGAGTGGCACAGGGTACCCAGGTAGGGTTTGGGTGGCTGTGCTGAAGTAAGGTAGCAGATAAGCACACACAGCAGGAAGTTCAACAAGAAAGAAGAGTAAGAAACTGTAGCAGTGAGCAAAAAGGGGCAAAAGATACAAAGGTACAAACAAACTGGATTCCCTCTTGGGGTGTATGCTGAAATGGGAAAGAGTGTTCCACGAACCTTAGGAAACTCCAGCCTTCTGCACAGATTGCTATAACAGAGGCCCACGCTGTATGCTCATGGCTGGGAACAACAGCAGTGGGTGTCTGTAACACTGAAAACGGGACAAGGGAAGGGGCAGAGGTTGCCTGCCGGAAACCAACAGGCAAGCTCTATACAAAGGGATTACATAAGACACATGAGAAGACAAGAACAGATATATCCAGCGAAAAGGAAGTCAATGAGAAATCTAGCAGAAGGAAATGAAGGAAAGGCAGTTAGACTGAAGTAGATAACCTAAGGTGGAGTACAGAGGACTCGAGGAAGAGAACAAGGGAGCAGCAGTCAGGAAAACAGAAGGGCTGCAAAGTAGGAAGCAGGTCTGCAGTAAAGACTGGCACTAGGTGCAGGCAAACTGTAGAGGACTGCGGAGGACTGTAGTAGGCTGCAAGGCAGGGAGTCCAGAAGAACAGGACAGAGAGAGATTAGTAGTAGGCGACAGACAGAGAGCCCAAAAGAAGAGGGCCGCAAGGTAGGGAGCCCAGAGGAGCAGGGCTGTAGGCAGCTATGTGTAAAACAGGCTGTAAGGCAGAGGAGTGTAGCAAGCCGCAACGCAGGGAGCCCAGAGGACAAGGGCTGTAGGTAGCGGAGGGAGCAGGCTGCAAGAAAGGGGCCCACAGGACAAGGGCTGTAGGCAGCGAAGAGGTGCAGGCTGCAAGGTAGGGAGCCCAGAGGACAAGGGCTTGCAGACAGCAGAGGGTTGCAAGCTGCAAGGTAGGGAGCCCAAGGACAAGGGCTATAGGCAGCTGGAGTAAGGCAGGCTGTAGGCAGGGAGCCCAGAGGACAAGGACTGTAGGCAGCCGGAGCGAGGCAGGCTGCAGGGCAGGGAGCCCAGAGGACAAGGACTGTAGGCAGCCGGAGTGAGACAGGCTGCAGGGCCGGGAGCCCAGAGGACAAGGACCGTAGGCAGCCGGAGTGAGGCAGACTGCAGGGCAGGGAGCCCAGAGGACAAGGGCTGTAGGTAGAAGGCAGCAGAGCGAGATCGGCTGCAAGGCAGGGAGCCCGGAAAGGGCACTGAATAAAAAACAGGATAATGCAGCAACAGGAACAGCATACAAAGTAGCGGGTCAAGGCAAACAGGAGCAGTGAGATTTCAAGATGCAAGACACTGTGCTCCTGCAGGCAGCTGCTTATATACAGCCCTGCCCTGTTCTGAGGCAGGCTAATTGACAGCACCTGGAGCAGCACACCTGAAGACAATCTGCCTCCTCCCTCTCTGAGCAGATGGAAGCGGCACTGGCCGCTAGGGCTTCTGGGGATTGTGGTCACAATAACTATGAATGAGAATAGCCAGGAATTGAGGACTGCAGCCAGGTGCATTATGGTAAATGTAGTTAATTGAATAAAATAAGAAAGAACCAAAGTTGAGCAAATGGAAATAAAAGACCAAGGCGTGAAAAGGAGTTGTTCAAGGAGTATTAGGAGGATAAATGAGTACCAAGTAGTCCATGATGGTTGCCAATGTGTGCGCCAGCGGCGCGGGCATGACAGTATGCCCCTCTCCATACCCCTCTCCAGCACCCTGAAGACTGACCAACAAGAAGAGCACGTCCAAGGCCTGTTACACCGAGAGAGAGTCTTATACCAAAAAGGCACATCATGAAGCACCAAAAACTGTTTAATGCTGCAAGGTGAGAATCTTGAAGGGAGGAGACATTACCAATGTTTTGAACCTTTGAGGTAGAGTTCAGAAAAGACAACTTCTTAGGGACCCAAAACCCAACAGTGCGCTCACGAACTGAGGAACTGTGGAGATGTGCTGCAGGCTCCATGGCATATATTGCTTGGAAAGAAGTGGTCTTCCTAAGGACTGGCAATGGCACAGTGCTCAAAGGTGGAACCAGAGATTCAGCTGAATTGGTTGCTCTAGGACGGTCGTCCAAATAGTCAAAAGCAGCAATGGCTACATGAAGATTTGCGACACAGACTTCAGGAGTAACAAATGTTGCAGGAACACCATGAGTTGCAGGAAGATCAGGAATGGCAGTAGGAAGTTCAGATGCTGTAACAGCTGGAAGTATAGGTGTCACAGGAGCACCAGCCGACAGGGACGCAACTGAGACTGATGGCGTTGTGACTGGTAGTTTAGGTGCTGCAGAGGCACCAACAGGATCTACCGGAGCTGTAGCCTTAATAGGAGAACTTTTAACTGGCTTTGCAACAGGTACTGTCCTTGCAGGCAGAGAGGAAGGGGGTGCTTCGACTGCAGTAGGAGTGATCTGAGATAAGGCATCAGTAGCAGATTCAGGAGTACTAGCAGGGGGAGCAGCAGAGATTGGGCTAGCAGATCTTGTAACAAGTAGCATGATGGATGTAAGACCAGGAAAGGGTAAGCCTTGCGAAGGCTGGCCTGCAAAGTCTTGTGTGCCCAAGTTGATACGTGGATCTGGGGTATTGACAGTAGGCAAAGTTGGATTCCAGACAGGTACTGGGTATGTTTCAGGATCTGACTCATGGTCAGGAGTGCCAATGTTCATAGAAGCAGAGTACATCTCAGATCTGGTCACTTCAGTAGAGGCTGTAAGTGGGAGTAAAGGACTGACCTCAAGGGCAAGAATGGAACAATCCTTTGACTCAGCGGAATGTCCAGTCAGATGATTACACTTGATCTTTGGTGTAGTGGCCGTGTGAGCGATCTGGCCCACTGGAGGAGTCCATTCTTCACTACCTGAACGACAGCCTGTGTTACTGTGGCTAGTAAGTGAATGAGCGGTGTCAAGCTTTAACTGGTATGTATATGCCAAGTTCAGGTCTTCCAATTGCTCTGTATAAGTCTGTATCCTCTTCTGTGTTACCAGTACAGGCCTTAATCTGTTAAACTCTAAAGACAGAATGTCGGGTGTTGGACATAGTGTCAGATGGTCTGGTAAATTGTGTCCCTTAGCTAGATTCTTATAATGCAGATAGACAAATTCATCATAGAGGTATTCGTTTGTCTTTTAAGGCTTAAGAGTTGTTCTTGTAACATGTATGTTCCATTAGCCTGTTCTACAGCTTCAGAATCTGGTGTAGCAGAAAATGTGGGTGTTGCAATAGGAAGCCTGACCTTAGAGTTATCATAGTTAGTAGTTACTGGGGAAGCATTAAGACAACCGATGGTCAGTATTGGTCTTTTGTACCCAGGACCAGCTGCACTAACCTCAGGATAGTGAATGCCTTGTCCGGTTAAATGAGTGTTTACAGCAGTCAGGGGAGGTTGTGTAGCTTGCCAAGCTGATCTTGAGCATATCACTTTGGCAACAGCGTACTCTGGTTGAGAGTCTGCCACAATGAGTGCAATATCCTTGGCTGTAGCAGTGTGACGACATTGGTCCTGA
Source organism: Ambystoma mexicanum (assembly GCF_040938575.1). Classification (NCBI taxonomy): domain Eukaryota; kingdom Metazoa; phylum Chordata; class Amphibia; order Caudata; family Ambystomatidae; genus Ambystoma; species Ambystoma mexicanum. The sequence continues at coordinate 239,610,916 of NC_090921.1, read as the reverse complement.
GACAGGGTAGCCTGGGATAAAGGAATACAAGGTTCGTGTACCGGCTGAATGTCGAATGTAGTGTCAGAAGAAATGCCAGAAACCGCATGAGTGTTTTCCACTGGTTGGGCTAACAAAATCTGCAAGAATTCATTATCTTGCTGTAGTTCTTCTACAGATAGAGACTGTGGATCATAGTTGCAAATGTCATAGTAGTTATACATTGAAGGATCAGAGAGCCAGTGAGTGTAGTACTGTGCTTGTAAACCTTTGTTTACTAGTGCGAGTCTGCCTTTTAAACTAGGGTTTTTGTTTGCTATCCTTAGGAAAACTTTAGATTTTTGTAGAGGTTTCTTGAACCGAAAAAGAAAGCATCTTTGGTCTGTGTGTGCCCTTCCTGCCTATGGAACAAGAATCTTTTTGGTCTTGCTTTCTGTCAGGAATGGCACTCTGTCAAGAGTGGCACAGGGTACCCAGGTAGGGTTTGGGTGGCTGTGCTGAAGTAAGGTAGCAGATAAGCACACACAGCAGGAAGTTCAACAAGAAAGAAGAGTAAGAAACTGTAGCAGTGAGCAAAAATGGGCAAAAGATACAAAGGTACAAACAAACTGGATTCCCTCTTGGGGTGTATGCTGAAATGGGAAAGAGTGTTCCACGAACCTTAGGAAACTCCAGCCTTCTGCACAGATTGCTATAACAGAGGCCCACGCTGTATGCTCATGGCTGGGAACAACAGCAGTGGGTGTCTGTAACACTGAAAACGGGACAAGGGAAGGGGCAGAGGTTGCCTGCCGGAAACCAACAGGCAAGCTCTGTACAAAGGGATTACATAAGACACATGAGAAGACAAGAACAGATATATCCAGCGAAAAGGAAGTCAATGAGCAATCTAGCAGAAGGAAATGAAGGAAAGGCAGTTAGACTGAAGTAGATAACCTAAGGTGGAGTACAGAGGACTCGAGGAAGAGAACAAGGGAGCAGCAGTCAGGAAAACAGAAGGGCTGCAAAGTAGGAAGCAGGTCTGCAGTAAAGACTGGCACTAGGTGCAGGCAAACTGTAGAGGACTGCAGAGGACTGTAGTAGGCTGCAAGGCAGGGAGTCCAGAAGAACAGGACAGAGAGAGATTAGTAGTAGGCGACAGACAGAGAGCCCAAAAGAAGAGGGCCGCAAGGTAGGGAGCCCAGAGGAGCAGGGCTGTAGGCAGCTATGTGTAAAACAGGCTGTAAGGCAGAGGAGTGTAGCAAGCCGCAACGCAGGGAGCCCAGAGGACAAGGGCTGTAGGTAGCGGAGGGAGCAGGCTGCAAGAAAGGGGCCCAGAGGACAAGGGCTGTAGGCAGCGAAGAGGTGCAGGCTGCAAGGTAGGGAGCCCAGAGGACAAGGGCTTGGAGACAGCAGAGGGTTGCAAGCTGCAAGGTAGGGAGCCCGAGGACAAGGGCTGTAGGCAGCTGGAGTAAGGCAGGCTGTAGGCAGGGAGCCCAGAGGACAAGGACTGTAGGCAGCCGGAGTGAGGCAGGCTGCAGGGCAGGGAGCCCAGAGGACAAGGACTGTAGGCAGCCAGAGTGAGACAGGCTGCAGGGCCGGGAGCCCAGAGGACAAGGACCGTAGGCAGCCGGAGTGAGGCAGACTGCAGGGAGCCCAGAGGACAAGGGCTGTAAGTAGAAGGCAGCAGAGCGAGATCGGCTGCAAGGCAGGGAGCCCGGAAAGGGCACTGGATCAAAACAGGATAATGCAGCAACAGGAACAGCATACAAAGTAGCGGGTCAAGGCAAACAGGAGCGGGGAGATCTCAAGATGCAAGACACTGTGCTCCTGCAAGCAGCTGCTTATATACAGCCCTGCCCTGTTCTGAAGCAGGCTAATTGACAGCACCTGGAGCAGCACACCTGAAGACAATCTGCCTCCTCCCTCTCTGGTCCTGAGCAGATGGAAGCAGCACTGGCCGCTAGGGCTTCTGGGGATTGTGGTCCCAATAACGATGAATGAGAATAGCCAGGAATTGAGGACTGCAGCCAGGTGCATTATGGTAAATGTAGTTAATTGAATAAAATAAGAAAGAACCAAAGTTGAGCAAATGGAAATAAAAGACCAAGGCGTGAAAAGGAGTTGTTCAAGGAGTATTAGGAGGATAAATGAGGACCAAGTAGTCCATGATGGTTGCCAATGCATGTGCCAGCGGCGCGGGCATGACAAGTAGTCCTGAATTTGGAGGTAGGCAACTCTGTCAAGGATTTTTAGCAAGAATGGGACCGTGGTGATGGGTCTGTAATTGGTAGAAATGGCTGGGTCTAGAGACTGTTTTTTTAAGAGAGAGAGAACCCATGATTGTTTCAAGTTGCCAGGGACTGAGTTAGTAGAGAAAGATAGGTTGATTAGTTTTGTGATGAAGGGGATAAATCTCTGGCTGCGTCTTTTATTATCTGGGCCAGGCAGATGTCCCCTTTACAGTTAGATTTTTGTACTTCCAGTCTGGTGACCTTTTTGAAAGTGAAGCCTAAATTAGTGTCAGAGGGCGGTGGAGAGCTTATGTTGGTAGGCTTATTATTGGTAAGTTGTTGTCGTTTACCCTCTATTTTGGTTTGCAGCCCTGTAATTTTGTTGGCAAGGACGTTCTGAATACTAGTGCACCAGGTTTTGTCTTTGATGCACGTGTCTGCAGGTGGAATGGGATTTTCTAATTCCTTTAGTATATTGAATAATTCGTTGGTGCAGGATCCTGCCTGAGTTATCCTAGCATTGAAGGCATCTTTCATTGTGTGAATTATCTCATTTTTGTATAAGGAGGATGTATCCGTACGATTGGTTTCTTTTCAGTCGATGGTTCTGTTTTCCAAAGTAGTTCTAGATTGGCTTTCTTTTTTCTCAGCATTTTGAGTTCGGGGGTGTACCAGGAGTTCAAGTGAGCTCTAGGTTTTCCTTTACGCAGCTTCAGGGGTGGGATGGTGTCAATGGCAGAGGCCATGGAGTCATTGAAGGTGTCGACCAGTAAGTTAAGGTCGGCAGTGGCTGTTAGTGTGTTGAGAGTGGGGAGGGCCAATGGTATTAGGGCCTCAGCAGTGATGTTGCGCTTGTTCCTAGTCGGGCAGGATGGTGTCGTAAGGCATTTTTTGGGATCAGAGTTATTGATGTTAATGTCTAATGGGATGAGGTAGTGGTCAGTCCACACGAGAGGTTGGGGGGTTTTACAGGTAATATTACAGTTGAGAACCGCTACCCAGTCGATGATTCTACCTTTCTGATGAGTAGGTTGAGAGCAGAGTTGTAAGAAACCATGCTCAGCTAGACCGTTGGCTAATGAAGAGGCAGGAGAGTCATTGGGGTTGTTATACCCAAGATTGAAGTCTCCCAGGATGATGATTTGTGCAGAAGGCTTGGAGTTCTCAGCTATTAGTGAGGTGATGTCTTCCTCAAAGGCACCTTGATGGCCTGGTAGTCTATATATTATGTGGATAGTGATCGTGCTTTTGGGGGAAGTTTGCCATTTGATAGTGAGATTCTCGAATGATTTTAATAGAGAGGATGTGGCTGATCTGAAATCTAAGGAAGACTTGAAGATGATGGCTACACCTCCTCCCCGAGCGTTGGGTCAATCAGCTCTGAGGATGGAGTATTTGTCCGGGATGGCTAAGGTTAAGTAAGGTCCTGAAGCCTCATGTAGCCAGGTCTCAGTTAAGGCGATGAAGTCAAGATCATTGGTTAAAATGATGTCTGCGATTTCTGTGGGATGGGCAGCAAGGGACCTGACGTTTAGTAGAGCTCCTTTTAAGGGCAGTGGCTTAGGCTTGTTAGATGCTGTGTCCTTCTTGTTTATCTTGGTGATAGATTTGGCAGAAGGCATATTGATCATGAAGGTGAGTCTGGAGCCTAATCTGCTGTTCCGGGCTGGAAGGTTGGGGTTGACTATGAGTGTGTTTCCAGGGGGTTTAGTATGATTGGGCATAGTATTATGATTGGCGCTCCCTGTCAGGCATGGGATATAAGCTGTGAGGTGACAGAGTTCTATCAAGGATAGTGCTGTCGGGGGTGTCAGCTAGGCGGTCACTGTCTTTAGTGGCGAGGTTAGGGTGGAGGATGTGGGGCAAGGGTGACAGGGTGGGTAGGAAGGGTGTGGGGCAGGGGATGGGGAAGTGTCTCAGGCATCCTAGTTTGGCTAGGCCATTGTTGAAAGCTATATAATTGTTTCCGCTGCATGGTACATTATCCTCCATGATACAGAAGAGGAACATGATGAATTTGAGCCAGGTGAGCATGGTATGGCTGCGAATTGGTCTAAGTTGCTGGCTGTGGTAGGCAGGTTCAACTTTGGCTGGGCACACACGAATCGGCAGAATCGACTTAAGCTATCGGCCGAATCAGCTGTGGCTAGGGCTCGTAGGTGGGCAAGTTCAGCTTAGGCTAGAAGCATACAACTATGTAGATTCAGCTTGGCTTAGGCATACAGATGGGCAAGTTCAACTTAAGCTAGAGTCGCGCAGAAACAAACTTAGGCTGGGTGCATACAACTAGGCAGATGCAGCTTGGGCTAGGTACATACAAATAGGTATATTCACTTTGGGTTAAAGGCCTACAGATAGGCAAATAAATCTTCAGCTAGGAGCATACAGATAGATTTATTTGTCTATAGATAGGGAAATAAATCTTCAGCTAGGAGCATACAGATAGATAGTTTGCCTGTCCAGGTACAATGGTACCGGCAAGCTTACCGGTACCATTGTATCCAGACTGGCAAACTCGTAATGAGGTCATATGAGTCCAAACTAAACCATTACAAGAAATCACAGATCATTATTCGGGAAGACAGTTTCAAGGAACCACACTGCTGCCAATATCAAGGGAAACCTATACTCAGACAGTAGCATATTCCACCATTCCTCAGATGTCATATGTGGAAATGTACACACGTGGCTCAAGAACTGTTTTGGCCTTAAATTGGTAAAAGCTGTACAAATTAGCTTTTACCAATTAGCATTAGTACATTTTCTCAAGTTTCTAACTGGATGTAAAATCTATATCGTACATCTCAAATTCCAGCACCAGATCTTGCAGAGAGAACTTCTCAGGTAGGAAACAGGTTAAATTGAATCCTCATAAATTGAGGTCTGAAATAACTATTCGGGAACTTAATCAGGTAATTAGGGATTGAGCCATAGGCCCTCACTTCATTCTTTAGCTGATAGTACAGTTTATATCTATTTGATTTATCTATGGTGACTATCAAATCCGCTCTCCACAGGCTGGTCTTCACTTTATTCGGGTTTGTGCAAAGGTCCTCTTCTGAGGCTCAAAGGCTATCCAACAGTAGCTTGAATTTGAGGACCCAGTTCTTCAGAATTTTGTCATGCCCCCAAGACATTTCCTTTTCTAACAGCTCCAGAGGTGGAGAGGGTAACTCCTGGATACGTTTCCGGTAGAAGGCCAAGATTTTCCATTTTACAATGGATTTGAATGAGACCAACCTAAGTTCCCGCCGGACCACCTGTATTAGTAAACATCGTGGTGACCCCAATACTTTTTTCCAGAACAAACCCCACAGGCCACAGAGAGCAGCGGTCAAAGAACAGTCCCTCCATTCCATAAGATAAGGTGGTTGTCAGTTTCAACTTATAAAAATCCAACAAAGGTACCAGAGACAAACAACAGAATTGTTTACAAAGCAACCTTGCTTGGTTTGCCAATGTCTGCTTTGGCATTGATGGCTGTTTCTGTGTTTATTTCGACCTGGCTCATGTTTATCACTAATCTCAGATACTTAAAGGAGTGAACAAGTTCAACCTGTAAACCGGCCAGATACCATCTGAGCTGTCATCGTTGCTTTTGATTGGGGCCAAAAAACAGTCTTAGATGTGTTGACAACTAGTTTGTTCTTTAGCACATATTCCTACAATTTCTCAAGCTGTCATTGGAGGCCAATCATAGTTTGGTTCATTAGGATTAGATCGCCTTCATATAATAGGTGGCCTGTGGATGTTCCGCCAATCTTCGGAGGAAAAGATCTTGCCTGCACTAATATCTCTACTATGTCTGAGATATATAAATTGAAAAGTGGCAGGGCTAGGGGGCAGACCTGTTTAAGCCTCTTTAAAGTATGGATTTCATCTGAAAGTAGACCCACACCATGCAGCCTTAGCCTTTAAGCTACTCCCAGAATGCAGTTCCTCCAGCTGTTCTAAGAGGTCCTTCGGACATCCCCACCTTGACAGTTTCTCCCATAGCCTAGAGTAGCTTACGCTGTCAAATGCTTGAAAAAATTCCACAAATGTTTTTCCTTTTCTATCCAAGGCTCTGCTTTTCAACAAATTGAGTATGGCAATGTTTTGGCCAGTTTCCAAGCCTTTGACGAAGCCTGACTGAAGGGGATCAATATGTCCTGCCGTTCTAGCCCATGTACTCACCTGTTTCAATAGACATGCCCAAATATATTCCCTGAAACATCCAGGTCGGCAATAGGGCGAAAGTTCTTGGGATCATCCCTATTGCCCTTCTTAAATTTCTGTACGATGACAGCCCGGCTCCAAGAGCCTGGTATGCTTCGTTCTGTCTCATTTATTTGAACAGCGAGGAGATTAAGCCTGCCCACAGCTCCGGTTCCTGTTTTAGCATAGCATTAGTCATGCCATCAGGGCCGGGGGCCTGCGATGCACTGGCTTTCTTAATTAAGAACGAGATGTCTTCCATGTTATTTTCTACCAGCCATGCACCTCCCGCCCTGATGTCTTTATCTGTTTCTGTTACGGTATCTGAGGAGTAGAGGGACTTCAAGTCAGACACCCGAGTTTGTTCAGCGACCCCATTTACTTGACAAGCTCTTTGCGAGTTACCATACTCTTTATGAGGGCCCAGACTGCCCCCGATCTCCTTTTACATACGGCTCACAACATGTCTTCTGCGTATTGCTGAAACATGGCAGCCTTGAGCCCCCTCAGCCAGTATTTATACTTATTTTTAAGCACGTTACTAGCAATAGTCTGTGGTTCTAGGTCCATGCCCTTTAAACCTTGTAATGCTTTTCTAACGGACCTTCGTTTCGCAACCAAGACACTATTATATATATGTCAATGTTTGTTCGTGCTGCTTTTTAGGCATTTTTGGGAAACCAGGATTGGAGTGAAGTCCAGATGGCTGTCTGACTTATTTGATTCTGTTAAGATAGATTTACCAGAATATTGGTCTGCCAAACACATTAGGTTTTTTCTACTCATCTTCAGTCTACAACCTCCGTTAATGACTTCCAACTCCGTGTTCATAGCAACTTCTTTTTTCTTACTTGTACGGCACATTGAGACTTTTAGCAAGTTATGGTCGCGCACCACAGTTCTAACAACCTCAAATGACTTAATATTCTGAAGTAAGTCCCTGGAGACAAAGATATAGACGTGTATAGCCATTTGGGCACCTCTTGTCCAAGTGCGGCTGCAAGGGGCTTGGTTGATAAAGCAACCATTTAAATATGCAGATCCCTTTGGTCCATTGCTGTTATCCAAGCCAAGCCCCTCGTTTTGGATGATGTCAAATTTATTTTTGCAATTCTATTTACAGTTCCATCCTTTTTCAGGTAAGTGATGTTTAGGTCTCAACCAATTATTAAGGATGATGAATCACAATTTACATAAGTATCGTCAATGAGGTCAGAGGATTTTTCTATAAAGTTGACGGCGTCCATCTCCATCGGGTTCCAATTAATGTTTATTGTTGTCAATTTGCTGTCCACATTTCATCCCTGCTATCCCGCTGCCAGTATAAGGTAAGTCTCTGCATGAATGGGTTGGGGCTTTTTGCTTTCAACAATTCCAAACCCATCCCATTTCTTACTGCAAATGACAGGCCTGCTGATGGTCTTCCCTTGGCGGATTGTTTGGCTGGTTTTATGTGAATGGTGTAGCCGTTCAGGACAGGCTTATCTCTCATCCAGGTTTCCTTTAGACAGATAAGGTTGAAATCTGCCATCTTTACTTCTCTGCTTTTGAATAGGTGGGAGAAACCCCTGGTGTTCCATGATGCCAGGTTCAATAGCCTGAAGTTACACTCTCCTGGATGCTACTATGTAAGTGATTGTGTAAGTACACCCGGCAGCCAAGACCACAAATATTTTGTTAAGGCGGCAGGTTGTCCTTTATTCTGGAAGGACACCTTTCTTTCTAAGGGCGAGCCTTTATTCAATATGATTGTCATCTTCAGAGGCTCCTTTCCCATGTATAAGTTATCCAGGTCCAGTTTGTTTGGGCCAATATGCATCCTCATTTGGGCCACAACTTCCGCCTTGTCCTTATCCGAAGATTCCTCCCGTTGATCTTTACTGCTCCGAGAGTATTCCATTTCATTTTTTCTAAAGTTTGGTTTAATGCTGTCTTTGTCAGATTCCGTCACGACAGTTAAGTCGAAAGCCAATAACCACAGACTTCTGGCTTGCTTTCATAAAGGTGTGTTTTACTATAAGTGAACAAATATGGAGAAAGACTACATCCATACGGCTCTCATCTATCATTTCAATAACCGACAAGACCTCCGTAGATATCTGTCTAAGATTAGGGACGAAGTGGAACAAGGCTAAGACATTGGGCCTCATTATGAGTATGCCGGTCCGGAAACAAGGTTGTTTCTGGACTGGCATACTACAGGTCTGCTTGCCGGAGTCGCTGTCCCCAGCTGGTCAGACACAGCAACCACGGTAAGCAGACTGTAATGGAAGCACCAGCACGGTTATTAATGGTGCCGGTGCTTCCGTGGTCCCCTTTGCCATAGAGTCCCACAGGACTCTCTGTGAATGGGGACTAACATTATTACCGGCACCTGACTTACCGGCCGATGGGGTTGTAATACCCAGGTGTTACCGGAAAGTCAGGCACTGGTTCTTTTTTTCGGGTCTGGAGGCAAGCCGCTGTTATCCTCCACCACCCCCACGTGGATTTGACATGTCGATGGCAATGGTGTGGAGATCCGCCTGGCCATCCTGGGATCCCTGCTGGATGTGCTCTTCCTGGGCAGGTTACTGACTTTGTCTATATTTAGCATCTGCCGCAAGGTGTTTTTTTTCATTAAGGGTTCAAAAGGGAGTTCCATGTTCCCCACCGGATGGTTGAGCACTTGTCAAGTGGGATTAGTTCTTTTCACCAACTATGACACCGTATTCAGCAGAGGCCATGGCCAAGGTCTCAGTCTCCACTGAGTAAAGTGACCATTCTCGCTAAGATAAGGGTGCTGGTTTTACCTCGTCATGCCCACCCTGAGATATCTCTGATGTATCTCCATGGGTAAAAGTAAAGACTACGTCTTGTTTTTTTGTTGTTATTAGCCCCATTTTCCTCCATTCCATCTTCTCCTTCGAAATCATCAGGGTTGAAAGGGCCCTTGTAATTCTCTTCTTGCCCTTTGTTTTTGTGACCCCAAGGGGCTTTTGAGTCTTTGGTCTCCCAGCTTGGTTGGACCTACGAAGTTCTTTCCTCCTCCGCTTTTGAAATATGGGGAAGAAGGTAGAGGTGACCCCAGACGATACATCCCCCTCCCTTTTGATCTCAATGATTTTGATGATGTCACTAAGCGGCAAAGCATGGACGTTATCTAACCCAGTCAATAAGCCTTCCAGACGGACGTCAGTCATAAGGTTGTCGGACAGCTTGTGATTTTTGTTAGGCAATAAATGGCTCTTTTGGGATACTAACTCTTCATTTGACAGACATCCCTGGTCATGAGATTCCTCAGGCACTGCCAACTGACGGGCTTCTCTGGCACCACCATCAGGGCCTTGAGGGGAACAAAGTTCAGCTCACTGTCGGGGTGCAGTCGGACTCCCTCCTGGATGGTGAAAGATTCACAATGGCTGTTTTTTTTGTTTAATAGTCTCATAGGGTTTGTTCCTTTATCCCTTGCTGTGGTAATGTAGCCCTCTATTAAGAGCACTTTAGAATGGAGCATGGCAAGCAAAGTTTTCTGGTCTTTAATGCTGTCATAAAAATATTCGTACAATTTTTGAAAAGGGGCTAGGGCAATTGTCAACATCGACATGCCATTGCGTAGATCTTAAACGGATTGGGCCTCCCCGTGACCTTGACTATTTTCCAAGTTACTGAACCAGGGCTCCTCCTGAACTGATAAAGATGATTCCGATGATTCTGTCAGACGAGAGTCATTTCCAAGAATGGATACCTCCAGATCCTTAGAAGTTTCTGACTCAACTCTCTAAGGGGTGAACAGTAGGTCTTTGCCAGGTCCCCCAGTGTGTTCACAGGGACTTTATTCTTGCGTCTCGGGCATCCTTCGACATACTCCTATGCATGAGATGGATGAAGGAGGAGAGGCCTAGCCAGGGCCTAGGACATTCCGGTATCGACTGACTTGATCATGTCCTCAATTCTGGCAATGTCTCGTTTTAGTGAAGTTTGCATTAGCTGGTCCCCCAGTTTTGCCTCAGCAAGTGTAAGATGGACCGGTGTACTTGTCTCTAGTGCTGGCAATGAAGAGTTATACGAAAGGATAGGAGCAAGCCCTTGTATATCCAGTAACTCGTTTTTTTTTCTGCTGCAATGACGCGACTACGTTGGTCATGTCAAGGGTTACTCCTACCCCTCCAGCATTTCCATGTCAGACATTTCACCTGTGTTTTTAGTCCAATTCTGACGCAAGGTGCTTTTCATGGCAAAAAAAGATATTTGGCCTTTGACTTGTTTCTTGAGGCCATTCTTGGGCTGTGTTATAGTGTTTAATGCACTTTCAGGCCCATTATTAACCAGTTCAAGAGACCCCACTCTCTGCTTGGTAGGGATCCTGAATTCAGCAGACAGGTTGGAGTCAACCACTGAGTCATTTGACCCCGAGTCTTTAGCCAGAAATTGCCTAAATGGATTTTCGTCAGTAAAATGCACTTTTCGTCTTGTTTGCCAAGACCAATTTTTGTAAAGCAGTGGCCCCGCTCTAGTTGCCATGTTCATAAGGAGTTGTTATTAAGGTGTGCACCCCCTCACCTGTGGGGCCTCCATCTGTGAGGTTCTTTCCCCATCCATGATGGTGATGCAATGAGGCCTGGGGTCATCCACCCACTGTACCTCGTCATTTATCAATGGCACCGGTCTACCACCAAGCACTCCTCCCTTCAAGAGCTTAGGGAGGAGGGAGATGCTGTTTTGGTCTTTGGCAACTTTCACCAGGGACCTCTATCCTTATTTTCTGAGCATTCTCCACCTGCTGCGTACCCTGTATTTGTGTCACTTGCACAGGCTGTGGCAAATAGATTGTATAGTTTGTGGGGGCCAGAGTTTCACTTGGTGATATGCTTCCTTATTTACGGTATTCGTAGCAGCTGCCGAGATGGTCCCCAACACAATACTTGGAACACCTTCTGTAATCTTCTCACATAAAAATTAGAGTTAGAAGTTAGATTGGGGGGAGAATCGATACCAATATTATTACTGTGGCAAAAGGTGCTGGGTGAACCGTTCTCAGGGCAGAAGCCCACTTTGGTGACCCCTGTGGTGATGGTCATAGGACTGACAGTTTTAAGACACTCACATGGAGGGTTAGTGATAGTGTTTGGCCTGTCCTCCTCCCGCTCTGCCAAGGCTTGGGGTAGCATATCCATGGAAATGTGGGAAGCAATATTCCCTACTACATATCCAAGGCTTAGCGAGATGGTTTGGTGACAGAGAGCGAGTTCTTTGCACACTCCAACCCCTGCCACAACTCTCGTGCAGACATCCTACCGGGTGGCGAGGTCCGGCTCACTGCATGGTACTTGGAGTCGAGGATCTGCTTCACTGCTGCCTCGACCCCCACGGCCATGACTACTCCTCAGTTCCTGGATAGCTCCATGGGCTCTTCCACTGCAATGGGCTGCACCTCACCCTCACTTGACCAAAAGGCATTTCTCCAAACTTTCGCAAAGAAAATAGATGGTAGGGGTGAGTCACAGTTTTCCCAGCTCGGTTCGGTTGCGGCACACCAGCGGTCCAAATGACAAGCAACTGGACTCGCCACCGGACCCCGCACCGGCGCTCCGCTCCTCATCTCTGCTTTTATGTTCCTCACTGTCAAAGTTGCTGACAGCAAACAGTGTATCTTTCTCCTGAAAGTACAAGGAGAAGGAGTAGAGAGGGGGCTTTAAGGTGAGCAAATGGACTCGCCACCATACTCTGCGCCGGTGCTCCGTGGCTCGTTTCTGATTTTATGTTCCCTTAAAGCAATAGTCACTGTCAAAGTTGCCGGCAGCAAACAGCGTTTCTTTCTCCTGAAAGTACCTTGATTGGGTTTGGCTGCGTTGGTCCACTATGCAACCTATCACCTGTAGGCCCAGGAACATATGGCTCCCCTTTAGGTCTTATCTCACTCTTTGTCCTCCTCTGGCAACAAAGACAGCAATACCCCGCTTTTGCCTGATCATTAACGCTGCCAGTACATGATAATCTGTGCCACATGGTCCTCACCACCCTGCTGTTCAGTATGTCATTTCTTTGCTTTTCTGGGACCCTGCGCGGTCACAAAACTTGTTCTTTATACTAATGACAGTATGAATAATTTGTTGAAGTACGCTCGTCGTTCCTTGTTGTAAAGTCAAGCATGTTAAATAAAGGTTTTAAAAAAAATGTGTCTGATGAGAGCGTGGGAATTAAAGGAGATTACATCTCTTTGTATAGGTTTGACCAATCATATGTGGGTGGATAATAAAGCAATATGCCCCGAGCGGCGGGGGCATTACTGAGTCAGGTAATGCCCCTGCCGTGAGTGCCATATTGCTATTAGTACCCCTGCCCACAAGGTCTGTGTGACCGAGGCACTAAAAGCATTTTTTTCTGTCCCAAAACGCTGTGGCGTTTCAGGACAGAAAAACAAAAAAAATGACCAAGAAAATGGCCACCGGGAAAGGGAAAACGGAGTCTGTTTTCCCTTTCCATGGTGGCCATTGGGAGCAGACATGCTGGGAACAGAAGTGTTCCCAGCGCGTCCACTCCCGGAAGGCGACAGAGAAGAAGGTAATTGGGGTTGGGGAGGGAAAAGAAAGAAAAAAAAGATGCACCAGAATCCTCTGTGGGGGACGATGGTTGCCTCCAGTCTCGTGGAGGTGTGGAGCGGGGATGGCCTCTCTTTGAACCTCCACATGGCTGAACGCTGCTACGCCGCCTTCCGTGGACAAAGGAGGCAGATGGTAAGTGGGATGGGGAGGGCAGAGAGGTGGGAGGAAAGGGGAAGAAAAAATAAAAATAAAACCCTTACTTGAGTCCCCGGCGGGGGGCGAAGGCAGCTTTCAGTCGTGGGGAGGCTCGGAGAAGGGATCACCCTGCTTTGAGCCTCCTCATTGGCCAAGGTGCTGCCACTCCCCCCACCGTGGACAAGGCGGCTGGAATCCCAGCCGAGACTCAAGGATTTATTGGCTGGGTAATGACCAGGCGAGAGCCAATCAGAATGCGTGTTGCATTCTGCTTGACTCTCGCCGGGTACTAATTTGTGATAAAATATGTGGGAGTGTTCTTACTGTTCAAAATGTATGAAATGTGTAAACTTGTGTGGTTCGAGGAGACTCAGGTTAGTATGACTTCATGGCCCAATCTGGGTCCACCCGGCCGTTTGTACAATAAACTTGCATTACGGTAAAAAGCTTCTTAAGAGGTGGTCCTACTTTGGGTTAAGGTGATCAGAGGTCCATCCACACATTAGCAACAGGTAATCTTACATCCCAACTGAACCACTTGCAGATTTTCTCAATGATGGCAAGTAATCTAGATATGGTCATCCATGCCTTTATGTTGAGAACAGAAAATATTGAGAACCAGAGTGCCACCCTCATTGTCCTACTATAATTGAGCCCTACACATAGCAAACCAAACAAAGTTGAAGTACCTATATACACGTTAAAAGAAATATAATTCATCTTCTATTACTCACTAGAACAGTTTAACTAACCATCCATGCAGTTACACATTCTTATTACTATTTGCATTTAGAGAGCAAGAAATAAAGTCCTTCCCTATCTGGTTTCATTACTCTCTTCCCTTTTGTACAGAGTCTTTATCAATGGTAGAAGGTAGGGATCCTACCTATACCAACTATCTGGTCCCTAGACCCTGTCTCGCCCAGCATCTTTCGAGCATTTGGATCAATGCTATTGTGATGCACTGTGAATGACCAGCAATCAGCCTCTCCTAGAATGATTCTTGCATGTAATATGGTGACTCAAAGCCGAATTTACCGAAGAGGAGAGATCTTACTGGCTTTGTGTCTTCACAGTCCAATAATAGATGCTTAGTTGACTGCGCTTCTGAATTTTTACAAACCTTGCACAGGCTGATGGCATTGACCCCCAACCCTCTTCTCGCGAGCACTTATCCTATGTGAATGACATTTAGCCTTAGTCTGAGGAATTTATTTCTGATTCTCGAGTCCGGGAACTTTACTAAGTATTTACGTAAATAACCCAATTTCCGATCAGCTTTCTGCAATGGGTTGGGATTAGTCCCAGAGCACACTTCTTCTACTGTCTGGATCCAATCCATTTCGTCCCATCTTCTTTTTGCCTTCAGCGGGTTCTCCATGTAAAGATTTCCACTCTATATCTGCTTTGAGTAGGAACACTTTCACCTGGGAACCTAGAATTGAAAGAATTTTCGATTTCTTCTTTTCCATATGGATCTTTATGTCTGCATAAAGAGTGTCTTCTTGAGCTGTAATTATCCGCTGAAATAGTGAGATTATTTTCCACCCTGCCTAAGCTTTCAATGATCTTAAACCCAATTCATACCTAATGTTGGTCATGGAGAGACTCATTGGTAAACCCAGGGCGTGTTTCCAAAGAATACCTTCCCATTTTTGCCATGATGTATTCCATAACTGGGGGTTTGCTTCCAATCCATACAGTAAAACAGGAATTACTTTCGCTTGGTAGAATTTTAATACTGGAATGATGGAAAATCTACCATACCTCATGAGTATTTTCTTCATCTGAGCTGAAAGCTGTTTTATTTTCATCGCAATATTCTGTTCTACTTTACATAGTGCCGGGAGAGCATACATTTTGTATCCCAAATATACCAACTCTTCCACCCTTGTTATCGTCTCTCCCCCATTGACCAATTTTGGAATGCCACTTTTTTGTTCTTCTGTCTGAAAACCATGATTTTTGATTTATTTGGATTCAGAGCTAGTCCGTTTTCTTTTGCATAACAATGCAGAGCATTTAGGAGTCGTTGCAGACCAATGGCTGTCCTAACCAAGACTACAACATCGTCCTCATAGGCGAGCCAGTGTAACTTTATACCCTTCAACAATGGACTAGCCAATGCTGACGATGCCAGATAGTTTCCCATGTCTGCTATGTATAATTTGAAGAATAGCGGTTCTCCCAGGCATCCCTGACGGACTCCCCATTCCACCCTGACTGGCTCAGACAGATGACCCTCTTCATCTAGGCACACTCTGATTGTGTTATTTTTGTGGAACTCTATGAGCATCCCTAGAATTCCTTCTGGGATCCTCTTTGCCCTCAATTTCTGCCACAGCCTCCCCCTATCGACCTGATCGAAAGATTTGGAGAAATCGACCCACGCCTCAAACAGTGGCTGGCCTCCACTATTTCCTGAGTTTTCGCTCATAAAGGTTTAACACAATGCCATTTAAAGTAGTGGACAGGCCCCTCCTGATACTTTTTGACATTTAGATAGGATCTTCACTTATCTTTCCCAACTCTCCAGCTCTCCCAATATTAGCTTCATAAAGTTCTTGCTATCTATGTCCAGGAGGGCGATAGGTCGGTAATTAGAGGCCACCAACCTATCGCCCCCCCTTGAACAAGGGGATAATGGTTGCAGATTTCCAAGAAGGGGCCATTCCCTTCTTACCAAAATCTCTCTCAATAGCCAATTCAACAATTTGGCCCATAAGGACGGGCTGCTTTTCAAAACCTGATACTTAAGGCCTTTCGGGCCTGCTGCTTTTGAAGTTGAGCCTTTCCTGATTAATTCTTCGATATCAGTCTCATCGAATGATAGGCTCCACGTTTCTTGTTTGTTATATTGGAATACATTTTTTTGTGATTTTCCCAAAGACCAGTTCTAAATGGCTGGTCCAGTCTCTTTCGGAGACTAGATTACATTGCTGGCTTTCAGATTTTCCCTCCCATTGGTGTAGCACAGACCAGCACTCTCTGGAATCCTTTTTCCCAATTAGTTGTAGCATGTGTTCCCCAACCTGCTGGATCCTCCCAATTTTTCTGGCCACTGACCAGGATTTGTAATTCTTAATGAGACGTCTTTTCTCTATTTCCAATGCCTCGCTGTTTCCATTACTTTTTTTGTTGACTCTTAGGTTCTTATTCAGATCTTTTTTCCTCTTTATAGTTTCTTCATCGAACGCTTTGCGATGAGTTTGCTTTGGTCCACCTCCACCCCCACTCGGAGGGCAAGTGGACCAAATAAACTTTATGAACCCTTCTGGGTAGCAATTATCAAATTGTATGAACTCTGGCTCACCCATTAACCTCTCATTGAGTTTTTTCCACTCAAATCTATATTTGAGGAGGCGTACTCTACCTTCCCTGCAATCAAGTG
Organism: Ambystoma mexicanum; assembly: GCF_040938575.1. Classification (NCBI taxonomy): domain Eukaryota; kingdom Metazoa; phylum Chordata; class Amphibia; order Caudata; family Ambystomatidae; genus Ambystoma; species Ambystoma mexicanum. The sequence goes on along the minus strand of NC_090921.1, from coordinate 239,594,417 downwards.
TGTGTTTATCTCTCTCTTGTGGATCCATCAAGATATCTGGCAATGATAGTTCCAGGCGTAAGTTGTCACTTCCTCCCCCCTCTATAATATTTAAGGCGGCCTTTGCTCGAACAGGGGATTTGACAAAAATAGATAATCCAAGGTAGATACAGCTAAACCCTAAATTCTAGCTCGTTTTGCTGGAATATCCCCCAGAGGTTTTTCATTTACCATCTTTAACCCCCAGTCATTTAGAAACTCCACCCATGAACAACCATTTTCTGTGATTCTGCGCCCAGATTGCTTTGTTTGTTCTTTTGAGAGATTTATGCATTGAGAATTCAGGTCGCGTCCCAGTATTATTTCCGCCCCCGCAAACATAACTCTCATTTTCCCAAGTGAGAGTGCCAAAGCATCCAGAAAGAGTTGTAACCCTAGACACAGGGGATTCCAATAGATGTTGTAAAATATCACCTCCAAGTGAACACTTTTTTGTCTCAAGGTAACTTTACAAATTTGCAACCCCTGAATGTTACACTCTATAGGGGTGATAACTATAAATTTAGCATTTTTGAAAACCAAAAGTAGGCCTCCACTGGGTCTGGCTTTTTCTGCCTTCTGAGATGCTGCTTGCACACCATAGAATACCCCTCCACTGCAATCTGATTAATCATCCAGTTTTCCTGTAACATCAGGATATCTCCCCTCCCAAAAAGATAGTCTTTCATAATCTTGGAGGTGAAATAATTAGGACCCCATGTGTTCCAACAGAAAATATTCAAGCCCCAGCTATTAAAGAGGTTTTGGAAAAACCTCAGTTAGAATACTCGTAAAGCAAAGATAGCGTATTCTCAGTTGAAGGATCCCTCAATACTTCTGTTGCTTTGGATAAATTGTGAGGATGTGAGGAATTAGCCTTTTCACTACTGGATTTAGATGACCATTTTGAGCTCGCTGTAGAAATTGTTTTCAATCCCTCTGCTGAGAGCTTGAGACCAGTAAATCATGTTTCCTTAGTTCTATTGTTAATCCTTCAATTGATGCATGAGCCTCTCTTGATGACAAACCTATCTCTGCTACAAAGGGGTAATCATGGTCCGGAAATCTCACAAACTCAATGTCCTGATTATTTAGTAGATAAATAATTGGTATCTTCTTCAACATGGACAAAATCACTCCCCTGCTTTAAGATGTTATCTTATTTTAATGTTATATGAGGGTGAGCCAAATAATTGGCATGGCAAATGTCGATGCTCCTTTGCCCTCTTTTTCCCGTTGCTGATTCATGACATATTGGCGTTCTGCGATGGGCAAACTTGCAATGGGAGTCTCTTCTATTTTTTTAGTTTTCCTATTCAGTTGCTGTTTGTCCCAATCATGCTACACCTTCCCTCACCCATTCTGATGTCCTCTTCAATGTCTAGAGTTTTTTGTTTTGCCTGAGTTAATTTCAGAAATATCGGAGCAATCTTCTGGTTATTAGTCGCTACTCCAATTGTACCACTATTGGGTAGCTGCTTTCCGAATGCTAACTTCTGTTATGTCCTCAGGAATATTGGGGCTATTGGACATCCTTCACTTGACAATTGTTTGTTGTTGCCTATTGACAGTTGGATTGAAGATTCTCCTATGTATTTAGGCTCTGTAACATTGATTATTCGGTCTGTATCCTCCTTGGAACCCAACATGTACCTTTCTGTTTGTAAACCTACAGAAACCATTCTTGATCTACTTTTTCCTTTGGAGGTGATTTCCTTTACTTCACCCATCTGACAGTTGTTACTGTTTACACCCTGCCCTTTTGAGATATTACTCAGATGCTCCTTTGATGGACTTGATGCGGGGGTATCTAGCTCTATCACATCCTGTACATCCCCGGATGCTGATGTAGAAGCATTGAAAATTTTTCTCAAAAATGTATTTGTTTCCGATTTCTGATTTTTAGGCCTTTTCTGGTTCTTTGATTTTTTCTCCTTTTTTCTTTGTGCTGCGGTCTCTTTCAGTCTTCGTTGCCTCCTTGCTTCTCTCTTTCTTTCTCGTTTAGCTCCCATGACACATACTGGATTCGCTCTTCTTCCTCTCTATTTATTATAACCATTTCTTTTTTTCATGGACTAACCAGTGATGATGTTTCCGGTTTCTCTTCTTTCTCAATTCCTTCTCCTACATTTGCCAGACACCTAAATTCGTCTAACACTGATTTGGAAAGAAGTGTATCATCCATCTGAGTGTTCAGCTCTTCTGCATTCTCATTTCCACTCAAAACCATCTTTCCTTGATTCATACCTTGTAGTTAACAATATATCCTGCATGACAGTGAGCCGATACTCATCATCTTTCTTTCGCACTGCCAACGGATGGTGAATTGCCGATAGATCTAGGCCTTGCTTGGTTAACTCCAGTCTCAGATCCTGCAACTTCTGCACTGTGATGGTGTTTATTGCATTGCTGCACCCCACAGCTGAATCCTCCATTGTAGCCATTTCCTTTGTCAGTTCCAGGAGAGTGCCAGTCTATGATTGTACCTCCCCCCTCAGAAATTCAAAAACGGAGACTAATGAGTTGAGAACATAGTTCAAAGCTGAGAGGGTATTCTCATTAACTTGACTTCCTGAGGGACATATTTGAGCGGCCTGTGGGCTATATGCCTCTATGTCCACCTGCCCAGATCCAGTCCTTCACCCCCTAATGCACCTCTGTGTTGTTCTTGGTCAGTATCAGATATATTCAGCCTTTCTGGTATTGCTGGACTTTCATTCAGATTGTGATTTGCTTGAGAGATCACACTTTCTCGTTCTGATTGTCTTTCCTGCCTGTAGTTCATTCTGATTGTTTAAAGACACCGCCTCCTCATTTGCTCTTTTACTTCTCCTCTTTCCAAAATGATCTATTTTTTTTAAAATGTCTGTCGTTATCATTGGAAATTATTTTCCAATGTTCTACAATGGGATTGGCGTCTTCCTCATACTCGCCTCTCCTTTCCGGTGTTTGTAATGCTGCTTTGGCATGGACTTGAGCTTGGATATTTTGTACTCCTCCAGACAGGTGCATAACTGTCCCGTTCTTTGAAATCGGCCCCTTCTGGCAACATTCACTGGATCTATCTCCCCCCAGGGGCTCCTCCCATTCTGGAGCTCTGCTGTCTTCCTGCAGGGGATTACTCCGTAATTACATTCTTCTCTAATATCCTTTGACTTTCCTTTAGCGCTCCAATCTGTGGTTAAATTCTGCCTTTGTTTGCTGTGGATGTAATTATTAACAGAGCCCGTACTGACGGGAAGCTTGATTATTTTCTCTTGGTCTCTGTTTCACATGAAAAATAGATATCAGAGCGAGAGTCTGGGGATATTTCCCAAACAATTAACTCCTGAGCGTGATGAAAACCCTGAGTTATGTGGTGGTTGTTATATCCGCCCTCTGCCCCGCTACGCGGTGACGTAGTGCGTCTTGATAAAAGCCCCGCCCCCGCACAAGGGAGGCAGTTCCGGGCACAGACTCCATGCGGTGCAGGAACATAACAGTGGTTACTTATGTTGTGGTTCGAGGTGTGTGATGAGCAGTGGCTCACTAGGCTTACGGCAGCTGACTTTTCTCAAGCCATCGGGATCAAAGGATATGTGTTCTGCAGTCTCCTGGTCGAAGTTGCTTACAGGGGCAATTAACAGCCGGTATACCCTGATGCTAAACCGCACCTTATCTGGGCGATAGCAGTTTAACTCTGTAAATAACTGCACTTTTCCTTGTGTTTCGTTGCCTTTGATTGTTGTTTATCGCACGCCCGCCCGAATATACCTTTAATTTCCGGGAATAGTGTTTTCCTCTATTTCACTTTGGAATCACTTGGTCCATGAACGCACCTTAGGTACTGCCCTGGAACTCCAATAGCAAAAGTAGTGGCAGGTACACTCTAAAGCTTTTTCTTTCTCTTTCGCATTTGCCCCCACATGTCTTCATGCCTGTGAGCCACTTACCCTGAAATCGACCGTTCTCTTTGAGTCTGCTACCACCGCTTGAATCCCAGCTTCCTGGTCAGGTCCTTCCGTCCTTACCAGCCCCAACGGACCACGACAGACCACTTTTTTCACCACTTCCTCTCCGATGAGTTATTTCACTCTGCAGCTAGTGGTTTTGGCATTGATACAGATCAAATATTCTTCAAAATGCACAATTTGCAACACATGTTATTAAAATAATCTCTCATTGGGCACTGCTCAGTCATCCACAAAAGGAACAAATTGCCATTTGTAACTGTGAGCCACTTTTTCATTGGTACCCGAGCCAATTTCATGTCCGAGTCCGGCCCTGTTTAGGGGTGCACTTTGTGCCTTTGCTCTGTATATTTAAAGCATGGCTATGTACGCCTTAACCCCAAAGGGTGTACCCCCTTGGCGGAAGAGTGTAAGTCCACCCTTTGGGTCTGTGGCATCCAACGTAGGGTTCCACAAATGCAAACCCCTAGGTAATCAATGTGATCGATGTTCACAGGTTTTTGCTTTGAGAGGCAGATGGCAGGTTCCAATGTTGGTTGCCTTGTGGACAAGCACAACAGACATGTATTCGTGTTTGTGTTAGTAGTTAATCCTTTAGTGCCACACAGATTGTTAAATAGGTTCACCTGTTTTTGCAAATCTGGTGGCATCTTGGATATTAAAATGGCATTGTTATCATACCTTAGAATTCTGTTACCTTCCAGTACGGGGCATTATCCTGAGGATACAGGTAAAATAGCAGGAATCAATACTCGTATATTAACCGGAAAGCTCCTGGTTGTTCCGCCACTGCTACCATAACACACTGAAGCAAAGTTTTCCATGTAATGCCTTCCCGTAGCTCTCATGGGATAACGTGGGGCACCTAAAGCTGACAAGTCAGACCAAAATAAATGAAGCGGGACGGTAGCGAAATTCAATTTTAAATCTATAAGGATCATATAGATCCTTTGTTCCATGAGATGTACACATTTCTGCAGTAAGAGGTTGAGCCACAAAACATGGTCATCCTTACTTACATTTAGGCTCCCATTCAAATGGAATTGGTAGCTCGTATGATAGCTGCATGAAGGGCAAAGGTTTGTGGCCCATTGAATGGCAGGCTTGTTTGTGTGGGAGGACTGTATCCCTTCCTTATCGCCAATTTTTGGGGTCTGGTCCTAACCCTTGCACACTCCTCTGGGAACACTAATCAGGAAGATATTGCCTCATCCCAGCAACAACAGGGACAAAATCAAAGAGACCAATCATTGATGGACTAGGCGATAAGGTGAAGAGAGCATGTTTTATCCCTTCTGAACTTTAGGGCATCCAGGGGTGGCAAAGTGAAGGGCAAAAACCAGCCGTTGACCAGCCTCTGACTTCTAAGCTTTTGGGCATTTGCTTTTCTCATGCTTTGCTTTGTCCTGCTACTTGTCTGTAAGTACCCATTAATTGCTCCTACTCAGCTGCACCCTTGCAATGTACTTCTCATGTTGTCACTTTCATTTCACTTCTACTTCTCTCTTCACTCTCCTCCATTCAGAACCATTTCAACTCTCTTCCCAGCCCTATCATCTCTGCTCCTCAACGCCACCTCTCTTCTTGCTTCACTACTCTCTCTATTCACAAAACCTAGTCCAACCCTAACTTCCATTACACTTCCTCTTCTTGCATCTACCCTCGGCCCCTCTCTATTTCTCATACTAAATGTAGCTATTCTTCTACATCTCACTCTCATTCTATTATTCTTTGGAAGAACTTGATCTTGATGTCCTCGGTCTCACTGAGACATGGTTCATGGCAAGCTCTGTCACAAGATTTTAATACGCTCCTACCTGACAGCTACAAGATCCTCTCCGCTCCTAGAGCCAACCGCGCTGGGGGTGGTGTATCCCTGGTCTTCCCCGAGTGGATTCCTGCCACTGTCACTCCTATGCAGGCCTATTCCTCTTTTGAATGCCTGGTCTGCAGGCTCTCTCTCTCCCCTAGCCATTCCCTTACTGTGGCTACTATCTATCGGCCACCTGGTCAGATTTCCTCCTTCCTCTCTGAGTGGGTGGGCCTCTCCTCTTCCCTCCTGGTCTCGACCACTCAACTCCTCCTTCTTGGAGACTTCAACATCCTCCTGGATGCCTCCTGTCCTCCCTCTGGACTCTTTTGCGACCTCAGCGACTCTCTCCCACTCACTATTCTCCCCTCTAGTCCGACTCATTCTGCAGGGCACACTATTGATGTTCTGATCTCCTCAGACCTTCCCCTCTCTGTCCCTCTCACCACTCCTCTCTCCTGTAGTGATCACTTTCTCCTCTCCTCCCACCTCACCCTCCATCACTGCCACCCACCTTCTCGGTCATCCGACCCATGAAGCGCGTGTCAGCTGAGGCTTTCACCGCCACCTTGTCACCCCCGTATCCCCCTTAGGCTGACTCTCATCCTGACTCATCCCTTTCCACACTCCACTCTGCTATATATGATACTCTTGATATCCTTGCCCCTGTCAAGAGAATCTGCCTGAAGCCCAAAGCCAAGTGCAACTCCTGGTAGGACTCCGACCTCATCACCCTAAAACGCAAGTGTAGGGTGGCCGAGAGGAAATGGCGTGCTTAATGTACATCCTCTGACAAACTGGCCTGCCGCCTGTTGCAAAGGAAATACCGGCTCTCTGTCCTAACGAAGAAGAGAGCACATATCTCTGCGGCGTCTAGCAACTCGGCCATATTCTTTAAAATCTGCAAGGAACTGGCCAATCCTGCTGCGGTCTCTATCTCTCCTATCCCCTCTCAGGCCCTCTGTACGACACTGGCTTCTCACTTCCTCTCTAAAACTCAGGACATCCTGTCCTCTCTCTCCTCCTTTCCCCTCCCTCCCCCCACTCCCTGCTCTTCCACTAGCCTCTCTGCAGCCACCTCTCCTCCCTCCTTCTCTGCCTTTACCCTTGTCTCCACAGACGAGGTTGCTAGACAAGTCCGATCTATGAAAGTCTTGTCGAAACGGGTTCACCCCTGTTCCTCCAAAACTATCAAGGACCACATAGACTCCCTGGCTCCTGCCCTGGCTGATTTTTGCAATAATTCCTTCGCCACTGGAGTCTTCTCATCCCCCCTGAAGCACTCCCTTGTGCACCCCCTTCTTAAGAAACCCACTGCCGACCCCTCCTGCCCGGCCAACTACCGCCCAATCTCCATCACTCCCTTCCCGGGCAAGCTCCTGGAGAAACTGGACATCTCCTAGCTTAATCTCCACACTGAATCTGTTGGCTGTCTTCATGACCATCAGTCTGGCTTCAAAGCTGCCAGAAGCATGGAAACTGCTCTCCTGAACATCCGTGAAGACCTGCTCTCCAACCTTGACTCTAACACCCCTTGCGTCCTCATCCTGCTTGATCTCACTTCTGCCTTTGACACTGTCAACCATGCCATCCTGCTCAACTGTCAATGTGATAACCTGGGTATTACTGGTCAGGCTCTGGCATGGCTGACTTCTTTCCTCTCCGACTGACCCTCCCAGGTCCAACTTAGGTTCTTCCTCTTTGCTATCTTTTTCTCTACCTGTGATGTCCCTCAGGGGTCTAACCTCTCTCACTGGCTGTTCAACCAATACCTGACACTCCTGGTCCACCGCATCTGCGCCATCTTTCAGTGCTATGCGGATGACACGCAGCTCATCTTCAGGCTACCCTCGGCCTCCTCCTCCACCACTTCCCTCCTCGCTGACTGTCTTTCTGCTATCCAGGAGTGGTGTGCCGCCAATGACCTCTGCCTTAATACAAGTAAAACTGAGATTTTCCTCATCGGCACACCCGCTCCCTCCTTTCCTATAGCTCGCTGGCCGGCCTCCCTTGGCCCTCTTACTGTTCCCACCTGTAAGGCTAAAAACCTTGGGGTCATCTTCGACTCTACAATCTCCTTCTCTCCTCACATCTCTGACATTTCTAAGAAATCACACTACCAGCTGCACCTCCTCAGAGGTATTCCTCCTTTCCTCTCCTTCCCCTAGAAGCTCACGGTCTCCAGAGCTCTGGTTCTCTCTAGGCTGGACTATTGCAATAGCCTCTTTCTAAATCTTCCTGCTTCTACTCTCCGCCTGTTACGCTCACCTGGTTCCCACAGGGGCGTCGATCGGACCCGGACAGCTGCGGTCTCCACGAACGTGATGCGTAGTGAAGAGATGACAGTCTGGACTGGCCCGCCTAATCTTGTCTGCTGGACTCATAGAAGTATTCTCCTGCAAGTGGAGAAAGGGATTTAGCCACCCGTGGACTTTAGTGATGGCCCTCCAACAGTTCTTGTTCTCCCCACTAATCACCTCCGATATCCCCTTTTGGTAATCTCACCTTATGTTTTTAAATGATGAGCTCTCCATCCTGCATGGCATGCAGAGGCGCGTAGATACCAGTTACTTCACTGGGTTGAAGTTACTGGAGGAGTTCCCGAGGAATATTAACTCCAGTATCTATAAAGTTCAAAGAGTTCAATATGTCCGATGTTCACTCTTGTTCCATTCCCTCGTTAGGTTGCAGCTGGGTCCAAAAGAATATTGCCTGGAGGCAGCTGATGGCGTTCAGGTAAGAGTCTGTATTACCAAACACTGTCCGGTAAAAGTTGCATGAGTTTAACTTGCTGTTTTCTCTCCCTTTATAGGTGCGGCATAGGAAGATGCGGCGAATTAAAGAATAATACCTCCGGTGGTAAAGCAGGTAAGCCTATGGTGGCAAAGAGATTGTCTTTGTCAGTTTTCTCGGCTCACCTTGTTATTCCTTTTGTTTTCCCCCCAGGTGCTGGATTTCGACGAAGAAAATGATGGAGGCAGCGCCGAGTCAAAAGATGCGGTGGTCTGGTGAGTATAACGCGGCGATGCTGCTGGCGAAGCGACGCATGCTGAAATAATGTCCTTTCCAGACTCAGAAATGTGCTGGGTCCGGAATCAGGTAAGGAATCAAATAATGTCCGTGATCTAACCTCTTCTCCTTTCTTTTCCTTTTGTCTAGGAGCTCCGGATTTGAGGCGGGCGTGGCAGAAGACTGGATGCTGACTTGCAGACACGGTGAGCGTCACGCTGCTGGATGCAGAATAACGCAAAGCATTGGCTGCTGTTCGGGTGTGGTTTAAATAGCCTGCAAAGTAGTCCCAGGTAAGAAGTTCCCCAGAACCCCACCCGAGTGAAAAATAGTCCCTGTAATAAAATAGTCCCATCCAGGCCTCATGTTGGCTTGGACTCATTTGCAGCATGGTCTGCATAAGGTAAGTAAAGTCTATGAGCCTGGCGCCTACGGCGCCAGGACTGTTTTCTATGATGAGCCTTGGGCCTAAGGCGCCAGGACTGAATCCAAACAGCCCCCAGCCGGGGCTGTTGGGGTTTTAATGAGTATCTGGATGCCTGCTCCCGGGGCTGATGGACACGATCCGGATGCCCGGGGGTAGGCATCATGACACCGCCCCCTGCAACTCATCCATAACAGGACCGCAAGACTTGTCCTTGGCCTCAAGCCCAGGGATCGTATCTCTCCAGGACTGAAATCTTTGCACTGGCTCCCAGTGGCTGCGAGGATTACGTTCAAAACCATCTGCATCGCCTACAAGGCGTTCTGGGGCTTGGGGCCTCAACACCTTCAACTCTCTCTACCCAAATACCTTCATTCTCAAGCTCTTCGCTCATCTACCTAAAACTCCCTGAGGGTCAGTCACTTCTCCAAGCAACGAGTTGGTGGTAGATCTCTTTCTTCGGCTGGGGCCTCCCTCTGGAACAGCCTTCCTGCCTCCCTGAAACTTGAGGAGAATCATCTTCCATTCCGGAAGCACCTCAAAACCTTTCCCTTTGCTTCTGCTTTTTCTTCTCCTCTCCCTTGCTGACTTCCTGGCTTGCAATGAATTTGCACTGGTTACCTGGTCACCCCCTGATCTCGGGCCCAGGTCCCCAACCGCCGCACTTGGGGCTGTTTCTGTATCCCTACAGTCCCACTACCAGCACTTGACTCCTGGTGTTGGGACTTATCCTTGCACTTACCACCTGCTGGCTGTACTTTTACTTACTGTTTATTTCAGTTTTTTTTCTTACCCCATGAACTGCACTGTCCTCTCCCCTTTCTCCCTCGCACTTCTCCTCCTTCCCCTTCCCATGCACTTGCGTGATCTGAATGACACCTGGCCTAGTAGGATCGTTGTCTGTCCTCCCTCTGTTCCCCCTCTCTTGCATCGTCGCGCCATGAAACACTTGTGTATAGGTGCGTTATAAATGCCATATCATATCATATCATATCATATGTATATCATATGATATCATGCACTGTATGTCTGCAATAAAACCTCACTTTACCTCTGACTTCTTCCTTTCTCATTAACCTTCTCTTGATCCAATTACCTTCAGTGAAACCTGAATCTCTCCCTCTGACTCTGCAATCCTTGCTGCCCTTCATGATCCTTTCTATACCTTCACTCACTCTCACCGCCTCACTGGCCGGGGTGTGGGTGTAGGAGTGTTCTCATCCCCCAAACTTCCTATTGCTTTGGCCACGAGCATAGCTCAGGGGCAAGGCACTCATCTTGAAATCAAGACAACACAGAGCAACACAACTTCAAATCCTGGGCCTGTGCTTAGAAACTGGTTACCCAGTATTATAAAAACATATTATAAATTATAAATCTTCCCAATCCGCAGCTAATTCTCCCTTATTTTGAATGGGCCTCATTACAAGTTTGCCGGTCCTGGAACTATGGTACCAGTAAGCTTGCTGGTATCGTCGTTCCTGGACCAGCAAACTACGAGTTATGCTCGCGGGTGCCTTTCTACCTTCCAGGTTGGACCTGGCGGGCAGAGCGGCACCTGCGAGCACAGAATGCTGCTTGCACCAGCACCAATCACGAATGGTGTCAGTGCATGCGGCTTCCCCATTCCCATTGGGCCCTATTGGGCTCAATGGGAATTGGGAAGGATTTTTTCCGGTGCCCTGGAATAGGCAATTACCAGGTCCGTTGGGGTTGTAATACCCTGGTAATTGCCCATTCCAGGGCGCCGGAAAAAAACGACTCCGGGGGCAGCTGTGCCTGTACTACAGGCACGCTGTCCGCCAGGGTTGTAATGAGGCCCACTATCTCCACAATCACTGCCCCCTATGGCATACATATTCTCTCCCTCTACCGGCCACCTGGTCTAGGAGGTCTGTTCTTCGACCACATCTCCCAACAAATTGAATCTCCTGATTGCCACCTCATTGTCATTGGTGACTTCAACCTTTCCACTCTATCCACTGACTTTAACTCTCTTCTACTTAACCACTCACTCTCTTCTGTCCACTCTGTGCCCACCCATTCAAATGAAAACTCCCTTGGCCTTATTCTCATATCCGCTGAACTCTCCAACTCTAATATCTCCAATGGTCCTTCTCCCTCCAATCACTCTATTGTCTTTGCCACAATCTCCACTCCTGCTACTTCCTCACTCTCTCCCTCTACCACAACTATTAATAAGCACATGATTCCCTCATCCAAATTCCCTGACTAACTTTATGACCTACACCACTCTCTCTCTTCGTACGCTGAACTCACCTTTCCATCTGTTAGGAAAGATTTCATAATTGTATGTAATTTTCCCTCCATGTGTACTCCCCCAAACTTTCTGCTGCTGTTTAGACACCATTGACTGACTTTGCCAGAGAAGCACAGCCTTTAGCTCTACTCCTCTGGGCTTTTGCTCACTTTTTAAGGGGAAACTGACATGCCCTTAAGACAGTCAGTACTGGGAGACTTTGTTTCCCTTAGTCCTTCTCCCATGTTGCAACTTTTGTGCAACATGTAACAAGTGTGCAATGTATCTTGCCATACAGCACACTTGGGTCTATAGTCATTTTCCAAAGACCCTAGATATTCTCGTTGGACTTTTTTATGAACTGTGCAGATGTATCATGGATAGGACTGGTAGCAGCTATCTTTTCGCATTCATTTGAACCCTTTCCTTCCATGTTAACCGCGTTTGGCACGAATAGGTGGCCTGGCTCCAAAATGGCCATTCCACGAGGTTCATTGTCCTGTCCTTTGGCCATCCTGCCCCTTCACCTTCCCCAGGTCGAGTCGACCCAGGTCAGTCCTTATTTGGTCATGCACCTTCCCACGAAAACAAATGCTTTTGCGGGCTTCTGCATGCCTTGTGTGTGTGCCTCCAGGATGTGTGCTGGAACATCTAAGTCCAATACAAATACTGGGTACCAGAGAGTTTGGAGTGCCATGAATGACTGGGACCGGTTTTGTACAAAAAGACTGTATCTAAACGGTTGCATGTACAAAAAGTTCTACAAATGCTAGCACCAAAAGTTCGAACATCAAAAGTTGGAACATTTGGTGCTAGCATTGCAGGTAAAGTTAAAAAAAAAACACCGGGGCTGCGGGGTTGTCCCCCGCAACACCCCGCTCACTATACTGTGTGGTTTAGTGAGCGGGGTGTTGCGGGGGACACCCCCGCAGCACAGCTGTGGAAAGAAAAAATAAATAAAACGGGGGATGCAGGGTTGTTCCCGCAACCCCCGCTCACTATACTTAACAGTATAGTGAGCGGGGGTTGTGGGGGAAAGCCTTGCAGCCCCCCGTAAAAAAATAAAAAGAAAAGGAACCTGCCTGCAGCGCTGGTTCCCGACCACAGAATTGAAAGGGAACTAGCGCCGCAGGAAACCAGCGTGAAAAAGAAGGTAAGTAGGGTTTGTTTATGTTGGGGTGTGGGTGGGGGTGTGTGGATGGTGTGGGTGGGGGCAGTGTCATGGGTGTGTCATGGGTGTGGGTATGTACGTATGTTTGCACGAGAAAGATGCAAACTTTTGGTAGTTCGCACCTTTCTCATGCGAAGATTCCGGCCGCTGTAAATTCAACTGCGGTCGGATCATGTGGATTCACTGGGACCACCATCCTAGTTAAAATAGACCCCAAAATTAGCGAACTAGCCACAGCAGAATCAACGTCCAACAGTAAAGGCATTCATTAAGGAGATGGCGAAGTTCGCAAATACTTATGCTGTGATAGACAAAGCACAGGCATCATTAAAACGAGTCTTCAGTCATAAGGATTTCGGAAGGGCTGGCAGAGGAAGGGGCCGCTCAGCCAGTCGCTATGCCTCATACAAGTCCAGCTACAATAGCAGGAATGACTAGAGAAATCAGGAAGAGTGCAATCCCAACCCCTTCTTTCAGTCAAGAGGAAGGGGTAGAGGCAGAGGCTGGAGAGGCAGTAACAGAATACAACAGACAAACAGAGGTCAGACTGATCACTGAATTACAGATTCAACCAGTAGATACAGGGTTCCCAAAGATAGGGGGGAGAACTTCATTGTTCTTAGAGAGGCGGCGAGAGTTATCAGGAGAAACATGGGTCAAACAAACGGTACAGGGGTTCCAACTAGAATTCTGGCAATAACCAGTACAGGTAGAATACCTGAGGCCGATAAGGTTCAGCAAAGAAGATGAAAAGTTATTAGACACAGAGATAATAGACTTAGAGAGGAAAGGCGCCATTGCACTAGTGTCTGATTCCTCAAGAGGGTTTGTAAGCAATGTTTTTGGTAAAGGGCAAAAAGAAACAGAGACGTGTTACAGGTAGAGAATTGGCTGGTCAGGATAGAGCTCAAAGATGCCTACTTGACAATTCCAATAGCGAAGGAACATCAGAGGTTCCTTCAATTCTGGTGGGGAGGTCAGAAGTGGGTATTCACATGCCTCCCATTCGGTCCAGCGTCAGAGCCTTGGGCCTTTACGAAAGTGATGCGGACAGTGGTCAGTCACCTGAAAGAACAGGGCATCAGACTGATAGCATACCTAGATGACTTTTGTCTGATGAGGAAGGAGAGATGAAGGCTGGAGCAACAAACAGAGGTAGCAATACAACTACTGCAGAACCTGGGATTTCTAATAAATTGGGAGAAATCAGCTTTGGAGCCGGTCTAAACACTAGAGTTCCTGGGTTTCGTGATAGACACGAGAAGGGCTACACTCAGCCTACCAATAGCCAAAGTGTATCTGATCAAGAAAGAGATCAGCTCAATAATAGCAAAGGAAGAGTTATCGCTCAGAGAGCTAGACAGATTGGTAGGGAGACTAGTATCATCCATTCAGGCGATCTTACCGGGGCCAATACACTACAGAGCTCTGCAATGTCTGAAAGTCCAACACCTGAGAAAGCGGTTATCGTACAAACAGAGAATAACGATATCCCCAGAGGCGAGGACAGAACTATGGTGGTGGTTCAGGGAAATGGAAGCCTAGAATGGGAAAGCGATATTTGGCTCATCCCCGGGCCTCATCAATCAATCAATCATATGCCAGCCGTTGTGGCTGGGGGGCCCGTTGCGGAGGGATGACAACGGGAGGCAGGTGGTGAGGGAAGGTGCTAGAACTCCAGATAAATTGTCTAGAGTTAATGGTTGGGTCCTTCACAGGAAGGTGTTGGACCCAGGACAAGGTGAACTGTTGCGTATTACGGAAAATGGACACTCTCCGCAGTACGCGGCATAAACAGACTGAGCGGGATGAAGTCCAGGATGCTAGCAGAGCTGCCAAATGATTTCTGGCACATGTGCCTAAAGAACAAGATCAGCATCACAACGGAATATCTCCCAAGTCTGTAAAATGAGGTAGCGGACTGGAATTTGAGACACCTGAAAGATGCTAACGACTAGCAGTTAGACAGACCAGTATTTCTGTCACTAGGCCAAGCCATTACCTGACTGCATCGCCTCTCTGGAGGAGCAGGAGCTCCCCAACACTGCCGGAGCAGTGGCAATTCATCATGCTGCTATCGCCATAGGCCCAAGGTAAGCCAGCTGGCTTCACCTTACCCCCTGTGATCCCGATCTGCAAGCGCCACTTATGACCGAGATAGCGCACACATTTCCAGTCGTGCCCACATTTGTACACTGATGCCCATCCAGAATATGAATATGCTGCAGCACATCGCCGATGCCAGAAGTATCTAGCGGCACCATTACAGAGCGCGAGGCAGGCTCCATTAAAAAAAAATGGCCACCGCGTCTCCCTGATACATTCTACACTTTGTCCGCATCGCTGTTCTCTGCCGCCTCACCAGGATTGGTTGGCTGTACTCCTTAAGCTCCAATCCGGTGCAGGATGGCATAATACAGCCCACATCTCTAAGGCAAACAGCTTGAAGGCTAGCTGCCTGTCCAAGCCTGTCCACAGTCGTCCAGACCGTCGGCCAGGGCCTCTCTTCTTCGGCACTCCCGCCTGCCCTACTGTAAGTACAGACGACTCACAACCTGTCTTACCTAAAGGCTACCTCTTTCCTGCATAACTGTCGCAGAACATTACTTTCCAAAGACGCATTACCTGTTCCAACTACAGCACCAGTTTCGTCTATGTGAAGTATTGTCGGACTATCTGTAGCCCCCTACTGTACTTAGTCTTCGTATAATCTGCATTTACACTCTTGCCAGTCCGCTGAGCGCTAAACTGCTCACTATTGTTATTGCAGACATTGTTATTATCTGTATTTACACTCTCACAAGTCCGCTGAATGCTAGACTGCTCACCATTGCTACTGCATCTGTGCATACCTGCCGATTAATTGCAGTCCCCCTCTGTGCCCGCTATTGTTCAATCTGTACTTGCACCTGTGCCACCCTACTACCTGTTAACTACTGCATATCACTGCATGTCACCCCTGACCACATAATCAACCCTTGAAACTACCTGCATTATGTCTTACCTACCTTGTTTAGCCCACTGTGTCCCCAGTACGCTCACAAGCTCTCCAACTGCATACCCTAAGCCTCGCCTCGGTACAACATACCTCTGTCCAACGGCCACCCTGCTCTCTGCACCCCTGTACTTCCCATTCCACTGGTCGACCGGAAGGCCAACTCCCAGGCTATCTTTAGCTCCCAGTAAAACTTCCCGTCTCGGCGCTCACCTACACCATGCAGTACACTTCAAAACTTCCACACCAAAAACTCCATCTAGGGCTAGCAGTCGCACTAACCATCACCATCCTCTGCATCTCTACCCCCCTCATAATGCCGAACAGCAGACCCACCACTTCTGCCTGTACACACAACTGGCAACCTCCCACCACCTCTGCACTATCTGCACAACTGTGTTCGGTCAACCCACAAAGCACATCTGCCACCACATGCTTACCACATGCCGTATCATCTAGACTATCCAGGCTTAGGGTACACACGGCACCCCCTCAATACCTAAGCACCTCCAATCCACTGCCATGAGGAACATCAGCCTTAGTACCCGCTCTCAGCGCACCTACCTCTCTAAACACATCATAGACCCTAAGCTCAGGATCCCGCCTGGGTCACTCCCCAGACTACCCAACTGCCTAGACTACAAGCTCATACAGACCGCTCACACTCTGGTAGGCCACTTAACTCTACCCAAATCCATGAGAATACCATTGCCAAACCCACGCACTCTATTAAGCTTAACATTAACTCTCTATCCCCACCCTTAAATGTGCTCTCATCAATGCTCTCTCTCTCTCCACCCATGCTCTAGAAATCCACAACCTGCTCTCCCATCACGACCTAGACCTATTAGCCATAAATGAAACCTGGCTTCACGAGTCCTCAGGTCCCGCAATATCCCTAGCCCTCCCACCCAACTATTCCATACTGAGAAAAGACAGACAATCGACAAGAGGAGGAGGAGTGGCCCTCATCATAAAAGACTCGCTCTCCAATAGGCAATTCAACCCCCTTTGGGAAAGTCATGCTGACCTTATCTCTGTGAAACTATCCTTATTGACTAGCTGCATGTTAGGATAGTTAGGCTTTGAAGGAAGGGAGATGTTAAGATTGACTCCCTGTCCTCTTGGAGTATGTATGATGAGTGCCTGAGTAGTGATGTCATGAATGGAGTGTTTGGGTATGATTAGGTGGAATGCTGTGTGGTGAGTGTTCTACCCAGGGACAGTTGAGATTATGTAGCCTGGGTGGTGGGAGCCAGTGGGCTCCAATCTGATCCTGTAACTACTAAAGAATCTCCTGATGACACCTGATTAAAGCAACAATAAGTACTTCTGGCCTCCAGCGTATCCTTTACCCAGCTGACCCCGCCTAGGGTCATAACATATATTGGCGACGAGGCATGGTCTTGATCAAGGCGGACCCTGAGAAGAAGCTGGATAAGACAGGTACCTGCATGAATGGGGCCAGACATTGGGAGAAAAGGATGAGAGAGAGGAGAAAGGACTGCTGCGGGGGGTGCAGCACAGGATCACAGAGACTGAGAAAAAGGAGGGGGCCCACTGCCCCCCATGATGAGTCCCACCACCCAGGGGAAAAGAGGGCGTCTCTAGTGGCTTTCAAAAGATGGTAACAGATAATGGCACCCGGTAACATGACAGGTGGTGTTTTAGTTTCCACACAAGGTAACCCAAGAGACTGTTCCTGTTGGCACTACAGGGTTAAAATGTTTGTACCAGAAGTCGCTCTTGTTGTACCAGGGAGAGGCGCCAGAGACACATCTGTCACTGCTGGTGTAGAGCTGACGTGGAGCTAGGAAATGCAAGCTCTAAGGAGTGAAGTGAGTGCCATTCCTGGAGAGCCGTTAAGTCGATAGTATGCTGAGACTGTCTAAATGAACCTGCGTCCGTGGAAAAACACCCATTGCTGTAGGATGGCAGTAAGAGTGTGCTGCAGTGAAGGGTTGTCAGCTTGCCAGCCGCCTAATAGATCACGATGTTATGTGAGTGAGGAGCCGTGGTACTGGGCACGTCCCACTCATGGGGATAACATGTCTTAATCTCAACTGTCCCTGGGTTACCTGGGTGTGTCTCAGACGTCCCGTAACGCGCAGGGTGACAGTTGGAGCCCTGGAGCTCCATGCGGCCTCATCTCCCATCCTGTAGTGATGATGTCATCAACCCAGCAGGGGGACTCAGCGATTGTGTGGAATGATGGATCATGAAGATTCTGTACTGTCAGAGAATGCCCGGTGCTTAGAAGTTCGTGTCTATCCAGTGAGCTGTATCAGGGTTTCGAATAAAGGACCCTGCAACGTCATTCAGTGTGTCCAGGAAATGAGTTTCCTTTCCATGTACCGGGTTCCTAAATTAGCTGCGTCGTAGTGGAGACTGACACATGAATTGACTACCATTGCCTTTCAAGGGGAAGGAAGGAGTGCTGCGTGAAATGATGGGGCAGTGTTGCGAGCCTGCCTCTACTAGAGTGGCATTAAATTGAACTTTGACTCGAAGCAAGTAAGGTTCTCATCGTAATGCAGCTGAGCCTTGTTATTACCGTTACTGTTTTTATGTCCCAAGCAGAGTCAGTCATTGCAAAGTATTTTATGGACGAGATACTGATTTAACGGAATGTTCCACAGCCAAGAAAATGCAATGTTGGATTTTGTGAGGTTGTACATTATTGTTGGAAATACCAAAGAGGGATTGTTTCGCTAGTTCAGTAGATTGAACTATAGTTTTGTGTGAATGGAGTGTGTGGACGGTTTCGTATGTTGCAGATTTTAAAAGCTTCGACCAGAGTGATCCTGTGCGGAGAGTGCAGCAATATAGCGAGCTATTAATAGTGGTTCACTGCATATCAGAATAACAGTTTGAGGATTTGCAGGAGGTTACGTTTCATCATGGAACCATGCAAAGTGGACTTTGTAATGCGGCAGAGTTTGCCTTTGCACTTCTTCGAATTTACATTTGCATGGAAGTGTGAATGGGTAGGTTAGCTTGTGTCAGTTTAACAACTATTTGAGGAATTGCAGGTTGTTTACGTTGCAATTTCAGGCAACATGGACTTTTAGTGTTTCTTTTACTAAAAGAAGATGTTTAAAAGTGCAGACTTAGGAAATGTCAAAGTGAGTAAAGTTTAGGAAATGTTAAGGTATTTGTCTACTTCCGAGAAATTTTCTGTAGTTATGATGTGCATCTTGCACATGTCATTAGCATGGGTCTGTGTGGCCCATTCATGAGTATGTTGAGCATGGGTGAGTGTTGTCCATTCATGTGTGTTATGAGTATGGGTGTGTGTGTGGCCCATTGAAGTGTATTACAAGTATGGGTGTGTATGGCCCTCTGATATGTGTTTCGAGCATGAGTGTGCGTTGCACACTGGAGCTTGTAGTGAGCAGGTGTGTGTGTTGTTCATTAAAGTGTATTATGAGCATGGGTGAGTGTAGCCCATTGAAGTGTATTGCAAGTATGGGTGAGTATGGCCCATTGATGTGAGTTACACTTGGTGTTCTCAGAGGTAACTGGTTTTAGGAATGGTTGTTTGGGTGTGTGTAGCCCATTGAAGTGTATTTCAAGAATGGGTGTGTATGGCTCATTGATGTGAGTTACACTTGGTGTTCTCAGTGGTAACTGGTTTTAGGAATAGTTGTTTGGCAGGACGCTGCCTGCATGCTGTTCGTGGCGCGAGAGTGAGGGGACGCCTTCATGTCTCGTGTCTGATGGTGAGTTAAAGGGTGTGTGTGTGTTTCACCCCAAGGTCACCTAGTGGCATTTTGTCCAAGTTGTGAGTTGGCTTGGGTAGGTTTTCTTGTTTCTTAAAATGAGTTGCAGAGAGTGTCATTTTTCGGTGGCACTTCCCTGTAATTTTTGGGCTAATTTGACTTTTCCATCTAGTTGCCGGAGGTCTTCATTGTTGTTAGATGTGTTGGGTTGAGACCGGACTGCTGATGGCTCAGATTGGAACGGCCGCCAATCTGGGATCGGTGTTTGGGTACTTGTTGTGGAATTCCTCTGGTGGGAGTGGCCCTAGTGTGTATGAGTTGTGAGTGAGTTGCTGACTGTCCGGTATCGTGTGTGTGGTATATGGGATCTGGTGCCCTTCTAAGATCGCCCTGTGGTGACTGTGCATAGTTAGTTATTGTTTGCTTTGTCAGAGCATGACCTGGTTTATCCCGAGCTAGGGAGTTTGTGCGTGGGTGTGGCAGCCCCATGATTTTGCCCGTGGCAGGGGTCAAATAAAAGGAGTCAAGAGTTCTTTGAGGGTCTGTGGATTTGCTTTGGCGTGTATGCCCACGGTGGGCCGGTTTGTGCTCGTAGGTGGCAGCTGCGAGGTTCCCTGGTGGCGGTGGGGAATGGAAGGTGATCAGTGTTTTCTGATGGATTGTGAGAGTAGTTGAGGCGGCTGGGTCTTGTGCTTGTTTGGTTTGTCATGTTGGAGACATTCCCCCAGGTGCCTGGTACTGGCTATGGTGTGCTTGTGTGTGTGTTGCGCCCTCCCGTGCGAGTGTTGTGCATTTTAAGGAGGAAAGGTGTTGGTGTCGATTGAAGGAAGGGAGGTGTTAGGATAGTTAGGCTTTGAAGGAAGGGAGGTGTTAAGATTGACTCCCTGTCCTCTTGGAGTATGTATGATGAGTGCCTGAGTAGTGATGTCATGAATGGAGTGTTTGGGTATGATTAGGTGGAATGCTGTGTGGTGAGTGTTCTACCCAGGGACAGTTGAGATTATGTAGCCTGGGTGGTGGGAGCCAGTGGGCTCCAATCTGATCCTGTAACTACTAAAGAATCTCCTGATGACACCTGATTAAAGCAACAATAAGTACTTCTGGCCTCCAGCGTATCCTTTACCCAGCTGACCCCGCCTAGGGTCATAACACTGCACCATAAATATTCACACCATTTATAGACCCCCCACTGCCACCCTGGAGTTCCAAGCACAGCTACTACACCTACTAGGAGACAACCTAAATAAATCCACCAAAACACTGCTACTAGGAGACCACAATCCTGCTTTCAACGACACCAATGATAAAACTGCAGCAGCTTTAGACAGAGAACTTACTAACATGGGATTCCAACAAAATATCACCACCCCTACACACTGTAAAGGCTGCACCTTAGATTGGGTGACGGACCACAACTGCCAGACCTCCATCACCTCTATCTCTGCCCTCCTGTGGACAGACCACAACTGCATACAATTTTCTATCCCAGCATCAGAACCAGCCAGAGCTCTCACAAAGGCACCTCCTGCTCTAGTAAGAAGCTCCGAAAAACTGACTATGGAAAACCTTCCTCCCTTCTTGGATACCCCTGCACTTAAGCCTCCTTTCTCTAATGACCCAGCCACCGTGGCTAACATCTACGGCCGTACGATGACAAATACTACACTCCAACGCATGGTTCACAGACGAACTAGCTACCCTACGATCTGCCAAGCGTGAAGCTTTCACTACATGGCAATCTAACCCCAATAACATCACAAAAGAAAATTTCAATTAAATATCTTCACAATATAAAAAAGCCATCACTCATGCAAAATCCATCTCTTTCAATGCACGCATCTCTAAAACCAACTCCATAATGAAGGAACTTTTCTCTATCTTCAGAGAACTCATCACCCCAGCCACTAGCCCCGATGACATCGTCAAAGATGAAGCCTGGTGTTCGAATATTCAAGCAGCCATGTTAAATAAAACAGAACTACTCCAGGACAAAATCCTAGCACAATCTAAAGACCTGCCTAAGCTCAACACCACATCGCCAGCTGCTCAAAGACTCCAGGATCCCTCCAAACAGCTCTTCTCCTTCCAGGATGTCACAGATCTAGACGTCATCAACCTCCTCAAGCATCTCAAACCCTCCATGTGCAAAGGGGACATCTGCTCCCCCAACCTAGTCAAAGAATGCTTCAAGCAACTAGCGCCACTCATTAAAGAATTCATCAATGCTTAATTCACATCTATGTCTCTCCCAGCCAGCCTTAAAGAAGCATGGGTACGCCCTTGTTACATATTGGCCCAGTGCTGCAGTACCTCCCATTTTTGGTGGCTACATACGGGGGCAAGCGCGTTCCAGAACTTCATTGTGGCTTCGGTGTCGGTTACCATGGCGCTTGGACGTGCAGCAGAGAACGTCGCATCAGCTGAGATGTCCCGTGCGCAGAGAACGCTGTGGGATGTCTCAACTCACTCATCCAAGCCCTGCAACATCACTAGGCATTGCTGGCAGCAGAAACATCAGAATTGCCACTGGAAAGCATGCTGCTCGCCAGAAATCACCAGAAAATGCGCAGTGAAAACCTGAAAAATAGGCTGCCATTGTCAGGAATGGCACTCTGTCAAGAGTGGCACAGGGTACCCAGGTAGATTTTGGGTGGCTGTGCCGAAGTAAGGTAGCAGATAAGCACACACAGCAGGGAGTTAAACAAGAAAGAAGAGTAGGAAACTGTAGCTGTGAGCCAAAAGGGGCAAAAGATACAAACAAACTGGATTCCCTCTTGGGGTGTATGCTAAAATGGGAAAGAGTGTTCCAAGAACCTTAGGAAACTCCAGCCTTCTGCACAGATTGCTATAACAGAGGCCCACGCTGTATGCTCATGGCTGGGAACAACAGCAGTGGGTGTCTGTAACACTGAAAACGCGACAAGGGAAGGGGCAGAGGTTGCCTGCCGGAAACCAACAGGCAAGCTCTGTACAAAGGGATTACATAAGACACATCAGAAGACAAGAACAGATATATCCAGCGAAAAGGAAGTCAATGAACAATCTAGCAGAAGGAAATGAAGGAAAGGAAGTTAGACTGAAGTAGATAACCTAAGGTGGAGTACAGAGGACTCAAGGAAGAGAACAAGGGAGCAGCAGTCAGGAAAACAGAAGGGCTGCAAAGTAGGAAGCAGGTCTGCAGTCAAGAGTGGCACTAGGTGCAGGCAAACTGTAGTGGACTGCGGAGGACTGTAGTAGGCTGTAAGGCAGGGAGTCCAGAAGAACAGGACAGAGAGAGATTAGTAGCAGGCGACAGACAGAGAGCCCAAAAGAATAGGGCCGCGAGGTAGGGAGCCCAGAGGAGCAGGGCCGTAGGTAGCTAAGTGTAAAACAGGCTGTAAGGCAGAGGAGTGTAGCAAGCTGCAAGGCAGGGAGCCCAGAGGACAAGGGCTGTAGGCAGCAGAGGGAGACAGGCTGCAAGGAAGGAGCCCAGAGGACACGGGCTGTAGGCAGCAGGCTGCAAGGAAGGAGCCCAGAGAACAAGGGCTGTAGGCAGCGAAGAGGTGCAGGCTGCAAGGTAGGGAGCCCAGAGGACAAGGGATTTAGGCAGCCGGAGTGAGGCAGGCTGTAGGCAGGGAGCCCAGAGGACAAGGACTGTAGGCAGCCGGAGTGAGGCAGGCTGCAGGGCAGGGAGCCCAGAGGACAAGGACTGTAGGCATCTGGAGTGAGGCAGGCTGCAGGGCTGGGAGCCCAGAGGACAAGGACTGTAGGCAGCCGGAGTGAGGCAGGCTGCAGAGCAGGGAGCCCAGAGGACAAGGGCTGTAGGTAGAAGGCAGCGGAGAGAGATCGGCTGCAAGGCAGGGAGCCCGGAAAGGGCACTGGATCAAAACAGGATAATACCGCAACAGGATCAGCATACAATGTAGCAGGTCAAGGCAAACAGGAGCGGGGAGATCTCAAGATGCAAGACACTGTGCTCCTGCAGGCAGCTGCTTATATACAGCCCTGCCCTGTTCTGAGGCAGGCTAATTGACAGCACCTGGGGCAGCACATCTGATGACAATCTGCCTCCTCCCTCTCTGGTCCTGAGCAGGTGGAAGCAGCACTGGCCGCGAGGGCTTCTGGGGATTGTGGTCCCAATAACGATGAATGAGAATAGCCAGGAATTGAGGACTGTAGCCAGGTACATTATGGTAAATGTAGTTAATTGAATAAAATAAGAAAGAACCAAAGTTGAGCAAATGGAAATAAAAGACCAAGGCGTGAAAAGGAGTTGTTCAAGGAGTATTAGGAGGATAAATGAGTACCAAGTAGTCCATGATGGTTGCCAATGCGTGTGCCAGCGGCGCGGGCATGACAGTATGCCCCTCTCCATGCCCCTCTCAAGGCCCCCTGAAGACTGACCAACAAGAAGAGCACGTCCAAGGCCTGTCACACCGCGAGAGAGTCTTATACCAAAAAGGCACATCACGAAGCACCAAAAACTGTTTAATGCTGCAAGGTGAGAGTCTTGAAGGGAGGAGACATTACCAATGTTTCGAACCTTTGAGGTGGAAATCAGAAAAGACAACTTCTTAGGGACCCAAAATCCAACAGTGCGTTCATGAACTGAGGAACTGTGGAGATGTGCTGCTGGCTCCATGGCATATATTGCTTTGAAAGAAGTGGTCTTCCTTAGGACTGGCAATGGTACAGTCCAAATTGTCAGAAGCAGCAATGGCAACATGAAGATTTGCGACAGCGACTTCAGGAGTAACAAAAGTTGCAGGAACACCATGAGTTGCAGGAAGATCAGGAATGGCAGTAGGAAGTTCAGATGCTGTAACAGCTGGAAGTATAGGTGTCACAGGAGCACCAGCCGACAGGGACGCAACTGAGACTGGTGGCGTCGTGACTGGTAGTTTAGGTGCTGCAGAGGCACCAACAGGATCTACCGGAGCTGTTGCCTTAATAGGAGAACTTTTACCTGGCTTTGCAACAGGTACTGTCCTTGCAGGCAGAGAGGAAGTGGGTGCTTCGACTGCAGTGGGAGTGATCTGAGATGAGGCATCAGTAGCAGATTCAGGAGTACTAGCAGGGGGAACAGCAGAGATTGGGCTAGCAGATCTTGTAACAAGTAGCATGGTGGATGTAGGACCAGGAAAGGGTAAGCCTTCCGAAGGCTGGCCTGCAAAGTCTTGTGTGCCCAAGTTGATACATGGATCTGGGGTATTGACAGTAGGCAAGGTTGGATTCCAGACAGGTACTGGGTATGTTTCAGGATCTGACTCATGGTCAGGAGTGCCAATGTTCATAGAAGCAGAGTACATCTCAGATCTGGTCACTTCAGTAGAGGCTGTAAGTGGGAGTAAAGGACTGACATCAAGGGCAAGAATGGAACAATCCTTTGACTCAGCGGAATGTCCAGTCAGATGATTACACTTGATCTTTGGTGTAATGTCCGTGTGAGCGATCTGGCCCACTGGAGGAGTCCATTCTTCACTATCTGAACGACAGACTGTGTTAATGTGGCTAGTAAGTGAATGAGCGGTGTCAAGCTTTAACTGGTATGTATATGCCAAGTTCAGGTCTTCCAACTGCTCTGTATAAGTCTGTATCCTCTTCTGTGATACCAGTACAGGCCTTAATCTGTTAAACTCTAAAGAAAGAATGTCGGGTGTAGGACATAGTGTCAGATGGTCTGGTAGATTGTGTCCCTTAGCTAGATTCTTATAATACAGATAGACACATTCATCATAGAGGTCTTCGGTTTGTCTTTTAAGGCTTAAGAGTTGTTCTTGTAACAGGTATGTTACATTAGCCTGTTCTACAGCTTCAGAATCTGGTGTAGCAGAAAATTTGGGTGTTGCAATAGGTAGACTGACCTTAGAGTTATCATGGTTAGTAGTTACTGGGGAAGCATTAAGACAACCGAGGGTCAGTATTGGTCCTTTGTACCCAGGACCAGCTGCTCTAACTTCAGGATACTGAATGTCTTGTCCTATTAAATGAGTGGTATCGGTAGTCTGGGGAGGTTGTGTAGCTTGCCAAGCTGATCTTGCGGATGTCACTTTGGCAATAACGTACTCTGGTTGAGAGTTTGCCACAATGAGTGCAACATCTTTGGTTAAAGCAGTGTCAAAAGTAATGCCAGAACGCGCATGAGTGTTATCCACTGGTTGGGCTAACAAAATCTGCAAGAATCTGTTATCTTGCTGTAGTTCTTCTACAGATAGAGATTGTGGATCATAGTTGCAAACGTCATAGTAGTTATACATAGAAGGGTCAGAGAGCCAGTGAGTGTAGTACTGTGCTTGTAAACCTTTGTTTACTAGGGCAAGTCTGTCCTTTAAACTAGGGTTTTTGTTTGTTGTCCTTGGGAAACCTTTAGATTTTTGTAGCGGTTTCTTGAACCGAAAAGAAGGCATCTTTGGTCTGTGTGTGCCTTTCCTGCCTATGGAACAAGAATCTTTTTGGTCTTGCATTCTGTCAGGAATGGCACACTGTCAAGAGTGGCACAGGGTACCCAGGTACATTTTGGGTGGCTGTGCCGAAGTAAGGTAGCAGATAAGCACACACAGCAGGGAGTTAAACAAGAAAGAAGAGTAGGAAACTGTAGCTGTGAGCCAAAAGGGGCAAAAGATACAAACAAACTGGATTCCCTCTTGGGGTGTATGCTGAAATGGGAAAGAGTGTTCCACGAACCTTAGGAAACTCCAGCCTTCTGCACAGATTGCTATAACAGAGGCCCACGCTGTATGCTCATGGCTTGGAACAACAGCAGTGGGTGTCTGTAACACTGAAAACGCGACAAGGGAAGGAGCAGAGGTTGCCTGCCGGAAACCAACAGGCAAGCTCTGTACAAAGGGATTACATAAGACACATGAGAAGACAAGAACAGATATATCCAGCGAAAAGGAAGTCAATGAGCAATCTAGCAGAAGGAAATGAAGGAAATGCAGTTAGACTGAAGTAGATAACCTAAGGTGGAGTACAGAGGACTCAGGAAGAGAACAAGGGAGCAGCAGTCAGGAAAACAGAAGGGCTGCAAAGTAGGAAGCAGGTCTGCAGTCAAGAGTGGCACTAGGTGCAGGCAAACTGTAGTGGACTGCGGAGGACTGTAGTAGGCTGTAAGGCAGGGAGTCCAGAAGAACAGGACAGGTAGGGAGCCCAGAGGACAAGGGCTGTAGGCAGTGGAGGGAGACAGGCTGCAAGGAAGGAACCCAGAGGACAAGGCTGTAGGCAGCGGAGGGAGACAGGCTGCAAGGTAGGGAGCCCAGAGGACAAGGGCTTTAGGCAGCAGGCTGCAAGGAAGGAGCCCAGAGGACATGGGCTGTAGGCAGCGAAGAGGTGCAGGCTGCAAGGTAGGGAGCCCAGAGGACAAGGGCTTTAGGCAGCCGGAGTGAGGCAGGCTGTAGGCAGGGAGCCCAGAGGACAAGGACTGTAGGCAGCCGGAGTGAGGCAGGCTGCAGAGCACGGAGCCCAGAGGACAAGGACTGTAGGCATCCGGAGTGAGGCAGGCTGCAGGGCTGGGAGCCCAGAGGACAAGGACTGTAGGCAGCCGGAGTGAGGCAGGCTGCAGAGCAGGGAGCCCAGAGGACAAGGGCTGTAGGTAGAAGGCAGCGGAGCGAGATCGGCTGCAAGGCAGGGACCCCCGGAAAGGGCACTGGATCAAAACAGGATAATGCAGCAACAGGAACAGCATAAAATGTAGCAGGTCAAGGCAAACAGGAGCGGGGAGATCTCAAGATGCAAGACACTGTGCTCCTGCAGGCAGCTGCTTATATACAGCCCTGCCCTGTTCTGAGGCAGGCTAATTGACAGCACCTGGGGCAGCACACCTGATGACAATCTGCCTCCTCCCTCTCTGGTCCTGAGCAGTTGGAAGCAGCACTGGCCGCTAGGGCTTCTGGGGATTGTGGTCCCAATAACGATGAATGAGAATAGCCAGGAATTGAGGACTGTAGCCAGGTGCATTATGGTAAATGTAGTTAATTGAATAAAATAAGAAAGAACCAAAGCTGAGCAAATGGAAATAAAAGACCAAGGCGTGAAAAGCAGTTGTTCAAGGAGTATTAGGAGGATAAATGAGTACCAAGTAGTCCATGATGGTTGCCAATGCGTGTGCCAGCGGCGCGGGCATGACAGCCATCCACTTTTGCCTATCTTAGTGAGCACTGGAAACCACTGCCAAAACCCATCCTTTAGCTGCTCACAGAGCAAAATCTCTGCAAAGGAATACAGAGCTGTCTCAAAAATCTGTTTTTATTTGGTGTCAAATTTGCTAAAATCATGGCTCACAAACCACGTAAAAAGATCCAACCTCCTTGTTGGGTGTTCCACATCATTATACTGCAAGAATCCACATAAACCCAATGTTAGAAAGAATCATGTGTTATTAGAACAAAATCCACTTTTAAAGATATTTGATGGAATGACAGCTGTCAAAATGGGTGTAGTACCATTACTTGCCTCTCTCAGGTGCTGGCGATTTATAATTCTGACAGGAGAGCTCTGTTTCAGAAGTTAACTATGCCAAAGAAGAGAATTCCATCAAATGCCATATAGAGTGCCACACAGTGATTCCATTGTTGAGAAAGACTTGATTTAAATATATGTTGCTTATTGCGAGTTTATAAATATATTTTTTTACAAGGAAGTATGTTACAATTGATCATAAAGTAACTTGATGCAGTTAAAACTCCAAAGGAAGCCTCCCCTGCCCTGGGATAAGAGATTGACAGAATGGTGTGAACAGGAACTAGCCAAGGCACCCTGGCCTGCTGCTCTCAGTCAAGACAATGGATTCTTTGGGATGAATAGAATATGCTGATTTGGGTGTGACTGGTCAACAACTGCTCTGGGAGAGACAGGACATGTGACCTCTGAGGCAGCCAGCTCTGGGGGTGGGGACAAAACATTGTGGATTTAGGTAGCCCAGCAAATATATGTTTTATAAAATTGCGTATAACACATTTTACCAAGCTGACAGAAATATGAAACTTTGGGATTCTTAAAATGAACAATTCACCCACAATTTAAGACTAAGCTGGACGCCGTGTGATGTTCTGAGACCAAACCCCGGAATTATTAATATTGCAGCTGCAGTGTTGTTGCTATGAACATAAGAACTTATAGTAATATGCCCGGAGAGGATCTGCATGCATGTACCAAATTTGGTGCAGAACCAATATTGGGAAACCCACCAAAAGCGCAAATAAGTTGTCATTTCTGAACTAGAGCTCTTAGGAAGATTATGAACAACTTGTGTATCTGAGAAATATGTTTTTTGGGTAAAATCTCTGTAAAAGCGAAAGGGAGTGATTTCAGTTAAGCCATAAACATGGGACAGGGGTGCACAACTGATTTTGACAGAGGGCCGAAAGTACCTTACATGAGGGCTATAGTGGGCCGAAAAGTAAATGTGGGCGGGGCGGTAGGCGGGGCGTGGCAGGAGGCTTTTTAAACCCCAATTTGTACTAAACACATGGAAAAAGAATGTTTTTGAGGGGTAACGATTTTTATTTGCATTTCAAACTTACATTTTGTACTACACATTTTCCATTGTTATAATTTATTTCTATTTAGTTATTGTATCTCGCCTGTTTAATTAACTTATATATATTTTATTGACCCTAGATACACTATGCCCCATGGCACCCTCACCCCCAACCAAACACTATGCCCCATGGCCTCCTCACCCCCAACCAAACACTATGACCCATGGCCTCCTCACCCCCAACCAAACACTATGCCCCATGTCCCTCACCCCCAACCTAAACACTATGCCCCATGGCCCCCTCACCCTCAACCAAACACTATGCCCCATGTCCCTCACCCCCAACCAAACACTATGCCCCATGGCCCTCACCCCCAACCAAACACTATGCCCCATGGCCCCCTCACCCCAACCAAACATTATGCCCCATGGCCCCCTCACTCCCAACCAAACACTATGCCCCATGGCCCCTTCACCCCCAACCAAACACTATGCCCCATGTCCCTCACCCCCAACCAAACACTATGCCCCATGTCCCTCACCCCCAACCAAACACTATGCCCCATGTCCCTCACCCCCAACCAAACACTATGCCCCATGGCCCTCACCCCCAACCAAACACTATGCCCCATGGCCCCCTCACCCCAACCAAACATTATGCCCCATGGCCCCCTCACTCCCAACCAAACACTATGCCCCATGGCCCCTTCACCCCCAACCAAACACTATGCCCCATGGCCCCCTCACCCCCAACCAAACACTATGCCCCATGTCCCTCACCCCCAACCAAACACTATGCCCCATGGCCCTCACCCCCAACCAAACACTATGCCCCATGGCCCCCTCACCCCAACCAAACATTATGCCCCATGGCCCCCTCACCCCCAACCAAACACTATGCCCCATGTCCCCGTCACCCCCAACCAAACACTATGCCCCACATGTCCCTCACCCCCAACCAAACACCATGCCCCATGGCCTCCTCACCCCCAACCAAACACTATGCCCATGGCCTCCTCACCCCCAACCAAACACTATGCCCCAAGGCCCCCTCACCCCCAACCAGACACTATGCCCCATGGCCTCCTCACCCCCAACCAAACACTATGCCGCATGGCCTCCTCACCCCCAACCAAACCCCCCACCCCATGGCCCCCTCACCCCCAACCAAACCCCCAACTCAGCACACACACAAACATGCACCCATACAGACCCGAACCCCCCACCCCAGCACACAAACATGCACCCATACAGACCCAAACCCCCCACCCCTGAACTCAGCACACACACAAACATGCACCCATACAGACCCGAACCCCCAACCCCCAACTCAGCACACACACAAACATGCACCCATAAAGACCCGAACCCCCCACCCCCAACTCAGCCCACACTCAAGCATGCACCCATACAGACCCAAAACCCCACCCCCAACTCAGCACACACACAAACATGCACCCATACAGACCCGAACCCCCCACCCCCCAACTCCAAACCCCCCACCCCCAAATCAGCACACACACACTCAAGCATGCACCCATACAGACCCAAACCCCCCACCCCCCCAACTCAGCACACACACAAACATGCACCCATACAGCCCCGAACCCCCCACCCCCCCAAATCAGCAAACTCTCAAACAAGCACCCATACAGACCCGAACCCCCACCCCCCAACTCAGCACACACACACAAACATGCACCCATACAGACCCGAACCCCCACCCCCAACTCAGCACATAAAAACATTCAAATCAAAACATTCATACACATCCGACACACATCCGACACCCCCCCACCCCCGCATCTCAACATACACACAAAATACATTCAAATACAAACATTCACCCACCCCCCCACATCTCAACATACACACAAAATACATTCAAATACAAACATTCACACACCCCCCCACATCTCAACATACACACAAAATACATTCAAATACAAACATTCATACACATCCAACACCCCTCCCACCCCCGCATCTCAACATACACACAAAATACATTCAAATACAAACATTCATACACATCCGACACCCCCCCACCCCCGCATCTCAACATACACACAAAATACATTCAAATACAAACATTCATACACATCCGATACACACCCCCACCCCCGCATCTCAACATACACACAAAATACATTCAACTACAAACATTCATACGCATACGACACACACCCCCACCCCCGCATCTCAACATACACACAAAATACATTCAAATACAAACATTCATGCACATCCGATATACCCCCCAACCCCTGCATCTCAACATACACACAAAATACATTCAAATACAAACATTCATACACATCCGACACACACCCCCCCCGCAACATACACACACAAACATAAAGCAAAACAAACCCGACACACAAACAGACCACTTACCGGAGATGTGCTGGAAGGCAGGTAAGCGACAGGTAAGCTGGAACGCTGGAATCGTACTACGGCTGGCGTGGTCCAAGGCTGAAATGCCTTCTGGCATCAAGCCTTATGGACCACGCCAGCCGTAGTGCTGGCCCTTCATTGGTGCAGCACACACGCATTACGTGGCTCGTAGGAGCGACGTGGTGCGTGTGTGTGCTGAGCCAATGAGGGCCAGTGTTTTCACCGGCCCGGAAGACAACAAAGACTTTCCTAATGGAGGGTGAGTCTGTGTGACTCGCGGGCCGGTCAAAAGGGCATGGCGGGCCGCAACTGGCCCGCGGGCCGTATGTTGTGCACCCATGCCTTAGGGGGGTTGGGCATAGAGAATCAGCCTACCCACCCACTTTGGAAACACATAAAAAGAGACTGTTTAGGACAGATAAGGAACACTTTTTTTCCACTACTCACTGATTCCTGCAAAGCACTCTGCCAGAGCAGATCCAGACAATATCCAGACAGAGACTCCAGACTCCAGATCTAGATCCAGAGACCAGAACTCTAGAATCCAAACTCTAGAACCTTGACGCAGAGAGGCCTAAACCAAAAGCTGAACTCTTCTAAGCAGGCCTGTAGAATCTAGCAATCTGATTCTCACATTCAACAGTTGGGCTGAGCTGTTCTATTCTAGCAAAGAACCCTGTGCTAGAACCAAGGTCCGGTCCCAGAAAGCAGAGCTGTATCCAAGACCTGTCAGATCCAGTTCAAGAGGCCGCAGACCGCCGTGCAGTGCTGAACGCAGAACCCAGAGGGCCTGAGACCTGTCCGGTGGCGAGAGTGAAGCCAAACCCCTTGACCAGATCTTTGACGAGGCCCATTCCATTCCAAAGCTAGGAGTGAGTATCTAGTCTAGAACTGTCCATAACCAATCTCTTAGTTTAAAGTAATCCTCTTCCAACCATTTTAACCTGTCCAGAACTGCATTATAGAATCTTGTGTCCATCCTGTTGATTTCAAATCTGTAAAGCGCATCTGTCATTTCTGAAATCTTGATTTTATTTCTGCAAAATCTACCTTCACAAAAACCTCAGTAACTCTTGAACCGCACGTCCTAGAAGCGTAATTTTAAAGCTAAGATCCTACGCTTTCCAACAAACCCAAAACATTCCAATTCATTATAATTTTTCCGTAATCGCGATTTACGCACGCGGGAAAATTGCTGCGAATTGCAATTTGGCTCAATTTCATTTTCTGTCAAAATAGCTGATCCTTGTTCTCAATTGCTGAAATTCGTTTTCAATTTGATAATCATTCATGAATCATTGCTAGTGTTGACCTGAACCAATCTCAAGTAACTATCACTCATCCTGAATCTCTTTTAGTGAATTAAAATCAATTTAGCATATTTTCACTTTCACTGCAATCACATTCAAAAGTATTTTTGCCTGTTTTAAAATCATACCTGTTTTTCTAAGGTTGCTGGGGGAACTGGGATTGAACTGCATTCTTAATTGTCTTCCTCGAGCCTGTGTACCCTCATTTCCATCTCTTCATATTGCATAGGGCGGGAGTGAGTAGTCACAGGGGAAAAAGTGACCATTTTGTCTTTTGTTGAAATCATGTCACGTTATTTCTGGGTTGCATTCTTTCCCATTATTGCATTTCCTTGAATCATATAAGGTATTCTCTGCTACAGTATCCTTCATATTCATACTCCTAAGTGATCAAAGAGATTGTCAATTTTGTAATATTACCACTTGTTGATTACCGTCCATATTCATAAGTGTGCTATTCAGATATTCTTTTGGTTCATAAAAGTGTGATATGTATATTGTTTAATTCTTCAAATAAACCTTTTAATTTGCAAAACAAACCTACTTCTCGGCTCAGTGAGGTCAGGGGGATTCAAAGAGAGGGGCGTTATATAAGGGTTCATCATCCAGATTTAAAGAACTTTGACATAAAAATATATAAACAAGGGCTTCCATTGGGCATCCCATCCTAAGCATTGACTTAGTTGGATTGCTGGATTGAAGTCACTTACAGATTGGGGGCTCGTCCGGGATTCTGGATTAGATCTACCACTTGTGCAGCTTAATACAGTGTGCTAACTAACAGCATACATAAATCCTGTTGGGCTACTACGCTGTGTTACACTGTAAAAGCACCCCTCAAAAGGGAACGCTCTGAGGAAACGGTCTGTTTTGCAATATAAAATAACAAACTTTTGTAAATCAGGAAGGAAATCAATTTCCAGAATGGCGACATTGGTAGATATCAAGATAGCTAGAGAGCACCTCTTACATAAGCTATTTGTGAGAGGTGAGTGAACTGAGCAGGATCAGAATGTGTGGTTGCAGGCGTTCACACAACAGGTCACTGCAACTGGGTTAGATACCTGGAAGGATCAGGGTCCCTTACACATGGCCCTGAGTGAACTATATATGGCCCCTAAGGCCAAGGATGAGCACGACAAGATTGTCAGGATAGCGGCATATTTATATTTATATAAGGGAGCCATACAGGACAAATGTGCTGAAGGCCAAGATCTGGCAAGTAGGCAACTGATGGCATTAGAGAAGGCCCAATCTGACCTGGACTCTTCTGAGCAGAGGCTGCAGAGGAGCCAGGAGTCAGAAAACGAAAGTAGGCAGTATATCATTAAAATCAAAGAGGACATGGGTATCCTGAAACAGGAAAGGGCAGACCAGGATACCAGAATTCTGGCCTTACAGAAGGAGTACCAAGTAGGTTTGGACTCCCTACTGCAGAGCCAGAAAAAGCTGGAGCAACAACTGGATTTCAATAGGGCATGCACAGAGCAGGTAACCACCCTGCAAAGCCACCTAGATAGAGTGAAGGCAGAGAGCAATAAATTGATTTTGAAAGACCTGGATACCCAGGCAGAGTTTGATGAAGAGCGCCAGAAAGCTGGTGCCCTTCAAAGGCAGAGGGATGACCTGGTGGCACAGAGGCAGGCTCTTGGTCAGGAAAGGGACACCTTAGGCCAGGAAGTCTGCCACTTAAAAGGGAAGCTGAAAGAAAATCACCTAGCCTTCCAGGGACTGGGTGATCTCCAAAAAGAGCATCAAAACTTGTTGGGGCACACCAGGAGGGTGGAAGATGCTCTGGCAAGAAAGGAGCAGGCCAGTAGGGACGGGACTCAGGAGGTAACCCTCCTGCAGCAAAGACTGACCCAGTACTCCAGGACCAACCAGGAAGCACAGAGGGAAAATGAGGCTCTCTGTCAGCACAATGATAGGCTCCAGCGACAGGTAGCCATGCAAGAGAGACTGATAGTCTAGTAAGGCCTTGACTGAGGAACTGAAAGCTCAGGCTCTTGCATGGCAACAGGGAGCAGGGGCTGATAGAGATGAGATTCACTGGGAAAGGGAAACACCCGAGCATAACCTCAGGAGCCCTAGTCCCAGAGGCCTCCATCTCTCCCAGTCCCTGGACTCTGCCACCCAGATGTCCCCTGGCGCACATGAGCCCAGGGCCACAGGGATGGCAGATTACTATCCAGTCAGAAATATGGGACTCATGGACCAGTACCTCGCAGGCATGGATTGGCAGGCATCTGGGTATGGGCACCTAAGTACTGTGAAGTTTATTGGGAACCCCGGGAGAGTAGGCCCACTAAGGGAATCCTGAAAACCTCTGCCCAGTTAGGTCAGTGGGGGGGGCATCGAATCCTGGAGCCAGGAGGAATCAGAAGACTTCACTGAGCATCCAAGGACACAGGAGACTAGGTCCCCACATTCTGACAGCCATTCCCAGGCTCAAAGAATCCGGGAAAACCTGGAAGATCAGACGGGCACCTCTGGGAGCAGTGCCTCTGAGTCAGAGGTTGAATTGACCCCGGTTACCCGAACCAAGGAGGCCAATAAGGCAAAAAGGGCCTTGCTCAAGGACTCCTTAAAACAGATCAAAGCAATAAGGAGCGTCATCACTCCTTATCATAAGAACAACAAGTATTCTGTTTGGGAACACTTGGCGCTCTTTGAGCAAATGATGGAGACTTTCCATTTGAAAGACAGCAGTAGCTGCATTCAGTACGGAAAATGGACATTCTCCCCAGAATACTCGAGTTTCTTTGCGTGGCTGGAGGACCAAAATCATTCAAGATGGTCCACATATAGGGCGGCCATCTTAAAACACTTTTCTGTTCATAGAAATCCCCAAGAGGCTCGCAAGGCGGCCTACAATTTGCAATGTGGGGAAGATCAGGCCCCACAAGAATTTGTGCAGGAGTTGAAGCGTGCCTTTGCGCAGACTACCAAAAGGGTGCGCATGGACAGTAAAGAATTTGTTAACACATTTTTCCATGCCTTGCCCAAATATATCATGACACAGCTAGTGAGAGATTTTCATGAGAAAAGGTCACTAGACTGGGTCATTGAACAGGCCACCCGAATCTATGAGGTGCAGAAGCCCATTGAAAATAAAACTAATGCTCCGAAAAGCCCCAAACTGACCAGCACCCCTGCCGCTGCTAAGGTGGCAGAGGTAAAGGTTGCCCCCATTTTAGATTTGGAGATGGGCGGCCTAAAAACTTGCCTGCACAGAATAATTCCAAGCCAAGAAGGCCCTCGGGCCAGTCACAGACAGGGAGTCAAGGAGGGAGTCCCACAAATGGGGTCCCTCACTCCCCTGACTATGTAAGTCCCCGCTAAAAGGGAAACCGACCCATCCTGGGTTATGTGTGGACTCCTCCAGCCCAAGGGGGGGGGGGTCCAACCAAGCACCTAACCCAGGGGACTTCCCTCGTAACTTCTCCCAGGAGAGCAGAAATTCACCAAATCCTGGGCAGAACATTTTCCCCAGGTATCCACAAAATTTCCAACCCCAAAATCATCCATCCTTCTTTCCCCACTTCCTTGAGCCCAGACCACCTAACCCGGGAGAAGGGAGGCCAAGGGTGGAGGGGTACCCAAGTCTTCCCAACTCGGGGTACTACCAGAGAAGGGATAGCTACCCTTCCTGGGATCAGCCCAAGGGAGGAAACAGAACCCCGTATCAGCCTGAGCGGGTTTCACAGTTAGAGCGCCAGGTCCAAAATATGGCACAGGATCTGGGTCACATGCTGAGGGCTCAGCAGAACCCCCAGGTGGGCATGTCGGCACAGAATGCCCCAAACTCTAGACCTGGTGCTCCAGAACAATGACAGGGCAGCACCCCGACAACTCACCGATTCCCAGTGAGGAAGCACAAGGGGAAGGGGGGTGTAAAGCCTTGAGGGAAGCTTCCTTCCCCACTTGTAAACAGCCCTTGGAAACCCAGGAACTGGAAACAAAATCTTCTATCCCTGAAAGTCTGCCACCCAAGGAGCAGAGGGGGGGTAGGAGAAACAAAGGACCCAAACAGACCCACTTTGTGGAGGAGATACAGATCTTCCAATTTGAGGGAGAGGGATCCTCAGAGGATCCTGGGGAAAGGATCTTCTCCTTCTGAGATGGGGGAACTCCTCCCAAAGAAAAATGGGTCCCAAGGGATTCAAATCCCGACTGGGTTGATGTGGCGACTGAGCTAGCGCCACCCATAATCCCATCCCAGAACCAACAACATCAAAATCCCCTGGTTCAAACCCATCCTGGTGACTGCCTCCAAAAAGGGGGGGTGGCCCAGAACCGGAACCAGGGGAACCCAAAACTTCTTCTATCTCCAGTTGCCAACTTTTTCTTTCAGATTCCCAAGACTATCCACAGAATTCTGCCCAAATCTCTTCTCTCTCCATGTCCAAAACCAGAAAATTAGCCCACCAATTGTCCAAAAATGTGCATTATCTGTGCCCCCTTGCGGAGAAGGAGGGAAGATACTATGCCCCGGTTCAAGCACAGGGGCAGGGTACAATTTTGGCACTGGTGGACACTGGATCCCAAGCTACCCTTCTGTCCAAAAAGGCCTTTGATTAACTGAATTCAGGTAGGGGGGAGAAATACCAGATTCCTCTCACCTCTCTTCCTGGACAACTTCAGAACTTTGACGGGAAGGAAACTCCCGTCGAGGGGACTGCGGATTTGGACATTAAAATTGGGTGACACAAGGTGAAACACCCGGTCATAGTAGTGACTCCAGAGGGCACCCCTTGTTTACTAGGGAATGAACTCCTGAGAAGGTTGTCACCCCTAATAGATTGCGTAAACAAGGTCCTCTGGACCCAGACTAGCCGACCAATAAAGTTAAAACAGAGTGTCAACCATGTTAGTTTAAACAGCACATGCCACATAGTTGAACAAAAATCTGACCAAGTAGAATTTCACTTCCAGAACAACCAAATTCCAGACGTGACAGTAATAGCAGTAGGACAACAGACTGGTGATGGGGGGTCCTCTCTATTTCTGAAAATCAACCTTTGTTCCAGTTTAAGGTGGTATTCCACACTGGAAGGAAACACTCTGAAATTCTTTACCTATCCACAATCAGACATTCCCACTCCAATAGTCCAGAAAGATGTGAAATCAGCTCAGAGCCTGGCTGATGTTCAGCAAATTGGGGAGCAGTTGTTCATCCCTGTTCAGTTAAATGATCGGAAGGACTCTGTTTTCACCCGAGTGTGTGTGAACAACGGTAAGAGCTTCATCAGCGAAGCGATGTTCTGCCAACTCCCAAAAGATCCAGCCATTCCCAAATTCAAACTGATAGACAAATGGGAAATGGATTTGGAAGCACCCAATTCCAAACATCTCCTGCTAAGCAGGTGTATGCTCAAAATCTCCATAGGCAACAAGAGCATAGTCCATAATTGTTGGATCGTGCGAGACGTCACTGCTGCCTTTTACTTCAGCAGTGACATTCTCAATCACTTTGCCATTAGTTTGGACCTAATAAACTTCAAAGCTTGGTCCTGATTAGCGGATAATCCCATGGGCTTTGATGACCAAGAGAAAGCATTAAGGTCAGCTCAATTGCTACCTTATGCAGTTGAAATTCAGATTGGAGAGGAAGTCACCATCCCAGAAAGGACCCGACAATTCTCCCTGGAAGTGAAAGTTAAAAGACGACAAACATTGAAAAACCCTGATGCTTATATTCATCTAAATGCTTCTCTCCAACAGCAAGGGTTGTGGGTAAACCCAACACCAATAGTCAATATAGAACATGACACCATTCCAATAGAGGTGGATAACAGCCACTTAAAGAGTATCACTCTAGTCGCAGGCACTATTATTGGAATGGCGGTTGATGACCGACATTTTTCCATTGATTTAGGTAATGAACTGTTAGGACCAATCCCCAAGGACTGTTTTGACAGTGACAGTGATGACAACACAACACCAGACAGGATCTTTACCCGGCATAGGGGGAACTTCCTGGTGTACACTTCTTGCCCTTATGGCAAGGAAGATGTGACTTGTGACTTCAGGAGGGATGAGGTGATTTTCCAGGTCCATGACGGCTGCCTTTCCCACCTGAAGCCACCAGTCCAAATCAGCACTCTGACCAGGGACTTCTCCACCCAGATGGAGGAGGCCGCTGAGATAGCGAAACCAGAAGTCTTTCCCGGCTTCAGGCAGATGGCTCAAGAGAGAGTCAACCTAGCTGATGCCTGTGTGACTCTGGAGCAGAAGCAAAGGATAAAACAAGTCTTCTTGGATTTTCAAGATCTCTTTGCGGTGGACTCATATGACTGTGGTCGTACTGACATCCACACAACAACAATACCCATGGACCCTGGCATGACTCCAGTGTTTGTGAAGCAATATCGCTTGCCTCTTGCATCAATGGAGTCCCTTACTGAAATAATTAAGAACCTTGTGTCCCGCGGGATAATCCGTCCCGTCCACAGCACCTTTAATAATCCAGTGCTGGGGATATTGAAGCCAAACGGCCAGTAGAGACTCTGCGCTGACCTTAGGGAGCTCAACAAACGGGTCCATACTTCCCGTTGGCCTCTTCCCTACATTGACCAAGGGCTGGCCCAGATCCAGGGGTCACAGGTATTCACTGCAATAGACCTGAC
The DNA here is from genome assembly GCF_040938575.1 of Ambystoma mexicanum. Taxonomy (NCBI): domain Eukaryota; kingdom Metazoa; phylum Chordata; class Amphibia; order Caudata; family Ambystomatidae; genus Ambystoma; species Ambystoma mexicanum. The sequence goes on along the minus strand of NC_090921.1, from coordinate 239,555,265 downwards.
CAATGGATACTGGACTGTGCCTGTCAGTAGGGAGGACCAATACAAGCTGGCTTGTATTGCCAGCAGTACACATGGAACCGGACTCCCTTCGGATACCTCAACTCCGGCAATGAGTTGAACATTTTTCTGCATAAGGCCATGCCCGACCTGGGTGAGAGGGGTAACCTGGCCTATATAGATGATGTCCTCATCAAGAGCTCAACTGTTGAGGAACACATAGCGGAGATCTGTTATGTTCTGACACAGTTGAGGGCCGCCGGATCAAAACTTTCCTTTCAGAAAGCACAGTGGTGTAGAACCTCTGTTCATTTCTTGGGGCATGAGATTACTCCTCAGGGTCTCTGTCCCCAGGAAAAGAAAGTGGAAGCACTCCAGAAACTGAAAGCCCCACAACTCTGCAGGAACTAAGGAGCCTCCTTGGACTGACTAATTACAGCAGAAAGTTCATTGAGGGCTACGCAGAGATCACCAGACCCCCGATTCATCTCTTGAAGGGGGGGTCAAGTGGGAATGGGGTCCAGAACAATCCGAGGCAGTAAGACAACTCAAAAGAAGCCTCTCACAAGTGCCTTGCCTAGCTTACCCTGTCAGAAACAAGGAGTTTTTCTTGGAGACAGGGTTCTCTAATACATGCTTGACTGCAGTATTATACCAAAAGCATGACAAGGTCAATAAAGTAATCTCCTATGCGAGTAAAACTTGATCCTCTGTGGAGGAAAAATTCACGACTGTGAGAAGGCACTCCTGGCAACGATGTGGGCATTGAAGAATTACCGCCCGTTTATCCAGCGGGAACACATCATAGTGGAGACTCCACACCAGCCTTTGCAATATCTCCAAAGTGACAGAATCCGGGCCGGAAATGTGGGTAATTCCCGAATTACTTCCTGGATTCTGTCAATTCAAGGCTTTCCTGTGGAGGTCAGATATGGCCAAAACAAGAAGAGTCCCCTCGCGCAAGGTCTGGCTGACTTGCATGATTGTGCCAGAGAAAACTGTCTCGAGAACGAAAGTCTAAAAATCAAGGACAACATGGAGGCATACCTTAATTCCCAACACAAAGTCTTTGAAGAAGACAAGTGTGAGGGAATGCCCACTGTCTATGTGGATGGATGCTCTTACCATGTTGACAACAGCGGTGAAAAAGAACTTGTGGCCGGCGTAGGGAATGCATGGGTGAATGAGTCCCCATAACCCTCCGCTGGGTACAAGATTGGTCCCCGAAGTAGTCAAGTGGCAGAGTTGATGGCTGTGCATCAAGCCATCCTCACTGCTGTCCAACATCAACTCCAGGAACTGGTTATAATCACAAATTCGGATTATGTACGGAACATGTTTGTGGAGCACCTGGTTAACTGGAAAACCAGAGGCATGTTATGTGCTAATAACAAACCCTTGAAAATGGAAAGTTAATTCAAAATATTGATAATCTGGTCACCTCGAATGGGATGACCATTTACTGGAAAAAGATCAAGGGTCATTCCAAAGTAGAGGGACCTGATAAAACTGGAAATGACTTAGCTGATCAGCTGGCCAAAACCGGGGCCATCCAAGGGGATCTAATAGAGATCGAGTCCCTGTTGGGGGAAATCCAGCTCACTGCTATAACTAGGTCCCAGACAAATGCTCACAATGATCTTTCAACTGCACAATGGAGTAAGGAGACCCCAGATGCTGATTTGATTACGGCTCAAAAGGGGGATCCAATAATTGGTAAGTTTTACCAACACATTGAGGACCATGAGAACTTTCCCGATTACATAGGGAGCGAGGACCTCAGAGTGTTGATGAAATCTCCAAAAATGTTCCGAATCCAAGACGGTTTGTTAGTAAGGAAATCCCAAGATGGCCATGATCAGTGGGTGGTCCCTACCTCATCCCGAAGCCTGATGTTAAGTCACGCCCATGATGCGGCCACAGCCGGTCATAGGGGGTTTCATACAACGCTTGAAATCTTAAGAGAGGTTGCATTCTGGCCACACATGGGGCAGGACCTCGACCAATACTTGAAGGGGTGTCTTGTGTGTGCACAATGTCAGCCAACATCCCTCACACAATGTGCGCCTCTCCAAAAGAGGGGGATGACACTGCCATGGTCAGATTTGCAAGTAGATTTCATTGGGCCTGTGATTCGCTCCTCTAAGGCGAATAAGTACATGTTGACTGTGACATGCTTATTTACCAAATGGGTGGAATGTTTCCCAGCCCCAAACTGCAAGGCAGAAACAGCAGCTGCCCTGATGATCCATCACATCTTTTCGAGTTTTGGACTACCCCAAAGGATTGAGTCAGACAGAGGTAGTCATTTCACCAGCCAAGTATTAACAAAGATGTGTGAGATACTTGGGGTTAAAAGGAAGCTACGCATTGCTTACCGGCCAGCATCTAGTGGTGCAGTAGAACGTTACAACAAAACCATTGTGAGCATCTTAAAAAGGTTTGTGGCAGGTTCTGGGCTAAGTTGGGATATCCGATTACCTCTTGTCCTAATGGCCATCAGATCTACCCCTTCATCTGCAACTAAAATGTCACCGTTTGAGTTGATGACTGGACGCAGGATGGTGCTTCCCCAGCATCTGCTTTACAGGACCCAAGAGCAGACATTGATCAATGCCTCCACAACTCATGAGTATGTTGAAAATGTAAGAAAACACCTTCAACATGCTTTTCCCTATGCTGAGCGAAATCTAGAAAGATCAGCCGATAGCATGAAGACACACTATGACTTGAAGACTACCAGGAAAGAATACAATGTAGGAGACCGGGTCTATCTATACAATTTCCAAAGGAACCAGGCCAAACAGCGGAAATTTCTGCCTACCTGGAAGGGACCTTTTGAAATTGTAGACAAGATCTCACCAGTCGCCTACAAGATCTGCATCCCCAAAGGCAGTTTGGCGGAGGGGGAAGATAAGTGGGTCCATATTAATCAGCTAAAGTGTTGCCATCCCAGGCACACTCTGCAGCAACTGGAGGAGTCCTCTGGAACCCCAGAGAGGGCCACTCCAGATCAATAAAATTCCAACTCTAAAACCATTCCACACATAGTCTATAAAATACAATAATAAGAATGCAAATGTCTCCTGATTTACAAAATGTATATGCCCGCCCCACTACATTTATAGTGGTGGGGAAATGTCTATGAATATGTTGTTGCCTTTTTGCTTTGTCATCCTAGGAGAGAGAAACCATGGAGACTGACCAAGGAGGACGACCCGGGGACTGGAGGCAAAGATCAGAGGGGCCCAGGGTATCGCTCAATACTCCCATCAGGACTGGCGAGGAGAACCAACCGATCCACCCCTGATGGAAGAAAAGATGCTGAACTTGGCCATCTGTGGAATCCAGAGATATGATGCGGATATCCCAGTCTTGCGAAGTTCCATCGATGAAAGTTCAACGGCCATTGCAAGAGGAGGGCTTGTGGGATGTCGCAACCCACTCATCCAAGCCCTGCAACATCACTAGGCATTGCTGGCAGCAGAAACATCAGAATGGCCACTGGAAAGCATGCTGCTCGTCAGAAATCACCAGAAAATGCGCAGTGAAAACCTGAAAAATAGGCTGCCATCCACTTTTGCCTATCTTAGTGAGCACCGGAGACCACTGCCAAAACCCATCCTTTGGCTGCTCACAGAGCAAAATCTCTGCCAAGGAATACAGAGCTGTCTCAAAAATCTGTTTTTATTTGGTGTCAAATTTGCTAAAACCATTGCTCACAAACCACCTAAAATGATCCAACCTCCTTGTTAAGTGTTCCACATCATGATACTGCAAGAATCCACATAAACCCAATGTCAGAAAGAATCATGTGTTATTAGAACAAAATCCACTTTTAAAGATATTTGATGGAAAGACAGCTGTCAAAATGGGTGTAGTACCGTTAATCACCTCTGTCAGGTGCTGGCGATTTATAATTCTGACTGGAGAGCTATTTTTCAGAAGTTAACTATGCCAAAGAAGAGAATTCCATCAAAATACCATATAGAGTGCCACGCAGTGATTTCATTGTTGAAAAAGACTATGATTGCTTATTGTGAGTTTATAAATATATTTTCTTACAAGGAAGTATGTTAGAATTGATCAGAAAGTAACTTGATGCAGTTAAAACTCCAACAGGCTTGCTTCCCATGAGAACCCTTCACACTGTTTCCCTGGACAAAGGAAGCCTCCCCTGCCCTGGGATAAGAGATTGATAGACTGGTGTGAACAGGAACTAGCCAAGGCACCCTGGTCTGCTGCTCTCAGTCAAGACAATGGATTCTTTGGGATGAATAGAATATGCTGATTTGGGTGTGACAGGTCAACAACTGCTCTGGGAGAGACAGGACATGTGACCTCTGAGGCAGCCAGCTCTGGGGGCGGGGACAAAACATTGTGGATTTAGGTAGCGCAGCAAATATATGTTTTATAAAATTGCATATAACAAGTTTTACCAAGCTGACAGAAATATGAAACTTTGGGATTTTTAAAATGAACAATTCACCCACAATTTAAGACTAAGCTGGACGCCGTGTGATGTTCTGAGACCAAACCCTGCAATTATTAATATTGCAGCTGCAGTGTTGTTGCTATGAACATAAGAACTTACAGTAATATGCCCGGAGAGGACCTGCATGCATGTACCAAATTTGGTGCAGAACCAATATTGGGAAACCCACCAAAAGCGCAAATAAGTTGTTATTTCTGAACTAGAGCTCTTAGGAAGATCAGAGTTGGACAATATTGTACTTTAAGTAATTTGTGATGTGTATATGTATTATGAACAACTTGTGTATCTGGGAAATATGTTTTTTGGGTAAAATTGATTTTCTCTGTAAAAGCAAAGGGGAGGAATTTCAGTTAAGCCATAAACATGGCACCGGGTGACACACTGATTCTTTCTCCAGTCAGGGGACAGAGAATCCTCTAACCTATCAGATCCTTAGGGGGTTGGGCATAGAGAATCAGCCTACCCACCCACTTTGGAAACACATAAAAAGAGACTGTTTAGGACAGATAAGGAACCCTTTTTTTTCCACTACTCACCGATTCTTGCGAAGCACTCTGCCAGACCAGATCCAGACAATGGGCCTCATTACGACCCAGGCAGAAAACAATTGTGCTAATAGCACTATGGTCCATGCAGGTAACTTACCGACTCCGCCATGGAGAAAGGGGGAATTACCACCCCATTACAAGGTTGGCTGGGCGGTAATTCCCCCTTCCTCTATGGCCCTTCCCCATTCCCATTTTTGCCCCATAGGGCTCAATGGGAATGGGGAAGGTGCTAAGTACGGTACCGCAAATTGCGGTACCATACTTAGCACCAAGGTCCCTTTGCAGGTCCCTACTTTAACGGCTGGTGTAGACCAGCTGTTAAGGTCGGGTCCCGCAAAGGGACCTTGTAATCAGGCGCTAATGGGTTAACGGCGCCGCAGCCTTTTATGGCGCTGTTAACCCATTAGCACCAGGGTCGTAATGAGGCCCAATATCCAGACAGAGACTCCAGACTCCAGATCTAGATCCAGAGACCAGAACTCTAGAACCCAAACTCTAGAACCTTGAAGCAGAGAGGCCTAAACCAAAAGCTGAACTCTTCTCAGCAGGCCTGTAGAATCTAGCAACCTGATTCTCACATTCAACAGCCGGGCTGAGCTGTTCTATTCTAGCCAAGAACCCTGTGCTAGAACCAAGGTCCAGACCCAGAAAGCAGAGCTGTATCCAAGACCCGTCAGATCCAGTTCAAGAGGCCGCAGACCGACGTGCAGTGCTGAACGCAGAACCCAGAGGGCTTGAGACCTGTCCGGTGGCGAGAGTGAAGCCAAACCCCTTGACCTGATATATGACGAGGCCCATTCCATTCCAAAGCTAGGAGTGAGTATCTAGTCTAAAACTGTCCATAACCAATATCTTAGTTTAAAGTAATCTTCCTCCAACCATTTTAACCTGCCAAGAACTGCATTATAGAATCTTGTGTCCATCCTGTTGATTTCAAATCTGTAAAGCGCATCTGTCATTTCTGAAATCTTGATTTTATCTCTGCAAAATCTACCTTCACAAAAACCTCCGTGAATCTTGAACCGCACGAAATTTAACTGTCATTTTAAAGCTAAGATCCTAAGCTTTCCAACAAACCCAAAATGACATTCCAATTCATTATAGTTTTTCCATAATCGCGATTTACGCACACGGGAAAATTTCCGCAAATTGCAATTTGGCTTAATTTCATTTTCTGTCAAAATAGCTGCTCCTTGTTCTCAATTGCTGAAATTCGTTTTCAATTTGATAATCATTCATGAATCATTGCTAGTGTTGACCTGAACCAATCTCAAGTAACTATCACTCATCCTGAATCTCTTTTAGTGAATTAAAATCAATTTAGCATATTTTCACTTTCACTGCAATCACATTCAAAAGTATTTTGCCTGTTTTAAAATCATACCTGTTTCCATAAGGTTGCTGGGGGAAATGGGATTGAACTGCATTCTTGATTGTCTTCCTGAAACCTGTGTGCCCTCATTTCCACCTCTTCATATTGCAAGGGGGGAGTGAGTAGTCACAGGGGAAAAAGTGACCATATTGTCTTTTATTGAAATCATATCAAGTTATTTCTGGGTTGCATTCTTTCCCATTATTGCATTTCCTTGAATCATATAAGGTATTCTCTGCTACAGTATCCTTCATATTCATACTCCCAAGTGATTAAAGAGCTTGTCAATTTTGTAATATTACCCCTTGTTGATTACCGTCCATATTCATAAGTGTGCTATTCAGATATTCTTTTGGTTCATAAAAGTGTGATATATATATTGTTTAATTCTTTAAATAAACCTTTTAATTTGCAAAAAAACCTACTTCTTGGCTCAGTGAGGTCAGGGGGATTCAAAGAGAGGGGCGTTATATAAGGGTTCATCGACAAGATTGAAAGAACTTTGACATAAAAATATATAAATAAGGGCTTCCATTGGGCATCCCATCCTAAGCATTGACTTAGATGGATTGCTGGATTGAAGTCACTTACAACGCGTAAGGAGTCCCCGCCCCCCTGCACCGTAAAATCCAAAGCGACTCAGCGGCTTGTTGCTGCTAATTGTGGCGTTATGTTCCTTCGGTTCCATCCCGCTCCGGTGCTTATTCCCTTTTTCCTCTTGATTACTTGACTTTTTGGATCTTCGACCCACCTTTGTCTACTTGGATTGTCATTGCCTTTTCCTCCAGCCTGAATTTGAACTCTGTTGCCGACTTTGGACTGTCCTTGGATTGCATTTGCTTTCTCCTCCAACCTGATCCGTGAACCCTGCTGCCGACCTCGGACTGTCCCTGGATTTCCACTGTGCCTTCTCCCTGTCTGGTGAGATTACTGCTTCTTGCCGTTCTACGCTATTTGAGCGACCTTCCTATGCGGATTACCATGCTGCACATTACAAGAGTGCCCCTCCGACTTGGCCTGTGCTTGTGCAATTAAGGTAAAGCTCATTCAATTCTCCTGTATTGTTCATTACCTGAAAATCATCAGTCCTTCTCATACGTGCAGATTCCTTGAACAATATCATTAATTTCCTGCCTTTTCTACCTTAACCAACTGCATAGAAGTGACGCTTTCCAGTGTATGCACCAACCCGTCACTAGTGCGATCCTCTAGCCGCCCGTGTATACTCTTCCATACTAACATTATCATTTGATATTTTGTACCTGCCGTTGTATTCCTTTCAACTTGTGCCCATTTTTCCTTAGGAATCCCACTTATCAGGTCTGCTGGGTGTTGTATCAGTTATAGTCAGGTTGTGGTTATCACTTGTGCATACTCATAGTGTTGGGTTCTCTTGTAGGTTCATCATTTAAGGTCCAACACCACCTCAACCATTGTCTAGGTACTTAGAGAAATATCTTATTGTCTGGTTAATTCCATATTGCCTGATTGCTTCTAATCATACTGTGTTTTCTTTGCAGCATTGGTTATTGGCGGTGTGTGTTCTCCCTGCTCTTTTAGGCAATAGAAATCTCTGCTGATTTTTACTCAAACGGCAGAGGGGTACATCATAGAAAAGAGCCCCTCTTAGAGGAAGCCTGAATCACAGAATTCAGGGGAGCTGGAATCCTGGAGGCTGAACCCGAACATGTTAAATCCTACCTCCCTCCGCGAGGTCGTCTTACCAAGGCTCCAATTAGCATACGGAGTGGTAAGTAACAGAATTAGCAGCCTACAAAATGTCTACAGAGACAACCAATGCATTGAATCAGATAGTGCAAATGGTCTCAGATCTACGTACTGATTTGACCAATGCACAGGAGGCATTGCATCAGCGGGTGGACGCTATTCAGTCTTTGGTGACTACTGCAGCCTCACAACCCAGTGGCACTGCAGCTATGGCTTCAGGGTCAGGGTTTCCAGCTCCCAGTCAGGAACCAGCTCCGGTAATGCTTACCACTCAGTTTCCTCTGGCCCCCACAGAATGTTTTCTGAGTGATCCCAAGCAATACAGAACTTTCGTCAATCAATGCAAACTGCACTTCCTCTGTCATCCTGCCTCTTTTCCCTCTTCCACCACTAAGGCCGCATTCGTGTTATCACTCCTAGGTGGTACTGCAGCTGCATGGGCAAATCCATTGTTGGAATCTAACAGTCATGTGCTCTATAATTGTGAGGCCCTTCTTACCATGGTGAGTAAAGTATTTGATACGAGATACACCACTCAAGCCACTGACCTGGAGTTACTGAAACACAGACAGGGGAATAACACCCTACTGGTTTATTTAGCCCGCTTTAATCAGTTGGCTCCCGAAACCGACTGGCCTGAAGAGAAGAAATCAGCACTCTTCTATCAAGGTCTATCTGACAAACTGAAGGACATCTTGTCCACTGTTACAATCGTTCCCACTGCATTTGGAGAATTACTTGATTTAGTCCTCCAAATTGATGCCCGTAAGGCCGAAAGACACGGGGAAAAAAGAACTGTGTTCGCCCCCGCAGCACGTCCACAAACCTACCTGCCCCTGAACCCATGCAGATAGGAGCGGTTAGGGGTCCACTGACACCTGCTCAATGGGAATATTGCAGGTCACACAACTTGTGTATGTACTGCAGAGCCTCAGATCATTTGTTACCCGAGTGTTCTAAAAAACCCAAACGCAAGGCGGGAAACGCCAAATCCCGACAGTAGATAGAGTCCCTACATCGGGATGTTTTACTCTGGACTCGCCTTTGCAGGATCCTGTTCAGCTTTTTCGTCTCCCTGTTGATTTTTCCTCGACCCAGGGATTGTCATTAAAAGCTACAGCGATCATAGATTCTGGTGCAACAGGCAATTATATTGATCAAGGTTATGTCTCTGAGTCAGGAATACCCTTACTCCGCAAAAAACACCCTGAAACTGTCAATGTCGTAGATGGGTCTATTCTTGCTTCTGGCCAGGTCACCCATCAGACGGTTCCTTTAATTATGAGTATTGAGGATGGACATACAGAAGAAATCTCCTTTGACATTATCAAGGCTCCATCTTATAAACTCATTCTTGGTATTCCGTGGTTGCAATTTCACAACCCTGCCATTGACTGGTCAACGAACCAGATCCAATTCCTGTCAACCATTTGTAATACCCAATGCACTTCATTGCTCGGGATAACCCAGCACAGTCTGGCTAGAGCACTAGCTTCACCTTCCATGCATATATTCCACACCCGCGGTCCCATCTCAATATGCAGAATACATGGACGTATTCGACAAAGGAATGGCAGAAACACTACCCCCACTTCGGGTCTATGACTGTCCAATAGATCTTGTACCAGGGGGAAGAATACCAGCTGGGAGAGTGTACTCCCTCACTCTCAAAGAAGATGCCGTACTCAAGGAGTACATAGATAAAGCACTTGCTATGGGCTTTATATGGCCTTCAAAATCTCCAGTTGCTTCTCCTCTCTTCTTTGTTCCGAAAAAAGAAGGAGACCTGCGTCATTGTATTGATTACCGCGCCTTGAATGCGGTAACAATAAAGAACCAATATCCCCTTCCGTTGATTTCTGTTCTCCTAGATCAGTTCGGTTCATCGCAGGTCTTTACGAAACTTGACCTTAGAGGAGCGTACAACTTGGTACGCATGAGAGAAGGGGATGAATGGAAGACCGCATTTAAAACACAGTATGGTCTATACGAATACTTGGTGATGCCCTTCGGGCTTTGCAATGCCCCGGCCACTTTTCAGGCCTTCATGAATGACATTTTTCACAATGTTTTGGATCAATACGTCGTGCTATATTTAGACGACATTCTAATTTACTCACACAATCTCACCGAACATGTCCAACATGTCAAAACGGTGCTTCAACGCCTGCGAGACCATAAATTGTTCGTAAAAGCAGAAAAGTGTATCTTTCATGCCTCCGAAGTAGAGTTTTTGGGGTACGATTTAACGAACCATGGGGTTTGGATGAGTCAATCCGAAGGGAATGCTATCATAGACTGGCCTATACCTAAATCAGTTAAGGCCCTACAGTCTTTCTTGGGTTTCGCTAATTTTTATAGGGGTTTTGTGAATGGCTTTTCTGATCTGTCAGCTCCTCTGACCTCCCTGACTAGTGCCAAAGTCTCATATGTATGGTCACCAGAAGCACAGAAGGCCTTTGGCCAACTGAAATCTGCTTTCACTACTGCTCCTGTTCTTATGCTCCCAGACCCGGATCTCCCGTTCTTTGTAGAAGCGGATGCCTGAGGTTTTGCAGTTGGTGCTGTTTTATCACAACAGTGCTCTCTTTCGGGTGACATACATCCCATCGCCTAATTTTCTCGCAAGTTGACACCAAATGAGAGAAACTACTCAATTACAGAAAGTGAACTTCTAGCCATCAGGGATGCCTCCTTGGAATGGAGGCACCATCATCTTGGTGCTCGACACCCTGTAACTGTTTATTCAAATCATAGGAGTTTGTTGGCCTTCAAATCCATGAAATGTCTTACTGCCAGGCAGGCACGTTGGCATTTGTTTTTCTCACAATACCAATTTGTTATTACCTATCATCCTGCCAAGGCTCAGGTATCAGCTGACGCTCTCTCTCGCTCTTGTGCGGGTGACCGGCTCATACAGGCGGAACATAAGCTACTTCTACCGAACAGAGTCATATGTGGCTGTTCTGTTCAACCCTCCTTGCGGTCCGTTATTACGGACTGGGCCTCTACTCATCCAAATGAGATTGCAGAACTGAACTTGGATCTGGTGCAAGGTTTACCATTCATTCAGGGACGTCTTTTCATTCCGCCTGGTCAAGCTCGCACTTTAGCCCTTCAGTGGTCTCATAATTCACCTGTTGCTGCACATCCAGGTAACCAGAAAACATTGGAAGCATTACGACATTGGGCTTGGTGGTCGTCCATGGCACGCGATGTACATGACTACATAGCAACGTGTGCCATATGTACTCAATGCAAAACTTCCAGAACGAAACCTGTAGGTTTATTACATCCCTTACCGGTTCCATATAAACCGTGGCAGATGGTGTCGATGGATTTCATTGTCGAATTACCAGAAATGCAAGGACACGACAGAATTTGGGTAGTAGTGGACTACTTTACAAAGTATGCTATATTCGTACCTTGTTCCGGGTTGCCTTCAGCACCCGAACTGGCCAGGTTGTTGCCATGTCTAATGTGTTGTCATGATGCCCGCTCCCGGGGAGCCGGTTCAAGCCCTGCGTCCCCGAAAGCGCACATCCAGTCCCCAAGGAAGGACCCAGCAACCCCATATAGGGGCCCTTTGGACAGTGTCCTGGCGCCTATGGCGCCAGGCTCATAAAAGACATCAGTCCTGACGCCATAGGCGCCAGGCTCATTATGGAAGTGCTTGGGTGCACTTACCTGATGCAGACCATGCTGCAGGATCCCGGCCTCCTTGAGGCCTGAAAGGAACTACTTCACCTGTGGGACTAATTTACCATCCGGGCGTGGTCGGGGGAAGGATACATACCTGATTGGAGGAAGGATACATACCTGGAACTTCTTCCAAGGCTATTTAAACCCCACCCGAACAGCCACACGTGCTTCGCGTTGTTCTGCATCTAGCAGCTGGACGCTCACCGTGTCTGCTCCTGCATCCTGACTTCTGCCACGCCTGCCAGCATCCTGGATCACCTGCAAAGGAAGAGAAGAAGAGAACAGAAGAAGGAAAAGTCCTTACCTGCTAAATCCGCATCCCGGAGACATCTCGCCAACAATCCTGAAAAGGAAGACTTTTATTTAAAAGCTCATCGCGTCGAGCGCTGCAGTGCCGCATTCCACTCACCTTTACAGGGCGCCTCCATGTTCAGCAGCGATCATCCGGATTTGCAGTCACGCCCCAGCGCCTAGGGAGAAAAAGACCAGAACAAAAGGTGAGAGAGAGAAGGGAATAAGGAAAGCTAAATCTCCATGTTAAGACTTACCTGTTGATTCATTCCCTCTTCATTTCGGGTCCGCGCCGCATCCTGGCATTTCCGGACCCCGGCCCCTAAGGGGAAAAAGAGACATCAGCGTTAATGAGCGAATGAAAAGACATTACCAAAAAACGCTCATTAAAGACTTACCTGATGTCTACAAGGATTTCACCTCTCATCTCGGGTCGGTGCCTGCTCCGAGGCATTCCGTACCCCGGCCCCTATGGGGAAAAAGACAATAGCATTAGTACATTAATGCATGGACACACGGGGAACCTCTTATCAAAAAACTTACCTGGAAGCCAAGCAAATTTGGTTCTCACCAATCCGAAAATCCAGTGAAGTAACTGGATACCAACGCGCCCCTGTATCAGAAGCAGGATGGAGAGCTCGTCCTTCCAGACCCTAAGGTGAGACGCTACGAGGAATCACAGAAGGGTTTTGAGGAGGGTGAGAGGGGAAAGTGGGAGGCTGATTGCATTACCCCGCAGACAGTTAATCCCCTATTTTCGCCTAAAGAACGATACTTCTGCGAGCCAGACAAGCCAGATTTGGGGGCCTGGTCCAGTCCGTCTTCCGAACCCTGCGCATCACCTTAGAAGAGGTCACAGCAGCGCGAACCAGGCCAGCGCCTCCGTGGGAGTCAGGTGAGCGTTACAGAACGCAAAGCCTTCCTACAAATTCCCACCGAGGCGCTATGGAAAGTTCTGAGACTGATCAGTTGGCCCAATTACTGGGGGAATTACGGGCCGAAGTACATGCCGCTCGTCAAGAGACTAATGCCCTCAGGAGGGAATTAATAATATCAAAGGAAAGAACTGATGACCTGGCCAGACAGCTTTTGCAAGGTCAAGCTGGGCAAACCCCTCTACCCGGTTCCGGAGGGAACCCCGCTCCTGTGGTTTCCAGTAACCCTGTGCAGATTAATCTACCTGGAAACATGCCGCTGGCCCCACCCGAACGCTTTGCTGGGGACCCCAAACGATTCGCATTATTCATGAATCAGTGTCGTTTGCACTTCCTATGCAGACCTGGGGCCTTCCCTAATGATCAGACCAAGGTAGCCTTTGTATTGTCATATCTCAGCGGCTGCGCTGCCGATTGGTCAGTTCCACTGGTTACTCAAGATGACCCGATTCTCCGTGATTTTCAAAGGTTTCAAACAAGCATGGAAAGGTTATTTGCTCGACACTCTCAGGGGCAGGCTCTGGTTGACGAACTTCTATCCCTGCGACAGGGCAATCAGGACCTCCTATCCAATATTGCAACCTTTAATAGACTAATTGTGGAAACGGGATGGCCAGAGGGTAAAAGAGTCACGTTGTTTTTTCGAGGCCTACGCGGAGAACTTAAAGATGTCTTGGCCCAAGTTGTAAATCCGCCCAAAGAATGCACAGAGTATATAGACTTAGTGGTCCAATTGGATCACAGACTTCGGGAAACGACTCCGCCTGACAAGTGTAGGGGTCCGCTTGCCGAGCTTGAAAACTAACTCTCAGACCTCGCATTTCATTGTGCCAATGGTTCTCGTAGATCCAGAACAGCCTAAGCGGTTGCATGCAATAAAGGCATACATCGATAGTGGGGCTATTGGAAACTATGTGGATCGTGAATTGGTCTCTAGGATTAACCTCCCTCTCCGTCCTAAAACCAGCAAAGATGTCATCACCACAGTCGATGGAACTGAAATTGCCTCTGGACCGGTAACACATTCCACTACTGAGGTGACTCTTATTGGTCCCGACGGCCATCGGGAGGGTGTTGTGTTTGATGTAATCAAGGCTCCACAGTTTCAGGTTATTCTTGGAATCCCTTGGTTAGAAACACATAATCCTCGAATTGATTGGCGAGCTAAGAGAATAACCTTCCTGGATTGTACACAAACCTGCTACCCAGAAAACCTGAAGATTAATCTAGCATCTGTAACCTCTGCCTCCATGCAACTACCTCTGGAATACCAAGACTTTCAGGACGTCTTCCAAAAGGAACAGGCCAACACGTTACCTCCTCACAGCCACACGTGCTTCGCGTTGTTCTGCATCTAGCAGCTGGACGCTCACCGTGTCTGCTCCTGCATCCTGACTTCTGCCATGCCTGCCAGCATCCTGGATCACCTGCAAAGGAAGAGAAGAAGAGAACAGAAGAAGGAAAAGTCCTTACCTGCTAAATCCGCATCCCGGAGACATCTTGCCGATAATCCTTAAAAGGAAGACTTTTATTTAAAAGCTCATCATGTCGATCGCTGCAGCGCCGCATTCCACTCACCTTTACAGGGCGCCTCCATGTTCAGCAGCGATCATCCGGATTCGCAGTCACGCCCCAGCGCCTAGGGAGAAAAAGACCAGAACAAAAGGCGAGAGAGAGAAGGGAATAAGGAAAGCTAAATCTCCATGTTAAGACTTACCTGTTGATTCATTCCCTCTTCATTTCGGATCCGCGCCGCATCCTGGCATTTTCGGACCCCGGCCCCTAAGGGGAAAAAGAGACATCAGCGTTAATGAGCGAATGAAAAGACATTACCAAAAAACACTCATTAAGGACTTACCTGATTTCTACAAGGATTTCACCTCTCATCTCGGGTCGGTGCGTGCTCCCCGGCATTCCGTACCCCAGCCCCTATGGGGAAAAAGACACTAGCATTAGTACATTAATGCATGGACACAAGGGGAACCTCTTATCAAAAAACTTACCTGGAAGCCAAGCAAGTTTGGTTCTCACCAATCCGAAAATCCAGTGAAGTAACTGGATACCAACGCGCCCCTGCAACAGAAGCAGGATGGAGAGCTCGTCCTTCCAGACCCTAAGGTGAGACGCTACGAGGAATCACAGAAGGGTTTCGAGGAGGGTGAGAGGTGAAAGTGGGAGGCTGATTGCATTACCCCGCAGACAGTTAATCCCCTATTTTCGCCTACAGAAGGATACTTCTGCGAGCCAAACAAGCCAGATTTGGGGGCCCGGTCCAGTCCGTCTTCCGAACCCTGCGCATCACCTTAGAAGAGGTCACAGCAGCGCGAACCAGGCCAGCGCCTCCGTGGGAGTCAGGTGAGCGTTACATGTGTTTCGTTATTTTGGGTTACCGTCTGTCATTGTCTCCGACAGGGGAACGCAGTTTACTTCCCGCTTCTGGAAAGCTCTTACGGCTTCCCTTGGAATCGATGATAGATACTCTTCATCTTACCATCCACAAACAGATGGGCAAACTGAAAGGGTTAATGCTACTATTGAACAGTACTTACGCTGTCTCTGTCTCCAGTGTCAATAAACCTGGTTTACGGCGTTGCCACAAGCCGAATTTGCGTATAATAATTCTATGCACATCTCTACTGGAGTCTCTCATTTCTTTGCCCACTATCGATGTCATCCCAGAACATTACCGCTTGATCCATCATTGCCAGATTCCAATCCGCTGTGCGTGACTGCATCCGCGATCTGGATCAAGTGCACAAAGATGTACGATGTCATCTCCTTAGGGCTCAAGAACGTGCAAAGAAGACAGCTGATGCACATCGTTTGCCGGCACCTGCCTATCAGATCGGCATGAAGGTGTTGTTGTCTTCCCGTAATTTACGGATTGCCGGCAAACGCTTGTTGTTGCCTCGCTTCGTGGGTCCTTTTTCCATTAATAAGGTCATCAATCCTGCTGCAGTCCGGTTGTCATTGCCAAGATCCTGGTGTATACATCCGGTCTTTCACGTTTCCCTCATTAAGCCTTTTGTTCCTTCCACTAGGCTCCCGGCCCGTCCATCCCCTGTTGTGGTAGACGGCGAAGAAGAATATGAGGTATCTCGCATCCTGGATTACAGGGTATCCAGAGGTACTATCCTTTATCTGGTCGATTGGAAGGGTTTTGGTCCTGAGGACCGTACTTGGGAGCATCTTGCTAATTTACATTGTCCTAAGGTTTTGAGGGAATTCCATTCCGCCAGGGGTGGCCGGTGTCTTTGGGGGCGGATGCTGTTACATATCGGCCCAGTCCTGCAGTACCTCCCGTTTCTGGTGGCTACATACAGGGGCAAGCGCATCCAGAACTTTGTTGTGGCTTCGGTATCGGTTGCCATGTCGCCTGGCCATGCAGCAGAGAATGTCGCATCAGCTGAGACGCCCTGTGCGCAGAGAACGCGTAAGGAGGCCCCGCCACCCTGCACCGTAAAAGCCGAAGCGACTCAGCGGCTTGTTGCTGCTAATTGTGGCTTTACGTTCCTTCGGTTCCATCCCGCTCCAGTGCTTATTCCCTTTTTAATCTTGGTTACTTGACTTCCTGGATCTTCGAACCACCTTTGTCTACTTGGATTGTCATTGCCTTTTCCTCCAGCCTGAATTTGAACTCTGTTGCCGACTTCGGACTGTCTTTGGATTGCATTTGCTTTCTCCTCCAACCTGATCCGTGAACCCTGCTGCCGACCTCAGACTGTCCCTGGATTTTCACTGTGCCTTCGTCCTGTCTGGTGAGATTACTCCTTCTTGGCGTTCTACGAAATTTGAGCGACCTTCCTACACGGATTACCACACAGCACATTACAAGAGTGCCCCGCCAACTTGGCCTGTGCTTGTGCAATTAAGGTAAAGATCATCCAATTCTCCTGTATTGTTCATTACCTGAAAATCATCAGTCTTTCTCATACGTGCAGATTCCTTGAACAATATCATTGATTTCCTGCCTTTTCTACCTTAACCAAGTGCATAGAAGTGACGCTTTCCAGTGTATGCACCAACCCGTCACTAGTGCGACCCTCGTGCCGCCCAGGTATACTCTTCCTTACTAACCTTCCCATTTGTTGTTTTGTACCTGCCGTTGTATTCCTTTCAACTGGTACCCATTTTTCCTTAGGAATCCCACTTATCAGGTCTGCTGGATGTTGTATCAGTTATAGTCAGGTTGTGGTTATCACTTGTGCTTACTCATAGTCTTGGGTTCTCTTGTAGGTTCATCATTTAAGGTCCAACACCACCTCAACCATTGTCTAGGTACTTTGAGAAATATCTGATTGTCTAGTTAATTCCATATTTCCTGATTGCTTCTAATCATACTGTGTTTTCTTTGCAGCATTGGTTATTGGCGGTGTGTGTTCTCCCCGCTCTTTTAGGCGATAGACATCTCTGATGATTTTTACTCAAACGACAGAGAGGTACATCGTAGAAAAGAGCCCCTCTTAGAGGAAGCCTGAATCACAGAATTCAGGGGAGCTGGAATCCTGGAGGCTGAACCCGAACCTCTTAAATCCTACCTCCCTCCGCGAGGTCGTCTTACCAAGGCTCCAATCAGCATACGGAGCGGTAAGTAACAGCCCTCTACTAAACAAACCTTTTCTAGACCCATCATCACAAAATAACTACCGTCCCATTACCACTGTCCCCTAACTCTTAAAAATCTTGGACAAGGCAGCTCATAATCAAATTCAACTATTCCTTGAAACCAACAGCATCCTTGGTAGAACACAATCAGGGTTTCGCAAGGGACACGGCACTGAAGCTGCACTCCTTGATCTTAAAAATCAAATCACCTCAATTATGGACAAAAGCAAGCTGGCTCTCTGCCTACTCATAGACCTCTCAGCTGCCTTTGATCTTGTAGATCACAAGACCCTCACCTCGCACCTCTTAAATGCAACCCAATTCTCTAACAAGGCATCCACATGGATTACCTCATTCCTAAACGGCAGAACCATGAAAGTGTTTTCCAACCAGGCGAACGCTGCACCCACAACTATACACTGCGGAGTCCCACAGGGCTTGTGCACAGCCCCCACACTCTACAACCTCTTCACCAAACCGCTTTTCGACAAATTGGACTCCCTCGGCAAAGCCTACATGAACTATGCCGATAATACTCAAGTTCTCCTACCCCTCTCGGGCTCCTACGATAAAGACGCAGCTGCACTCCACCTTATCTACAGCACGATCCAAGCCTGGATGGCCACAAATGAGCTGTGCTTAAATGGTGACAAAACCATGATTACCATATGCCCTAAAGAGATCCTAGCGAAACTTGACCATCAATACTGCAACTTTACCATAGACAACTCGATCATCCCTGTCTCTCCGGCTGTCATGGCTCTAGGTGTCTACCTTGACTCTACCATGTCCATGACACATCAGGTTAGCACCATTGCCTCAGCCTCTTCACACACCAGGAAACTCATCAATCAGGTGAAGCCCTACCTGTCTAAACAAAGCTAGACTACTGCAACGTCCTCCTTGCAGGAACCTCTAACAAAAATCTAAACCGTCTCGAGTTTATTCAAAACAACCCTCTTAAAGCTGCTCTCAACATACCCAAAAGGGATCATATCACCCAAGCAAGGCGTGACGCACACTGGCTCCCGGTAAAGGACCGGATCACGTTCAAGATCCTCACACTCGCACACAAGTGTCTCACACTCAATGCCCCATCCTACCTCTCTAACACCATTCGAGATGTATCCATTCGGCCAAAATGAATCTGTAATGCCAACAAACTCTGCATCCCCACCATAAAAAGGAACAAAGCAGGACGCTTTGGCTTCCCCCATATTGCACCCAAACTATGGAATGCCCTCCTCAACTCACTCAGAGCGGAACCATCTCTCTCAGCATTCAGGAAAGCTCTAAAGACTCCCTCTTCAACTAACCCTTGGCTGTTCCTTACTTCTCCCCCTTTCACTGCATTGTTTTTAATATCCCTGTAACTAAGAATGAACTGTTAGCATTTCATTATGTGCTCTGTACTATGTAACTAAGCCTGTAATTGTTCTATGAAACAAGCGCCACGATGCCTAAGGGCTGCTGTGCGCTCTACGAATGCAAATTAATAATAATAATAATAATGGAAATGAGAGGACCAAAGACAGATCTTTTTGCAACCAGGGTGAATTATTAGCTGAATCGCTTCTTCAACTGGAGGCCGGATCCAGCAGCGGAAGCAAAGGATGCATTTCTCCAGAAGTGGGGCTTGGACAAGGAATACACCCTTCCCCCATTCGCAAATGATTCCGAGAACAGTAGCTCAGGTCAGGAGGCAACATAGAATACTAATAATAGTAACGCCAGACTGGAGGAGTCAAGTAGGGTTCCCGGACCTTCTCGAATTGTCAATCGACAAACCACTGTTACTTCCCCAATTCAGGGAAATTATTCAGAATCCAGTGGGGGAGAGTCATCTGCTGAACCAGGAAGGCAACCTGAGACTGATAGCGTGGGTGATTTACGGGGAGCCCGGCAGAAGTCAATACTTTCGGGAGATGCTGAAGCTTGGGCACCGGGTACCAGAAAGGTCTACAAATTGGACTGGGCACGGTAGAATAGCTGGTGTGTGGAAAGATACATACATCCCACTAGAGCAGATGTTACTCAGATAGTGAATCTTCTAGCGGTCCTGGCAGCACAAGGGAAAGCATACAGAACAGTGAACACATGTAGATCAGCCATATCTGCCAGCCATCCTTACATAGAGAATGTGGCAGTAGGGGAGCACTCCTGGTATCTAGACTTCTCAGATGAGTGCACAACAAGCATAATCCTAGCCTTGTTCTCAACATAGAAAACTGATTTTACAACATTATAGAAGGTTAAGATTCAATTAAAGACACAGAGCCGAAAGATTATCCCACCCGGTCAGTTGTTATATGGAAATTGATTAATGGATGTAAATCGTTGTAGAAAATTGCTGTATCATAACGATTGCCCACCCTATTGTAGCTAGTCGCAGCTTGTTGTTTGATTACTTAACAGGAACGGAGGTGAAGACAGCAGGATCATGAGTGAGGATAGAGGAGGTCACGATGTATTGCAGTGTCTATCGGCTGGGGCGCAAGACTTGAAGTTGAGACAGACAAAGAAAGAGGAAGGACAGGAGAATGGAGAGGCATATATTGGAGTATAGGTGACGGGATTAGTTAGAAATTAGTTCGAAATGTCACATGTTCTAGATTATCATATCAAAAAATGGACTACAAAAAGACTTTTTCTTGGGAAATGTCGTTATTTATTGTGTGAATCTTTTAGATATTTGTAATGGTTTCAATGCGGCTCGAGTTTAAAGTAAAGAGAGAAAGAATAATTCATTTGTCGCTGTGTCTTTAATAGAATCTGGACTTTCTATAACGTTAGTATGGAAACTCAGTATTCTATCTCTCCAGAAAAATGTGTAGCATATATGTTCCTGACGCTTGTAGACCCTATTATCCTGACATTCAATGGTACAAGCACCCTGACACAGCTATATCGTGAGTACTTTAGTATCCTGACAATCTTTTTCTTTAGAATTGTATTTGAAAGGGTAATCAAATGTATTAAAATGTTAAGCTGGTGTCTGAGTATCCTTTCTGTGACCTTGCGGTAAATCGATATGCATACACATACTCTGGCCGGTTTACCACACTGGGCCATGATCACACATTCACAATGCGCAAAGTGGCAAGGCTGTTGCTGGGCTCACAGCGCACTGCACTAGATGAAAGATGTAAGCATGTGTTTTTAATCAAACTTTACATCATTTGGCTAACGACAAAAATACGGGGCTGGAGTGGCAACGCCTGACCACTGGCTCCCAAACATACTAGCCACCACTGTAACAATAACAATAGCCTGTAACAATATTATGTGTGTGCCATTGGCAGAGGTAGCTTTTGGTACCAGATGGCAGGCGGTTGTTGAGAGGGCACTGGCATTGTAACAATTCAAGATCATTGGCAGCAGAAGATGGTTATTTTTAGTGGAGGGGCGTTGACATCTACCACGAATTAGCTCCAATGACGGAGTACAGCTGGGAGCCATGAGGAAAGTAGGGAGCCTCTGAGGTGTATGGGGGGCAGGGGGAGTCGAAATACTGTATTTTACAGCACAATGTTGAGAAAAATATGATAAAAAGCTCTTCAATTTTAAATTGGTTCATTTTTCTATCCATTTTGCAAACGTTTCAAAGCCACCAGAAAATTACCCATTGCAGACAGCTTTTACGATGAATTCCTATGGAATCTGCCTGCCTTTTGCTGGTGCTAAATGCAGTTGGATTACCTACACAGGAATCCATTGGTTTTACACCTGCCTCATAATCTCATGCTTGCATAAAATAGGTGGAGGAGGAATGACGTGGAAGAAACATATTTACTCTCCTCTCTTACAATCCATCTTCAAAAGATTTGCAAAATACCCCAGAGTTTAAAATAAGTGCATAGACTGGTGTAAGTCTTTACGCCTCTTTTCACATTTATTTTACAGTAAATCACAATCATTCTGGAAACGTGTCACCTATGGGAAAGGGGAGTAGGGCAAATAACGCCTGTCTACTTTGCATACATCCAAAAAGTATTTTGTGACTTGAGAATGATCATAGAGTTTTTTATATTTGCCAAATATGTCTGTGATAGGGATTTAGGTTTAAACCCTTGTGAGCATGTAATGCACAGTGGGCTTGGTGCTCATTTCATTTGTCACAACCCTTGCCCTAGCAATGAAATGTCTGCAACCCATGAGACATAAATACTCACTCGTACAACATTTGATTTTGGATGTGAGGCTGGAGCTGTATTGTCCTTTCACAGGCCTGGAGAGGGAAAATGGTGAGGTGGAATATTTGGGAGAGATGGGTAAAGGCCTTACTCCATATTTGAGAGCGGGCACCCTTAACCTCCCCAGGTGGTTGCACTTATACATCAACTATAATGCACACCGCTCTTGTATACCCCATCTATCCTATATGCACTCCTTCTCTATGCACGAACTCCTCTCGTCTACATTTTCATCCACTAGGTTCTCTCCATACTATTCCCCCTTTCTCCATTCATTTCCTCTCTAGGCCCTTTTCCTTTCCCGCATATTTTCCCTAAATCCTCTCTTTCCTGCCTATTCTAAGGCTCTCCGTTCTCCCTTCTAAGTCTCTGCAGTCTCTGTTCTAAATCTGTCACTCCTCTGTGCTCTGTCACTCCTCTTTGTGCCCCTTCTCCTGCCTAAGCACTCGCCTGTACACTACACGCACTACACTTTTCTTATTTCTAAAAAACACCTTCTATGTCCTTGTCTTCATCTAGATAATCTCTTGTGCTTCCTTATAGCATTTAGAAAAGAATCCATAAAATAAATAAAAAGTAATATAGATGCACCTTCTGTTTCGAGCTCTAGATAAGGCAACCAATCTGCAGCTCACATGCGTGGCCGGTTAGCTCAGTTGGTTAAAGCGTGGTGCTAATAACGCCAAAGTCGAAGGTTCGATCATTTTAAGCTTGTAAAAACAAGCTAATTTTAACATAAGGACATGTAGAGTTTATTTCTTACAAACATTCACAGCAGAACAGATACCGGAGAAGGAGGAGGAGCCAGGCAAACGAGACAGCTTGCGAAAACTGCAATGTGTTACCGTTAAAATGTGCACGCTTTTTTTGACATGGTTTCCTGTTCATATGTTTTAGAACCTTTATGCTACGAATCACCAGTGGGAGAAACATGAGTCGTGTAAATTGAAGCAGGTAACGTTGGGAGAGACACAGATCGCGACACGTGGCAAGGATTTATGAACCGTTTGTATTAAGATCACCACCGGTAAACCGGGGATCTACTACTTAAACATATAATCTGTAGCATGCCCATGATTGATATGGCAGTATTTCATGGTGCCATGAAAAAAGGGCAGGGAAAGGGGAAAAAAAGTTAGCGTTGCATTGGCCCGGACGCACGCGCGCGCGCACGCACGCACGCACGCACACACACACACACACTCACGCTCTATCTCTCTTTATTATTATTACTGATAAATGAACTAGCGATGAGTTGCACTTAGGAGCGGGTGTGACCTACTGCCCGTCATGACACTGCAGTAGCGCTTTACTCTCAACATCATGTTTTGCATTCTGATGTTATTACCATTCTGCACTTGCACTTTAATATTATGCCCTAGATCGAGTTGGACCTTGGACCTTGCAGGTTGTGGGGACGTCACGGGATCGCGGGAACGCGATCTTGCGAGATCTCGACGCAACGAGCGAACCCGCGCTCCGATGAGAACGTCGAGGAGAACGTTGACGCATTATTGGCAGAGCGCCAGACCAAGAGGTCTACACACAGCGCTGCTCCTGTTAAGGAGCCCCTATAGTCCAGCTTCCAGGGCATGAGTCCAAGGCCACAGGAGGCCACATGGGGGCCCTGAAAGCTCACAGCGTGCCATCCATGAGCACACCCTGCCTCCAGTGAAGTAACTGGGAGGCCCAGACTGCAACTGTGAGTAACTCCCCTGCCCTGCTCAAGGACAAGTTATGCCCACCAGTTTGTCTTATTAATAAAGACAGTTAAGACCCATCTGAGCGTCTTGTCATCCTTAGAGGCCACTACATAATTGGCGACGAGGATACCAAAAGACCCACGGGCCCCCATGCAAGGCGCCACACCGCCCCCTGCATTTCTCCCTTCACCTGGGACCCCAGCAATTCCGTGGATGCAATGGGAGCCCCTTTTTGCCACGTATCTGGAGGCTGTGGGCGGCACGGGATATGCCCCCGCCAGGGAGAAGGCGATGCTGCTGAACAAAATGGGGATTGAAGGTCAGCGCATTTTTTCCAGCTTAACTGCCATACCAGTAGTCGATGACGACGACGATGTCTACAAGGAGGCGACCCGTCGCATTGTGAAGAGGTTCACCAATAAGGAGAATGTGGTGCTACACAGGCTGAGGTTCTACACCCGTAAACAAGAAGGGAGCGAACCCGTGGATGACTATATCACCAGGATGAGGGAGCTGGCTTCTCTTTGCGCGTTCCGCGAAAACGCAGAACAAGTTATCTGCGACATGCTGGTCGTTCAAACTACCTCCAGGAAAGTGCAGGACAAGTTCATCCACGAAAAAGAAGTGACCCTCGACAAGGCCATCCAAATTGACAGGGAAGAGGAAGAAGCCTCCAGCAGGCGCAAAGAGGTGGGAAGCCACCTGCCCGTACCCGAACTTGCAGCGCTGCAATGGAGAGGGCGCAGAGACAAGCAATCCCCCGACAGCCCCAGAGACAAAGGCCCAAGACAAAGGATCTGCCGAAATGTTATAGATGCGCCAGTACCAAGCACATGGCGAATGATCGTGACTGCCCGCCAGGAATAAGGAGTGCTCCAAGTGAGGACGCATTGTTCATGTGGCTCCGGCATGTACGTGGCGGGAGAAAACCGTTTCCCGCGTCGATGGCGACCGCGCCTCAAGTCATGATGACGAGCTACAGGACATACCCATGGTCATCATGGTCAACGCCCTGCACGCCAGGAGAGAAAAGCCCCGCTGCAACATTAAAGTGGACGGAATGAAAACACGTGCCATGGCAGATTCGGGATCAGACCTCACTATCCTCCCCATCGACATGTATAAGGAAATGATGGGACAAGCACAAGTGGAAATCAAAACTACCAGGCAAAAACCGACAGTCTTCAGAGGTACAAATGTGAACCTGCTGGGCTACATCAGAGCCCGGATTAATTCCAAAGGGAGGTCTACCACCACCAAAGTGTACTTCTTACCCAAAAGCCAAGCCGTGCTTGGATGGGAAGATCAATACAGACTCAGCATTGAACTGGATCCCAGCACTCCGGAACAGGTACTCATGGTCTCCTCAGGAGCAGCGCAAAATTTCAAGGAGATGTTCACTAGCCTGTTTTCCGAGGTCCCGGGGGAAAGTGAGAGGCTTTGTCCACAAGATTTGTTTGAAACCCAATGCGGTGCCGGTGAAACACAAAGTTAGAGCAGTACCTGCCACGGCGAGACCTGCATTAGAGGCTCACCTTCGGAAAATAGTCAAAGAAGGAACCATCGAGAACGTGGAATCCTCCGAATGGTTGAGTCCAGTGGTTCTAGTTAAAAAGAAATCCAGCAACGACCTCAGACTATGCATCGACTTGAGAAGCCTGAATCTAGAGGTTGTCACCGATAGCTTTCCGCTCCCCAGCATCGGTGAAATTGTCCTCATGATGAAAGAGGCAGCAATCTTTTCGAAGCTGGACATGCATTACACCTATCACCAGATTCCTCTACACAAGTCTTCACGCCCCCTGACGGCGTTCATCACTCCGTTCGGCACCTTTTAATATACCTGCATGCCTTTTGGGTTGTCTTTGGCTGCATCTGCATTCCAGAGGATGATAAATTCTCTACTTAAAGGACTCACAAATGTTTCATTCTTTCAGGACGACATCCTCCTGTACGCCCAGGACAACGAGACCCATGACAAAGCACTCAGGGCAGTCCTGAGCAAGCTTCAAGAGGCAGGCGTCCATCTACGCCACAAGAAATGCGTTTTTGGAGTGAGCAAGGTAGAATACCTTGGGTACTGCATCTCAAGCGAAGGGGTGAGCCCCAAGAAGAATCTTATGGAGGCCATTACAGACGCCCCGGCCCCGATGTCCATAGAAGAACTACGCTCGTTCCTGGGCCTAGCCGAGAACTATGCAAAATTCATCCCAAGGTTCTCTGAAACCACGTCCCCCATGAGGGAGCATCTGAAGAAAGGGGCAGCCTACTCCTGGGGGCCAGAACAATATGAAGCCTTCACTGAAATCAAAAGGAGAATTCTACATGCACCATGCCTGAAGCCGTCCAACCCTGACACCTGTATCACAACAGATGCCAGCGCGTATGGGCTGGGGGGCACCCTGACCCAGAAGAAGGGCGACACTGAAAATATTGTGGCGTTTGCATCAAAAGCCCTATCATCAGCAGAGAAGAATTACTCCACCGTTGAGAAAGAAATGTTGGCATGTGCCTGGGCCGTCGACTATTTCAGATCTTATGTTTGGGGCACGAAATTTAGACTGGTCACCGACCACAAACCCCTCATTCACATGTTGAGCCCAGGCAGCACCAAGACTGCCACCCCAAAACTGGCCAGGATCACCGCAAAACTGCAAGAGTACACATACGAGATAGCCCACATTGCTGGTTGGAAAAACGCGCAAGCGAACTGCATGTCCAGGCTCCTCAACCAAAACGCCCCTGGGACCACATTCTTGGAAGATGAATGTGTCGTAGCCTCTATAAGTGACTTGAGGAACGGCAAGTACATGGACCTAAGTGAGCGCCACTGGCAGGAAGAGGTCGAGCAGGACGCTGCTCTAAAGTGCGCAGCAGCCTGGGCCCGCAAAGGGTGGCCTGACGAAAGAGCAATCCCTGAAGGCCTACGTACATACTGGAAGGTGAACGACGAAATCACCACCATGAATGGTCTCATTCTGAGAGGCGACCAAGTGATCCCGCCTGGCGGAATTCGCAAAGTGATCCTGGGCAAAGCACACTCAGGCCATCTGGGATGCAACATGACCCGACGCAGGATACGCAACGCCTACTGGTGGCCAGGCATAGATCAGGACATACGACAAATGGTCGAAAGGTGCCATGAGTGCACTAACAGTGACAAGTGTCTGGCTGTGAGTCAAGCCCCAATGCTGCCCATCGAAGTCCCCAAAGGGGTGTGGTGCAAACTAGGGTTGGATTTCATCGGACCTCTGGACAGCATGCCCCCAGAACATAAATATGGGATAGTCACAATCGACTATTTCTGCAAATGGGTCAAAGTCGACTTCACCTCGGACATCATCACAAGCACAGTCATCGAAGCACTCACCACCAGATTCCAGTGCGAGGGCCTTCCTGAGGAAATTGTGACGGACAATGGAGTCCAGTTGGTCTCTCGAGAGATGGAGAAATTCCTCAACCTCAACAACATTCGGCAGCGGAGAGCAAGACTCTACCACCCACAGGCCAATGGCCTGGTCGAGAGGGCAAACCGCTTCATCAAAGGGGCGTTGCAACTAGCGCATGCCTCTGGCCTAAACCCGTACAAGACAGTCAAGGAGGCTGTCGCAGCCCACCGCATCACCCCAACGCCGTCACCAGCGTTTCATCTTTCCCTCTGCTAAGGGGGAGAAGGGCAGCTTCCACACTGGTACCACCTTGGCTCCATCAAGTGAGGGCTGACGAAGATGTGGACATGGAAGATGTGGTTTTCCGCATGCAGCGTAACAAAGAAGCCCTGAATTCTCAAGGTGACATACGTCGAGCCGCTCGCCAGACACCAGTTAACAAAGGCGACCTGGTAAAGATACATCTTCCTCTCAAAGACAGTTCGACCGGTTCTAGATACAGCAGTCCCATAGAAGTCATTGAGAAAGGGTCGAACCACATCTGCACCAGCGATAGAAGGAAATGGAATCTAGAAATGGTGGCCATGTACCGCAGAAAAGAATCCGTTGAGCAGCCACACTGGGAAACCAGAGAAGACCCAGACCAACAAGAGCCATCCGAAAACCCTCACCAGTCAAGAAGAGATGCCTCAGAGTCACCCTACAGCGACGAGTTCTCAAGTGTCCACTCCGCAACTCCACTCAGGGAGTCACAGCGAAGGGCAAGGCAAGGAGAACCTGAATCACCCGCACCTCCCCAAGAGTGCTCCCGCATCCCTGCCGTGTTTCCGGATCAAGGCAGACCTCAGAGAGAGAAAAGGAAACCCAGCAAGTTTGCAGACTTTGTCACGGAATGACCTTCTATCCTTTTCCCAGCAATGGAGGTGTGTGGGGACGTCACGTGATCGCAGGAGCGCGATCTTGCGAGATCTCGATGCAACGAGATCTCACAAGCCCGCGCTCCGATGAGAACGTCGGAGAGAACGTTGCCGCATTATTGGCGGAGCACCAGACCAAGAGGTCTACACACAGCGCTGCTCCTGTTACGGAGCCACCATAGTCCAGCTTCCAGAGCATAAATCCAAGGCCACAGGAGGCCACATGGGGCCCCTGGAAGCTTACAGCGTGCCATCCATGAGCACACCTGCCTCCAGTGAAGTAACTGGGAGGCCCAGACTGCGACTGTAACTCTCCTGCCCTGCTCAAGGACAAGTTATGCCCACCAGTTTGTCTTATTAATTAGGACAGTTAAGACCCATCTGAGCGTCTTGTCATCCTTAGAGGCCACTACACAGGTGCTCTTATTCATCTATATTCAATGATTTGCACATCATTTGGTCTTTCTGACATATAATGTTTTGGGGCATATTGTTTGTCTTGCACATGCACTTGACTACATTGTGTAGTTCTGGTATTATGTTCTGCATTTGGATGTTATGGTTATTTTGCATTGTGTTTGAGGTTCAGTTGGACCTCGCAGAAGCACATTATCACTCTATATGCCATGTTTTGCACAGCATTTAGCCTCCCTGACATTATTTGTTTTGAGGCCCATTGCTTGTTTTACAGAGGCCAGTGTGCACATGCACATTACCACAGTGTGTGGTCATAGTTGACATTGTACACCACATCATCATTCTGGGACTGCAGAATAAATATGTTTGTATCATAAATTCTCATATAGTCATGAGTTGCTGCGATGTCTACAGTCCGCTTACTCTGCAGGGCTGCATTAGGTCATAGAATTTTGCAAGGCTGCTTTTTCGCATATTTCTGTTTTCTTTGTTTGCTGTACAACAAAACGAACTTTGGACTGTGAATACGCAGTCCTATATTTGCATAGCGTTGCATTGCATATATCAACAATGGTGTCGTGGCCTGTACACTCTGACATTTTTTATTTCTAGAACATATGTAAACATGTTGAGTGGAGACTATTTTGTGATCGGGGGCTTATTCATCTGCCCCAAGAGTCTCTAGGCTACATACGCAGTGCACAAACAGATTCCTCCATGTACATAAGAACATATTTCCATTTAAAAATGTAACTATTTTCACTCCGCACGCAGGACTACATCGTGCCTGAGAGGGGTCACATAGCATGAATACATGTTCCATTACTTACTGTAACTCATCCTTAAGGACCCGCTGTTCCAAACGTTGCTTCACACATACTGGAATGACAATTGCATTATCTCGCATGCAATGAATGAAATACAATATGGCCGAACGCAAATTGTAAGGGAATTAGTCCCTTTTTATTCTGTTTGTTGTAGCTGTTTGAAACTCCTCCTTTATAAGCACAATGGAGAAAGAAATCAGCCAGAAGGGCCAGAGCATGCATGTGGTCAGAAGGTTACCATGTAAGGTCTTCGGGACAGTACCCTTTCCAGTAAACCAAATATAGACAAACACCTTTCTTGACCTTAGTATCGAGGATTTGGTCAACCTCATACTCATCAGAACCCAAAACCGCCAGGAGGCGTCTGAGAAGTCTTACCTCCTCATGTACAGGTTTCAAAAGGGAAACATGAAAGACCGGGTGGATTTTTCAAGAATCCTGTAAAGACAACCTCACCGCCACCGGGTTTATGACGTCGACCATGATGTATGTGCCAACATAACGAGGCAGGAGAGTCTTCCGACCTGGCAAACGCAGATGTTTCGTGGATAACCACAACTTCATTCCAGCCCCATAAGCAGGGGACTCTGAACGACAGGCGTCAGCATGATGTTTTGCACATGCCTGTGCTTCCAGCGAATGTTGTTCGATTCCTGCCTGCAGTTTGCAGAGCTCTTGGGCGCACATGAGCGTAGCAGGATTGCATGGAGAAACCATAGCGGGCCAGGAAGGGCACTTGGATGACATTCATACAAAGCAAAGAAGGGTGAAGAACCGGTAGCTGTGTGCAATAAGTTACCATCACCAAAGCAGAAAGCCAAGACCCTTGATGCTGAATAATGAGACAACGTAGGTACTGCTCAAGTGTGGCATTCACGCTTTCCGTTTGGCCATCAGTCTGGGGGTGATAGGCACTGGAATACCTATCCTCTATGCCAAAGGAACTAGTGAGAGCTCTCCAAAACCGGGATGTGAACTGCGAGCCACGATCTGTCTCTATGATATTTGGTAAACCAAAAAACCTAAAGACGCGTTTCAAGAACAAGTCTGCCAATACAGGAGCAATAGGGAGACCATGGCATAGAATAAACAAAGCCATGTTTGAGAAATAGTCAATGACTACCCATATGGTATCAAACCCTTGTACAGCTGGTAGTTCGACTCTAAAATCCATCAAGATCATGGACCAATGGAGAATCAGGAATCAGCAAAGGCTGAAGTAAACCGATGGGTTTAGTATGTGCGTCTTTACCCTGGGCACACACCGCACAAGAGGCATCATAACAGGTAATATCTTTAGTCATATCAGGCCACCAACGGTGCAACAGGTCTAATGTCTTTCTGATACCGGGATGAGCCGTTATCTTTGAGTCATGACACCATTGCATGGCCATGTTACGAGTAGACATATCAGGTAGGTAGACTTTTCCGTGAACATAAGGTAATGCCTGAATGATCTCGATGTTCTTTTCAATAATGACTTGTGGATTATGTTTGACGCATGACTGTGTATTGGATTTCATGGACGTCTGTAATGTGCATCCACAAATAACCTGATTAGATAGTAGTAAGGCACCGTTACCATTACGTTGCGTGGTATCTCCAGCAAGGCGTGAAAAGGTGTCGACTTTAGGATGCAAAGCGCCAGGGTGATAAGTAATCACAAAAGAAAACTGTGAGAAAAACTTGTGCCACCGAGCATGGCGTGTTGTAGTGCACCTTAAGGATTGCAAGGCCATTAGATTTCGGTGATCTGTATACACAAGCACGAGAGTGACTGTCCCCAATAAATGATGCCGACATACCAAGAAGGCATCCCGGACTGCCAGAAACTCTTTCTCTGTAACAGTGTAATTACGTTCATAAGATGTTAATTTTCTAGAGTGGTAGGCCACCGGAGGGGGGCATTGGTATCTTTACAACACTGAGATAGAACAGCCCCTATCACCAAATCTGAAGCGTCTGCTTCCACTACAAATGGTAGAGTAGAGTCAGGGTGTTGTAACACTGGACCATTAGTGAAAGCTAACTTGATCGTCTTTAAGGCACTGTCGGCCGCAGGATTTCAGATAAAAGGTTTCTTGTTACTGGTGAGTACTGTAAACGGGGCAGCAATCTCCGAGAAGGATTTCACAAACCGTCTATAAAAGTTGGAGAAGGCAAGGAAAGATTGCACTGATTTTAAGCGGGTAGGAACTGGCCATTCCAATACGGCTTTCACCTTGGAGGCACTCATTTGTATGCCTTTAGCAGTGATCTCATGCCCCAAAAATTCGACGCTTTGGACATGAAAAATACATTTCTCCATTTTAGCATACAATGAATGTTCCTGAAGCCGTTTCTACACCCAGGTCACGTGTGTAACATGGTTCTCGTAGGAATCATAATAAATAAAAATATCATCAAGATAGACCACTATAAATTGATTCATCATGTCTCTGAACACATGATTTATAAAATGCTGAAACGTGGCAGGGGAATTACACAACCCGAACGGCATAACACATTATTCATTTAAGCCGTATTTGGTTTCCAAGGCCGTTTTCCACTCATCCCCCTGACATATTCTGACCAGGTTATAGGCTCATATAAGATCTAATTTTGTGAAAATCACTGAAGAGCCCAACTGATCCAAAAGCACTGAAATCAGGGGTATAGGATATTGGTTTCTTATGGTCACGATGTTCAAGGATCTGTAGTCAATACATGGCCGAAGATCCCCCTCCTTTTCTGGCACAAAGAACAAAGGCAAAGCCGTGGGAGAACGTGAGGGGTAAATTAAGCTTGTTTTCAGTGACTTATCCAGATATTCCTTGAGGATTTGATCTTCCTTCTGTGTTAAGGAATAGATCCGACCAGAAGGTATCTTTGCCCCTGGCATTAGGTCTGTGGGGCAATCATAGGGTCTATGCGGGGGCAAAATGTAAGCTCCCTTGACGTCAAATACATATCGGAGATGATCATATTCCTTGGGTAAGGAAGTAGATATGATTGCCCCTATTGCAGGTGCATTGAGCAACAAAGGTCGACCTGGATTACTAACTGTGGTATCAGCGTCTAGACAACTGGTTTCACAATGTCTAGAAATGAACTCCACCGCCCCTGTCTGCCAGTCAATAACGGGGTTGTGTTGTACCAGCCAGAGTAGGCCCAAAATCAAATGATATTGTGGTGCTGATATAAGGTCAAACCAAATGGTCTCACTGTGACCGTTACCTATGGTCATCGTAAGATCCACTGTTCATTCAGTTACCAGACCTGAGAGCAGTGTGGTTCCATCAACTGCGTTTACTAATTCAGGATATGGTTTCGGAACAATGGGAATACCCAGATCTTTGGCATAGGTAAAATCAATATAATTGCCAGTGGCTCCAGAGTCAAGCACTGCATTAATGATCCACTCAGAACCGGTAAGGGTCGAGCATTGGGTGGAGACAGTAAAAGGCATGGGCCTAGCGGAGTCTGAACGGAGTCTGAATGCAGATTGCTCGGTAGTTGGACTCCCTCTACTGCCGAGCTCTGGCATTTCCCTGCTTCTTAGATTTTTTGTTGCATGACCGTAAAAGATGCTTAGAAGAACCACAGTAAAAACAAAGGTTGTTCTACTTCCTTAGTTCTCTCTCCTACAAACATAAAGGCCCCCCTCACGACTCCTATTTGCATGGGTTCAAAGTTCCCTGTGGTAGGACTGGCTGCAGTCATGGCCACTGGGACCAAAGTTCTGCATTCGCCCTTTCGTTCCGCCTTCCTTGCATCTATCTGTAATACCATATCAAGTAGCTCGGGAAAAGTGGTGGGTACCACAGGGACAGTTGCAAGGGTATCTTTCAGAGATTCTGATAGGCCCTTGTAAAACAGGGATGCATTCTTATCATCCGGCCAACCTGTCTCAGCTACCGATTGGTTAAACCTAGCCAGATACGATAGCAGAGTTGAGTCGCCTTGTTGTAACCCCAACAACTGCAAGTCTGTAGCCTGGGTCTTGTACCTGGTATCAAAGACACGACCCATGGATTCTATTAAGGCATCACAATCGAACAATAAAGGACTCCTGGATTCTAATAAAGGGTTAGCCCAAGATGCGGCTGTACCACCTAAATGGGACAACAGAAATGCAGCTTTTGTGGTTGAATAAGGGAAGGAGTTAGGCCGGCACAAAAAATGCAAGCAACATTGATTTAAGAATGTTTGATAAGTCTTTGGGTCTCCATTAAACCTCTCTGGAGGTGCCAAAGGGAATTGGGCCATCATATAGACAGGGCCTGGTTCTTGTCCAGGGAGAGACAACCCTGAACCTGATGCCACAGCAGGCATGGTAACAGGAGGAACGGTAGGCTATAAACCAGCCTGCAGCTCATCTATGCAGCGTTGTGTAGAAGTATGAGCCATAGCCATGTCCGAACGTAATTCAGTAATCATTATCATTATGTGAGACATGGTGTCATTTGGGTCCACTCTGTAGAGGCTTCTGATTATGGCAGATTCCACCTTCTACTTGCCCACGTAGTGTAGCCAACATATTCTTTCTAACAATATAACCTACTGTCTGTTCAATAAGCAAGGCAGCAGGATCTATTCTTTGAACTAATGGACCCCACTCGAACACCAGGCTTCCTAGGATACAAGAGAGGAACCAATTAGTTTGACTTCTTTTGACAAGAACCTATTGAATCTACGTAACCAAGAACTAACCTCTGTAATATACATAAGCAGGCTGCTGCGGGTGTAATGAGATTGTTTGGAAAGTTGGGACGATCGTCCCTTGATGAAAGCCCAAGGTATCTGTAATACATACACCCCGTTGTTAATTTTAATAAGAAGTATAGTGACAGTACTAGATTGAGTGGGTAATGAATTAAGCGAAATGAGTTCTTACCCTAGGTTAACTGAAGTTAGCGAAGAAGAGTATTCCGTAGCTGCCTAATCACCAAGATGAATGGAGCAAACCCCACCAAACCTATCCCCAATGGAAACAGAGACACCTAAGGCGTCAAGGCAGTCTCTAGTCCGAAAGGCTAACCCCGACGAAATGCAGACACCTGACGGGAAACCCGCTAACACACTACGGAAGTCTTTAGCCCGTGTGTGGCAGGGCGAAAGGAATGAAGTAACAGGGAATGCTCCAAGATTGACTTGATGTGGAATCCAAATAGGCAAAACAGGTCAGTAGCAGTGCAGGGTAGAAACAATAACCGAGGGCAAAGCAGAGGCAATTCCAGTACAGAGTTCCAGGTCAGGTAGAATCAAAGATTGTCGTGGAACCAAGACAGACAAAACAGGCAAGGGCAAGACGAAAGAAGGTCCAGGAAACAGCAAGGTATTCAGTTCACAAGATAAATTAGATAAAGTAAGTGCACATCCACAAAATTAGAAGTGCTGAGGCAACAGTAGGCGGTGCTTAAGAGCTATGGATCACGTCACGTGACTGCTGTGTGCGGCGTGAGCCAGAAACGTGCCGTGAATCAAGGCCAGGACACCATAAACACCATGGTAACTTCCAGCATTTACCATAGCGTCCTTTACTCCATAAACACATTGTTCTCAGAGTTCTGGTGTTGGTGGATTGAACCGGAGAATAAAACCGTATGTTTCTATGTATGGATTGTAGATGTGGGTGTGTATGTGGTTTGGTAGTGTGTGCGCTCATCTTGTGTAATGAACTGGTGCTTTTATTAAAGGATGGACTAGGCTTTGATTTAGTAGAATTACGAGTCCTGACAGCTAGATCGGATCTGAGTGATTTTCCCACTGCGGAAAAGTCTGCGACGGAAAAGTTTGCATGAGAAATGTATGAACCACAAAAGGTTCATACATTTCCCATGCGAGCATAGATTAAAACCCCCTAACAACCTCCACCCTCACCGTCACCCACACCTACAACAAACCCACAACACACCCCACCCACAAAACCAACACACCAACAACATACCCTCACCCTACTCACCTCTGAAGACGCGCTGTGTCCCTGCAGCACCAGTTCCCTTTCACTTCCATGATCAGGAACCAGCATCGCAGGGTCCTTTTCTTTTTTCATTTTTTTTTCAGGCAGCTGCAGGGGTTTCCCCCACAACCTCCACTCACTATACTGTAAAGTATAGTGAGCGAGTTGTTGCGGGGGCCACCCCCTCAGCTCCTGTTTTATTTTATTATTTTTTTCTCTGGTGTGCTGCAGCGCTGTTCCCCGCAACACCCCGCTCATTATACTGTATAGCATAGTGAGCGGAGTATTGCAGGGGACACCCCTGCAGCCCACGGCTTTGTTTTTTCATTTGGCGGGTGGCTGGGTGGGTGTCCCCTGCAGCCCCAGCTCACTGTAGTGAGCGGGGTGTTGCGGGGGAAACCCCCCTCGGCCCCAAGTCTGACCCCACCGAAACACCTAAACACATACCACGAAAAGTTTGAACGTTTGGTAGTTAGAACTTTTCGTGGTGTGTGCTTTAGGTCTTTTGGTGGGGTCGGACTTTTATATTCGGTAATTTCATACAGTACAGCTAGACCTACCAGGAAATTGCTTGAGGTTGGTTGCATCCAGTTACTTTTGGCTTAGTCATAGTCTTGTACATAGGTACATCATATAAATCTGCTTAAGGAGTTTGTTGCAGCTAGTTACATTGGGCTAAGTCATGGTTAGGTAAATACTTATAGCGTGCTCTTTGATTTCCAATAGGGCAGCTTAGCACCCACAGGTGGGACTGGGGGTGGAGGGTGGTGGATTAGTGGTCATATAGACACATATTTGGTCTGGTACTTCAGCAGATATGTTTTGAAACTGAGCTATTTCTTTTTCATATGTCTTTAGTTGGTGTTTATGAGGATTTCGGTAATGTTTTCTAAAGGTACAGAATTTTTGAAGTCACCTTCAGTTTCAAAGTATTTACGTTGGATGTGCTCTATTTCTTGAATCAGTTCTTTGGCTGTTCCATGTAG
Source organism: Ambystoma mexicanum (assembly GCF_040938575.1). Classification (NCBI taxonomy): domain Eukaryota; kingdom Metazoa; phylum Chordata; class Amphibia; order Caudata; family Ambystomatidae; genus Ambystoma; species Ambystoma mexicanum. The sequence continues at coordinate 239,519,219 of NC_090921.1, read as the reverse complement.
GAGCATTTTATTTAAATGTTGCAGTTCTAGAGCAGGCCTTTTTGCATAGTATAGTTGACACACAAGATTCTGTATAGTAGAATGGAGTGTCGCTAACATTTGGATGTGGTGGAAAGTGCTTTTGCAAGCAGTGTAGCTGCGCACTGGACATTAGTTTGTAAAGTTTTCATTTTAATTTTGTCTTTAGTTTTACATAGTGATTGAGGAATTGTCAAAGATTTAAAGGATTGTTGACCTACCTTATACATTGAGCTGCATGTCCATTTGTACACTGGATGGTTTGCTTGAGTGAAAGGAGCATTTGGTTTATTTTGTCATAATGGTGTGTTCCACCATTTCATAACCTTGACCATTATTGTCTATGGTAATTATTTTTTGGTGTTCTTGTTTATAAGCTTCTTCATTTAAGTATGGCTCGGTACTGCTTGTGTGAATCCATTCACCATCACAGAAGTTTGAAAAGGTCTCTATATTGACACTGCACATGTTTAGAAGTACTTTTTGTAATTTATTGATTAATTTAGTTAGTGGTTTAATTCTGTTTAAAATCAATATAAACAATTTTCTTTTTAGTAGTAACGCACTGTCAATTAGAGCTTGCAGGATTAGTCTCCTGTGGTAGCTTTTAAGGGTAGATCGTGATTTTTCAGATGTTTTTATAAGATTGTGAAGCACTCTATGGTGGAACATTTTCTGTAATATCATATTTTGGATTGCTTTTCTTTGACTAAGTTAACACTGGTAGATAAAGGGTTAGGTTCGTTAGTAGGTCTGCTTTCTTTGTACATAACTTTCTACTTTTAGTTTTTGCAAGAGGGGCATTAACTTTTTTAGTCATGACTAGTTTCGTTTTGTAGAGTGAGGTTACTAGCTTTTTTGTTTTAATGTTTTCTATACATTGTTTTAGAGGTGGAGGACTGTATGGTGTAGTTTTGGTCTTATCTGCTCTACTTTTTCTTTCTTTTCTATGGAGTTGCTTTTTAGTAGGCATTTTGTTGTCTGTTGGGAAAAGAGAAAGTTTGCATTGGAAATTTGTGCAATGTATATGCATGTATGGTGCATGGGTCTGTGGGTGTGATTGTAGAGATGAATAGAGTACTGGTTGATTGTGAGGTGGTATGTTAGGTGTGGATGGGAATGTTGTGAGAGTAAGAGTCTGCAGAGGTGTGATGGTGTTGGGTTAGTGAGTAAGGCAGTGGTGGTGTGATGGAATCTGTAGGATGATTGTGCTGTTGTTAGCAACAGAGTGGGTGTTGCAATGGTGGTGTGTAGATGGGAATAGTAAGAGTGTGAATGGTGGAATATAATGGGCTAGAGTGAAGGAAATGTTGCTTTGAAAAGAGTAATCTGGGGTAATATGTAGTGGAACTGTGCTGCTGTAATTACATAGATATACATGGTACATTAATGTACTTTGTCGGATGCATAGAGTATTCAGTTTTCGGGTGTTTTCTTCTGTAATGTGCTGCATTTCTGTAAATGTAAAAGAAAGTGGGGATATGTGGTAATGGCGAAGTACTTTTAGTAAGCAAGGTTTATATTTACGAAGGAAGGAGGTGTGGTGGAGAAAACACTTAATAAAATCGGTGGACGGTTAAAGATGGTTTCTTTTAGGAGCATTTACATGAAAGTTAACAAATGCGTATGTGTATTTGTAGCAGCTTTGTAATGTTTTGTAAAAGAGAAGGGAAAGTTGTTGGAAAAGATTTGTAATACACTTTCAAATGGCAGTTGGTGTGTGGAAGTTTAATATGCTAGGCGTATATGCATACTTGCAAATATGATGCATTCTAATCTGTAGGTGTTTATGTAGTCCTAGATTTTTTGTTTGCGTTCTGGGACTTGTAGTTCCACTTTTCCTGTTGTGAAAGTTGGAGTACAAGTCACAGAATGTAGAAAAAAAAGTACGACTGCATAAGCAGCTGAAGATTGAAAAGGGTTATGTTAGGAAATATACATGTACTGTCAATATATTAAACAGGCACACATTGAGTGTCAATTACAAATGGTATACCAATCTATTTTGTCTGCTTTTTCTTTCTTTTATGAAAAAGTGACAGTGCTGCTGTAAAAGCAGATATGCCTTTTTGAACCTTTTTCAAAATGCTTTAAATAAATTTTTTGAGTTTTATGATGTGCGAAGTTAATTGGAAGTGACAGGATGCAAAGGAAAACAAAGACTTAATAAGCATGTATAGATTGAAATGGTTGATGTTGGTATGTATGCATGTGCTGCCAACATATTAAAATGGCAGACACTGAGTGCCACTTTAAAACGGTTTTAAGATCTATTTTATATGCTTTGCTTCTATTTTATGAAACAGTGACGGTGCTGCTATACATGCTGTAAGGAACTCATGGTGACAACAGTAAAGACAGACACAAGTGATCACAGTACAGGGGTGTTTATTAAACTGTAAGTGCAGGGTGGAAAAACACCTAACCAAAATCTAAGATGGGAGCAAGCGTTCACCATCAAATAAAAAATAAGGCAGTCCTTGTGGAGTCTTGTCAAAGTAAAAAGTCTATACTAAAATAAAACTTAGGGTCAATTCCTCACAGCAATTACAGAAACAGTGTGGCATAGGGTATTCAAAATAAAGAAGAAAGTGTTCTCAAATAATAAGTCAGGATGTGATTGCCTCGAGGACTCCCTTCCACATGTTTTTAGCACGCGACAAGGTGAGACTTTGGAGCACAGCACATGCTCAAGCCTTCCCAGCATGAGCTAACAGGTTCTTCGATGGTTAAGTCTCTTTGTAATGAAAAGTCTCTTGCCTTCGAGGCCTGATGCTCTCAACAAACAACACAAAGTTCTGCTCTACGAACACTTTGGGATATGGCTTCACCCCTGAGTACCCCTCTTCTGGACGCAGACCCCTCAGAAGTCGTATTCAACAAATTAACAAGACAGTTCCTTTCTCAGAGAACTTTGGGTGATAACTTTCCACCCCTGGATCACCACAGGCCGGGATTGGACCCCAGATGACAAGGGGCACACTTCCCTTCCCCTTGTCTTACAATACTTCTCGCTTTCAGAAATCTTAATGTTTTTTTAAGCAGGTTTTCGGCCCTTTGCCCTGGTTGTTGGCTTCCCTCTGCTGGGTTCACTCTTGCCAACTTTTGGTTGTCAGCTTCCCTCTGCCGGGTTCACTCTCGCTGACTTTTGTAACACCCTATTCATGTACTAATCTTCACCATGCAGGATTCACTTCCCTTAGCTTTCACAATTCTCTGTCGGTCAAAGACTTTTGACGGTACAGAGGATTTTACAAGACCCCTGTATGACCACTTTGACCATCCTTCGCCTCTTCCAAAGGCCTTCTGGTTACGGCAGTCTTTACCGTTGGGTAATTGACCAGAGTTTCCTGCGTGAGCACCCACGTGGTGCCGGACTCCTCTGTATCTGGTTTTCCCCCTTTTTCGTTAATAGTATCCTTATGCTTTTCAAAGTTCAACTTAGCCTTTGGCTACTTTTCATTCAACACAGTTCGGTTCCTTATTGACACTCCCCTCAACTCACTGGCTGTGATGAACTGCTTGGCTTTCTTTTGCCTAAGAGTCAATGTTGGTACCGCATACACAAACATCTCTCCCGGCTTAACAATCAGCGGGCGAGTGTCTTGTGTACCATTGACATCTGTTGCAATACACGCTGGCTATTGTTTGCAGACTTATCATTCCCTCGGCAGAGCCTTGGCTGGTAAGGGCAAGGTTGACTCTCTCCTTGTCACCTTCTTGGTCTGCACAGTCTTTCTCCTCCTATTGAACTGCCGTGCTGAGTTAGCTCTTATGTCGTGCGGTCTGCCTTGCTCGTCCTGTGCTCTTATGCTCCACCTTTTATCCCTGTGGGGAAGGAAAAGGGCCATCAGATGTGTGTGATTCTGTTCAATTGCCTGACATTGCCTGACTCTGGTATTGGGACACGTCAGGTAAACGGTTCTGGCATTAGGCCGTTATCTTTCGTGTTGTGCGAAAGTGTTCATGTGGAAAAAGGGTGGGGCAGTGTTTTGGAATATCCTACATGGTAGGATGGGGAAAAGGTGCTGAAAGAAGGGGGATACTGCGTCTCACCCATCGGCGTCCCACTCCCAAGGACCCCCAATCCAGGTGATCCTCTCTCACTGGTCCACCCCCAGGAACTGGATGCAATAGCGATGGCTGTGTCCTGTCCACCAGGATGACAGATCCCCGGGGTCTAGCCAGGGAGACCTTCAGGTTTCTCACAATGCACATATGCATTTTCTAACTTTCATCACAATGATTGTAAATACAAACATTTTGAAGTGCAGAGCATTATAATCGTTTGCTGCTTCATGTGAGCAGTTGATTAATGGTGCAATGCACGGCATTTGCTAGAGTGGTTGAAAAAGAGAATATGCTTATTGAGAAGCTTATTACAGGGTAAGTAGCAAGAACCCTTTACATATATATATATATTTGTGATAGAGTTGAAGAATTTTCTTTTTTAATATAAGCATGCCTGTACTATGTTTTGTTAGACACAGTTCTTGTAGGATCTGGAAATAGAAATCTTGGACAGTAGTTTTTGATGCAGATGCCTTTCATTAACAGGAGATATGTACTCTGAGAGTTCAAGTGTACATCTGAAGTGTTGAAGTGAGATGACAGGGTTAGGTGTAGAGGTTTTGCATGTGATTGGTGGATGGATGTGTGACACTTTGTTAGCAGCCAATGAGAGAGTGTTGAGAAAATGGAAGTGGAAGATTAGAAGGGCTGCCACTTTGCAATGGTGTCCGCGGACACTGGGGTAGTCTGAGGTTGGCACGTGCCACATCCGGGCCTTTTGAGGATGCCTGGCGTGGAAAGGGGCCTGTGGGGATTAGCCAATCAGGTCTGCTGGGTGTGGTGTAAAGGTATAGAGGGTAGCAGGAGTTTTGTTTGCAGGAGTTGTGAGAGCACTGACACATACTATGGCTGTGTGTTTGAGAAGGCAGACTGCGTGGATTCTGGGGGACTCTTCAATTCAGCCATTGAAGGTGTATGCTGAAAATTATGGCATCCTTGGAAAATATTGCACTGGCAGAAGTGGAAGTTGTGTGGCATGCAGTTTGTGGCTTAAACTGGGCAAGCTTGTTTTCATTCTGTAATGTCCAGACACTGTGATTGTGCATTGTGGAGGGGACAATTTGGGGTTTGTTACTCCAATGTCTTTGCAGGTTGCCCTGAAGGATTTCTTTAAACATTTTTTTTAAATATATGCATACCTGTACTATGTTTTGGTAGATACATATCTTGTTGAATCTGGAAATAGAAATCTTGGGACAGTTGCATAGCAGTTTTTGAAGCAGATGCCTTTCATTAATAAGAGATATGTACTCTGAAGTGTTGAAATAAGATGACGGGGTTAGGTGTAGAGGTTTTGGATGTGATTGGTGGATGGATGTGTGACTCTTTGAAAGTGGCCAATGACAGAGTGTTGAGAACATGGAAGTGGAAGGTTACAAAGGCTGCCCCTGTGCTATGGGGTCCACGCCCTCACGGTTGTTTGTGGACGGCACATGCCTCATCTGGGTCTTTTGTGGATGCCTGCAATGGAAAGGGGACTGTGAAGATTAGCCAATTAGGTTTTCTGGCTATAATGTACAGGAAGAGAGGGTAGCAGGAGGTTTGCTTGCAGGAGTTGTGAGAGCACTGACAATGGCTATGTGTTTGAGAGGGCAGACTGAGTGGATTCTGTGTGACTCTTCAATTCAGCCATTGAAGGTCTATGCTGAAAACATGGCATCCTTGGAAATATTGGTTTGGCAGAAGTAGACGTTTTGTGGGATGCAATTTGTGGCTTAAACTGGGCAAGCTTGTTTTCATTCTGTGTGGGTATGGCTCACTTTAAATGTCCAGACATTGGGCCTCATTATGGGTCAGGCGGTCCGGAATTAACAGTGGCGGTAAACCCGCCGCCACTGTTAATTCCGGACCGCCCGATCCCGAGTCCTGCAGGCGGGAGGTGATCTTCCCGCCAGGTCTGACCTGGCGGGTTGAACACCTCCCGCCTGCAGGAAGACGTGGAAATACCAGCGCCCTGGTAATTCCGGGAGTCACGGAGGCGGTATGGTAATACGAGTCTGGCGGTAACCAGGCAGTTTTACCGCCGCGGTTACCGCCGGACTCGTAATGAGGCCCACTGTGATTGTGGATTGTGGAGGGGATAGTTTGGGGTTTGGGACTCCAGTGTCTTTGCACGTTGCCCTGAAGGATTTCTTTAAAATCCTAATGCAACGGTTTCCAGCTTCTAAGATTATTCTTTCTGAAATAAATCAGAGGCAAACATGGAGGTGTCCAACAAACATTTTCAGTCCACATATTGAAGAATCAAGGCAACTTGTCAATAAAGCGGTGTCTGCTTTTTTATATGCCGCAGGAATGTCATCTTTTGAGAATGACAATATAAGTTCTGATGGTGTGAATTATTTTTGTCAAGAGGGAGTTCACTTCACAGATGACTGAAATGCAATTGTCATTTACAATGTTAGAAATGCATTGAAAATGTTCCTGTAATAAAATTGTAAAGGAAGATGTAGAGTGTACAGTACTAACATAAAAGCAGAAAATGGAAAAAAAGGTGTTTGTTAACAAACCCCCCTCCAAAAAAGTGTTCTTTTCAGAGCCACCACTAAAGATGGGATAACTTAAATAACTTGAACTGTGTTTAATTTCCCTCCCCCACCCGTTTCTGTGGCCGTGACAACCGTGGACACCGCTGTAGTCGGCGGATGGCACATGCCACATCTGGGTCTTTTAAGGTTTTCTGGCATTGAAATGGGACTGCGGAGACCGTGGACAGTCGTGGTGTCCGTAGACATCGGAGGATCAGCCAGTCAGGTTTCCTGGGTGTGGTATACAGGAAGAGAGGGTAGCAGGAGTTCTGTTAGTAGGAGTTGTAAGAGGATTGAATATGGTTATGGCAGGGGGGCACTGTTGAGCAGCCTACAAAATGGCTGCTTAGCTCTGAAGCTCCGTGCCTAGCCGCTGATCATCCGGCTACATCTGCGGTTCTTGCCATAATCCTTCATTTTCATCTGGCCCCCTGCGTTGCTGACTGCCTGGGCTACCTGCACGTCTGATCCTGGAGCGAATCGGACCCCCCAAGCCCCCCAACAGACTAATACGCTGTGCCTCGCGGGAGGCCGACTCTGGGCCTGCGGTGTGCCGCTGTGACCACTGCTAGCCGGATGTGCGCCGCCCTCTGGAGTTTCCGTCTGCTGCTCCGGACCTGGCGCCTCCAGAACCAACACTCTCCTCGGAAACTGGGCCGCTCCACACGCGCAGCCTTCCTGACTGTACCCGGGCTGCCGGAGACCCCCGCCCCTCGCATGTAGCGCGTGGCTGCTGCTCGCCCTGGCGGTGAGGTGGCCTGCATTTTTCCTCTCTTGCTCCGTGGACCTGTGGCGAGGATCCCGCTCTGACCGCCTGCGGGGGCCCGCGCCCGGCGCTCTACGGCGGGTGCTCATCCCGCTACTACTCGCGGGCGCTCCGCCTCTGCCGAGCCGCTGGTGGTGCGCAGCGGCGCTCCTGTCCTGGGTCCTCCGCCCACTGCTGGAGCTCTGGTGCCCCTGCTGAGATCTTCCCGCTTGGGACTGCGGCCTACAGATGAGGAGCTTTGCGGTGGGTCCATCTGCCGGCCCTGTCCCCGCTGCGGCTGCTCCCCCCCCCGGACTGCCTAACAACAACCTCGGTCCCTATGGGGCTGTGACCCACTGGAGCTGCTCACGTCAACGAGGGCCCCCCGCCCCCCCGGTGGCTGCGCGACTGGCCTCCCTAGGCTGGGACCCCCTCCATAATTCGACCAACTGGATGCTCGATTAGCTGCAGTCCCACAGTAGCTGGTTGCCCTCACTACGCCTAGCGCAATCTGCCGACACTGTCACACCCGCTGCAGACCCTCCACCCCGCGGAGGCCGCTTCCTCCACACCACCATCTTCTCCCACGGTGCGACCACACCGCACCCAGACTCTTACTTCCTACAATGTCGAGCCGCTCCAAAGGAACTGCCAAAGGGGGTACCATGGATAAGTTCGCCAAGGCGGTTCCTCGAGCTGAAGCGGCCCACATGTCGCCCCCACAAGAGGAGCTCGATAATGACACCATTCCCAGGGTTGTGGCACCAGATCTTACCACACTAATGGAATCGATGGCCAAGAACTTCGCCTCATTCCACGAAAAGCTTGACGACATTAATGCAAACGTCGCCTCACTAAAAACCTGCGTAGACCAGGCGGGATCTAGAATCACAGAGGCCGAAAATAGAATCTCCACTAATGAAGATGCTATACACACGCTCCAAGACACTGTGGCCTCCTTGTCGCGGGACATGAAGAGTGTAAGGGCGAAATGCGATGATTTGGAATCTCGTTCCCGCAGAAATAACCTGCGCATCATCGGGTCCCCGAGAACGCCCTCAAAGGGCGGATGGAAGACGCTGTGGAGTAACTGCTTAAAGACCTGCTTGACAATCCGGCCCTCACCCCATACTTCACGGTTGAGCGAGCCCACCGGGCCCTGTCACCACGACCTAAACCGGGCGACACCCCTAGTCCCATAATCGCCAAAATTCTCAACTACCGGGACAGGGACCTCATCCTCCGCCTGTCACGGGAGAAGGGTGACCTACGACTGGAGGCCCACACCATTAGAATCTTCCCGGATTTCTCGGTGGCGGTGCAGCAGGAGAGACGTCAATTCCTCGGTGTTAAGAAACTGCTCAGGGAGCGCAACGTCCCATATGCCATCCTGTTCCCCGCACGGCTCAAGATCACCCATAATGGCAAATTGTACTTTTTCACCGTCCCAGATGAGGCGGTAAAATTCATCGAGATGCAAATACCGCTCCACAATCCGGGGGACGGCCACGCTGGCGGCATCTGAACACGCACTGTGTGGCCCAACGGAACTTACTGAATCTGCTGATCCCTGATTTGTTATATGCTATTGGCAACATGGTCCTGTTTACTATGGGGTTGTGGTTCGCTACTCCATGCATTTGTATCCGGGGTGCTCCGGGGTTCCAGGGTCCGACCCTATAATCCGCCCGTTGCAGTAACATGTCCCGGTCTGCACATGTTGCCTTTAGTATGCTTAAATTGACGGCTGCGTGGTGTCCACTCATCCCACTAATGCAAAACCATGGCCCGTGCCTTTTAGGTGCTTTGCTTACACGTGATCCAGGAATCTTGCTGGGCAATGCTGGCACCCCCCATTAACCTCGTCTCTGTATTCACCATGATACATAGCCCTGGTACGCACACTTCATTTGTCATCTCGGAGATACACTCCATGGGGCCAATGCATTATTGATCCGGCCTGCCCTTTAATGGTCGATGTCACTTGTTGCTTAAATCGCAATGCTCCGATGCCTCTGCGGCAGCCCTTGTTTCCCACTTGGGATGAAGGGGCATCCACCAGGTGACTGTTGTAATTGTTTGTACTGTAACTGAGTTGCTACGACGCATATGCCGGTCCCGGTTCCCCACTTAGACAGGCGGGGCCATACATTACATGACCGCCAACACTGCTCGTCTTGTAACGGAACCATTTGGTTCCAAGTGTGCTAGTGCACGGCAATGGCGCACCCCACTGCGATTGCACTGTTCTTGGATACACCTTTGTTGTGGGTTAGCCCCTGTTGGGCTTTTGGACAGTCTGAGCCAAGTTGGGGACGGCTCGGATGCGTACAGCTCGGGGAGGGTGATGTTCACACTACTAATCTTGGGTTGGTGGTGAGGGTGGCGGGCGGGAATGGGGTGTTATTCCAAAAAGGCACACGAAGTTTCGCGGAGCATGTATTGATGCGCAGCAAGCGCACTTTCAATCCCAACTCCTTGGGCTCACACTATCACAGGACATGGGATGTTCACTGAGTCGTGCGTTGTGCGATTAGATATTTACCAATGAAATTTCTACCGTCATAATGTCCTGGAACATCCGGGGTTTAAGTAACCACACCAAGGCCCGTAAAATCATGGCCTATGCTAATAGGCATAGCTGTAGGGTACTATTTTTACAGGAGACACACTCCAATGGTCACATCCCAAGAACCATAGCCCCATCATGGGGCCCCGCCAGATTCTTTACCTCTTACTCCTTCCAATCTAGGGGCGTACTCACGATGATCCATAAATCAATAAAATTCATATTGCATAAAAGCTACATAGATCCTGAAGGACGCTATGTTATATTACATTGCACTCTGATCAATAAAGAATATTTTTTGGTCAACACATACTGCCCCAACATAGACTCTCCCGAATTCTTTGGCGCTGTAGCCACTATACTGCTGGGCTTCGTGGGTGTACCAATTATATGGGGAGGGGATCTGAACCTTATTCTGGACACTGTCCTGGACAGAACTGGAACTGCTACCAGAGCTCTGTCCAGTGCTGCACGTCGGTTACGCAGCCATATACAGATACTAAACATCTGCGACGTCTGGAGGACACTGCACCCCCAGCGGCGGGAGTACACCTATTACTCGTCTGTGCATGACAGCTCATCTAGGATAGACCTGTTCCTGGTGTCAAGGGAAATTATGGGTAGAGTGAGGGGCTCCTGGATCCTACCTCGCACACTATCAGACCATGCCCCAATTACAGTCTCGGTGGAACTGGGGACGCCCATCCCGACGTTCAGCACCTGGCGTTTTAAATCTGAGGCCCTCAAAGACGTTGTCTTCAAGGCTGAAATATTGGCTGACATCGAATCTTTCTTCGAGTGCAACTCTCTTCAAGATACATCAGCCGCGGTGAGATGGGACGCCTTTAAAGTGTATATTAGGGGAATGTCTATCTCCCGAGTGTTATGTCCGGCCGTGACTTGCCCCGTCGTGTAGCCGAAGAGGTCTTCCCTACAATGTACCCCTCTAACTTGAATAATCAAATAGACAAGCTGAGGGATCCATTCCATGAAAGACAGGATGCAAGACGAGACGCAGGAGGTGCAGGCCTGGATTTCGGGATTCTGCGGTTCCGCTGTTACAAACAATGGTTTAACAACAAACGGTTACCGTCACTAAACAACAAGACCAATTGGAAAACAAGTGTAACCATATAGTAACTGAAGTTACCACTGACCTGATGACCGCAGGATACGGAAGCAACCAGGGAGGTTGAAGTCTGTGCAATAGCTTCCTGTCTAGGTGTTGTAGATCAAACGATGCGCTGGAAGAAATGTTCAAGCAATTCCAAATGCTGAAAACCCAACTGGCTATTCCCGACGGCACGAGGACGCCTCTAGACTTCAGGCACACCAAAGAAGTCTCTAGTCCGTGTGCCGAAGTCAAAAAAGTCACTGATTGGTTTTGTGGGTCTTGGCAGAAAGTTCGAAAGCAATCCGTATGAGTTCCGTAGTCGGCAGGATGCGGGCAGCAGAAAGCAGGACGTGTCCAATTGCAGTCCGTTCAGAGTTCCGTAGTCGGCAGGGGGCGGACAGCAAACAATGGCAAAAACGTGTCCTGAGGCAGTCCGTTTGGAGTTCCGTAGTCGGCAGGAGGAAGGCAGTAGAAAGGCAAGGAAGGAAGGAGTGCGGGTAGGAACAGGAGCAAGAACGAGAGAACAGGAGCAAGGGTTAACAAGGGACCAAGCAAGGGAAGCGCTAACTGTTCGAAACGAAATTCAGAAGCACCGAGACTGCAGTGGGAGGTGCTTAAGTCACATGAACCGGCAACCACGCTCGAGTCGAACGTGTCATGTGACGGAAAACAGGCTTCCAGCGTTGCCATGCCAATTTCCAGGCGCCGGGCTGAGAACGTGGAACACTTTGTTTAGTACACACCGGGACACCTGGATTACGGTGTTTGTAAGGTAAAGCCCGGGCTTCCATGAAGCGTGTGCGAGGCTTGACAGATTCCTCCCCCAAAGATAGCTTCCTCCTCCGGGAGGACCAGAACTGTGATAGAAGAGCCGGGGCATGAATGTGCTCAAAGGGTTCCCATGTACGCTCCTCGGGGCCGTAGCCTTTCCAGTCCACGAGATAAAGACGTTTGCCCTTCCGAACCTTAGTGTCCAAGATACCAGCTACCTCATATTCATCAGAACCCTGCACCAGTACAGGAGGGGGACGTGACAACAGTCGGGTCGCAGGGTTACAGGGTTTAACCAAGGAAACATGAAAAACAGGATGGGTCTTCCATGACGAGGGGAGTGCCAGACGAACCGCCACGGGGTTGACGACCTCCGAGATCCTGTAGGGGCCCACAAAACGTGGAAGAAGTGATCTGCGACCCGGTAATCGGAGGTTGTGAGTGGACAACCAAACCATCATGCCTGAGTGGTACGTCGGGGCTGGTAAACGGTGACGATCGGCACCTGCCTTGGTTAGCTCCTGAGCCTTCAGCAGATGTTCCCTTATTGAGGAATGTAATGCAGACAAATCCTTAATGCAGGCAAGAGCGGCAGGAGCATGTAGGGGAAGTTCAGGACTCAAGGGCAAGGAACGAGGGTGTCTCCCATACGAGGCGAAAAAAGGGGAGACCCCTGTTGCGGTGTGCAGAGAATTGTTGTATGCGAACTCTGCCAGAGCCAACACCGATAGCCACGTGCCCTGTAGTTGCAAGGTGAGGCAGCGTAAGTACTGTTCCATGGTTGAATTTAGACGTTCGGTCTGACCGTCGGTTTGGGGGTGATAAGCACTAGAACACCTTGCGTTGACACCTAAGGCAGTAGTCAATGCCTTCCAAAAGCGTGAGGTGAATTGCGGCCCCCGATCCGAAATGATGATAGAAGGCAGGCCAAAAAACCTAAAAACATTCCCCATGAATAGGCCTGCTAACTTGGGAGCCGAAGGGATACCCCGACAGGGAACGAACAAGGCCAACTTGGTAAAGTAATCTATTACAACCCATATGGTGTTGTAACCGTCTACCACAGGTAATTCAACGACGAAATCCATGGAGATCATCGTCCAAGGTTGATCCGGGACAGGCAAAGGATGCAATAATCCAACTGGTTTACCATGGGATGCCTTGCATTGTGCGCACACTGCACAAGTAGAAAGGTACTCGGTAACGTCCTTCTCCATTGAAGACCACCAGCACCAGCGTTTTAGGAGATCCATCGTTTTTCTGATACCTGGGTGTGCGGCTGCTGCTGAGTCATGACACCATTTCATTGCGGTAAGCCTAGTGTCGTGATTAGGTAGGTATAATTTACCCTGTCTGTAGGGGAGTGAATGGAACACCCTTAGGTCATGTTGAACCACCTCAGAAGGGTCGGTTTTTATCCACTCTTGTAACTGATCCCTGAGAGACGCACCTAGAGTACAGCCGCAAACCACTTGATGGGGTAACACAAGTTCCCCTTTATGGTGGGTTGTACCAGGGTCTCCGTGTATACGAGACAAGGCATCCGCTTTGGAATGCAGTGTACCTGGGCGATAAGTTATCTTGAAATTAAACATCGAGAAGAACTCATGCCAGCGGGCATGCCGAGCCGTGGTGCACTTCACTGATTGGAGTGCCAATAGGTTCCTATGGTCAGTGTATACTTGAACCGGATCAGGGGTACCTAGAAGATGATGTCGCCATACCAAAAAGGCGTCGCGGACCGCCAGTAGTTCTTTCTCGGTGATGGTATAATTCTTTTCATAAGACGTGAGTTTTCTTGAATGGTAAGCAACAGGGTGTAAACCACTGGCGTCCGGACACTGTTGTGAAAGAATGGCTCCTAGAGCCACGTCTGAGGCGTCGGCCTCCACAATATAAGGTAAGGCGGGATTAGGGTGTTGGAGCACAGGAGCAGTAGTAAATGCGGTTTTGAGAGCATCAAAGGCTTGTTGAGCTTGGTGGTTCCACTGAAATGCTCTTTTGGGGCTGGTTAAAGCAGTAAGGGGGGAAACAACGAGAGAGAAATCCTGGATAAACCGCCTGTAAAAGTTGGCGAAACCCAGAAAAGACTGCAGGGCTTTAAGACCGTTGGGTATTGGCCACTGAAGAATGGCAGACACCTTGGACTGGCTCATCTGGACTCCTCTACTCGTGATGTTGTATCCCAAAAACTCTACCTCTTGGACATGGAACAGACATTTTTCCAGCTTGGCATATAATTGATTGTCCAATAGACGTTGCAATACATTGGTAACATGGGATACATGAGTCTCATACGAGGGAGAATATATGAGGATGTCATCCAAGTATACCACCACGTACTGGTCTAGCATATCATGGAACACATCATTGATGAAATATTGAAACGTAGCCGGTGCATTGCAGAGCCCAAACGGCATAACACAGTACTCAAAAAGGCCGTATTTGGTTTTAAATGCGGTTTTCCATTCATCTCCTTTGCGTATGCGCACCAGGTTATAAGCCCCTCGCAAATCCAACTTTGTGAAGATCACTGAGGAGCCTAACTGATCCAAGAGTACAGAAATAAGAGGGAGTGGATACTGGTTCCTGATCGTAACGGCGTTTAACGCACGGTAGTCGATACAGGGGCGGAGATCTCCTTCCTTTTTAGGAACAAAAAACAAAGGAGCTGCCGCGGGGGACCGGGAAGGACGAATGAAACCGGAGCTCAAGGATTTGTCGATGTACTCCTTTAAGATGGTGTCTTCCTTTTGGGTCAAGGAGTAGATACGCCCAGATGGTATTTTGGCCCCCGGAACCAATTCGATTGGGCAATCATAGGGCCGATGGGGTGGCAGGACCTCAGCCCCACCAACATCAAAGACGCCTCTCAATGCTTGATATTCTTTAGGAAGGACAGTGCTGACCGCTGCCCCAATCGTGGAAGCAGTGTCCAGAAGAGCGTGACTGGGACTGGAGACCTCCTGGATCTTACTGAGACATTTCGCTTCACAATTCGCAGATGGGAAATCTACCTCCCCTGTGAGCCAATCGATAGCTGGATTGTGTAACCGTAACCAGGGAAGACCAAGAATGATACGGTATTGTGGGGCAGTGATTAGATCGAACTGAATGTTCTCCTGGTGGCCGCATGACGTTGCCATGGATATTTCCACAGTGGAATCCGTAACGGGGCCAGACACTAACATGGTACCATCAACGGTTTTGATCATTTCAGGGCATGGTTTAGAGACATATGGGATCCCTAATTCATGAGCGTAGGCACTATCGATGTAGTTGCCCGTGGCCCCCGAATCAAGAACGACCGAAACACCTGTTTTTACCTTCCCAGAAAAGGCAAGGGTTACAGTCAAACGGTATGGAATTAAACACCTGGAGTCGCCTTTCGGAGTACCCGGCAATACGACTCCCTCTATTGCCGGGTTTTGGAGTTTCCCTGTTTCTTGACAGGTTTTTTGGGACAGGCACGTAATAGATGGTCCGATCCCCCACAGTAGAAACACAAACCGTTTTTCCTTCTATGTTCTCTTGTTTCTGCCGACAAAGGACCTCGTATGGCACCGATTTGCATGGGCTCTGAGGTACTTGGAGCAGCGGCCGGAAGACCGGTAGGTGTTAAGGGAAGTGGCCGTTTTTCCCCTTTCCTCTCTGCGCGCCTCGAATCTATCTGTAGAACAAGATCCAAAAGCTCAGGAAAAGCGGTGGGTATGATCGGCACAGTAGCAAGGGTGTCCTTCAATGAGTCAGACAACCCCTTGTAAAACAGGGATGCCTTTTTGTCTTCAGGCCATCCTGTTTCAGCTACCAATTGGTTAAACCTTGTAAGATAGGAAAGGAGAGGCGTGTCGCCCTGTTGTAGTCCCAACAACTCTAAATCCGTAGCTTGTGTAGCATACCGGGTGTCAAAAACACGACTCATCGCCAATATTAGGGCATCACAATCGTAAAGGAGGTGACTGCCTTCTTCTAGAAGTGGATTAGCCCAAGCCGCGGCAGTTCCCCCCAAGTGGGACAATAGGAAAGCGGCTTTAGTAGTAGAGTCAGGGAACGAAACCGGACGACACAAAAAATGAAGTCTACATTGATTCAGGAAAGTTCTGTACGTTTTTGGGTCACCATTGAATCTCTCTGGTGGTGCCAAAGGAAACTGGGCGGTCATATACACCGGGCCGGGGTCTTGTCGAGGTGGTTGTACCCCTGACCCAGAAGCCATGGCCTGTGGTAATGCATCAGCGCCAATGGGCGCCTGGAGCCCGACCTGTAGGTCGTCTATGCGCCGTTGCGTAGCCGTATGAGCTGCAGTCATATCGTTACGCAACTCTGCCACCATTTGCAAAATGGTGGCCAAGGTCTCGTTTGCATCCATATTATATAAGGCTTCTGAATATGTTATGTCCGGCCGTGACTTGCCCCGTCGTGTAGCCGAAGAGGTCTTCCCTACAATGTACCCCTCTAACTTGAATAATCAAATAGACAAGCTGAGGGATCCATTCCATGAAAGACAGGATGCAAGACGAGACGCAGGAGGTGCAGGCCTGGATTTCGGGATTCTGCGGTTCCGCTGTTACAAACAATGGTTTAACAACAAACGGTTACCGTCACTAAACAACAAGACCAATTGGAAAACAAGTGTAACCATATAGTAACTGAAGTTACCACTGACCTGATGACCGCAGGATACGGAAGCAACCAGGGAGGTTGAAGTCTGTGCAATAGCTTCCTGTCTAGGTGTTGTAGATCAAACGATGCGCTGGAAGAAATGTTCAAGCAATTCCAAATGCTGAAAACCCAACTGGCTATTCCCGACGGCACGAGGACGCCTCTAGACTTCAGGCACACCAAAGAAGTCTCTAGTCCGTGTGCCGAAGTCAAAAAAGTCACTGATTGGTTTTGTGGGTCTTGGCAGAAAGTTCGAAAGCAATCCGTATGAGTTCCGTAGTCGGCAGGATGCGGGCAGCAGAAAGCAGGACGTGTCCAATTGCAGTCCGTTCAGAGTTCCGTAGTCGGCAGGGGGCGGACAGCAAACAATGGCAAAAACGTGTCCTGAGGCAGTCCGTTTGGAGTTCCGTAGTCGGCAGGAGGAAGGCAGTAGAAAGGCAAGGAAGGAAGGAGTGCGGGTAGGAACAGGAGCAAGAACGAGAGAACAGGAGCAAGGGTTAACAAGGGACCAAGCAAGGGAAGCGCTAACTGTTCGAAACGAAATTCAGAAGCACCGAGACTGCAGTGGGAGGTGCTTAAGTCACATGAACCGGCAACCACGCTCGAGTCGAACGTGTCATGTGACGGAAAACAGGCTTCCAGCGTTGCCATGCCAATTTCCAGGCGCCGGGCTGAGAACGTGGAACACTTTGTTTAGTACACACCGGGACACCTGGATTACGGTGTTTGTAAGGTAAAGCCCGGGCTTCCATGAAGCGTGTGCGAGGCTTGACACCGAGAGGCTGGAGTACTGAAAGCAATAAGAGCTGCCCTTGGGCGCTCTGAAGCCAAACTGAAACAACTAGAGCTGCAATGCCCCACGGCTGCTGACCCCGGTACACTCGCCCAAATTAGTGATGAACTCCAGATATACAACACACTTGCTACCAACGAAGTCCAATACTTCAGCGGCCCGCAAGCCGCCAGGAAGTATGGGGAGGGGGACAGTCCCGGGAGAACGCTAGCGACACTAGTAAAAAGGGAATCTGGTCGGACGCATATTACCTCCGTCAAAGATCAACATGGCAACCCACAATGGGCGGACCAACGTATCTTAGACATATTTACCGAATTTTATAGGTCCCTCTACTCCCAACCTACTGAACACACCGAACAACACATGCGCGAGCTCCTTGACCAGATCCCAACCACTGAGATATCCCCTCATACCCGGGACCAACTTGGCTCCCCGATTACATTGGACGAGATTGTGACGGCCATTTCGGACCTGCCCAAAGGTAAAGCACCGGGCCCCGACGGGCTCACCACTGAATTTTTCCAAGAGCACATTGCTATTTTGGCCCCTAGGTTGCTCGAGGTCTGGGACAAAGCACTACGCGTCTCCATCTTTCCCCCTTCCATGCGTGAAGCTGTCATCACGGTGCTGCTCAAACCTGGCAAACCTGACGACGAATGTGGGTTTTACAGACCTCTTTCCCTGATGAACCTCGACACAAAGATCTTTGCTAAGATCATAGCGAACCGCTTTCTCCCCATCATGACAGCCTTGGTTCACGAGGACCAGGCAGGCTTCGTCCCCGGTAGGTCTACCTCCCACAATATTATAAGGTTGTTCAACGTTATGTCCCGTATAGACCAGGATGTCCAGGCTGTAGCGGTAGCTCTGGACCCTCAAAAGGCCTTTGATATGGTCTCCTGGAACTATATGTGGCTGGTACTTGAAACAATAGGCGTTGGCCCGAACATGATCGGGTTCATCAAATTACTATACACTTCCCCTGTTGCACGAGTAAGAGCTAACTCGCTGACATCTGACCTCTTCACACTTTCTAGGGGTACCCGACAGGGTTGCCCCTTCTCCCCGATCCTTTTTGCACTGGCGATAGAGCCGATGGCGTATTATGTCCGTTCACGCCATGCCCGCAAAGGAATAAGACTGCTTGATGACCCCGAAACCATTTCCCTATACGCTGACGATGTCCTACTGTATATCAGGGAACCCACGGCCCATCTCGACCCTATACTAAGAGATATCACCCGCATCTGCACCCACTCCGGGTTCACAATTAACTACTCAAAGTCTGAGATCTTCCCTCTTACTAAGTGTACTATACAACCTACCACCGAATACCCCCTTCGCTGGTCTCCAGGTGGTGTCAAATATCTGGGTGTGCAAATATCCCTAACCGAATCCACCTTGCTCGCCGATAATTACTCAGCTGTAGCACAGATAGTTGAAACTAAGCTCTCACGGTGGCGCACCCTCCCATTATCCATGACAGGTCGTCTCTCCCTCATTAAAATGATTTTGCTGCCTAAGCTCCTCTATACTTTTAACAACGTGCCAGTATGGCCTGGGGTGGACTACTTCTCCAAACTACATGCACTATGCGCACAGTTCCTATGGCACTCCGGTGCGGTACGCAAGAAGTGGACTGATATGGTGCTTCCATACAAACGAGGGGGAATTTCTGCTCCGGACCTGATGCTGTATTGGACTGTGGCCCAGGCCCAACACGCCACTCATTAGTACCCCGGTTCCCCTGCTCGCCCACATGTTAAATTGGAACGACTGGCAGCCACCGGCAATAACATAATGTCCCTCATACTGCATCAGCACTATATATCTGACTCCCCCATCGATCCAATCAGTGCGACCCTCCGTGCCTGGGCACGCCTGTTGTGTCTGACATCCGACTCCTTCCCTTACTATAAATGGCTCCCGGTATGGGCGTTCCCGGGCCTGGAACCCACGCATGACACTGCTCTTGCCCGTCACTGGGACGCATTGGGATACCAGGCATTATCGGATTTCTTTCCGGTTCATTAACCCCCAAACATGGAAACAGGGGCACACCAGATCTGCTCTAGAGACCCTCCACTACTATAGGCTCCGAGCTGCGTTTCGCACTAAATGGCCCTCATTTCCAGATGAGCCCCCTGATAATCCGGCGATCGCATATATCACCAAGTCGGGCGGCGCCCGCGGCGTCGTCTCCTCATTATATAAGATCTTACAAGACGTCACCCCGATCCCAGCGCTCAGAGCATGCGACGATTGGGCGGCTGAACTGGGCCTAGAAATTGCCGACAGGGTCTGGGAGGAAATGTGCCTACACACCCAAAAGGTCTCTCTCAATTCCGCCACCGGGCCATGCAATACAAACTCCTAAATAGGCTTTACTATACCCCGCACAGGACTTCGAAGTTCACCCGCACCACGGTGCACCCCTGCCCTCGCTGTGGAGCAGAGGGAGCCGACCATCTACATATGTTTTGGTCCTGTAACAGACTATCTGAATTCTGGGAAAGCATCCTAAATACACTCACCGAGATTATCGAAGCGGTGGTCGACCCTGATCCCTTAGCAGTCCTTTTCGGGGCCTGGAGAACGGTGGACACTAGACGTCTGGCTAAATTTCTAAACATAAGCTGTATGATAGCCAAGAAATGCATACTCCAGAGTTGGAAAAGTTCCTCCCCTCCGGCCTTTAAGAAATGGCTGAATTTGCTCACCTGGTCACGAAACTGCGAGGAGGAATACCTGACCATGCTCCCCGCCCACTCTCGCCCCAAGAACACCTGGGTTGAATTTAACACCTATCTTAACAACCAAAGTGAAAGTACACACACAACTGACTTGTCCCCTGCCTCACAGGGGACATCCCCCACATCATGAGGCCTTATATCCTCTGCTTACGGTTCGCCCTGATGCTATTGCTATGACTGCTGTACTGTGATTACTGTGTTGCTCAAGAATAACATGTTATACACATGTGTTGCCTTGATGTATGTGCCTTGTGAGCCTCTGCCTGCAAAAATAATAGTTTAAAAAAAAAAAGAATATGGTTATGGCAATTTCTTTCAGCAGGCAGCGTGTTTAGATTTTGGGGACTCTTGGATTCATTGTGTGAAGGTGTATGCTGAGCATTGTGGAATAGCCAAAAATCTTGGATTCCCTGACTTGGAAGTGTTCTGGTACGGAGTGCGAGGCATGAAGTGGGTGGACTTGCTCCCATTTTGTGCAAATATAGTTGAATTGAAACATTTTTATTTGTATTTGTATTTTATTTATTTGTATAGCGCACCAGGCCCAGGGGCAACCGGGTGCATCAACTAGTTACAACATAAGAAAAACAGACAGAACCATAATTACAAAGTTTACAAGTATAATACAGAATTTACAGGTATAATAATAGCAATGAGAGGACAAGCAGATTATATATACATGTACAAATTAAGCAGAGAACCCAGAGCTAAATGTCCTGGGCAGCCAGCCAGGTTTTCGTAAGGTGTTTGAATCTCAGGAATGAGGGTTCTGCTCTAAGCTCATTAGGAAGCGTGTTCCAGAGTTTAGCTGCCAAGATAGGGAAGCTAATTCCACCTGATCTTTGGAGATTGAAACATGGAACCTCAAGGCAGTTTAACTGAGCCATTCTGCGGGGTCTAATGGAGTTGTAGAGGGCAAATTGGTTGGCCAGGTAGCAGGGAGCTTGGTTATGAAGGCATTTGTGGGAAAGAGCCAGGGTTTTCAGGGAGATACGGTGTGGGACTGAGAGCCAGCGAATATTGCGTCTGGTGTCGGATATGTGTTGGCACCTGGGAATGTTGAGGGCAGCTCTAATTGCTTTGTTTCGTACAATGTGTAACTTGTTTAGGTTGCAGCAATTGGTGCCTAGGTACAGTGCATTGCAGTAATCAATCTTGGATAATACAAGAGTTCTAGCCAGGGCGACACAATTGGTTGCGGAGAGGAAAGGGGACAGGCTGTAATAAGCTTGCAGGTGTATGCCGCTGCGGAAGAGACTGAGTTAGTTTGTTTGGTCATGGATAGGGTCGAGTCAATGTAGATCCCTAGGGTTTTTGTGTCCTTGGCGGTTGGGATAATATTCCCATCGGTGATGAAGGACTTGAACGCAGGGTCGAGTTTGGTAAGTTTTTGTGGCGAACCAAGAATAAGGAGCTCAGTCTTTTCGTCATTAAGACGGAGTCCGTGTTGAGCCATCAAAGCCTGGTTGACCTGGTAGATGACATTGATAGCGAGGGAGTCAGCCGTGTAGTCACCTGAGATAGGGATTAGAATCTGGGTGTCGTCAGCGTAGTTGGTGTAAGTGACACCCAGATAGTCCAAGATATCGAAGAGAGGTTTGGTGAACACGCTATACAACGTGGGTGAAACACAAGATCCTTGTGGCACGCCACAGGAGACGGGTGCAGGTGGGGCGGCTGATAGTGGAGAGAACACGCGCATAGATCTATTGTCTAAAAAGGAGCTAATCCAGGTTGTAGCTTTATCGGAGAAGTGTGCAGCTGATTTAAGGTGGTGGCAGAGGATTTCATGATTGACGAGACCAAAGGCCGCCGAGAGGTCCAAGAGGAGTAAGAGAGCAAGTTTGCCTTTGTTTTTTAGATCTTCAATCTGTGTTTTTAAATCTATGAGGGCAGTTTCAGTGCCGTGACGTGGCCGGAATCCAGATTGCCTAAGTCCCAAGAGTTTGTTAGATTCAAGGTAATCTTGAATTTGTAGATATGCTGCACGGTCGAGGATTTTTAGTAAAAACGGGACTGTGGTGATTGGCCTGTAGTTTGTGGGTATACTAGCGTCCAGGGTAGGTTTTTTCAATAGGGGGATGACCCACGCGTCCTTTAGATTGTCAGGTACGATCCCAGAGCTAAAGGAAGAGTTGATGAGCGTAGTAATGAATGACGCTAGGTCATGAGCTGCTTCCTTGATTATAGGTGCCGGGCAGAGGTCGCCTTGGCAATTGGTCGGTTTAAGGCTGGTGATGATCTTTTCCACTTCGGAAATGGAGAGTGGAGAGAAGCTAAAAGGAGTCAGAGAGTCTGGGATGGGGTGGTTTAGGGTGGGGATAGGGTTGGGTTGTGGGTTGGATTGTAGGCTTGATTGTTTGTTATTGATTTTAATTTGGAGGGTGGCAATCTTGCTGAGGAGAGCCTCTTGGATTTTGGTACACCAAGTGCTGTCTTTGATGCAAGTGTCTGGTGCAGTGACAGGGGTTTCAAGTTCTTTTAGGATTCTAAACAATTCTTTGGTGTTGGATTTGGCTTGTTCGATACGTTTATTGTAAGTGTCTTTTTTAGCCTAGAATATGGCTTCCTTGTAGTTAAGGGTGGCCAGGAGGAGGCACGATTTGTTGGCTGTGGACTGGTTTCTTTTGTGATTCCGCAATTCGTTTTTCTTTGCGCAGGGTTCTGAGCTGGGGTGTGAACCAAGAGTTCAGGTGGGCTGGAGGTTTGGGTTTTCTCAGTTTGGATGGGGCGATGATATCTAAGGCTTTTTGCATAGCGAGGTTAAAGGTGTCAACCATAGCCGTGGGGTCGGAGCATGAGCGAACCTGGTCATTGAGAGCCGGGAGGAGGAGGGGGAGGAGTCTGTCGCAAGTGATGTCACGTTTATTGCGGGTGGCAGTAGCTGGTGCAATGGTAGGAGAGAGGCTCGCAGGTGTGAACTGAATGTTAAACGTAATTAAGTTGTGGTCAGTCCATGCATACTTTTGGTTAGAGATGATTTGGATAGGACAATTGTGGGAGGCTAGCCAGTCGAAGGTTCTGCCCTTAACGTGGGTAGGTTGGTTGATAAGCTGTATGAATCCTGCGTTCATAAGCATATTATCAATAGTCATGGCAGCAGTGTCATTGGGATCAGTGAGGCCCAGGATAAAATCCCCTGTTATCGAGGCTTGGGATTTGGTTTTGGTGTTATGAGTGATGATGTTGGAGAGATCCTCAGCGAAGGTGGATAGCGGCCCAGGTGGCCGGTAAAGTAGATGGAAGGTGATAGAGTGGTTAGGAGTGATGGCTAGTTTGGCTGTCAGTGCTTCCATAGAGGAAAAGTGATGCACAGAGGAGAGGTGGAAGTTTAGACCATTTTTATGGATGATGGCAATGCCACCATCTTTGGACTGGTTAGAGTTACAATCGTGTCTGATAATGTTGTAACCTGTAGGGATGGCAAGGGAGAGTAGTGGGCCAGAGGCTGCGTAAAGCCAAGTTTCAGTGATAGCCATAAAGTTGGGGTCGAGGGTAAGAATAAGGTCAGCCACTTCTAGAGCGTGAGCCGTAAGTGATCTGACATTGATTAATGCACCCTTAATATTGCTAGTGTTAGGGAGGTTGGGGTGAGGTGATGATGGGTTTTTCAAGTGTGTGGATGTGGTGGAGGTCAGAGGCTGTTTGTTAAGATGCACAGAGTGATGGGAGGCGTGCGTGTGTCGCGAGCCAAGTCTGGCATTTCTCAGGGTGATGGAACATGGTATGTTTGGTGAAGGTCTGGAAGCAAAGTGTTGGAACCATAAAGGCTGGGTTGTTGAGATAAGGGTTGGTGTGGTGAGCAATGGACGGCATAGTCATGGTGTTGTGAAGATTGGGGTAGTGGAGGGAGGCGGTGGTGTAATTGGGTACTGTCCCACCGGTGTGCCATGTGGGGTAGAGTAGGGTGGGCAGTATTCTTGCAAATAGAGTAGTGAGGGTGGAGGGCATGTTGGCCTAATACAGTCTAAAAGCAGATGCCTACCAGATCTACAAAAAGGGTGGTTGAGGTAGAGGTGCTGTCGTAGGCAATTGCACACAATGTTAAACAATAATAACAATGACCACCGTAGATGCAGTGGCGTGCACAGAAAGTAAGGCAGCAGTAACCGCGGTAGCAGTGTATTAGGGTACAGATACCTAGATAACTAGATGCCTAGATTCGATTTTAGCAGAGGGAGCCAAAAAGGCAGTCGATTAAAATGCAGAAAGGCACAAGTTCAAATACATAATCCAAACATACCTAGATTCGATTTTAGCAGAGGGAGCCAAAAAGGCAGTCGATTAAAATGCAGAAAGGCACAAGTTCAAATACATAATCCAAACATACCTAGATTCGATTTTAGCAGAGGGAGCCAAAAAGGCAGTCGATTAAAATGCAGAAAGGCACAAGTTCAAATGCATTAATAACGAACACATAAATGTGATTTGTCTATGAGGAGAGGGGATAGTAGAGATGTCTACCAGAATGTAGAGTACATAGGTCCGACTAAAGGTGGCGCACTGTTGCGAATGTTTTAAGCAACCTTAATGTCCAATGCAGTGACTGGGACACATAGCAGATGCTGGTAAGGTAATAAAGGGAGCAGATTGAGTGGACAAGGTAAGGGGCGCAGGTGGAGTAGGTAAGACAAATATGGATTACTCACAACCTCATAAGAAACAAGCAGGGGGTATGGCCCTGGGCTCTGGTAAGCTCAGGACAGTCTCTGGACAGTTGTTGGCCTTGCCCTCAGGGCCTTTCCGGAAGGGCCGGCTTGCGCCTCCCGGCGACTGATGGGTGGAGAAGTAGGGTGGGAGAGCCAATCATCCGGCTTCTCAGGTCAGGTGAAGGAAGCACAGAGGAGGGGAGGCTTCAGAAGGCACGGGCGACCATCTTGGAATGGATTCAACCTCGTGTGCTGTAATGGTGGTCGAGTGGTTGAGGCTCAGTCAGGAGGACAGTCACAACTTTACAAAATTTGCAATGTGCAGCAAATCGAATCGATTTTAAATGGTTACCGCGCCTAACGCTCTAAGAATAACCCAGGGAGTCACAATTGCTAGAGCTAGGTGACATACATTGGTGCAGTCCGGCGCAAGGTGCAGCAGCAATGGGTCACTGCTCCAGCAGTGACTAGGAGCTCCTGCTCCAGCACAGATGATTTTCGAGTGCTCTGGGCATCAGGCACTGAGCTTTTGTATCAGAGAGCTTTTCCAGGGGCTGGGCTCACGCCTCGTCGCCTGACATTCTTGACATTATTACTATTGTTCATTGTGGAGGGAACAGTTTTGGGGAACGTGACTGGAATTTCATTGCAGTTTGCAATGAAGGAGAGATTGGGAAAGTTGAAGGAAATGTTCCCTAATTTGAAAATTATTTTTTCATGCATTGCCCAGAGACAGATGTGTTATGCGTTCCAGTTTATTTGGTCCGCAAATGGAAAAAGCAAGGCGCAATGTCAATAAAGCTATGTGTGCTTTTGTTTGAGATGTTGGCATGACATCATTTCATAATGAGAACATTAAATTTGATAGGGCCAACATTTTTCGGTGAGATGGAGTCCATCTAACTGATGTGGGTAATCAGATTTTTGTGGAAAACATTCAAAATGCTTTGAAGCAGTTTTTGTGAAAGTGAGAAGAAATAATTAAATTCAGTGTTTTCTTAGTTCAGTTTTTAAAACCAAAAAGGTAAAAAAATATAAAAGCCAAAACCAGAAAAAAAGGTTATTTTAAGAGCCATCCTTTTTGAACGCAAAACAATTAAAATCATTTCAATTGTCCCATGCCTGGAATTTTTAAGAAATCCGTGGACTACCACGCTGTACCATTTAGGTAGAAGCACAACTGAATGAGCTGCAAGACTATGTCACAGATCCAACTCATGCTGTACTTGCTCAGACCAAATGAGTCTTAGATCATTTCTGTGATCTTGCTCAGAGGGAGGTTAGGTTCTTGGATAAACTTGGGATGGCACGTCAATATGGTGAGGCCGATAGGCCAGGACGTTTCATAGCCCTATTGTTATGCAGAGAGGAGGGTAGGAAACTGATCACCAATATTGACAGCGAGGCCAGAATACGTGTTTGTTCAGAGGGGGGCATAAATGAGGAGTTCTGCTTATTTTATGAACAGCTGTATCAACCAAAAGGTGAGGTATCAGAGGCCTAAATGAAGGAATATCTTGATGCAATCCCCACCTCATTGCTATCCAGGCACGCCTCAGGAGCACTAGAAGTCCCCCTGTCTGTCGAGGATGTTAAAAGGGCAATTAATGAGTTCCCTTCCGGTAAGGCCCCTGGCCCCGATGGGCTGGGAGCCAAATTTGATAGGGAGTTTTGTGATATTGTAGCACCATACTTACTTCAGATGTGAGAGGAAGCACTTGGTAGCTGAATACTCCCAGAGATGGTGTGCAAAGCAGTGGTCATGGTGATGTTGAAGCCAGGTAAGGATGCTGGCACATGTGCGTCGTACCGTCCCTTGTCATTGGTTAATGTTGATGCTATGATTTTGGCCAAAGCCGATGATGCCATATTTCATCCACAATGATCAATCAAGGTTTGGACCTGGTAGGGCTACGGTAATAAATCTCCGGTAGTTTTATAAAATACTGGCATAGGTGCCCCTTCACTCTCCTGCGGTAGCCATAACCTTAGATATACAGAAGGTATTTGACATGGGGTACTGACTGCACCTGTTCGCATTGCTAAAGAATGACGAGTTTGGGTCTTGTTTTGTGTCATGGATACGTCTATTGTACAAATACCCTGTAGCAAGAGTAAATACGAATGGCCGATATCAGCGCCAATTAAATTGGGGGCAGCCCACGTCAGGGGTGTCCTTGTCTGCCCTGTTGTTCGCACTTGTGAGTGAGCCTCTGGGTGATTTCATTCAACTGCGACATTCCAAGAGTGGTTTGAGATTAGATAGCCAGCCGACGGTGATATCATTATACGCAGATGATATCTGGCTTTATATTAGGGGCCCAGCCATGGATGCAGAGTCGGCTATTCGGACAGTGAAGACATTTGGCAGATATTCAGGGCTGCATCTCAGCAAGGAAAAATCAGAGGTATTCACGCTGAAAGATGAAGAAAGTTACTGAGCTGCAGGCTCTAATCCATAAAAATCATAAAACCCCCAAGAACAACATATTCTCAACTAATTTATAAATATGCTGAAAAATTACTCAGAAAGGAACAAGGAGGCGGAATCCCTTTTTTCAAATATGAAATCAATACCCTCTACAGAATCCAAGACGAATTCAAGATCATTAAAAATTATTTTTGAACATCAAGAAAAACTATTGAAATCAGAACTATCACATTGGTGGGAAATCAGAACACTAGAACAATACCTCAAGGTAGGACGGATACCGAGAGGCTTGAGGATCTGTATATTTCCTCCATTTGATGAAGATGATACAGCAAGTTTACAAGATTGGGAGGAACTTCTCACGAATACTTCAAGACAGATGATTCAAAAACGTATAGATAACGGCAAAAAACAACACGATACAATAATTAAAGATATTACTGTAGTCAAGGAAAACAAAATCTTTAAATATACCGGAAAAAACGTTTAAGAATTATGAAATACTTGACGACATTATTGAAAAATTTGCACAGGAAATTAAACTTAAAAAACAACGACAATTCCTACGTGAAGAATTAGATCATAAATTTAAAAGGGTGTACACCTACAATAAACCAGCAGGTAGACAACCAAAATCGCAAAACTCACAGAAACCTCAAGCACACCAACCAAAATCCACGACTCCACCATCTTCGGAATCAGAATACCTAAGTGATCTAGATCAAATATCCTCGGAATCCATCACAGTAGAGAGTCAAGACATAGATAATCCTCATAACCCGAATCCATCCTCTTCTTCTTTAGAAGAGTACAGACATTTCAAAAAAACACGTTCCAATTTAAGACAAAACCCGAAATGGGGCTTTACCACACCAACAAATACTCCAAGACAAAGAGGGGACACAGAGGCAAAGGCCAACAACAGAGAAAACGAATTAGACAGAGACAATGGCGTAAAAACAAGATCAATGAACCAACAGAAGAGGAAAACCTAGTAATTAATCTCACGAATCAAGTGATACCATCAGCTCTAATTTCTGCATTAAACAAAGGCCTATCTTTTTGTCCGACTAGAACATATGATTATTTTGAGACAGTCATTGATTTACATCGCTTTTGCAGAAAATTAAAGCTAAAAAAATTCTTTCTTCATTTACATAAAAAGAAGACAAAAATTGCGGATGACGTATGTTCAGAATTGTCGATAAGACACGTGGAAGACACCATTAATCTCCTTAATCTAGGTGAAGAAGAGGATTCATATACTGTAACATCATTTGCACAAGAGCAAGATATTACTTTAGGACTAGCGAAAAACACAAAATTGAAATCTAGCTCAAAATTCACTCCGATCCTACCAACGGACAATGCAATAGAGCTTTTTCAGAAAGCAGTACAAGGAGATTTGAGGCAACTGTACCTAAACAATCAGAAACCCAAACTAAAACACAACTTTACAAGTGACCAAAAAATTGCTATAAAAAAACTCAAAGACAATTACAATATTACTGTGAGGACAGCTGATAAAGGATGGAACATAGTCTTATTAAAGACTGAAGATGATATACAAATTGCAATGAACCATCTAAGTGACACACAATGTTACCAACCTTTGACAATGAACCCTATCAAAAACTTATTAGCAGATTGGAAAATTATGAGTAAACATTGGAATGAACAAGGTCTAATTTCAGATGAAGAGTATGACTACATGAACATCTCTCATCCAATACTTCCCACAATATATTTCATGCCAAAAATACACAAGCCCTTCAGCACTCTACCTCACTGCAGACCCATCATTAACAGTATTGGCTCTCTTACGGAAAGAATCTCAGAATATATAGACCATTTTTTACAACCACTTGCTTCTGGTTTAAGCTCATTCATTAAAGATACTACGCATGCACTACAACAACTTGAAGGCATCTATTGGGAAGACAACTTTTGGTTCGTCACCTTAGACGTTACAGCATTGTATACTAGTATTATCCATACCAAAGGAATCTCGACAACCAGCCACTTTTTGAACACAAGATCGATCTCACTACAAGACCAAAACCTGATGATCCTGGAAATGATTCATTTCACTTTGAACAATAATTTTTTTTGCTTTGGAGACAAATGGTTTAAACAAGTACAAGGAACGGCCATGGGCACAAAATTCACCCCATCATATGCCAATCTGTATATGGTTTTTTTTTAAACTCAATTCGCATGGCAACATCCGGACTTCACAACTTACAATAGGATTGCTTTCTGGGGAAGATACATTGATGACATCATCATAATATGGAATGGCTCAGAACAACAACTAAAACAATACTATTCTTTTCTAAACAGCAATGACTATAATTTACAATTTACCATCACATACAACCAAACAGCCATTGATTTTTTGGGTCTTCACCTCTATATACAAGACCATACCATTCATGTACTCTCTTTACAGAAAGCACTGCGGTCAACAGTATACTACATGCCACCAGTACTCATCCTCACCACATTATCCAGAACATCCCGTTTGGAGAATTTCTTCGGATTAAAAGAAACTGTACCACAGAAATTGAATTTTCAAAACATCAAGAAGTGACTTTCAAAAAATTCAAAAGTCGTGGGTACAGTCCTAAACATCTAAAAGAAATGGTTCGCAAGACAGCAAGTAGACCAAGACCCACATTATTGCAAGCTAAACCTAAAGACAAACTAGAATCAGACAGAGTGAGGTTCATAACAACTTTCAGTACGAACAACTTTGTTATACGAAAAGTCTTACAGAAAAATTGGAACATCCTCTCTACAGATTCTGAATTACCAAGTAATTGCATGAACTTAAAGAGAATGATTAGTCCATCGTACTTTGATAATCAAAAATATGAGAAACACAAACATGCACCGATCAAATACAGAATCGTGGCTCAAACCACCGACTCAAGGGAACTACAAATGCAATAATTGCCAGATGTGTCTATATATGGATAATGCCAAGAAAGAATTTTCACAAACTAATGGCAAGAAGATTAAAATCAGACAACATATTAATTGCAATAGCCAATTTGTTATATATGCCATCACTTGCCTTTGGAACAAACTCTACATTGGCAGTACAATAAGAAAGATGAAAATTAGATTAGGTGAACATTTGAGAGCAATAAAGAACAAAGATATGAAATCTCCACTGGCTTCACATTTCCATGAATACCACTCTGACTCCGACCAAGCAAAAATCAAATGTTATGGTATAGAAAAAATTTGGCCACCTAAAAGAGGAGGGAATTTGGAAAGACTGTTACGAAAAAGAGAAGCTTTTTGGATTTGGTCTATGGATACAATTTTTACTGATTTAAATGTAGACCAAGAACTTCATCACTTCCTGTAACAAATACAAAAATACATGATTTGAAATGGACATTTATTTTTGGGTTCAAAGGTTGATGTTCTTGCTATATTCACAATATGCTACTTATGTGTTTTGCATACATGTATATCTACTTTCCGGTATCGGTTCAAATAAGGTTTGAGATATTATGTAAGTTTACATTACATTTGAATGGTTGTTTTGGTTACAGAGGATTCTCTTTATATTATATTTTTTTATTTTATTTTTTTGTATTTTAACCAGCCTTCGTGTCAACAAATGAACTTTGCAATTTCTATATTTTATAGCCTCAGATTTGCAATACACTGTTATGCTTACAATGGGATCTCCATATCAGGATGAGGAGACAATTATTTGAATTAGGTAGACCGAATGCAATATACACAATTGGACACATATGTAAAACTAAATCATTCTTATTGCCACTAGAGAGTATTTTTATTCTGATCGAACTGTGTCGTAAATACACTCCTATCGATAGAAAGTAATGAATTACATGAATAGAATTGGCCAACAGGATTCTATTCCGCTTCAACATGGCAGATCGCATTAGTAAACCACACTCGTCCAACAATGCTTATATATCGAGTCGACACAAGTATCTACATAAAAATAGTCCATTAATTCTGAATAACAATATCACAAGTATTATTTTATCCGCAAACATTTTCAAACACACGAAGAAATAAGTATTGCAATATCGAGACTGTGTTTAACGGGCCCAATCAAACATGGCACACTTTACGTGAATGAGCGCGATGATGCGTCTATACAAAGTTTGATCATATTTCCGGGTACACACCAGCGTTACTCACACTGTCACCGGCAATCGCACCATTCGTGTGGGTACGGACTCTAAATAATGGAGGTAAGCTATAATAACAATACGCTTGTACGTACTAAACCATAAAACACAACGTATGTGTGTAATGCTAACAACGTGTTACGTTGATCGAACGGTCTTTGATAATGGATTAATAAAAAAAATATTTTAGAGACACCAACCCAATAATTTGGACAAACAACTGAGGTCTAACTTTAAATAAACGTTCTACTAAGGCATTGAAGACCATTGAGTAAGTGAAATTTAATGGTCTTTTTTGTATATCAGTATAGAGTCTTTTACCTAAGTCTATTATGCAGATCCCAATGTAAACACTTAGGGCCTCATTACACGGAAGGCGGTAAGGGTTAATGGTCACCGGTAATGGTACCGGTGACCGTTAACCCTTACCGCCTTACTACGAGGTCCCTTTGCGGGTAGGTACTTTAACGCCTGCTGTTTAGCAGGCGTTAAAAACCAACCCGCAAAGGGACCAGGGTGCTAATTACGGTACCGCAATTTGCGGCACCATAATTAGCGCCTTCCCCATTCCCATGGAGCCCTATGGGGCAAAAATGGGAATGGGGAAGGGCAATGGGGGAAGGGGGAATTACAACCCCGCCAACCTTGGAATAGGGCGGTAATTCCCCTTTCCACCAAGGCGGTGCCGGTATTTTACCGGCATGGACCAAGGTGCTAATAGCACCTTGATCCTCCGCCTACCGTGTAATGAGGCCCTTAGTCATGATATATTAATGTGTTATCTTTAACTGTTGCTTTCACTAGGATGCCAATGCTTTTGGATTTGTGTACCTAACATAATACAACAAGAGGAAAAATCTCTTGTGGACAAATGTATATATACTAGCCAGTATACCCCTGAGGAACCGCTACATCTGTTGCGGGGAAACACGTGTCGGGTTAAGGCTGAGCAAAGATTAAAATTTGAATGTCAGAATAGAAGTAATAATTGAATGAATTGAAGTCAATGAAGGGAAATACTTGTTTGTGGAAAGCCAAGCATTATGACAAATGAACTCTTATGTTACTGAATGATTATAATTCAATGAAATCAATCATATATATACACTGGATTGAGCAGAGGCTAAAATAAACCATACAAATCATACTCTGAAGGAGAATTTTTTCATTGATAAAACATTATTTCTCCATTATGACATTGGAATGAGTAAGTGCAAGTTAACAGTAGGTCTAATTCATTGATTTTCTGTACGCTGAAAGATGCTGCGCAGGGACTTGTGAAGGGGCATGGGTTGCCGGGGGTTGCATGACTCATTTAGGTATCTGGGCATTATAGTTCATAGGGCTGCGAAGGAGACATTAGAACAGAATAATACTACCTATGTGAGACAATTAGTGTCCAAGCTGACACATTGGGGGATGAACCCGATCTCCTTGATGTTGATGGGGGGCCTGTCTGTACTGAAACATCTGGCACACCCAAAGTTATTCTATCTGTTTAACAATATCCCGGTTTGGCCAGGTAGGGCATTCTTTAAGGAATAACAATCTCTGTGTACGTCTTTTGTGTGGGGCAATAGAGGGGTCTGAAAGGATTAGATGGCTATGACCCACCCGTGGGAAAAGCGAGGCCACAGAGCCCTTCATTTTGAACTCTTATTATTTGGCTGCACAGGGGCTCTATGCCTCCTACTAGGAGGATCTGCACACACCCCCACCACATGTTGAGCTAGAGAAAATTGCAGCGGGTGCAGTGGCACTCCGCACTTTGATGTACGCCACTGCACATGAGTCGCGTGGATCCATGGACCCGCTAGCGGGTACGCAACAAGAATGGTCTAGGTTGCGGTGACTTAGGGGTTTGGAGTATCCCTATGATAGGGGGGCTCCCCTCTGGGGGCATGTTGGGCTGATGCCAATGATGGACCGCTCTATATCATAGAGTTGGAATTCGGCTGGTGTCACTACATTTGGGTGCATGTATGTACAGGGCAAATTTATTGAGTGGGAGAAATTCAAAGCTGAAGTAAGGGACTCTCTAGTGCAGAAATTGAATTACTGGCGAATGAGAACGGTATTCAGGATGTGGTGGCCTGAATACCCATATGAGCCCGAAGTCAGGCCGGGCGAGTCATGCGTACATGAGACAGTGGTGGGAGGCTATACAAAAAGGGTATTGGTACTCTACAATCAATTATGATCCACAGTAAGGTGTAAGGGCCCTAATATCCAAAAGAAATGGGAGCAAGATTTACACACAGTTTTGAAGGATAAGCAATGGACTGCGATATGTGGGTTAACAAGAAATGTTTCTTTTAACTCTAAGTTTCGAATGATTCACTACATGATACTAAACAGATTACACTACACCCCAACAAGGATCCACCAGTTCGGAAACGACTGCTCGGGTCGATGTCCAAGGGCACTAGTAAGGAAGCCAATCTGATGCATATGTTATATACCTGCCTACGTCTGCAATCTTTTTGGAAAGAGGTATGTGACATTTTGATAACAGTGACAGGATACTCAAAGCCGTTTCCACCAATGGTCATGCTGTTGGGCATTACAGATGCAATGGTTGAGGGGAAATGCAGGTTCTGAAGACAGATTTTGTTTGGTTGGAAACAGCAAAGTGCTCCGGCAGATAAAGACTGGCTGAGTGATCTTATGTGGGCGACATGGAAGAGCTGTATGGGACTTTGGTCCAAAGGCCCAAAGACATCTGGTCAGACTTTTGCAGCTATCTTAATGACAAAGATGAGGCTGTGTGCAGGTCATCTCTGGATGCTAATAGAGGTCGGTGTTTGTAGGACCCTGGAGTGTGCGCTATGGTCAATCAAATATACGGAAAGGCCGGCTGCGGGATCACAGTCACAAATGTCTACCCAGAGACACCCTAGCAAGTTAAAGTATAGAAGGTGAATGTCTGGCTTGCACCCTCAGCTTAAGAATAACAGAAACTTGGACATTCAGTCAATTAAAGCTCAAATTCAAAACAATTGCTATATTGCTGATTCTTTAATAGGTTGGGTAGTCAGAGGACACGTGTTTCGACAAGCGTCTTGTTCACGGCTGGCATAATCACACAATATTTTATAGAATTAGACATTAGTTAAAATTTGAATAGTCATGAATCTTACAGTACAGTTTGGTCAAATTGCATACGCACAAAGGAAATAGCAAAATGAGATTGATCTGTATGTGGAAAATCCACCAGGTAGAACACAAAAATAATCATGAAGGTTTATAGTGAAATATAAGGTAAGGTTCTCATCTTTCTTGATGCACAAAGAATCTCCTCCTTCGTAGCATATGAATGGAATTTCATGATGATGTCCTTTGTTTGGGCTTTCAGGGTTCTTCTCAGAGGGCCCACCCAGTGGATGCAATCCAGGGTTATCCCTCCACCGGCTACCTCTGGAACAATGGCTTTAAAGACTTGTTGCACCCAGCCGCAAAAGTCAGATCCCTCCACTCCCTCTGGTACACCTCGTATGCAGAAGTTCTCCTGCTAGTGCTTATTTTCCAGGTCCTCTATGGTTGTCACAAAGAGCGATATATCTTGTTTGGTGCTAGCAAGTTCTGCCTGAAGGTGACGGACGCCTTCCTGCAGAGATTGTACTGACGTTTCGTGTCCCCCACTCAGGCATTGTGTTGTTTTGAGTCCTGGACTAGATCAGCTATTGGTTTTTGAGCTCCTCAGCACTAGTCCTCATCTCTGTCCTTATGGACTGTGTGAGCTCCTTTCTCAGCTCTGTTTTAAGGCTCTAAAAGCAGTCTATGAGAGCCGCCTTGGAGATCCCTGCAGGGGAAGCCTGTGTTGTTTTTTCCATTGCTTCTCACAGATTCGCCCCCTGTTCTTGTGGATTGCTGCTTTCCTGCTGTCTGCTCAAGGGTAGCTCACAGGTTGTACAGGGTTTGATCCTGCGTGCTTCGGTGCATCAATCTGCATTGCGACATCTGCTGACTTATTGCTGTCAAGGGGGACACCTACTTACTTCCTGTAGTATTTATCCGTCTTGGATCTTCCTGTAGATGCCCCTAGAGCACACCAGCACCACGACTCTCTAGCTATGCTTTACCCGCACAGCAATTCCAAGCTCCTGCCACTGGACTGATGCCCAGCTCCCTCAGTCAACCGGCACCAGCTTGCTGCCCTTTCCAACTCTGCAGTTCAGCTGTCCTTCGTGCATCAGCACTGGAGTGCCCACAAGCAGTTCACAGCACACAACAACCACTCCTCCGCTGCCTTGTTATGCCAGAGTTCTATGGATGGGAGACCGTATGCCCCCCCCCCCCTCGACCTCCTACCACTGACTAGAGCTCAATTCCCCTGTTGGTGCGAGTGTGTGATGCACCGGCATGCACTGGTCCCGAAATAAAGTCTAGTGTAGAGACTCCCACGTGCTGGAGATCTTAGAAGAGCTCACTGCAGCCCCGGAGCTCGCTACACAGGAGGAACACAGCTGCTGTGGCTGTCTGCCGGGGTGTCCATGGGGGAAAGGCATTGCTTAAAGGCTGAACCCTGAGCCGTGTAGTATCTGAAGGCAGATTTTCATATAGCTTACATCCGCTTGCTTCTGTTCTGTCGTCATTGTGCAGCAAACACACTTAGGCTCCCCAGCACAGACTGTCCATGTCTGGCGCAGGCTGCGCTTCACTTCAGCTTCCTAAGCACACTGCACCTGAATCACTGGGCTAGATTGGCCACCTAAGGGCCACAGAGGGACTCTTCCACCTTCCTGCAGCCGTGGTCAGGAAAGCTGCAGCTCCTCCAAGTGCCAGCAGATGGTGTCAGGCTGCACGGTGCAGATCTCGAGTGCCCCGATGCAGGGGGTGTTCAAGCACTCCAGGTAGGGGCCACCACCACCCAGGCGCAGCGTCTGCACTTGGCTGCCGGTGCTAAAGCCCACAAGAGCTCCAATGGTCGTCGGATGGAGGAGGGCTCCCCAGGTGCAGGCAGAGCCTGGGCTCGAGACTGATTCCAGGGACATCATTTCACCAAAATGCCTGGGGTAGCGGAAGTGACATCACACAACCCTTGACCTATGATGACATCACAGGAAGTGATGTCATTTGACCCCACCCGAAGTGACATCACGGTTAGCGATTGTAACACAATCTTTCACCCCACGACAAAACAGGAAGTGGCATCACATAGCATTGTTTCTGAGAACACTATGGAAAATATGGATACAATATCACTATAAAGTGATATACATTTCATACAAGAATGGATCCCCATATGTATCGTTAATATCAGCGCGTATAGGCCCATATTACCAAATCACTGTGAATGCAAGCAGACATCCAAGGCCAAACGATAATGATGTGTTATTATATTGCACTTACGCCCTTCATATGGAACAACTATACATACAATATCACCCAACCTGTGTTGGTACTCATTTATCAACCTCAGCAGGATGAAAGGCTGAGTTGACCTTAATGGGAGTCGAACCTGCAACCTGCAGATCACACAAACATTGCAGCAGCCATCGATCAACCCACTGAGCTATCTTACCGGCTACAGCCATCAGAAAACCAGCCACTCCAGAAACAATGAGCCACATGCTGCTGGCCACAGCCCATGAGGCTCAATGTAAAAAAAAAAGGTAAAGGGGTAGCAAGAGAGACCACAGGGGTAGCAAGGGAGACCTCAGGTGCGACCCCTTGGCGACCCCTAAATGTCATCCATGGCCCCTCCGAGGTCTCACATGGCCTGCTGCAGCAGAGCTTATACAGTGGAGCTGGTAGCTTCGGTTCCTGGCAGGATCAACCCACGGGAATCCCCCCAGAGCTGCAGAGGGGATCTCTGCACACAGCGCTCACTTTATCTGCAGATTGGTGTCTGCGATCATCACTTTTTCAGCTCCTGCTTCCCGTGGGCGTAATTTTAGGGGGGACAGTGGTGTTTGTCCCCCCCAACTTTCATGGCACACTACTTTGTCCCCAATCATTTGGCTGGGGCACCTTTTCTTCAGATGTCATGTCCCCCCCAACATTTTCAGCAAAGTTACTCCACTGCTGCTCCCCCATCGATGTCGGATTGGCTAAATTAGGCAGCCATCTTCGGCAGCCGTGAGCCACGTCCCCCATTAGAATCTCCACTTCTAATAGGGTGTAGGGGGGAAGCTGCATGCTCTCCACCTTTCAACTATTCTAGGCCCAGAAGATAGCCTTTATTTATAAAATTGTGATCTTGGTTTAAAGCCACCCATTGCCAGTGGTTGAAGTGCGCGGAAGCGGTTGGGAGCAGTGCTCCTGTACTTTCTTTTTTTAAGTATTACTGTTCCTATACTTTTATTTTAAAAATAAACCATTGGTTTAGTTTTAAAATAAAAGTGTAGGAAGAAGTTGAAACTTGCACTTCAGTGCAGTGCACTGAACCTTCCCTTAAATAGCAGGTGTGTTTGTTTGGAGGTTTGGACGCGGGAGCAGTGGTCGAAGTGTACGAAAAGAAGTAGTGGAACTATGTTCCCCACTGGCCGGCACCGCTCCCCACAAACCCCATCGCCACCGCCACTCCCACGCACAATACAAACTCCAAAACACATAAACCTGCTGTTTAGAGGACCATTCAGTGCAGTGCACTGTAAATTCAAGTTTCAACTTCTTCCTACACTTTTATTTTAAAACGAAACCATTATGGAACGGTTTCTTTATAAAAATAAAAGTATAGGAACAGTAAAACTTAATTAAAAGAAGTAGAGGAGCAACGCTCCCGCCCACTTCGACCACTGCATGGGAGGGGTTGTGGTGATGGGGTTCGTAGGGAGCTGGGCAGGCCAGCAGGGAACATAGTTCCACTACTTCTTTTCATACACTTCAACCACTGCCCATTGCCACCCACCATCCTGAATCTCAGGCACCTCATCAGCACAGCTGAACTCTCAGGAACCTGCTCCAAGGATGGAGTAATGGAAGACTCAGAGGAACGCGCAACAGGAACCTCGCACTGAACCCCAGGTGAAACATATGTGTATGTTATAACTGGCCTACTCTCCATGGTGGAATGACAAAGAGCAGTCATGGCATCTTGTAGAGTTTCCTGCCCGAACCAGCAGTGTTACCTTCTGCCAGGTCCGCACTCATATAGTCTTCTAGAGGAAAGGGGTAAGTTATCCTCTTCGACATGCTGCATAGCTTCCACGCCTCATCAACGTTCCTGTTTTGTTTTGAAGTGTCTCTCGTGCTACACATGCGGCAAAGCTTGGGGGATCCTGGATTGTAGTAACCCTATTTTCAAAACAACATGTGCCTACTAGGAGCTTCTCTTCAAAGGAGGGCAAATAGGCAGGGGGTACAGATCTCTGAGGGTCTTTGTGGGGACATCACGTGATCGCGGGAGCGCGGTCTCGCGAGATCTCGGCCAACGTGATCTCACGGACCCGCGCACCGCGAGCGTGAACTCTTGGCGCCAGTAGGAGGCTGGTGGAGCGCCAGACAGGTCGGTCTGGACAGCGCTGCTTCTTATGAGGGGCCAATTTGACTGAAGGCCCAAGTCAATACCAGCTCACTTCCAGGGCGTAAGTCCAATGCCATAGGAGGCCTCCTCTGCACACCCGCTTCCAGTGAGGTTAACTGGGAAGCCCAGCCAAGACTGTGAGTACTCGCCCTGTCCCATCTCCCGGACTATTGCTACCCCCGTTCTGTTATTGAATAAAAGCAATTGCAACCACCTTTGGCGTCCTGTTGTCCTTTGAGGCCACAACATATCTAGCGACGAGGATACCTGAATACCCACGGCCCACCATGCAAGGCGCCACGCCGCCCCCGGCGTTTCTCCCCTCGCCCAGGACCCCGGCAATTCCGTGGATGCAGTGGGAGCCACTTTTCTCCACGTACCTTGAGGCTGTAGGCGGCATGGGATACGCCCCCGCCAGGAAGAAGGCGATGTTGCTGAACGCAATGGGAGTCGAAGGGCAGCGCATTTTTGCCAGTTTGTCGGCCATACCGGTGGACGACGACGATGTCTACAAAGAGGCGAGCCGTCGCATTGTAAAGTGTTTCACCAACAAGGAGAACATAGTCTTACACAGGCTGAGGTTCTGCACCCGCAAACAAGAAGGGAGCGAACCCGTGGACGACTACATCACCCGGATGAGGGAGCTGGCGTCCTTATGCACTTTCGGTGAAAACATGGAACAGGTCATCTGCGACATGCTGGTCGTCTACACAAACTCTAGAAAAGTACAAGACAAGCTCATACAAGAAAAGGAGGTAACGCTCGACAAGACTGTCCAAATCGCCAGGGCGGAAGAAGAAACCTCCAGCAGGCGCATGGAGACGAGAAGCCATTCACCCGCACCCGAATTGACGGTGCTGCAATGGAGAGGGCGCAGAGACAAGCAGTCCCGCGACAGCCCCAGAGAAAAGGGCCCCAAGAAAAGGGATTTTCCCAAATGCTACAGGTGTGCCAGTACCAAACACGTGGCAAACGATCACGACTGCCCCGCCAGAAACAAGAAATGCTCGAAATGTGGGTGCATTGGTCACGTGGCTCCTGCATGCACGTGGTGGGAAAAGACCGTTTCCCGCATCGATGGCGACCGTGCTTCAAGAGATGAGGACGAGTCACAGGACAGACCGATGGTTGTCGTGGTCAACGCTCTTCACGTCAGGAGGGAAAAGCCCCACTGCACCATTAAAGTCGACGGGATGGAAACACATGTCATGGCGGACTCCGGTTTGCATCTCACCATCCTTCCAATAGACACATACAAGGAGATGATGGGGAATGACAAAGTGGAGATCAGATCGACCCGACAAAAAACGACCGTGTTCGGTGGCGCAACCGTCGACCTACTGGGCTACATCAGGGCCCAAATTGATTTCAAAGGGAGGTTTACCAACTACAAAGTGTACTTCTCGACTAGAGGGCCGGCCGTGCTCGGGTGGGACGATCAACACAGACTCACCATCAAAC
The DNA here is from genome assembly GCF_040938575.1 of Ambystoma mexicanum. Taxonomy (NCBI): domain Eukaryota; kingdom Metazoa; phylum Chordata; class Amphibia; order Caudata; family Ambystomatidae; genus Ambystoma; species Ambystoma mexicanum. The sequence goes on along the minus strand of NC_090921.1, from coordinate 239,478,999 downwards.
TAGACCCTAGCACTCCGGAACAGGTACTCATGGTCACCTCAGGAGCAGCGCTAAACTTCAAGGAGATATTCCCAAGCCTGTTTTCCGAGAAACCTGGGAAAGTGAAAGACTTCGTCCACAAGATTCGGCTGAAACCAAATGCTATACCAGTGAAACACAAGGTCAGACCAGTGCCCGCCACAGCAAGACCGGCACTAGAGGCCCACCTCCGAAAGATGGTTGAAAAAGGGACCATTGAGACCGTGGAATCCTCAGAGTGGCTGAGTCCGGTGGTTCTAGTCAAAAAGAAGTCCAGCAGCGACCTCAGAATATACATCGACTTGCAGAGTCTAAACCTGGAGGTTGTTACCGATTGCTTCCCGCTCCCAAGTATCAGCAAAATTGTCTTGATGATGAAGGAAGCAACAATTTTTTCAAAGCTTGACACGCGTGACGCTTATCACCAGATTCCGTTGCATAAGTCTTCGCGCCCCCTAACGGCTTTCATCACTCCTTTCGGCACCTTTCAATACACCTGCATGCCGTTTGGGCTGTCCTCGGCAGCGTCAGCATTCCAAAGGATGATGAATGCCCTCCTGAAGGGCCTCACAAATGTCTCATTCTTTCAGGACGACATCCTCGTATATGCCAGAGACAACAAGACTCATGACCAGGCCCTCAAGGCAGTCCTAAGCAGGTTCCAGGAAGCAAGAGTTCATCTTCGCCACGAGAAATGCGTCTTCCGAGTCAGGAAAGTAGAATACCTAGGGTACTGCATCTTGAGCGAAGGAGTGAGCCCCAAGAAAAACCTGATGGAGGCCATAGCAGATGCCCCAGCTCCGAGGTCCAGAGAGGAACTTCGCTCATTCCGGGGCCTAGCGGAGTACCACGCGAAGTTCATCCCTAGGTTCTCCGAAACCACTTCCCCCATGAGGGATCTCTTGAAGAAAGGGGCAACCTACTCTTGGGACCTAGAGCAAGACAGGGTTTTCTCTGAAATCAAACGCAGAATTCTGCACGCACCGTGCCTAAAGCCCTTCAACCCCGAATGGGACACCTGCATCATCACGGATGCCAGCGCATACGGATTGGGGGCCACCCTGACCCAGAGAAAGGGCGACACTGAAAACATCGTAGCTTTTGCTTCCAAGGCCCTGTCATCAGCAGAGAAGAATTACTCCACCGTGGAGAAAGAAATGTTGGTGTGTGCCTGGGCTGTCGACTACTTCAGGTCGTACGTTTGGGGCACGAAGTTTAGGCTGGTCACCGACCACAAGCCCCTCATCCACATGTTGAGCCCAGGTGGCATCAAGGCTGCCACCCCGAGACTGGCCAGAATTGCCGCAAAACTCCAAGAATACACGTATGAAATAGCCCACATTGAGGGCTGGAGAAACGCACAAGGGGACTGCATGTCCAGGCTCCTTTAACAAGATGCCCCAGGGACCACATTCCTAGAAGACAAATGTGTCGTAGCCTCAATAAGCGACCTAAGGAACGGCGAGTATATGGACATGAGTGAGCGCCACTGGCAGGAGGAGAATGATCAAGACGATGCCCTAAGGTGCGTAACAGCCTAGGCCCGCAGAGGATGGCCTGACGAGAGGGTGATTCCCGAAGGTCTATGCCCCTACTGGAAGGTGAACGAAGAAATCACTGCCATGAACGGCCTCATCTTGAGAGGTGACCGAGTGATCCCGCACAACGGAATTCGCAAAGTGATACTGTGCAGAGCGCACTCAGGCCATTTGGGGTGCAACATGACCAGGCGCAGGGTACGCAATGCCTACTGGTGGCCAGGCATGGATCAGGACATACGGCAAATGGTTGAGAGGTGCCACGAGTGCGCCAACAGTGACAAGCACTTGTCCGTAAGGCAAGCCCCCATGCTACCCACCGAGGTCCCCAAAGGTGTGTGGCAGAAACTGGGATTGGACTTCATCGGACCGCTGGATAGCATGCCCCCAGAACACAAATACGGCATAGTCACGGTTGACTACTTCTCTAAATGGGTCGAAGTCGATTTCACCTCGGACATCACCACCAAAACCGTCATGGAAGCACTTACCGCCATATTCCAGCGCGAGGGCCTACCCGAAGAAATTGTGACAGACAATGGGGTCCAGTTTACCTCTCGTGAAATGGAAAAATTTCTCAAACACAACAACATCCAACAGCGTAGAGCATGTCTCTACCATCTTCAGGCCAAAGGCCTGGTCGAGCAGGCGAACCGCTTCATCAAAGGGGCGCTGCAACTTGCGAATGCCTCGGGATTGGACACACACAAAACGGTCAAAGAGACCATCACAGCCCACCGCATCACTCCAAACGCTGTCACCGGCGTGTCACCTTTCCAACTGCTGAGGGAGAGAAGGGCAGCATCCACACTGGTACCACTGTGGATCCAACAAGTGAGAGCTGACGAAGAGGTGGACATGGAAGACGTAGTCTTCCGCATGCAGCGGAGCAAGGAAGCCATGAGGATGCCAGGAGACATGCAGCGGGCTGCCCGTCGCACATCAGTCAACAAAGGCGACCTGGTCAATATACGGCTTGCTTTGCGTACAGCCACCGTGGGAAAGCGGAGAAGACCAAGACCCTCCAGAGCCACCTGAAAGTCCCTGCCAGCCAGAAAGGGATGCCCCGGAGCCATCCTACAGCAGTGAGTACTCAAGCAGCAGTTCCCCCGCTTCACCCAGAGAGTTGCAGCGGAAAGCAAGACAAGGAGGAACCGAATCACCTGCACCTCCCCAGGAGTACCCCCACAACCCTGCTCCACGCTTAGACCAGGGCAGACCGCAAAGGGAGAAGAGAAAACCCAGTTTGCAGACTTCGTCATGGGGTGACTCTTTGTCCTTTTTCCCAGCAAAGGAGGTGTGTGGGGACATCACGTAATCGCGGGAGTGCGGTCTCGTGAGATCTCGGCCAACGTGATCTCGCGGTGCCGCGCTCCGCGAGCGGGAACTCTTGGCACCAGTAGGAGCTGGTGGAGCGCCAAACAGGTCGGTCTGGACAGCGCTGCTCCTTATGAGGGGCCAATGTGACTGAAGGCCCAAGTCAATACCAGCTCACTTCCAGGGCGTAGGTCCAATGCCATAGGAGGCCTCCTGGGGGCCCTGGAAGTACACTGCGTGCAGTCCTCTGCACACCCGCTTCCAGTGAGATTAACTGGGAAGCTCAGCCAAGACTGTGAGTACTCGCCCTGTCCCATCTCCCGGACTATTGCTATCCCCGTTCTGTTATTGAATAAAAGCAGTTGACACCACCTTGGGTGTCCTGTCGTCCTTTGAGGCCACAACAGTCTTGTCAGTGTTCTGCTATAATTAACAATTTTACTCTGCTTCTACTCAGCCTTGGCAGCCAGTGGTGGCGATGTGTAGTATTCTCTTGTGGGCACGATGTCGCCTCAGTGTTCTTTCTTGGAATGCCATTGAGTGCAGCCTGAGGGAAACTGGCAGTTGGCTCCAGCCTTTCATTCATTTGGGTCAGACCCACGTAGAGGTCTTATTTATTAGTTATATCTTCTAAATAAATCTTGATTACCTTCATGGAACATTGTCAGTAATTATTAAATTATTGCCAATGAGGTGGCAGACCACAACGATGGAGCAGAGTGTGGTGGATGTCTTCAGAGGGAAATGGTGGGACTTTTGGATGGTCCTGTAGTGGTGTCGAGGCCCTGAGAGGAGCTGAGGTGTCGCTGGAGGATTTGTGCCACTTTGCAGAGGGCAAGCAGCGTTACTGGAGGTGCTGCTGAATGGATCTCAGCCTTGCTGTTGTGGCTGTGTAGATCCGATTCGGTGAATGCGATTGTGTTTTGCTTGTGCAGGCACTGGGGCCGCAGCTGAGCACGGAGGCGGGTGCATGGCAGCACTTCCCGGAGAGTGGCAGCAGTGTGCAGAGAGTGGTCCGCCCAGTCCAGGACAGGCGGTGCATAGTACAGCTGCGGGAGGTCTGAGCATGCACGTGCCTTAGAGTTGCGCTGGCCATATTGAAGTCAGGCAGTAGCCCGGGACAATGGTCGGAATTCATAAAGGGAATACATTGCTTAGTCAGGCTTGCATTACTGTGCCTGGGGCCGAGGTTGGGGGGTGTCATTTCAATGTCAGGCTGTGTCTGGGTCAGGCAATACAATCCTGCAAGAGATGTCATTTGCAATGTGAGCACCTGAAGCGTGCTTCGGTGTGCGGCCATCTAGGAAAAGGTCTTAGGCCTGAAGTATGGGCAGATCATAATACGTCCTCTGAGGCTTCTGAAATTGAGGGCTGTCTTCATTCTCGTCACAGCATTTCTGGATCTGCATGACTCCTGCTGCTCATTTTCATTACATTACTTTTGAATAACTGTGGAAAAATATAATAAAAGGGAAAGGTGTCTACAGTGGAACAGTCATCTGATACAGGAATATTTTGGGTGTAGGATCTAGAAAGGGGCAGTGGGAGGTTGCTCTTGACTGAAGTAAGAAGTTCAACGTGAGGAAGTGGGATCCTGCTTCACTTAAACATAAGTGTGAGACAATGCAAAACCTAGAAACACCTGGAAAAGCTATGAAAAGATTGGATTTGCAATTTGGCAAACAGATCAATGTGGTGTTGGAGAGGTATACATTTTTTCAAGGAAACAAAAGTTTGGCGAATCAATAGATTTATTTGTTGCTGTTTTGAGGGGTCTTTTGGCATTGTGTGAATTTACAGGGAGGGATGATGAATATATTCGAGATCAGTTAATGATGTACACATCCAACCCTAAAATCCAGGAACATTTGTGGCAAGATAAAAATCCACCTTTGCAGGAAGCGTTGTCCATTGCCATGGGAATCGAATTACCAAGCAAAGGCTTAAAGGAAGTTGATTCTAGAAATGGCAAGGAACGTGTACAGGTGGTCAAAGATAATGAGAGTGACAAAGAGTCGGGGGAAGAAACTAAAGTGTGGTTGATCAAGAAAAACAAAATGGTGGGGGCTTCATGTCAAAGGTGCGATTTTGAAAAGCATGCAATAAATCCCAAGGACTGTCCTGCCATGAGGGCCAAGTGTAGGAAATGTGGGAAGATGGAGCATTTTGCCAGATTATGTAAGTCGAATAACAAACTTCTGGAGACCGGTATAGGAATCAAGTATGTCGGGGAAGAGAAGGTAGAGTGGTCTAATAAGGCAATTCACATTGTTGGTGAGGTGGGGGATGTTGATGATGGTTAATATGTTCCTCCTGAAGTGGAGAATGTTGTGGCGGTTTGTATTGTCAGTGCATTAGCGGACTCTGGGTCACCTTACACCACCATTCGAGTGGAGAAGTATAAGGAGATTTCGGGTGATATGAATCATACTTTGCACAAGAGTGACATCAAGCCAAAAGTGTATGGGGGAGTTAGAATTGATATTTTGGGTTTTGTCTTGAGTAATATTGCATACTGTGGAAAACAGGTTCATGCTAACGTGTATGTGGTAGCCAAAGGGGATTGTCTACTGGGGTGGAAACAACAGGCCAAACTAGGTTTGGAGTTACACCTAGGGAATGAATTGCAAGTGGGGATGGTGGGGAAGGTTAGGTCAGTGAGGTTTGCACCAGAGGTTGGTACAAGATTCCGGAATGTTTTTCGGAAAGGCATTGGGAAGTTAAGGGGTTATTGTCACAAGATCCAGTTGGTTGCGAATGCTGTACCTTGTGTGCATAAGGTTAGGAACCTTCTCATTGGCTGTAAGGGAGAACATGAGTATGGAGTTGCGTGGGCTGTGATCAGGGTATTATAGAACCTATTGAGAGTAGTGAGGGGTTATCTCCTATTGTGATGACTTAGCACCCCGATGGTCGGATCAGATTATGTTTGGATCTAAGAGATTTGAATCGTAACATCTGGGTCAATAGGCACCCTCTGGCACAGGTTAATGAAATGTTAACTACCATGGAGGAGGCAGAGTGGTAGAGCATGCTCAATCTTTCGTCTGCTTACCACCAGATAGAATTGCATCAAATGTCTACAGCGTTGAGCGTTTATAATGCCAATTGGAGCATACCAGTTTAAAAGGATGTCATTCGGGTTAGTGTCAGCGTCTGCCATATTCTAGAAGGTAATTGAAGATCTGAGGGGGTGTTCCTGGGGTAAGATGCTTCCAGGATGACATTTTGACTGTTGCTGCAAGCGAGTCAGAGCATGATGCTAGGGTGTATTAGGTTTTGAGGAGACTGGAAATAGCAGGGTTATCGGTTAGAAAGTAGAAATGCCAATTTAAGGTACGGCAAGTGTCATATTTGGGACATAAGCTGACTGGCAAAGGCCTGGAAACTCGACCGGATGGTAGATGCTATTTTGAAGGTCATATCACCGACAAACAAGGATGAGTTGAGATCATCTTTGGGTTCGATCGAATTCTATGCTAAGTTTTTGCAGAATTGTTTGGAGAAATGTGCTGGTTTACGAGACCTGTTGAAAGTGAGGAACGGTGTTGTTTGCGGGGTTGGGAAGAGGAGGCATTCAGGAGGATGAAGGAAGAAGTGGCAATGGACCAACATTGTACAGATTTGATCCTGCTGCTGAAATGATTATAATGGTGGATGCTGGGTTGGGAGCTGTTCTTAGCCAAATGAGGAAAGGGGTGGAGGTGCCTGTGGCATTTGCATTGCACGCATTGACTGTGATGGAGAGGAGATATTCTACAATTGAGTGTGAGAATCTAGCGTGCAACTGGGCTTCCAGATACTTTAAGACGTATGTTTAGGGCGTACTCTATATGATGAGGAGTGATCATAAGCCGCTGGTGCATTTATTTTCAACAAGGGGGTTAGGTTTGGCGACACCAAGAATTGCTCAGTGGTTGGCTGCCTTAAAGGGTTTTCATTTTGTGGTGGAATTTGTACCAGGGCGATAGAACTCAGTGGCTAATTGTTTGTCAAGGGCTCTTATGGATGTCAAAGTACAGGAGGATGATGTGTGTGATCAGGGGATAGCTCAGGGAGAAGATTCTGTGAATAGTGGGTTTTCCAAGGTTGTCTGTTTGGATAGTGTCAAGGAGGACATGGGAAATGAAGGAGGTGATAGGAAGAACTGATCATGGTGTTTGTTAGGACTGATTTTGTATTCTCTGGCCTTGTAACAGATGTATAGAAGGCTGTTAAGATGGATTTCTGAACTCTGACCTGGTGGGCAGAGGTTCAGAAGGCCAGCCTAGTTTCTTGGAACAGGCTAACCTTCTGGACAAGCCAGACCAATCAAGGTAGCATTGGCGGTGGTCAAGACTAGCCCTCAGGAGGGGCGAGAGTGACTGAAAATCCTCAATGAGCACACAGAGTAAAAGTACACTTACAAATCACTCCCAGTCAGGTGTATATATATATATATATATATATATATATATTAAAAATACAAATACATTTATTCAAAGCCTTTGAGTTTCAAAACAATAGTTATTAACAGTAAGACATTTAAACCAACAAAATCCTACTAAAATACATGTATGCAAAACCAAGTGGTCTAAAGGGTTGTTAGGCAGAATCCTGTGCAGTGCCCTTAGGGACCACTACACACAATTAAGACTACAAGTGGCAATACAAGTTCACCTTTGGTAGAAGCCTGTACTACACTGTTAAGGTGGTAGCAGTAGCGGAGCAGCCAGACTTATCTCACGCGTAAATGAGCAGTAGTAGGGATTACACAAAGGACCACAATTACTGTGACTCATGCAAACACTTACTGAAGGTTTCAGGTAAAAAATATTAGTACATTTATTTTAAACCATCTGTTTATAAAACACATCACTTCTATAAATTCAAAACCACACGTAAAATACACTACACACTCCCAATTCCACTTGTTCCAGCAAATTCAAGGTAAGTACATTAGGATTTTACAGACTGGTGTTGCGATACTAACGCATACCCGCAAATAGAAATGCTCATGAAGTACAAGACAAGCTCATACAAGAAAAGGAGGTAACGCTTGACAAGACTGTCCAAATCGCCAGGGCGGAAGAAGAAACCTCCAGAAGGCGCATGGAGACGAGAAGCCATTCACCCGTACCCGAATTGACGGTGCTGCAATGGAGAGGGCGCAGAGACAAGCAGTCCCGCGACAGCCCCAGAGAAAAGGGCCCCAAGAAAAGGGATTTTCCCAAATACTACAGGTGTGCCAGTACCAAACACGTGGCAAACGATCACGACTGCCCCGCCAGAAACAAGAAATGCTCGAAATGTGGGCGCATTGGTCACGTGGCTCCTGCATGCACGTGGTGGGAAAAGACCGTTTCCCGCATCGATGGCGACCGTGCTTCAAGCGATGAGGACGAGTCACAGGACAGACCGATGGTTGTCGTGGTCAACGCTCTTCACGCCAGGAGGGAAAAGCCCCACTGCACCGTTAAAGTCGACGGGATGGAAACACATGTCATGGCGGACTCCGGTTTGGACCTCACCATCCTTCCAATAGACACATACAAGGAGATGATGGGGAAGGACAAAGTGGAGATCAGATCGACCCGACAAAAACCGACCGTGTTCGGTGGCGCAACCGTCGACCTACTGGGCTACATCAGGGCCCAAATTGAGTTCAAAGGGAGGTTTACCAACTACAAAGTGTACTTCTCGACTAGAGGGCCGGCCGTGCTCGGGTGGGACGATCAACACAGACTCACCATCAAACTAGACCCTAGCACTCCGGAACAGGTACTCATGGTCACCTCAGGAGCAGCGCTAAACTTCAAGGAGATATTCCCAAGCCTGCTTTCTGAGAAACCTGGGAAAGTAAAAGACTTCGTCCACAAGATTCGGCTGAAACCAAATGCTATACCAGTGAAACACAAGGTCAGACTGGTGCCCGCCACAGCAAGACCGGTACTAGAGGCCCACCTCCGAAAGATGGTTGAAGAAGGGACCATTGAGACCGTGGAATCCTCAGAGTGGCTGAGTCCGGTGGTTCTAGTCAAAAAGAAGTCCAGCAGCGACCTCAGAATATGCATCGACTTGCAGTGTCTAAACCTGGAGGTTGTTACCGATAGCTTCCCGCTCCCCAGTATCAGCGAAATTGTCTTGATGATGAAGGAAGCAACAATTTTTTCAAAGCTTGACACGCGTGACGCTTATCACCAGATTCCGTTGCATAAGTCTTCGCGCCCCCTAACGGCTTTCATCACTCCTTTTGGCACCTTTCAATACACCCGCATGCTGTTTGGGCTGTCCTCGGCAGGGTCAGCATTCCAAAGGATGATGAATGCCCTCCTCAAGGGCCTCACAAACGTCTCATTCTTTCAGGACGACATCCTCGTATATGCCAGAGACAACGAGACTCATGACCAGGCCCTCAAGGCAGTCCTAAGCAGGTTCCAGGAAGCAAGAGTTAATCTTCGCCACGAGAAATGCGTCTTCCGAGTCAGGAAAGTAGAATACCTAGGGTACTGCATCTTGAGCGAAGGAGTGAGCCCCAAGAAAAACCTGATGGAGGCCATAGCAGATGCCCCAGCTCCGAGGTCCAGAGAGGAACTCCGCTCATTCCTGGGCCTAGCGGAGTACCACGCGAAGTTCATCCCTAGGTTCTCCGAAACCACTTCCCCCATGAGGGATCTCTTGAAGAAAGGGGCAACCTACTCTTGGGGCCTAGAGCAAGACAGGGTTTTCTCTGAAATCAAACGCAGAATTCTGCACGCACCGTGCCTAAAGCCCTTCAACCCCGAATGGGACACCTGCATCATCACGGATGCCAGCGCATACGGATTGGGGGCCACCCTGACCGAGAGAAAGGGCGACACTGAAAACATCGTAGCTTTTGCTTCCATGGCCCTGTCACCAGCAGAGAAGAATTACTCCACCGTGGAGAAAGAAATGTTGGTGTGTGCCTGGGCCGTCGACTTCTTCAGGTCGTACGTTTGGGGCACGAAGTTTAGGCTGGTCACCGACCACAAGCCCCTCATCCACATGTTGAGCCCAGGTGGCATCAAGGCTGCCACCCCGAGACTGGCCAGAATTGCCACAAAACTCCAAGAATACACGTATGAAATAGCCCACATTGAGGGCTGGAGAAACGCACAAGGGGACTGCATGTCCAGGCTCCTTTAACAAGATGCCCCAGGGACTACATTCCTAGAAGACAAATGTGTCGTAGCCTCAATAAGCGACCTAAGGAACGGCGAGTATATGGACATGAGTGAGCGCCACTGGCAGGAGGAGAATGATCAAGACAATGCCCTAAGGTGCGTAACAGCCTAGGCCCTCAGAGGATGGCCTGACGATAGGGTGATTCCCGAAGGTCTATGCCCCTACTGGAAGGTGAACGAAGAAATCACTGCCATGAACGGCCTCATCTTGAGAGGCGACCGAGTGATCCCACCCAACGGAATTCGCAAAGTGATACTGTGCAGAGCGCACTCAGGCCATTTGGGGTGCAACATGACCAGGCGCAGGGTACACAATGCCTACTGGTGGCCAGGCATGGATCAGGACATACGGCAAATGGTTGAGAGGTGCCACGAGTGCGCCAACAGTGACAAGCGCTAGTCCGTAAGGCAAGCCCCCATGCTACCCACTGAGGTCCCCAAAGGTGTGTGGCAGAAACTGGGATTGGACTTCATCGGACCGCTGGATAGCATGCCCCCAGAACACAAATACGGCATAGTCACGGTTGACTACTTCTCTAAATGGGTCGAAGTCGATTTCACCTCGGACATCACCACCAAAACCGTCATAGAAGCACTTACCGTCATATTCCAGCGCGAGGGCCTACCCGAAGAAATTGTGACAGACAATGGGGTCCAGTTTACCTCTCGTGAAATGGAAAAATTTCTGAAACACAACAACATCCAACAGCGTAGAGCATGTCTCTACCATCCTCAGGCCAAAGGCATGGTCGAGCAGGCGAACCGCTTCATCAAAGGGGCGCTGCAACTTGCGAATGCCTCGGGCTTGGACACACACAAAACGGTCAAAGAGACTGTCACAGCCCACCGCATCACTCCAAACGCTGTCACCGGCATGTCACCTTTCCAACTGCTGACGGGGAGAAGGGCAGCATCCACACTGGTACCACTGTGGATCCAACAAGTGAGAGCTGACGAAGAGGTGGACATGGAAGACGTAGTCTTCCGCATGCAGCGGAGCAAGGAAGCCATGAGGATGCCAGGAGACATGCAGCGGGCTGCCCGTCGCACATCAGTCAACAAAGGCGACCTGGTCAATATACGGCTTGCTTTGCGTACAGCCACCGTGGGAAAGCGGAGAAGACCAAGACCCTCCAGAGCCAGCTGAAAGTCCCTGCCAGCCAGAAAGGGATGCCCCGGAGCCATCCTACAGCAGTGAGTACTCAAGCAGCAGTTCCCCCGCTTCACCCAGAGAGTTGCAGCGGAAAGCAAGACAAGGAGGAACCGAATCACCTGCCCCTCCCCAGGAGTACCCCCACAACCCTGCTCCACGCTTAGACCAGGGCAGACCGCAAAGGGAGAAGAGAAAACCCAGTTTGCAGACTTCGTCATGGGGTGACTCTTTGTCCTTTTTCCCAGCAAAGGAGGTGTGTGGGGACATCACGTAATCGCGGGAGTGCGGTCTCGTGAGATCTCGGCCAACGTGATCTCGCGGTGCCGCGCTCCGCGAGCGGGATCTCTTGGCGCCAGTAGGAGCTGGTGGAGCACCAAACAGGTCGGTCTGGACAGCGCTGGTCCTTATGAGGGGCCAATGTGACTGAAGGCCCAAGTCAATACCAGCTCACTTCCAGGGCGTAGGTCCAATGCCATAGGAGGCCTCCTGGGGGCCCTGGAAGTACACTGCGTGCAGTCCTCTGCACACCCGCTTCCAGTGAGATTAACTGGGAAGCTCAGCCAAGACTGTGAGTACTCGCCCTGTCCCATCTCCCGGACTATTGCTACCCCCGTTCTGTTATTGAATAAAAGCAGTTGACACCACCTTGGGTGTCCTGTCGTCCTTTGAGGACACAACAGTCTTGTCAGTGTTCTGCTATAATTAACAATTTTACTCTGCTTCTACTCAGCCTTGGCAGCCAGTGGTGGCAATGTGTAGTATTCTCTTGTGGGCACGATGTCGCCTCAGTGTTCTTTCTTAGAATGCCATTGAGTGCAGCCTGAGGGAAACTGGCAGTTGGCTCCAGCCTTTCATTCATTTGGGTCAGACCCACGGAGAGGTCTTATTTATTAGTTATATCTTCTAAATAAATCTTGATTACCTTCATGGAACATTGTCAGTAATTATTAAATTATTGCCAATGAGGTGGCAGACCACAATGATGGAGCAGAGTGTGGTGGATGTCTTCAGAGGGAAATGGTGGGACTTTCGGATGGTCCTGTAGTGGTGTCGAGGCCCTGAGAGGAGCTGAGGTGTGGCTGGAGGATTGGTGCCACTTTGCAGAGGGCGAGCAGCGTTACTGGAGGTGCTGACGAATGGATCTCAGCCTTGCTGTTGTGGCTGTGTAGATCCGATTCGGTGAATGCGATTGTGTTTTGCTTGTGCAGGCACTGGGGCCGCAGCTGAGCACGGAGGCGGGTGCATGGCAGCGCTTCCTGGAGAGTGGCAGCAGTGTGCAGAGAGTGGTCCGCCCAGTCCAGGACAGGCGGTGCATAGTACAGCTGCGGGAGGTCTGAGCATGCCTTAGAGTTGCGCTGGCCATATTGAAGTCAGGCAGTAGCCCGGGACAATGGTCGGAATTCATAAAGGGAATACATTGCTTAGTCAGGCTTGCATTACTGTGCCTGGGACCGAGGTTGGGGGGTGTCATTTCAATGTCAGGCTGTGCCTGGGTCAGGCAATACAATCCTGCAAGAGATGTCATTTGCAATGTAAGCACCTGAAGCGTGCTTCGGTGTGCGGCCATCTAGGAAGAGGTCTTAGGCCTGAAGTATGGGCAGATCATAATGCGTCCTCTGAGGCTTGTGAAATTGAGGGCTGTCTTCATTCTCGTCACAGCATTTCTGGATCTGCATGACTCCTGCTGCTCATTTTCATTACATTACTTTTGAATAACTGTGGAAAAATATAATAAAAGGGAAAGGTGTCTACAGTGGAACAGTCATCTGATACGGGAATATTTTGGGTGTAGGATCTAGAAAGGGGCAGTGGGAGGTTTCTCTTGACTGAAGTAAGAAGTTCAACGTGATGAAGTAGGATCCTGCTTCACTTAAGTGCGAGACAATGCAAAACCTAGAAACACCTGGAAAAGCTATGAAAAGATTGGATTCGCAATTTGGCAAACAGATCAATGTGGTGTTGGAGAGGTATACATTTTTTGCAAGGAAACAAAAGGTTGGCGAATCAATAGATTTATTTGTTGCTGTTTTGAGGGATCTTTTGGCATTGTGTGAATTTACAGGGAGGGATGATGAATATATTCGAGATCAGTTAATGATGTACACATCCAACCCTAAAATCCAGGAACATTTGTGGCAAGATAAAAATCCACCTTTGCAGGAAGCGTTGTCCATTGCCACGGGAATTGAATTACCAAGCAAAGGCTTAAAGGAAGTTAATTTTAGAAATGGCAAGGAACGTGTACAGGTGGTCAAAGATAATGAGAGTGACAAAGAGTCGGGGGAAGAAACTAAAGTGTGGTTGATCAAGAAAAACAAAATGGTGGGGGCTTCATGTCAAAGGTGCGATTTTGAAAAGCATGCAATAAATCCCAAGGACTGTCCTGCCATGAGGGTCAAGTGTAGGAAATGTAGGAAGATGGAGCATTTTGCCAGATTATGTAAGTCGAATAACAAAGTTCTGGAGACCGGTAAAGGAATCAAGTATGTCGGGGAAGAGAAGGTAGAGTGGTCTAATAAGGCAATTCACATTGTTGGTGAGGTGGGGGATGATGATGATGGTGAATATGTGCCTCCTGAAGTGGAGATTGTTGTGGCGGTTTGTGCTGTCAGTGCATTAGCGGACTCTGGGTCACCTTACACCACCATTCGAGTGGAGAAGTATAAGGAGATTTCGGGTGATATGAATCATACTTTGCACAAGAGTGACATCAAGCCAAAAGCGTATGGGGGAGTTAGAATTGATATTTTGGGATTTGTCTTGAGTAATATTGCATACTGTGGAAAACAGGTTCATGCTAACGTGTATGTGGTAGCCAAAGGGGATCGTCTACTGGGGTGGAAACACCAGGCCAAACTAGGTTTGGAGTTACACCTAGGGAATGAATTGCAAGTGAGGATGGTGGGGAAGGTTAGGTCAGTGAGGTTTGCACCAGAGGTTGGTACAAGATTCCGGAATGTTTTTCGGAAAGGTATTGGGAAGTTAAGGGGTTATTGTCACAAGATCCAGTTGGTTGCGAATGCTGTACCTTGTGTGCATAAGATTAGGAACCTTCTCATTGGCTGTAAGGGAGAACATGAGTATGGAATTGCGTGGGCTATGTGATCAGGGTATTATAGAACCTATTGAGAATAGTGAGGGGTTATCTCCTATTGTGATGATTTAGCACCCCGATGGTCGGATCAGATTATGTTTGGATCTAAGAGATTTGAATCTTAACATCTGGGTCAATAGGCACCCTCTGGCACAGGTTATTTGAAATGTTAACTACCATGGAGGAGGCAGAGTGGTAGAGCATTCTCAATCTTTCGTCTGCTTACCACCAGATAGAATTGCATCAAATGTCTACAGCGTTGAGCGTTTATAATGCCAATTGGAGCATACCAGTTTAAAAGGATGTCATTCGGGTTGGTGTCAGCGTCTGCCATATTCTAGAAGGTAATTGAAGATCTGAGGGGGTGTTCCTGGGGTAAGATGCTTCCAGGATGACATTTTGACTGGTGCTGCAAGCGAGTCAGAGCATGATGCTAGGGTGTATTAGGTTTTGAGGAGACTGGAAATAGCAGGGTTATCGGTTAGAAAGTAGAAATGCCAATTTAAGGTACGGCAAGTGTCATATTTGGGACATAAGCTGACTGGCAAAGGCCTGAAAACTCGACCGGATGGTAGATGCTATTTTGAAGGTCATATCACCGACAAACTAGGATGAGTTGAGATCATCTTTGGGTTTGATCGAATTCTATGCTAAGTTTTTGCAGAATTGTTTGGAGAAATGTGCTGGTTTACGAGACCTGTTGAAAGTGAGGAACGGTGTTGTTTGCGGGGTTGGGAAGAGGAGGCATTCAGGAGGATGAAGGAAGAAGTGGCAATGGACCAACATTGTACAGATTTGATCCTGCTGCTGAAATGATTATAATGGTGGATGCTGGGTTGGGAGCTGTTCTTAGCCAAATGAGGAAAGGGGTGGAGGTGCCTGTGGCATTTGCATTGCACGCATTGACTGTGATGGAGATGAGATATTCTACAATTGAGTGTGAGAATCTAGCGTGCAACTGGGCTTCCAGATACTTTAAGACATATGTTTAGGGTGTACTCTATATGATGAGGAGTGATCATAAGCCGCTGGCAGGGGCGTTGCTAGGGGGGGCTAAGGGGGCTATAGCCCCTGTTGTTTTGGTTGTAGCCCCGGATAGAATCTCAGGAGCTACAGCCAAAAGACTAGCTAGCCCCCAGTCCCAACAGTTCAGACATCAGTTTAGCCCCGGGTCTTTTCCAGACCTAGCAACTCCCCTGGCCGCTGGTGCATTTATTTTCAACAAGGGGGTTAGGTTTGGCGACACCAAGAATTGCTCAGTGGTTGGCTGCCTTAAAGGGTTTTCATTTTGTGGTGGAATTTGTACCAGGGCGATAGAACTCAGTGGCTAATTGTTTGTCAAGGGCTCTTATGGATGTCAAAGTACAGGAGGATGATGTGTGTGATCAGGGGATAGCTCAGGGGGAAGATTCTGTGAACAGTGCGTTTTCCAAGGTTGTCTGTTTGGATAGTGTCAAGGAGGACATGGGAAATGAAGGAGGTGATAGGAAGAACTGATCATGGTATTTGTTAGGACTGATTTTGTATTCTTTGGCCTTGTGGAAAGATGTATAGAAGGCTGTTAAGATGGATTTCTGAACTCTGACCTGGTGGGCAGAGGTTCAGAAGGCCAGCCTAGTTTCTTGGAACAGGCTAACCTTCTGGACAAGCCAGACCAATCAAGGTAGCATTGGCGGTGGTCAAGACTAGCCCTCAGGAGGGGCGAGAGTGACTGAAAAACCTCAATGAGCACACAGAGTAAAAGTACACTTACAAATCATTCCCAGTCAGGTGTATATATATATATATATATTAAAAATACAAATACATTTATTCAAAGCCTTTTAGTTTCAAAACAATAGTTATTAACAGTAAGACATTTAAACCAACAAAATACTACTAAAATACATGTATGCAAAACCAAGTGGTCTAAAGGGTTGTTAGGCAGAATCCTGTGCAGTGTCCTTAGGGACCACTACACACAATTAAGACTACAAGTGGCAATACAAGTTCACCTTTGGTAGAAGCCTGTACTAAACTGTTAAGGTGGTAGCAGTAGCGGAGCAGCCAGACTTATCTCAAGAGTAAATGAGCAGTAGTAGGGATTACACAAAGGACCACAATTACTGTGACTCATGCAAACACTGACTGAAGGTTTCAGGTAAAAAATATTAGTACATTTATTTTAAACCATCTGTTCATAAAACACATCACTTCTATAAATTCAAAACCGCACGTAAAATACACTACACACTCCCAATTCCACTTGTTCCAGCAAATTCAAGGTAAGTATATTAGGATTTTACAGACTGGTGTTGCGATACTAACGCGTACCCGCAAATAGAAATGCTCATGAAGTTAAAACACACTTTGTACTGTAAAATTTCAAACAAGGGAAAAGTGGATAAAATCACAGGCAATACTTTTGTCAAGGCAAGGGAATCGGAGGACTCGTTCAAAGATACAGATTAAAGTCAATAGGCCTGTCAATGGAGCAGATGCTCAGTTGCCGAGGATCACGCGTTGAACAGTTCGAGATATGAGATGCCAAGAGTACTTAGATATTGTCAGATGGAAGGAAAAGTTATAAAAGGGAAGGAAGAAGGAATAAATCTTCGAGGAGGAAAAGAGTTCACCCCGATTTCGGATGGTCAGACGGAGAGAACGACCATAGGTGCACTGTACCTTATTCCGTTGGAGAAAAGCTGGTGCCACGGCAGTTGTTCCTGGTAGTTCCTGCAGACTCACGGTTCCTGCGGCTTCAGTCGTGGGGACAAGAAGGAGGACGTCTGGAGCGATCTGCACTACCCATGGATTAAGCCATCAGCAGCGAAAAAGACAACAATGAATGAAAGGTGCGCTCCTTTAAATCAGGAGAGGGCTCTTCTGATGGCTATCCAGAGTACTACAGCACAGCAGTGATTTCGACCCAGGAGAGGATTCTCTGACTGAAGAAAGGGTGAGCTGGTTTATCCCACCAGGCTCAAGGGAAGGAGACTCCGGACTGGATCTTCTCTTGTCGTTGAAGGGTAGATAGCTCAGGACTGCAGCAGGGCTTCACCGGGATTCTGGGTTGCAGCAGCCGTCTTCTTCTACGCTTCTCTTTGGTTCTTTGCAGTTCCAGTGGCGACTCTGCCTTATAGCCCAAGAGTCCTGCCTTTTATGCCAAAATCCCCCATTCACACAGCCTGGCTGTCAATCACTCAGCAGGTGGGTTGTCCAGCCCGGACAACCACCTCCGCCAATCAACACAAAGTGCGACTTGGGTCTCCAGGAAGAGCCTGTGCAGCGGTTGACTACACCCCTCCCTCACATTCAGCCCACCTAGACACCCAGACGCCTAAGGAGGGCTTCTGGTCAGAAGCCTGCCAAAGGTCCGCGAACAAAGGGGGAAACCTGGTTTGCCGCGCAAAGAAAGACCCAAGAAGGATATTAACAAAAAGAAATGGCGATTAAACCCAACCAGAGCCGAAATAAAAAGTATTTGGGCAAGCGAGTTTAAAGTTCGAGGCTACTAAAATAGCCTAAAACGTTACCACGTTATGTAATATAATTGCGGTACGAAAATTAGGGTAGATACCACTGCCACCAGCCAAGTCTTAATGTTAAGGGAGCGAAACAATGCTCCAAGAGGCACAGATAGAAAGGGCTAAGAATTAACCCTCTCCAATACTCCATATAAGATGGGGTGTACTGGATCCGTGGTAAAAGTGACTATGTAAAGTTAATGGCAAATTTACCCTTTTGTGGGGGACAGTAGTCAGCCCCAGAAAATGGAGTCGTGGGAAGTCTAAGAGACAACCCTGTGTCACTGCACAGAAGGTGCTGTGTAACACACAAAGAGTGGGGCTACTGAATTGGTGTACGCCAGAGTCCACAATCACAAAAACAGTTGAAACACACATGGCAAAACACAGGTAAGAGTGGGGGAAAAGCTGACACTCTTACTAGGTGGAAAAAATAAACTCCAGAAATCCAGCAAAGCTGCTGAGGGACTCACTAGGTAAGGAAAATTAGCCATAGAATGAGAATTCTCCCTAACACTCGACCCCCCCCAGACTAAGGGACATGAGGATTGAATCCACTCCTGGATGGATCTCATACATCTAGTCGGTTATAAACATCCTAGAGAGACCATCAGCCTTTTGGTGGTGACTTCCTGCTCTGTGCTCAATGGACAAATCAAACCCTTGCAGGCAGATTGACCATCTGAGAAATTTTGGGTTTTCCCCTTTCATTTGCATCAGCCATCTCAAGGGTTGGTGGTCAGTCTGAATAATGAAGGTAGAACCATACAAGTATGGCCTAAACCTCTTCAGTGACCACAGAATAGTAAAACATTCATGTTATATTGTTGCCCACCTTGTCTCAGGGTCCTTTAACTTCCTGCTGATGAAACAAATGGGATGTTCCCTACCTTTCTCATCCAGTTGACTAAGGACTGCACCTATTCCTACATTTGAAGCATCATTTTGTACAATGAAGGGTTGGTGGTAGTCAGGAGGTCTTATTACTGGAGCTTGACAAAGGGCTTTCTTTAGACCTTCAAAGGCTTCATTGCACTCCACATTCCACCTGATCCTTTTAGGAAATTTGGGAGAGGGGATGACATTCAAGGGAGAAGCTAAGGTCCCATAGTTCTCAATGAAGTTCCTGTAATACCCAGTGAGACCTAGAAAGGCTCTCACTTGGGTCTGAGTATTAGGGGTGGCCCGGTTTTGTACAGATTGTACTTTTCTAGGCAATGGCCTTATTTCACCTCCTCCTACCTCATGTCCAAGGTAGACCACTGTACTCTGACCAATTTGACGTTTACTTGCCTTTATGGTCAGATGGGCCTGTTCCAGAGCCTGCATTACATATCCTAAGTGATCAATATGTTCTTTCCATGTAGGGCTGAACACTGCAATGTCATCCAAGTATGCCATGCAGAAGTCCTCCATCCCATTCAGAACTTGATTGACCATCCTCTGAAATGTAGCAGGTGCATTCTTTAATCCAAAAGGCATTACCTTAAATTGGTAGGGGCCAGCTGGGGTGGAAAATGCAGTTTTCTCCTTGGCATGGTCTGCCAGAGCTATTTACAAATAGCCTGACGTTAGGTCAAATGTGCTATAGCTACTTAGCTGCACCAAGTTTGTCCACCAGCTCATCTGTCCTTGGTAAAGGATGGGCATCAGTCTTAGTGACTGCATTTATAGCTCTATAGTCCACTCAACTCCTTGGATCCTGCCTTTGGTACAAGCACAACTGTGCTCGACCATGGGCTAGTAGAGGGCTCTATAACCCCGAGATCAAGCATCTTGTTGCCCTCATTCCTTATATGGGTTCTTACATTGTCTGACATTCTGTACCCCCTGCTTTTGACAGGAAAACAGTCACCAGTGAGGATATCATGCTGGACCCAAGGGGTCAAGCCTGGTGAAAGTGAGAACAGGGAGGCAAACTGATTTAACAGTAATTTCCACTCATCCTGTTGGTCAGATGTGAGACTGGAAGAGAGATTAACTCTTTCCACTTGTTCATTTAAAGGTAAGCCTCTGAGGAGGTCAGGCAGAGGTTCACTCTCCCCCTCCTCCTGAGCTGAAGCTAGGAGTAAGGCCCCTATTTCAGGTCTGGGGACATAAGCCTTTAAACGGTTGGTGTGAAAGACTCTAGGAGCCTCCTTAGGATTGCCTAAGTCTACCAGATAGTTCACCTCTCCAAGTTTAACCACAACTTTTAAGGGTCCTATCCATTTGTCCTGCAAGGCCCTCTGCCTTGTGGGGACCATAACAAGAACAAGCTGGTCTTGAGTAAACTCAACCATGCTAGCCTTCTGATCATGCCAATGTGTGACCAGAGTTTGACCAGCCTTCAAGTTATCACTTGCCTCTGCCATCATGTGTAACATTCTACTCCGGAGACCTATCACATAGTCAGTCACTCTGACTGGTTTGGGGGAAGGAACACTCTCCAACCCCTCCTTAATCAGGGCCAATGAACCTCTGACTGGATGGCCATAGAGAAGTTGGAAGGGACTGTAACCTACTCCCTCCTGAGGGACTTCTCTATATGCAAAGAGAAGGCATGGCAGTGGAAGGTCCCACTTTCTTTTAAGGGGTTCTTGTAAAGCACCTATCATGCTCTTTGTAGTTCTGTTAAACCTCTCTACAAGCCATTGGTTTGGGGATGGTAGGCAGTAGAGAACTTGTAGGTGACTCCACAGGTTTTCCACATGGCTTGCATGTAGTGGGACATAAAATGTGATCCCCCGTCAGATATCACCTCCTTAGGAAAACCTACTCTGGTAAAAATAGCAAGTAGGGCCTTAGCCACAGCCGGAGCCATAACAGTCCTCATAGGTATTGCTTCAGGATACCTAGTGGCATGATTTACTACAACCAGATAAACCTGTTACCTGAAGATATGGGAGGGTCAAGAGGACCAACAATGTCAATCCCGACCCTCTCAAAAGGAACTCCCACCACTGGGAGAGGCACCAGGGGTGCCACATTCTTGGCTCCACTCTTGCCAGAAGTTTGGCAAGTGTGGCAGCTCCTGCAGAATTTGTCTACTTCTGAACCCATCTTAGGCCAGTAGAAGTAAAGAGAGAGCCTTTCCTTGGTTTTCTTAAAACTTAAGTGACCAGCCAAAGGTATCTCGTGGGCTAACTGCAGAAACTGGAGTGGGTTCACTAGAGGTACTACAAGTCTTTTGCAGTCTCCAGGGGTTGACTCAGTCGGTTCACTGTAGAAGAGGCCATTTTCCCAGTGCACCTATACTTTCCTGGCCCAGTCCCATTGAGCTGAGAAGCTGCCTGTAGGCAAAGACCTTCAAGAGTAGGACACTCCTTTTGTCCTCTGCTGAAGTCTAACCTGTTGGGTCCACCTTCTGCCAGTAAAGACTGCAGCTCAGGATGGTCAACAGGGTCAAGATCTCCAACCAGAGTAAGACCTTCTTCTAGGTCTGATTCCTCAGGATCTAGTTGAACCATACAGGGTTGAACCTCACACTTGGCCTCAGCCGGTGGAGGAGTCACAGATGTGACTTTGGACAATCTTGGAGATGTCCTTCTGGGCACAGGAGTGCTTGCTGGTTTCTTGCTAGCAGACTTGGGTTTCCCCTTGGTCTCTTTCTGTCCTGCAATAGCAGTAAGTAAGTCCTGTGGACTTGGGGCGATAGTTTTTTCTATCAAATCCCCAGGAGAGCCTCTCAAGGTTCTCTCCCTAGCAGACCTTGTGAGCTCCTGCTTCCTTTTGCTAGGAGGCCTGGGGGTACTGGACACAACTCCAAGAGTTTTAAGGTCATTACCCAACAGGACTCTCCCAGGCACATTATTTTGCACACTTACAGGTATTCTGACAGTCATGTCATTGCACTGGATGAGAGCTAGTAACTGGGGAACCATTTGCACAGGGCCTCCAGCTATCTTGGTTAGGTGTTTGGGTGCTTTAGCAACATTCTCCACCTTCAAAAAACATTCATCAACCACAGTTATGCTGGTTCCAGTGTCTCTGATGGCAGGGGTTTCCTGACCATTCACAAGAACACTCTTTTTGTAATACTCTTTAGTATTATCTGGGATTGAGTTATAGACATCTAAGTTCTGTTGTTCCCAAAGACCCAAGGACACCAAAGAAACACTAGCTGAGACTCTCATGGGCTCATCAGCTAGTAACTGAAAGTTTCAAGTGACTATAGGTACTTCATTCACCTGGGAGAAGGCTAAGGAGACAGTGTGGACCCCTGAAGGTTTACCCTTACATCTGGGATCTCCTTTCACATGGTCTGTTGACCCACAAACAAAGCATTTACCAAATGCTCTATTGAATGGGGGTTTGTTCTGACCTCCATCTGGTTTGGGTCCAGAGGGTACACTAGCCTGATTCGGTTTCCCTTGTGGCTTACCCTGGTTATGTTTGGGGCCCTCTTTTGGATTGGAAATATTCAAATTCTCTTTGTTGTCTTTCTTTGGCTGCTTTCCCTCATTCTTCTTGTGAGTTGCCCTAGAATCCTTGTGAGTAGCCCTGTTGGCAACCCACAAGTCAGCAGCCTTAGCTAACTTCTTAGGATCTATCTCCTTTGAATCAGCCAAGTGCTGTCTAAGCTCAGGAGCGCAGACATCAAAAATAGATTGCAACATTACAAGATTCCTCAAACCTTCATAATAGTTCACTTTGTAACCCTTAACCCAACCATCTAAGTTTTTGAAACATTCATACACCCAGGTAGCCCAAGGGATATCATTATGCTTTTTGAGGGTCCTGAACCTCGTAAGGTACTGGGAAGGGTTCTTTCCAAATCTAGCTATTAATGCTAGCTTCACACACTCACAATCCTGTTTATCGTCCTCCCCAACTCCATTACAGCATCACTTGCAACAGGGGGAAGCCTAGAGAAAAGCCAAGGAATCAACTGATTCCCTGAGATACCCTGAATCCCTTGATTGTACTCAAACATTGCTAACCAATCCAAAACATCAAGTTTAGTCTCATACATACCAATCATCTCCTTTGGCATACAGGCTCTCTTAGGGCTGGAAGACCTAGAAGACTCTGGGAGAGAAACATTTTCCAAAGACAATTTCTTCATTTCTAGAGCATGAGCCATCTCCATTTCTCTGAGCCTTAATTCTTAATGTTGAATGGCAGTTTGTGCTTCAATACATTTCACTTCTAATTCAAGTCTCATTTTCTCTAGTGCCATAAACTCAGGAGTGAGTGTAGGACCTGTGGGGGTCCCTGTGGACAGAGGTTGTGGTTGCTGAGCAGGCAAGGGGTTGGTAGGAAATCCTAACAAAGGGTTATCTAGTTCCTCTTCAACACTCTCAAAATCAGAAACATCAGTATCCACATGTGCTGGAGGGGTAAGTCCTTCTGACCCACTCTCTAGTCTTTGTTTTCCCAATAACTTAGCAACCAGTTCAGATTTTTTTCCTTTACCAGAGAGACTCCTCTCCCTACACATGGATCTCAAAACCTCAGCAGGTAGTTTAAGAGACCCTCCTCAGTGTAGCTTTCCATATTTGACATGATTTCTCAGTTAATAGAATTAGTGGTGTTTAGCCTTGTGGTTAGTTGAACCAAAGCAACAGCAGCACTCTAAGTGTAATCACTATACTTCCAAATCCTCAATGCTGTACACCAGTGTTAGGCAGAATCCTGTGCAGTGCCCTTAGGGACCACTACACACAATTAAGACTACAACTGGCAATACAAGTTCACCTTTGGTACAAGCCTGTACTACACTGTTAAAGTGGTAGCAGACACGGAGCAGCCAGACTTATCTGAAGAGTAAATGAGCAGTAGTAGGGATTACACAAAGGACCACAATTACTGTGACTCAAGCAAACACTGACTCAAGGTTTCAGGTAAAAAATATAAGTACATTTATTTTAAACCATCTGTTCACAAAACACTTCACATCTATTAATTCAAAACCACACATAAAATACACTACACACTCCCAATTCCACTTGTTCCAGCAAATTCAGGGTAAGTACATTAGGATTTGGCAGACCGATGATGCGATACAAACGCGTACCCGCGAATAGAAATGCTCACGAAGTTAAAACACACTTTGTTCTGTAGAATTTCAAACAAGGGAAAAGTGGATATAATGACAGGCAATACTTTTGTCAAGGCAAGGGAATCGGAAGACTCGTTTGAAGATACAGATTAAAGTCAATAGGCCTGCGCCAGTGTCAAAGGAGCAGATGCTCAGTTGCCGAGGATCACACGTTGAACAGTTCGAGATTCGAGATGCCAAGAGTACTTAGATATCGTCCAATGAAAGGAAAAGCTATAAGAGGGAAGGAAGAAAGAATAAATCTTCGAGGAGGAAAAGGGTTCACACCGATTCCAGATGGTCAAACAGAGAGAACGACCATAGGTGCACAGTACCTTATTCCGTTGGAGAAAAGCTGGTGCCACGGCATTTGTTCCTGGTAGTTCCTGCAGACTCACGGTTCCTGCGGCTTCAGTCGTGGGGACAAGAAGAATGATGTGTGGAGCGATCTGCACTACCCACGGATAAGGCCAGCAGCAGCAAAAAAGACAACAATGAATAAAAGATGCGCTCCTTTAAATCAGGAGAGGGCTCTTCTGATGGCTATCCGGACCACTACAGCACAGCAGTGATTTCGACCCAGCAGAGGATTCTCTGACGGAAGAAAGGGTGATCTGGTTGATCCCAACAGGCTCAAGCAAAGAAGACTCCGGACTGGATATTCTCTTGTCGTTGAAGGGTAGATAGCTCAGGACTGTAGCAGGGCTTCACCAGGACTCGGGTTGCAGCAGCCGTCTTCTTCTCTGCTTCTCTTCGGTTCTTTTGCAGTTCCACTGGTGACTCTGCCTTCTAGCACAAGAGTCCTGCCTTTTATGCCAAAATCCCCCATTCACACAGCCTGGCTGTCAATCACTCAGCAGGGGGGTTGTCCAGCCCAGACAACCACCTCAGCCAATGAACACAAAGTGCGACTTGGGTCTCCAAGGAGACCCTGTGAAGGGGGTGACTACACCCATCCTTCACATTCAGCTCACCTAGACACCCAGACGCCAAAGGAGGGCTTCTGGTCAGAGGCCCGCCAAAGGTCGGCGAACAAAGGAGGCAAACCTGGTTTGCTGCGCAAAGAAAGACCCAAGAAGGATATTAACAAAAAGAAATGGCGATTAAACCCAACCGGAGCCGAAATAAAAAGTATTTGGGCAAGCGGGTTTAAAGTTTGAGGCTACTAAAATAGCCTAAAACGTTACCCGTTAAAATCGCGGTATGAAAATTATGGTAGATACCACTGCCACCAGCCAAGTCTTAATGTTAAGGGAGCGAAACAATGCTCCAAGAGGCACAGATAAATAGGGCTAAGAATTAACCCTCTCCAATACTCCATATAAGATGGGGTGTACTGAATCCGGGGTAAAATTCACTATGTAAAGTTAATGGCAACTTTACCCTTTTGTGGGGGACAGTAGTCAGCCCCAGAAAATGGATTTGGTGGGAAGTCTACGAGACAACCCTGTGTCACTGCACTGAAGGTGCTGTGTAACACACAAAGAGTGGGGCTACTGAAGTGGTGTACTCCAGAGTACACAATCACAAAAACAGTTGAAACACACATGGAGAGTGGGGGAAAAGCTCACACTCTTACCAGGTGAAAAAAATAAACTCCAGAAATCCAACAAAGCTGCTGAGGGACTCACTAGGTAAGGGAAATTAGACATAGAATGAGAATTCTCCCTAACAAGGGTTAATGCACGCAATGGGTCCACAACCTAGAAAAGGGAATGAAGCAGGTAGTGGAAAGAGTTTTCAGGCAGTTATGCAGTAGTCACAATCCTAACTGAAAGGCAGTCCAGTCCCTAAGATGAGGGGAGCCTATTGCTAAAATGTACTTGCAATGCTGGCGCACGTGGTAGTGCAGATGGGCGAAACAGGGTCTCTTATAGGGTCTGTAGCAGCTGGGGAAGGTGGGCGAGGTGATGCAGAATAGGGCCCCACTATTAATGGAAAGGAGAGGGGCCCTCAATGGTGACTTGTGTGTGAAAATGGATGGATGCGCTAGGGGCCACCGGTAAGGGTTGGAATTACTCACCGACCCCTGGCGCGCTCCAGACCAAACTTCGACAGTTGAGTCCAATTCAGTTGCAGGTTCAAATGCAGCAATCTCACAGCTCTGTGGCTTACAGCGACAGAGTTACAATGTTGATTCCCAAAAGAGACAGTGGTGATTTATGCGCTCCTGGTGGATGGATCAGGCCATTTCACTGTAGCAGGCTTCAGGGCACAGAGGGACACAGCTGCAATGCATTTGCAAAATTCGTCACCACGGCTGGGCGACATGGTAACCGCGTGTATTCCAGTTCGGACGCTCTCTCTTTACTCCAGACTTGGGAATGCCAAGTGTATGAAATTAAGCAGGAGAGTGCCGTGAACACAGAGCTTGCGATGTACCAAGTTTCGAGGGCCTCCTCGAAACGGCGGCAGTATCAGAGCAAAGGTCCTGCGCAAGCTGGTCAGCCCACTGGTTAGCCCAGGGACACTTCCCAGAAGGCTTACTTGCAGGGTTTTATGAAGGTGCCGAGAATAGTTGGTCCCTCTATTCCAATGGGTCGAAGCGTCTTCGCAGACCTTCTAGTTCGATCAGATCCAGAAGGGTCCAGCAGGATGACAGCGGGCTCAGGGTGCCAAACGTTCCAGTGGGTCACCAACGGTTCCTTGACTCAGCTTCTTAGTTTCAGGATACTTGGATCCTATTCTTCGTTCAGTGAGAACTCAGGAAATTGACCTGGTATGGGTGATTGGAGCCTTCTCTTATCCAGAATCTCCTTTGTGCCAAAACGAACAGGACCCAATGGGAGATCTGCTCACATACAGGCACCTCATACATGGACCAATCATGGACCACGGTGGTACAAGGCATTCACAGCACACCAGACTCTGTGGTACCCAGGATGTGTATTGGAACCAGACAGTCCAGCACACATCCCGGAAGCACACACACAAGGCATGCAGAAGCATGTGAAAGCTTGGCGTTTCGCGGGAGAATGCATACCCAAATAAGGACTGACACGGGTTGGCTCGACCTGGGGAAGGTGAAGGGGCAAGATGGCCAAAGGACAGGACAATGCACCTCGTGGCATGGCCATTTTGGATCCCAGCCACCTTTCGTGCCAAACGCAGGAAACCCGGTTTACCTGGCAGGAAAGTGTTAAAAATATGAGAAAAGATAAGCTCCTACCAACCCTGTCCAAGGCACATCTGCACTTCTCCTAAAAAATCCTTCGAGAATATCTAGGGCCTTTGGAAATGACACGAAGACCCAAGTGCACTGTACTGTAAGGTACATTATGCACTTGCAACATGTTGCAGAAAAGTTGCAACATTGACAAGGGCTAAGGGAAACAAAAGTCTCCCAGTACTGACTGTCTTTAAGGACATGTCAAAATGAGCAAAAAGCCAAGGGGAGTGCAGCTGCAACTGGAGGGAAAATTACACATGAAATTGAATCTTTCCTAACAAAGGCCAACCTAGTTTAGTGACAGGGAATACTCTGGGAGCTGCAGCCAAACCAGCTTAATGTAGCAAAACAAGTGGTCAAGGCTAAGTCTCAGGAAGGGTGAGCCTGGTAAGGGGTCCTCAATGAGCACGCACACTCAAAAAGTCAAAGAACACACTTAGACAATAAGTTATAAAAATACCTATTAATGTAGGGTTATATAACACTATGAAAAATGACTGCTCGCCTGTAATATTATCACACAAGACTAAATAAAACATACATATGTACAATGGATTAGACAGTCTCCACTACCGTTTACTCTATACCACTGTGATGTTTTTTCTGATACTTTGTAATCTATGTAACCTATGTACCAAGCTTTATGACCTACTTTTGCCTGTGCCCTGATACCTTCGGGTCTGGCGCGCATAATAAATGTCAAACAAACCAACAAACAAACAATCACTCTAGGGCAAAATACATAACAACACCCTGCAAATTAAGATATGTATTAGTTTTCAGTGTTGCAGGTCCACAGAGTACAACACTAACTTTTAAAGTCCATCCCTAAGATGTAGGGGGCCTTGTGCCCAAAAGTTCACCAAAGTTCCATACAGTTTTGTGAGACCAGAGGAGGGCTTCTGGGGCCCGATGAAGAGTTCCAAAGGGCAGAGGTCAAGTTATACTAGCTAATAAAAGTGTCCCCTGCTTTTGGAATTCTTGCGCAAAAATGCAATGGTAAATCCAAACTGTTATAAAAGTTTCTAAAAGTTAACAAACTTTTAAAAGGGAGTTAGGGGTTCAGGTAAGTACAATTAAGAGTCACCCCCATACTCCCATCCTTCTTAGGACTTGGCGGGTCTGAAGAGGGTCCAAGTTCGCTTTTCCCACATTCGGCTACAGTCCTTGAGACCCAGGGGTTGCAGGTTTGAGCACTTCTCCTGTCAGCGACAAATGCCAGTACAAGGTCTTCAGTCTGGAGAATGCAGAAGAACTCAATGCAGGGCTCCACTCAGCACATGACCGGATGCAGGAAAGCTGCTTTGGACAATGGTCACCGATGCACAGCAATGCAGGGTGATACGCTTGCCGCAGCCAGACTTTGCCTCATATCTCGGGTCCCCTTGATGGTGGAACCATGAAATTTGGTAGAGGTGAGTCCTGTAGCACAAGCTGCCAATCCCAATAGTTCCAGTTCTCAATGCAGAATGGTGATATCTGTAGCATGGTAAAATGGTAGCCCAAATTCTGAGCTGGGTAGCCACTTGGTGATCCAGGGGCACTTCCTAGGGCTCTTCTTCTTCGCTGGACTCTGAGCTGATGTGGAGAATGGATGTTCCCTCCACTCCAAGGGTCGAACCTCCTTCACCGGACTTCTGAAGATCAACTACAAGACAGGGCTCTTCCAAGACAGCAGCAGAAGTTGGTCTTCCAACGGGTCCACAATCTCCTTACACGTCTTGCAGCTGGACAGGATACTTGGCTCCTGCAGGTTTCTTCCAGGATCTCTGAAGAATGGGTGCAGGGTCCTCTCCTTATTAAAAAAGCAGGTAAGAGCTGAAACTTCCACTAGCCAATCAAGGATCCGGTCCACACACACACACACCCCAGCAGTGGTACAATCGGGACCACTGATGGCACAGATTATGCATACCATTCAGACACACTGAAACCAGTTTGTGGATTGGGACCAGAAAATCCAAACCCACCTCCTGGCAGCAAACACACATGGCCCTGCAAGCTTCAGCATTCCCAGGTGCTGGAACTCCATATAAGGATTTTCCTGTCCTCACAGGTTAGGAAGAAGGATTAGTGACAAGATAGCCTAGGGACAAACGAAAAACCTTGTAGCACAGCCATGTTTGGACACTAGCCTCAGTAGGTAGCCAAACGCGGTAAACACGGTAAGGCTATAGTAAAACACACCAAAAAATATCAAAAAGTAACTGCTGTCACCAGCTTGTCCCTTAGGCAGAGCTAAAGTAACCAAAAATCCTTGTCTAGGGCAAAACTAAATGTGTACCCCATTGTACTGTAAGTTTCACTGTGCAATGATAAAATGTTACCAAAAGTGGCAACAAAGTAACAAGACGAAGGGAAAAAAAATGTCCCAGTACTGACAGCCTGAAGGACATGTCAGTTTCCCCATGACAGATGAGCAAAAGTCAGTGTAGTGAAGCTGAAGGCTTCACTGCACTGCAAAAAGAGCAGGACAGATTAAGAAATAAAAGCAAAACGTTGGGGGTCTATAAAAATGGAGGGAAACGTGCTGTAAAGAGAAATTATTCCTTATAGCTGACTGGCAGTGGAGGCAGTCAGGTCATCAGAATATAAGATGAGAGATGAGTTGAGTAGCTCGGTGTGGGGTTTGGCAAAGGGGGAGAGGTTGAATCCACCATCGTCATTACAGAGTACATTGACTAAGCATGCCGATAGGGGGCATTTAGGAAACAGTTTGACCAAGTGGAGATTGAGGTCAAGTTCTGGTGGCCAGGGATGGACGCAGAATTTGATGAAAAGGTAGATGTGTGTATTCAATATAGTGCAAGCGACAAGTCGTTAAAGACCCTGAAGGCGGAGTTGGGGTGTGTGGATGTCCCTGAGCAAGCATGGGAGAAGGTGACGATTGATCTCATGGATCCCATGCGGTTGTAGGGGCAGCAAAGCAGGTACGGCATTGTTGTGGTGGATTATGCGTCTAGGTGGTTTGAGGTGGAGCTTGTGGACAGTATCGCAACTAAATGTATGTTTGACTATCTGGAGAAGCTCTTTACAAGGGAAAGGTTTCCGTAGATTATTATTTCGGATAGTGGCATCAGGTGGTGACACAGGAGATGCGTACATTTTTAGACTCCAATGGAATTACTTTATGGCTTTGTATAATCCCAAGGTTAAGACGATTCAGTTGGCCCATGCAAATAGCTTGGATTGGAGGGTTTGTGTGCGCAAGATGATTAGGGCATTTAGGGATACCCCACATGTATTGACGGGTGTTACCCCATTTGAAAAGATATGGGGTAGGTATATGCGAACCAAGTTATATCCGTATTGGTTGGCAGATGCAGGAAAGCAGGGGTCGGATGAGTGTGTGTTTGAGGGGAGTCGTGTGAGAGGGGGATGTGGTGAGGGTGAAGAAACCTTTCAGTGTGCCGAAAGGTTGCTCTCATTTCTTTGAACCAATTGCGGAAGTAAAGGTGGGCAAGAGGCACGTAGTTACCAGTGATAGGAGGCATTGGAGCATGGACCGAGTGGCTATTGTGAGGCACCCTAAATTAAAGCAAGAGCTACTGGAGGTAGACACAGGGATGTGGTTGGTGGTGGTGGTGATGATGATGAATGGTATAAGGAAGTGCAGGTAGGTACTGTTAGGGAGAATTCTCTTCTAAGGCTAATTTCCCTTACCTAAAGAGTCGCCCAATAGCTTTGCTGGATTTGAAAGGTTTATGTTTTTCTCCTGCTAAGAGTGAGACCCTTTTTCCCCACCCTTAGACAGATTGCTAGTTTGGGCCTCATCACGAGTTGGGTGGTAACGCCGGCACTATTAGCGCCCGCGCTAATAGCCCTACTGCCAAACCCCCCGGAGCTATTAGCGCCGGATCACGGGTTTGGCGGAAGGGTTATTGCCCATTCCCCATTGGGCCCATTCGGGAATTCTTCATTCCCCATTGGGCCCAATGGGGAAAATTTGCGCTATTACCGCCGGTGGATTTCCTGCCGGCGGTAATCGCGCCGAAAATCTGCAATTTGGGGGTAAATCCGCCAAAGCCATGATCTGGCGGACCCTTAAATGCAGCGGTAATAGCGCTACCGCCGCATTTAAGGGTTACCGCCAGACTCGTGATGAGGCCCTGTGTGTTTTAGGCTATCTTGTGTGCTTATGGTCTAAGGGGTTTTTCTCACCCTCATAGGAATCATCTTTTTAAAATGTGTGTTATACAGCACCCTCAGTGCAGTACCACATGGGTGTTGTAGCGACCCCCAAACATAGGCTCCATACCCTGGGACTGACTACTGTCTCCCAGGACATGTAAAGTCCCCATTGACTTTACTAGTTAATAATTATGAACTAAACCAGTACAACCCATCTTGCTATGGAAGTACTGGAAAGGGTTATTAGTTTTTCCCTAGTGTTCATTTTCGAGGGAGTACCGTACAGTCCCTCTCTCCAAAGTTTCTGGCTGGTGGCAGTGGTTACTATCGTAAATATTCAACCGCGAATATTTCCCAATAGGATTTTCCCATTGTTCGAGGCTACCACTTTTACTGACAGCCTCTAACATACCGCCGGTTTATTTTCATATTAACTTTAGTCCCGTAGGTTTTTATTGCCAGAACTTTAATAATATTTCTTTCTCGTGTCTTTCTCTGAAATCCTAACCCAGGTCGGGGATCCTTTGTTCGTCCTTTTGGCGGGCTTCTGCACAGAAACCCTCCTTTCGGCGTCACTGATCCTGGGGTAGACAGGATGTGTGGGAGGGGGAATAGGCACCCTGGACAGGGTTACCTAGGCAACCCAAGTCGCCCTCTGCCCTGATAGGCTGGGGGATTATCCCGCCAGGATAGCCACCCAACTTTGTAAGTGACAGCTAAGCTGTATGAATGGGGGTCTTGCTGCATAAAAACAGGGTCCTGAGGACTGGAGAACAAGACATCGCCACTGGAACTAAGAAGCCAAAGAGGAGAGAAGCCAAAGACCTCTGCAACGACTGAACCACCAGTGAAGCCCTGCTGCAGATCCTCACCACTTTTCTCCAACGAGACAATCTTCACCTGCAAGAGTCTTCTTCCCTTGAGCTGGTGGGGTCAACCAGTTAACCAATCACCTTCCAGGACCTGCCTTAGTCGAATCGCCAGTGCTAAGCACTAGGAGACCGGATAGCCAGGCACCCGTCCTCCATGACCACAATTTAAAGGAGCATACCTTTTATTCCGTTTTGGCAGCCCCGCGGCTGGTTTCATCCCTGGGCAGTGCAGTGACTCGAACCTTCCTCCATGACGAGAGCCTCTCTTCCTCTGCTGGATCTCCCAAACGACAGGAACTGCCAGGAACTACCACCACCGCAGGAGCCTCTTCCACTTTCAAGGTACATTGTTCCGCCAGGCCTCCCTTTTCGCTGGGTATTGCTAAAGGTGTTTTAAATCCTTTACTTACCTTCTGGGCTGGCAGCCTTTTCGTCTAACATTATCATTCTACGTCCTGCAACCACCTTTTCAATCGTTTAACAAAGACTTGACTGCAGCTACTAGAACATTTTGAACCAAGGCACTTTGCCTTGTACCACTGACTCTGGCACAAGTCTCTTGACTCTGGCTAAATCTGTTACAACTGCCTTCTCTAGATTGTTTCTCTTCAAGAAATGTGTTGGTGCACCTAGAACTCGTATAACCACCTTTTCTTCCCCTTTATATATTGCTGAAGTGCCATTTTGCTCGGTTTTCACCAAAGTACTGTTGATGCTAAAGCGCTGCCTTACTTAACTTGTTCACAATCCAATTGGGAAGTGTTGCTGGTGTGTTTTAGGAGTCTAAACCTGTATAACTTGTTCTTTCCCTCCCTCTGAAGAAATTGTTAGAGTGCGATTTCAACACTGTGCCTTTTTGCTCAGTTTTCACTCTTGCTCAAACTTGTCTACAATTTAAATAGGGAGTTGTGTATACTTTTCCTGACTGTTTTAACTTACTTTAAGAATACTGATTTGTGTGTGAACATCAGAGTGTTTAAAATAAATATATATTCTTTTTGATACAAAGCTTTGGTCAGTGTTTCCTTGTTCCATAGTATTGTAGTCCTATTGTGTGGACCCTGAATACTGCTCATCTCCCTCTTGGGATAAGTCTGACTGCTTAGCCACAGTTAGCAACTAAATCTTTGTGGTACAGACTGATACCAAATGGATTTATTGCATATACCTGTAGTCTTAATCTTCTGTAGTGCTCCCTAAGGGAACTGCACAGGATTCTGCCTAACAGGTACTGGTAGGGCGCTTGAGGATGCAGGAAGTACATCCCAACATGGTACTTTTGGTGGTGGTGCGGGTGGTGTGCAGGATGATAGTCCTGAAGGGACTCAAGATCATGTTAATAGGGACATGGAGGAAAATGTTGGTGGTGGAAACGAGGGCATGGGGGTTGCAACAGGACGGTTGAGAAGGAGGCCTGCTAGGCTGGATGATTATGTGGTGTATGGTAAGATTTGTTTTTATAGCGGTATATTCACTATGCACTCATCATTTATGTGAGCTTCATGTTTGGTATATTTCATATGCTCAGTATGCGCTTATTTGTGTAGTATTATTACTGTTTCATGTTTTATTACCTTTATACACAGTCCACAGTCTATTGTATTATCTTTGAATGTTAAAAGGAAATTCTAGTGTGCAAATATGAAAGGTTTATGCTTACCTGCTATGCTATGTGGGAGGAGGAACCTATGTAGTATTCGCGATGTGCGGGGGGATGACATCTCAATGTTCTTTCTTGGAATGCCATCGCGCGCGCCTGAGGGAAACTGACAGTTGGCTTCAGCCTTTACAACATTTAGGTTACACCCGCGTTGGGGCCTTGTTTATTGGTTATATCTTCTAAATAAATCTCAATTACTTTCATGGAACATTGTTGGGCTCAGGGGCGTTGCTAGGGGGGGGGATAAGGGGGCTACAGCCCCTGATCTTTTGGTTGTAGCCCCGGATAGAATCTCAGGAGCTACAGCCAAAAGACTAGCTAGCCCCTAGTCCCAACAGTACTGACATCAGCCAAGCCCGGGTCTTTTCCAGACCTAGCAACTCCCCTGGTTGGGCTCAAACGGATCTTCAAACTCTGCGAGGCCGCCTTTCAGCCACAGGACATGCTGCAGACGCTGCAGCTGGGAAACCAACAGTGAATAGGAGTAAAGACGACACTAGAAAAAAACTATACATTCATACAGATCCTCTGATGCTTTCAGGCTACAAGCTTTCAATGTCACGGATCAGTAAAGTGCCATCCTGGTGACCTAGTGTAGTGGTCTTCAAACTGTGAGACGGGCCCACCTAGGGGGCCCGAAGGATGCACAGGGGCGCATGAAGCTCTTTAAAAAGGGATTATGGTGACTGCTTTTAATAGAAAATATAAACAGTTTGGCCTGTGGGGGTACCCAGAAACAATATGTTTAATGAAGTGTGGGCTTGAATACTACTGTCCCAGTGTGAGTAATATTAGTGTAGCAAGATAAACTGGGATGCACAGAATGCATTAATGGGAATGCTGTTGTAGGTGGAACATAAGAGATCCACCTTAAATGAAGGACGACCTTAAGAGGCTGAAGGAAGGAGACATAACTGGAACGGAGGGAGGAAGAGGAGGGGCTTCTATAGCCCGGGAGAGACAACTGGAGAGGGAAATAAAGATGGTCCCAGATATCTGTGGCTCTGTGTTTCTGTCATAAGTGTGGCTACGAGGGTGAGGAGACTGGGCCTCGTGTCCCCAACATGGGATACAACAAATGGATCCCCCTGGCTGCCCCAGTCATGTCTATTAAACTTACCTTCGCCTCCCTTAGCTCACTACACCGCAGCTGAGTGTACACAGCTTTCCCACACTATCACAATTTAAGCGGTCCTATATAGTACCGTTCTGCCATGTTTGGTGGCCTCCATGCCCATGCAATAAAAAAACGGGTGGTCATTAGTAGGACAGTAGGATAGGTGGTGTTGATGGATGCAGGTCGGAAGTATCCGGTTCCTGTGTGCCAATCTGCTTTCTGCTTTGGGTTTGGGGGAGAGGCTTTGGGGTATGTTATCATATTTAACCCATGGCCCAAACTGTTCTCTGAGGGAAATATAGAAATAAAGACACAGGGCCTCACCATAGCCTTGGCGCTATCTCGGTCATAATTACGTCAGGAGACCGCCAATGCTATTAGCATTACCGCTACTTGGTCCTGCGCTATTAGCGCCGGAGCCTGATTTGTTGTAAGGCAGTAATTCCCCATTTTTTTGAGAGTCCATAGGACCCTATGGCAGTGGTCTTCAAACTTTTTTGGCCTGGGCCCCCCCTGAGCAAAATCTGGGCAGGCCGTGCCCCCCCCACAAAAGTATGTACAAATGGCTATGAACTATTACGCGCCGTCATCGCAACCTACTCCCAGTATAGTCCGTGGGCTCCCCCACCTGCTCCCATCACAGTCGCTGGGCTCCCTCATCCCACTCCTACCCAGTCCCTGGGCTCTCCCAACCCCATCATAGACCCTGGGCTCTCCCCATCCTGCTCCCACCACTATCCCAGTGCTCCTGCCCATCACTGTACCATTCATACAGGCACCCATCACCATACACTCACTCATAACACAAGCATACACGCATCCATACACATATTTAAATAAAAAATAAATGAACATAAATGTACCTTCTGCAGGGGCCTGCGCGTAGGTGCTAAAATGCTCCAGGTTGCTCTGTCCGTATGTGCGAGTAAGCGCAGGAGCTCCCCCTCGCACATACATATATGCAGTTCCCCAGCCAGCATTTCCAATGAGGAAATTCACGGCTGGCGAAGCGAAACGCCCCAGCCTTGCATGGCTCAGTGAGAATGTGATCCTGGGGAACTGAACTGTCAAAGGGAAACAATGTCCTCAGCTCCTGCATAATGGGTGAGGGGGCCACTGGGTGGACACCCCCTTGCCCATTATGGATGAGCTGCCAGGGTCGGACTGGCCAGTGGGCCACTTTTCTGGCCAATGGGGGCCAGTTTGATGAGTTACTTCACTATGCAGCTAATAAATTTGACCAGTGTTGCTGAATAAATATTCTTTAAATATCACAATTTGCTTACATTTTAACCAAAAACACCCCCTTGGGTACTATTCAAACAGTCTGTGACTTAAGGAATTAATATCCATTTGCAGCTGCGGGCCCACATTTACATTGGTGCCTGAGACAGTTTTATGGTCTAGTCTTACCATGTGTGCCAGCCCTGCCCATTTCCACTATTCTAGGGGGGTGCGCCCCACAGTTTGAAGACCTCTGCCCTATGGGGTTGTTCGGCGCTATTACCCATGGCGGTGATAGCACCGGTGCTAATAGCACAGAAAATGGGTGGAAATCTCCAGCTTTTTGCCCAAACTGGGAATCGGGCAGAGCAATAATGCAGCAGTAATAGTGTCACCCAACCCCTGATGAGGCCCACAGACACGAGGGTGTGGGAAAAATAATTTTTATAGTGTTTATGCATTGTGTGTGTTTGTTTACTTAGTACCAAAAGACTTACCTGGACTGAGCCATACAGCCCATCATGGGGTTGGATGGGATCTGAAGAAGAAAGGGAATAAAGAACGAAGGACAAAGGCTCAGCAGTAAGGAATGACGGCATCCCCATGGTAACAGGGATGCCACCTGAACAACATTTGAGCCGGTGGGCACAGCCATGACAACGGGTGGCTCCCCAGAGCATGAGGCCCTCCAGGAAGATACATCAGTGCTGGGCACAGGGCCTCCTCGAAGAGTGAAAATAGTTCTGTTGGTGCGTGGCAGTGATGGGCTCCCCCCGGGGCATGGGTGACACTGAAGAGAGATCAAGAGTGTGGCAGGGTGCGGTAGCATTGATAGAGGGCCCCACATGGCGAGCGGGGCCAACCAAAAGAATATGTACACGTAACCTACATACAGGGGGGCGGGCAGCTACTAGTAATAGTTATAAGTAATATGATGCTAGAGTTTGTTATTAAATAATGTTGGGTAGTTGTTTGCATACGGGCGAGGGCACAGGAAAAAAGTGTTGTTGACACTCTGACGTGAGGCAGATAAGAGAAGCGGCTGCCTGTCAGAGCCCATCTCTGGGGTGGCACCACCCACATCGACATCTACTGGTCTTCTTCTACAGTGGGTGGTGGCAGGTAGATGTTAGGCGGTTGTTCTGTCAGGTACATCCTGTGGGTCTCCCTGTGACCCCTGTAAGGGAGAGTGGGATGACAGGACAGGTCCATCAGAAAGAACTCATACCAGGGAAACAGAGAACATGGTTAGTGTTTGGAGGAAATGTTTAGGGAATGTTTATTAAGATATGGTATTTTATGAGTTTTTATAAATAAAGACAGTCCCCGTTGGATCCCTAAAAAAAAATCCACCTTGGTGTCTGTGTCCCATTGGAGTGGAGTAAGGTAAGGACTCGGGGCATAGCCCATCTTCTGATTAACAGCCATTTTCTTTGCAGGTGTCAGTGCGCCCCTTCCTATCCAACTGGTCTGGCGGGCAGGGGTGGTTTGGTTCGTAGAATCTGTTCTTAGCCAGGCGCAAGGAAACATAATCCCTGGCCCAGTCAGGGGTTACACATAGGCAACAGCTCTAGATCTGATAGATTACAATGCTCTGACGGTGTCTGGTTAACATCCGATGTGGGAGAGTGCTGTAGGGTAACAGAGGAGAGCTTAAACATGGCTCGATCAGTGGCTCGATCAGTGGTCATGTGATAATGGCTAGGCCTGTGGCAGACATTTTCTGAGGATTGTAAGGTGGTTGGTGATCTTAGAGGGGAGAGATTAGCTGGGGGAAGAGGGGGTGCGTGGCTTGCAAGGCCAAGCAACCTGCAACTCTGCACTGCCACCACTGGCCTATAGCAGACAGTCCAATTTCCCTAGATCACATTGCCACTGCCAGTCTCTCATTCTCTCTCCTAGTCTAGTTCTTTCCTAGTCTTGTTTTATTTTTGGGGCGAGGGGGTGGGTTCTTTGTCCTGAGAATGCAGTTCCTTCACATTATCTTTCTTCTGTCTGTGACCTCCTTGTTCAACTCCCACCCTGAGGGATGGTAGCATTGCTGCAAGGTGCTTGCTAACTTAAAAGGTGATTGTGTGGATGACAGGCGCTTCCTATCTCGAGGGTTGTAGCAAGAATTACGGTGATTCCTATTTAGAGAGGCAGAACAAAGGATGCCATGTGCTTCCTAAATAGAGAGATGGTATGTTATGTGGGGTTTTTGTAGAGTGCAACAATCACTGGGGTCGGTATCTCACTGCTACAGGGGTGTAGTGTATTGCATGATACCAGTGCTGAAAAGGCGAGGAACTAGTTACGATGAGGATTGCTGGAGGTTAAGGAAAGATAACAAGTTGGATTCCTTATGGAGATCAGGGGTAGGGTGTTCCAGATCCTGATAGTGTTAACTAGGAAGGAGCGACCGCCTAGTCTCTCCTCCGTAAAAGATGGTGATTTCAAATCCTGTTGTGCATCAGTCTTGATGAACGCAGAGAGATGTTTGAGCTAAAGTTATGGAACAGAAGATTCACTGTAGGATGTAAGAAACGTTTTAAAACGATGCACAGACTCTTAAAAATGATGAGATCTTTTTATTGGAAGACAGTGCAAGGATCGAAGAAGGGCTGGGGCAATGTGCTCGTGCTTTGAATGTTTTCATAAGAGTCTTGCCGCTGTATTCTGGAATCTCTGCAGTCTTGCAATCTGGTAGTCAGGGATATATGGCATTCTTACAATTGTAGCAGGAGTACATCACGTAATTCGTTACTATCACCTGATCCTTAACCTCAGGACATAGGGCAGGGCATGACCCAAATGAATATGGACAACTTAATATCCATGGGGGGGTGTGTGTGTGTGTGTGTGTGTGTGTGTGTGTGTGTGTGTGTGAGTTTGTGTTACTATCCTTGTGGGGACTTGGGTGTGTAAACATGCACACGCTGTGGGGACTTGATTTCACTGTGGGGACCTAAACCCAAGTCCCCACATGGTAATGCCTTCCAAATGACTTAAAACAACTTAAAAGACATCTGTGCCAATTTTTGGAACTTTTAAAAAAATGGCTTTGTGGGGACCTGTGTTTATTTTGGTGTGTTGATTTTTTACTCAGCTCTGCCCCCGCAGGCTGGGTGTGGTATTGCAGTCATCAACACACGGACAGGAATTTAAACACACTTGATAAATCAGATGCCCTACATGCTTAGGCAGCAGACAGCAGATTCATGGGAACCATTTATACACAAATTCAATTGTGTTTTAAATGGCCTGAACTCTGCGTTTAAATGAAAAAGAATGAAATTAAGCTGTTTTTTGTGTATTTTGTATGTTTACAGAAATTAATATAATTGATACGCAACATAAGTCTTCCCTCATTGCACAACACACTTCCAGATTCATTTTAAGCATTGGCTACTTTGTAACAAACCAATCACAATGTGACCTACTTTAGTTCCTTATTTTTCTGTGATTTTGTTGAAGTCCCCATAGGGGTGGTGTGTGATGATATTGAATTCCACACTGTGAAGACAACACATTATGTGCACTGATGTCATCTTGTCCACACTGTGAAGACAACACATTATGTGCACTGATGTCATCTTGTCTATAGTCTAATATGTGAATTAATTGAATGTTGGCATCACATTTTGTCTGATTACACAAACATATTCACAGGGTTAATGTTTAATTGATACTAATTTGGTTTCATTACAAGTTCATCTCTAAGGGTCAAAGTGGCGGCAATTCCACTACTGCCACTTTGACCCTTAGAGATGAACTTGTAATGAAACCAAATTAGTATCAATTAAACATTAACCCTGTGAATATGTTTGTGTAATCAGACAAAATGTGATGCCAGTCTGCTGATATACGGGTTATTGAAAATGGACGCTAATTCCTCTGGTGGAATTAACCCTGAAGAAATTAGCACTGGAGGAATAAGCAATGAAAACCAGTGATAATTCCCCCGGGGATACATCCTCCAGTGGAATTAGAGCTGGAAATAAAAATGCTAATTCTATCCTATCTTCAGGTTGAAATACTGAACGAAACACAGCCAAAAATAGTGGCCGATTTTAACCAAAAATACCAAAAAGGCGAAGGAAAATACATTCAGGTGATGCAAATGAAGCAACAGATGCACCCAATTGGCCATACAAGGGTATGTGAATACGAATAGTATGGCATGATGCTGAAGTCCCCATAGAGTTGATATGATGGTACTGAGTCCACCAAAAGGATGGTGCGTGGTCATGTTCAGGTCCCCACTGGGATGTTGTTTGATGACATAGAGGTCCTCACAGGGATGGTGTGTCATGGCAAAGAAGGCCCCATAAGAATTGAATAAGAATTTGCATGGCATGGCAAAGAAGACATGGCATATTCATAAGAATTGAATAAGAATTTGTATTGTCATGGCAAAGAAGGCCCCATAAGAATCTTTGCAGAGCTGAGCGGGTGCGAGCGGTCGCCGCTAGCCCAGACTGCCGTTTCCAGCCCAGCACAGGCCCCGGGCCTCCAGTGAGTGTTTTTTGACTATTTATTTATTTTTATATATTTTTTCAAGGCCCACGCTCTTAGCGCGTTGTTTCTCCACCCCCCCTCTCCCCTGCAGCCACTTCCTGGTCCTCCCTCCCTCCAGCCTACCTGCCCGCCCAACCCCCCTCCCCTCCCTCCCCTCCTTCCCCTCCTATTGGGTGCTTCTCTGGTTTAAACTGTCCCTCCTGGGCAGCCCCCCTGCCCGACAGCCCCCTCGGCAAAGGGCGGCTCCCTGACAGGTGGCTCCTGGTGGTGTCTGCAGGTGTCCGCAGGGGACGCCTGTTGCCTGTTGTCACCCTGCTCATTGGTCTGGTGCCCCCTGTCCACTGTGTCCACCTGGTTTGACCAACTAAGTCAGCTGTGCTCTCACTGTTTCAACTATGCACTGTCACCGTATTTAAAGTTGCTCTGTGAAACCTAGGCCTTTTTCGCCCTCTTTAGGATTCTCTAATTTAGGTGGGATTTTCTACCTGTTATAACATGCACTGTCACCGTATTTAAAGTTGCTCTGTGAAACCTAGGGCTTTTTCTCCCTCTTTAGGATTCTCAAATTTAGGTCTGTCTTCTTTCCTGTCTTAGAATGTCCTGTGCCTCTCTTGCGCTCGCCGCGTAAGTACCGTCGTCCTGTGCCACTCTCCTGCTCACTTGCCTCTCGCTGTCTTGTCTGCCTACTCCTTGGACCCCCTCCTCTCCCACCTACTCTATGGTGCTCTCTGTCTCCCCCATCTTTTCAAACTGTTTCACTATTGACTATCCTGCTCTTTTCTGTCTGGTAGGAAAAAGTTTAAAAAGGACATCCTGGTCTCCAACCCAGGCCTCCCTATCGCTGACACCTACATCAGTGCCT
This sequence comes from Ambystoma mexicanum, assembly GCF_040938575.1. Lineage (NCBI taxonomy): Eukaryota > Metazoa > Chordata > Amphibia > Caudata > Ambystomatidae > Ambystoma > Ambystoma mexicanum. The sequence continues at coordinate 239,437,632 of NC_090921.1, read as the reverse complement.
CCTCCAAGGAAACTCTCACCAACATCCTCTTTGTCGTTCCTTCTCCAGATCTATGGACCCCACATATGGTCTCTGTTCTCTCGCCTTTCTCCTCTTCTCCCATTAATGGTGGTACCCGTTGGGATGCCCTCCTGGCCTCCTTCCTTTCCTCTAAGGTCATCATTAATGTCTACTCTAATGGAACCATCTTGGTCCAAGGCCCTCAGGCCAACCTTCATCTCTTTGATAGATGCTTTCCGCGCCTCATCAACTTCCTTTCTTCTCCTGCTGTCCCCTCCCCCCTTTCCTTGGCTACCTTGCCTTCCCCACTGTCTCAATGCCCCCTCTCGGGAGCTTTCTACACCTCCGCAGGGCGTACCTCTGATCTGTACCCCTCCCCGGAAATCCTTCAAGGAGGGCAACCTTCTCCACATTGCCACTCTTAACTCCTGCTCCGCTGTCAAACACTCCTCTGATATCTGCCGCCTTCTTGAAGAACTTGACCTCGATGTCCTCGGTCTCACTGAGACATGGTTTACGGCCAGCTCTGTCACCAGCTTTGACACGCTCCTACCTGATGGCTACAAGATCCTCTCCGTGCCCAGGCCCAACCGATCTGGTGGGGGCGTAGCCCTTATCTTCCCTGAGTGGATTCCTGCCTCTATCATTCCTACGCAGGCCTACTCCTCTTTTGAATGCCTCGTCTGTAGGCTCCCTCTCTCGTCTAGCCATTCCCTTACTGTGACTACTATCTATCGGCCACCTGGTCAGGTTTCTTCCTTCCTCTCTGAGTGGGCAGACCTCTCCTCCTCACTCCTGGCCTCAACCACTCAACTCCTCCTTCTCGGAGAATTCAACATCCACCTGGATGCCTCCTGTTCCCCTTCTGAAGTCTTTCGTGACCTCTGCGACTCTCTCTCACTCACTATTCTCCCCTCTGGCCTGACTCACTCTGCAGGGCACACTCTCGATGTTCTGATCTTTTCAGACCTTCCCCTCTCCATCCCTCTCTCCACTCCTCTCTCCTGGAGTGACCACTTTCTCCTATCCTCCCACCTCACCCTCCCTAACCCGCAGGCCAAGCCACCTCCGTCACTGCCACCCACCTTCTCGGTCACCCGACCCATGAAGCGCGTGTCAGTTGAGGCTTTCGCTGCCACCTTCTCACCTCCTCCTCCCCCCTGGCTGACTCTCACCCTGACACAGCCCTCTCCACTCTCCACTCTGCTATATCTGATACTCTTGACATCCTTGCCCCTGTCATGAGAATCCGCCTGAAGCCCAAAGCCAAGTGCAACTCCTGGTATGACTCAGACCTCGTCAGCCTAAAACGCAAGTGCAGGGTTGCCGAGAGGAAATGCTGTGCTTCAAGTTCATCCTCTGACAAACTGGCCTGCCGCCTGCTGCAAAGGCAATACCGGCTCTCCGTCCTCACCAAGAAGAGAGCTCATATCCAAGCCTGCGTCTCTGCGGCATCTAACAACTCGGCTGAACTCTTTAAAATCTCCAAGGAACTGGCCAATCCTGCCGCAGTCTCTACCTCTCCTGTCCCTTCCCAAGCCCTCTGCACGGCATTGGCCTCTCACTTCATTTCTAAAACTCAGGACATCCTGTCCTCACTCTCCTCCTCTCATCCCCCTCCCGCTATTCCCTGCTCTTCCTCTGGCCCTTCTGCTGCCACCCCTCTTCCCTCCTTCCCTACCTTTCCCCTTTTCTCTCCAGACAAGGTTTCTAGACAAGTCCGATCTATGAAAGTCTCGTCGAAACAGGTTCACCTCTGTTCCTCCAAAACTATCAAGGATCACATTGACTCCCTGGCTCCTGCCCTGGCGGATTTCTGCAATCACTCCTCCGCCACTGGAGTCTTCCCTTCCCCCCTGAAGCACTCCCTTGTGCACCCTCTTCTTAAGAAACCCTCTGCCGACCCCTCCTGCCCGGCTAACTATCGCCCAATCTCCATAACTCCCTTCCTGGGCAAGCTCCTGGAGAAACTGGCCATCTCCCAACTGAATCTCCACACTGAATCTGTTGGTTGTCTTCATGACAATCAGTCTGGCCTCAGAGCTGCCAGAAGTACGGAAACTGCTCTCCTGAACATCCGTGAAGACCTGCTCTCCAACCTCGACTCTAACACCCCTTGCGTTCTTATCCTGCTTGATCTCTCTTCTGCCTTTGACACTGTCAACCATGCCATCCTGCTCAACCGTCTCCGTGACAACCTGGGTATCACTGGTCAGGCTCTGGCATGGCTGACTTCTTTCCTCTGCGACCGACCCTGCCCGGTCAAACTTGGGTCCTTCCTCTCTGACATCTTTTTCTCTACCTGTGGTGTCCCCCAGGGATCTAACCTCTCTCCCTGGCTGTTCAACCAATACCTGGCACTCCTTGCACACCGCATCACCGCTCTCTGTCCCAACTTTCAGTGCTATGCGGATGATACCCAGCTCATTTTCAGGCTACCCTCGGCCTCCTCCTCTCCTTCCCTCATCTCTGATTGTCTGTCTGCCATCCAGGATTGGTGTGCCGCCAACGACCTCTGCCTTAATGCCAGTAAGACTGAGATTCTACTCATCGGCACACCCACTCCCTCCTTCCCTGCAGCTCTCTGGCCGGCCTCTCTTGGCCCTCCTCCCTCTCCCACCTGCAAGGCAAAAAACCTTGGGGTCATCTTCGACTCTGCACTCTCCTTCTCCCCTCACATCTCTGACGTCTCTAAGAGGTCACACTACCAGCTGCACCTCCTTGGAGGAATTCTTCCTTTGCTATCCTGCCCCCAGAAGCTCACTGTCTCCAAAGCCCTGGTCCTCTCCAAGCTGGACTACTTAAAAGCCTCTATCTAAATCTTCCTGCCTCCACTCTCCGCCCTCTGCAACTTATCCAGAACAGGACTGCGAGACTTGTCCATGGCCTCAAGCCCAGGGATCGTATCTCTCCAGGACTGAAATCTCTGCACTGGCTCCCAGTGGCTGCGAGGATTAAATTCAAAACCCTCTGCATTGTACACAAGGCCTTCTGGGGTCTGGGGCCGCAATACCTTCAACTCTCTCTTCCTAAATATCTTCCTTCTCGAGCTCTTCGCTCATCTGCCTCCAACTCCTTCAGGGTCAGTCGCTTCTCCAAGCAACGAGTTGGTGGCAGATCACTCTCTTCGGCAGGGGCCTCTCTGGAACAGCCTTCGTGCCTCCCTGAAACTCGAGGAGAACCACCTCCGGTTCCGGAAACACCTCAAAACCTTCCTCTTTGCTTCTGCTTTCTCTCCTCCCCTCCCTTGCTGAATTCCTGACTGAAATTGCACTGGTTACCTGGCCACCCTTTCTGATCTCTGGCCCAGGCCCTGTCAACTGCCCACCTGAACTGCCTCCCTGGCAACCTCTGCACGTGGGGACCGTTTTCTGTATCCCTTCAGTCCCCTTTCCAGCACTTTGTCTGCACTTCCTTGCACTTGCCTGTTTTATGTGTTTTATTTATTTATCTTATTTATTCCACTTCCCATTTACTGCACTTTCCCCTCTCCCTTCCTCCCTCGCACTTTTCCTTTCCCCCCTTCCCATGCACTTGCGCGATCTGAATGACACCTGGCCTAGTAGGATCGTTGTCTGTCCTCCCTTTGTTCCCCCCCTTGCCTCGTCGCGCCTTGAAACACTTGTGTATAGGCGCGTTATAAATGCCATATCACATTATATCAATAGTATGTAATTATGCTCAAGGTCCCATAGAGAAGGAATGCAATGATATTGAATCCTCCAACTGGATGGCGTGTGCTGATGTTGAGGTCTCCACAGGGTTGATATGTGATGATATTGAAGTCCTCACATGGATGGTGTGTGCTGATGGTGAGGTCCCCACAGGGATGATATGTGATGATATTGAAGTCCTCACATGGATGGTGTGTGCTGATGGTGAGGACCCCACAGGGATGAAATGTGATGATATTGAAGTCCTCACATGGATGGTGTGTGCTGATGATGAGGTCCCCACAGGGATGATATGTGATGATATTGAAGTCCTCACATGGATAGTGTGTGCTGATGATGAGGTCCCCACAGGGATGATATGTGATGATATTGAAGTCCTCACATGGATAGTGTGTGCTGATGGTGAGGTCCCCACAGGGATGATATGTGATGATATTGAAGTCCTCACATGGATAGTGTGTATTGATGTTGAAGTCTCCTTAGTGAAGATGTATAATGATATTAACATGTTCATATGTGGGCTCTTTGACATTACATGTCTTACAGATATATAATGCTTCAAGGAAGTAAAAGAGAATTTTTGTGAAGATGTTGAAATAATTTAAGACAGTATTTATAGGCCCGAGTGTGTTTTATGTTAACTTGAACTCATGTAATGGTAATGTTACATCAAGCTCTGCTTAGTACATGACCAAATCAGAAATCGAACGAAATCCCACCTGACAATGGGGGTCATTACGAGTTGGGTGGTATTCTGTCTGTAAATCCATTGGACTTACCATTACTGCCACTTGGTCTGACAGATTTACCGCTGGATTACACGTGGTGGTGGCAGAGTATGTTCCCATTTTTTCAGAGTTCATTGGAATCTATGGGGCATTTTTGGCAGAATTACTGCAACAGTAACTCTGCTGCAGTAGTTTTGTGGAAAATGGGTAGAAAGTCAGCAGATTTACCTCCAGTTCATAGCTGGAGGTGAATCCTTTACATTTCTGCCCAACGTCTGTCACATTTCACCTACTTCACCGTGCCCATTTATTTAGCATGAAATTAACAACTGTCCTTCTTTACCGGCATGTTGAAGCTGTCCCTTACCTCTCCATTTAGGAGATTTGTTGTTGCTTCAGAGACCACAGCCCAAAATTCAAAAGATAACTTGGCCAAGGTGCAGGATGTATTTAGTGCTTTCAGAGCAAGGATGCCCGTAGTTAATATCTTGTTCCCGTAAGCATCCAGTCCCTTGCTCCCCCTGTCAGGAGACAAAAGGGGGAAAATTTGGTTTGGAAGCTAGCCATCATGACCATCACCACCAAACATTATGGGGATGCATGGGTGGAGCGCGGCAAGACCAACCCCCTTACATTTCTTGGAGGCACTGCTGAGCTCACCTCTGGTGTGCCTATACCTATCCTACCCTACCTACTGACCTAGTCATGCATACCCTTTCTCTTCTCGGGGTTAGTGTACATATTTCTAGTGTTATTCCTCACCTGGATGGTGTGTGCTGATGGTGAGGTCCCCACAGGGATGATATGTGATGATATTGAATTCCTCACATGGATAGTGTGTGATGATGTTGAAGTCTCCTTAATGAAGATGTATAATTAAATTAAAGTTTTCATATGTGGACTCTTTGACATTACATGCCTTACAGATATATAATACTTCAAGGAAGTAAAAGAGAGATTTTGTGAAGTTGTTGAAATAATTTTAAAAAATATTTATATGCCCGAGTGTGTTTTATGTTAACTTGAACTCATGTAACGGTAACGTTACATCAAAAAAAAGTCAAACTTCCTACTGCACCTCCTCAGAGGTACTTTGCCTTTCCTCTCCTTCCCTCAGAAGCTCACTGTCTCTCAAGCTCTGGTTCTCTCTTAGTTGGACTTTTGTAACAGCCTCTTTCTAAATCTACCTGCCTCTACTCTCCGCCCTCTGCAACTTATCCAGAACAGGACTGCGAGACTTGTCCTTGGCCTCAAGCCCTGGGATCGTATCTCTCCAGCTCTGAAATCTCTCCATTGGCTCCCGGTGGATGCAAGGATTAAATTCAAAACCCTCTGCATTGTCCACAATGCTTTCTGGGGCATGGGTCCAAAATATCTTCAGCTATCCCTCCGCAAATACCTCCCCTCTCAAGCTCTTTGCTCCTCTACCTCCAACTCCCTCCGGGTTAATCGTTTTTCACAGAAACAAGCTGGGGGTAGATCTCTATCTTCGGCTGGGGCCTCCCTCTGGAACAGCCTCCCTGCCACTCTAAAACTTGAGGAGAACCATCTCCGGTTCCGGAAGCACCTAAAGACCTACCTCTTTGTTTCTGCCTTCTCTCCCCCTCTCCCCTGCTGACCCGCTCTCTCTTGGCACTGTGCACCTGGCCATCCTCTTTCCTCTGGGTCCAGGTACCTGCTCACCCTGCCGCCCTCCTGCACTGCCTCCCGGCCACCCCTTGCACTGGATGGACTGTATCTGTACCCATACAGCCCCCCCACCCCATTTTCTTCTTTTCTGCACTTATCAGACTTACCCAGTCTTTCGCCATAAACACAGCACTTGCCACATGCTGGCTCACTGTTTATTGCCTCCTTTCTATTTTTTTTTAAATTAATTATTTATTTATCTCCTCTCCTCTGCTGTGCACTTTCCACTCCCCCCCTTCCATGCACTTTCTCCCTTTTCCCCATCCCATGCACTTGCGCGTTCTCAATGTCACTGGGCCTCGTAAGATCGTTGTTGTTTTTGTGTTCTCCCTTGTTTCCCGTCCCTTGCCTAGTCGCGCTCTGAAACACCCGTGTAAGAGCGCGATACAAATAAAATATATCATATCATATCAAGCTCTGCTTAGTACATGACCAAATCAGAAATCAAACGAAATCTCACCTGACAATGGGGGTCATTACGAGTTGGGCGGTATTCTGTCTGTAAATCCACTGGACTTACCGTTACTGCCACTTGGTCTGGCAGATTTACCACTGGATTACAAGTGGTGGTGGCGGAGTATGTTCCCATTTTTTCAGAGTCCATTGGACTCTATGGGGCATTTTTGGCAGAATTACTGCATCAGTAATTCCGCCGCAGTAATTTCACTGAAAATGGGTAGAAAGTCAGCAGATTTACCTCCAGTTGTTAGCTAGAGGTGAATCCTTTACATTTATGGCAAACCTCTGCCACATTTCACCTACTTCTTGTGCCCATATATTTAGCATGAAATTCACGACTGTCCTTTACCGGCATGTTGAAGCTGTCCCTTTCCTCTCCATTTAGGAGATTTGTTGTTGCTTCAGAGAACACAGCCTAAAATTCAAAATATAACTTGGCCAAGGTGCAGGATGTATTTAGTGCTTTCAGGGCAAGGATGCCCGTAGTTAATATCTTGTGCCCCTAAGCATCCAGTCCCTTGCTCCCCCTATCAGGAGACAAAAGGGGGAAAATTTGGTTTGGAAGCTAGCCATTATGACCTTCACCACCAAACCTTATGGGGATACATGGGTGGAGCGCGGCAAGATCACCCCCCTTACATTTCTTGGAGGCACTGCTGAGGTCACCTCTGGTGTGCCTATACCTATCCTACCCTACCTACTGACGTAGGCATACCTACCCTTTCTCTTCTCGGGGTTAGTGTACATATTTCTAGTGTACGTTTCCATTTTTCTTTCGTGCATATAGTTTTTTGTGCACATTTGTGGATAGGGGTTTGTTTATATTGTTGTAATAATTGTGATTCACCACCACAGCAGGTAGACAGGCACTATCTTCAGAAATCAGGTTCCACTAGCCAGCTGGGCTGAGCGTGAGGGGTTTAAGACTGACCATTAATTCATTATAGGTGATGTCGCATGCAGCACACCCCTACAACAGGTGCTCAAAATTACGGTGTCCCTAGAGTCCCTTGAGTCCCTCACAGGCTAGGTCAAGTGCCTGGGTAAAGACCTTGGCCTAGCAGGGACCAGCATCCTGGTCTGCCATGGCCCTAAGAAATTTGACCCTGAGACATTGCCCCTTACCTTCCACAGGTGTGACTCAATAGTGTCCTATCCTCTTTGGGCATTAAACATCTGGCCAGTGTTAAAGGCTAGCCTATCATCCACACCAGCTATGCCTAGCTCAAGCCTTGCCCTGCCTTGACCAACACTGCATGCATTCACCCTGCAGTGACCATTGTAGGTGCCATCATAGCTGCACCCACAAGCAACCCTAGAACACCTGGGTGTAGCATGCACCAGTTCTACACCAGAGGATAGAGGCACTATACTGAACGCTTCCTCCATGGCGAATGTTTTCAAGCATATGTTGAATGAGGTTATCATGATACCAGCAGAACATGGACACTATATCTGTCTGAGACCCTTCTCAGGTGAGAAACTGACCCAGAGATGTGAAGAGGAATATCGGTTAAGGGTGAACCAGACCAACCAGATAATCCATGACTGGTGAGCTCCTGACAGGGAGACAAGGCATTGCGCTCTTGAGTGTCTCTGATGTCTTGCCACACACCCAAACCCCACATCAAAGGACATTTTACATGCTGGATGGAGTCTTTGGAGCCACTGAGTCCGATGCAGAGCTGACATTTAAGTATTATACCAACCACCTCCAACACAGTGAGAGTCTTTCAGAATATCTGGCCAGAACTGAACCGATTCTGCGGCTGGCTTTCAAGCAGAAGGAGGTTGAGCCAAACAACCTGAAACTGGTCAGGCTGCAACACGTAATGTGTGTAGCAAGATCAGTGCTGCTGCTGCTTCTGCAGCTACGACTCTGAGAACGGATCCCGAAACCACCTTTCTTTGATGAACTGGCCCGGAAGGAGAGATCAAGGACACAGTGTATAGTCTACCTAGTCAACTAGTGTCTCCTTACACAGCCCCAGGATATGACCGGAGACATCAAGTGGTGAAATTTCATCAGATCCTCTTGGTGATGCAGCTGCAGAGGGCACCAGCCAGGATACTGCCTTTAGGGTCACCCATGCTACCAGAGCTTGGAAGAGACTCTACACTATCCTCCCAGGAGAGGAAATGCCAGCTATTCAAGCCACGGCTGCCCCAAAAGTACCAACAGTGAACAGCACCGCTGCAGTCCGGGCAGTTCTGCCAAAGGTGCGGACAGCAGAGCAGCACTTTCTGTATGTGCACAAACCCACCAGATCACATCTGAGTTGCAGAGAAGTTCCAGGCCTTGAACATTCCAACATGTGCAATGGTGGGAAACGCCAGTGAAGACCAGAAGGGGGAGCAACTGAATCCTCACAATTATTATGCACTGACAGTGTAAAGACAGATAACTGCAAGTCTGTGCCACCAGACAGGTCCAAAGCTGCAGTGGCACCACTGGTGGGCAGGCCATCTGAGAACCAGCATCCACCCAGACTGGCTAGCCAACCTGAGAGGTAGATCACCTGTAATCTAACTACCATCAAAAGCAGCACTGGAACACTTTGGGGAGTACCTAAAGGGCTCACATGACCACCAGCCACTGTGACAGTTACCAGCAGGCACAAACGCTACTGCAAAGTGGCTCACATATGACCATTGTGTATGCATGGTTCTATAGAAAACCCCTAACTGATATCCCATTGGATCCCTTGACTGGACTGATCCTCCTCTGCAAGAGAGACCACTCCTGCAAATATCTGGCGAACCTCTGATGCAGGCTGCAATGTCCATGCAATGTAGCTGGAGTCAGCACCTCCATCGTCTCCATGGTTTTGTTGTACAGCAACCAGAGTGAGGAACCCACTCACTGGTGCTGATTAGAACCAATTCCTCGATGTTCAATGCATTGGCTGCACTATGCCGGAAGATGGCTGAACCACGACATGTCAGCACATTGTCCATGCACCCTATGTGCCAGTAGGCATGCTTGCAGATAGATATTCAGTCTAGAACTCTACCTGATGGACCCGTTGGAGATGTTGGCAACAACTGGTTCGGGTAGATCACAATCCTGGCACACATCACAGTGTGGGGTTCCTGCCAGAGTGTGACTCAGCGGGAAGAAACGCCCAAGATGTCGGCTGATGGAGGCACTGGAATGTGGGGAGATCCCAGTGGGTTTACTAGTACAGGAGACCCTGGTGACAATGGATAGCATGGACCTGTAGACCATCAAGGTATTGGTCATTAATGTGGCCAATAGGACCATTTGATTACCAGGGTGCACCATCATCATACAGTTACACCTGACCCCTTCCGTAGCCCCAGCAGGTGTTGCTACCAGCCCATCTGACACGGTACTGGATTTGAATACCTTGGACTTTAGATACTCCCTGATCTCAGAAAAGGACCAGGATCACCTGAGAGAACAGCTTGCCATGAGCTTCAAGGCTTTCTCCACCAAGGGACATCGGCAAGGTCCAAACAGTGGAACACCGGATGAGTGTGAGCGACGAGACACCGTTCAGGGAGCGATCGTGATGCCTGGCACCAAATCAAGACATCTGCATCAAGGACCCACCAGCATATTTCACCTTCATTGATCTTTTTTAAATTGTGTAAATACAAAATAGAATTTACTTTACTTACTTGAAATTTCACATGCTGAAGGCCTAGAGAATTGTACACGCTGATGTACACACACAGCTAAATTACTGTATCAAGCATTCTGATTTACAATGGTAGGTCAGAGGCGCACTGCAGGAAAATGTTATTTCATCTTTTAAGCTTCAGCATGTAGCAACTGCTAGGTGGGGTGATACAGAATAGCATGCAGGTTAAGTGTTGGCTATAGCAGCAGCACAACATTCACAAACAAGCACTGGCAAAGCCAACAGTGTTGACTTTAATGTTGGCATGGGAAAGGCATTTTGCAGACCCTGCCATAATGGTGCTATTGGGCCATAGAATGACAACAGATGGCAAAAGGTGTTGGCAATTTGGTATGGGAGGGCTGGCCTGAGTAACAACGGCGATAGAATTGTAGAGACAGACTAGCATGAAATATGGACAGAGAGGCTTGGGACAGCTTTGTGTCATCCCGAAAACAAGATCACTGTAAGGAAGACATTTATCTAAACCTTGGAAGACACACAAAACGAGTGTGCCTCTTTTCAGACAACAATGCTAATAACCAACCCTACTAAAACCTCACCCCTCTGCATACACATCTCAAACTCTAACTACACACAACCATACCTCTTAAACAACAGCATCCCACACGCACTTCACTACAACAACAAACAAACCACACATAGCTATACAACAGCACACAACGGATACCGACGGGATACCACACCAAAAAGCTCAGCGAACAGTGTTAACCGAACTGAACCTGCCAACAGCACATCAAAGCTCCCTGCTCTTTCTCCTAACTTTGTCCTACTAACGTACCCCAACTGACCCCCTTTTATCTTTTAGATCCTCCAGAGTGCCAGAGGACCATTCCGGTGGTGATAGTGCGCGGTATAAATATCCTTTAACATATTATGACAGTGCCTGGTCAATGTCTATTTAATGCCCATACAAGAGCCAAAACGTTTGGCTTCACCAATGCTGGCCATCAACAGGACTTCAGTGTAAGGAACAGATGCAAGTAAACACATATTGATTATGAAGGCACACTAGTTTAAGACATTTTTAATGATATCATGAGCTGCAGAATTTACTGAACATTTTATAATTTCTCTATGTTGCTAAATTTCCTTTTGTAACCAACACAGCATGTAGGTAAATAAAAATAATTTATTAAAATAAGGATGAGGTTTGAAGATATCAAAGTCACCTAGGTGCTGGGGAGCGGTGATGATATTGGTGTCTTCAAAACACTAATGACTGATTATGTCAAGGTCTGATGATTTTGAAGTCCACACAGGGGTTGTTTGAATGATACGGAATTCCTTGAATATTGGTGCTTTTATTTAAACTCTGTGTGAGAGGGTTGGCAATGTTACAGTCATTTTCATGTGGCTTCTGTGGTATGATATTTAGGTTCACCAAGGGCTGAAGGTGTGATTTGAATTAGAACCTTCCACATGGATTCTGGGATTATATAAAGAGATTATGTGATGGCCGAGAAAGTATGGTATATGATGATAAGACAATAATGAAGCCCCTACAGGATGATCTTTGATGATTTCAAAGTCCGTAAAGGGATGGCGTGAGATACGTTGTCCAAGATGGTGTGTGGAACATTTAAATCTTCACAAGTATGCTTTATGATGACATTGAAGACTTGATGGAATGGAGTTATGTAATAATGAAATTCCCATGAGAAGTGTAATGATATTGAAGTCACCAGATATGGGTTGTTTGACCGAGATCAATATATTCACGGTGGAATTGACCATAGTCGATTTTGCTGCAAATCTATTTGACCTTTGGCCAAACAAGCCAATCCCTGGCCTGCCAGCAGCCCTTTATCCACCCCCCCTTCCCTACTTACCTTAGTGCCATCTGCCAGAGCTCCTCTTACTCCCCTGCAACGTCAGTTCTGTCCCTGCAACGCGGGTCGGAACTGATGTTGCATGGTCCCTTACAATGTCCAAGAAGAGGGGGACACCCCCGCAACCCCGTTCCCATTATAGTTAGCAAGGAGAGCGGGGGATGCCCCTGCAACCCCCATTCTCCTTGTTTGCTATAATGGAACCGTATGGCCTAGTTGACCGAATTTCTGATTGTACGATCATTTCGTACAGCCTAAATTTGGTCAACTAGGCCATACAGTAATTTCTTTCGGTCAAATTGGGCTATTCCAAATCACCACAAGGATGGTATTAGTCATTAGATGAAAATGAAGCCCTAAAATGGTAATGCTAAAGTCTGCGAAAATATGGTGTCTGCTGACTATCTGTGATGATATTGAAGTTTGTACAGGAACGTTGTGTGATAATAATGAAGAGAGGGATGATGTTGAAACCCCAACAGCAGATGCTGTATGATCATTGTGTAGTGCTCACAGAGATGGTGTGTGATGACTCTGAAGTCCTGATAGAGTTGTAAATCATGATATTGGTTTTAATGTTGTGATGATGATAAAGTCCTCGCAGGGAACATCTGTGCTAATAATGAAGTCCCAAAGGAATTGTTTGTGATGATACTGATAAAGGATGGTGAACGCTAAGATCCTCTAGGATGGTTTTCAATTTGTCACAGATCGATAAGAAAGACTCAGTGTCTCTCTGATGTGTCAAGTCTTTTTAAAGGTTTCTTGTGGCCCTGAGGCTGTCCCTCTCTTTCTCATGTAGAAAAGCACCTCCTCCGTAACGAGGGCATACCTAACCCCAGTTTAGTAGATATGGATTATTGGCACTTGCTATCTAGGTTCTGTCTTGTACTAGAGATGAAGACTGTGACGAACCTATGGATGTCGTCCCTATGCCCCTAGATGGGGACCTTTCCCACAGGGTAAGGGTGGCACATCCACAATACAATAGTCCCCCTGAGGGTGGAGTACCGGGGGAGGAGCACATGGGAGGGGAAACCCCTTATGGGATTAGGGACGACCATTCCCAGCGAATGTGGTATTCCTCTGCTGCATTAGACTTTCCCTCCTTCCCCAATCCAAACTCTCCTTCCCTGTTCGTAGTCCATGCCAATATTTTCTATTGTGAAGTCCAACAACCTAGTAGGTCAGACCCAAATAAGGCCTCTGATAATACATCACCATCCCACACACACTCCTCCCCTGGTCACTTCACTTCTGTACCAATCTTCCCTCGTTTGTCGGAAGGATTGAGAACTAAGTCCCCTTCAAAAGTACTGGGATGAGGAAGAACAGCAACTACCTAGATAGAGCCTCATTACCAAGTACTGAGATGAAGAAGATCCTATTCTACCCTATGGAGAGTTCAAAGATAGATAATGAGATGAGGCGGAATAACAAAACCATGAAGATTACTCTTAAGGGCCATAATGAGTGGTCTAGTGGTTGCCGGCTACTTATTGGTTCAAACAGAGTAGAAAAGGATGAAAGAATCAGGAAGCAGTCTTTCAGCCCTCCCTGTAGGAGTCCTGTGCAGTAGCCGAAGTGGCTGTGGACCACTGCACCACCCAGAGAGAGGGAGGAATCGAGAGCAGTCGTTGAGCAAGTAAGCTGGGCAGACGCTGACCCAGCGTACCTGGATCTGAAGTAAGAGACCCAGTGCACAGAGTTGAGTGGGAGCGAGAAAACAGGCAGAGAAGAAGAAGCTCCTTTGTGCGCTACCCAAACAAACCTCTGGGTGTCCCGAAGCTTCAGAAGCTGTCTGGAAGTGAAGCCCTGTCCCACGCAGATGGAAGGGACTGGCAGAGTGGCCACCATCAAGAAACCAAAAAGAAACTGACCTGCAGACATGCTGCTGACCGAGGCAAGTGACCAAATTCTACCAGAGCCCCAAACAGAAACGCCACTGCCTGGAAGACACACACCAGAGAAACAGGTGTCGGAGAGCAACAGGAACAAGAGTGTGAGAGGGTCTGGGACCCTGAAAGAAGCAGAGAAAGCACAGAAGGGAGCAATTACTTGGCAGGAGAGTGAACCAAGCTATTGCAACTATAGGAGTCTGGGACATGCACCCATAGGAAGACAGAGTCTGGAACCCTGAGAGAAAACGGGAAAGTGCAGAAGGGAGCGTAAACTTGGCATGATAGTAACCCAAGCAGTTACAACTGCACTTAGTGAGTCTGGGACTCACAGCCACATAAGAATAAGAGCGAAAGAGGGTCTGGGTCCCTGAATAACACAGACACACTACAGAAAGGAGCACAAGTTTGGCAGGATAGTAAACCAAGTAATTTCAAGAGAACATTGTGAGTCTGGGACCCACACCCATATGAAAGTTAAAGAGGGTCTGGGACCCTGAGAGTTAGCAGCCAGACTGATCTTTCTTCTGTTCGGCTTTGCACTTATTAGCTCTACCACTCCTTGGTCCTCATTACGAGTTGGGCGGTATTCTGGTGGTAAATCTGCTGTAATACCACCCAATGGAATTATTGTTAACACCACTTGGTCTGGTGGATTTACTACCGGATTACAAGGAATGGTAGCAGTGTTAATCCCCATGGATCTTGGCGAAATTACTGCTGGCAGAATTACTGCCATGGTAAGTCTGCTGAGTTTGCTGTTTTGTGGTGGAAAGTGGGAGGATTTACTTCCAGCACGATGCTGGAGGTAAATCCTCCACTGCAGGGTCAAACTCGTAGTATGGCGGAATCGGAAAAGAGGCAGTAATTCCGTTACCACCACTTTTTTGCTGCACCGCCATACTTGTAATGAGATTCTTGTCTTTAAATCCATCAATGGCCAACCTGCTCCCTCCCCATTGCCTGATTGAATCCCAATCCCATTTCTTTTGTGCTCAAATGTTCTATGCTCTAACCCTATACAAGCATTCTAGTCACATTCCCCTCCATCTGTGCTATCTCCCACGACTGCTCATTTCCTGTAGTGGCCCCTTAATAGCATGCACTCCCCCCATCGACATCTAAGCTGTTAAGTCTGTGTAAGTATTTAAGATGGAAATCTCGAGTCATCTGCTCGCCAGTAAAGGGAAATCCCTAACCACCTCTAAGCCTTGTCAGACCTCTCTGCCCACGCAGAAAATAAGCTAAACAACTGTAGGTATGGAGTTATGTAACCAATGATGCAATGCCTAAATGTGCATTATATTTATTAATGTAAATCTGTTATGAATATCATTTTCATATATTTACCCCATACTCTGACTCACCATTATCCACATAGTCATTGAGCTAGGTGAAGACACCCTTACATGGGATTGCCTTAATGTCCTGTTTGCTTCCTTGTCAAAGTGCAAATCTTGCCAACCATTAACATAATTTAAATAATGACACAAAGGATATCTGCTCCAAAGGATTGGACTTTGAAAATCATATGTACCCTGCTTGGCAAAGCACAAAGTCGTCTGTGACCTAGTCAGTGGCCTTCTGTCTTTAGAGGAACCAAGGATAGCTGCATAGGTTGCTAATGAAGAGGAAGATGGTTTGCTTCCTTTGGATGCTCTAGTGACTCAAGGCTGACAAGGTGAACAACAGGAGCTTCATTACAAGTTAAGGTAATGGAGTCTTAAATATGTTTGTCTGACATTGTTTTCTGGTTAGTGTGATTAGTGTGATAAGATTTGGTGCGCACCATGCTCAGAGTGAGAGCAGGATACATGTGCCTGCATACTCAGACTTTGGGGACGTTACGGGGAGAAGCAAAGAAGCAGAGATGTATGAGAAAGGCACTTTTGTAAAAGTTTAGGAAGGCTCTGAATAATCACAAATAGTTCCTTCTCCCAATGAACAGCAAACCACAGAGGTTGCACACTGGAGGCAGGTGACTCTCCTGAACTTACTGTTGGTGCTTCCTCTCTAGCTGCCCTTGTCCGCACACTTCAGAGTGAGGAAAATATTGGATAAATTTGCTCTTCACTTTTATTTTCTGATAGTATCCAGGTAGAGATTCACAGCAAGACTTCTCAGATTGTTTAGTTATATGGCAAGTGCAGGTGGCACTGCCAGTACTATGAGAGCCCTTTGAGAGTGTATGGATTAACATCAGTGATCCTTTGATCTGCCAACTACCTCTATGAACCACTTCATATTGGTCGTTATGGGCATGGAGCCAGGTACTTTGCAGCGAGCCCATGAGAATCATTCTTGGCTTTGCAGTAGCAAACACACCACACAGGTTGGCACTTACTCTGATGTTTTTAGATGCCTGTTTTTGTCTAATCTGACTCAAAGCCTAATTTCTCAAAATCAAAACGCAACATCTGTTCATACTAGGAGCCGACGTGCAGCCTGAGATATCCTATCCAACTCTCAATGCCCAATGTTTTTCAGCTGGTGGAAATATGATTTGAGATGTTTTCTAATAGTATACTGGAGCTAGATGCTCACATTATTTTTTATAACTCTTCTGAACAGCTATCAGAAAAGCTCCAGGTGTCAGTTTATTTTATTAGTTGAATTTACATTGCGGCTTCTGCTACAACTGGATCCAGTAGAAAAACACCTCTTAGATATCACATGGAATAGAGTGAGTTATTCAGAGTTGAAATAATAGCACATAGGTTATCCTAGCCCTCCCCTAACTAGACTCTGCTGTCTCATTTTTTAAATTGAATACTGGGTGAATTGGTGGAAATTCTACTTTACTTTTCCAAATGTTTCCTACTGGATCCAGCTATTGAGATATAATAATGATAATTTGATATTTATATAGTACTTTTATCCAAAGCGCCTTACATATCTACATACATTTATGTAGATATGATTCTTAGGCTATCTCCTGAAATGCTGTGTGTTAAGTTTTAAAATGTATTTCTGTCAGTTCATTGGCACCTTCCCACTCTATATTTGTATATCTGCAGACCGAATCCTGTGAGCTCCACTTTTTCACTTCCTCCTCGACCCTTTTTCTTGCTGCACATTTTTCCTCTTTTAGTTGCCCCTCATTGCCCGTTTTCCCTCACTGACAATCTTTTGCTTGCTTTTCACTACTCCTTTTTCCCTCTATAGCCCTCTTTCAATCACTTTTACAGACCATCCCATTAATGCCTATTCCAAAACCAGAACTATTGGCTTTGCCAATGTTTTCTTTGTTTCATATGGACACTCTGGGTTCCCTACTCCTGCATTCAGATCAACTTAAGGAGCAATCAGAGTTAATGCGCTTGATCTGCTGTAGCGTTTCACGTGAACATGTGTGCCAGAAAAGCCTTTTGCGAGGTCAAGTAATGCCACCTATCCCAGTGCAGCAATATACAAACTGATTCCCTAACAGAGCAAAGGTAAAAACACCCAGTAAAGAAAAGCTTTAATTTTCCTTCTAGTGTGTTTGCTTTCGTCTTCAGTTAGCATACTGGAGAGTAGAAAATGCACATGTAAAAATTAAACAATACATTCATTAACTATTATGCCTAGGTCTATGGTTTTGGCATAGCATAGCAGGCCAAGTATGTGTGTGTGCGCACTATAAGCACTCGCACATGTGCTGATGGAGTTCACAGCACAGATCGCAGGCTTGATACAAAATAACGCACATGCGTTTCATGTTTTGAATGCACTCACGGGACAAATAGCCAAAATAAAAATAGCAAATTCCATCCAAACCGTCAGCTACCAAGCTCCTATTCAGAAGTTGGAGGTCAACAATCATGAGGAGGTGGGGGCAGGGCAGAGGAGGTTACCTTGGAAGCAGAGTAAACTGCAAGGCAGAGCCTTTTGTCATGCAGAATCGGGCGGGCTGCTATTCGCACCTTGCCCAGCTTCCCAGACGCATTACAAAGGGCGTTTCTCTGCCATGGAAAAGAGGTTACCCAGCACACTAACAGACAGCTGGGGGTGGGGGCTGCTTTATAGAATGTGTGTCAGCACTTGGCTTGAGTAAAAACAGTTTCATTGAAAATGTTGATAAGCCCATATTGACTTGTGGTACATGATTAAATGGTTGTAACATTTGCATTTTGTATTGTTCACCCATACGGTTTAAACATCTTTTTTTTTTTTAAGTTTTCAAAAGTGTGTACTATTATAAGCACAGTATTAGCTTCTTGACAGATGGTGGTTCTTCCCCATAAGTGCAGGCATGCAATACAGTAGCACAAAACATCTGAGACCTGCTGCTAAGAAGTGCTAGTATTCACTTTAAAAATTAGAGCAGGTCACCAAAAAAACGAGCAATGGTTTCTTTCTGGTTGATTTTGTTTTAAGCAATGGCCGTGCAGCTGAACTTGGAATATATCAATCCTTAGATAACTCTGATTGCTTTACAAAAATAATGTAAATGCCTATTTCCCTTGGTTATTGGTCAACCTGAATTCACCAACTAAAGCACATCACAAACTTTCTCAGTGACAGAGCCTGCCAAATGCTATATTAATGAAAACAACCTTAATTGGAATAAAACAATTCAATAGCATAGGTTAAAGTTTGATGAAATGCTGTAAGTGCTTAATTTAAACTAGCAAATGCATTGTTTTTGATGGGTTACTAAAATGTTTAATATTTTTCATGTATAGAGTTCTTGGTATTTTTTAACATTTATTTATAACATTTTTGTAACATCCAAACCGAAGGGGATCACTGCGTTTGTACAGAATAAGCAAGATTGTTGCACAACGAAAGGTATGTTACGTGCTGTGATTGTTTGTACAGAAGCAGAGTGTCAGTAATCGTATTTATTGAAGAACTAGGTTTTCGAAGGTTCCTTGAAGGTAGTGTTGGAAGTTTCATCTCTGATGTTTGAGGGAGGAGAGTTACTGATTGAGGGGGCAGTGCTAACTCCTCCAGACCTAGCCTTTTTGAATCGTGGAATGGCAGTAGTGGTGTTATTGACTGAGCGAAGAGCATGAAGGAGGTGTTTCTGAGAGATGCTCTTGTTTAGGTACTTAGCGGCAAGATTGTAAATGCAGCGATGTGTCAGTGGTAGAGTTTTGAACTCTATACATGCTATTATGGGTAGCCAGTGGGCTTCGCGCCTAGAGGCAGAGATGTGGTTGGATTGGCACAATCCCAGGGCAGCCTGAAGAGCTTTGTTCTGGAAGTTACAGCTTGGCTAGGTTGGCCATCCAAGTGCCTATGAGAACATTTCAATGGTCAAGCTTGCTGACAATTGCACTGGCAAGCGCGAGGCAGTTGGTTGGCAACAGGAATTACCTAGTTATGGAAATTAATTTTGCAGTGTAGGCTGTAGAGGATGCAAGGGTGTTAATGTGTTTAGTTCAGCGTCCAAATAAACTCCCAGCATTTTGAATTGTCTGAGGACAGGGATGGAGGTGCCATCAATGGAGAAAGAGGAGAAGGTGGAGGCAAGCTTGCTGAGACGACAAGGGAAAACCACAATTAGTAGTTTGATTTTATCGTTGTGTAAGTGGCCCCATCCAGTTTTGGGTGGTGGCGTAGATCTTGTTCATGCTCAAACAGTCCTCAGAGTGGTTGCCCCTGATCGTGATGAGGATTTACATATCCTCAGCAAAATTGGTGTATTTGATATCAAGAGGGTCAATGATGTAGAACAGAGACTTTGTGTAGGTGTTGTAGTGGGTGGGGCCAGGCAAGACCATGAGGAACGTCCAGAGGATCTGGAATGGAGTCACCAGCAAAATTCCAAATCATATTCTAGACGTGCGATATCCCAGAAAGGATTTAACCTAGGCAATTGCATCTGAAGAGAAGAGGAAGTAAGAGCTGAGGTGTCAGCAGAGCGTATGGTGATCAACCAATTCAAAGGCAGAGTGAGCCAGTGGTGGAGCGACAGGGGGCAGGGAGGGAACAGGAGGGGCTTCGTGCAGAAGGGGAGCCTAGAGTTTCTGGCTGATCCCAATGGATATGTGGGTCCAGGCGAGGTCGTAGGAGATAGTAGGATTCTGGCGCATAGCTCATGCAGGCGGTCTGTGCCGATAAATGGTTAGAAGTCAATGGCTGGGCTTTTTATATGTTGCCGAGTGGTCTGGAGATAGTAGGCTTTGGCGTGCCTGGTTCTGGAGCTGTTGTCAGGGAGAGGCTGGTGGGTGGAGGCTGGTCTGAGTCTAACTGGCAAGGGAAAAACTGGGCTGGTTTTGTCACTGCTTGGGTTCGGCAGTGTAACTAGGGTGAACTCTCCGTCAGAAGTGAGCATGGGGGAATTAGGTATTGCGGACACCCTGAGAGTGGTTCTGGCCTGAATTGGGAGGGCAGGAGGGAGGGAGGGAGTGGGAGGAGGGGCAAGCAAGGCAGTGAATAGGAGGCAAGGCCCGGATTGTGTCTCGAAGAGCAGACTTGACTAGGGAGATTTTGCGTGGAGGCCCTAAGTTTGCAGACAAGAGGGAGATGAGGGGAGATGGGAAGGTGCGTACAGCAGGCAGGGGGTAGGAAACAAGATGGGGAGGAAGGTGGATAATGCTAGTGGATGTCAGGTAAAGACAACACCACTTATGGGGAGTAGATTGGCATGTAGCTGCAACAGTGGCTGTGCTGAAAGCACTGCTGCAGGGGTTGAAGCGTGTAGCAGGGCAGCTAAACTGTCATCAGGGGTGATAAGGTGAGCAGCATTCCGGCATAAGCAGACGGTATGCATAAAGTAATATAAGAGCAGCTCTTACCTGAAGTGGTGTGTGTTAACTAGCCAGGCTCCATGAGAGGCGAAATCGCAACGTGTGAGTAGGTCTAGAGGAGAGGGGGAGGGCTCAGGCGGGGCAGCAAGGCAGGTACAGCTGATTGGCCAGACAGGAGATTATGATACTGGCCTTATAGTGGGGCCGGCTTTGCCTGCTGGCTCCCATGGGCACCAGAAGAAACGGCATCAGGCAACCAATACGACGGAAGCAAGGTGGGCTCGTGGGAGACACGGCCTGCAGGGCAGAACACTTGCAATGGTGTTAGACATTTTAGAAGGGTTTTGGTCATCCGAGCACAATGTTAGGAATTCAGGTGAACTTGAATCAAGCCCAGCAAGGCTTACCTTCGATGTAACCACAGGTGCGTCAATGAAGGTGGTAGCATGGCACTGCTGCTCCTCGATTATCACAGGCAGCATGGGCCAGACAGGAGATGATGCTGTCATCATGAATTATGGGACTGTTTCTGTGGCTACGGTTTTCTTTTTTTAAATTCTTTCATCATCTCTATCTGCTGTTTGTTTCTTCTATTATAAACAGCCCCATTGTCTAGGTTGCTATAGCTTGTCACACAGCAAAGAATGCTGAAGATGAGTATTCAATTGCAAAAGACACTGCAAGCAGTAGTACTGCAGAGAGAACAGTGCATTTTATAAAACATGTATGTTTTATTGAAATTCATTTATGACTCCAATTGTCTATGTTTGGGCTGATTTTAACCGTACTGTATACTTTTAGTTGGTAACATACTGGTAACGAAGCACTGCTTCAAAAAAGGGATGACTTGTTGATTTTCTTTTGCAGTTGTGCATCTTACTAACACGGTTATCAAATGGCTCTACTATGATGTAACCAGAGTGGACGAGTGTTTTGTTGAATAACAGGAGATAGAAAATTCAAATGTTTTACAATTCAGTTTGATCCAATGCAAATGTATCCAAGGTAAAAATATTGTGCCTCATTACGTGTTCAGTGGTAATTGTGTTTGGCAGTAGTATTTCAATTATTTTCAAAATTAGTTGCAATTACCACCTCTTTTAACTGTTCTGAATCTGCCAGATTACTAGTGGCAAAATGGTAGTGTTACTCGCCATTTCCAGGGCTCAAGGTGCTGCTTGAAACAGCCGGAGATGAAAGCGCTGCAGCTTAACACAGTGTACCTTGAGGAACCACGAGGGAAGCCGCAACTGTCCTGCACGGCATCAACACTTAACTAGTCCCTTCAGCAGCGTGAAGTGGACTGCTCCTGCTGTTCCCCACTGACACAATGCAGAGCCCCAACGTGCTCAATTGATCATCTGGTCTCAATCGTGGATCAAGGTACTTATGTTTGGAGGCTATTGTATGCTGCCAAGCCTGTGCATTTGGTAGGTGCGGTAATGGTCACCATCTGAATTGAGTTCAGCCGCTGTGGTATCTCAAGTATGACTGCGGAGTTTAACTGTGAGGCAAGTTGTTGGTGAATCCATTGCTGGACTAGTGCACAGATAATAAGTATTGGGTGTCTGCTAGGCAGTGCTCCCATTGAGAGGCCTAACAGGAACTGCCTTTGTTAGGCAGAAACCTGTGCAGTTCCCTTAGGGACCACTGCAAAAGATTTAAGACTACAGGTGTTGGCAGTAAACCCACTTGGTAGCAGTCTGTACCACCCAGATTTACCTGGTAGCTGTGGCTGAGCGGTCAGACTTCCCTCAAGAAGAGTTAGGCAGTATGCAAAGTATACACAATAGGCACTCAGATACAATAATACAAGCAAACACTGACCAGAGCTTTGGTATCAAAGTATATAATTATTTATTTAAAAACACACAGTTTGAAACACTCCAGCACTCTTATTGTAAAATATTCTAAACACAGTTACTATTGTAATATATACACCCCTTTTCCCTTATCGGATAAGTCACAGTAAAACACATTTTCATACAGAGGTGAGCGCTTAACTAGATTGCACTCCAATAAGTTTGTGAAAAAGGGAGGGAAAAAGACAGAATATGGAAAGGTATACCACTCTAAGATTCAGGAACACTATTAGCAAGGCAGAAGAGCAAAAAGTCACTGGTGAGCCAAAGTCCAAAGGCTGGGCCCCCTCTTAGAGAGAGCAGAGCACAAATGCGCCCAAGATCACACAGTTACACTAGGCTTAGAAAGTCTTGCAGAGGGTTCAAAAAGAGTTTAGAGAGGCTTAGGAAAGTTTAGCCAGGGTGTCCCAGGCTAACCCAGGTTCGAAAGCCGGGGGCTAAATCTACCCCGTACAGTCGGTAGCAAGGGAAGCCAGGCGGGACACGGTACCTTAAGTGGGAAGGATCCTCCAGCGGTGGCAGTTGTTCCTGGTAGTGGGTGCAAGTTGCGTCGTCGTCCAGGGGAAGAGAAGATCTCGACTTGGAGGAAAGATGAAGGTCGTTGCACTACCAGGGAAGAAACCAGCCGTGGAGTTTTCCGGTTAAAGGTGGTACCTTTGTTTCGCTGTCGTGGTAAAATGTGGTATCCCGGTTGCCGGGGTGCTTGGCACGGGCAAGGCGGCCACGAGGTACGTCGGGAAGGCGAAAAGACAGTGAAACTGGTTATCCCCACCAGTCAAAGGAAGAAGACTCTCCGGCGGGAGATCTTCTCTGTCGTTGGGAAAAGTGGTGAGGCAGTCCAGCAGGGCTCCACCGGTGGTGGTGTCGTGGCAGGTCGGCTCAGCTTCTCCCTCGTCGGATTCTTAGGTCCTGTGGCGACTTCTGAAGTTCCAGTCCCCAAAGCCCTGCTTTTATGCAGCAAACCCCCATTCACTCAGCCTAGCTGTCACTCAAACATGCTAAGTGGTGACCCGGCCGGCTCACCACTTGGGCCAATCAGGATGGAGTGCGACTTGAGTTGCCTAGGCAACTCAGTCCAGGGTGCCTAAATTCCCCTCCACCCCTCCTAAGTACCCCAGACAGAGTGGCACCACTTTGGAGGGCTTCTGTGGAGAAGCCCGCCAAAAAGTGGAACAAAGGGCTCGACTTGGGTTGGAGTCACAGAAGAGAACACAAACGCCATTTTAGAATCAAGTGTTGGTAAAAAATACCAACCGGAGAATTAATATTAATTAAATAAACCGGCGGTATGTTCGAGGCTACCGTAAATAATTAAAGATAGTAGCCTAAAACAATGGGAAATCCCATAGGAAAATATTCGCAGTTGAATATAAAAAGTAGAATCCACTGCCACCAGCCAAAACTCGATCAGGGGGGACGGAGACGTGCCCCCTCGACTAACAGATCCTGGGGCAATCGAATTGCCCCAGCTAGTACGTCCACAATATGATGGTTTGTACTGGTTCTGTTCAGAATTTAAGACTAGTAAAGTCAATGGTGACTTTACATGCCCTGGGAGACAGTAGTCAGTCCCAGGGTATGGAGTCTATACTGGGGGGTCACTATGACACCCCTGTGTCACTGCACGGAGGGTGCTGTGTAACACACATCACAAAAACACATGAAGCCCTATGGGGTAAAAGACCCCATAGCCCATTAAACACATCTAGAGGCAAAGGAACACACTCAAACCATGTCCAAGAGTGAGGGTAAAAGAGTCTCACTCTTGGCAGGAGAAAAAAATAAACCCCAAAAATCCAGCAAAGCTGCTGGGGGACTCACTAGGTTAGGAAATTCAGCCTAAACAGATAATTCTCCCTAACAGCCTTTTTTTGGAACTGGAAGGATTGAAGCTTGGGGGAGCCCCAAGAGTCCCAGAGATATTGTGAACTTTATTGACTTGCTGCAAGAGCACTACGTGGAAGGTTCCGAGGTCAACCTTTTTTCAGTTTAACTATTTTTGAAACTGGCGCAGAACAACATCTATGTCTAAGACTACCTGAAACCAGCTGTGGTTTACATTTCTTTTTGAGCCACCATTTTACCTTAAGAAGACCCCATATCATCTTTTGTCTAAGAGTGAGGGCAAGCATAGGTTTTGACACAGGCAGAACTTTGGTTTTGGACTTTCGGACATCGACAGCCCTTAGAAGCATCATTTGAGGGAACAACTCCCTTAGAGTTAGAGCCAGTTAGGCATTACACCAACCCAACAAAGTTTCACAATAAAGGTTTTCAAACTGTTATTTTTGAGAGTATGTGTCTCTCCTGATACCATGCCTGTCTCACGATAGTTGGATGAAGGTGAGGGATAGATAAGATGTCCAGGAAGGCATGCAAAGGAAAAGGTAGAGGAGCTATGTGTACAATTGGACCAAATTAATGTGGGACTCAACTGTATTCTATGGGGCGCAGCACCAAGAGGAGAGATGGCTAGAGAGGAGGTGTCCAATGCGCAAGGGGGGGGGGGGGGTATGTCTGTAATGTACTCCCTGAACGTGGGAGCATGGGCATGTTATTATTTATTTATTTGTTTTAATTTGTATAGTGCACTTGCAGCCCCGAGGCATCGAGGCGCTGTTACAGGCATTTTTTAAGACATTTTGATTCATAGGTTAAATTGTGACCCAAAGGTCTCTTAGTTACAGGTATAAACTACATGGCAAACAGGTGTGATTGGAGTTACACAAGGTGATCAGAGTTACACACAGATAATTAATACAGTGGGGTCATTGATTGCTTTGCGGAATGCTTGGTGGGACTCGACTCGACTCGGGTGGCTGCCAAGGTAGGAAAACTGGAGCCCCCAGCGCGGACTTTTCGCGTCTTGGGAATGAGAATCATGTTGTAGTATCCCTTCCTCAGAGATCTTATAGCGGTGTGCTTGGTGATTCTTTGAGCCAGGTTCAGGGGGTGCAAGTGTGTGAGGGACAAGGTTTTGAAGACAATTCTCTCTTTGACAGGGAGCCAGTGAGCCTGCCTTCTCACTTCAGAAATGTGGTCTTTTCTTGAGGTTCCTGTGGCCACCCTGAGGGCGTTGTTTTGAACCAGTTGGAGTTTGGCCAGATTTTTGCACGAGGTCGGCGTTACAATAATTAAGCCTAGATCCAATTATTGCCATAGCAATGGTGAGGCAGTTCTGGCGTGATAAGAAGGGTCTGGCTGCATTAAGGACTTTGGAATAATAGGCTAACGAGGAGGCGATGGCCTTAACCTGTCTATCCATGGTCAGATCCGAGCCTAGGTAGACTCCCAGTGTCTTAACGTTGTTGGAGACCTTAATGGGAATATTGTCAATGGTGAAGGAAGTGTACTGCTGATCGAGGTTGCCCAAGGTGGTGGGTGACCCTATGATCAGCAGTTCAGTTTTTTCACTGTTAAGGCATAGCCAGTTGTCTGCCATCCAAGATTGGATGGTGGAGTAGATGGTGGTGAGGGTGTTCGTGTCTGCTTCATAGTCACCAGAGAGTGGGCGAAGCACCTGTGTGTCATCCGTATAATTAGTATACGATACGCCCAGGGAGTCGAGGATGCTGAACAAAGATCTTCTGAAGAGGTTGTAAAGCGTGGGTGCGATACAAGAGCCCTGTTGAACTCCACATTTGATGTGGCTGGGGGTGGCACATGCTGAGTCGGAAAAGACTTTCATGTTGACGCCATGCTCATGAAAACACAGATGGCAAAGCCAATATGCTTACTTCCTTACGTCCCCAACAACATTTTGGAGAGGTTGTATGTTAGAAATTTGAATTTCCAAATAAAAGGGTAATGGATTGGAGAATATTCTGAATAATGTGTTTGCCTTAATCAATACAGTACTAGCTAAAGTACCATTATTGAGACAGCCTTTAAACAGTATATAAAAATGAAATCTTATATTACTTTTTCTGAGTTCCTGCAAAGCCCAACAATAAAAGCATTCAGGGGAACCCTTCATTTATCAGTCATATGTCTGTAGGGTGAGCAGGCATCCCGGTTTTGCTGGGACTGTCCCAAAGTTAAGCACTATGTCCCCTGATCTGAGAGTTTTTCATTTGAAAACCCCAACAGAGAGGAGATATATGATGCTATAGAGTAAATCTCACCAGAGTCTCTCTGAACCACACAAACACTTCATATTAAATGCATTTTGTCATAGTTAAAACACTCCAACAAATTCTATTGCAAATCATCCCCCACACATGATTGGTCAAACCTATACAAAAGAAATCCAATCTTCTCTAATTCCCACGTTCTCATTGGTCACATTTATGTAACTACCATTAGCAGTTTCTATTCATAGCACACCCTTTTTCCGGAGTCCACTGTGGTAGGTCTTGGCATCAACACATAGTTACACATTTAAACACAAACATAAATCATTACATGTTTCAGCTGGCCTGGCACCTTCTAACCCCAGTCGTGATTGCAGATGGTTTACAAGAAAAGCTCAAACAATTTGGGGAACGGGAGAATAAACAGGCTTCCTTTGAACTGGTGATAACTATCTAACCTGACCAGAGTTACTGGCATATTGTTTCACTATAATCTAAATGACTACTTATTCAACGCGCATGACCTCAGGACACAACCTGAGAAAATAATCAAACCCCATAAAGTGTTGGTCAATAATGACCTTATGTACCTCTTTATCCCAGCTTTATTACTCAACCACAGAAAGATGGCTGGACCTATATGGACAATGAATAACAGGCTCTCATGTACTTCAAAATATTTCATCTCTTATCTGCAATACATCTGATAATGTTGCAGCTACTCATTGCCTTCCCTCGGCCTCTAACCCTGCAAAAACTGTTTCCGAGTCACACAGAGTTCACCCCGTAAACCCCGACTGCAGAGCCCTTTCCAAACTGAAAAACACACGACATACAGATCTGTACATTTGAATGTATTTATTTATTTATTGCATAATTTATAAAGCGCTTATACAACAAGAAATTGTGTTTCTAAGTGCTCACAGGGCAAGGGGGAGGGAACATGGAAACAACAGGCAGGTAGAAATAAAACTGATGGACAGGAAAGATGCGGTCCTACCAGGCCTTGTGAGAATTCAGAACATCGAAGTGCAGAGAGAGAGAGAGAGAGAGAGAGAGGGAGAAGGGAAGGGGTAAGTGTTAGGATAATCCACAGAGTAAGAAAGTTGCAGGCAACAGGTAGGTACATGGCCGAGATCATTTGGTAATTAGTGATCACTTGCTTAAAGTAAGTGCAGGCCTGTGTGTCAGCACAGGCCAATGGGTGCCCAAGGGCAAGTGCTGGGAGTGGGCTGAAGGTGATTGGGAGGGATGCCAGAACCCGGAGGGACACAAAGGTCCTGGCCACCAATCTCAACAACAGTGGCGTTTAGCATGGGAGGAAGAGAGGAAAGGCGGAGGTGAAGAGGAAAGTCTTAAGGAGCTTCCGAAATTTGAGGAGATCTGGCTCAAGATGGGGAGGCAGGTGGAGGCTGTTCCAGAGAAGGGAACCAGTAGAAGAAAGAGAACGGTCTCCAGCTCGCTGCTTGGATAAATGCTTTACACACAAAGAGTTGGAGTCGGAAGTGTGTAGAGATCTGGAGGGAGAGTATTTAGTGAGATTAAGTTGTAGATAGCATGGTCCCTGGCCCCAGACAGCCTTATGGATGATACAGAGGGATCTGAATTTAATCCCTGCAGCAACCAGGAGCCAGTGAAGAGATGTTAGGGCTGGAGAAATACGATCCTTTGGCTTGAGGCCAAGGATAAGTTTCACATCCCTATTCTGGATAAGCTGGAGTGGGCGGAGAGAGGAAGAGGGAAGATTAAGGAAGAGGCTTTTGCAGTAGTCCAACCTTGAGAGTACCAAAGCTCTAGTGACAATGAACCTCTGGGGAAAAGTGAGGAACGGAAGGATACCTCTAAGGAGGTGGAGTTGAAAGTGGGCCTTCTTTGCAAGGTCCAGGATATGAGGGAGGAATGCGAGGGAGAAGTCATAGATGTCTCCAAGGTTTCTGGCTTCAGATGAGGGAGAAGGGGGAGAGCCCATTGCCCATAGCCCTGTTGCAAAATGTTTGAAAGTGCATGATTTTTGCACTAGGAACATTTTATATACCATGAAAAACGGCAATTGCCAAGTTGGAAATGTTTTCCTATATGGACACAATGTTTTTTTTCTCTAGGGTAAACAGGGTGGGTGAAGACGAGTGTGGGGATCACTTTTGCCCAAGACTGTGAATAAAGAGAATTTGATTTGTCATAATGTTCTTTCAGTCATCTTTAAGTTGTGTAGTTATACTTGGTTCCACAGATGTTCTGCATACTGTCTCTGTTACCCTTGGATACTTGACGATCAGAATTCATAGGCCAATGAACTAGGGTTAAAAATGAACTCCTGTAACACCTTTGCTATTACTTTCCTTCTTAACTTTTATTTGAGCAATAATAATGATGATTTAAACACCTTAATGCATAACACACAAACCTTTTTATTTGCCTAGTTTCTGCTTTAATACTGATCAATTAAACCAATATTTCCAAATGACAACAACATTAAGGTCCAAATGTTTTGCACTCGGATACCATCCTAACAAATCTTGATTGTCCAGCACACCAGATATTTTGTACTACTGAGCATGTTTTCAAAGCTTCAAAAACGCACATATTACATAATTATACAGACCAAAGGGGAAAACGAACACAGTTAAGGCATCACTATTAACTGACTGAGTTTACATTAGATTATTAACAAATGTCAGCATTATGAGCGATCTTATTTATTTTTTAACTAAAAGACATTCCTGGCGCGAAGTGTTTAACGGCACCGTAAAAGGCTGCGGCGCCGTTAAACACTTAGCGCCTTACTACGAGGTCCCTTTGCGGGACACGCCCTTAACGGCTGACCTACACCAGCCGTTAAAGTTGGGACCCGCAAAGGGACCTTGGTGCTAAGCAATTTGCGGTACCATACTTAGCGCCTTCCCCATTCCCATAGAGCCCTATGGGGCAAAAATAGGTATGGGGAAGGGCCATGGTTCAATGGGGAATTACCGCCCGCCAACCTTGGAATGGGGTGGTAATTCCCCATTGAACCATGGTGGACCCGCTAATAGCGCCATGGTTTAGCGCCGGTGTTGTAATGAGGGCCATTGATTGAAAATTAGACAGTCCATTACCACTTAACAAAATGTCTTTACTACCCACTTTATATATAGATATTTTTCTAACTCAAGAATGTAAAAGGCACGTGTACCTTTACATTCTACATTATTATACATCACCATTGTCACACAGCAGTGTGCGAGAACTTTAACATCATTAAAATCACACACACCACCTCTATGAAGACCTAATTATTATCACACACCATCTCTATGGGGACTTTAACTTAATTATCACACACCACCTGTGAGAACCTGAACATCCACATCATGGCGCACAATCTCATTTGGGGCTTAAACACTATACATCTAATCTGTGTGAGGGTTTTAATAACCTGATAATCACACGCCATCGCTGTGGAGATGTCAACATTGGTATTTCCATACAACATAATTATTTATCATCATCTTCATACCACACCATGTCCATCATTATTAATGCAAACTATCGAGACATTTACATCACCATTATCACACACCATCTCTATGAGGACTTGGAATATTTGTGAACACACACCATCCATAGTGTGATGATACAGATTGACCTAAAGAATGCAATGGGCCCGATTCATGAATATTTGTCCAGCTCAAAGTGAATTTGCACTGCGGAAAAGTGACTTTGCACTTCCAACACAACCCCTGATTCATGGAACTGTGCAAAAATGACTAAGGGCTGACTTTGCCCAGCAAAAATACACTTTGCACAGTTGCATGAATCAGGGTTTGTGTCGGCAGTGCAAAGTCACATTTCAGAAGTGCACATTCACTTTGAACCAGGCAAATATTCCATGAATCGGGCCCTTCATTATTATACTGCAATCCTTACAGGGTCTAAAATAATATTAAAGTTGGCACAAGATTGATGTTCTTTTGTGTTAACCATACCAAATGGATATTTTGTTATGATGTTTGGATCCCCAACAGAGGTAGTATTTCATTATATTGAAGTTCCCAAACGAACAATATCTCAAAAGGGATGTTGCTTGGTGATAGTAAAAGCATTAGTGGTTTCCAGTCACCTGGCCACGAGGGTCTCCTGCCCAGCAGGGAGAGCTTTCTAGTTCCTGGCATGCACAGTGGAGATGTGCTCAAAGGCGCCTCCATCTCTGCTGCAAAAGAAATAATGATTTCCTTTGTGGCTCGGGGCAGAGGAGCTCTGGGGCCAGGCAAATGGAAACCAGTGATGCTTTTACTGTCACCACATCCATGGGGCCTTCATCTCCTGCTGCAAAACAAATAGTTATGTATTTCCTTTGCAGTGCGAGCTGGAGGAGCGAGGGTGCCTCCATCTCGCACCACAAAATAAATAGTTTCTTTCTGAAGTCCTAGATGCATGCACTTGAACATCAGAAAGAAGGGATTTCTTTCTGAAGTCCTGCTCTCCCCCCCAGAACATGGTGTGGCAAGGTCCCTCCCCCACAACATGGGAACTGCCGGGTCCCCCACTATGGCAATGACACCACAGGTTAATAGGATTACATGTTATGGGGCAAAGTAGTTCTGTGTTATGTGAAGGCATCATGAATTAAGAAACAGATAACAGATTCACTTTTCTAAAATTAATGTTTTGGGAGTAAGCTGCAGTGTAAGCTTCAGTTCTTGGCGTTGCATTCTGTGATGGTGTGCCCACTGGAGCAGTCTCCCTTCTGTGTTCGTTGGAAGAGGGTTTTGTTTTTTTTACAAATGCTAACCCCTAGCGCGTAGCCAGCGGAGTAAGCTGCAGTTTGTGGCTTAGTGGCTCAACACTGGGTCAAGTAACTGTGAGTTAGGGGGAGCAGCCTTGTTGTACTGGAAGTTGCTAATGTTATGCGCCATAAGTCGCCTGCTGCTTTCTTTGATCTCCTTGGTTTCATCCTTTGGATATGAACATTTATGATCTGCGGTCACGTTTGAGCCCCCGTGAGAGGATTCTACTCGTGAGAGGATTCTACCTTCCAATAAGGCCCTGGTTGTGACACAGCAATTGAAGCAGTTGTCTGTTTCCCCAGTGACAGCAGTGAGTGATTCACGCTCCATGCGGAACAACATGAGCGCGAGATCTTTGAGGTCAAAGAGGTCTTTGCTCCTGTTAGAGGCTGCCACGATAGTAAACAGCTTTGACCCGGTAATTTAATCTCTGGCGTGGAGAGATTTGATGTTGGTGAGATCTCCAGGTTAAGGGTTTTTGTGACACCGTTTCTCTAGGGATCTGATTGGGAATTTGTTTGAGGTGAGCTCAGGGGTGTAACAAGGGACAGATGGTTTGGTCTTAGCGTGGTTGATTTTTAAGGGGGCATGAGTGTCCAACAGCTTCATAGCAGAATTGTTGAATAATTCTAGGATGGCTGAGGTATTCCCTGTGGTGGGGAAGTCTGCAGTTTCCTTCTAGCTTATTTTACCGGGAAGGTTTTAGAATGGGTGGTGCTAGGTGAGTGAGCATTTAGCCTGAACTTTGTGGGTCATAGTCGAATGAGTGATCGATTGTGGGATGTCAGCATTGTCAGATCAGTGAGATAGGGTCTGTGCAGGTTATGACAGTGGATGATGTAAAGACCAAGGGTGTCATTACGAGGTTGGAGGTAAGTAACTGTCTTTACCGGCATGGAGCAAATATTGTGTCCATGTAGGTAAGAGCCACTAATAGAGGGCTATTACGACTTTGCAGGCACGAGCATGCCGCTAAAGTCCCGAAAATGGACCTTAGCAGCATCATGTATAGTGCAGATTTCACTACCGGCATGAAGCAAGACGGCATTAGCGGTCACCACTAATAGCGGTGCTCACTATCAGCGTTGAAGCGGAACCGGAAGTAGCGTCATTGCACAGGAACAGGAAAGAGCACGGCGGCCATCTTTAAAAACCCAATCCATTGCCATCCTCAGCAGCCAGGACCTGTAGTATACTGCTGTGTGGCAAAATCAATCCATAACAACACTATACCCAAAGCTGTGAAAAAGGGCGTCTCCCGCCAGCGCAAGGAGCACTTTAATGAAGATGAGCTAACCATGCTTGCGGAGATCCTGGCAGAGAATGCCGA
This sequence comes from Ambystoma mexicanum, assembly GCF_040938575.1. Taxonomy (NCBI): domain Eukaryota; kingdom Metazoa; phylum Chordata; class Amphibia; order Caudata; family Ambystomatidae; genus Ambystoma; species Ambystoma mexicanum. The sequence goes on along the minus strand of NC_090921.1, from coordinate 239,404,973 downwards.
TGTGTTTGCCCAGAGCCTCAAGAGGGAGGCTGTCATCAGAAAGAAGCAGATCTGGGCACTAGTCGCAGAAAAAGTCAGCGTGGTTGGCAACACCCCCCGCACAACTAAGGACTGCAGGAAGAGGTGGAATGACTTGTGCCTGCGAGGCTGCAACATCACACGAACGTCGACTATGAACGCCACATTTTTCATACGATCAGACAAGAAATGGGAGAGTCCATAGACAATTTTGTAATGCGCCTTCGTATTAAATTGAAACACTGTGAATTCCACAAATACTCCAATGAAGAAGTGCTCAGATCGCAAGTGATTGCAGGATGCCTCTCACAACCATTTCGCAAACAACTTCTACAAAAACAGAGATCCCTGGAGGAAATCCTAGCACTGGCCCGCATGGAAGCTGCAGTTGACTCACAACTAGACAATCTAGGAAAAGTGTCCCTACAACAACACGGCGAAAACTCCAAAACAGTCAACAAACTCTACTCGAACCCCACTCAAGGAGGTAAATGCCTCGAGGCCACATGCTACAAATGCGGGTACGAATACCGCCATGCCGGGGAATGCCCGGCCATAGGACAGCAATGCTCTGCATGTGGGGGCATGGATCATTACAGGGCCATGTGCAAGAACGCACCGTTACACACGCCAGGAAAACCGCGTACTCAAGATAGGCGCAGATACATCTGCCAGAATTCACCCAGGTCCAGAGGGGAAAGCGACCAAAAACCCATGAGGAGAGAAGACGGCGATCGAAAAAACAGCTACACTCGGGAAGACAGACGCTCTTCCGAAGACACGAGACGCTCACACAGAAGGCGTTTCGTAAGATACATGGAGACACGGTCCCCCACCAGCAGTGGCTCCCGCGTATCAGTGGCCTTGCGGCCTGTGTGCCTGCGAATCTCCTGGCAGGGGTTCAACAGGGTGTATAAGTGGGAATCATAACATCGAATTTCTTTTGCGAATCCTACCACATTTTATTGAAAATAAATGCAGGGGGAGACCCTGCCGACCCCCACAGCCCGCCTACATCCCTCCCACCTTAATTAATACCCCAACCGAACCCCCATCTATATTTTCGATGAAATGTGTTAGAATTCACTCAAAAAAAGGTGTTATGTGGGTCGCAGTAATGGGATCGGATGTTTTGGCAGGATACCGATGTGCAGAGTCCTATGCTAGTTAATGTCCTGGGTTGAAGATTCTCTGATCGGTTTGACATGGAGTCTTCAGGGTCATGGCAGCAAAGAGGCACGTGAGTCCAGCGTTGCAGGCATTGTCAGGAACTTCAGAGAGACAAGGGGCCTCATTACGACCCTGGCGGAAATCGAAAAACGATGGCGGAAATGCAATACCGCCATCGAATAGCGCTCGGTGCGACTATGACCCGTCACCGCAAAGTACGAAGCCATTAGCGACACCGTAGTGAACGCCAACGCTAACTGCACCAAGTACGCGCGCGCGCGCCATGCCAAACCGTAAATACCACCATGGCGCAAGGGTACGCGAATTCCGACCCTAGCGGACATGTACCTAACGCCATCAAGCATGGCGGAAAGTACCATTCCGCCATGGTGAGAAGTACGGCATCGCGAATCAACCGTAAACGGCCCCACTGAGTGCCTGTACACCGCTCCCTGCCCACAAAGTACAACTCCCCGTAGGTGCAATGAAGTCACAATGCAACCAGTGAAATGTACAAGTCACCCATGCATGCCAACGAACAAAAGAATCACAAGAGGGGCCAATGGGAGCTGCAGGGCACAGATGGCACGAATACAGAAGCCATCCCAATGGACATGACCACAGTCCCCCCCCCCAGAAACGCACGCAAACACAGGCACCTGTGACCAGCAATATTCCGAAAATCACATCATTCCACCAGTCCACCTGGCTGACCGGCATCTGTTACACAAAACCCAATCCCCCGCCCCTGAGCATGACAACATTCAAACAGTCATATTGGCAGCCCCCATCCCTGACCTCACTGGGCTTCGTAGGCAAATGCGCCCAGCACAGTACCACGCAACTAAACTCCGAAGCTGGAACCCAATGCAGATCTCCTCACAATACATCGCTCCCCAAATAGGAATATGCCACATCACTCGCAAAGAAGAACGCTACACGGCCCATATCAGAATAGAAATTTAATGCACAACAAAATCACCAAGCCCATACAGCCATTAGGCCATGAACTCCAAAACACATATCACCATTGTGGGCTGCATCCGCAAGAAATGACCAGCTACTACTTGTGTGACGCCCCGTTCCATCATGGTACACAGAGCCACATTCACGTACCAAAAGGCAACATGGAAGCGCACAGAACCGCAGGGCCGTCCCAATGGGGAGGCACTAGTCCAGCTGAAAGGCCGAAATGTTGCTCCGAGCCACTAGTACTGCGTAAGGGCATGTGGCCCATTGGCGATTGTCCCATAAGATCGTAATGCTGCTCCACTGATTAACACGAAGCAGCAGGTGTCGGGAGTAAAAGCCATCTGCAGGAGTGGCATACAGATGGCAGTGGCAAAAGGGGAGGAGATACAAGTCAACCAAAAGAAAAGAAAAAGAACAGAATGGCCATCAGAACTACATTCGAACTACTCACTTCAATGATCACACTAAATCCACAGCCATATGCATGCTAGCCCACTCCAAAGGATCATCACCACCCCAAAACCACTTGCGACTCATAACCATCTATATCGAGGTGTAAACACCATCACAAACGAGTGTACCTGTGCATGCGTCTCTGAAAACAGAATCCATCAGATGGGAATGTTAACGTGCATGGACACAAGTGTCTGAAGGCGCGTCGAGACAGGGAGGGCTCAACAAGGCCAGATAGACGATGGTCCCACTATGGCAGCCCTGCATCACATAGCGCAGGGGAGGCGGATAGATTCCAAGAAGCCCTGTACATGGCAAACTCTGTATCAAATCACCTGCCCATGCATCCATTCATCATTCCCTCATCCCGGTATAAAAACGCCTGAATATTTACTCACATAACATTAGAAATATCCATTGAGTCTGTGCGTTATGCAGCCTGCAAAATCCACAGTGCCCCAGCCCGTAATTCCAGTGTTGTGAAGTAACATGTATTTGGGAACGTCCGGCCTCATCGCCCACGTCGCTATTGCGCATCCCAAACTATTCATATCAATCATTGCATCCTCGCCATGGCCCCTGTCTCAAGGACATTGAACAATAGAACGTTATATTTGCAGTCAGACCTGTGGGCATCTCCTCGCCGCTAGCTGGAAACCGAAAGCGCCGCCCTTCGAATTCCTCATTTGCAACATCACGTCGAAAAGGCATCTGTGGCCGTTTGAAATCACAAATTAATCCATCTAGTGCGGCTGTGTGTGAAAATGGCAACTGCCTTCACCCACAAATGGGACGCCCCGCCCGTCGGTGCAGCATGAGGGCCCACCGTTACTCGAGTACTATGTTCCACTGACCCATCACAAGTCTGTTCGCGACTGCAAAGATTGTATGTGAAACAATGGGACCATAGCCGAATGTACATATCAACCAATGTTACACGGCCATCGGGTACAAATACATGATTGCAATAGCAAGATGCCATTCCTCGAATTGCAGCGTTGTGTGCGGGACGTGCTCGGCCAAAGGGGAGAGCAGCTTGCACAGGTGGAATGAATCACCACAGGTGGAGGCCATACAGCCTGAAAACACATAAATTGCACACCCAGTCTCCTCCCACAACCACACCCACTCCGAAATGCTACCGGCAGGACTCGCGATGTTGGCCCTGGGGGACCTGATAGCACTGCAAGTACTCCAACTCCAAGAAGAAGACGAACACCAACTACAACCGGCCGCACGGAGGAGACGCAGGAGGAGGAGGCCAAGGCAGGGCCAGCAAGGGCCGCCAGCACAGCCACTACCACCACGCAGGCAGCCCGCAATCCCACGCCTCCGAGCACATCCGTTCAACCTCACTGATGAGCAGATCCACACCCTCTACCGTTTGGACCGGGACACCATAGCCGCCATTGTGGACATGACACAGGCTGACCTTGTCAGCATGATAGATAGCCCAACCGCCATCCCACCCCTACTGAAGGTGGTGTCTGTACTCCACTTCCTGGCCACAGGCACCTACCAGCACACAGTCGGACAGTTGCATGGCATTTCTCAGCCACTGTTCTCACGGACACTATTGCAAGTGCTCGATGCCCTCCTGCAGCACGCAGACGACTACATCTCTCTACCACGCTCGGAGCAGGATATTACCAACACAAAAGTGGGATTCCATGCACTTGCCGGCATACCGGGTTGCATTGGTGCCATCGACTGCACCCATGTGGAATTGGTCGTCCCACATGCCATGGAGGCCCAGTACCGCAACCGAAAACAATTTCATTCCCTGAATGTACAAATGGTGTGTGACTCCAACAGGATCATTACACATTGTTGTGCCAGATTCCCTGGATCAACCTATGATTCTATGGTCTTGAGGAACTCTACTATACCACGCTACATGGAGCGACACGCAGGGAACAGATCCTGGCTACTCGGTGAGTCTCATTTCATGCATGATGATGTGGGGTATGTGATGCGGCAATGACCTGGCAGGAAGGGGGGGGGGGTGTGCGTACGTAGCAATGGCATTCCACATCATACGTTTCTCGTCCACATACAGGTGATGCTGGGTATCCACTGAAGAGATGGCTCCTCACACCAGTCCGGAACCCACGGGACCAGCATGAGGAGGACTACAACCATGCCCACTCACGTACCCGTGTAGTCATTGAACAGGCATTCGGCCTACTGAAGACTCGTTTCCGCTGCCTCAGCAGGTCTGGCGGGGCACTCCTGTACCGCCATGAGAAGGTTGCAAAGATGGTCATGGCATGTGTCATGCTCCACAACATGTGCGTACGTAGAAATGTGCCCATGCCCCCTGACGCAGAACTGCAAGCACCTGAAGATGGTCATGATGAGGGTGGGGATGTGGCAGCACCTCAAGGAGTCTGCGAGGCACCGGAGGGCCGTGACATTCGTCAGCATCTCATTGATGCATGCTTCTAGCACTCACGCCTGGTGGCTGATACATGGACACGGGACTCGTGGCACTGTGTGTGTCTGGTACATGCACAATATGGACTGTACGCCTATGATGGCCTAGTACACAAAGATCATTGTCCACACATCTCATTGGTTGATCGTGCACTGTTTATGGCATATGTGATATCATGTTGAACACCCTATCGACCCGCCACCCAAGTGAGCCCAACACACCCCCTCCACCCTCCTACCTCCCCCCCGAACACCAGTGTCCAAAGATGCTCATTGTCAGTGGGCTGTCGCTATTGCAAGCCCCCTCTGCGGGTATCAGGGGCACCCCTGCCTGTGGAGCGCAGGTTCCTCCCAGATCTACGTTGGGGGCTGCCCTGGACGGAACTTGCAACGGATGATGTCTCTGCCTGCTCACGTCCATGCATGTCCCTAAGGGTTTGTGAGAGCTCAGTGAGCACACGGCGCACTGCGGCAAGTTCGGCACATACGTCTTTGGACGTCGCATGCAGTTCCCCCCTCAGGCTCTCGGTGCTTCTCTCCATTTGGACTCTCAGGCTCTCGGTGCCACTCTCCATTTGTGCCCTTAGTGTCTCTGTACTTCTCTCCATTTCTGCCCTAAGTGTCTCAGTTGATGTTTCTATGTCTGCCTTAGTGCCCCCACATTCATCGGCATGGTCCTTGAGGAGCGTGGCCAGTTGCTGCTGTTGCACGATTAACTGGTCGAGGGACTGTTGCCTCTGCTGGGCCATGGCCATTTGCGGGGGTGTCACAGAGGGGCTGTTGACCTCATGTTGCCTTGCCACAGGGCTTGTGGGGGATGGCCAGTCGTCGTCTTGTGGGTGCCCCTGCGTGGTATCCTCATGTTGTACGGGATGGGACAGACAGGGGGATTGGGACAGGTCATGGATGGATCTGACTTCGACATCCCCGTCTTCTGTGTCGGAGCATGCTGCCATCAATGGGGTGTCACCTATGGTGCTGCTGCCACCAGAGGCAGTGCCTTCTGTGGCATCCGTTGGGGGGACCTGTGGTGGTGGTGTTGTGGGCATGCTGGCTGCTGGGGTGCCTGTTGATGTTCCCTCCTCTGTGCTGCCACCTGATTTGTGCTGCTGCCTTGTCTTGATGCGTGCAGCTGAGGTGGAGGGTCTTTGGCCGTTGGTCTTGGCCCTCTTTGCAGGTGTGCTGGTAGGGGTGTCCTGATGCTCGTCGTTTGGATCGGACCCTGTGGTGGAGTAAAGGAGGGCGAGGGTTATTAATGGGTCTGTGGGTATTGGAATGGCATTGTATCACATGCATTGGGGTGGTACCTGAGGGTGATTTGGGTCGGGGCCTTGGAGGTGCTTTCATTTGTGTGTGGAGTGAGGGTGCAGTTGTTTGGCAGCCTGCAGTTAGGGTGTGCCTGCTGCACGTGTAGTGGGTGTTTTAGGGGTTTTTAATTATTTATGTATTTATTGTGAGTTTTAAAGTGCGCTATCAGGCCGATGTGTGTGGACGTTCTCCTGGACATGTGTTTCTGTTGCACTATGTGGACACATGGTACTTCACATGATTGGACATTGTGGATTTAGCATTGTTTTATCTGGCCCACCTACCTGAATCTTCGGATGTCTGCACTCCTTTCTCCATCCCTCCGACTCCCTCTATGCTCTCCATTCCGATGGTGGAGGCACAGATTTCTTCCCAGGGGGTCAACTTGATGGGTGATTCAGGACCTCCCCCGGTGGCTGTGGCAATGTTGCGGTTGGCAGAGAGTATGCTGCGGACGCGTATCCGCAGGTCGTCCCATCGCTTTCTGCATTGCTGTGGGTTGCGGGGTGCGGTCCCCACCGCACTTACCCGCTGTGCCACCAGAGCCTATATGGCCTTCTTGTTCGCAAGTGCCGTCCTGGTCATTTGCGTGGAGAAGACGACGGCAGCATTCTCCTGGAGGGTCTCTGTTAGCACGGTGAGTTCCTCACGGGAGAAGTGGACCTGCCGCTTGCGGTCGCACGCTTTCTTCGCTACTTTTCCCATTTTTCTTGGTTTCGCTAGGGTGGATGACGGGTTGGGGTGTGTCTCAGGGTAGTGTTTTTAGTGGTTGTGTGGTTTTTGTGGTTTTATAGGTGTACGGCGGGATGTTTCCCGTTCCGGGCCCATGTTTTTACTTCCGTTTCCGTATATTTACGGTCACCGTACTTTCCGGTAGGCGCACACTGCGGTGTCCGCTGTGATGGGTGGCGGTATTGCACCTAGGGCGCCGTACGGCGGCGGTGTGGGCCGTTTTGGGGTCATTTCCGCCATCGCGGACTTTGCACTTCCGCCATGGCGTGGTGCTCGTGCCCGATGGGTCGGAATGGGCCGCACTTTGCTCCATCGTGCAATGGCGGAAACGCTATTTACGCTGTGGCGGTCCGGTCAGTCACTTTCCGCCAGGGTCGTAATGAGGGCCAGTAGCTTTAATACTACAAATGTGTCATCAAAGATGTCATAACATAATATCAGTTTACAAAACCTACAGGGAAAGGGGATAGGTTAGGGGCTTTGACTACATATAGATTCCATACAAGTTAAACAGTTAATTGGGTTACACATATCTGATGGCTCCACCTGGAACCATCCCTATATCGATAAAGGTTAAACTACATCATCTTCATGGCAAGGGGTTGGTTGGCATATTACTTTATGAGCAGCATGTCTCTAAGGATTTCTATAGGTTGGCAAATTACTTACCAACATTGAACACTAAGCCTCTCATTCTGCACCTTTGTTGCATATGAAGGGCATACTTATGCCTTCTGTATAAGGTTGGAAGCAATGGAAAAAACAAAAGGTAATTGCCTGTTTTTACTGCCCCTAATTATGAAGTCAGTGGTCTTTACAGCATGCAATAATCTTATGAATACAGCATGCAGTAAATACTGTCTTCTTTGAAGGTCAAAGATCCCATGAAAAACCCTCCAATGTTTACTTCCATTGGAAAGTTGCAGGAAAGAATTGTATGCCAATCCCGGACACCCCAAGAGTTTGAAAATTTTGATGGTTGGTATTGAACTCAGATATGAAAGAAACCTGTGTATTCTAAAGTCTAAACAATTGCAGACTGGTTAACCAGAAATCCTTAGCTTAAATCTTAAACTTGATGTTTTGCCAGTATCAGCTTTGGGTCTGTATCCCCACTTTCATTTTGCTTTCTTTTGGTGAAAAATGTGGCCTTATCTTTACCAAGTTCATAGGTGCAAGCTAGCTTGGCATGTGTCGGTCTGACCCACAAGTAAAGGTTCCCCTTCAGGCCACGAGTCACGCTCAATGATTGATGCAAGGCAATGTTATTGTCCAGCACTCGTGGAGTGGCCAACAGAGAACTCTGAAGATTTCCCAGTGGGTCTGAACCCCAGGGGCATCTTTTGTGTGGGTATCCTAGTTATGCGCTCCTCGGATAGCTCAGAGGCAAAATGCTCGCCTTGGCAGCAAGACAACACAGTGCAACACAGGTTCGATTCCCGGGTCCGCGCTTAGAAACCTCTGGGTATTTAGCGCATTATATATAACCTATCATATCATATCTTACCTTTTCTCGCTCGTCACAAACCCCTTTCTTTCCATCTCTCATCATTCCCCACATACCTTGTAAGCAAAGAATTTGTTATAAATCTTCCAGTTTGTTTTTCCTGAATCTTAACAAAAATGTTTTACCTTATATAGAGACGCATGTACTTTAAAATGCATCATTTGGACGCATTTTTGAATACTTTCTTGGACAGAGTACCATCCAGCTATGCTTAGTGGGGTTTGGCTTTCTTGCACAGTGTAATCTGGTGCCACTTTAAAAAACATCTCCTGGGCCACATTTTGTTTGCAGTCCATCCTTGTTGTCCTGTCTGAAGATCTCACTTTGGCCGTTTAAAAAATAAATATTAAGAGTCCTAACAGCAGCCAATGAGTTTGTGAACCACACAGGGCATAGCGTATACCTAGCTATATAAAGTCCAAGAGTACTGTGCAATGAGAGAATGGGGCACATAGCTTAGAGGAAGATGGTTGTGCTATGGAGCAGGGTGTCATGGTCATCATCAGTAACCTGTTGTCACTGGGCAGTCTTGGAAGAACAGGGTCTTTCATGTATTTGTTTCTGAAGTATAGGAAGGTGGGGAGCCTGCGTAAAGTATTTCAGTTTGTTGTTATAGAATGTGGGTGTATAGAATGAGTATGTTGATGTTTTAAGTGTATACGTTGTTGTCTTGACTCCTGGGGTTACATTGGGCTCAAAGGATTGCGAAATTCTCTGGTAGGAAAGATGGTATGTTGGTGCATAAGTCATCTCCATTTCCTGTACAAGGAGACGATCTAGTGATCCCACCAAGATGTAAACTACCAAATAGCTTGAGATACATTTAAATACCTGGCCATCCATGTATGCAGAGACCAGCAGAACTAGTAACCTCCTGCTTTTCTTGGGATGCTAAACACTGGAAATTGTTATCGATATCACTGTTAGGGAGAGCTACTCTTTATAAGATGCTGATGATACCTAGATGTGTGTATATCCTGCAAAATACTCTCATCGCTAGCCCTAAAATTGAATTTGATATAGATGACGCTATCCTGAGAGACTTGCTCTTACAAGGTTCCTAACCTCGAATTGCCCTACTCACTTTACAAAGCTCTCTCTCGGAAAGGGGAATTGGATTACCCAATATTAGCACAACTAGCGATGTCCAATGAGTGAGATGGTATATGGGGTGACATGGAGACCCCCAATCACCCCATAAACTGATGGAATGTGCAGGGATTAGCAATCTCACGCCATTGTAATTACTAAATGGGAGAAAGGGGTTGTACACAAGTCCCACAGCCACGTAAGAGGTCATTAAGACTAGGAGAATGGTCATGAGATGTATGGGCTGGGCAAGAAAAATCACGCTTTCTCAACCATTATGGCAGAATTCAGAGATTATAAAGATGAGTACCCTCTTATTGTTTATTCATAAAAATATCCTTATTTTAGGGGATATTGTGGAAGGGGGAGCGTTCTCATCTTTCTGGAGTTGAAAACTAAATATGATCTGCCAATGCCTGAACACTATCATTATATATAATTTACTCGCGCTCTACACTGCCACATTGGTTTACTCCAAGAAGGGGTTCCTTGGTCTAGGCGCAGTTGTTGGACCATGCGGTCCACCCATCATAGGTCATGCAAATGATAACCGTTGGCACTTTAGAACAGTCCATTCTTCCTGATAGGACTCCCTTGACAACACAGGTTTCCTCTCTGCATCTGTGCTATAAATCCACTTATATTTCTGGTTCACTTTACTGGCTTCTTACCTCTCTCAACATGTGACTATCATACACTGTCCTTCATGATATCTCTTCTGGTTACCACCTTGCTTTCACACCATCCAATAGTTTTATCTTTTCACTCTTTTCACTTTGCTTGCAATTTCTTTTTCTTTCAATTTTGCTCGTTTGCAAATGTACTTTAATTTCAGTTTCATACTTTCAATATTCTCATATCCTTCTCCTTAGTTCAGCAATCAAAACTTATTCAGAGCTTTTCAACTTGCTCGTTATTCAATAGTTCATATTTGGTCATTCAACCCATTTAGCAGTATTCAAAACATATTACTTGTTTGGCAATTCGCTAAGTATTCAATAATCAACTTTTTGGTCTCCAGACCCCTTTTCCATATGTTCTTGCTTGTTCAACATTCGATGCAACCCACACCATGCCCCTGGAGCACCCCGGCCTGAGTGAACCTTCCCAGTCACTCACTGGTGTGTGGCCGCTCCTCTGTGTGCACTGGTTTCGCTCTTGGGTTCTTACTCGCTCCGCTCTCGTTCCCCAGGAGCTCCGGCGAGCAGCGCTCACCCTCTCCAGCTCTTCCTGCAGCAGTTGACGGTGTCTTCATGTTCCCCACTCCCAACGGGGAACACAAGGAAACAGGCTTTGTGCTGCTCCAGACCCTCTTGCAGCCCGCAATGGCCTCAGCGTCTTCCTAGCTTCATGGTTGTCTGCGTCCTTTTCATCGGCCCATATTCGGCCCGCTCACCCTCGGATGTCTGTGCTCTCCGGCCCAAATGGTTCTCTTCTCTGCTGGTTCTCACTGTTCTTATACAACTGCAACCATTTAACAGGTTGCATGTGTGAACACTTAGTTTCACTTGCCTGGCCATAGTTATTGGGCCATGCCTGACTCTCACAGCAGTCATCTGGCCTCCTCCTGGTCTCAGTACCAGAGTGGTGAAATGACCTGTTAGTGTTTACTCTTAGTCCCCTCTTCCTCGTCCCAGTACTAGAATGGTTTTGGATGCAAATGACAGAGATAAGTTTAAAGGCTGCGAGGGAAAAGAGAACCTTGGCATACCATCAACATAGAATCCTGTTCTTCCTGGACTTGCCACCAATGACAGAAAAAAGGATACTGAACTCTATAAAGAAAGCTTTCCTAGCACAAGGATTCAAGGCAGGATTGCTCAATCCGGCAAAACTCCAAGTTAAGTGGAAGGAAAAGGAATACATCTTCTGGAATGCCGAGAAGGCTGAGGACCTACTAAAGTCTATCCCTGTAAAGATTGCTACTCAGGCGAAAAAGGGTTGATAGTCCATGGAGTACCTGAGGGTGAAGGTTGACCTTGTGACTACCTTGAGAGAGTTCATGACCTCTCTGATACTTGGGCTCCCATGCCATGTAGTAATCTCCTGATTATGTCAAATTCTACATCTAGAATATATGCTATTGACAGGATGTGAAGCTAAGCTATGTGGGAGTTGTAACCAGGCCTGATACTTATTTTGGTTCCTTATTGTCCATCTTACTTGATAGAACAAGATGGGAGAGGTTGGCGGCCTACTGTAATGGTGTTCTGCTGCTGATATCAATATAAATTCATGGCACAGAGTATTTTGTGCATCTGTTTTAAGATATTTATAGGGCCTTTGGTGTGGGAGTAGATGAGGGATTGCCCACTGAGGATGACCGACGACTCAGGAGTGGGTTAGGTTGCTTCTTTTCTGGCTAGTGAGTTGTGCTATGGAAATGGTACTGGATGTTTCTCAGTAAATGAGACCAAATATATTTCTTTTAATTCTGATACAGCCTGTACTCCATGTGTACAGTGTTGTGTTCACCCCTTTCAGGTTTAAGGGGACTTCCAGTGAGACCCCTCCATTTATCTTCACAGTGTTGTTGCTTTGTTATGCATTCACATTGAAAAGTGGCCTGGCATGTTAAGGGCTCCTCTCTTGTTTATGGATTAAAAGTAAAAATGTTAATAGACTTTTTTTTTATCAATGCAAGAATGGCAGCATTCCATGCATTTACAGTTTGCTTTTGTGGCAGCATATGCAATGATATATTTGCAAAGAAGGAGGGGGCAAGAGGGATGAAGTAATGAAAGATTTAACCATATAAATAAATCAATGTAATACATATCTAGGGGAAAGCCAGATGTTCTGCTATGTTCTACTGTATCTGTAAGAATAACCAGAGACACATTTAGGTATACTTCTGTTATATTTGCTAACACAATTTGAACGATATCTCTTTTTCACAAGGTCAGGGGACAGGTCCATTGAAACATGTGCATAGCTAATTATTTTACAGAAAACAAAATAGGCAGCGTGCTAAAGGTGGAAGAGAACAGAGTCATGCACTAAACAGTGAAAAATTACCTTTCAGGATCAGACAGAACTGATCTGGTTATATTAAACATATATTACCCATTAGAATTGCACTGCATTCCGGTGACTGTGCCATTGGAACAATATGAATGTGTTCCTTTCTTTGCTCTACTTTACAGAATGTTTTCCCAATTCTCATGTTTTAGGTGTTGGCTCATCAGCCATACCTACTATAGCAAACAACAAATACTTTGAGTGTGAATAGGGGAGGATGCTGTTCACGGGTGGCAAAATAAATGACATTGGTTTCACCCTGCCCTCACCCTCTCCACACACAAGCTGTTCACACATTCATGGCCCTCATCACAACAAGACATGATCAGCATGCAACATTTAACTTTTGATGTCATTCAAATGCATCTTATTGGCTTATGGTTTCTTATCTGAATTTCAGTGCAGAATAAAGTGTGTTGTGACAAATTAATAAGATGCATAAGTAGTACAAGTTCACTTTGCTCGGTCAATAACAACTTTGAGAAATAATGCATCTAACAGCATAGATCTTTAATGTATTGCCACTTCTGATTGTGTCTATCACCAGTGGGCTACAGGAGTCTTCATTGAAAACAAAGCATGCATATGGAGATAGAATGTAAGCTGTTCTTCTGGGTTTATTAGGCAACATTACCTGGAATATGTGGAATGACGTTTCATTACAGGTTTTGTTTTATAAAAGTCATTTAGCTTTGTTTTGTTGCATATGTTGAATAAAAAGCAGGTAGAAGAAATGTTGTATCCGCAGAAATGCATTTTCATACATACAATACAATAGCCTCAAAAGCCTAATGCCACAACTGTATTTAATACACCCTTACGTGGGGACACCCAAGTTAGCCCCCTTGCACTAATATAAAGTCCAGTTAAATGAAGATGTTTTGAACTGGTTCCAGTCACTCACAAATGGTTGTTTCTACAGCTTTCAAATTGCTGCTATGAATGTCACCGGGAGGATATTTTAGAAGCTACATTCATTTTAAATCTGCCAAAAATCCCACTGGGGTACTATGGGCTCCATAACTGGGGAATTACACTACCCTACCACCACATGTAATCCCATGGGAAACACAGGGGACCAAGTGGCAGTAACAGTAACGGTAAAAAGATCATGGTGGTAATTACGCAGATTTCCTTCCATCCTCAAACCTCTTTTCCTGGCTACACATCGCCCCTTTTAGTCACTCCACATTACCCTTTCTCCCTTGCCACATCTCCTTTCCTTGCCCCTCATCACCCCTCTTTCAGTCATTCCACGCAGATCCAATGTTCAAAGCATATATTAAAGCCAAAGCAGTTGGCTTTGCCAATGCTTGTTTTTAGTTTGATTTGGACGTGCTTTGCTCTTCTTTCTACTCTTTTTGCCACTGCCACATAAAGTTAAGAAAACCTGCTTGAGACCTTCTGTGTCTGACAGATGCACTAATGCTAATAACACCACCTGACCAGAATGCAGCAATTTACAAACTGCTGTTCTGTACACACAGAACACAATTGTAAGACATGTTTTCAAGTGTAACTGCTCCAGCATTTTAGCTTTCTGTTTCACAGGCAGTGTAACTTACACTCAGCGCGTGCTGATCAGGAATATTATTTTAAGTAAAACCTTTAAATAATGAACAAGTAAATAAAAAAAAGGTTTCTTATGCTCATTTGAGTATTGCAGCCCTATTGACTACTTGCAGGCCCTCATCACAGAGAGTATCTGTCCTGCAGCTCAGTCCCACATGTGCAATTCAAGAGAACAACACAGAACTTGCCCATTGACAGTAAAAAAAAAAAACTGTCTTTGAATTCACTTTTTTCTGCCTGCAAACAGAGCCAATAATCGGCAATACTCCTACAAAACAAGTACACATATAATAAAACCAGCTCCAAGTTACGTTTTCATTTGTGAGAACTAGAGGGAACGTTTAAATGTCAAGCTCCCTGTGATTTGAGTGGTTTTGGGGTTACAATAGGTGAATCCTGTAGCCTTGTAAAGTGCAAGGCCGAGTCATTCAGGCAGGGCCTTTGTCATTGAGAATCACTAATTGGCTGCATTGACACCTCGCCCTCTTTCCAGATGCATTACAATGCGCGTTCCACGGCAATGTGGAAGAGGCTGCCCAGCACACCAACAGAGGACTGGGGGAGGGGGCTGCTTTGCAGGAAGATTCCTGGCTCTTCATTTCAGTTTGAGTGAAAAAAAGCAGTTTAATTTTAAAAAGTGAATGCCCGCCATATGTTATACTCTCCTCTCTTACACATACAATTAAAAACGAACAATATGTGTGTGTATTTTCTTATACAAGCAAACTTTTAAACATTTGCATTTTATTTTTTAGAGTCTTCAAAAGTCGTTACAATTATTAAGTATTTGCTTCCTGACAAATGCTACTGCTGCCCCATAAGTGCAGGCATGGCAAATTAAAATATACATTTCACAAAGTGCTAGCACCTTCACAAAAAAGGAAATCTAATTTGTTAAAACGGTTTAGTGCTGTTTATTTTCAGTTTTGCAGGCCTATTATGTGGATGAAGGAGTAATGTCCTTGCAGCTGAATATGGCAAGCCCCTTGATTTCAAGCAACTCTAGATAATACAAGGGAATTAAGAGACACAGTGGAACTATCAACTGTGCGTTTGCTACAGAGGTAAACCACTACTGATCAAGTAGGACACACTGGGCCTCATTGCGAGTTGGGTGGTATCCCGGTGGTATTACCGCCGGGATACCGTCGGGGCTAACAGTGTTATCGCAACCCCCACCCCGGTGTTATTAGCGGCACTGGATCATAGGTTTGGCAGAACAGTAATTCCCCATTGGGCCTATTCGGTAAATTTCAGCGCAACTACCGTCGGCGGTATTACCACGCTGTAATTGCGTTGAAAATAAGCACATTTACGGCGCATTTACCCCCAGATGCAGGCAAACGTGTGATTTGCCAGACCCTTAAATGTGACTGTAATAGCGTTACTGCCACATTTAAGGGTTACGCGATGTGTACAGTTGGACCAAATTCATCGTCGGGCTCAGCTGCATATTATGGGACGTTGTAACTTTACCTCCAAAAAGCAAAACATATGCAGCGGGCCCATGATAAATCTGATAAATCCCCTTGGAGTCCTATGGACTCCTACAATGCAGATTAAAACTCCATTCCTCCACTGCTTTGGTTGAGGCTGGGGGGTGCCAGTTGAGGGATAGGCATCCCATGAGCGAACCGCTGGGACGGTGGTAGCACAGATGCATGCAGACTCCCGAGTGCTGAATGCCCCACTCCATCAGCAGATCCATTGCAGACACGACATTGAGGTCACTGGCCTGTGAGGTAGCCCCATTTGGAGAAAAATGTATTTTTCTTTTTGATTTCACTTTGCATTCATAAAAAAAATATTTCTGTAACAGAAATGTCTTTATGAAGGCAGAGTGACTACAAAAAGAAACTTTCTTTTTGAAGTCCGAGGGATCCCTCCACCCCATGCAATGGAAGATCCTAGGCTGGAGGCCTCCATGTCATGGGTTGGGGAAGCCCTATGACTTCAAAAAGAAACAGTGGGCCTCATTATGAGTTTGCCGGTCTGTAAACAATGGAACCGGTAAGCTTGCCGGTTCCGTTGTTTCTGGATCGGCAAACTAAGAGTTCTGCAAGCGGGTGCCTTTCAACCCACCAGGTCTGACCTGGCGGTCAGAACGCACCGGCGCGCACAACTCGACGGATGCACCGGCACCATTCATGAATTGTGCCGGTGCATCCGGCCTCCCCATTCAATTGAGTCCAATGAGACTCAAATGGGAATGGGGAGTAATATTTTCCTGCACCTAGGAATGGGCAATTACTGGGTTCGCCGGGGCTGTAATGCACTGGTAATTGCCCATTCCCGAGCACCGGAAAATTCCTGACTCCCGTGGCGGTATTTACCGGCACGGCTACCGCCAGGGTCATAATGACCCCCAGTATCTTTTTGAAGTCACTCTGCATTCATAAAGAAATAATTTCCGTTATGGTTCAGTCCTTAAAGGAAATAATTTCTTTCTGAAGTCAATGGGACTTCAAAAAGAAACAATTTCTATTTGAAGAAATAGGGCTCCCCTTAACCCCATGACGGGTGTGTGTGTGAGTGTATGGTGAAAGCGTGCACACTTAAATGTTTAGGTGGCTGCCTGTGTGAGTGGATGGTGAAAGGGTGCACACTTAAATGTATAGATGGCTGGGTGTTCATGTGTGTATATGGCGAATGGTGTGTGTGCTTGTGTTCTGGGGTGCAACAAAACCTACATTTCGGCGGGGCTAACCCTTCAAATGTTGGGAGAGGCGCTAAATTCATGGGCGGTGGGGGAGGGCCGTATTTATTTGTGTGGGGGAATCCAATTTCTTTACGCATTTTAATGAGACTATTCTAGTGCAGCTTCAATGTTACAAAGAGTTAACTCTCTCCTTTAAGGTTTAAAGTTCCCACTTATGGACTGCTGCGAGAATTGAGTGCTCAAATGTTCCCTCTCTACCCTTCCAATCACTCCCCTGGCATAAAAGTACTAAACCCACATCACGATTTCAATTGGCTAAATAATTTGGCATTTGAATGCAGGTACTAACAGTGAAATGATTTATGTTATTAATTCCTAGGCTCTTGTTGACAGCAAAACCCAGGTGCCGTTTAACATCTTTGTCCTATTCTGTCCGGCAACTGCTCTGAAGGTCAGCCAGGTCGAGTCAACATAGCCCAACATTTCGGGGGGGAGGAGTGCTGAATCCCAGTCAACTCAATGGTGTTGCACCACTACTTGTGTTTAATGTCTTGATTATGTATTAGTAATATTCGTTACTCCTAGCCCTATTCTTCCTCGTCCCTGGGATGTGGTAGAGGTACATGGAGGTAATGCCTCACTTAGCTACCTGTAATCTTCATTACTCCTAGTCCGACTCTTCCTCATCCCAGTACTTACCAATGAGTGAAGGAGCCTCCTATGTATGCCCTGGGACAAGAAAGAGGGACGTGGAGGTAATTCTGGGCCAAACATCTGATTTTGGAGGTTGGGGAAGGGGTGGGAGGGAGAGGGAATGTTTGTGGGCGGGGCAGGATAGTGTGACAAATCATAATGGTTGTCCATGTCCAGTCTAAGCAGGCATGATATGTGGTATTAGTGGCTAGAGAGGCATTTTGGTTCTGCCAGTGTCATAATTCCTCAGTTTGGTATGACTTTTTTTGTAACTGGGCTTTTCTGATAAAGCAGTCCTGCTAGGTGTAATTACCTGGCTAGACTGGCATTTGGGTGCTGCCAGATAAGTCGTTTCTCACTCAGGCATTGTATATTTGTCTGGGCACCTGTGATAAAATGATAAGATACAGAGCATTAATAACGCGACTGTACACAAGTGTTTCTAGGCGCAACAAGACACGGGAGGGAAGATAGAGGGAGGACAAGACAAACTATCTTACTCGGCCTTGTGTCATTCAGATTGAGCAGGTGTGAGAACGAGAAGTGAAAGGGGAAAGGGAGGGGGGAAGTGCAAGGGAGAGTGGAGGGAAAAACAGGGCAGTGCAGCTCTGGGTAGTGCAAGGAGAACAAGGGACTGTAGGGTTACAGTTACAGCTCCTGCGTGCGTGTTAGGCCCAGAGGCAGTGCAGGGGTGACTGATCAAGAAACAGTCTGGACATAGTGAGACCCTGTCGGTAGCCCAGCAACAAGTCGGTACAGCAGACAGGTAGGTCAGGTAGGCCAGGAGGGGAGAGAGAGAGAGAAAGCAGAGGAGAAGATGAACGTTTTAAGCTGCTTCCGGATCTTCACGTGGTTCGGCTCAAGTTTGATTGGGGCAGGGAGGCTTTTCCAGAGGGAAGCACCTGCATTGGAGAGAGATATACCCCCACCCACTCTCTGCCTCAGGAAGTGTGTAACCCTGGATGTCCTGAGTTTTAGCAGAGTGGTGAGAGAACAGAGCCATACAGAGGGCCTAGGAGGGAACAGGAGCGGTAAAGACCGCAACAAGATTGACCAGTTACTTACAGATTTTAAAGAGTTTGGCCGTGTTGTTAGAGGCCACAGAGACGCAGGCTTGAATGTGTTTTCTCTTCTTGATGAGTGTGATTGCTTCAACTGGCATTTTGGTGCAACCAGTCTAGGCATGTCTAAATGTGGCCTGGCATGCTTTACTATAATGTTATTACACTAGTCTACATTGTGCAGCCAGTTGGACATGTTTTCATTGTGGTTTGGCATTGTTAATAGCAAAGCATTAATGTTCCTGTGCACTGTTGGTGAGTTGCATGTATTGGATTGGTGTTACCCTACAAAACCATTGCAAACACTCAGGCTTTTTAGACAGTTATTCTCAGAAAGTGTGCTGTATATTGCATTAAAACACATATTTTTATCTTTCTCCTAGTGTAGTATGTGGCATACCCCTTCAACAGCAGATTTGTGCGTATTGCGCAAGCGTGATAATCTAGGCAACCCAGAGTGTGACGCGACCCGTGATTTGTTGCTGAGTTGGGGGAGTGGGCCCTCAGCATGGCTCGAAGTTGGGCCCCCACATTTAGTGTTACGCCACTGATTGAGGTGGCACACATAGCATGCATGGCACAGCAGGCCTACATTCACGGCAAGTATACAATGCCCCGCAGGGTTTGAGGAACCCCTGGGGATAATGAGTGCCTAAATCCGAACAGTGTTCTACCCAACTGCCCATGAACCTGGGCTTAACAACTCTGCACTGATTTATGACTCTAACCTGCTGCACCCAGAGTTGCTGCATCACCATTGGAGACTGGAAAACAAAGAAGCTACAACAATGTCCAAGCCAGCTCGCAAAACAAAAGACACCAAACATACAGGCCTTTATATACATGCCTTTATGATTGCCTCAAAACAAATGCAAATCCAAGACAGACACACTGGGGATGAAGACGCTATAGAGGAAACCTCATCCGCTGGAACCCCACTTACCTCTGACTTTCTGCTGCTGTCCTTAGAATCCTTGAAACAGGACATTAGAGAGACATTTCAACCCGAAATGGTGGTTCTACGGAAAGACATGCTGGAATCCATCGGAGAGCATAAGAGAGACCTAGATAGTCTAGTAGAGCGGGTGGACCAGAATGAGATAAGCATTGCCCAGCTCGAATCAGATCTGCCTGAAAGTGATTGAAAACTTTGCAGCCCTAAAAGAAACCAAAGCCCTACAACTGAAGTTATAGCCCATATAACTAACTAACCCCCAAGATTCCATTCCACAGCACCAGGTGCCCTTTCACCACCAACCCCAAAGTAACAAGTCCTGAAATGTTCAAAGAGGACAGATATTGCATGTCTTTGAGCTATAATCATATGATTTGTATCACAAGGTGCTGGGAGGTATACTTTATAGTTCAAAACGAGGGTGGAGACCTTGGAGCCGGATGGCGCAGAAGGGAGTGAGGGAAATGTGTGTGTGAAGGTTAGAGTGCCCCAGAACCTCCTGTGTGCCAGTCTTAAGGCCTGCAAGGTGCACAGTACAATGATAAAGTAGCATTGTGTTAGGAGCATAGTTAATTCATTCTTTGACCTTCATCAGTGAGAAGAACATGATCTCCACGGCAGCCACGTGATGGAAGACGGACGGACTGGGCTGAAACCAATGACCTGGCATCCCTTACGGGGCAGGCGGATCTTGTATAGATGCACACCAACCAGCCGCGCAGGTTTTTACTGTATGTATTTCATCACTATGACAATGTGTCTCTTCTTAAGACTCTGCTTGTACCCTCTCTTGGCAGAACGTTCTTAGCAGCAGAGTTCTATGTGTTGCTCGGATCTGGGTGTGAGATTAAAACTTGTTATCCTTACAAAATCTATGTGGGCCTTCCTTCCCTAGTATTCTCTCTGGTGTGAGCGGTCAAGGACTTACCTTCACATGGTTACTGTAAAGTCAAATAGTTTGAAGAGTGACTAAGATCATGTGGTCATTTGTTTATCTGGCCTTACTTATTCATTTGCGCAAAAATAGAGGGGTGGAAACTAAATGTGGATTATATGCCTATTACTCAGATATTGTTACCATGGAGGTACATTTGCGAAGTATGAGTGGTGGTTTGGCAGATTTAGACCCAATCATAGAGTGCATTGGACTACATTGTTATGTTATGTTATGTTATTTTGCATTTGTATAGTGCCTTATGTACCATTGTTATGATCTCAAGGCGCTGGTAGGTTGAACGCCCTCGGGAACCGCAGTTCGAGTCAGTTGAGATAGAGTCGTAAAGTGCATGGGCGCACCAGGTATGTGTGCAGCTGGTGTGGTTGTTGCATGATAGCTGCTTCTTAACGGTAGGTGTGGAGCAGAGGAGATCAATTGAATGTGTTCAGTCTGGAGGGTGGACATTCAGACTGAGTTCTGGCTGCGTTAGGCCTGAGGAGACGCCTAAGCTAGCCGGTGGGTGCTAGCTATCTGTTTTATAAGGATGATGGGTAGTTTGATGGGTAATGTTAGTATGAGAACAGCTTTACCGAATGTGTCATAGTACTGCTGTGTTCTAATTGAATGCTGGTGTATAGGAGAGAGTAAGCATAGTACTGGGATATTGTGGTAATCAGTAAAGTGTATGCGACCAGGTACACTCAGTGAAAGTTGGGAATACCTAATAAATTCATTTCTACTACAGTGACACTATTAGTGCATACTTCGGAATTCAACTTTAACACAGTGACGATATTGGGCACACTTGATCCGCTCGACGCACTTCATGCATTCCATCTGTTCCATGATCTCCCTCCGTTGTATGCACTCCAGCAGTTCTATCCGTAACATCTACTCCATCTGTTCTATCCGCTCCATCCGTTCTATCCACTCCATTTGTTCCATGCGCTCCATCTGCTCCATGCATTCGATCAGTTCCATGGACTCCATCCGTTCCATGGACTCATTTCTTCCATGTACTTTATCGAATGCAGTCATCTCTTCCATGATCTCCATATGTTTCATGTACTCTGTCTGATTCATGTACTCCGTCTGTTCCTTATACTCCATCTGTTCCATGCACTCAGTCTGTTTCATGTACTCTGTCTGATTCATGCATGGTCTGATTCATGCACTCCATCTGTTCCATATACTCCATCTGATCCATATACTCCATATGATCCGTCCACCCGTTCCATCCACTTCATCTGTTTCACCCATTTCATCTGTTCCACCCACTTCATCCGTTCCACCCGCTTCGTCCGTTCCACCCGCTTCATCCGTTCCACCCGCTTCATCCGTTCCACCCGCTTCGTCCGTTCCACCCACATCATCCATTCTATCAACATCATCCATTCTATCAACATCATCCCAACCACCCACATCATCCGTTCCACCTGCTTCACCCATCCCATCCACTTCATCTGTTTCACCCATTTCTTCTGTTCCACCCACTTCATCCGTTCCACCCGCTTTGTCTGTTCCACCTGCTTCGTCCGTTCCACCCACATCATCCATTCTATCAACATCATCCACAGGGACGTCATTTGGGGGTCGCCAGAGGTCGCAACTGCGACCTCTGAGGTCTCCCTTGCGACCTCTGTGGTCACCCTTGCGACCTCTAGAAAAAAAAAAAAAGAGAAAAAAAAGGTTGTTTTTTTTGTAATGTAAGCTCCTGGGCTGTGGCCAGCACCATGTGGCTCTCTACCTCTGGAGTGGCTGGCTTTCTTGTTAAAGCCCCTTAAAAAAAAGAAGAAAAATAAGAACTGGAGTGCCACAAGTCTAAGACTTGCAGCACTGACCCTAAATAAGAAAGAATAGGAAACCAAATAATGTGTCTTTCTGGAATTCTATACAATAATTGCTAGACTCATTAAAGGTTTATTTCAGGCACACTTCAGGGGTGAGTCACTGATTTAGTCTGTTCTTAAACGCCTCAACTCAGCCTTTCATACTTATGAGGTCGATAAATGAGTACCAACACAGGTTGGGTGATATTGGGTGTATATTTTTTCTATATAAAGCGCTTAAGCGTAAGTGCTATATAATAACACATCATTACCATTTGGTCATGGACGTCTGCTTGCATTTACAGTAATTTGGTAATATGGGCCTATATACACTGATCTTAACGATACATATGGCGATCCATTCTTGTATGAAATGTACATCACATTATAGCGATATCATAATATTTTTTGTAGTGTACAATGCTATGTGATAGCACTCCCTGTTTTGTCAACGGTTGAAAGGTTGCGTTCCATCGCATCCCGCGGTATCACTTCAGGGTGTGGTCAAATGACATCACTTCCTGTGATGTCACCAGGGGGTCCAGGGTCGTGTGATGTCACATCCGCTACCCCTGGCATTTTGGTGAAATGACGTCCTTGATCATCCATTCTATCAACATCACCCGTTCCACCCACATCATCCTTTCCACCTGCTTCATCCGTTCCACCCGCTTCGTCCATTCCACCCACTTCATCCGTTCTATCAACATCATCCGTTCCACCCACATCATCCGTTCCACCTGCTTCATCCGTTCCATCCACTTCATCAGTTCCATCCACCTCATCCATTCCACCCACATCATCCGTTCCACCTGCTTCATCTGTTCCATCAGCTTAATCTGTTCCATCCACCTCATCCGTTCCACCCACTACATCCGTTCCACCCACTAGATCCGTTCCACCCACTAGATCGGTTCCACCCACTTCATCCATTCCGCCCATTTCAACTGTTCTATTGGCGTCATCCGTTCACACACTTCATCCCTTCCACACGCTTCGTCCTTTCCTCACAAGTCCTCCGCTCCACGCGCTTCATCCACTCCACATGCTCCATCCGCTCCACACGCTCCACTCACTCCGCACGCTCTTCGTCCTTTCCATACACTTCATCCTTTTCGCACATGTCATCCTTTCCGCACACGTCATCCTTTCCGCACACGTCATCCTTTCCACGCACGTCATCCGCTCCACGCACTTCATCTGCTCTCCACACTCTTCATCCGCTCCACACTATTCATCCACCCCACACTCTTCATCCGCTCCACACTCTTCATCCGCTCCACACTCTTCATCCGCTCCACACTCTTCATCCGCTCCACACTCTTCATCCGCTCCACACTCTTCATCCGCTCCACACTCTTCATCAGCTCCACAATCTTCATCCGCTCCACAAACTTCATCCGCTCTATACTTATCCTCCATTCTACACTCTTCATCCGTTCAACCCACTTTATCCGTTCTACCTACGTCCCATGCACTACATCCATCTCATGCACTTGGTTCATCTATTCCATACATTCCGTTCATTCCATTCATTCTGTCTTTCCATGCCATCAATCCGTTCCATGCACTCTATCTATTCCGTGCACTCCGTCCGTATCATGTACTCATCATTTCCATCCTCTCGTCCACTTTTTATTCCTCTCGTCCACTTCGTTCCTCTCATCCATTTCATCCATTTCCTTAATTGCAACCACTTCACTGCTTTCATCCAAATTATTCATATCATCCACTTCACTACTTTCATCCACTTCATTCGTTCTATTCAGTTTATCTGTTTAAATTTATATTAGCGCTTATTAGTTTTCGATTTCTCACTCGGATCATGATGCTGGATTGTTATTTATGATATAGCGGTTTATGGCTAAGGTAATTGAGTTGTTGTTATCTAGTTTGAGTTAAGAGTCGCCACTAGGACTGCCTTATTATTATTTCATGGTCGTAGCTTGCTCCCATCTTAGATTTAGGTTTAGATTAGGCGTTTTTCCAACCTCCCTATACAGTTTAATAAACACCCCTGAACTGTGATTACGTGTGTCTGTCTTTACTGTTGCCACCACGAGTACCTTACCCTGCACAGTAGCACAAAGATATGGACAATAGGTGTGCCAGTTTATGAAGGTGTACAAAAGTGGAACATATACCAGTGACAAAACAAAACAAACAGAAACAAATATATATCAGAGAACACTTACAAGGGTAGCATTAACCTAAGGGGGAAAGCTCTTCAAACTAAAGAGTACTATATAACTCTTCAATATTACATTATTACGTGTCGCTGGAGGGAGTGGTGGGGCCACGTAGGGATAATGAGGGGCAGGGCAGGAGGGCTTTCTCATTAGCCAGTAAGTTCAATTTATGCCAAGCTTTGAAGAAATCCACAGTTGGGCTGTCTTTCATTGTTATGGGCAGCAGCTTCCAGTGGAGCAAGTAGGGAGAAAGAGTGGAAGAGAGAGGAGGAAAGGTGTTGCATGGGACAGTTTGAGTACAGAGGAGGACCAGAGGGAACAAGTTTGTGAGTAGCAGATATACAATTAGACAGATACTGAGGAGGACTACCATTGATAGCATTGAAGACAAGGAGAATGAACTTGAATAGGGAGTGGTTGTGCATGGAGAGCCAGCAGCATATTGTCTGTAGGTAGAAGTGGGTGAGGATATCGGTAGGATTTATTATATGTGGGTAGAAAAGTTGAGGACTTTGTCTGGAGGGTCGAAGGAATAGTACGGAAGGCTTAGGAGTAGGCTTGACCAGTAGTCAAGTTAGTAATAAAAGGAGGAATTTTACAAATGTTGAGGAGGTTAATATGAGCAACAGAGGTAGTGGTGGTGATGAATTATTGCATTTGGAGGTCGCTAACAAAGAGGACCCCCAAGGTTGCAAGCCTCGTTCAAGAGAGAAAGAAGGAGATGCTGAAAGGGGAAGGTAGGGTTAGCAAATGAAGCCATGAATGAACAAGTTACTTTCTTACCTGGTAACGTTCTTTCGATGGGATGTTCCGAAGACGTATTCCACATCTGACAGGTAATCACCACAGCTGTGCTGCTTCGGAACATTTTCGGCTCCTGCGTCGATGACGTCGATGCGCTGTCCTCGAGGGCCTCTGTCGAGCCGACGTCAACGGATGTTATAAGTAGGACGCACGACGCACGCAGCCTCAGTTGTAGTTTTTTCCCAGAACGTGTGGCACCAATCTTCTGCCAGTATGACTACAGAAAGCCTTGCGGAAACAGAAGCTGCAATCGCATAAGAAATTCTGTAGAGGGGCAGGCTGGGAGGGAACGATGTGGAATACGTCGTCGGAAAATCCCACCGAAAGAACATTACCAGGTAAAAAAGTAACTTGTTCTTCGAAGGGATTGGTTCCTCTGACGTATTCCACATCTATGACAGACTCCCAAAGCAGTACCAACGTAAGGAGGTGGGAAAAGAATTTTGAATTTTAGAATGCCCAATTAAATTGCAGAATAGAGGACTGCCTTGCCAAAGGCCAAATCTTGCACATGGATATAATCCAGGGAGTAGTGTTTTACAAAAGTATGGACAGAGGCCCATGTGGCTGCTTCACAAATGTTATGAATGGGAACACCCCTTTGCAGGGCAGTAGAGGCAGCCACACCCCTAGTAGAATGGACCAGCAAGCCTACCGGAGGGTCCTTACCCGCCAAGCAGTAACATTCAGAAATTGTCAAGATAATCCATCTAGACAAAGTCTGTTTAGTAACAGCTTGTCCCAAACGCCTTCCAGCATATATTACAAAGAGCTGATCATCCGCTCTGACCCGGGACATGCGTGAGATGTAGAAACATAAAGCTCTCCTAGGATCCAACCTATGGAGCCTCCCCTCTTCCTTACCAGGATGCGGAGGAGGATAGAACGCCAGAAGAACAACCTTCTGGCTTAAATTAAATTCTGACACAACCTTCGGAAGAAAAGAAGGATGAACCCTAAGGACAACCCTGTCCTTATGGAACACCATGAAGGGTGGCTTAACGGAAAGTGCCTGCAACTCACTCACTCTGTGAGCGAAAGTGACCGCAACTAAAAATACGGTTTTCAAGGTCAACAGTCTCAAAGGGCAAGAATGTAAAGGCTCAAACGGAGCTCCCATGAGGAATTTTAGAACCAGGTTCAAATCCCAACCGGGCACCTGGAAAGGTGACAGTGGAAACACATTAGTGAGCCCTTTGAGAAACTGGGAAATCAAAGGAATCTTAAAATAAGAACACTCCTCAGACGAGCGCTTAAATATGGACAGCGCCGCCAGGTAACCCTTAATGGTACCCACTTGCAGGCCCTTGTGGGCTAAAGAAAGCAAAAAAGACAGAACCACAGGAATGGCACATGAAAAAGGATCCACATTCTGAACCCTGCACCAGTCACAGAACTTTCTCCAATGGCAACAGTACAGGGACTTTGTTGCTGGCGTTCTTGCCGAAAGCAACACCTCCATCACATCTTCAGGAAGGTCCCAATCCTTATACCTCAACCTTTCAGAAGCCAAGCATGAAGGTTGAGGGACTTGACCTCTGGATGGAGAACCTCCCATGAGAGCAGATCGTCTCGGTAGGGAAGACGGCGTGGAGGGCAGATGGACATGTCGAGAAGTTCCGGGTACAATGTTCCCATGCCGGAGCAATGAGGATCATCCGGGAACCGAACCTCCGTAACCTCTGCATCACTTGCGGAATGCAAGGACTGGAGGAAACCCGTACAGCTGTGGGAAGGACCACTCCACTACAAACGCGTCCCCTAAGGCTCCTCTTGGAGAAAATTCCCTCGAGCAGAATCTTTCGCACTTCTGGTTGGTACTGGTGGCGAAGAAATCCACTTGTGGGGTCCCCCAAAGGGCAGAGATCTCCAGGAGAATCTCCTGAGCCAGTTCCCACTCGTGAGAGACCGTGCTCTGCCTGCTCAGAGTGTCCACCACCACGTTTTCGTCTCCGGCCAGATGAACTGCCGAGATCGACATTTCCTGCTGGATGGCCCAGAACCAGAGCTGCATCGCCTCTCTGCACAGAGGTAGAGACCCTGCGCCCCCCTTTTTGTTGAGGTAGTGCATGGCCACTGTGTTGTCTGTCAGAATCAGGACAGTCTTCCCCGTACAGAAGGCAGAAAAGCCTTCAGGGCTAGCCTGATGGCCCTCAGCTCCAACAGATTGATATGGAGTCTGGACCCCGTGAGGGACGCATCTGTCACGATCGTTACCTCCAGCCAGGGTAGCCAAAATGGAGCCCACTTCATCAGATTGCCTTTGACGGCCCACCACAGTAGATCCTGGGCGACCGAGGGCGGCACCTGAAAGGGATCCGACATCCTGTCGGAGGACTGCGACCACTGGAGCTTGAGAGCCCATTGCAGAGATCTCATCCGCAACCTGGCCTCTGGCACCGGAAGAATGCAGGATGCCATGAGGCCGAGCAACCTCAAGAACTCGAACGACGGGAGACTCTGGGCAAGTTAAACTTATGCACCATCTGCAGAATGTGATGAGCCCTCACCTGGGGAGGGAAACACTGCCCCATGGATGTGTCGAGCACTGCTCTGATGTACTGGAGCCACTGGGTAGGTGTCAAGTGGGACTTCAGGCTCAGGCCTGCCAAATTCAACCTCTGGGGAGGTGTCAAGACCACTGGCATCGTGCAAAGACTGACGCAGGCCTTCCAACTGGCTATGACCAGATAACAGGTCATCAGGAACCTCCTCAGGAACCAAACCTTCCCCAGACCCTTCCTCCACCTCAGAAATATAATCCAGAGGCTGGAACAAATCCCTGGAAGAGGGCACAAAAAAAGGCTCAAGTACAGGCCTTACCGACTTCTTCAGGGCCTTCCTCAGAGTTTCCACCGATGCACGGGGTACCTTCGGTAAAGCCTCCACAAAAGGCGTGGAGGTCGTCGACGGATTCAGCGTCGATGTCAAGCGAGGTGCCGATGGCTTCGACACAGGCCTCGAGGATGGAGCCCCGAGTGTGTCCTTCGACGACCCCGACACCGATGGCGTCGATGACTTCTTCGGAGGCAGAGTCTCGAGAGAGTCCCTCGACGGACATGGCGCCGATGGCGTCGACGTCTTCTTAGAAGACCTCATACGCTCAACCGGTCTCGAGGGCGTCGAGGACCGGGACCTGGAGCGGGCATGGCTAGAGCAATCTACTTTGTCCGATCGGGTCCTCGAAGGCTCCCAATGATTGCACCGACCGCCCGAGCCCGAAGGCGTGTGAGCGGTGGCCCTAGCACGTTCCCTGCCGGCTTCTTTGGAAGGCGCGGATGGAACGGAGCCCTGCGACTGGAAAATCACCATCATCTCCGTATGAAATGCCTCCCATTCCGCAGGAGAAGAATGCTTGTTGGGACAAGTAACCTGCCGACGGGCGGAGTTCTCGAACGAGGACGGGGAAGGCGACCGGTGACAGTGCTTCTGCGAGTGCCTGGAAGAGGCAGAGGAATGGCAAGACCCACTCCGATACCCATACCCCCTGGAGGTACACTGACAATGCGGAGAGTCGCCCCTCGAATCATCGGTCGAAAGCCCAGCGGATTTCGACTTTCAGGGCTTGGACACCCTACCGACAAAGCTTCTTCTTCCGCTCCCGCAAGGCCTCCGATGTTAACGACTGGCAATCGTCACAATCATCCGTAGCGTGGTCCTCACCGAGGCACCAGAGGCAGACGTTGTGCGGGTCTGTCAGCGACATCTTGGAACCGCAGTCCCGACACTTCTTGAAACCCGACCGCGGGACAGAAGAAGACGAAGACATGATATCCTCACAAACAAACAGGTTCAAAGAACCGAAAGAAGTACTCAGAAGAACCGAGGCGCACCAAGATCTCCGAAGCGAACACGTTCGCGGAAAAAACAGAACTGAGGCTACGGGGGTCGTGCGTCCTACTCATAACATCCGGTGACGTCGGCTCGATGGAGGCCCTCGAGGACAGCGTATCGACGTCATCCACGCAGGACGCAGACGCCGAAGATTTTCCAAAGCAGCACAGCTGTGGTGATTACCTGTCATAGATGTGGAATACGTCGGAGGAACCAATCCCTTCGAAAGAGGATTTCCATTTTTGTGGAGTTCAGCATGAGGCGTGATCTAGTAATGAATTACAGGGAGACAGTTGGTAATCCATTCCAAGATGTCTGGGGTGAAGTAGATACATGTTTTGAGTGTCATCAGCAGTAAAAAAGTGATGGTGAAAGACAAAGGATGAAATATGTTTTCCTTATACAAAGGTATAGAGGGTGAAGAGGAGAGGCCATCTACCATGTTTGTTGCTTCTTTACCATCATTTACAGTTTATACTAATGGAAACTTTGGCGTCACAAACCTTTTCAGGAGCGTAACTAAAAGTACAGTTTCCCACATGGGTAGAGGCATAGTCCTCACAGACCATCCTTGTGGGTGCTTTAAAATCACCACAACACTAGACACTGTGCCTCTTTACAAGTATGGCAGTGCAGTAAAATACAATGGGCCTCAGCACGAGTCTGGCGGTAACCCTTAAATGCAGCGGTAGCGCTATTACTGCCGCATTTAAGGGTCCGCCAGATCATGGCTTTGGTGGATTTCCCCCCAGCTTTGAGCTGGGGGGAAATCTGTGGCAAAATTGCCGATTTTCGGCGCGAAAAATCCGCCGGCGGTAATAGCGCAAATGTTCCCCATTGTGCCCAATGGGGAATGAGGAATTCCTGAATGGGCCCAATGGGGAATGGGCAATAACGCTTCCGCCAAACCCGTGATCCGGCGCTAATAGCGCCTGGGGGTTTGGCAGTAGGGCTATTAGCACCAGCGGTAATACCGCCAGCATTACCGCCCAACTCGTGATGAGGCCCAATGTGTGTAACAGATCTACTACCAATTTTAACACACAGCCATTTATCGATGTTGGAGTTTAGTTGGAGGAAAAAAACTCCAGCATTTGACTGGCGGTTTTTCGTCCACAAAATGGAGAAGTTAGCACCTGAAAAATGACGGTCCTTTGTTAATCCTCCATACCCCATTTTAGTTTAATAGGACAGAATAATGGGGATTTGCACCACCTCAGAATCTGTAAGATGTATCTCCAGGTCTGATGTGGTAGTGCTATTACAACAAAATAACAATACAGTAATTGGACAGAATTATCAAAGAGAATTCCATTCAACTCATAATCAAGCCTTTTATCTTTGGAGACATTAAACTAGGGCTCAACATTCACAATGCAATGTAGATGAAAGCACCACAATCAAACAATTGCTGTGGAGAAGCCATCTATTGGCTTGAGGAGATGTGGTCTACATGCTCATTTGGTGACTATTGATCACTGACACCTCACTTCTAATTTAGCTTCCTCGGTTTCCTGTCATCACACAACACCTTGCTGGGAGCAATTAAATCACCATTATGTCACAATTGGTCTATGTGATGTGTAACATAACCATCATCACACACTAACAATGAGGGCAACATATAGCATTAAACATTTCCATCTTAGAAAAAAATGTTCACATCATCAACTACTGTCTCTGCAGGGGTTTTAACCTCAACATCACACAACATCTCTGTGGGGCCTTTAAAATCTTTATTGTGATGTTATTTACCTTCATGCTCCCTTATTCATCTTAACCTCTCTATATCAACCAACTAAAACTCCCCTCACAGTGGCATGGCCACTCACACACCCATAAGGGAAAACACCCTAATCTGTTCTGTGATCTCCCATGTTGCATTGCCACACCTACCCATGTTCGTAAGATGAATCCTGTTTGTATTTCATGGAACACCACACCTGGGGCCCATGTATCAACACAATATCTACATGTTCAATTCACTCGGTATCTCACCAGCTCACAGAAAGCCAAGCACGTACATCTACATCTGTACTATTCAACACTTCAGGATTTGCAGCTCACATTTGATCTGCTACCACCAATCCCTACCTTCCCTCTATTGCAGAGCATATTGCCAAAAAGCCACCAAAATTGTAGAAGTCATATCATACAAGATCCATTTATCAAACATTGTTACATACCATCTCTGACTCTAACATTGATACACATCATCTCTGTGTGGACGGTAACATCATTATTATCCCACTTCACCTATGAAAACTTTAATAGTACCCTTATCAAACATCATCTCTGTGAGAACTTAAGCATCAATATAATCAAATGCCATCTCTGTGGGGTCTTCAATCTCGTTTTTATCACACACCATCTCTGTATGGACTTTAATACCATTATAAACACACCATTGCTGTGGGAACTTTAACATAACTATATTCAAACACAATCTCTTTGGCGTTCCGACACCATTTATATCGCACACCATGTCTAAGGGAAGTTTAACTGCATTATGATCACACACTATCTATATGGGGACTTCATTGTCAACATTATCACACGCAATCTCTGTGAGGACCTTAAAGTCATGATAATTACACAGCATCTCTGTGGACTTTTGGACATCATAATAATCGCATATCATCTCCTCAGGGACTTCAGCATCATTATCATACTCAATACATTAACTGAAAGGTGGTCTTCTATAGTGAACCTTTGGCATTTTGGTGGTTTTATTGCATGAGACTTTACTAGGTTAGTGGGGGAATCATATGCAAAACCCGACTCCTCAATGCCAGTATGGTTCTGTGTGGTTTGTGACAGTGGCACTTCGATTTCTCTCTTTTAAAAGGGGGGAGCCCAAAATCTATTAAATGACAGCGCTGTGATAACTGATTAGCCACTGCTTTGGGGGTGATTGAAATCAATAGAGATGAGAGCTTTGGCAAGGCTCCCTCAGGTTAATTTGGTATTAATAGGCATAAGGCTGCCATGTGTGTAGAGGAATACGTGTGTGTAGTGTACGGTAGTAGGAGAAGGAGCGGTAAGTCATTTTTGATGGGGAAGGGGAGATGATTAATGAGGACAACCATTGAGGAGTTCAATACTAGACTCAAATGTTCAGTTCAAGTTTTTGTTGACCTCTGGTGACCTCTGGGTGGACTTTAAAAATATTCTTATTCACACCATCTCTGTGGGGAACTAAACATCATTGAAATTACACACCATCTTTGCGGGGACTTTAGTGTTATCATAATCACATACCATCTCTGTGGGGACCTAAACATCATTGAAATTACACACCATCTCTGTGGGGACATTAGGGTTAACATAATCACATAGAATCTCTGTGGGGACCTAAACATCATTGAAAATACACACCATCTCTGTGGGGACTTTAGGGTTAACATAATCACATACCATCTCTGTGGGAACCTAAACATCACTGAAATTACACACCATCTCTGTGGGGACTTAAGGGTTAACATAATCACATACCATCTCTGTGGGAACCTAAACATCATTAAAATTACACACCATCTCTATGGGAACTTTATCGTTATCATAATCACGTACCATATCTGTGGTAACCTTATTTTCTCTACCGTATACATATGTGTTTCATATTTTTTGCATTTTTCTGTATTTTGGTCGCAATTAAATGTACCACTTTGACATTTTCTACGGTAAAATGACTGGTTACCGCGGCTAAGCCTACGTGTTTAACATCATCATAATTACACACTAACATAATCACATACCATCTCTGTGGGACCTAAAGATCATTGAAATTACACAACATCTCTGTGGGGATTTTAGCGTTATCATAATCACATACCATTTCTGTGTGGACGTTATTTTGTAATTGTATTTTGTATTTTATCTAGATTTATATAGCTGCTAATGGCAAAGCGTTTATTACACACTGGGTCTCATTACACGGTAGGCGGTGAGCCATGGCACTATTAGCGCCATGGCTCATGCCGGTAAAATACCGGCACCGCCTTGGCGGAAAGGGGATTTACCGCCCCATTCCAAGGTTGGAGGGGCGGTAAATCCCCCTTCCACCATTGCCCTTCCCCATTCCCATTTCTGCCCTATAGGGCTCTATGGGAATGGGGAAGGCGCTAATTACGACACCGCAATTTTGCGGTGCCGTAATTAGCTCCGAGGTCCCTTAGCGGGTTGGATTTTAACGCCTGCAAAAAGCAGGCGTTAAATCCCCCAACCCGCAAAGGGACCATGTGGTAAGGCGGTAAGGATTTACCGGTACCGGTATTTTACCGGTACCGGTAAATCCCTACCGCCATCCGTGTAATGAGGCCCACTGTCTCTGTGGGGACTGGAGTGTAGTCATAATCACACACCATCTCTGTGGGGAACTTAACATCATTGTAATCACACACCATCTCCGTTGGGACCTTAACTTGATTACAAGCACACACCATCTCTGTGGGGACTTTATCATGATTATCGTACCCGATCTCTGTGGAGAATGTAACTTTTCCATAATCATACATGACCCCTATGCGAAAGTTAACTCCACTATTATTATACACATTCCAAAAGAAGAAAGCAACACCATTTCCATTCCACCATTTCTAAAGAGGATATATGAGTGAGCAGGGAAGATGATGTCTGTGAAAGAACGAAATCTGAATCTAAATTCATGATTCCTTTTTTGCCAGAGTGTGTGAGCCTGGGTCAATCAAGTCATCTCTTGTGTCACAGTTCTCTTTTTCTGGAACATTTTTAACGTTTATAATAGTCTTTAATGCCAGAGACCAAGTGCTTTTTTAAGTTTCAAGTGCAAATTAAACATTTTATGGGAAATGCAAAACCAACTGAATTCATCTGTTGTGATACCCATAATGCAGGCAGATACTCACATGTAGATATAAAATGGTATAATGTATACTAAGTACTATAAAGTAAGCATGTTTACATTTGCTTATGATGCCCTCCATCCCAAATGAGAATAATGAAGTAAGCCCCCACAAAGATGGTAACACACGTTAAAGTCCCCGCAAAGATGGTGCATAAACGTGAGAAAAAATAAGCATTTTTGCAAATATGAATTTCCTGTGTTATGAATTTTTTCTGAACATAATTCTGCTATTAGCCCATTTTTATAACATTGGGAAGGGTTAGTTCCCACAAGGTAGGTTTCCGCACATAGTCCTCACAAGGTAGGTAAAATGTGTGTGTGTAGCAGCTAATGCCCAAGCACTTAACATCATCATAATTACTAACTGTCTCTGTGGGGACGTGAGTATAGTCCTAATCACACACCATCTCTATGGGGACCTTATCATCATTGTAATCACACACCATCTCTGTGGGGACTTTAGGGTTATCATAATCACTTACCATATCTGTGGGGACCATATTTTGTATTTGTATTTCTTGTATTATATTTAGATTTATAGAGGGCTAATGCCCAAGTGCTTAACATCATCATAATTACACACTGTCTCTGTGGGGACTTGAGTATAGTCCTAATCACACACCATCTCTATGGGGACCTTATCATTATTGTAATCACACACAATCTCTGTGGGGACCTCAACATGATTGCAAGTACACACTCTCTCTGTGGGGACATTATCATGATTATCGCACCCCTATAGGAAAGTTAACTCCACTATTATTATACACATTCCAAAAGAAGAAAGCAACACCATTTCCATTCCACCATTTCTAAAGAGCAGATATGAGTTACCAGGGAAGATGATGTCTGTGAAAGAATTAAATCTAAATTTGAATTCTTTATTCCTTGTTGGCCACAGTGTGTCAGCCTGGGTCAATCAAGTCATCTCCTCTGTTGCAGTTTTCTTTTCGGAAACCTTTTGAGTGTTTATTATAGTGTTTAATGGCAGAAACTAAGTGCCTTTTTAAGTTTCACATGCACATTAAACATTTTATGGGAAATGCCAAACCATCAAAATCCATATGTTGTCATAGCTATAATGCTCACATGTAGAAATACAATTGTATAATGTATATTGAGTACTATAAAGTAAGCATTTGTCCATTTGCCTATGGTGCAATCCATCCCAAATAAGAATAATAAAGTAAGTCCCCACAAGGATGGTAACACGCGTTCAAGTCCCCACAAAGATGGTACCGTACACGCGAGTAAAAAAATAAGCATTTTTGCAAATATGAAGTTGGATCCTGCCAGAGCGTGGACCAGGGGAAAAAAGTTCAAAAGTGAATCTGTAAAGTCTGTCCATCTAAGAAGGATTTGATCCAATGTAATACTGTACCTTGAAAGTCATGGTTATACAGTCTCTCCAACAGAATTCGTTGGTCCACAGTGTCAACCACTGCCGAGAAAATAAAGTTATCAGAGGGCCCGTTTCTTTTTTGTCAGATTTGAATCTCAAGTGGTCAAGGCCAAATATAGTGACACATTTGGTGCTGCATGTTAGTTTAATACTGTACTGTGCAGATTGGCTGATACAATGAAACTGTGTACCTCTGAGACAACAGCACTTTCCACATTTTTTAACAGGTATGCTATGATATGATAAGATATTGAATTTATAACATGCTTGTACACAAGTGTTTCTAGGCGCCACAAGACAAGGGAGGGAAGACAAGGCAAATGATCTTACTAGGCCTTGTGACATTCAGATCATGCAAGTGTGCCAACGAGAGGTGCATGGGGACGGGATTGGAGGACCGGCAAGGGAGAGGGTAAGGGGAAGAGCAGTCAGGGCCAGTAAGGCTCTAGGTAAGTGCAACCAGGGTAGTGCGGCTCTGGGTAAGTGCAAATCGGCAGGGAGGACTGTAGAGGTTACAGATTACAGCCCCTAAGTGCGCAGTAGGCTACTAGGCAGTGCAAGGAGGACTGGTCCTAGAGGAGCCTGGTAGCCAGTGAGACTTTGAGGGTACCAATCAATCAGTCGGCACATCAGACAGGAAGGGTAGCAGGGGAGCGAGAGAGAGAGGGCAGAGGAATAAAAGAGGGTCTTGAGCTGCTTCCGGAACTTCAGGTGGTCTGGATCAAGTCTGAGAGGAGCAGTGAACCTGTTCCAGCGGGAGGCACCTGCAGAGGAAGGATCTCTGTCTTACTGGCATTAAGGCAGAGATCCTGAATCGTGGATAAACAGTACGGAATGAGCGAGGCAGGAGAGGTGGCTGAGGGAAGCCTGAAGGAGAGCTGAGTGTCATCTGCATAACACTGAAAGTTAGAGGAGGGGGAGATCAGGTGGGTCAAAGGGGCCTGATAGACTTGAAGAACCAGGGTTAGAGGATGGAGCCCTGGGGAACACCACACATAGAGAGATTGGTGGTGAAGAGTAAGGATCCAAGTTGGATTTGGGAGGGTCGGTTCAAGAGGAAGGAGGTCAGCCATGCGAGAGCCTGATTTGTGATGACCAAGTTCTCATGAAGTCGATTGATCGGGGTGGAGTGGTTGACCGTGTCAAAAGAAGAAAGGTCAAGGAGGATGAGGACAGAAGGAGAGCTAGAGTCAAGATTAGAGAGCAGATCTTGACAGGTTTCCATGCCTGATCTGAAGCCAGACTGATGGTCGTGGAGGCAACCATCATATTCAGTGTGCAGAGTAAGCTGGGTGATGGCCACATTTTCCAGGAGTTTGCCCAGGAAAGGGGTGATAGAAATCGTATGAAAGTCTGCCAACAGGTTAGATCGGCAGAAGGCTTTTGTAGGAGGAAGTACACAAGGGCGTGCTTGAGGAGAGAGGGGAAAGAGTGATTGCAGCAATCGGCCAATGCTGGAGCGAGGGTGTCAATGTGGTCCTTGATGGTTCTGGAGGAGCAGGGAAGCTCCTGTTCGGATGACACTTTCATAGATCGAACCTGTCTAGAAACCTCCTCAGGTGTTGTTGGAGAGAAAGAGGAGAAAGGAGGAGGAGAGGGAGAGATGGTCAAAGGGGGGCCAAGAGAGGAAGAGGAAGGAAGAGGGAGAGGAAGAGGAGATAGAGGACAGGATGTCCGAGTTTCAACAGAGAAGTGAGATGCCAGAGCCATACAGAGGGCCTGGGAGAAAACAGGAGAGGTAGAGACAGCACACTCTGGAAAGATCAGGGCTACTCCACCTCCAGGACGTTTGGTTCTGGGTTCGGAGCGGATCTTGTAGCCCACAGGGAGGAGAGTGTCAAACCTTGTGACAGAACTGGCCGTAAACCATGTCTTGGTGAGAGAAAGGAGACCTAAGTCGAGTTCTTTGAGGAGGTGACAGATGTCAGAGGAGTGTAACATGAACATTGTTTTGCTTAAATCTCCTCTATTTTGCCTCTTCCTGATGGAAATTCAGGCCAAATTTACCGGCTCTCAGCAACTATGGAGTTAAAACATGTATTTTTCAACCAGTTTGGAGGGTGAAACAAAACAAGATAATTTTCAAACAATAATTGGGTGATCAGCTAAGTTCCTAAAAAAACGCATTTCCCATTGTTCCACTGCCCTTTTGGCATTTAAAAGTGAAACCCTTCATTACATCAATGCATTTTTGTGTGTGTTTTGTCACTACTATCTGGCTGACTTTCCTCAGTGCGTGATGCACGCAGGAGCCGTGACTGGCCAGGAGGATGTGGCTTGTCCCACTTGACTGACCCAGTTAGTGTTGTGCTCATTTGAGGGGTTCTTGTGTGCTGAGGCCGATGGTGACCTAATCTGAGGGCCTATGTGTCACGGGGAGAAGTGAAGAACGTGAGGCCACAGACTACACGCAGTACACAATACGCACGTATGGTCGAGTGGTTGCAGTGGGCAGGAGTGGTCCTCCTCTCCTTTTTTATATTGCGTTGTACTGTTCCTATGATTTTATTTTAACAAGAAACCGGAACGGTTTCAGTTTAAAATACAAGTGTGCGAAGCAGTTGAAACTTGCACTTCAGTGCACTGCACTTTTTTATTTGATTTATTTATTTATGTTTACTTAATTCTTATACTGTGTCACACGGCCTCAGAGTGCAACACTGAGGCCCATATTCTCATCAAGGTGTTAAGTACCTTAGCTGATTGCTTTGGTGTACATGAAAGTGTTCATATACAACACAAGGGTGTACATGAACACTTTCATTTACACCAAACAATGCTTCTTGTGGCACTCCTCCAGTTTAACGCCACCAAAAGGGTACCGTATATGTGCGCTAGTTTAGCGCACATATTAAACTGCGCAGTGCCACAAGAATAGCCTTCCAAAAAGCCAGTTTATGGGCCTCTATGTTCCCTTAAACAGCACAGCAGGCACTTTTGTTTGGGGGTTTGTATTGTGCGTGGAAGGGGGCGTGGAGATGGGGTTTGTGGGGAGCTCGGCAGGTAGCAGGGAACATAGTTCTACTGCTTCCTTTCATACACTTCGACCACTGTGTGCAGGGGTGCAGCTACAGGGTTCTATATGTCGTGTTCCAGCCCCACACGTGAGCCCAGTTTGGGGTCGGAGTGGGACTAGAGCTGTCATGATGGGTGTTCATGAAAGCTCCTCTTGCATTTTTTCTTGGTGCTCTGATTTACGGCTCTATTGCCAGATAAGGACAAAAGGGTGAGGGGCAAATTACTTCCCAGTAACCCTTTCATTTGCTAAATGCCCAAACTTCAGGAAAGTGCTTATGGTAGGATTGTTATCTTTATCTAAAGAGCGTATCCCCATGAGCTCTGTACTGCATATGTCACTATCTATAAGAAACCTATCTGTACTGCATTTGCTACTTTGTATTGTATAAGAAAAGAATCCCGTGATCAGCTGCAACGTATCAAACCGTGACCAACTGTAACCTAACAAAATGTATCGAAGCATTCTTTTTTGGGCCGCTTATTGTAACCCTCAAGTAAGCCTCCTTAAGTTTCCTTAAAGCGCCTCGTTGTCTGTGGGCTGCAGTGCGCTCTACAAATACAAAATAAATAAATAAAATTGTTGCCTGTGATGGGCCATTACATTTTAAAGCTAAAACTCCACCAGAGCTGGAGCTAATTGAGACAGAAACGGTGAACCAAGGATTTTTTTAAATGTACAAAGGTGACTGCTTGTTTGACATGCAAAAAGCTATTACATTTTTTGGAATTTGCTTGCTTTATTCACATGCTCCAAAACATGCTGCACACACCTATTTAAAATAATGGAAACATTAACTTTTACCGATTGTACAAGCAACCCACAGCAGACTACCAGACGCCTAAAGTTGCGGTAATGTCACATGTAAATATTGCATCAGCCCTGTGAACTTTCCTTGTTTGTTTGTTTGTTTAGTATTTATTATGCGCACCGGACCCTAGAGTATAAGGGCACAGAAGATAATAAGATGTACAGCTTAGAGCAAGGTTACAGGTTACAACGGTCATAGGTTACAGGCAAGTAATACATGTGGCAGGTAACAGGCAGGAGGGAAAAAATTCATGCATTCATTTAACATTTGTTGTCGTCAACCAGTTAATCATATTTTGCCTGAATTTGGTAAAAGATTGTTCTAGCCTCACAGTGATGGGTAATTAATTCCATAATTGAGCAGCTTTGACTGGGAAACTAGCTCCGCCTATAGTGGCGAGTTTAAATCGGGGTACTTGGAGGCGATTGGTGTTGGCTAGTCTAGTTTGTCTAGTGGAGTGAGTTCTGTCCTTTAAGTATTGAGGGGCTTTATTATAAAGTGATTTGTATGTGAGGGATGCAGTTTTGAGTCTGATTTCCTTGTGGGTGGAGAGCCATTTGAGTTTCCTTCTTGTTTCTGAGATGTGTTCTCTCTTGGGAATGTTCAGTGCTGCTCGGAGGGCATTATTTTGCTGTATTTGAATTTTGTTAATGGTGGATTTAGTGGCTCCTATGTACAATGCGTTACAGTAGTCTAGTTTGGAGATAATTAGGGCTCTGGCTAATGTTAGACAACTGTGCTGGGATAAGAATTGTTTACCTGCTCTGATTAGTTTACATGTGCAAGCTGTTGATGAGGCTAGGGAATTTACCTGTTTGGAGAATGATAAGGTGGAGTCAAGGTAAATACGTAGCGTTTTTACTTCTTTGGCTACTTGTATGCAGTTCTCATTGATGATGAAGGAGGAGTAGTTTGTATTTAGTTTATTAATGAGAGAGGCGGTACCTAGGATGAGAAGCTCAGTTTTATCATCGTTCAGGCATAAGCCATGGGTTGCCATCCATGCCTGAACGATGCTGTAGGAAACCGGATTGACGGGAGCCTAGTAGTTGGTTTTGTTCCAGGAAGTTCTGGATTTGAATATATGCCACCCTGTCCAGGATCTTCAGGAGGAACGGTACGGTGGTAATTGGTCTATAATTAGTGGGAATGGCCGGGTCTAAAGTTGTCTTTTTAAGGAGAGGGAGCACCCAGGACTCATTTAGGTTAACCAGGATTGTGCCTGTGGTAAAGGAGGCATTAATCAACGTTGTGATAAACGGTGCTAGGTCTCGTGCAGCATCTTTGATGAGTTGTGCTGGGCAGAGGTCTCCTTTGCAGTTGGACGGTTTTAGACCAAGTATTACTTTCTCCACCTCTATTGTAGAGATTTTGGAGAAGTGGAATTCGGTGGTTGGTTTGAGGTTAGAAAGCGTCTTAGTAGAGGGTAATGTGGCAGAGGCTAGGGTCTCTCGTTTTAGCTCTATTTTCTTCTGGAGGTTTAGGACTTTGTTAGATAATGCTTGCTGGATTTCAGAGCACCATTTTTCTATCTTTAAGGCAGTTATCTTGAGGCTTATGGGATTTTCCAGTTCTCTAAGTATGGAGAACAACTCTTTTGTGCTTGAATTGGCTTGTGTAATTCTGTTGTTGTAGGTCTCTTGTTTAGCTGAAATAATTTCTTTTTTATATTGAGATGAAATGTTAATTAATTTCAGTTTATTTTCCGGAGTGGGGTGAACTTTCCACGTATTTTCCCATTTCCTTTTTTCTAATCTAAGATTTTTTAGGAGAGGGGTGAACCAGTTATTCCGGTGGCTTTGTGGTTTACTGTTTCTAAGCTTCAGTGGAGCGATATCATCAAGGGTTTTGTTCATAATATTATTAAATTCTTCCACTTAGTCGTTGGGGTTTAGGTTGTTGGGTAGAGCGTTGAAAGTAGGCATGATACCGGGAAGTAGTTTGTCTAGTGTCATATTTTTTTTGTTTCTGGTAAGTGCAGGTGGTGCACACGGTTGTTGTAGTTTGGGGGTTGTAGTGTCCAAGGAGAATGAAATTAGATGGTGATCTGTCCATATTTGAGGTGAGATAGTGAGGGTGGAGATTTTACAGTTATGGTCAGCAATCCAATCTAGGGTTCTCCCTTTGATATGTGTAGGCTCAAACACTCTTTGGGTGTAGCCCAGTTCAGTCAGAATGTTGGATGCTGCCATGGCTTTTGGGTCATTGATATCATTAAAGCCAATGTTAAGGTCACCAAGTAGTATTGCTTGGGTGGTGTCTTTGAGGTTTTCTGAAAGGATGGTAGATAAGTCTTCTATGAAAGTCTTGATGGGACCAGGAGGTCTATAAATCAAGTGGAGGTTAAGAGTTTGAGAATTCGCTGTGGGTGTCTTGGTAGACATTATCTCACAAGACTCAATGGTTGGTGAAGGAGTAAGTCTCATACCAAGCTTAGATTTGGCGATGATGGCTAGTCCGCCACCTCGAGCTCCACATCTATCCATTCTGAGGATAGTGTAGTTGTCAGGAAGAGCTAGGGATAGTGCTGGGCCTGATGCCTCATGCAGCCATGTTTCTGTTATGGCTAGGAAGTCGTAGTCTTCAGTAGAGATGACTTCGGATATTTCTATGGCATGGGCGACTAGGGAATTAGCGTTTATTAAGGCTCCTTTAAGGTTGGGTGTGGATTTTGTTGGTGGCAGTGAGATAAGGTTTATAGATGCTGTGGGGGTGAGGCTTTTTTGTCTATTTATTTGAAGGTTGTTATGCCTATTGTAGTTGTGAGAGCTAGGTTTGGGTTGAGTGGCCATTTTGGTTCGGTGGTTATTTGTTTCATATTTGATAAGAGGATCAAAGATTCTAGGTAGTCGTGCTCGTAATCTTACATTTCTCTCGGCTATATTGCATTGTGTCATAGGCTGTTGTGTTGTTGTCCCTGTAAAGGGCGACATAGTGTGTAGTCCCAGTAGTATGGGTAAGATGCCCACGTATACTAGGATGGGCAATATAAGGTGCATTATATAGTGTGTGGGGTACTCTATATCTAAGTGAGGGGCTAATTAGTCTAATTTTCTAGGTGGGCAGGTGAAGTAGCAGGACATGGAAACTAAGTCTGTAGGTACGTCTGGATTAGAGAGTCGAATACAGCCAGGATTAGAATGCAGCTATCAGAGGCAGGCTAAATGCTACTATCAAGATACATTATAGTGGCAGGCAAAATACAGTTTTCAAGGGCAGGCTGAATACAGCTTTAAATACAGCTTGCAGGGGAAGGCTAAATGCAACTTCCAAAGGCAGGCTGAATACAGCTTTAAAATACAGCTTGCAGGGGCAGGTTAAATGCAACTTTCAAGGGCAGGCTAAATGCAACTTTCAAAGGCAGGCTGAATACAGCTTTAAAATACAGCACGAAGGGGAAAGTTAAATGCAACTTTCAAAGGCAGGCTAAATATAGCTTTTAAAATACAGCTTGCAGGGGCAAGTTAAATGCAACTTTCAAAGGCAGGCTAAATGCAGCTTTCAAGGCAGGCTGAACACAGCTTTAAAATACAGTTTACAGGGGCAGGCTAAATGCAACTTTCAAAGGCAGGCTGAACACATCTTTAAAATACAGCTTGCAGGGGCAAGTTAAATGCAACTTTCAAAGGCAGGCTGAACACATCTTTAAAATACAGCTTGCAGGGGCAAGTTAAATGCAACTTTCAAAGGCAGGCTAAATGCAGTTTCAAGGCAGGCTAAATACAGATTTAAAATACAGCTTGCAGGGGCAGGCTAAATGCAACTTTCAAAGGCAAGCTGAATACAGCTTTAAATTACAGCTTGCAGGGGCAAGTTAAATGCAACTTTCAAAGGCAGGTTAAATGCAGCTTTCAAGACAGGCTAAATACAGCTTTAAAATACAGCTTACAGGGGCAGGCTAAATGCAACTTTCAAAGGCAGGCTGAGCACAGCTTTAAAATACAGCTTGCAGGGGCAAGTTAAATGCAACTTTCAAAGGCAGGCTAAATATAGCTTTTAAAATACCGCTTGCAGGGGCAAGTTAAATGCAACTTTCAAAGGCAGGCTAAATGCAGTTTCAAGGCAGGCTAAATACAGATTTAAAATACAGCTTGCAGGGGCAGGCTAAATGCAACTTTCAAAGGCAGGCTGAATACAGCTTTAAATTACAGCTTGCAGGGGCAAGTTAAATGCAACTTTCAAAGGCAGGTTAAATGCAGCTTTCAAGGCAGGCTAAATACAGCTTTAAAATACAGCTTGCAGGGGCAGTCTAAATGCAACTTTCAAAGGCAGGCTGAATACAGCTTTAAAATACAGCTTGCAGGGGCAAGTTAAATGCAACTTTCAAAGGCAGGCTAAATGCAGCTTTAAAATACAGCTTACAGAGGCAGGCTAAATGCAGCTAGCAGAGCAGGCTGAGTACAGCCTTCAAAGGCAGTGTACATTTAAGAGTTCACGTGCAGCTGTCATGTATAGCGCAGAAGCATGGAGATGCAATGGGTGTGCCTGATAAAGGGTGGTGCAGCAAGTGGGTGGGATTAGATATCAAACGGCATAACTTGGGAGCAGTTGTCAGGAGTTTGCTGCCAGGAGGGCCATCTAGTATCACATTTGTAGTAACAGGTACTCGGCGTTCACATATAGGTCACCTCAATGTAGTGGAATACAACAGCGGAGCACCAGGAATATGGTGTACTGCGAGGGTCAGGTCCAGTGGATAGTCTGTGTAGGTTCTGGAGCCTGGGGGTGTGATGGTAGCAAGCAGGGCAGATGAGGGTCAGGCTTAATGTCCTGGCGCAGCCTGCAGCTCGGTCAGCTCAGTCAGGATTGGAAGCCTTTTCCCGACGCCTTCTCACGGCGGCCGGCTCACGCCTTCCGGTTCTCTGATTGGCCTCTTGACAATGGAGGGAGCCAATCAGGGCTGGTGGCTACAAACTCGGATGGGTGGAGGGGGTGCAGGCACTCGAGGCGGCCATCTTGGAATGGCAGAGAGCCTCGTATGGTGATCAAAGGCCAAATGGCATCCGGTGCTCGTAGAATAGATGCAGCACCTTTCTAAGGCTTAGGGGCTGGATGGAGGCTTGCAGAATTCAGGGATCACGTCACAGACACTCGTACTGGGCTTGGAGCGAGTGGGGGAGAGGGTCCTTGCTTCCCTGCATGTGTCGGCAGTTGGGAGTGCAGGGGGAAGATCCTGTGTGTGGCCCAGAGCTCCTGCTCTGGGGAGGACAAGCTGCAACTGGGGCTCAGTCAGGATCGGAAGCCTTTTCCCGACGCCTTTTCACGCCTTGCGTGATCACTTGCAGCTCTGCATTTACATTGGTTAAAGTAACACAACTTGTGCCCTTAAACCCGAGGGTACCGGGAGCGTGGTACAAATTTACCAACATTAAAAAAATAACATAAGTACAAATAACAGAATTCAGAGAACAACACAGTCCAGGA
The DNA here is from genome assembly GCF_040938575.1 of Ambystoma mexicanum. Classification (NCBI taxonomy): domain Eukaryota; kingdom Metazoa; phylum Chordata; class Amphibia; order Caudata; family Ambystomatidae; genus Ambystoma; species Ambystoma mexicanum. The sequence goes on along the minus strand of NC_090921.1, from coordinate 239,360,196 downwards.
TGTGCCTTCACACCAGACACGAACATAGTTAGATCTCCAGTTTAGATCACTAGGCATTATGGAGCATTGTCACTTAAAGCACCTTACAAATAAAATAAATATATAAACCAGCTTGCCGCACACACCGTCATTTTAATTGCGCTCTGCCTCTTGACATGCAAGTACCTCTCAGCGGCGACTATGGACTTTGAAAAGTGGTGGGGTGTAAAAGCTGGAGCCCAAATGTGCACACAAGAGAGCGAAGTGAGTAAGGTTGAATTCTTTTAAAGGGGTTTCCAAACACTCACACTCCCCCTGAGAAAAGTTTGGCAAAATGGTAATTTACAGCACAATTTTCCACAAATATTGCCTAAAAAGTATTCGATTTTAGACAGTGCTCCAGATAAGTTTTTGAAGTGGGAGTATTTTACTCCCTACTTTTTAAAGTTGGGAGTAAAGTGAGTATAGAAGTAATTTCCATTGGGAGTGTTTCATAAGTGAATACAAAAGTTTAAATTAAGATACATTTAGAACCTCTAGGCCCTTTAAGCGAGGTAATGATTTATTGGATGGATGGAGAAGCAGAATTTACTCTGACACCAATAATAAGACCGTCTCAGGAAGTTGGCAAAACTTAGCTGTTTTATTTGCAGTTGTCTAAAACAGGGAGTACAGCAGACATCTTCGGATGTCGCACAAGCATTCTCAATGTTTCACAAGAAAAAACACATATTTATCATCAGTGACGTCATACTACGTGGCAAAATAAGAAAACCTACTTGGAGTTGTGATAGGCTTAAGGGGAACATCTAGAAATACTTTCTATGGGGGATAGAGTTATGATTGGAGCTCTAACATCAGGTGGACAACTTATGCCCACCCCTAGTGCAAGTAATCTTCGCTGTCATAGAATACACAATGTTTCATTGGCTCTCAAACTATTGGGCTCTTGGCTACGTGGCCCTCTACAATTGGTTGGCACGCTTTTACCCTTCAGAAATATTCCACTCGCTAGCAGCACGAAAGCTGGTACCCCAGGTGCTTGTGGGTTGACTTGATCATGCCTTCCCACCTAATTAGCCCTTCATCGATCATCACTTCTTCTGTCTGCCATTGGAATTATCTTTCAAATCGGCCTTGCAAGTTCCACTGTGCCTGAGAATAAAAGGGAGTGTGAGCACAGCCTTATCTCCAGTCTCGATTTGGCTTGGCAAAAGTCTATTTTCATCTGGACCATGTGACAGAAGACTGTGTTTGAGCTCCTTTCTTCGTATTTAATATAATTAAGTGAATAAGACTTGGCACTCGTGGAGTTTTTCCATTGCACCACAAACAGGAGCTTGCCTTGCTTCTCACGTTCATTGTATCTTCCCAAATAGATAAAAAGTTTCTTGGCTGCCTCAATCCTTGACACTGAGATTGCCTTCTCGATTCTTCTTTCATCGTCAGCTGTCTTTCTTTGCTGCGCCACACTTTCAGCCCTTTCTACTCATGGGATCCAAGTTTCCTAAACACGACGTGGAACATCCAGATTCTATGTACATATATATATATATTGGTGGCACTGCCTGCAGGCAATTCACTACGTATAGCCAGCCTTATGATTTCTTAGTCTACTTGCGTTACAGCATCTGTACAGTTATGAAGCGATTCGCATTTTATTCAGTGCTTTTGTAAGTGCAATCTTCATTCTCGATAATTAAATTACACTTGACTCTTAGCTTCGTCATTAAATTCTATAAAGTCTATATACTTTCTTCTACGCATCTCTTCTTGGTGCGTCATCTCTGCTTCATGTGACATCACCAGACCCTTGCCTTTGTCACTTCACACTTCTTCAAGAACCTCTTTTAAGAAGTTGTCATTTCTCTGCAGGTACGTTACGTAGGACTTTCTTAATGGATAATGATAGATACCAATACTGGCGTAGTGCATGTTGCAATTTCCGGCTTCCAACATATAGGAAGAATTGGGGCGGGACTTCCAGTAGAGGCATTTAGCTCCTCTTCTACAATTTGTACCTCTACTGATTGGACCGTAGTAATAGTAATCTTCCCTACAGTGGCAGTAGGTGTACTACTGGTACAAATGCACCCATGGAACAGTGTGGGAGAAAGCATGGAGTCAGTTAGGAAAGATTCCTCTTTACTGCACCCTTCCTTCCATTTCTATTGACCCCCAAACTTGTTGCTTTTATTTTTGCATCTGACCTGCTCTTTTGACAGTGCAGTGAAGCCTTAAGCTGCACTACACTGGCTTCTGCTCATCTGTTATGGGGAAACTGACATGTCCTTTAGGCTGTCAGTACTGGGAAACAGTGTTTCCCTTAGTCTAGTTACTTTGTTACTACTTGCAGTAACTTTCTTACCACCTGTGGTAAATTTTATCTTCATACAATGCATCCTACAATGAGGTACAATGGAGTACACTTTTTGTTTTACAGGAAAAGCGACCTTGGACCTTCTTCAACCGACCTGCCAAGTCTCATGAAGAATCAGAGTATGAGGGGTTAGCTGCAGTGATACTTACCTGCACTCCCTTTTTTAAAGTTTTGCTAATTTTTAGAAAGTTTTGTATCACTTTGGCTTTGCCATATCTTGTTCACTACTCCGAAAGTTGGGAACACGTTTGTTAGTCGAATTAACTTGTCCCCTAACTATTGGAACTGTTCACCGGACCCCAGAGAACCTACCTTTATTTTTTTCCAGCTTCACAAACTGTGTAGAATCTTTGCTGAACATTTGGGCACAAGGCCCCATACATCTTAGGGATGGACTTCTGAAGTTAGGGTTTAATCTCTATGAACCTGAACCTGAAGTGCTACTACTAATCTATACCTTCCTTTTCACGGGTTTAATATGTATTTTGCCCTACTCTAGTAATTGTGTATATGTATCCTATTGTTAGTGTTCTGTGTTATTATTACCCGTTTGTAGTCATTTTTCACTGAGTTTTTTTTACCATAAGTAAAGAAGTATTTGTATACCTATTTGTCTAAGTATGTTCCTTGACTGCTTCACTCTGTGTACTCATTGTGGATCCCTTACAAGCTCACTACATCTTGAGACTTAGCCTAAACCACTCGCCTTGCTCCTTTGAACTGGTTTGGCTACAGTTCCTAGAGTTGTCCCTGTCACAATACTAGGTTGACCTCTATACAACTGTCCACCAGGTCAGAGTAAAGAAAATCAGTACTAACAAATTGGTGTACAGCGGTGGGATGACCCTCTCCACTTAACATTTAGGGGTTTAGTGGGTTAGCATCAGTCTTGGGTACCTCAGTGTTGTACGCTGGTTGTAATAACAGAATCTCTTCTTTGCCAACAGGAAGAGGTCTGACTTGAAACCTGAACTCGTCGTGTAGACGACGAGTTCATTCTGCCAATGTAACTCTCAGAGGAATTAAATAACTCCCTGAGAGATCTGTTGAGCCAAAGAGAAAAGGATGTCACAGGAACCAGCCAGCCTGCATAGGAACAACACGTTAGCAACAATAAGAGGCATAGAAACCACAGTACTCCATACTCAATAATAAGTACCTGGAGAAATGCTTGAAGTGCAGCAAGTGGCTAATCCCAATAGACAATCAGTGGCGTCTAAATATCAACAAACTGGAATGCTATAAATGACCAAACAAGAAATAGAATTTTCCTTGAAGGCAGGTAATAGAACGATCTTACCACACGTGGATAGCAGGTTAACTGATATGATGGTTGTCCAGGAAGAAAGAACACAGGAGAGGAAACAATAGGTCCGTAACGTTGCAGCAAAACGTGAAGCAATGATCCACCTACCCATCGCCGGCACAAGGACGCCTAAAACAAGTTCAGTTCCTTCCTCCTCACCCGACGGCAAACGAGCGCCTAAAGCACTGAGCGTCTCTAGTTCAGGAAACCAAGAAAGTTCGAATCCAATCACACCATGTAGAAAACTAGAAGATCCATCTAAATAGCGACGAAGCAGAGCAACGAAATCCAAGTCAGTCCTGAAGCGATCCGTGGGATTCGTTAACGATGCTGACAAAACCAAAACCAAGGCAGACGTAATCCGACGGCAGTGTCCGGTTTCCAAAGTAACCCCCAGCGTTTCCTAAAGGACAACTATGTTATACGGGACTGAAGTCGCGTGTGTACAGTCCTTGCTTTCCTGGCATGCCAGAGGAAATATAACGCAGGGAAGACATAAGATGAGCGGTAGGTGTTTGTTTATTAACTGTGGCATTATGGCTCTGTTCGCTATGATTCCTGACACTGGTGGAGTGTCTGGAGAACAGGTACACAGAACACTGTGATTTTTGACTGACTTGTAGACAGACACATACTAGATTTGATAACATGGAAACAATTACTTTCACTACTTTCACTACTTTACGTTCTTCAAAAGAGGATCACTTGAACAAGTTGTGTATTGACAGATGCCTGACAGTCTCAGGCACAAAGGCTGAACTAATTATAAACATTCTTGATCTTGAGAAGAGTAAGGTTCTACCTCCCCTAACTAAAGGTACTGATAGTGGAGCTGGGGATGGACCCAGCAACAGAAATGGAGTTGCTGCCACTGCAGATACTAATGTTAGGGATGAGGAGGAAGAGGGCGAAGCCTCTGGACTATATTCTGTCACCACCTCAGAGGCTGAGGCAATTTTTGACTTACAAATGGGAAGCACTGGATGAAGGAGAAAGAGCTTGAGCTTAACTTGGCAAGGTTACACTTTGAAAGAATTGAGAGGCAGAAGGTCAGAGATCACCAGATGGAGCTTTCCAAGCTTCATGCTTCACAAGGTTCTTCCAGAGGATCTGGATAGGGTTCTGGGTCCTCTCACATCCAAGATTTCCAAAAGATCTGCTCAATGTGTATGAGGAGAAGAATTAAATAATTGATAGGCGTGTAACTTTTGAGTATGCATGTGAAGTACAAGGAGTGAGCGATGCTGATAGGATTGCATGGTTGCTCAGTAGACTGCGTAGTATCACACAAAACAACTGACATATGTGGCTTACTTTATGCCAAAAAACTATTTCACAGTATTATTGTGTACCCTCAATGATTGCCCTCATCGGCAGAACACCCTTTCCCTTCGTGGTGTAATCTAACCCTAGGTAGCGCTGTGGCTCCGCCTATCTAAAAAGGATAAGTAGGGGAGACTTGCTCTCTTGCTACAAGAGTAAGTTACTTCTAAAAATGATCATCAGCTAAGACTGTGCATAGCACAATTTGCTAAAACAGTTGCAGTCTGGACTAGTACTGGACTAGTACTCCTGTACTGCGTTCATTGTGTGGTCAGTCAGTCCACGTGGGTCTATATGTCCAAATGACAGTTTATTTGCCCTCTGTGGGGTGTGTCTGCTCACCACAATGGTATTTTCATTAAAAACCATGTAATGTCTGAGAAATGTGACTCAATACATTGCCTCACTATTGTGTGTATCTCTTTCTTGTGCCACCACAAAAGACACTTTTTCGGGGAAGAACCTTCTACTGTTATTGTGGATTCTCCATGATATTAAAACTATGAACCACACTTCAGTGTCCCAAATAGACTGTGGTGGTTTGCGGTTCTTGTCGTTCTTGATATATAAGTGTTCCCCTTATTTTTCGGACATCTAGGTCTATGGTCGACCGGTTTCAATGATCTGTCTTTTCATGCATCATCTTCTTCAGGACCTGTTAACTACGTTTAGGAAACTGAATCTGTTCGTCCAACAGATCTGGCACAGCATGTTCTGTGGGACAAAAAATATGGGAAAGTCAGTGGTGACTGCTCCTGAGGATTGGGCATGGGGGCATTTATAATTTTAATTGTTTTATTCAAAGTGAACGATTGGGCATGTTTTATGGAACATTTACAATTTTTTCAACTTGTTCTAAAACAGGCTCCCCCTCCCCAGGGGGCTCCAGGAGTATAACATTCTTGGTTTCTCATAGGTTGCACAGATAGTAGTTTTGGCAAAGAGATGCATTGTCTAGTATACATAATTCACACACTGTGTTTGCACGCTGTGTAGGTGGAATTTCAATCTGTACTCAACGTGGGTGGATCCGCACCACCGTCACTGCACTTGATCTTTTCACATATGCTGTAGGTAAACATAAGGGAATTGGGTGTCTTTTCTGTTATCCAATTTACGTTGGTATACATATACTGATAGTTTATTTAAAGATACGCAATTATCTGATTCTTTAACTGGTGACTGTATATACTCGGCATGGGATTAGACAAATATTTGCAGAGAGACGTCTTTCAAAGTAAGTTGGTGTTAAGGAGAATTCTCAAAAATTGTTGATTTCCCTTACCTGCGGCGTCCCTCAGCAGCTTTGCTGGATTTCTAGGATTTTTTTTCCCCTGGTAAGAGTGTGAGCCTTTTTTCCCACTCTTACATGTGTTTTGCTATGTGTTTCTACTTCTTGTGTGATCTTGTGCACTGGCTCCTCAACTCCTCCAGGGCATCATATATTTCATGTGTGTCACACAGCACCTTCAGTACAGTGACACAGGGTTGTCTTTTAGACTTCCCACCAACTCCATTTTCTGGAGCTGACTACAGTCCCCCAGAAAAGGGTAAAGTTGCCATTAACATTACCTTAGTCACTTCAAACTATAGGCCCAGTACACCCCATCTTCCATGGAGTATTAGAAAGGATTAATTCTTATCCCTTTTTGTCTGTGCCTCTTGGGGTATTGTTTTGCTCCCTTTACATTAAGACTTGACTGGTGGCAGTGGTATCTATCCTAACTTTTCTACCACGATTATCTTATATAAATGTGGTAATATTTTATGCTATTATATTAGCCTCACACATAAACCCGCTTGACCAAATGCATCCGGCCGGGTTTATTCGCTATTTCTTTTTGTTAAAGTCTTTCTCGTGTATCTCTCTCAGTGTGCCAAACCGGGGATGACTCCTTTGTTCGCTGTTTTTTCGCGGGCTTCTGCACAGAAGCCCTCCTTAAGGCGCCTGATAGTCTAGGTAGGCAGGATGTGAGGGAGGGATCTTCGGACCCCTGTCATGGGTTCCCTTGATAACCCAAGTCTCACTCTTGTCTGATTGGCTAAGGGTACTGGCCTTGCCAGGCCAGCCACCCTGCTGTGTGATTGACAGCCAGGCTGTATGAATGGGGGAAAACTGCATAAAAAGCAGGTCTCTGGGACTGGAAGGGCAGAGTCACCACTGGAATGAAAGAACCAATGAGTAACTGGAAGAAGAAGACTCCTACCACGACTGAACCGCCCGGTGAAGCCCTGCTGCAGGTCTGAATCGCCAGAATCCGACGACAGAGAAGATCCTCCAGGAAACCTCTTCCCTTGAGCTGGTGGGACCAACCAGTTCGCCCAAACGACAAGCCAGGACTCCTCCTCTGGTCGAATTCACTGTACAGAGCTACAGTGGGCCGGATAGCCAGGAAGGTCAGACCCTGCTTGGGTTTTAAGGAGCGCACCTTTTATTCGTTGTTTTGCTCTGCTGCTGGTTTCTTCTCTGGGTGGCGCAGGACCCTCCAGTCTTCCTACTTCGTGTCAGTCCGACAGTCGCTTCAGGAACCATGAGCCTGCAGGAACCACCAGGAACGTCTGTCTCAGCTACAGCTCCCTCTCCGTTTCAAGGTACTGTGCAAATCCGGTTGTCCGTTTCGTTCAACCGCGTTGAAAGTGTTTTACATCTTTCTCCAAACCGAGGGCTTGTCCTTCTCTTCTCTTTGAACTAACTTTTCTACCAACCAACCTCGTCCGGAATCTATGCCACGAACGTTACCGCAAACTACCCTGAACTGTGTGATCTTGAGCAAAAGACTTTTGACCCATTGACTTTGGCCTTAAGACTTTTCTAGCTGACTTCCTCACTGTAATCTCTCTTATTCAATTGCCCTGACTACTTACCTGTTGGTTTTGCCTAATTTCTAATAACTTTGTCTTTCCCTCCCTTTTAAATTGCTGGAGTGCCATTTTGCTCCCACTTCATTTTGTGAGCTTAACTTGTCTGGAATTTAAGGGAAGTGGTGTGGTGTATTTATGATTGTGATTTTTAACTTGCTTAGAATAGTGAAATGTTATACAACTGTTGAGTAAGAAATATATATTCTTTTTCTTAGAAACCTTGAGTCAGTGTTTGCCTGAATCATAGTAATTGCTGTCCTTTGTGTAACTATTTGTACTGCTCAATTACTCTTGAGATAAGTCTGGCTGCTCCGCTCCGCTACTACTACCAAATTGTACTGTCACTTGTAGTCTTAATTGTGTGTAGTGTTCCCAAAGAGTACTGCATATAATTCTGCCTAACAGTTGGTCTTGTGATTGCTCGTCTTGTGGGCGATTCTTTGGTCGACGGGGTGATACTGTGGAGTGAGACCAAACAGAGCGTATGGGATTCTATGTCTTGCTTATTAGCTCAGGTGATATTTTGCTATTTTTAAGTTGTATTTATCTTTACGTTACCACTATTTACAATGTGGTCTTAATATTATCTTTGTGACATTTAAGTTTGTAGCTGTGTGATTAATAATCCCGTGCTCTTAATTAGATTAGTTCTACATTTGTGCACTGTTTGTGGTCGCTCAGCAGTGTCGCGTTCCCCTCAAGAGGAGCTTCGCCCGCCTGCAGCGTCCTGTAAAATATTGCTTATTTCCACTCTGTGTCTTCCTGTGAGCGTGCAGCGAGGCTCCTCCGTCGGAATCTTGCGCTGCTCTGGGCTCCGGCTTGTTGAGCCTCCCGGCTTGTGGCTACGTAAAAGTGCATTTCCGTGTTCACGATACATATGCCATTTTGGTTTGGGACGTGGTGTCCCAGGCTGCCGGACAGGTTTTAATGGGAGAGTTCTGTATGTTTTACAGATGGACGAATGCTTGCATCGAGTGCTGCCCACAAATAGCTGCTAGTGTGTTGTTCTGCACTTAACATTGATGGTTGCCTGTAAGTATTTGTTAGTATTACAAAAATAATAATATCTCAGTGTTGTATTTTGTACCTACTTATTCATATCGTGTTATGTTTCTCAATCTCCCTGATTACCATATATCAATGAAAGTATTTGTGTCCTATTTGGGATCTTATAAATGGTCTAATCGGGCCATGTTGTTGATTGGCCGTGATTCATTGATATCCATAAGTGGGCGCATCGATGTGGCAGGGCTGCTTGATAATGTTTAATTTCTAAGACTCTGTATTTCAGCATATACACAGTCCGATGGCTGTGGCACAATGGGAGGTCTCATGTGGGGTCTTAGTTGGGCCAGGCGGGTTGACAATTCCATAACCCCAGGCCAGAGTAGTATTGGGATGGCTCCTATTTTGCAACCTTTTTGAGATGAGTTCTCACTTTCCGTGGTATTTATCTGCATACTAGTCTGTTGGTGCGGACGGGTGCGTGTATGGAGGCCTTTTTGATTACTTTTTTGATTAGTGCTTGGGGACTCCTATGTCATGGATCCGTGCATTCATTTGATCAATGCCAAGCTGTTCCAGAGGATTTCCTCGTTTAGACCATTTTTTACTAAACGGAAGATCCACTGTTGTTCTTTTTTTAACAGCATTTCATGAAGGTTCCCTCCTCTCCTGGGAGGGGTACCTTTTTCAAGTACAGTCCACCTAAAGCATTCTCCTGTGTGTTTCCAGCTTTCAAAGTGGGAAACCAAGGGTGCTGTAAGTTTTTTGGTCCTGATGCATTATGATCAGCCTTGTTTTCATGGTGCATGTTGTAATGCCAACATACTGTCATGATGCCTACCTCCAAGGTGCCAGACAAGACCCAGCTACCCCAGAGGCAGACATCATGTCTTCAAGGGAAGTCACAACAGCCTCAAGTAGGGGCTCTTTGGACTCAGTCCTGGCGCCTTTGGCGCCAGGCTCATATCGGGCCACAGTCCTGGCGCCATAGGCGCCAGGCTCATAAAAGGGGACTTTGTGTTAAAGGTGCGTAGTGTTAACTTACCTGATGCAGACCATGCTGCAACATCCAGGCCTTCTGAGGCCTGAATGGGACTACTTTATCTTTGGAACTACTTAACCACACTGTGTGGTCAGGGGAGGAATACATACCTGGGAGGAAGGATACATACCTGGAACTACTTTGAAGGCTATTTAAGCCACGCCCAAGCAGCAACTCACACTTCGCGTTGTTCTGCATCTAGCAGCTGGACGCTCACCATGTTTGCTCCTGCATTCTGTCTTCTGCCACTCCTGCCAGCATCCTGGAACACCTGCAAAGAGAGAAGAGAAGAGAAAAGGGTAAAGAAGAGTCCTTACCTGCTAAATCCGCATTCCGGAGACATCTCGCCGACGGTCCTGAAAAGGAAGACATCCATTTAAAAGCACATCGCATCGATCGCTGCAGCGCCGCATCTCACTCACCTGTACAAGGTACCACCACGTTCTACGGCGACATCTGGACTCGCAGCCACATCACCGCACCTAGGGAGAAAAAGACAAGAATAAAGGTGAGAGGGGAAAGAAAACAAGGAAACCTTAATTTCCATTACAAAGCTTACCTGTTGGGTTATTCCAACTTCATTTCGGGTCGGTGCCGCATCCTGGCATTTCCGGACCCCGGCCCCTAAGGGGAAAAAAAGACATCAGCGTTAGTGGGCGCATGAAAAGACGTTACCCAACGCCCATTAAAGACTTACCTGATCTCTTCTGGATTGATCTTTGTTTCGGGTCGGTGCCGCATCCAGGCATTTCCGGACACCGGCCCCTATGGGGAAAAAAGACATCAGCGTTAGTGGACGCATGAAAAGACATTACCCAAACGCCCATTAAAGACTTAACTGATTTCTTCTGGATTGAGCTTCGTTTCGGGTCGGTGCCGCATCCAGGCATTTCCGGACCCCGGCCCCTATGGGGAAAAAAGACATCAGCGTTAGTGAGCGCATTGATACAAGGACACTGAGAGAACTCTCATCAAGCTCACCAGAGTCTCATTCTTCGGTTCCACAGTTCTTCTCGGAATAGTTTACGCACCTGAAAAAGAGACAACAAACAATTATTATTGCGGAATCATACTCATTAACAGAATCCTTACGGTACTATACCGGGAAAACAAAACTTGAACCCTCTACAATCAAAATCCCAGTGAAGTAACTGGATACAACGCGCCCCTGCATGAGAAGAAGGATGGAGAGCTCAACCTTTCAAACCCTAAGGTGAGAGTTCACGTGGGGGTCGCAGGAGGGTTTCGTAGAGGGGTGAGAAGGGAGCGGAAGGCTTATACCTTCTCCCGCAGATTGTTAATACTCCCTTTTCACATACAGAAAGATATTCCTGCGAGCCAGACAAGCCAGATTCGAAGGTCCGGTCCAGTCCATCTTCCGGGTCCTGCGCTTCACCATAGAAGAATCAACAACACTCCAAACCAGACCTGCGCCTCCGTGGGAGTCAGGTGAGCGTAACCCATACCTGAGATTGCAGGGGCATGTGATTAAATAGATGACCCCTTTGGTATTGCAGTTCGTGAGTGTTCTCTGTTCCCAGGGTGTATTCCATCCTATATCAACTGTTTTGCTTTTTGTTGTGTGTTTACACATAACACAGGAGCCACATGGTGTGTGGCCCCTGGGCGGTGTTGTGCCCCATAGAGTTGGTTCCAGGATCTCCTTCCGTTCTTTTAGCGTGTGCACTAATTTGTCCTGAATGTTATTCCTACGCTTAATTGCAAAGGTTGGGAAGGCACGTTCGGTGCCACCTGTATTTAGAATGGGCCACCGTTTTTTTATCTCCCTTTTCAGCGCGTTGAATATGGGAGAATAGCTCAGGACAACTGTGATGGTGTTCTCTGCCTTATCCTTTTCATGTTGTCGTAGAGTTGTCTCCCATGGGATATTCCTGGCTCTTTTCTGTGCACTTTTAACTATTCTACTCAGGTATCCCCTTGAAATCAGTTGACATTTCAGCTCCTCTGATTGTGTGTTGAAGTCACTTATTTTAGTGCATGTCCGTCTGTACCGGAGAAATTGCCCAAAGGGCAAATTCTCACACAAAGCCTGTGGGTGATAACTCCCATAGTTCAGTAGCGCATTTCGGTCAGTGTTTATTTATAGACTTTGGAAATCAAGCAACCCTTATAGGCCCGTATATGTAAGTCCACAAAATGTGTCTCTGTTTTATCGTACTCTATTGAGAACTTCAGAAATGGACTGCATCCGTTTAGCCACTGATTAAATGCTAATAAGTAATTCTTGTCACCATCAAAGATGATAAAAATGTCATTGATGTATCTCCGCCATGTCTGGATTTTGCTCAGATAGGGGTTTGTGGCGGAGTACATGTTTTCTTTTTCGAAATGTTCCACATACAGGTTCGCAAGGCTTGGTGCAAAGATAGCACCCATTGCTGTGCCGGATATCTGTGGGTAGAACTGTTCATTATACAGAAAAATGTTTTTTGTTAGGGCTAATTCGGTAAGTGCTGTGATGAACTCTACATGTCCCGATGTTAGATCCGGGTTGTGCGATAGTTGTCTTCTTACCATTTCCACAGTTTCTTTTTGTGGAATACTCGTATAGAGGGACTCCACGTCCATGGTTACCAGCCACTGAGTAGTGGCATCAAAGGGCATGGATCCAATGAGGGTTAACATGGCCGTGGAGTCCTTCACGACCGACTGCATTTTGGGTATTTTGTTACGCAGAAATCTATCAACGTACTGTGACAGTGGCTCAAGTATGGACTGGATTCCCGAGACTATGGGCCTACCCCATTCTGGCTGTAGTACCATTATGGAAATGTCAAAAGCTGAGAGGCAAGATTTAGAAAAACTTTAGCAAACTCTCATCTTAAAGTTTGGGAAGACGCCTGCCCAATTCTTGTGCAGATTTAGAGAGTACAAAAAAAGAATGTATGGCTTCTGTTACTTCTGGTACAGATTCTTTGAAAAGTATGTGTGGCTGGGTAGAACGTTATCAGGTAACCACCTTTGAGGGCATGATTCATTTGGTCATGCTTGAGCATATTTTTGCCTCTTGTTCCCCAGAGCTTAAGCAGCGTCAGGCTGACTCTAAGGAGTTCAATACAAAGAGGTTAGCCATTACTGCTGACTTATGGTTCTCACCTAAAGTGTCCCATGAGGGCAAACCTGCTTCAGGTGAGCAGGAGGCGGGAAACAAGCAGAAAGTGAAAGAGGGTGGGGTACTGATAAACATTGTCCAAGAAGGTCCACAAAATGTTTAATAAGGGGAAGTCACAAGAGTCAAGACGGGGTAGTGGGAATAAACTTCCAAAGCACGAGAGTGGTTTATCTAAGCCTCCCTATGTGTCAAGACCCAGTGGGACTTGATACACACTGTGGAGCCAGTGACTACAAGAAGGGAGACCCCCAGGTGTAAGGGTAAGACCTTCGGGGTCCACTCTGCAAGTCTGGCCTTCTCTCAACATGAGGACGAAGCGATTGCAGGGGTGTCCTTCCCTTTAGATTTCTTCCCCACAGATGAAGAGTCTGAAGTTAGGCTAGATTCCTTGGAAACTAGTAGTGCTGGAGCGTCTGCTCCTATTCCAGGCGGCTTGTCCCTTAGTCATAATTCTTCTGAGCATAGTGTTCAGGTAGCAGGTGTAAGTACCTCTATTGTTAGGAACACTCTGCCCAGTCCTACTGATGTAGCTTCCTCCATGGTAAACCCACAGGTTCTTGCCAGACTTCCTGTTGGGGGATACCCAGTTGACTGGTAGGCCCTCTCTCAATGTTCCAGTTGCACCTGTCATTAGAGATGTGAATAGAGAAATGGTCAGATCATATGTCAATGTTAGGAGAGTGTTTCCCAGAAGAGTTCTGGGTGAGCTTAGTCATCAAGACTTAGGTCCACATAAACACAGCCCAAGACCCTTCAAGCACTGGGTCTCAGAATCAGACTGCCTTAGCAAAGCCGAAGGGAATCCCTAGGCCTAATGGGAAACCATGACCAAGGAGTCAGAAACAGAGGCAGCGGGCAGGAGAATATTACTATTATTATTATTAGCTTTATTGTGTTTGCTTTATTTAAACCTTTACAAAATTTTACTCAAGAATACATTAAAAGTTATGAAAATACAGAATCCATTATATAAAAACAGTAACAAACATTCATACAAATTTTTCACATAAAAATACTTGAGTTACCAATACGAATAAAACGTAAGTTACCAAAGACACATAAAACACATTAACGATACCTTCTTAAAAATATTTTCGAGTCAGAACAACACATACCAAAATATTTAAAGGTTTCCTAAACATTACATTATGGCACTTTAAACATAGCATAGACATATTCAAACTAAATAACATATGACTCTCAAAAATTCATTAATACGTATTTTTAAAACCGTGGAGTTACCATGAAGCATCTCATACCAATGATTTGCTCTATTCACTCAAGAGATGTCATTTAAAAACACTGAAAAGTATACAATACTATAATTTACAAGTTTCGGACAAATCAATAGCAAATGCATTAGTGATTCAGTAACCCCATTTTCCTTACAATGCCTACAGAATTTGGTTTCCACAACATTTTTATTTCTTATATTCTGAATTTCTAAAGTGTTTAAAACATTAAACCGAAATCTCAGTCAAATTCCGAAAAACTCTGGATGGATATTTTTCTATGTATTTCTCTGGAGCCGGTTTCCACTTCCAGAAGGAAATTACTTGAGAGTACAGGTGAGAATTTAAGACCACCACATTATTTTCGAGCCAGTCCGATGCTTTTAACAACTCTTTGACCTTACCCGGATTCTTTATAAGAATCTCCAATGATAACCCTAGGTCACATAGAATTTTAAGACACACTCTTTTGAGGTTAGACATAAGTACACCTTCCAGATCTGTCCCCAATAAATAATACAGCGTGTTTGTATTCCACAGGACTCCTGAGCTACCTCACATGCTGGTAGAGGAGATCCCAAGGGGAGAGAGAAGTATGGGCCAACAGAAAAGAAAGCCATCCTGGTTAGGCCTATGCAGAAAGGCCAGCTTCAAATGGGAGGACTCCCCTCCAGGAAAGCAAAAAATCTAACAGGAAGGTGGGTTACTGTAAAGTAAACCCACAGTGGCCACCAGAGAAAAACATGCGAGGTTGGAGGTTTCTCAGGATGTGAGGCCCTTGCTCCTACAGTTGGTGTGTGACATTCCCCTTGTGGTTCATCCTAATTTTAGGATACTAACACACATTCTTGCTGGCTCATGATGGGGTTCCCAGAAGGAAACCAATGTAGGAACGTCACTATCTGCCACCAGGTTGACAAGTGTGAGACAGGTATTCAGTTACTCCAGAATTCACTTTTATGAGTAAACTCATTTTTACCAGAGACAAGGCCTAATTTGGTTAGACCTTGGACTCTGGAGACCTCAGGCAATAGGTTACAATTGGTGATTGCTGATCACAATCCCATTTGTACGGGTGCCACCCCACAGAGAATGACTGCCAAATCAGTCATTTACACATTACTGAATGGCAGTCCCCGGGGTAGCTCCTACGCTATACTCAGTAATGGTCAGACCCAGTAGAAGGAGGGTGAAGTGACCCATCAAGTGTCACTGAACTGTCATCCACCAGAAGATGGTCGGAGAGAGAGACTAGTTAAAGCTCTCTTAAATTTGATTGGAGCCTTCAGTGAGCCCCTGAGAAGGAGGTAGGACCTTCTCCTGTCAAACTTACTTTGTAAATCCCTGAACACACGTGAGTGGTCTGGGCCTTGCCATGTTTCACAGCTTGGGAAGGTAAACTATTCAGAAGGCCTTGGTGGACCAGGAATGGTTACCATGCATTTTCCTACGAATGGTGTGGAGGGTCCTATCTTGAGAGATGTAATTGGAGCTCTGCTTATGGTTATAAAGAGGGAGCCAGAGAAATCTGTGTGTCTGTCTTCCCTGTGCCAAAGTAGCCCTTCTAATGGCTTCCGTGAGGATGACCTAGTGTCTCCTCACTTGACCTCATATCACCAAGGTGAGCTGGAGATTATTCTGAAGCAATACCCCCCCTTGTTGTCACTGAAACCCCTGATAGCAGGTTGTTCTAAACCAGACTATATTATGGGAGTTGGTGAAGCCACCAAGTTTGGGTGTTGTGGTGGTTCAGACCAAACAAGAAGTTCTGACAGTTGGTGTGAGATCCACCCTGTGTTGGAACAAGTGGCCTTTGATCCCTCTAGCTGTCTGGAGTCCAGTTCTGAGGATCTGGAGAAACATACAGGTAACACCCGTTGGGATTCTGTATTGACACTAGAGCTCTGTATTCTGCCCCCAAGACAGATACACACTCCCCACCAAAGGGTGAAGACTTGGTGGATCAGCTTTGTATTGAAAAGTACAGTAGCATTTTTGATCACTCTACAGGTTATGGCAACATCTCCTTGTCAGTTTATACTAAGGAGGAGATTTCCGTTTCGGCCTTTTCAGATCATTACTTCAATGTATTGACTTCTGAATTGGTGGCTGCAACTAACACCTGTCAAATAAGATTAGACTCTGTTCTGATTGGGAAAAAGGATCTCAGCAATTCATGTCTGTATGACATGGCAGATTCACCCCCCTCTTGGAAGGGACTGCGAATATCTCAAGAGGCTGGGAGCCAGGACTTTCATCAGACCAACTTGTTCTGGGAGACATCCAAGTGTCAAACTGAACAAGAGCCATTGGCCATTCTTCAGCATAACTTTGGTGCGCATGGAGGCAAGATGCAACCTCTTGTCAGTGAAGTACATGATGTGCAGAACTGGGCAACCCTCACTACCCAAGCTCAAGTGAGGACTTTCCTGGGCCTCACTGGGAAATACAGGAGCAAAGTGACTGCCTATAGCAATATAGCTGTCCCTCCGACTAGCCTCGCTACTTCTAGGGGACCTAAGGAGTTCTTATGGACTCTGGAGTGTGAGAAGGACTTCACTGGCCTGAAGAAATCCTTAGGTCAGGCCCCTGGTTTAAGGGCACCTGATTGGGAGAGACCTTTCATAGTACAGGAAGATGCCTATGACACTGGGATAGTTGGAACACTTTCACAGCTTGATGGCAAAGGTGAGAAAATACCTATATATCATATCAGCTATTAGTTTAGGAGTGGAGAACTCAAGTGGCTCCAGGTGGAGAAGAGATGCTTTTGTAATAAATGCGGCGAAAGAATTCCCTAAAGTAATGGTATCCACTCTCTTCTTGCAGGCAATGCCACTTGTTGTTTCCCATTGGACACGCCTGTACACAAGTGTCTTTTAGGCGTGACAAGACGAGGAAGGGTAGATAGAGGGAGGACAAAACAAACAATCTTACTAGGCCTTCTGCCATTCAGATCGTGCCAGTGCGGGGGGAGCAGGAGAAGAGGGGGAAGAGAAGTGCCAGGGTGGAGGTGGGGAGGAGAATGCAGTGGCAAAAAAGCGGTAAGTGCTGCCAGGGTGGTGGCTCAAGTAAGTGCAGGGAGGCAGGGGACTGTAGGGTTAGGGCAGATACAGTCTGTAAGTGGGTGTAGGGCAGAGGCAGTGCAAGGGGATACTGGTTGTGCAGGAGCCTGGTGCCATGTGGTTCGGTGGGTGGCCAGGTAACCAGTTAGCATAGCACACAGGAGCATCAGCAGGAGAGAGAGAGAGAGAGAGAGAGAGAGAGCAAGAGAGAGAGAGAGACAGAGAGAGAGAGAGAGACAGAGAGAGAGAGAGAGAGAGAGAGAGAGAGAGAGAGAGAGAAAGTGAAAGAGAAGAGTAAGGTCTTGAGTTGCTTACCAAACCTTATGTGGTCCTGCTCATGTTTGAGAGAGGCAGGGAGGCTGTTACAGTATTACAGACTGAGGCCCCAGCCGAGAACAGAGCTCTACCCCCGACTCTCTGCCTGGAAAAGCGTTGCCTCTCAGAGAGTTGGAGGTGGATGAACGGAGGGCTCGAGAAGGAAGATGTTTAGAAAGAGAGAGTTGCTTGCAGTGTGTTCACCGGCCCCAGAACGTCTTGTGGACGATTCAGAAGGTCTTGGACTTGTTCCTTGCAGCAACCGGGAGCCAGTTGAGAGATTTCAGAGTTGCAGAGATACGATTCATGGGCTTGAGGCCAAGGACAAGTTTTGCAGTCCTGATCTGGATTAGTTGCAAAGGGCGAAGATTAGAGGCAGTCGGATTTAGAAAGAGGCTGTTGCAGTAAAAGGAAGAATTCCTCTGAGGAGGTGCAGCTGGTTAGGTGACTTCTTAGAGATGTCAGAGATGTGAGTAGAGAAGGAGAGGATGGAGTCAATGAGAACCCCAAGGTAAGCAGGCACATGGTGGGCAGCCAGAGTGAAAGAGGGAAAGCGGGAGCAGGGGTCCCAATGAGAAGGATCTCACTCTTACTGGCATTATGGCAGAGATTGTTGAAGGCACACCATTCCTAAATCACGGATAGATATCAGATATGAGAGAGAGAGCAGAGGAGAATGAGGGGAGACTGAAGGAGAGCTGAGTGTCATCCGCATAACACTGAAAATTAGAACAGAAGGTAGAGATGTGGTCAGCCAGAGGTGTCAAGTAATGGTTGAAGAGCCAGGATGGGAGGTTAGAACCCTAGGGAACACCACATGCAGAGAGAGAGTTGGTAGAGAAAAAAAGACCCAAGTAGGACCTGGGGGGTTGATCGGAGAGAAAGAAGGTCAACCAGGTTAGGGCCTGGCCCGTGATGCCCAGGTTGTCACGGAGATAATTGATCAGGATGGCGTGGTTGACCATAGCAAAAGCAGAGGATAGATCAAGGAGAATGAGGACAGAAGGAAGATTAGCATCGAAATTAGAGAGCAAGTCTTCATGGGTGTTCAGGAGAGATGTTTTTGTGCTTCTGGCTGCTCTAAAGCCAGACTGGTGGTCACCGAGACAACCAACAGATCTGTAATGAGAGTAGCTGGGAGATGGCCAGCTTTTCCAGGAGTTTGCTTAGGAAAGAAGTGATAGAGATTGGATGGTAGTTTGCCAGAGAGGAAGGATCAGCAGAGGGCTTCTTGAGGAGGGGGTAAATAAGGGAGTGGTTTGGGGGAAGAGAAGGTTCTAGTGGCAAAAGAGTGGTTGCAGAAATCGGCCTACGCTAGAGCAAGGGTGCTTGTCCTTGATGGTTCTGGAGGAGCAGGAGAGCACCAGCTTTGACAAGACTTTCATAGATCGGACTTGTGTAGAAACATTGTCAGGAGTGAACACGGGGAAGGAGGAGAAAGGAGGCGGAGAGACGGCTGGCGAGAGTACGGGAGTAGTAGAGGGAGAGGAAGAGGAGAGAGTGGGCCGGATGTCCTGGAAGGGAACAGGAGCAGTGGTGATTGCAGCAGGATTGGCCAGCTCCTTACAGATTTTGAGAAGTTTGTCTGATTTGGTAGAGGCCGCAGAGACACAGGCTTGGATGTAAGCTCTCTTCTTGGACAGGACAGAGAGTCCATATTGCCTTTGGAGTAGGCGGCAGGCCAGTTTGGCGGAGGGTGAGCCTGATGCCTTCCACTTCCTCTCAGCCACCCTACACTTGCATTTAAGGGTGGCGAGTTCGGAATCATACCTAGAGTTGCACTTGGATGTGGCTTTCAGACGGATCCTCATGACAGTGGCAAGGACATCAAGAGTGTTGGAGATTGGGAGATGCAGGTTAGAGAGGGCTGTGTAAGAGTGTGAGTCAGCCTTAGGAGTATGAGGAGGAGAGAAAGCAGTGGCGAAAGCCTCCACTGACACACACTTCATGGGCAGAATGACTGAGAAGGTGGGTGGCAGTGCCCTGGTTTGATTTACCTGGGGGATAGAGAGCGACAGGCGAGAGGAGAGAAGAAAGTGGTCAGTCCAAGAGAGAGGAGTGGTGAGTGGGTTGGAGAGGGGCCTGTCTGACGAGATAAGAACATCCAGGTTGTGTCTGGCAGAGTGTGTCGGGCCAGAGGGAAGAATAGAGAGAGAGAGAGGGAGAGAGAGAGAGAGTCAGAGAGATTGCGAAAGAGCCCACATGAGGGATTTTGAGGTCTTCGAGGAAGAGAAACTGAGAGGTAGAGGCAAGGAGAGAGGAGGAGAGGTTGGCCCAGTCAAAGAGTAAGAGGGAGACCTGGCCAGGTGGCCTGTAGATGGTGGCCACAGTAAGAGAGAGGCCAGGAGAGATAGCAATCCTGCAGGCCAGGCATTCAAAGGAGGAGTAGGTCTGCGTAGGAATGACAGAAGCAGGGATCCACTCAGTGAAGATCAGGGCTACTCCACCTCCTGGATGGTTGCTTCTGGGGTTGGAGAGGTTCTCGTATCTATCAGGATGGAGATTGTCAAAAAACAGTCAGAGCTGCCCATGAACCATGTCTCGGTGAGAACAAGGACATCCAGATCAGGTTTGAGGAGTCGGCAGATGTCAGAGGAATGTTTGACAGCAGAGCAGGCGTTACAGTAGAAACGTGGAGCAGATTGACACATTTGAAAGACTTCTGTGTAGGGGTACATGAATGAGGTTTGCCTTGCAGAGGTGTTAGAGGTGCCTGTGAGTGGGCAGAGGAGGAAGAAGGAGATGGCAGAGAAGTAGAAGAGGGAGCCGGAGAGGTGGCGGAGGGAGGAGGAGGCATAGCAGCCAGGGGAGCTGGGGAGGGTGCAAGAGAGGTGGCAGAAGAAGGTGGCAGAGGAGCAAGAGGGATGTAGGTAGGAGTAGCTGGAGAAAGAAGGAAGCCTATTAGATACAGGAAGCGTCTATCAAAAAGGAGGGAATTAGGCTGAGACCCTGGCCAAGACGGTGCCATTCAGATAGACATTAATGATGGTCTTGGAGGAGTGGAAGGGGCCAGGGGGCCAGGAGGACCTCCCATTGAGTGCCACCATTATTTGTAGAGGAGGAAAAAGGAGAGGGAACAGAGACCATATTGGGGGTCCATAGTCCTGGGGAGGGAACAACAAAGATGATGTTGGTGAGGGTCTGTTTAGATGACGCACTGGTGTATGTATCAGAGATAGGGAGGCCAGGATGTCCTTTTTGAGCTTCTTACTGCCACACTTAGTGAGAGGGATAGGATAGGAGATAGAATAGAAGTTAGAGAAGATAGGCGAGACTGTGAGCACCATGGAGGGGTGCGAGGCAGAGAGCAAAAGAGGAGGCAGCAGCCCAAGCAGGAGGAGGATGGGGGCGGGGCGTCACACACTAGGGGCACACACAAAGGGAAGGCTCAAGAGGAGGACCGGTACAGTGTGCACAGAGTACCATAACAACAATTATGACACTTAAGGGGAATGGCCCTAAAGAGAAGGAGACATTGCAATAATGCACGATAATACAATAGGGACCACTGGGTGGGGGGACAAGATAGTGAGAGGGAAAATGCAAATACAGTACAAAATACGCAGAACACTAGTAACCATTGGGGACCTAGAGGAGTAAGAAGAGAAGTGCAAACAATGCAACAAATATATAATACAAAAGTCACAATACAGTAGAGAGTGAGAGGAGAATACAATTACAGAACAACATACACAACACACTAGTAACCCTATGGGACCTAGAGAAGTATTGATATTAATAGTTTATTTGTATAGCGCCCATACAGACATGTATTTCAAAGCACTTCAAAGCAAGGGAGGGAGCAAGGGAAAATACAATGACATTCTTAACAAGGCTTTGAGATGTTATGAATGTGAAATTAACTATCGTACTAGGCCTGACGACATTTCAGATAGTGGAAGAGCTTTGACAACGATAAGGAGTGGAGGGAGAGCGGGGGAGGTAGGAGATGAGACAGACAGCGACTATCATACTAGGCCTGACAACATTTCTGGTAGTGCAGGGGTATGACAAAAGGTGAGGGGGGGAGGTAGGAAGGAGAGGAACAAAACAAGCGACTATCGTACTAGGCCTGACGACATTTCTGGTAGTCCTGGAGATTGACAAAAGGTGATGGAGGAGGTGGGGGAGGGAGAGGAACAAGCTAGCGATTATCATACTAGGTCTGGTGACAATTCTGATAGTTAAAGTGCATAGAATATAGTGAGGGGATGGGGGAGAGGAGAGAGGGAAAAGACAGGGAGTGGAAGAGAAGACTGAGAAGAAGTGAGTGTGGTGAAAGAGAGGAAGAAGCAAAGCCGGCAAAAAACAGTGTGATAAAGCACATAAGCAAGTGGAGAGAGTAATTTTCCCTCCAGTTGTACACCCCTAAACTTTTTGCTGCTGTTTAAACACCTTAGTCTGACTTTGCCAGAGGAGCACAGTCTTCTGCTGCACTCCTCTGGGCTTTCACTCACTTTTTATGGGGAAACTGACATGCCCTTAAGACAGTCAGTACTGGGAGACTTTGTTTCCTTTAGTCCTTTTCCAATGTTGCAACTTTTCTGCAACATGTAACCAGTGCACAATGTACCTTACAGTACAGTGCACTTGGGTCTCATAGTAATTTCCAAAGACCCTAGATTCTCTCGTAGGACGTTTTAGGAGATGTTCAGATGTGTCATCAACAGGGCTGGTGGCATCTTATTTTTTCATATACTTTTAACCCTTTCCTGCCATTTTAACCGCGTTTGACATGAATAGGTGGCCTGGCTCCAAAATGGCCATGCCAAGAGGTTCTTTGTCCTGTCCTTTGGCCATCTTTCCCCTTTGCCTTCCCCAGGTTGAGCCGTCCCGGGTCAGTCCTCATTTGGTCATGCATATTCCTGCGAGACGCCAAGCTTTCACGGGCTTCTGCATGCCTTGTGTGTGTGCCTCCAGGATGTGGGCTGGGGTGTCTGTCCCCAATACACATCCTGGGTGTCAGAGAATCTGGAGTGCTGTGAATGCATGGGACCTCCGTGGTCCATGATTGGTCCACGTATGGAGTGTGTGTTTGTGAGAAGATCTTTCATTGGGTCCTCTTCATTTTGGCACGAAAGAGACTCTGGATAAGAAGAGGCCCCAACCAGCCATACCATGTCGATCTCTAGAGTTCTCATTGAACCAAGGATAGGATCCAAGTATCCTGAATCCAAGAAGCTGAGTCAAGGAACCGCTGGTGAACCGCTGGAAGGTTTGGCACCCTGAGCCCGCTGTCGTCCCGTGGGACCCCTCTGCATCTGGTCGTCCTAGAAGATCTGCAAAGACGCTTCGACCCATTAGAATAGTGGGACCAACTATACTCGGCACCTTCAACAAAACCTGCACGTAATCCTTCTCGGAAGTGTCCCTGGGCCAACCAGTGGGCTGACCATCTTACGCAGGACTTTTGCTCTGTCTCTGCCGCCGTTTCGAGGAGGCCATCGAGACTTGGTATACTGCTAGCTCTGCGTCCATGGCACCCTCACACTGAATTTCGTACACTTGGTTTTCCCAGGTCTGAAGTGAAACGAGTGCGCCAGGACTGGAGTAAACGCAGTTACTGTGTTGCCCTGCCGCAGCAACGATCTACCCCCATACCAATTACCGGGTCCGGGTTTCCTGAATGGGGAAATACCAGGCCATTACGACCTTGGAAGGCCCGGTATTTACCCATTCAGGGAACCCGGATCCGGTACATCCCCATTCCCATTTGAGCCCCCATAGGGTTCAATGGGAATGGGGAGGATGCAAACAACGGGCCCGTTAATGACGGGCCCGTTGTTTGCATCCTGCTCTGCTTGCGGGACCCGCTAAGGACACCTGGTTTTACCTCGTAATGAGGCGGTAGGGGGTTAACGGGGCCGGCAGCTCTACCGGCCCTGTTAATCCCCTACCGCCTAACGTGTAATGAGGCCCATAATATTGCAAGAGATCGGCAAGTGCAAGCCAGGATTCAAGTCGTAGATGGGCACAGCATGACTCATGGTCACCATGATTACGTGATGCTTAAAGAAGTCGAGTATGAGAACGACGAGATTCGTGAACAAACATGAGTCACATGAGTCCAAAAGTCAAATAAAAGCATCAGCAACAAGGCGGTGATGGTGTCACCATAATGTGTCAATACAAACTCCCACAATGGGCCGGGAGTGATGGTTGATGCAGGGTGGAGGATAGCAGGAGAGGACTGCCTTGGAGCGGGGGCAGCAAAATGAAGGATTTAAGAATACATCACATGCATAAAACAGGGGGGGGCAGCGAAATACAAGAGGCAGGCAGCGTTAAACAACTTGCACAATTTACTGTCCTCACCCCAGCACCGGAGAAGTTGACATTGACGTTGGCGTTGCCTGATGATGGTGGAGATGGCCTGTGAGGACAGAGGGAGTAAACATATGCTGGTGCATGCTTACCTGCTGTCTGAGCAGGGGTTCGGGCCCTGGGTCCTCCTGGTCCGAACAGGTCCAAACAGGAATTGCCCTTTTCTTTGTCTGCCCTTTGCTTCCGACGCCCGGACGAGAGACGCCCTTGATCTAAGAGTTAAGGAAGGAAGAAGCAGGGCTAAGAAGGTGGGTGGTGCTTAGGCCAGTTGACCTAGATCCACTTGCACCTGCTCCCCATCTGCAAAGGAAAAGAGGCTGGAGGGCTTCTTAAGTAGGGAAAAAGAGCAGCAATCAAGAAGGCACTAGGTGGGAAGGGCTTGCTAAGTGGGGAAAAAGAGCGGCAACCAGGAAGACACCAGGTGGGCTGGGCTTAGGCCAGGTGACCTAGATCCACTTGCACCTGCTCCCCATCTGCAAAGGAAAAGAGGCTGGAGGGCTCCTTGAGTAGGGAAAAAGAGTGGCAACAAAGAAGGCATCAGGGGGCGGGGCTTGCTAAGAGGGTGAAAAGAGCAGCATCCAGGAAGACACCAGGTGGGCGGTGTTAGGAAAGATTCCCATTTATGTGAAGTTTTCCCTCCAGTTGTGTAACCCCTCAACTTTTTGCTTTGTTTAATCGCCATAGTCTGACTTTGCCAGTGAAGCACAGCCTTCTGCTGCACTCTACTGTGCTTTTCGCTCACTTTGTTATGGGGAAACTGACATGCCCTTAAAGACAGTCAGTACTAGGAGACTTTGTTTCTCTTTGTTTCTCATTTATGTGAAGTTTTCCCTCCAGTTGTGTAACCCCTCAACTTTTTGCTTTGTTTAATCGCCATAGTCTGACTTTGCCAGTGAAGCACAGCCTTCTGCTGCACTCTACTGTGCTTTTCGCTCACTTTGTTATGGGGAAACTGACATGCCCTTAAAGACAGTCAGTACTAGGAAACTTTGTTTCTCTTAGTCCTTGTCAATGTTGCAACTTTTCTGCAACATTTTACAGGTGCACAATGTACCTTCCAGTAGAGTGGGCTTGGGTCCTCTAGTCAATTTCAAGGGCATAGCCTCTCTTAAAGGGATTTTTTGGAGAAGTGCATATGTGCCTTGAACAGGGCTGGTGGCAGCTCAACTTTTCATGTATTCTTAACCCTTACTTGCCATGCCAACTGCGCTTACCCCGTTTGGCACAGAAAGGTGGCCTGGCTCAAAAATGGCCATGCCATGAGGTTCTTTGTCCTGTCCTTTGGCCATCTTGCTCCTTCACCTTCCCCAGGTCGAGTCGACCCGGGTCAGTCCTTCTTTGGGCATGCATTTTCCCACGAGGCGGCCAGCTTTTGCGGGTATCTGCATGCTTTGTGTGTGCCCCCCAGGATGGGGGCTGGACTGTCTAGTTCCAATCCACATCTTGGGTGCCAGAGAGTCTGGTGTACTCTGAATGCCTGGGACTGCTGTGGTCCGTGATTGGTCCACGTATGGTTTGCCTGCATGTGAGCAGATCTCCTATTGGGTCCTCTTCGTTTTTGGCACCAAGGATATTCTGGATAAGAGAATGCTCCAAACTCCCTTACCATGTTGATCTCTGGAGTTCTCACTGAACGAAGGATAGGATCCAAGTATCCTGAAACTAAGAAGCCGAGTCGAGGAACCGCTGGTGACCCGCTGAAAGGTTTGGCACCCTGAGCCCGCTGTTGTCCCACTGGACCCCTCTGCATCTGATCACACTAGAAGGTCTCGAAGATGCTTTGATCCATCGGAATAGTGGGACTAACTATTCTCGGCACCTTCATCAATCCCTGCAAATAAGACTTCTCGGAAGTGTCCCTGGGCCAACCAGTGGGCTGACCAGCTTGTGCAGGATCTTTGCTCTGTCACCTCCGCCATTTTGACGAGGCCCTCAAAACTTGGTAAATCACAAGCTCTGTGTTCACGGCACTCTCACACAGAATTTCGAACACTTGGCATTGCAGGTCTGGTGTAAAGAGATAGAGCCCGAACCGGAGTACACGCGGTTACCGTGTTGCCCAGCCGTGGTGACGAACTTTACAGGTGCGCTTCTGCTGTGCCCCTCTTGCCCCTGAAGCCTGCTACAGTGCAACTGGCCTGATTCCTCCACCAGGAGTGGAGAAATTGCCACTGTCCCTTTTGGGAATCAAGGCTGTAACTTTGTCGCTGAAATCCACAGAGCCGCAGAATTGCTGCATATGAACCTGCAACTGAAATGAACTTGACTGCCGAAGTTTGGTCCGGAGTGCGCTAAGTGTCGGTTTATTACTAGCAACCCTTACTGGTGGCCCCTAGAGCATCCATCAATTTTTACACACAAGTGTCCCCTGAGGGCCACTCTCCTTTTCCCAGATAGCATGTGCTATCGAACCATTCCCAATTCTTGGAGCTTGCTGTACTGGGGAGACCCCTGGCCGTCTCATATAGTCGGGGTATTCTCCAGAGTACTTTAAGACAAGATAACTGCACCTTTGAGATGGATGGGGGTGCAGGTTTTCTACTCCAACACCAATGAATGAGGACAACTTAATGGTTTGGCAAAGGGAGTCCGTTTAATGACAAGTACAAAAACTGGGGATGCATGGAAATCGACAGTGATGCGATCGTCCGTCTCGCTTCGACTCGACTAACGTCATTCAAACAATAACATTTATACTCAAATCTCGTCATAATTGATGTGTAACACTTAAAAGTTAACATTCAATTCTATTGGTTAGAAAAAGCTAACTTAAATATAGGTAATATATCTGTATATGGTAACGGAGTGAGGGGATTGGATAAACTCTATCAGGTGGCCGTCTAAGCCCTTCCTTCTCAGATTACACTTGTAGACGTCACTAAGAGTATGACGTCCCATTGGTTCTACTATCTATAGGACCCTAGATTATTTGGTCCCTTGTGATTGGGTTGGCTCACTTTACTTAGCAGCATGCAGAATGGTCAGCCAGGTGCAGGGTGCCCCATGATTCACCCAGCCTTCCCTCAATCAATCATTACTTTAGTGGCTATGTGTCAATTAGTTGGCTGTGGTTGGCCTCGAAACTGTATCTTCTTGTCAGGAAAAGTTACGATGTCTCCGTCTTGGCGGCTGCCAAGCGTAGGTGTGAACCCGTGCCTCTTCTCTCTGGGATGGTCACGTGCTACTCACACCGTGAATCTTCCTAGTTTCCCTCAATTTGTGCATTTAGTTATTATTCGGCTTGCCACCTGCCTACGCCTCCTTATCTCGACCTTCCAAAGATAGGATATTCTGTTCTTAAGTTTCAATTCTCCGAAGCTGCTGTTCGCTCCTTCTATTGGTCTGACCTAGGCTCTTTCCTGGCGCAAGTTGCCTCTGCTGAGTTTCGATTCGGCCATCTATTCTAGTTTTAGCTGGAATACGAATCTTGTCCTGTTTGGCCTCTAGTAACTTGAGTTGATTCTGCTTTTGTTTAAAGTGGACTCAAACTTATATAATGTGCTTCGTTGAGGTAGATATGTATAGGTGGCGCTTGCTGCGGTCTATCTTCTACTAAGCACAGCAAGCCTCACTGTTTTCTTAGCTTTCTTGCGGTTTCAAGCATATGTACAGGCGTTTAGCTGGTTGAATGACTTCATCCTGCTTTACAGTTTAAGCTTCTTTGTATTTCAACATCGTCTCTCCTTCTAGGTTCACAATATACTTATTCATGGTGTTTCGTCTCTGTGTGTCATTTTTTGTTCTGCACATTAGTCCGGGCCCTTGTGACGTCACCATTTGTCTTCCATTAAGGCCTTTTGGGTTCTTCCGGGACAGTGTTTAGGCTATCTTCATTTCGTCTTATTTGCTGGTAGGGTTTTCTCGATGATACCTTACTGTCTATGGTTTTCTAGGTATCGGTATTTCAACAGGTGTTGTTCTCCTGATAGGCACTGGGCAGAGCCATATTGCGGCTCTCTGCTGGTTTATTTGCTCGTCATACGTCACGTATTTTGTTGTGAACGTTCCTGGTACTTCAAAATGGTCAATGGGAGTGCAGGCTTTATTTGGGAACTCCTCTACACTGCTCTGCCCTGTGGAGAGACCCTCCTTGAATAGTGGGAACCTATTCTGCATCACCTCTCCTGCCTTCCTGAGCTGCTACAGACCCTACAATAGAGCCTGTTTCGCCTATCTGTACTACAGCGTGCGCCAGCATTGCAAGTACATTTGAGCAATAGGCTCCCCTCATCGTAGGGTCTGGACTGCCTTTCAGTTAGGATTGTGATTACTGCAGAATTGCCTAAAGACTATTTGCACTACCTGCTTCCTTCCCTTTCTAGGTTGTGGACCCATTTTGTGCATTAACCCTTTCGGCTTCTTGGTATTGTATATATGTATTTTTATAGGATTGTGTTGGTTTATCAGTGTTACTGTGATTATTGCTGTGTGTTGAACTTCAAAGACCTTGAATACATGTATTTGTATTTCTAATATATATACACCTGACTGGGAGTGATTTGTAAGTGTCCTTTACTCTGTGTGCTCATTGAGGTCTTTCAGTCACCCTCACCCCTCCTGAGACCTAGGCTTCACTGCCACCAATGCTACATTGATTGGTCTGGCTTGTCCAGAAGGTTACCCTGTTCCAAGAAACTAAGCTGGCCTTCTGAGCATCTGCCCACCAGGTCAGAGTTCAGAAATCCGTCTTAACAGGCGGGACTTAGGTCAGATGACCTAGATCCACTTGCACCTGCTCCCCATCTGCCATTAAGAAGTGAAATGCAAACAGTGCAACAAATATGCTGGGGGGGGGCTGGAGAGGGAAGGAAGAGAAGGGAGAAAGGAACCAAGGAGTGTGGGGAAAGCACACAAAGAGACATACATAAAGGGGAAGGAAGCTCAAGGCCGGAGAAGCTGAGTCTAAGTTGGGGCTGAAGTGCACATGGAGACGGGCTTAGAAGGGAAGGACGTGCAAGGCCGGGAGAAGCAGAGCCTAAATTGCAGGAGGAACCACATGTTGAGACAGGCAGAAAGGAGAAGGACGCGCAAGACCACAAGAAGCAGAGCCTGAGTTGCGGATTCAAAAGAAGATTTAAAGATTATCACTACTGCACTAAAACGACAATTTTCCTTATTAACTCATTTTATAGTGTAGTCATACAGTATAAGTAGATGAAAAATGATCTTTCGGACTACGGACTGCTTCGGTCAGATTGGAGACAAGTATAGGTTTTGTTGCAGTATATATTGATGCTATCCCGCTTGTCTGTTTTCAATAATGAACTGGTGGGCTTGATCAGGGTACAACCTTCTTTATCCCGCAGAAAATACTGATTATCTTGATCTGCGTGGACGTGTTGCCCTGTATAACTCTTCATGCCTCTCTAATTAATTTTTGTATATATTTTTTCCCTTTCCCCTTTCCTGCCTTAATTTTGGTTACAAATATCCCTTTGTTTGAATACAGATTGGGTACCAACTGGGGATTTTTGCTGTCTACGGATGTTATGTACTTTTGAATTATGTTATGCACAGTGCAATTATGCTTACATCCTAGGATGGCTACTAAAATAATATGCACTTTAACTGGATACGTTCAGCATTGATTATGTGTTTTTATGCTGTTTTTATCATGTGTATGGTAATTGAATATGTGCTTATTAAAGATTGATTGAATATCTTCCTATGTTCCTTGACCTGGTCTATCCCCACATTTAGCTCCTTCACAGTGGGCAGTATATTCCATTGATCCATTCTATGGCTTCGTTCACATGAACCCTCTTTCCCCTTTGGTGGGCGTGTTTTGCTTTGGTTTTCCCCTGGGTTCATGGTGTTGGGGACGCCTATTCTGGATTACACCAACAGTCCTCATACAGCAAGGTTCCAATAACAGACAAAAATATCAAACGTGTATTCAATAATAAAATCAGAGGTAGCTGAAACATTGTAACTGCAGATCTGGCATTCAATAAACCACAAAACCGCTCTTCCGCTTAGGCATGTTTAGCAATAGGGGGGATGAGTTCATCTGCGCATTTTGTGGACACAAGTATATTTATATGTATATTTATTAGAAGGTCTATTTGAGCCAAGTCACACATTCCACAAAGCCACCTAGTAGCCATCGCTGGAAGTTCACCTCTAGTTCAGAGCCACAACAACAAGGCATTGTGGGTATACAAATTAGCCCAAGTGCAAACCTTTTTCTTCAGGAAATTGTCTTTATCTAAGAAGGCAGTATTACTTTATACATAGCTTAACAAACCCAAGGCAGACATTTGCAAAGCTGCCAGACCCACTACATATCTGGTTTCACCATTATTAGGGATCATCAATGCAGTACAACCCTGACAGCCTTGTGGTTGGAGCATGTAGCTATGTTTTCACAACACCAAAAAAGTTATGATGAGGTTAATAAAGGTATGTAAAAACCCTTTCACCTGAAATGTGAAAGTAGGAAAGTCCATTTGAGCCAAGTCACACATTCCACAAAGCCACCTAGTAGCCATCGCTGGAAGTTCACCTCTAGTTCAGAGCCACAACAACAAGGCATTGTGGGTATACAAATTAGCCCAAATGCTAACCTTTTTCTCCAGGAAATTGTCTGTGTCTAAGAGGCCAGTGCTACTTTATACATAGCTTAACCAATTTAAGGCCGACATTTGTAAGACTGCCAGGACAACTACATACCTGGTTTCGCCCTTAATATATATATATGCTTGGATGCTATTAATGGAGATTTTCTTGAGTATTCTGAGAGTAAGGGAGCCTAAATTTGAGTTGGGGGATAGCAACAGTTCCCTGGAGAAACCTGAACATGCGGGGGCCATGTCCTAATAAAACCTCCAAACACATGCCTTTGCAGCGGACATCTGAATACTTCCCAGAACAGGACCATGAAACAATTTTAGGGTTACAGATTTTCAAAATATCAAGATAGGTTTAAAGTAGACCGTGCGGTTCAAATCACCAGGAGTATGCGAAAAAGGGACATTTTCTTGAGGAAAGAACAGCCTGGAGCTTAACACGCTGAACACCATCAACTGCCTGAAGAGGCCTAAATAGACTTCACTTCAGTGTGACTACTAGGAATACCGGATTTTGTAGTCCCCATACAGCAATGGATGTGTGCCTGCAGAAAAAGTGTGATGTAAGAGCCAGAAAACCACTGTAAGATTTGTCAGATGTAGTGATGTCCCCTTTAAGGCTGGGAGCCATGACCACTTCATGGCATGCTCCCAATAAAAGGAGCCTCCTGCTGGCACCTAGAGGAGTACAGCCGCAAACTCCAAGCACGAAAGTGTTTGTGTCTGGCTCTTCACTGTATGCATCAATGTGTGATCACGGCCCTGTTTGATGAGACATTGGGCCTCATTATAAATTTACTGGTCCGGTAACAACGGTACTGGTAAGTTTGCCGGGACTGTTGTTACTGGACCGGCAAACTATGAGTTCTGCTCGCGGGTGCCTTCTCGGCCGCCAGGTTTAACCTGGCGGGCGTACCGGCACCCACGAGCAGAGCATGCCGGATGCGCCAGCACCATTCTGAATGGGGAGCATTTATTTCCGGCGCCTAGGAATGGGCCATTACAGGGTCCGGCAGGGCCATAAAGACCTGATAATGGCCCATTCCTGGGCGCCAAAATCAAATGATGTCGGCGGCAGCCGTGCCTGTTATAATGGCACGGCTACCACCGGTATTGTAATGAGACCCATTGTGTGCTCTCGGCAATGGTATTGCTGGCCCATGTGATCACGGTGCCAGCCATAACATTGGCGGCGAGGGTCTGTGAAACCAGCTGTGCTTACTGTGGTAGCCCGTTGATCTGTAGTTGCTGCTGCCGCATATTTGGGCTCAGCAGTGTCTCTGACGACTTGCGCTTCACAACTGCTGCTCCGGCCCGCAAGGGTGGTGAGCTCCGTTTGTGTAGGCTCTTGATCAGATCTGAAGGGCAAGAAAGAAGGGGAATTTGTTGCGCTGTATGATTGGAGTTGAAGAAAGAAAACAAAATAAGGCGGCTGCCTGTGCACATTTCCCATTGCTGCCCAACACCAGGGGCTGAGGAAGGCAGTGTATGCCTGCACTTTTCTGTGCCTTTGCTCTTCCCTGGGCGTTCCCGGGCTGCGACGGCAGCGATTTCCATACGCTCTGTGATCGGAGCAGGACAAACATAAGTGCTTCGGTGTGCGCCGTGACCAGAACAAAGAGGGAATAATGGTGGTTTGTATGCTCCGTGTTCGGAGCTGTGAAAAAGAATGGAAGGGTGCATTTCGTTGTACTACGTGATCGGAATGGTGAAAACAAAAGGTGCCTTCTGTGTGCTCCGGATCGGAGCGGGAAAAGGAAAAGAAGCTTTATGCGCATGCCGTAAATGGAACTAGAGAAGGAAAAAAAAGAGAAGAAGATGTTGGTGCGCTCAGTGCTCGGAGCAGGGAGAAAAATAAAACAGAAAAGAAGAGGTGAATCCTGGGTGCTCCAAAATGAGACCTGACAAAGAAAGAAAAGGAAACAATAGTGCACATTTGCACTTACTAGATGGAAAAGTGAAGTAAAAGTGCACGTCTGCATTTAGCAAAAAAAGTAAGACAGCTGCACGGATAATGAGTGCCACATGCTCACCAGTCTAGTGCGCCTAGAAGTACCTGAGCAGGTTGTCGCTCCAAATGGAGTGAGTGTGCGCCCCGGTTCATTGCACAATATTGTCTCAGGTAGGAGGAGTGTACCAGAGCACTCTCCAATGTTGGGAGGCAGTACAATACGTCATCTATGATTTAGGACCCTCCCCCAACCCAATTCTGCACAGTGACTCCGAAGGCAACCGTACGGACCTCATCCAAAGTAGGTGCAGCTGGACACTGAGACAATTTAAGCTGAATATGACAAAAGCAGTCAAACTAACGCTGTAGCAGTTCAAGCGCATGTATTAGACACGAAGAACATATGCATTTATACATGAAGATTATTAACATAGCATCCACAGACATGAAGAGCTCTAACTTAACCAATGTATAAATTGAATACAACATGAACGATTTGTGAATATAGCTCACTAACATAGACACATAGGGCCTCATTACGAGTCCGGCGGCAACCGGGCCGGAAAAACCGCTAGGTTACTGCCGGACTTGTATTACCATTTCGCCTCCGTGACTCCCGGAATCACCGGGGCATTACAACTCCGATGAACCGGTAATTCCGGAGGTCGGAATTCGGTAAATCCCCATTCTCCATGGGAATGGGGAAGTGGAAACACCGGCACCATGCTGTAATGGAGCCGGTGTTTCCACGTCCGCCTGCAGGCAGGTGGTGTTAAACCCACCAGGTCAGACCTGGCGGGAGTGACACCTCCCGCCTGCAGGACTCGGAATCAGCCGGTCCTGAAAGAACGGTGGTGGCGGATTTAGCACCACCGTTCTTTCCGGACCGGCTGACTTGTAATGATTCCCAAAGTGTAGTTAGGGAGCCACCTTCTTAAAAATGGAAGCCACAGTCTTAGAGAGTACTCAAAATGCTGAATCCACAGAAATACAAATCTGTGCAGAGCTCAGGTGGCAGCTGCCAATTTGTGACAAGGTTAGAATGAAATAGAGAAGATAGGCACAGTGGAACGAAGTCAGGAGATAGCAGCAGTTCCCAAGACACAAGCAGGATACTCCAAGATTAATTCAAGTTTTATAAGAATACATCTAGTCTTTGTTAGCCAGTTGCAGTAAAACAGTTAGTCAAAAGACTCTATGAGAAGTAACTCAAGCGTGTCCCCAGTGGTAATGAAGAACACAACACATGCGTTAATAGGAGCTAAAATCTCAATAAACAGGAGGTAATTCCATTTCATACACAGTCTTGTAGCACGTGACTCATGATTGGAGAACACTGACTATTCATTAGAAGCCAATATAGATAATACACCTGTAGTACCCCTAAACGCACACGTAGACACGAGACATGGGAAACAACACAAGGCCAAGTACAAACGAATTGCCTGGTCTTGATGGCCTGGGAATGAGGTATGGTAACTTTTTTAATTGAACAAAGGACAATCTATGGGCTCTCGACATCTACCTATTCTTCTGGCTCATATCCTGACTACCTGTCAAGTGTCCAAGGTTGGGTAGCATAGAGCCAGTTTATCAGAATCCTTAATGTAATGCTGCCCATCAAGTAGTATGCTAACCAATCCTTTGTCAGTGAGGTGATATCATTTTACTTTTATCAATAGTGGTGGTTCCAGGTGGAGCCATTAGAAATGTCTAACACAATCAAATGTTTAACCCCTATAGAAGCCATATGCAGCCAGGCTTACTAACCTATCCCCAGTCCCCATAGGTTTTTGTAACCTGAGATTATGTTATGATGTCACCGATGACACATCTGTAGTATTTAGGCTGTTTTTAATTGATATTTCGAGAGATACACAATTTTAATGCTTATATGTCCCTGCTTTATTTGGGTGATGATAAAGCTAGGTTTTGCCACACACTTTGCCTACTTCTTCATTTGAGTCCGGTTTGGATTGACTCTAGTTCCTCTGGGTGTGTTTGGGACTTCTTGGGGCCATCGTAACACAAGCAATTGCTCCCCATCATTTCACTAAACCCCAATATTAAAGAGTGGCCGGACCGTGCAGCAAACCATGCAAGGGCCTACATCATCACTGCTGCACACGACCAGGGCACACACTCTCATCAGAGCACATCACACTGTACCCATGGCTGATGAAGACGAGGAAGTGCCCGCGATTGGCAGAATACTTTGCCAACAAGGATCACTAGATCCATTAGGTGAGTTTGACATATCTGGGGCCCCATCCAGACTTGGGCCTCGTTGGACCTCATGGGTCGAAAGACTCAAACTGTATTTTGAGGTTGTTGAGATTAATAAACGTGCAAAACCACCTACCATGCTGTAGTCTGTGGGCCCAGCGGACCAAAAGCTGTCCAGAGACAACTCCTATGCTGCTGTGGTCGAAGTGCTCAATTCATATTTTACACCCATGGTCAGTCTCGATTATGAGCGCTTCAGGTGAGATGGAATGAGGGCAAGAGCCTAGATCCTTTTCACGGGAGATCGATACATCTTACGTTGTCCTGTGCACTAGAAAATGAGGAGGAAGAAATCAGGCAACAGATAATCTTTGCAGGCAACCCCGCCAAATTGAAGAGGCAAATCCTTAGGGAGCCGGCATAACGCTAGCAAGAATCCTGTAGATGGGGGATCCCATGGGCTTGCAGAGATGAGAGCATTTGACATGGACGGGACAATCAACACGTTAAAGTTGGAAGAGGCCTGTGCGGTAGGGAAATCGCAAGGAGGTTTGTCTTTCAGGAAGAGTGAATGGCCTCGGAAAAATGCCGGCACAGGACATGCTCCATCCTGCCCACAGTGTGGATGGGACCTACTGCATATACATGAATTTCCTGCCAAAGGCAACACATGTGGGAGGTGAGGAATGGCGGACTAGTTTGCACGGGTCTGTCGAGCCCGTCCCCAGCCACCCGATCGAGAGAATATGCCAGACCGAGAGCTGGCGAGCCATCGGTCAGTCTGTTACTCACATTGCGCCATCAGCAGGTGAAGATGAGGATGTCTTCTTCTCGGCATACAAGAGGACGAACAGGAGTTTGGACAGCACATGTCCAAAGATTTCAGCTCTCTAAAAATGGACACCAGTGGTGAAACATCCAGCACAGAACTGGCTACCCTGTCCAAACTGGTTCCATGTTTTTATAAAAAAAATACATATTAACGAAAACGTTTTCAGTGAAAGTTAAATAACAAAAAAGTCAAATTATTTTCTCTTTTCCACCGTTATGCCAGCTTTATTACCCACTCCCCAAGCCCCCATCCTCTTTAAACCCTCACCCCACGCCACATATACTTTTACCAAATATGCGATTTTTTTCGTTATTTATGTTTCACTGAAAAAGCTATTGCTTATTTTATTTTCGTTATAAACACTGTATACAATCAAAACTAAGAAACAAGCAAGCAATCCAAGACATACTGATGAAAGGCACACCGTGGCAAATTGCCCATGAGGATGAGAAAAGGGAGAACCGCTATCGGGTCAAAAGCTTCCATGGCTTGGATGACAGACAGATGAAACGTTCTGGGATGGGAGTCCCATCGGGAGTCTGGGTAAAGACCCCATGAGGTGAGCTGAGTGATGAATTTGACCCAGGAAAAGAGCACCCAATCCGGACACAGGGAAGGACCAAACAACGTCCAAGGAAGACGTGTGGAGGACCACAAGTTTAGTCACAGGACTATTGTGCCAGATAGTTTGCGAGATGGGGGCAAGGACTGGAATGCACCCGCTGCTGTGATGTTGGTTAACATGTTACATAAATGTGGTTATTGTTTGTGGTTGTTAATTTGTTGTTATGAAAAAGGAGGAGTGTGGTGATGTCCCCGTTAAGGCTGTGAGCCATGACCACGTCTTGGCGTGCTCCCAATAAAAGGAGCCTCCTGTCGCACGTGTGGGTATACGGTGACAGACTGCATGTATGGAAGTATCTGTGTCCGGCTCTCTATTTTATGCAACGCTGTGTGATCACGGCCCTGTTTGATGTGAAGCTGTGTGCTCACGACACTGGTCATGCTGGCACGTGGGATCACGGCGCTAGTCATAACATCAGAGTCATGCCAAGAACACAATACGGTCATGCTCAGTAAATTAGCACATGTGAAGGACTGGGTAGATCTTTAATTTAATGTTCTCTTTGGGCAAAATACATTTCAGGTTAGATGCAAGGGCTATGACTGCTTTGTTTTTTATTTCGCCTGTACATTTTAATAGTTCTAGAGCAAATGCGGGGTAGGTGGGAATTTCATTGTCAACTCAGATATGGCATTTTATAACAGTGCAGGTGTAAAGAAAGCAAGGGGTACAGTGACCTCAGGATACAGCGGGAGGAAGATGCGCCCTGCCACAGGGGCGTCACTAGAGGGCTGCGGGGGTTTCAGGCTGCACCGGATGTCACCCCTTGACACAAGGGGTGCCATATACGGCTCCTCATCCCGCTAGTGAAGCCACTGTATAGGATGCACCTTTGAGCAATACAAAAATTGCTCAAAGGTGCGTGCAGCTTAGTATCGATTCAAGCTCCCACGGTCTCTCGAGAACATTTCACAGCCACAGCGGCTTTTTCTCGGCAGGTGTGAACACGATCCGGGTTCGCTGGAGCTGCTAAAAAAAGGTAAAAAAGGACAAGCAGCCCTGTTCAGCTATCGATGCTCAGCAGGCTACTGCTAGTTAAAATCTGCTACATTTATTTCCTGCTGGGTGAATGTAGCAAGTTGTGCCATCCTTGTGGTGGCGAGGGCAGGGAGGGCCGTCACAACGCTGCCTGCTTGAGAGGCCTAGCCCCCTAGCTTTGCCCTTACGCACGCCTCGTTCCCCGGGGAATTAGAGAGGAGGCCAGTGGGTAAGGAGGGGGCGAGCGGAGGATAAAAAGAGAAGAATGTTAGGTGGAAAAAAAGACCCTCTCCATGCGCCCCACCTCTTGCCGCCGACCTGAAATAAAATGTTCTCTTTTGGACAATGGCCTGATTGGGGAGTCCCGCGCGCCGTCGATATATTTGAAAGAGTGGATTGTTAAAAAAGAAACCAAGGCTAATGTTGGCTGAAATGCCAAAGCCAGTGCCAGGTGAGGCGGACATTGTTGAGCCCGGATGGGCCTCCACAATAAAGACAGGCACACCGAGGGTCTGGAAACACGTCTTCTTTATTCTTCTTGCAACTTCGAACTCCCGCTAGGAACTC
This sequence comes from Ambystoma mexicanum, assembly GCF_040938575.1. Classification (NCBI taxonomy): domain Eukaryota; kingdom Metazoa; phylum Chordata; class Amphibia; order Caudata; family Ambystomatidae; genus Ambystoma; species Ambystoma mexicanum. Next base: position 239,322,482 of record NC_090921.1, on the reverse strand, counting down.
CCTCCCCCCAACGTCACGCGTCGGGACCACGTGACACAGTCCGTGACTCTTAAAGAGACAAGCCCGGCATAACATCACCCCCGGACAAATGTCCTTGCAACAACAACATTAACATTCTTCAACTAGGCGTGACGGTTTCTTCACGACACGATGGGGTCGACTATTGGTGGCTTCTCCCGAATCATCTTCTGGCCCTTGCAATCTTTTCATTCCTGGGCAAGGTAAAAATCTCAGTGGCGACCACAGTGAGTCTCTCGGGTCCAAAGGCATCGGTTCCGGATCCGGGGGTTCTCGCTCCTGCTGGCCCTGGATGGCAGTGAGCTTGAATTGCGAACAATTCCGGGTTATTTCCCGCTCTTCATTTTCAGCTGTCACCATGGTTCCTTTTGTGGCCGTCACGAGGAGCGGCTGTGGGGAGAACCTTGGGTCAGTCTTTTTGACCATCGTCTGTTGGACCAGTACTTCGTCTCCAACCTGGATCTCTTTCGGGCGAGCACCTCTTTTCTCATCTGTTTGGATGCGGGCCCGTTCCTTCCGTTCCGCATCTCTCGCTAGGACTTCCGGGTCTACTTCTGGTTTGTTGGTGGGATGTCTTATGATACGTGTGCGAACTTGGTATTTCACCATCATCTCAGCCGGTGTCCTGTTCGTTGCCTCATGTGGTGTGTTTCGATAGTCCTGAAGCATCCTGCACAGGGCCTGGTGATGGTCAACATTTTCTAGTCTGGCTCTTTGTAGGGTCTTCTTGATAGACGACATGAACCTCTCGGCCATCCCGTTGTCTTGTGGCCACCTTGGTGTTATTTTCTGGTGTTTGAATCCCAGATGCTTGGCGAAGGTTGCGAAGTCGTGGCCACAAAACGGCGGGCTGTTGTCCGACTTGATGACTTCTGGTATGCCCCACTCACTCACAACTTCGTCAAATACAGCTGCTATGTGGACGAAGGCTGTTGACGGCGACTTCTTCACGATTGGGAAGCGAGAGTGCTCATCAATGAACAAGAGCAGGTACTCCCCGGACTCGAGGGGCCCATAAAAATCTATTGCCACTCTTTCCCACGGGTGTTCAGGGATCTGGGTTGACTGTAGCGGTGCTGGAGCTTCGGCCCTGGCTGTGCAATGACATGCCATGCAATTTCGTACCCAACGGTCTACTAGCGCATCAAGGAATGGGAACCATACGTGGCACCGAAGTTGCCGTTTGGTGTTGTCCGCCCCGCGATGGCCTTCATGGGCCGTCTTTATAATGTCTGACCGCAGGGCTGCTGGGATTATTATTCTGCACCCTCGGAGGAGCATGGACTTGTCCTTGACGGCCAGCTCCGTATGAACTTTTGCCAGCCTTTCCAGTTCATCTCGATTTGCGTCTGGATGTTCCGTCAGAAACTTCCTGTATGTCTTCCATCTGTTGTGCTCCATGACGTTGATAGCCAGTGCTATAGACGGATCGGCAGCTGACGCCTCTGCGACAGTCTCCAGTGATATTGCAGGAGGCAGTGCGTTTGTGGTGACGTAACTAATGTATTCTACATCTCCCTTTCTCGGCGTGGCTTCTCCTGTGGGGTGTCTCGACAGGTAATCCGCTGGGTTGTGTTCCCCCCCCCCGGACGATGTATTATCTGATAGTCATATTCTTGCAGGCGGATGCCCCAACGTTCAATTCTTGACGGCATCTTGGTTCGTGGGTTGCCGAACAGTGAGAGCAGGGCTTGGTGGTCCGTTATTAGGGTACATTTTTATCCTATGACGAAATTGTGAAAGTGTTCACATGCCCAGACTGCTGCTAGACTTTCTTTTTCCGCCTGCGAGTACGCGGACTCAGGTTTTGAGAGAGCTCTGCTGGCATAGGCCACCACATGTCTCGGGTGGGTGTCTGCTCCATTTGTTTGGGCAAGGATGGCACCCAGCCCGACTGGACTTGCATCGACCATGATTTCAGTGTGCCAGTTGGGGTCAAAGTAGGCAAGTTTTCTGGCTTCCGCTAGATATTGCTTGATAGAGTCGAATGCATCTTGGCATTCTGCCATCCAGGCGAAAAGCATGTCTTTCTGAAGGAGTTTCCTGAGCGGTTCCGTGATTGTGGCATAATGTGGTATGTATCTCGCGCAGTATCCTGCCATCCCCAGGAACGATCGCACGTCTGCTATTTGCCTCGGTTCTTGTAGGCTGAACATTGTCGCCACTTTGTTGGGATCTGCCGTCATTCCATCCGCAGAGAATATGTGGCCAAAGAATTTCAGCTTGGTCTTGCTGAATCGACACTTGTCGACGTTGAGGGTGAGACCAGCGTCTTGAATGGCTTTGCAGGTGGCGCGGAGAGCTACATCGTGTTCCTCCTTCGACTTCCCGAATACTAGGATGTCGTCGCTGTAGTTAAGTGCCCCTCTGATTGGGCGAATGATTTGTCTGATGGTTTCATGAAAAATCTCTGCGGCCGACGAAATGCCAAAGTTGAGGCGCTTATAACGGAATAGTCCATCATGCGTGGCGAACATGGTTATGCCTCTGGACCCTGGATGGAGAACCAACTGGTGGTAACCCTGATTAAGGTCCAGTTTTGAGAAGAGAGTGGACTTGTTTATCTGAACGATCATGTCCTCTATTCGGGGCCCGGGGTGTCGCTCACGCTGGATCGCGGTGTTGGCGACACACATGTCAACGCAGAGTCTGAGCTGTCCCCCCTCTTTTGGCACGATGACCAGTGGGGAGACCCACGGGGTCGGACCCGTCGCTGGTTCGATTATATAATTTCCTAGGAGTTGTCCGAGTTCGGCTGACACTGCAGCTTGGAGATGGAACCCAACTCTCCTCGGGTGCTGGGGGACGGGCCGAACTGTGGGGTCAATATGTAGTTTAACTGAGGGTCCTTTCAATTTTCCTAGGCCTTTGCAGATGAGGGGGAATTCTTCCACGATGGTGTCTTTTGATATCACGTCCATCTCCCTGGGTTCTGCTTGGACGTTTGACACGCTCTCTTTCGCTACTTGAGTTGGCTCTGATGAATAGATCTTGTCACTGTCTCGGACGTTTATGTCTATGAGTCCCAGGGAGGAGGCCGTCCTGTAGCTGAGGAGGCACCTTCCTTTCGTTTGACTGCGAATTACGTGTATGCTTGTCGTTATGGCACGGTTGCCGTGGATGAGGTGACGGGCGAAGAAGCCAATTGATTGTAGTGGAGTGTCGGCGCCCCATTGGTATATTTTGGATTCAGACGGCACTAAGGCTGGTTTCTTGGGAATTTGGCGGAACTCCTTTTCACCCATTATGTTGACCGTAGCTCCTGAGTCAACCAGGAAACAGAATTGGTGGCCTCCTATTTCCATTGGTATTTGGGTGCTTCACGTGCTTGTCCTTCGTCCATGATGAGGTTGACGTACTCATCTTGCCGATAGTGATCGTATTGATAACCTTCATCTTCGAGGCGCTGTTGGTCTGCCTCGTAGTGAGAGATGGAAGCTGGGGGCCCGTCGTATTCATCTCTTATGCGGGATATTTGTTCATATTCTTCATTGCCTTGGGGTTCTTCCGATGGGTAGACATCCTCAACTACTCCGACGTACCTTCTCGGGTTTTGTTGAAAAGGGCGCGATGGGTAGCTTTGGCCTTGTGGATTCCTGTAGGGTATTTTGAACTGCGGGGCGACTGGTGGTCTTTGGGTCGGGAATGGTTTGCCCTCTCTGCAGACCGATTGGAACTGTCCCTCTCTCCCGCAGTTGCCGCATTTCTGGGACAATGCGGGGCATGTCCCTGCATGGGGATACGGCATGCCACAGCGGTAACACTGGCGTTGTGTTCTTGGGGTCGTTGAGTAGTTGAGATTGGGTCCTCTATCTGTTGTTCTGGCATTATTGGCCTGCATTGCTGCGATCGTCTCGTGTTTGTCATGTTTGGAGGAGGCGGTGCCAGTTATCTGCGTCACTTGTTTTTCGACTCTCTCCAGAATCCTTGCCATCTGGCTAACTTCATCAATCGTGACGGGTTTTTTTTTAAAAGTTGCTTCTTTAGTGATTGGGATACACACCCTTCAATCACTCTCAACCTTATGGCCTCATCTAGGGAGAAAGTGTGGAACTGGCAGTTTGCGCCTTTTATTCGTAGGCGGGTGATGAACTCGTCGACGGTTTCGTCTACCCTCTGCGTGCACTGATTGAAAATGTATCTTTCATAGTCCCTGTTGGGTTCAATCACCAACCGTCTGTTCAGTGCTGCGATGAGGGTTGGGAAGTCAGCTTGTTCTGCTGATGGAATGGTTTTCAGCAGTATTTCAATGTCGTTCCCCGCAAGGTTCAGAAACATGCTGCGTAGTCTTGGGGATTTCTCTTCTCCCGTGGCGTCAATGAAGGTGTTGAAGTCTTCCAACCACTCGACCCACCTTGGGCCTTTGTCTGCCTGCGGCATCATGGAGAAGGGGGGGGCATGCGCCATGCCGTGGTTGCTGTGCTCCCCGCTGGGGCGGGGGGGCCAGGGCCTGCTGATCTTGGGGCACGCTCATTGTGGCGGTGCGGTTCACCTGTGGGCGTCTGTCTGCCTTAATGGCGGGCAATGTGGGCTAGCAGGCAGCGCAGGGTGTCACCCACCTTTCACCGGGGTCCCGCTGGCAGTCTCTGGAGCCTGGATGGTGTGGCTGTCAGATGGTCATGCACCCCGAAATCGATGTCTTGCTGTCAGTGGCTGGGCCCGGGGTCAGGCGTGCTGGCGAGTGCTTGGGATCAGGCCTGCTGTGGGGATCTGGGCCTGGGATCAGGCTTTTTGATGGGTGCCTGGGTCTAGGCTTGCTGCTGAGCTGCTTGGGATCAGGCCTGCAGCTGGAATCAGGGCCTGGGATCAGGCTTGCTGATGGGTGCCTGGGTTTTGGCCTGCTGCTGAGCTGGGCCTGGGCAGGCGTGCTGGAAGGTGCCTGGGATCAGGCTTGCTGCTGGAGCACATGTGGTGATTTCGTTCGAAAAGCTTTTTATTTATTTATTTTTTTTATTTATTTTTTCTGCGGAGGAGGAGGAATCTTCAGGATGATACACGCATCCTTCCTGCGTGTCGCGGGAGCCGCGGAGGAGCGTACTGCAAGCAGGGCCGGGATCGGCGTGAGGCAGCTGATGTGGAGGAGGATACGGGCGCTCGCGGGCTGACGGTGCCCGACGTGCGCTGCGGAGCGGGATGGGCGCCGGAGGCGAGGAGGAGGAGGAGGAGGCGGGCTCGACACCTCGTCGCCAGTTGTTGAGCCCGGATGGGCCCCCACAATAAAGACAGGCACACCGAGGGTCTGGAAACACGTCTTCTTTATTCTTCTTACAACTTCGAACTCCCGCTAGGAACTCCCTCCCCCCAACGTCACACGTCACGTGTCGGGACCACGTGACACAGTCCGTGTCTCTTAAAGAGACAAGCCCGGCGTAACAGACGTTAATCCAGTCTTTCCCACTTGAACAAAATAGCATGCTCAGGGAAAACATACATTTATTTCCGTGTGTGCCTCGTGGCGGAAATTCACTAACATTGCGACCAACGTCACAGGCCAACAGAAATAAGACGCGCTAATTCACGAACTGGAGCATTCTGTTCAACTTGGAAAGGCTCAACAGCGATTCTGTTAACTGTGAGGCGCTAAACAAGACCCAGAGCCCCCCGTTCCAACGAACACATTTGCTATATTACCCCAATGCTAAACTGGCTTTTGTGTGATTTGGGTGTGGTCAGAGTAGCAAGCTTTAGAATTCTAATGTAGTTTATGGCGTGTGCACTGCAGTATTTGCAGGAATAAATGGTGCAGAGTATGTCCCTTGACTGCTAATCTGCAGTAATTTCTAGTGGAAACTGTAATGCCTAAATGATACTGCGATATATTCGGCCGTGTGCAGAATATGAGAATATTACACAATGGTTTAAACACTGCAGTACTTGCATGGATATGTAACTGAGTGCATACAGCAGTCACGAGTCAAATGCATTCATTTCGAATAGAAACTGTAGTGCTTGAACTGCCTTCTATTACACTGCAGTATATTCTCCAGCGTGTGGCAGTGCACTGTAGGATATTATAGAACTGCAGGCTTGGACTGGCCTATAGGGCGATAGGGCAATAAACCAAAAATGCGAAATGTTAGTGTGGGCTGGTTTTTGTGGGCAAAGTGGGCCATTTTTTGGGTCAATGTGGGCCAGTTGAGTTACTTCACTATGTAGCGAGTAATTTTGACAGTTGTTGCAGGATGTTCTTTACATTACTCAATTTGCCTTACATTTCATCAAAACACTCCCCCTTAGGTACTATTCAAACAGTCTGTCACAAAAGGAATGAATTGCCAATTGCAACTGTGGCCCACTTTTTCATTGGTGCCTGAGACAGTGTTATGCCCCAGTCCGACCCTGCAGAATTGTAAAGTTATTTGTATAACTGGAGTTAACTACAGCGGGGTGAACAGCTCACTGGTATTGCTTGTTGCACCACAGCTCATGCAGACTACCGGAGAGACAAGTGAAGTTAGGATCAAGGGCGTAGGAGACACATAAAATCTGGAGGGGACAGGGGACACCTTGGGGATTTTGCTGCAGACACAACCCACAGAGTAAAATGAACTGTCAATTTATTTGTACGCGTCTTCAATTCTGTTGCTATTGTTTGTGTGTCAACCATATCCATTATATCTTTGTGTATTTTGCACACACAAACATGATTGTGTCTAATGTGTAATGTGAATATTGGCGAGGTGGCTCAAGACAGACACCCAGCTCATCTGTGCAATTTCGGATGCAAGCGATATAAAAGACAGACCAATGAGATTTTTAACATGATAATACCCACAGCAGAAACACAGGTGTTTCGAGTGCCAAAGGTTAATCACATTTGCAACAGTGATGTGTTTTTAATCAGAGCAATTCTGCAGTCACCGACCGAGGAGAGCCATGACCACATAGAGGAACGAAGCTGAAGCTCGAAACAAGGTCAAGAAACATACACTATACTATACTTTAGTGTGTTGTAGCAGAGTAACGACTGTTTAAAATGCATGGTCACCCCACTATCTACTTTAATATTTGCAAGCAAATTCGAATGGTGGCTTTAGTCTGGGCTGGATGTGGATAGCATTGCGAGGGCACTCCTAGAATCTTCCATTCAGGCAAGGAATGGTTTAGTGCCACTGTCAGGGATTATTCCATGGTTCAATTCCTTACTACTGTCGATAAAGTGTGGCATAGCCTGGGAAGGCTTACAAGCTATAGTGAAACATTGTCCTGCGTAGTGCGTAAGCTTCGGATTAAGCGTGGCAGTTCTGCCAGGTTGCAGAACACACATGCCTCTGTTCACTTTCCCCATTTCAGATACTTAAAAAGAGTTTCTAGTCCTAAAATGTATTCTTTTCAACATCCCTCCAGTTAGAAGTTCCCTTCCACCAATGTGCCTTGATTACAAAGGGTAACCTCCCATTCTCTCCCAAATTTCCACCATTGGCGATTCCCATTGTTGACCATTAATGGTTAGAACAAGAGACATGGGCGGTTCGGAGCCTTCTAATCCTGGACATTTTCTAGGCCCCCTTTATGCATGCACATCAGTTAGGGGCTAGCAGCAGCCTTTTGACAGGTGGTGCACATGCACACTAAAGAATGTAAGGGGTGCAAACCAGTGGGCTGCTGTGAGATTGCCGGCTGGCCTCTTTGCCTTAGCAGTTTCACAGGTGTTGAAAAGACACACAGAGCACCTCTTAAACCAGTGGTCAGTGCTAAACTTTCCAGTAATCATCGGAATACCACACCTCCCCTAATGGCCGCATGGTGCTGCAGTTCCCTTATTGCATTTCAGGGTAGCTGCAGAGTGACCAGTTGGCCAGGGTGGGCTACGGTACGAGTACGACTGTTCTCCTTTCAGGCAGCCGACCCGACCCAGTCACCTCACCCATAAGCAGAGGGGCATGAGAACAAGAGGCAGGATAGAATAAAACTGGGACAGAGAAGGCTGGGAGACACATAGGCAAATGTGGAAGAAATAAAAAGCAGTTTCTATATTTTTAAAGGTGGATCCAAATTAAACACTTGTCCACCTATCCAATGAACAACCACTGACTTCTGTCCACACCCAAATCCCTGCTACAGGCATACCCCTGTCCACACCAGAACCCCTGCTGCAGGGATACCTCTGTCCACACCAGAACCCCTGCTGCAGGGATACCTCTGTCCATACCAGAATCCCCGCTGCAGGGATACCTCTGCCCACAACAGACAGCCAAGCAAGCAGCAAGTGAGACTGCAAAAACTTGAATTTCGCGTGTTGCTGCTGTAAAAGCAAATAGGATTTGACCGTGCCTGCCCTGCCTGAGACTCGTCACGTGGCATTGCTGCCTCAATCAGCCAGCTCGCGCATGCTCCGTGCTCGCTTTGACGGCAGTAGTAAGCAGCACTGTGACTGGACTCCAGAGGCTGCGCAGCAGTGCACTATGCAGGGGCATGTGCAGTTTGTTTCTCGCCCGGGCAGTGCCTGGAGTCCTATGCACAGGCTCGTGGCTCAGGGCGTGGCACGCCACAAGCTGAACTTTCAGCTTTGCATGCAAGTGAAGTTGCAAACAACTGCCCGGCCAGGGCTGTCACAAAGTGTGGTGAGGTTCGGGGCAAAAAATTGGGTGACAGGAGACGTGAGAAATCTCCCCTTGAATTTATGTGGAGGAACCCAAATATGGGTAATTATTACAACTGCAAATCAACTACAGCAAAGTTAGATTTCTGTACTGAAGAAAGGTTTATGCCAGACTAACTTTTTTATCATATGCATAAAGATATATAGGGTGGTAGGACGGCATGTGGTGCGTCATACCAGCATTAAGGAGCATCCTGCCCCTGTGTGCACATTAAAACACACTTCATAAACAGTGACAGATAGATGATGTAAAGAGGGGGCTGGTGAATTTCTGAACTGAAAAGGCTTAAATGTTTGAATAAATTATGCAGGATCGACAAAGCACAGTGAGGTAGACCAAACCAAACAAGGAGAGTTTGAGGGGTGTCTCACTCCCAAGAAAATGTTTGAAACATTGGGTTAAAATTATGCATTTTACAGCACTTTCTTTGCAAAATTGGGTAGAAATCCATACAGTTATTGGTTTTGTACGGAAGCACATGAAAAAACCCAATAGTTGCTAGTCACCAACCATGTACAGGAACATTTTCCAATACATGCCATGCTGTTTTTGCACACAACATATGCTAAAAATATATTCATGCTGGTTGTTCCCATGTATGTCCATTCAGGCTGCACCAATATATGCCATTATTATCATATAATGACTCCCAGCCAGTAAAAGAAAGTATGTTCAGGCTGACTATGCACCATAAATGTTATTACTGACTAGACCGGCCTATATTCAATGTGGTTCGGTTTAGCCAAGTAGTAAATTTGCTTTACCCTTGATGCATGATCCTGTAAATCAAGGTCAAAACAAAACAAGCCATGGCAATGCTATCAGTTTGGGCATTTGTGTAGGCATGGGAGAGGCACTGCTGTATTGGTATTAACTGGCCGTTGATGGTAGCAGGTGCAAAATGGTTTGAGTACCTGAGCATCTAATAGCAGTGCCTGGCAAATGCCTAATACTTATGCACAAGCCAAAACTGTTGGCTTTACCATTGCTTGTTTTTAACAGGACTTCAGTGAAAGACACATGGTGCTTTAAAATCAAGTGCTGAAGGCAGACCTAGTCAAGACACTTTTATTACAGCAGTAGCATGTTTACAACTTCAATTCAATTAGTCATTATCTCTCAGAAGACTCGTTTGAGCAACCACTCGCAGACACTTTGAGGGCAAAGTTTGATGGTAAGGCTTGATAGAAGTTAGCTCCAAGAGTTCCAATGAGGAGGTGTTTTGGGTGGGGGTAACCAAGAACTGGTTGGGAATTGCCATAGGGATTAGCATGGCCATGGGAAGTTTTCTGCACTGTGGAGCCCAGTGTGGAGGCACGCTGGCTCCCCCACCGCTGGGCACATTAGGGCATTTCTCAAAGGGTCTGGGATAGACTCTGCCAGTCTCACATCAGGCTCTGATTAACCACAGACAGACTCTGCAACAGCCCTGTAAGTCTTTCAGAGGTATTGGGCTGTTAATATATTTATTCTTAGGCCAGTACATGTTTGATTGTTCTCAGAGTGGATCACAGGGTGCGATGCCTGGGAGGTTTGAAGTAGGCACATTTTACATTTTCAGATTTGCTGCAAAGGTGGAAGGCTATAGCTAATTTCAATATCAGTGTTCTTAATGCAATATGTGGATTCTTCCCTCTGTTTCAGAGTGGTAGGAGGCACCTGTTATTAGTTTTGCTTATTAGGTAGTGACTAAGGTCCACTTATGAGCCAAAACTATTACACTGGATTACATATAGGAGAGATATAGGATATCAGGAGAGGCACACAGCTTGTGGGTGTTGTTTGTTTATTGACCCACCCATTGACTACCCCATGCTAATAATCCCTAACACCATACCAGCCCACTAACTGCATCTTCCCAACCAAAACATATCCTCATGAGAACTCTTTGAGCAATCTCTATCAAACAGTAACACCAAACTTTGTGCAGGAGAGGGCCTTACAGTGTTATTTCTAAGCAGTTTTCTGAGAGTTATTGGCTGAACTCCCCACCTCTCCTGTGACTGGGGGATCTACTCCCTCCTTTTTCCTCCCCTGTTTGCTTGCATATCCATTGCTGCCAACCTGCCTAACGCCCACCAACCCCATTCTTCGCGCCCCGGTCCGTTGAATCTCTGCTTTCCTCAGTGTGTACTTTTTCCTAAGACTTGTAAAGGGCTTAGTTGCTTGCCGAAGCATGGTCTGTGCTCAATAAATAGAAACAAACATGGGGTGTAGAGGTGCACTCTTATTATTTTCAAACTGTGGCTGTTCAATGGTTGAATAAAGTAACCTTTAATGTTGTTACAATTTAGGTGCTCCTGTGTGAGTCTTGGCTAAGAGACCATACAATAGAACTAGAGAAAAGGTCCACCATTAACTTGGTGGGCAAACACAGGGCACACTTTTATCTGATGAACATCAGTAAATATTGTATAAATGTTTAAAGAAAATATACTGTTTAATTTGATTTAAGTTGCTTTACTTCAAGACAACTATTTTTTCAAGATGGTTTGTATCACAGGTACAAATTCCAACAAATAAATAAATAACTTGTGCGTTCCACAAGACAATGGTTTCAGCAATAAGCAGTCATTATAGACAAACAAATTTATAACATTGGTTTTTCCTTAATCACAACACATGAGATTACAATTTTCACAAAACAGAGTGTACGACGCGTTTCGGGACTAGCCCTTCTTCAGGTACAATTTTCAAGCTTTACTTTTCCTGTAAGTTGAAATAAAGATAAAAATATAGAACTTATATTTAATTTAATTAAAGCGTGTCTATTTAAGTTTTATAAAAGGTTGTGAAATAATCAAACGAAAACACAACTGACCTGTGTTCTTAAGGTGCCAATGGTAACTGAACCAAGATATATAGGATCAACTAGCTGGTGAAATCTTCTAGGTGTTAGACACTGATGCCTAATAGAGAAATGCAAAAGAATTTTTCAAAAACTAATCATGTGTTTTATGTGTACAAGAACCGCGAGTGGGACCAAGTCGCTCTACAAAAGCGCTGGGTCCCACTCCACGGTAATTTCATCTGTTTTTTTTAAAAAGCATCACAATATGCTCACCATGTTCACATATGCTGGTGGATTGAGAGTGGAGATTTTCATGTGACACGGAGAATCCTTTACCGTTTTCATCTACATGATAATGATAGTATTCTTGGACTAGACTGTTTAAGGATAACTGGCCGTGTAATTAGCACTATGTATGGTACTGCCGGCTTACTTGTTTTCCTTGAACGGACGGCTGCTTGTTGTGCTCGTCTTCGTGCCGCAATCGTGATGTAGACATTCCAATGTCAACTCCAACCAGGAGAAACAAGGTTCGCTGTTCGTTCCTGTCTGAGACTTTCTCGTTGATTTCTTCGTCACGGATGAGGACGAGTGAGCGTTTTCACTTTCTACTAAAACGATGATGTTAACTTAGTGACGCTAGGGACATTGGGTAATTTGAGTCTGGTCCAAAGTGTTTGCAAATGCAGAGCGCCATTTTGTAGTGTCTTGCTGCATCTCGAGTTTCGTTGTTTTGTATTAATTCTATTGTGGTGAGAGAAAGTTGTTAAACACGGGCGCACTGTATTCCAGAATGTGCATTTCTGTAACATGGTAATCCATATTTGTAAATTGTCAGGCATAGTAATTATGCCATTTGAAAGTGTATTATTTCAATTGGTTTACAGATGACAGCTCATATCCCAATCAACGTTCATACCTTTCGGGTACATCGATTCCAATTTGTCAATCCAATACAGTTCGCGTTGTAAAAGAGTTTTTGCCAGATTACCGCCTCTCCTTGATACAATTACCTGTTCCAAGATAATAAATTTGATTTGGGCAATTGAATGGGTCTCTTTCAAGAAGTGTTGTGCTACCGGTGAGCGTTCATTTTTAAGTCTGATGTTAGACTTATGCTCAGACCAATGGGTTTTTGCTTTTAATGTTGTCATCCCTACATAAAATATTCCGCAGGGGCATTTGATGCCGTAAATGATAATTTTTGAATCGCATGTGGTTGTGTGCCGTAGCCGAATTTTGTATCCTTTGTGGGGATGATTCAAGAATTCACCCTTTATCAAATTATTACAATTATTGCAATTGTTGCATGGTAAGGTCCCTTTGAAATTCTATTTAATTGTTCTTTTGGCTGAGAAATCCGCTTTAGTCAGATTGTCCTTTATGGATCTGCTTTTGCTATATGCGAACAGAGGTGGCAATGGAAACAGTTCTGCCAATGTTGGATCTAATGATAGAATTTTCCAATGTTTTTTCACGATGTTCTTGATTTTAGCACTCTGATTCGAATAAGTAGTTACAAAAACCAGACTTTCGGATTCCTTCTGTTGTTTAGGTTTGAGAGCCTCCTGTCTCTGTATCTGTCTAGCTCTGTTTGCACTTTCCTCTATTTTCGATGGATCATATCCTCTTTGTTCAAATTTGATAGCCAGATCATGGGACCTATTCCTATAATCAGTTTCTTCTGAGATGATTCTGCAGTATCTTAGAATTGCCTTAATGGAATACTAGAGATTGTATTCCTTGGGTCGAAACTTCTCGCGTGTAAGAGGCTGTTTCTGTCTGTTTCTTTTGAAAAAATCGTTGTGAGTAGATTCCCATTTTTTATGTAGACCCTTACGTCTAGAAAATCAATCAGTGTCCTGCTCATTTTGGAAGTGAATTTAATCCTTGGGGCCATTGTGTCCATAAATTGAAAGAATTCTTTAAGTTCTTCAACTGAACCTTCCCAGATCCCAAATAGGTCGTCAATATATCTCACGAACATTCTCAGATGTGTATTCCATTTGTTATTATTCATCACATTCTTTTCCTCTAAATATGCTATGTAGGTGTTTGCATAGGTAGGTGCCATGGATGCCCCCATTGATGTGCCTGAAATCTGGACAAAATATCTTTTCTCAAACATAAAAAAGTTGGTGTTCAACACGATCTTCAATAGTTTCAAGACAAAAAGACAGTCTGCCGGGCATGTTTCTGACGTATTAAGTAATAGCCATTCCATAGCTTCAAGTCCTCCCTGATGTGTGATATTGGTGTAGAGGCTGGTTACATCCATAGTGAACAGAATATTGGTTGTTTCATTGAATTGAATGTTATGTAGTTTAACTAGAAATTCATTAGTGTATTTTATGAATGTTGGAAATTTTCGTGTTAGAGGTTGGACAACTCTGTCAATGTATTGAGCCAAAGGTTCAAGTAAACTGTTGGTAGCGGCTATAATAGGTCTCCCTGGTGGATCTAGGGGGTTCTTATGTATCTTTGGTAGAGTGTAGATAACTGGCATGGATGGATGGAGATTGGTGAGAAATTGTTTAGTTTGATGACTGATGTAATTTTCTGTTGCTGCTTCTTCCAATACTGTGTCAATAATATTGCGAACAGCTTCAGTAGGGTCTGTAACTAGGTATGTGTCCGAGTCCTGTAATTGATTTTCAATTTCCATCTTGTATTTAGTTATATCCATTATAACAGGGGCTCCGCCTTTATCAGCTTGCTTGATAGTTAATTCAGGATTGCCCCACAACCGGTCTAAAACAAAACAACGAAACTCGAGATGCGGCAAGACACTACAAAATGGCGCTCTGCATTTGCAAACACTTTGGACCAGACTCAAATTACCCAATGTCCCTAGCGGTCACTAAGTTAAAATCATCGTTTTAGTAGAAAGTGAAAACGCTCACTCGTCCTCATCCGTGACGAAGAAATCAATGAGAAAGTCTCCGACAGGAACGAATAGCGAACCTTGTTTCTCCAGGCTGGAGTTGACATTGGAATGTCTACATCACGATTGCGGCACGAAGACGAGCACAACAAGCAGCAGTCCGTTCAAGGAAAACAAGTAAGCCGGCAGTACCATACATAGTGCTAATTACACGGCCAGTTATCCTTAAACAGTTTAGTCCAAGAGTTTTGAGATTATTACAATCCGCACTTTCTGTTACTATTTACAGAACGGCGAGGTGGATTATATTTAAAGACAAGTGTGGACAATACTATCATTATCATGTAGATGAAAACGGTAAAGGATTCTCCGTGTCACATGAAAATCTCCGCTCTCAATCCACCAGCATATGCGAACATGGTGAGCATATTGTGATGCTTTTTAAAAAAAACAGATGAAATTACCGTGGAGTGGGACCCAGCGCTTTTGTAGAGCGACTTGGTCCCACTCGCGGTTCTTGTACACATAAAACACATGATTAGTTTTTGAAAAATTCTTTTGCATTTCTCTATTAGGCATCAGTGTCTAACACCTAGAAGATTTCACCAGCTAGTTGATCCTATATATCTTGGTTCAGTTACCATTGGCACCTTAAGAACACAGGTCAGTTGTGTTTTCGTTTGATTATTTCACAACCTTTTATAAAACTTAAATAGACACGCTTTAATTAAATTAAATATAAGTTCAATATTTTTATCTTTATTTCAACTTACAGGAAAAGTAAAGCTTGAAAATTGTACCTGAAGAAGGGCTAGTCCCGAAACGCGTCGTACACTCTGTTTTGTGAAAATTGTAATCTCATGTGTTGTGATTAAGGAAAAACCAATCTTATAAATTTGTTTGTCTATAATGACTGCATATTGCTGAAACCATTGTCTTGTGGAACGCACAAGTTATTTATTTATTTGTTGGAATTTGTACCTGTGATACAAACCATCTTGAAAAAATAGTTGTCTTGAAGTAAAGCAACTTAAATCAAATTAAACAGTATATTTTCTTTAAACATTTATACAATATTTACTGATGTTCATCAGATAAAAGTGTGCCCTGTGTTTGCCCACCAAGTTAATGGTGGACCTTTTCTCTAGTTCTGTGCTCAATAAATGCCCTAATAATAATAATAGAAATACAAATAATAATTGCAGCTGTAATTGTGCTACTGGTGTAATAGAACGTGTCTTAACCGAGTGTGCCTTGAGCCACTTGATTTATAAGTAGTGTGTGTGTCCTTGCATCTCTTCCCTGCACTGAAGTCATATGAAAAACAAGCATTCTCAAAGTCAACAGTTTTGGATGGATTGTGTACAGGTATCATAGGCGTTTGCCTAGCACTGGTATCATTTGCCCATGTGTTCACACCATTTTGCAGCCGTTGTCGTATCATGGTCAAGTATCACCATTCAGGCAGTGCATGCCAAATGCCTTTCCCATGGCTACACAAAAACCAAATATGTTGGCTTTATAAATGCTCGCTTGTAGTGGTTTCATGCAGTACATATCACTCTTGCATTTTATTGTGGGTTCATGCAGAGCATATCATTTTTCCACGTTATAATGCTTTTGAAGATGGAAAATTTATATTTTACCCATTTCAAGTGTGCTTTATAAGAGGAGAAATGCGCCTTAAACCTGGGTGTGGTTTGGAAGGCTGGCAAGAGTACATCCACCCTGTTAGAGTTTTGGAAGGTCGGCAACACTCATTTTGAGCGTGGTGTGGAAGGCCAGCAGCAGGTACTTTTTTTCTGGTTCTTTAGCTTAATAGGAGACGCTGTTCCTTCTGAAAATGATGTTCCTTAATCGATTAGTAAAATCTACGCCATCCTACGGGTCTAACTCCCACAGCGCGCGTATGTATGTATGTGTTTGTTTTTGTGTGTGTTATGTGTCACCTCAATCACAATATACAAGCTCTCACAGTCTTTGACTTGCTACCGCCCTAGTTATCAGGGATATAAAGCAGTCAAGCCAAAAGATGGGCCACTGTCCAATAACGGCTAATCTTGATCAGCAGTGCCAGAGCTCCATGAGACCACGTTCCCTGGGCCTCAATATGCGTGGAATGATGGTCTGTCGTTGAATGTGCTGTGAGGGCCCCACTCCCCTCCAAGTACGAGGCCTGGGGCAGTTTGCCCCTCCCACAACCCCCTTGTGACGGCCCTGTGCCCGCCACTGGCAACCATTCCTGGCTCAGCCCGGAATTATGTGCAGCAGCAGCAGACAGTGGCAGTGCACTGTCTGTGCACAACAAGAGATTCTGGGGGGGACACATGCCATTATATCCCCCCCCTTAAAATTGTGGGGGGGGTTTGTGCCCCCTATCCCCCGATGTCCTACGCCCATGGTTAGTGTGCACGTTGCACACGGCCCTGGCACTTAAAGCTCACCATATTCTGTATTTCTGCAGTTGTGTGGCCACAGACAAATGTAGGGGGGCCACAGACAAAAGTAGGGAGTCACCTATAAAAGGGCAATGTGTGACGTCAGAAGCACTCCTGCAGAGAATGTTTGTGCACACCAACTACCACACGCCACTGCACCTCCCCTCCCATCAGACTGTAGGCACGAAACCATTAAGTCACTAAATGACCCATCATTAGCGGTTTCGTACGCTACATTCTGATTGGAGGGGCTGCTCTTGGCTGCAGGGGGAACTTAACAGCTCTTCGTTGTTGTGCGGCAGCATTGATTGCAGCCCTGTGTGCGTGCTGTGCTGGCGGACACAGCACTGCAGACAGTGCAGAGAAAGTATCCCAGCTGAGGTGGGGGGGGCACAAGCCGGATCTCAGGATTTCAGAGGAGGGGCCCTCCCCGCCCATCCCCCGCAGCGACGCCACTGCGGGGCAGTGGACCCTATGCTACACAAGCCGCTCTCTGTGAAGGATAGGGTGCTCTTTGGGGTCTCGCGTGCACTTGCGGCTCGTGAGCTCATCTGACAGCTCAGCGACACTTCCCAATTCCAACCCCCGATCTGGCAGCGAGGGCACTAGCGCGGCTCTGTGTTCCTGCTTCTCGGTTCTGGGAGTTAAAGCTGCAACAGCTGGAAGCTAGCATCGCCATCACTGCTTTTTTGGTAAGAGTGTTTCCATTTCTTTTGGGGGAGGAGGTAGTTGGAGAGTTGTTCATTCCACCTACTTAATGGGAAATGCTTAATTTTGGGTAACTGGCAGCGAAGAAGCAAGGCTTGTAATGGGTGTGGAGGGAGACCTAACCGTTCATCCCTGAAACGCTGTTCAGCTGAGCTCCAGGCATCATCCTGCCTGGTTAAATTGCCTAAACATGGGTTTTACATTGGGGTCATTTTCATAAAATGAAGAAATCAGTGCTGTAACCATAAGCACTATTTAATTCGATGCAGTGGGGAACTGGTGATAAACCCAGAGCTTAGCACTTAATAAAGATATGACATTCACACAACCTGGAGTGAGGATTTCAATCTGTGTATAAATGTTGAAAATACTCTCTAATCACAATGAAAACGTGCAGACAAATACAGACAAAGACACATACAGAATGGACACTCCAGTCGAAGGAGCCACATGTTGGCTAGTACTCGGGTACGTGCTCTGTCAGGACGATTCTTAGTTTCAAGTATGATACGCATGACGAAGTTAGTGTGGTGTATCCATAATGGGCCCCGTCACGTGGTCGAGGAGAGTCCCGAGTCACGTGACAGGGGCGGGGAACTACGTCAGTCCGAGGCTGTGAACTAAACCCAGTGGTCGCTGTATTTTCTTTGTGTGTATCATATGCCTGAGGCCCGTGCGTGCTGGCGTCGGGGTCTACTCACAATAACCGCACAGTTAGCAGCGATTTGAATTCTTGGAGACTCAAACTGTTCCAAACGATTTCGAAATGTTGTAATTAAGAAAGTGGCCCACATCCTAATATGGCTTACCAGTTACCACACACTAAATACCTAAACCAAAGTTGCCAAATATGCAGGGGTGGACTGGGAACCAAAGAGGTACTGGAAATAATTTTTAAAGTGGCCCCATGTTACACATTTTCAGCAAGCCAAATTCTTTTCAGTGGCATCACTAGGGGAGGGTGACACCCGATGCGGTAACTCATTGTGTCACCACTCCCCCATCCCAGCGTTTGTATGCTCAAAGGTGCACTCTATACAGTGGCTTCGCTAGAGGTGTGGGGAGGCGTACTCAGCGCCACTGGCAGGGCCGCTCTTTGCGTCAGTTAGCCCAGGCGGCTGCCTGACGCCAGTCAGCCTCTAGGGGGTGCTGCACCAGCAGTCCACAGTGCTAGAATACACGTGTAACACGTTAGTTTCCTAACATTATAAAAATGAGGGTGCCTGTTCATTGTTATAATGTTAGGAAACAAACGTGTTACACGTGTATTCTACCACTGGCACTGCTGCAGGATGTGGCCTCGGCCAGGGCAGTTTCTAGTCCATTTGGTGCCCAGGGCGAAACACTAGGAATGCCCCCCCGCACCCAATCCCATGCGCCACTCCCACCGCACCCCGCGCTCCACTCCCGCCGCACCCAACGCACCACTCCCACTGCACCCTGCGCGCCATTCCCAAACTACACCATAAAGGAACTCCTACCCAAAGTCAAACAGTCCGTCACACAATGAATAAATTGCCATTTGCAATGGTGGGCCACTTTTTCACTGGTGCCCAAGACAATTTTATGCCCCAGTCCCACTTAGGCTGCAGATAATGAGGGCTAGGCACACCAACCAAGAGACCATGAACATGGCACAGGATGCAGTATATACAACCAACAAAGAACACAAGATGCTGAAGGGGGTTTGGAGGCAACCTAAGACAAAAGGGCAATGACAAGGAGACACCTGAACCCAATAAACAATCACTTTAACATTCTTTGAATGGGAATCAAGGGTTATGCTTTGATACAGTAAAGTCTTGACTGTTGTAAGGATTCATGGACCGGAATTATTTATTTATTCATGCAATGTTTGTCGGGTACCTGCATATTTATTTATTTATGCAATGTGTGTAAGATACATGTATCCGACAAACATTGCATAAATAAATAAATTATCCGTCTCCATGTACCCGTCAAACATTGCATAAATAAATAAATAAATACACCGGTTCGTAGCTTAAAGAATATTTACTCAGCAACACTGGTCAAAACTATTATCCGCATAGTGAAGTAACTCATCACCAGTGCCATGGAAGTGGTTTAAAGTGTAATTGATGTATAATTTGGAAAAGAGGCGGCATGAAAGAAATAGCGCTGCTTTAAACTATTATTTTGGCCATTTTCTGGGCCATCAGCGACGCACCATGGGCCCAAACGGGTCGGGGCCCATGGTGCGTCCCTGCAAGGCACGCACACTCCTCACAGCCCACTGCACCTCCCCTCCCATCACAATGCCTGCACAAAACCATTTAGTGACTAATGGGGCCACCATTATCAGTTTCCTGCCGGCATTGTGATGGAAGGGGCTGGTCTTAGCTGCAGGGGGACGTAAAGTGTTTTTATTGGTGTGCTTATGCCCCCCACCCCAAGTGGCGCTAAAGTGGTCAGAGGGAGCTTCTGACTTCTGTAATGTCACGTAGTACTTTTGTACTACGTGACATTACAGTCTGAAGGGGCAGTGCCAGCACCTGACCTGCGGAACTTTCCCCACGTCAATGCGCCGCCCCACAAACTGGGGAATTCCATCCTCTCCAGAGGCTCCAGGGACCGGGGCAATTGCGTCCCCCGGGGCTATTGTACCCAAGCAGTTGCCTGCCTCGTCCGGGCCAAGAAACGGCCCTGGCCTCGGCCCTCAAATAAATTAGCAACATTTGTTGCTTTAATAACTTCCCCCGGCCCCGGGTAGCGCCGGCGCAGCTGGCGCCAGCCAGGCCCATGGGCGCACGTGCAGTGTGTCCTCCTCCAAGTTATGGGCGCGCACTGACACTGAAGTGTGGATTGATTGGGGCTGGCTGGTGTTGTCGGCCCCGGCCATTACAGAAAAGAGGAGCGAGTGGGTCACTAAATCCTGAAGTTGTTCCCATCACAAGCACACACTGCCAAGCAGCAGCAGAATCAGCAATTACAAACAGTTGCTGCATCCTGCCCTTGCTGATTGGCCTTGTTTCAGGAAACCCAGCAGTAACTACAGTCTGCCGAGGCAGGCACACTTCTTTCCTCCTGCTCCCGTCCTCGCAGGTGAGGCCTATTGCTGCATAGGCGTTTTATTTATTTTAAAATTGTATTGCGGAGATGACTGGGCCATCCAAGAACAGCCTCTGGAGGCCACAAAGCTAGACATTTTTGTCAAGGTTCAAGTAGTCATGAAAAAGGAAGCGAGCACTGGTGGTGGACTCTCCTCATGAGATCAAAAGGCCGGTTCTTGGAAGACCTGGGCAGAGTGTCACCGTCAGCAGATCTGAGACAGTTGCACGTTCCAACGGGGTTGGATTGGTCGGTCCGATGGCCGGGCCAAAATCACTTCGAGGGCGAGGCCCTGTGGGCCGGTACCACGCTTGGGCCGGTTTGGGGGTTACTACACCCCCCTAGTTCCCGCTCACGAGCATATTGTTCGTCGTTCCCTCTTTCCTGGGCATGCACTGCTGACTTTATTTTAGTGCAAGAGTTTCATACATTTCACTGTTCGCTCAGACTTGTCTTATACTCTTCTTTGTTGTTGTGCTTCTTTTGTTTGGAATAGCAATCATGCTAGTCTAACGAGATAAGCAAACACCTAAACGAACGCGCCTTGTGAATGATGGTGTGAAGGATGGATGCAGGCGCTGGACCAAAAGCTGAGCGAAGTCTGCACAGCAGCTGGCTTGGGAAAGTGACTCAGCAACTACAGTAGAAACCGTCTCTGTGGACGGTTGGCCCGTCTTCCGTATAATGCAAATATCCAGAATTTTAGGATGCATGCTTCACTTTCTTTGTTCCATTGGGGGCGACATGCTGTAGCATCAATTCATGGCCTTTAAAATACCCTGCACGGTGCAGCTTCCGATCTCCTTTAACACAAACGCTGGGAAATGGCCATGACTAGCTAACGCCACATTAATCAAAGCCAGGTCTCTAAAGAATGGTTCAAGTGTTGGGGAATCACCTGCTCACACTTTCTGTCGTGTGACCAACCAGAGCGCAAAAGATGTTTCAGAGCGCGGGGCTCTTGATGCCACCCATTTCTCCATTTGATAAACCAGCAGCTAAACACACCCTGGGAGGCAGCTCCTTCTGCATAGTCCATTTATCTCCCAAGCTTGGGATAATGTTCTTTACCATAATAGAGAATGTGAAAAAGTGCAGGGCTGCAAGGCTGGGGGGTGAGGGTGGAGGGCAAAGCGCACTACGCTTGGGGTACACTGGAGATGCTTCCCCTGATACCCGCAGTACTCCAAGTCCCTTGAAATGAAATTCGTCTATACACTGCACAATGTGCAAGGGCCACTGTTATTCAAGCAGCACGCGACTTGTAATTTGCAAAAAGTAAACTTAACGAGTCCCAAGAAAAGGTCATCTTCCACCCTTTAAGAATTTGATTGTTTTTGTTTTTATGTTGGGATGGTAGACATCGTTTTTCTTTGCGATCTTACAGTTTCATGGTGCTGTCGAGAGCTAAAATGAGTGATCACGAAGGAAACATTTAAGAATTTTGAGAGTTCACAAGCATGAGCAAAACAACCCCCAATTCTCAAACTGCCATTTCTCTGCCGCGGTAATGCACTGCAGTGTGTTCCAATGTAAAGTCCACATTGTAATGTCATAATTTACGAACGCCACCTCTCCAACATTAACATTGGGAGCTACGTTGAATTGTACATGCATGTTAACTCTCTGCATATGTTTAAAGTAGACTTTACCACTCACATGGAGTAGTGATATTGTTTACGTGTGTCCCTCCTAAATATATTTAACTTCCCGTGAAATATTTGATGCAATACATATTGCATAAATGCATATATTTTAATGCTGAGATAGACGGGCTTGTACAGCTGTCGGTGGGTATGTTGCTGGTGCTTGTTCTTGGAGGTTTGAGTAACACTGTTCAAGACCAGTTCATAACCTTTAAAGAGTGACTAAATGTTTGAGGTCATACGAATGACATTAGTGTAATAATAATTTCGCATTTATATAGCGACGAACCCTCAGGTATCTGAGCGCTGCTTATTATTACCCACGGTGTGTGGTGTTCATTTATCGACATCGGAAGGATGAAAGGCTGAGTTTGGCCGTAGCAAGCTCTGCACGGATGTCAAAGCGAGCCTACTCACTGTGCCACTTGACCGGCATGAAATTGTCGATTCTCTGACCAGAGTCACAGCAGCAAACTGGTCATTGTTAATAAAAATGAAGAGCAAAAGCAGACTAACATAACCAGGCCTGTTTGGGTTTGAACCTCTTATTGCTGTTTTATGAGGTTCATGAAATTCAGCAGATGCCAGCATTGACAATTTTGTTAACTCATATTCCCCACTCCCACTGCTCAGCCCATGACACATATATGAGATCACAGGTCGGGGGACGGGGGGCGCCAACGATGCTTTCCGCCTGGGGTGCAATCTGTTGTAAGACCGGCCCTGGCCACTGGTGTCACTCCCTGTGAGAGGTGACACCCGGTGTGGACTGCAACCCTGCACCCTCCTAGTGATGCCACATTTATTTCCTGCTGGGTGAATATAGCAAGTTGTGCCATCCTTTTGGTGGCGAAGGGAGGGAGGGCGGTCACAACCTGCCTGCTTGAGAGGCCTCGTCGAGGCTTAAGAACTTGAAATAACACAGGCCTGTGTGGTGGGACAGTCAAGTACTGCCCTGACAGTGACACCTGCTGGTCAGAACCGAGAGTGCTGCTGGCTCACACAGTACCTAGGTCAAAACCCATATATGGGCCTTACTGACCTGGCTAGAACGGCTTCAGCACAGAGCCAAGTCCTCTCACAGTGACACCTACTGGTCAGGACTGGGAGTGCTGCTGAAGTAACAGCCCAGGAAGGGTGGACCAAGTACTGCACTTACAGTGATTCCTGCTGGCCTGGCCTGGCCTGGGAGCCCAGAAGGAGGAACAGATCATCTTGTGAACTTCTCATAAGAATGAGGGAAATAAAGGCATTACATGTGTAAGGAAGGAGAAACTGCAGACACATAACGACAACGACAGATGGAGGAGCAGAGGGAGAGGCGTATCTTTAGCCATAGGACTCATTAAGAAAGACACAACATGAGACACAAAGAGAGCAGAAAGAGAGAATAATATTCAGAGACATGCGTACATGTGACCGAGAGACATGAACAAAGAGAAGTAGAGACACAGAGATAGAGAGAACTGGGTTAGTGTCTCAAACATAGAGATACAAATAGAGAGACAAAGAGGCAGAGAGTCACAGAAAACGAGACCCAAAGATAGAGGGATATAGAGACACGGAGAGGTAGAGGCCTTAGACACAGACATAGAGACACAGAAGTAGAGACAAAGATAGAGGGACATGGAGATAGCAAGACACACAAGAAAGACTTAGAGATAGCAGTCACCAAAAAAATCCTACACAGAGATAGAGAAGATAGACAGAATAAAGGGCACATAGTGAGAGACACAGGGATACAGGGGCAACGAGTAGAGACTTAGAGAAACACAGACAAATAGAGACACAGGAATAGGGAGACTCAGTGACCTAGGGAAATGGAGGCTCGAGATAAAGGGACACGGGAATGTTAGGGCATGGAGCTAGAGTTACACTGGTAATAAAAGACACAGAGTTAGAGAGACATAGACGAAGAGAGATACGTAGAAGTACAGACCCAGAGGTGGACATACAAGTGGGAGCACAAAGCTAGAGATTTACAGAGAAAGAGCGGGACCTAGAAGTAGTAGAGGCACCTGCATACATGGAGATAGGGAGACACAGAGCTAGACACAGAGAAGAAGAGACACACAAGTACGGAGACAGAGATGGAGATGTGGGGATGTAGAGAGACATATAGACAGCCACCAGAATTATTGACAGAGAGAGAACTACGTAGAGAAGCACAGATTTAGAGACCTGGTCATGCACTGTCACATAAGAAGGGAGTCACGAAGACAGAGTGTCGCACATATGGCGAGACGCAGGGGCATATAGGGGTGGATGATGGCTACTCAGACACATGAGTCATAGAGATGCAGACACACAGAGAAAAAGAGAAACTGACACGCAGGTGACAAAAACATGGAGACACAAAGTTAGATATAGATGATGGATACTGAGAATGGAGACACAGATGTAGATATAGATGATGGATACTGAGAATGGAGACACAGAGCTAGATATAGATGATGGATACTGAGAATGGAGACACAGGTAAATATAGATGATGGATACTGAGAATGGAGACACAGAGGTAGATATAGATGATGGATACTGAGAATGGAGACACAGAGGTAGATATAGATGATGGATACTGAGAATGGAGACACAGAGTTAGATATAGATGATGGATACTGAAAATGGAGTAGCAGAGGTAGGCATTGATGATGATACTGAGACTGCAGACACATAGTAGGCATTGGTGTTGGATAATGAGAATGGAGACACAGCGGTAGACATGGAGGATGGATACTATATATATAGTATTTGCATTTAGTTCATTAGGAACCAAAATTAAAAACTCAATCCACAAGTAACACATCAATACAATTCCAATCACAATAATAAAAGAAGAGGCACACAAACACACTCCTCTTGATAAAAGGGCTAAAAGAAGAGGGGCTCAGTTCGCGTTGTTCCTCCTACTTTCAGTGGACACCATAAACATAGGAAACACAAATCTCAAAACATTAGACCCGACTCTCAATACCTTCTATTAACACAGGCTTTGAAAAGCTAACTGCAGCTAAAACCAGTGAGGTTCTTTCTCCACTTAATAGAACCTCCCACCATTCTGCTGGTGTTAAAGTGCTTATGCTATCTAAACATTCCTTTAAAAACCGTGTTCTTTCATTCTTTAAACCAGTGCAAAAAAGCTAAATATGAGGTAATGAGTCTGCCACCTTGCTGTCATTGCAGAACCTACATTTCCGATCCCTTGCCCCTCTCGATTTCTTACACAAGTAATCTCCTTAGTTGGAAGGTCGTTTAGACGGATTCTCATGAACTGGCTTCTGTAGTGACTACTTGCAAACTTAATTAAGTACGTAGGGACTGAGTCCAATCGCCTTGTCTCATGCTTTAGGCAATACAACAATTTGATCTTTGACCTTTTATTATTACTTTTGTCCATCTCCTTTTTTAGAATCACAAATATCTTCAATGGGTCGTCTAGGATGCACTTCCTGTACAGTGATAGCTTTTTCCATTGTGCAATGGCCCCCCAAGGACGTCAATCGCAGTTGCGCTTCAAAATATGTATTAGGGTCGACCTACGCACTCTTTGAATCCTTTTCCAAAATATCCCCTCTAAAATAGACCACAAGCAATGATTACACTCCATAGGTCACAGTGGCAACCACCTTTGATTTATAGAACTGTTGAACTGGCAATGTCGAAAATCTCCCATACTTCCTTTCAATTAGAACTGCCGGATTCGCCAAAATCAGGGTTCTACTGCATAAGGATTCCTCTACTGGGGAGTCTTCTTTACTTGTGTTCATATAGACTCCCAAATATGTATATGCCTTGACTTCTTCCACGTTCTGAGTTCCTAGTTTCCATATAAAGCTGGTTGATTGTCTGGACCTTGATTTTTTTCAGAGTTAAAATGTTGGTCTTCTCTCTGTTTATCAAGAGGTTATATACACTTACATGTTCCTCCAGTTTGTTCAGATGGTGGTGTTGCAGCCCCACCTCAGTTTGATCCAGTAGTATTAGGTTGTCGGCGTATAGGAGTCTGCTGACTGGTATACCTCTCAGTGTAGGTAGAAAACGCTGGCCTGGCCTAATGGGATTTCTAAATCTGCCAAAAGGAAGTTAAAAAGGGTTGCAGCCAACTGACAGTCCTGTTTCAGACCCTTTGAAGTAGAAATGTCTTTTGATAATAAGAGTCCCTCTATATTTAACCTCACTCTGAGGCTAGTATCTCTATGCAAGGCTTTCAAAGGTTGCAGCAGTGACCCAGGACTGTTCCAAGCAGAACGTTTCCCCCCATACTTTTCCTATGTCTACTTGGTTGAAAGCCTAACTAAGTCCACAAAGGCTAGATGTATTTTCCCCTTTGCCTACCATGGCCCTACTTTCAAGGATGCTTATTATCATTAGGTTGGCACTGGTTTCTACAGCCTTCACAAGCCCACTTTGATGAATATCGTTCCTTTGTTCCTTTTTCTCCCACCCATTTAATCTTGTCAAGTGCAGATGAAAAGATTTTGCTCATCACTATAGCCTTATAGACTAAGGGATGGGTCATTACTAAGGGTTAATGACCCGCCACCAAGTTATGGCCTGAGGCGAAGCCGAGGGCCATAGATTGGGAAAGGGTCATTTTTCCAAGCAATAATGACCCCTTCCAAGGTCTATAAGGCTTTTAGCACATGGTGCTAGTAGCAATACATGTTTGGAGTTTTTTGTGGTGAAGTAAAGAATAGTGCTTTAAGAGTGAGTAAAGTAAACAGCCAAATGAGTTAGTAAATTAAATGTGATATTATTTTGTAGTATTTAAATAACATGTTTGTCTTCATCGGTTAAGTTTTTTAATTGGAGCTTGGCTTACCTGGAACAAGTTTAAAATGAGCATGCATTAAGTGTCATGTAACAAGAAACGGTTTCTCTATAAGAAAGTGAAAGCATTTACCAATGTTGTGTCTTTAACTTGTTAAATAGCATGTTTAACCAAAGAAAAAGTTTGTGCCAGAGAGGAAGTGTCTTGTTGCAATACAATCTTTCCCGGAAAATGCAATGTTGTTTCCCTGTCTGCTTCTAAAGACAGGATGTTCACAATGCAGTCAATACCAATATTTATTAACTGCACTCTAAACATTCTGATTGGCTGAGAGAAGGTCAATAACGATTTCAATGTACTAATGAGACTGGAGACACAGAGGTAGGCATTGGTTATGAATACTGGAACTGGAGAGAAAATGTTAGACATAGATGATGGATACTGAGAACGGAGACACAGACGCAGACATGGATGGTGGATACTGAGTAAGGAGATAGTATACAGAAGTGGATATAGGTCAGTGCTCTTCAAACTGTGGGGTTGGCCGCCTTAGGGGAGCCCGAAGGAAGTACACCGGGTTGTAACATTCTTCGAAAACAGAAAACGGTGACTGCTTTTAATAGAACATATAAGCAAATATGGCATCTGGGGGGTCCCAACAACAAAAAATGAAAGGGGCCTCAGCAACAACATTTTTACTCAAAAGTGAGCCCAACATCAAAAGGTTTGAATACCACTGACATAGTTGGATACTGAAAACGGAGACACAGAGTAGTGGATGGGGCATGAGACTGAGACCGGAGACAGAAAGGGAAGACATGGGTGATATATACAGAGACCTGAGACACAGAGGTATTTGTGGGTGAAATATAGGAGATAGGTAAGACAGGGGTAGACGTGGATGATGGCTAGTGAGACAGAGGTGGAAATGGATGGATACTGAAAACGAAGACCGAGGTCAGCATGGACGATGGATACAAGGATGGATACCAGGACCGCAGACACATAGGTACACATAGGTGATACTGAGACCTGAGTTATTAAGGTATTTGTGGGAAAGGTGACCCGTGAGACAGAGGTAGGCGTAGGTGATGGCTACTGAGACTGGAGAGAGCGAGATTTCGATGCAATGTGCACTGACATACGGCGACACAAAGGTAGCTGTGGGTGATGAGCACTGAGACTGGTGAGAGAGGGGTAGGCATGGGTGCTGAGCACTGAGACTGGCGAGAGAGAGGTAGGCATGGGTGATGAGCACTGAGACTGGCGAGAGAGAGGTAGGCATGGGTGATGAGCACTGAGACTGGTGAGAGAGAGGTCGGCATGGGTGATGAGCATGGAGACTGGTGAGAGAGAGAGGTTGGCATGGGTGATGAGCACTGAGACTGGCGAGAGAGAGGTAGGCATGGGTGATGAGCGCTGAGACAGGTGAGGGATAGGTAGGCATGGGTGATGAGCACTGAGACTCGTGAGGGATAGGTAGGCATGGGTGATGAGCACTGAGACTCGTGAGAGAGAGGTAGGCATGGGTGATGAGCACTGAGACTGGTGAGAGAGGTCGGCATGGGTGATGAGCACTGAGACAGGTGAGGGAGAGGTAGGCATGGGTGCTGAGCACTGAGACTGGTGAGAGAGAGGTAGGCATTGGTGATGAGCACTGAGACTGGTGAGAGAGAGGTAGGCATGGGTGCTGAGCACTGAGACTGGCGAGATAGAGGTAGGCATGGGTGATGAGCACTGAGACTGGTGAGAGAGAGAGGTAGGCATGGGTGATGAGCACTGAGACTGGTGAGAGAGAGGTAGGCATGGGTGATGAGCACTGAGACAGGCGAGGGAGAGGTAGGCATGGGTGATGAGCAATGAGACTCGTGAGAGAGAGGTAGGCATGGGTGCTGAGCACTGAGACTGGCGAGAGAGAGGTAGGCATGGGTGATGAGCACTGAGACTGGTGAGAGAGAGGTCGGCATGGGTGATGAGCACTGAGACTGGCGAGAGAGAGGTAGGCATGGGTGATGAGCATGGAGACTGGCGAGAGAGAGGTAGGCATGGGTGATGAGCACTGAGACTGGCGAGAGAGAGGTAGGCATGGGTGATGAGCACTGAGACTGGAGAGAGAGAGGTCGGCATGGGTGATGAGCATGGAGACTGGCGAGAGAGAGAGGTCGGCATGGGTGATGAGCACTGAGACTGGCGAGAGAGGTAGGCATGGGTGATGAGCACTAAGACTGGTGAGAGAGAGGTCGGCTTGGGTGATGAGCACTGAGACTGGCGAGAGAGAGAGGTAGGCATGGGTGATGAGCACTGAGACAGGTGAGGGAGAGGTAGGCATGGGTGATGAGCACTGAGACTCGTGAGAGAGAGGTAGGCATGGCTGATGAGCATTGAGACTCGTGAGAGAGAGGTAGGCATGGGTGATGAGCACTGACACTGGTGAGCGTGAGGTAGGCATGGGTGATGAGAACTGAGACTGGTGAGAGAGAGAGGTAGGCATGGGTGATGAGCACTGAGACTGGTGAGAGAGAGGTAGGCATGGGTGATGAGCACTGAGACAGGCGAGGGAGAGGTAGGCATGGGTGATGAGCAATGAGACTCGTGAGAGAGAGGTAGGCATGGGTGCTGAGCACTGAGACTGGCGAGAGAGAGGTAGGCATGGGTGATGAGCACTGAGACTGGTGAGAGAGAGGTCGGCATGGGTGATGAGCACTGAGACTGGCGAGAGAGAGGTAGGCATGGGTGATGAGCATGGAGACTGGCGAGAGAGAGGTAGGCATGGGTGATGAGCACTGAGACTGGCGAGAGAGAGGTAGGCATGGGTGATGAGCACTGAGACTGGAGAGAGAGAGGTCGGCATGGGTGATGAGCATGGAGACTGGCGAGAGAGAGAGGTCGGCATGGGTGATGAGCACTGAGACTGGCGAGAGAGGTAGGCATGGGTGATGAGCACTAAGACTGGTGAGAGAGAGGTCGGCTTGGGTGATGAGCACTGAGACTGGCGAGAGAGAGAGGTAGGCATGGGAGATGAGCACTGAGACTGGTGAGAGAGAGGTAGGCATGGGTGATGAATACTGAGAGAGATTAGAGAGAGGTAGGCATGGGTGATGAGCACTGAGACTGATGAGAGAGCGGTAGGCATGGGTGATGAGCACTGAGACTGGTGAGCGAGAGGTAGGCATGGGTGATGAGCACTGGGACTGGTGAGAGAGGTAGGCATGGATGCTGAGCACTGAGACTGGTGAGAGAGAGGTAGACATGGGTGATGAGCACTGAGACTGGTGAGAGAGAGGTGGGCATTGGTTCTGAGCACTGAGACTGGCGAGAGAGAGGTAGGCATGGGTGATGAGCGCTGAGACTGGTGAGAGAGAGGTAGGCATGGGTGATGAGCACTGAGACAGGTGAGGGAGAGGTAGGCATGGGTGATGAGCACTGAGACTCGTGAGAGAGAGGTAGGCATGGCTGATGAGCATTGAGACTCGTGAGAGAGAGGTAGGCATGGGTGATGAGCACTGACACTGGTGAGCGTGAGGTAGGCATGGGTGATGAGAACTGAGACTGGTGAGAGAGAGGTAGGCATGGGTGCTGAGCACTGAGACTGGCGAGGGAGAGGTAGGCATGGGTGATGAGCACTGAGACTGGTGAGAGAGAGGTAGGCATGGGTGATGAGCACTGAGACAGGCGAGGGAGAGGTAGGCATGGGTGATGAGCACTGAGACTCATGAGAGAGAGGTAAGCATGGGTGATGAGCACTGACACTGGTGAGCGTGAGGTAGGCATGGGTGATGAGCACTGAGACTGGCGAGAGAGAGGTAGGCATGGGTGATGAGCACTGAGATTGGTGAGAGAGAGGTAGGCATGGGTGATGAGCACTGACACAGGTGAGAGAGAGGTAGGCATGGATGATGAGCACTGAGACTGGCGAGAGAGAGGTAGGCATGGGTGATGAGCACTAAGACTGGTGAGAGAGAGAGGTAGGCATGGGTGATGAGCACTGAGACTGGTGAGAGAGAGGTAGGCATGGGTGAGGAGCACTGAGACAGGTGAGGGAGAGGTAGGCATGGGTGATGAGCACTGAGACTGTTGAGAGAGAGGTAGGCATGGGTGATGAGTACTGAGACTGGTGAGACAGAGGTAGGCATGGGTGATGAGCACTGAGACTGGTGAGGGAGAGGTAGGAATGGGTGATGAGCACTGAGACTGGTGAGAGAGAGGTAGGCATGGGTGATGAATACTGAGACAGAAAAGAGAGAGGTAGGCATGGGTGATGAGCACTGAGACTGATGAGAGAGAGGTAGGCATGGGTGCTGAGCACTGAGACTGGTGAGAGAGAGGTAGGCATCGGTGATGAGCACTGAGACTGGTAGGAGAGAGGTAGGCATGGGTGATGAGCACTGAGACTGGTGAGCGAGAGGTAGGCATGGGTGATGAGCACTGAGACAGGCGAGGGAGAGGTAGGCATGGGTGATGAGCACTAAGACTCGTGAGAGAGAGGTAGGCATGGGTGATGAGCACTCAGACTGGTGAGAGAGAGGTAGGCATGGGTGCTGAGCACTGAGACTACTGAGAGAGAGAGGTAGGCATGGGTGATGAGCACTGAGACTGGTGAGCGTGAGGTAGGCATGGGTGATGAGCACTGAGACTGGCGAGAGAGAGGTAGGCATGGGTGATGAGCACTGATATTGGTGAGAGAGAGAGGTAGGCATGGGTGATGAGCACTGACACAGGTGAGACAGAGGTAGGCATGGGTGATGAGCACTGAGACAGGTGATGGAGAGGTAGGCATGGGTGCTGATCACTGAGACTGGTGAGAGAGAGGTAGGCATGGGTGATGAGCACTGAGACTGGCGAGAGAGAGGTAGGCATGGGTGATGAGCACTAAGACTGGTGAGAGAGAGGTAGGCATGGGTGATGAGCACTGAGACTGGTGAGAGAGAGGTAGGCATGGGTGAGGAGCACTGAGACTGGTGAGGGAGAGGTAGGCTTGGGTGATGAGCACTGAGACTGGTGAGAGAGAGGTAGGCATGGGTGATGAGTACTGAGACTGGTGAGACAGAGGTAGGCATGGGTGATGAGCACTGAGACTGGTGAGAGAGAGGTAGGCATGGGTGCTGAGCACTGAGACTGGTGAGCAAGAGAGGTAGGCATGGGTGATAAGCACTGAGACTGGTGAGAGAGAGAGAGGTAGGCATGGGTGATGAGCACTGAGACTGGTGAGGGAGAGGTAGGCTTGGGTGATGAGCACTGAGACTGGTGAGAGAGAGGTAGGCATGGGTGATAAGCACTGAGACTGATGAGAGAGAGGTAGGCATGGGTGCTGAGCACTGAGACTGATGAGAGATAGGTAGGCATGGGTGATGAGCACTGAGACTGGTAGGAGAGAGGTAGGCATGGGTGATGAGCACTGAGACTGGTGAGAGAGAGGTAGGCATGGGTGATGAGCACTGAGACAGGCGAGGGAGAGGTAGGCATGGGTGATGAGCACTAAGACTCGTGAGAGAGAGCTAGGCATGGGTGATGAGCACTCAGACTGGTGAGAGAGAGGTAGGCATGGGTGCTGAGCACTTAGACTACTGAGAGAGAGACGTAGGCATGGGTGATGAGCACTGAGACTGGTGAGCGTGAGGTAGGCATGGGTAATGAGCACTGAGACTGGCGAGAGAGAGGTAGGCATGGGTGATGAGCATGGAGATTGGTGAGAGAGGTAGGCATGGGTGATGAGCACTGACACAGGTGAGAGAGAGGTAGGCATGGGTGATGAGCACTGAGACTGGTTAGAGAGGTAGGCATGGGTGATGAATCTGAGATAGGTGAGACAGAGGTAGGCATGGGTGATGAGCACTGAGACAGGGGATGGAGAGGTAGGCATGGGTGCTGATCACTGAGACTGGTGAGAGAGAGGTAGGCATGGGTGATGAGCACTGAGACTGGCGAGAGAGAGGTAGGCATGGGTGATGAGCACTGAGACTGGTGAGAGAGAGGTAGGCATGGGTGAGGAGCACTGAGACAGGTGAGGGAGGGGTAGGCATGGGTGATGAGCACTGAGACTGTTGAGAGAGAGGTAGGCATGGGTGATGAGTACTGAGACTGGTGAGACAGAGGTAGGCATGGGTGATGAGCACTCAGACTGGTGAGAGAGAGGTAGGCATGGGTGCTGAGCACTGAGACTGGTGAGCAAGAGAGGTAGGCATGGGTGATGAGCACTGAGACTGGTGAGAGAGAGAGGTAGGCATGTGTGATGAGCACTGAGACTGGTGAGGGAGAGGTAGGCTTGGGTGATGAGCACTGAGACTGGTGAGAGAGAGGTAGGCATGGGTGATTAATACTGAGACAGGTGAGAGAGAGGTAGGCATGGGTGATGAGCACTGAGACTGGTGAGCGAGAAAGGTAGGCATGGGTGATGAGCACTGAGACTGGTGAGGGAGAGAGGTAGGCATGGGTGATGAGCACTGAGACTGATGAGACAGAGGTAAGCATGGGTGATGAATACTGAGACAGGTGAGACAGAAGTAGGCATGGCTGATGAGCATTGAGACTCGTGAGAGAGAGGTAGGCATGGGTGATGAGCACTGACACTGGTGAGCGTGAGGTAGGCATGGGTGATGAGCACTGAGACTGGTGAGAGAGAGGTAGGCATGGGTGCTGAGCACTGAGACTGGCGAGGGAGAGGTAGGCATGGGTGATGAGCACTGAGACTGGTGAGAGAGAGGTAGGCATGGGTGATGAGCGCTGAGACTGGTGAGAGAGAGGTAGGCATGGGTGATGAGCACTGAGACAGGCGAGGGAGAGGTAGGCATGGGTGATGAGCACTGAGACTCATGAGAGAGAGGTAGGCATGGGTGATGAGCACTGACACTGGTGAGCGTGAGGTAGGCATGGGTGATGAGCACTGAGTCTGGCGAGAGAGAGGTAGGCATGGGTGATGAGCACTGAGATTGGTGAGAGAGAGGTAGGCATGGGTGATGAGCACTGACACAGGTGAGAGAGAGGTAGGCATGGATGATGAGCACTGAGACTGGTGAGAGAGAGGCAGGCATGGGTGATGAATCTGAGATAGGTGAGACAGAGGTAGGCATGGGTGATGAGCACTGAGACAGGTGATGGAGGTAGGCATGGGTGCTGATCACTGAGACTGGTGAGAGAGAGGTAGGCATGGGTGATGAGCACTGAGACTGGCGAGAGAGAGGTAGGCATGGGTGATGAGCACTAAGACTGGTGAGAGAGAGAGGTAGGCATGGGTGATGAGCACTGAGACTGGTGAGAGAGAGGTAGGCATGGGTGAGGAGCACTGAGACAGGTGAGGGAGAGGTAGGCATGGGTGATGAGCACTGAGACTGTTGAGAGAGAGGTAGGCATGGGTGATGAGTACTGAGACTGGTGAGACAGAGGTAGGCATGGGTGATGAGCACTGAGACTGGTGAGGGAGAGGTAGGAATGGGTGATGAGCACTGAGACTGGTGAGAGAGAGGTAGGCATGGGTGATGAATACTGAGACAGAAAAGAGAGAGGTAGGCATGGGTGATGAGCACTGAGACTGATGAGAGAGAGGTAGGCATGGGTGCTGAGCACTGAGACTGGTGAGAGAGAGGTAGGCATCGGTGATGAGCACTGAGACTGGTAGGAGAGAGGTAGGCATGGGTGATGAGCACTGAGACTGGTGAGCGAGAGGTAGGCATGGGTGATGAGCACTGAGACAGGCGAGGGAGAGGTAGGCATGGGTGATGAGCACTAAGACTCGTGAGAGAGAGGTAGGCATGGGTGATGAGCACTCAGACTGGTGAGAGAGAGGTAGGCATGGGTGCTGAGCACTGAGACTACTGAGAGAGAGAGGTAGGCATGGGTGATGAGCACTGAGACTGGTGAGCGTGAGGTAGGCATGGGTGATGAGCACTGAGACTGGCGAGAGAGAGGTAGGCATGGGTGATGAGCACTGAGATTGGTGAGAGAGAGAGGTAGGCATGGGTGATGAGCACTGACACAGGTGAGACAGAGGTAGGCATGGGTGATGAGCACTGAGACAGGTGATGGAGAGGTAGGCATGGGTGCTGATCACTGAGACTGGTGAGAGAGAGGTAGGCATGGGTGATGAGCACTGAGACTGGTGAGAGAGAGGTAGGCATGGGTGATAAGCACTGAGACTGATGAGAGAGAGGTAGGCATGGGTGCTGAGCACTGAGACTGATGAGAGATAGGTAGGCATGGGTGATGAGCACTGAGACTGGTAGGAGAGAGGTAGGCATGGGTGATGAGCACTGAGACTGGTGAGCGAGAGGTAGGCATGGGTGATGAGCACTGAGACAGGCGAGGGAGAGGTAGGCATGGGTGATGAGCACTAAGACTCGTGAGAGAGAGCTAGGCATGGGTGATGAGCACTCAGACTGGTGAGAGAGAGGTAGGCATGGGTGCTGAGCACTGAGACTACTGAGAGAGAGACGTAGGCATGGGTGATGAGCACTGAGACTGGTGAGCATGAGGTAGGCATGGGTAATGAGCACTGAGACTGGCGAGAGAGAGGTAGGCATGGGTGATGAGCATGGAGATTGGTGAGAGAGAGGTAGGCATGGGTGATGAGTACTGACACAGGTGAGAGAGAGGTAGGCATGGGTGATGAGCACTGAGACTGGTTAGAGAGGTAGGCATGGGTGATGAATCTGAGATAGGTGAGACAGAGGTAGGCATGGGTGATGAGCACTGAGACAGGGGATGGAGAGGTAGGCATGGGTGCTGATCACTGAGACTGGTGAGAGAGAGGTAGGCATGGGTGATGAGCACTGAGACTGGCGAGACAGAGGTAGGCATGGGTGATGAGCACTGAGACTGGTGAGAGAGAGGTAGGCATGGGTGAGGAGCACTGAGACAGGTGAGGGAGGGGTAGGCATGGGTGATGAGCACTGAGACTGTTGAGAGAGAGGTAGGCATGGGTGATGAGTACTGAGACTGGTTAGACAGAGGTAGGCATGGGTGATGAGCACTCAGACTGGTGAGAGAGAGGTAGGCATGGGTGCTGAGCACTGAGACTGGTGAGCAAGAGAGGTAGGCATGGGTGATGAGCACTGAGACTGGTGAGAGAGAGAGGTAGGCATGTGTGATGAGCACTGAGACTGGTGAGGGAGAGGTAGGCTTGGGTGATGAGCACTGAGACTGGTGAGAGAGAGGTAGGCATGGGTGATTAATACTGAGACAGGTGAGAGAGAGGTAGGCATGGGTGATGAGCACTGAGACTGGTGAGCGAGAAAGGTAGGCATGGGTGATGAGCACTGAGACTGGTGAGGGAGAGAGGTAGGCATGGGCGATGAGCACTGAGACTGATGAGAGAGAGGTAAGCATGGGTGATGAATACTGAGACAGGTGAGACAGAAGTAGGCATGGCTGATGAGCATTGAGACTCGTGAGAGAGAGGTAGGCATGGGTGATGAGCACTGACACTGGTGGGCGTGAGGTAGGCATGGGTGATGAGCACTGAGACTGGTGAGAGAGAGGTAGGCATGGGTGCTGAGCACTGAGACTGGCGAGGGAGAGGTAGGCATGGGTGATGAGTACTGAGACTGGTGAGAGAGAGGTAGGCATGGGTGATGAGCGCTGAGACAGGTGAGAGAGAGGTAGGCATGGGTGATGAGCACTGAGACAGGCGAGGGAGAGGTAGGCATGGGTGATGAGCACTGAGACTCATGAGAGAGAGGTAGGCATGGGTGATGAGCACTGAGTCTGGCGAGAGAGAGGTAGGCATGGGTGATGAGCACTGAGATTGGTGAGAGAGAGGTAGGCATGGGTGATGAGCACTGACACAGGTGAGAGAGAGGTAGGCATGGATGATGAGCACTGAGACTGGTGAGAGAGAGGCAGGCATGGGTGATGAATCTGAGATAGGTGAGACAGAGGTAGGCATGGGGGATGAGCACTGAGACAGGTGATGGAGGTAGGCATGGGTGCTGATCACTGAGACTGGTGAGAGAGAGGTAGGCATGGGTGATGAGCACTGAGACTGGCGAGAGAGAGGTAGGCATGGGTGATGAGCACTAAGACTGGTGAGAGAGAGAGGTAGGCATGGGTGATGAGCACTGAGACTGGTGAGAGAGAGGTAGGCATGGGTGAGGAGCACTGAGACAGGTGAGGGAGAGGTAGGCATGGGTGATGAGCACTGAGACTGTTGAGAGAGAGGTAGGCATGGGTGATGAGTACTGAGACTGGTGAGACAGAGGTAGGCATGGGTGATGAGCACTGAGACTGGTGAGGGAGAGGTAGGAATGGGTGATGAGCACTGAGACTGGTGAGAGAGAGGTAGGCATGGGTGATGAATACTGAGACAGAAAAGAGAGAGGTAGGCATGGGTGATGAGCACTGAGACTGATGAGAGAGAGGTAGGCATGGGTGCTGAGCACTGAGACTGGTGAGAGAGAGGTAGGCATCGGTGATGAGCACTGAGACTGGTAGGAGAGAGGTAGGCATGGGTGATGAGCACTGAGACTGGTGAGCGAGAGGTAGGCATGGGTGATGAGCACTGAGACAGGCGAGGGAGAGGTAGGCATGGGTGATGAGCACTAAGGCTCGTGAGAGAGAGGTAGGCATGGGTGATGAGCACTGAGACAGGTGATGGAGAGGTAGGCATGGGTGCTGATCACTGAGACTGGTGAGAGAGAGGTAGGCATGGGTGATGAGCACTGAGACTACTGAGAGAGAGAGGTAGGCATGGGTGATGAGCACTGAGACTGGTGAGCGTGAGGTAGGCATGGGTGATGAGCACTGAGACTGGCGAGAGAGAGGTAGGCATGGGTGATGAGCACTGAGATTGGTGAGAGAGAGAGGTAGGCATGGGTGATGAGCACTGACACAGGTGAGACAGAGGTAGGCATGGGTGATGAGCACTGAGACAGGTGATGGAGAGGTAGGCATGGGTGCTGATCACTGAGACTGGTGAGAGAGAGGTAGGCATGGGTGATGAGCACTGAGACTGGCGAGAGAGAGGTAGGCATGGGTGATGAGCACTAAGACTGGTGAGAGAGAGGTAGGCATGGGTGATGAGCACTGAGACTGGTGAGAGAGAGGTAGGCATGGGTGAGGAGCACTGAGACTGGTGAGGGAGAGGTAGGCTTGGGTGATGAGCACTGAGACTGGTGAGAGAGAGGTAGGCATGGGTGATGAGTACTGAGACTGGTGAGACAGAGGTAGGCATGGGTGATGAGCACTGAGACTGGTGAGAGAGAGGTAGGCATGGGTGCTGAGCACTGAGACTGGTGAGCAAGAGAGGTAGGCATGGGT
Source organism: Ambystoma mexicanum (assembly GCF_040938575.1). Lineage (NCBI taxonomy): Eukaryota > Metazoa > Chordata > Amphibia > Caudata > Ambystomatidae > Ambystoma > Ambystoma mexicanum. Next base: position 239,284,307 of record NC_090921.1, on the reverse strand, counting down.
GATGAGCACTGAGACTGGTGAGAGAGAGAGAGGTAGGCATGGGTGATGAGCACTGAGACTGGTGAGGGAGAGGTAGGCTTGGGTGATGAGCACTGAGACTGGTGAGAGAGAGGTAGGCATGGGTGATAAGCACTGAGACTGATGAGAGAGAGGTAGGCATGGGTGCTGAGCACTGAGACTGATGAGAGATAGGTAGGCATGGGTGATGAGCACTGAGACTGGTAGGAGAGAGGTAGGCATGGGTGATGAGCACTGAGACTGGTGAGCGAGAGGTAGGCATGGGTGATGAGCACTGAGACAGGCGAGGGAGAGGTAGGCATGGGTGATGAGCACTAAGACTCGTGAGAGAGCTAGGCATGGGTGATGAGCACTCAGACTGGTGAGAGAGAGGTAGGCATGGGTGCTGAGCACTGAGACTACTGAGAGAGAGACGTAGGCATGGGTGATGAGCACTGAGACTGGTGAGCGTGAGGTAGGCATGGGTAATGAGCACTGAGACTGGCGAGAGAGAGGTAGGCATGGGTGATGAGCATGGAGATTGGTGAGAGAGAGGTAGGCATGGGTGATGAGCACTGACACAGGTGAGAGAGAGGTAGGCATGGGTGATGAGCACTGAGACTGGTTAGAGAGGTAGGCAGGGGTGATGAATCTGAGATAGGTGAGACAGAGGTAGGCATGGGTGATGAGCACTGAGACAGGGGATGGAGAGGTAGGCATGGGTGCTGATCACTGAGACTGGTGAGAGAGAGGTAGGCATGGGTGATGAGCACTGAGACTGGCGAGAGAGAGGTAGGCATGGGTGATGAGCACTGAGACTGGTGAGAGAGAGGTAGGCATGGGTGAGGAGCACTGAGACAGGTGAGGGAGGGGTAGGCATGGGTGATGAGCACTGAGACTGTTGAGAGAGAGGTAGGCATGGGTGATGAGTACTGAGACTGGTGAGACAGAGGTAGGCATGGGTGATGAGCACTCAGACTGGTGAGAGAGAGGTAGGCATGGGTGCTGAGCACTGAGACTGGTGAGCAAGAGAGGTAGGCATGGGTGATGAGCACTGAGACTGGTGAGAGAGAGGTAGGCATGGGTGATGAGCACTGAGACTGGTGAGGGAGAGGTAGGCTTGGGTGATGAGCACTGAGACTGGTGAGAGAGAGGTAGGCATGGGTGATTAATACTGAGACAGGTGAGAGAGAGGTAGGCATGGGTGATGAGCACTGAGACTGGTGAGCGAGAAAGGTAGGCATGGGTGATGAGCACTGAGACTGGTGAGGGAGAGAGGTAGGCATGGGTGATGAGCACTGGGACTGATGAGAGAGAGGTAAGCATGGGTGATGAATACTGAGACAGGTGAGACAGAGGTAGGCATGGGTGAGGAGGACTGAGACTGGTGAGAGAGAGAGGTAGGCATGGGTGATGAGCACTGAGACTGGTGAGAGAGAGAGGTAGGGATGGGTGATGAGCACTGAGACTGGTGGGACAGAGGTATGCATGGGTGATGAGTACTCAGACTGGTGAGAGAGAGAGGTAGGCATGGGTGCTGAGCACTGAGACTGGTGAGAGGGGTAGGGATGGGTGATGAGCACTGAGACTGGTGAGCGAGAGAGGTAGGCATGGGTGATGAGCACTGAGACTGGTGAGGGAGAGGTAGGCATGGGTGAGGAGCACTGAGACTGGTGAGAGAGAGGTAGGCATGGGTGATGAATACTGAGACAGGTTGGAGAGAGGCAGGCATGGGTGATGAGCACTGAGACTGGTGAGAGAGAGGTAGGCATGTGTGATGAGCACTGAGACTGGTGAGAGAGGTAGGCATGGGTGATGAGCACTGAGACTGGTGAGAGAGAGGTAGGCATGGGTGATGAGCACTGAGACAGGCGAGGGAGAGGTAGGCATGGGTGATGAGCACTGAGACTGGTGAGAGAGAGGTAGGCATGGGTGATGAGCACTCAGACTGGTGAGAGAGAGGTAGGCATGGGTGCTGAGCACTGAGACTGGTGAGAGAGAAAGGTAGGCATGGGTGATGAGCACTGAGACTGGTGAGTGTGAGGTAGGCATGGGTGATGAGCACTGAGACTGGCGAGAGAGGTAGGCATGGGTGATGAGCACTGAGACAGGTGAGAGAGAGGTAGGCATGGGTGATGAATCTGAGATAGGTGAGCCAGAGGTAGGAATGGGTGATGAGCACTGAGACAGGTGATGGAGAGGTTGGCATGGGTGCTGATCACTGAGACTGGTGAGAGAGAGGTAGGCATGGGCGATGAGCACTAAGACTCATGAGAGAGAGAGGTAGGCATGGGTGAAGTGCACTGAGACTGGTGAGAGCACTGAGACTGTTAGGCATGGGTGAGGAGCACTGAGACAGGTGAGGGAGAGGTAGGCATGGGTGATGAGCACTGAGACAGGCGAGGGAGAGGTAGGCATGGGTGATGAGCACTAAGACTCGTGAGAGAGAGGTAGGCATGGGTGATGAGCACTCAGACTGGTGAGAGAGAGGTAGGCATGGGTGCTGAGCACTGAGACTACTGAGAGAGAGAGGTAGGCATGGGTGATGAGCACTGAGACTGGTGAGCGTGAGGTAGGCATGGGTGATGAGCACTGAGACTGGCGAGAGAGAGGTAGGCATGGGTGATGAGCACTGAGATTGGTGAGAGAGAGAGGTAGGCATGGGTGATGAGCACTGACACAGGTGAGACAGAGGTAGGCATGGGTGATGAGCACTGAGACAGGTGATGGAGAGGTAGGCATGGGTGCTGATCACTGAGACTGGTGAGAGAGAGGTAGGCATGGGTGATGAGCACTGAGACTGGTGAGAGAGAGGTAGGCATGGGTGATAAGCACTGAGACTGATGAGAGAGAGGTAGGCATGGGTGCTGAGCACTGAGACTGATGAGAGATAGGTAGGCATGGGTGATGAGCACTGAGACTGGTAGGAGAGAGGTAGGCATGGGTGATGAGCACTGAGACTGGTGAGCGAGAGGTAGGCATGGGTGATGAGCACTGAGACAGGCGAGGGAGAGGTAGGCATGGGTGATGAGCACTAAGACTCGTGAGAGAGAGCTAGGCATGGGTGATGAGCACTCAGACTGGTGAGAGAGAGGTAGGCATGGGTGCTGAGCACTGAGACTACTGAGAGAGAGACGTAGGCATGGGTGATGAGCACTGAGACTGGTGAGCATGAGGTAGGCATGGGTAATGAGCACTGAGACTGGCGAGAGAGAGGTAGGCATGGGTGATGAGCATGGAGATTGGTGAGAGAGAGGTAGGCATGGGTGATGAGTACTGACACAGGTGAGAGAGAGGTAGGCATGGGTGATGAGCACTGAGACTGGTTAGAGAGGTAGGCATGGGTGATGAATCTGAGATAGGTGAGACAGAGGTAGGCATGGGTGATGAGCACTGAGACAGGGGATGGAGAGGTAGGCATGGGTGCTGATCACTGAGACTGGTGAGAGAGAGGTAGGCATGGGTGATGAGCACTGAGACTGGCGAGACAGAGGTAGGCATGGGTGATGAGCACTGAGACTGGTGAGAGAGAGGTAGGCATGGGTGAGGAGCACTGAGACAGGTGAGGGAGGGGTAGGCATGGGTGATGAGCACTGAGACTGTTGAGAGAGAGGTAGGCATGGGTGATGAGTACTGAGACTGGTTAGACAGAGGTAGGCATGGGTGATGAGCACTCAGACTGGTGAGAGAGAGGTAGGCATGGGTGCTGAGCACTGAGACTGGTGAGCAAGAGAGGTAGGCATGGGTGATGAGCACTGAGACTGGTGAGAGAGAGAGGTAGGCATGTGTGATGAGCACTGAGACTGGTGAGGGAGAGGTAGGCTTGGGTGATGAGCACTGAGACTGGTGAGAGAGAGGTAGGCATGGGTGATTAATACTGAGACAGGTGAGAGAGAGGTAGGCATGGGTGATGAGCACTGAGACTGGTGAGCGAGAAAGGTAGGCATGGGTGATGAGCACTGAGACTGGTGAGGGAGAGAGGTAGGCATGGGCGATGAGCACTGAGACTGATGAGAGAGAGGTAAGCATGGGTGATGAATACTGAGACAGGTGAGACAGAAGTAGGCATGGCTGATGAGCATTGAGACTCGTGAGAGAGAGGTAGGCATGGGTGATGAGCACTGACACTGGTGGGCGTGAGGTAGGCATGGGTGATGAGCACTGAGACTGGTGAGAGAGAGGTAGGCATGGGTGCTGAGCACTGAGACTGGCGAGGGAGAGGTAGGCATGGGTGATGAGTACTGAGACTGGTGAGAGAGAGGTAGGCATGGGTGATGAGCGCTGAGACAGGTGAGAGAGAGGTAGGCATGGGTGATGAGCACTGAGACAGGCGAGGGAGAGGTAGGCATGGGTGATGAGCACTGAGACTCATGAGAGAGAGGTAGGCATGGGTGATGAGCACTGAGTCTGGCGAGAGAGAGGTAGGCATGGGTGATGAGCACTGAGATTGGTGAGAGAGAGGTAGGCATGGGTGATGAGCACTGACACAGGTGAGAGAGAGGTAGGCATGGATGATGAGCACTGAGACTGGTGAGAGAGAGGCAGGCATGGGTGATGAATCTGAGATAGGTGAGACAGAGGTAGGCATGGGGGATGAGCACTGAGACAGGTGATGGAGGTAGGCATGGGTGCTGATCACTGAGACTGGTGAGAGAGAGGTAGGCATGGGTGATGAGCACTGAGACTGGCGAGAGAGAGGTAGGCATGGGTGATGAGCACTAAGACTGGTGAGAGAGAGAGGTAGGCATGGGTGATGAGCACTGAGACTGGTGAGAGAGAGGTAGGCATGGGTGAGGAGCACTGAGACAGGTGAGGGAGAGGTAGGCATGGGTGATGAGCACTGAGACTGTTGAGAGAGAGGTAGGCATGGGTGATGAGTACTGAGACTGGTGAGACAGAGGTAGGCATGGGTGATGAGCACTGAGACTGGTGAGGGAGAGGTAGGAATGGGTGATGAGCACTGAGACTGGTGAGAGAGAGGTAGGCATGGGTGATGAATACTGAGACAGAAAAGAGAGAGGTAGGCATGGGTGATGAGCACTGAGACTGATGAGAGAGAGGTAGGCATGGGTGCTGAGCACTGAGACTGGTGAGAGAGAGGTAGGCATCGGTGATGAGCACTGAGACTGGTAGGAGAGAGGTAGGCATGGGTGATGAGCACTGAGACTGGTGAGCGAGAGGTAGGCATGGGTGATGAGCACTGAGACAGGCGAGGGAGAGGTAGGCATGGGTGATGAGCACTAAGGCTCGTGAGAGAGAGGTAGGCATGGGTGATGAGCACTGAGACAGGTGATGGAGAGGTAGGCATGGGTGCTGATCACTGAGACTGGTGAGAGAGAGGTAGGCATGGGTGATGAGCACTGAGACTACTGAGAGAGAGAGGTAGGCATGGGTGATGAGCACTGAGACTGGTGAGCGTGAGGTAGGCATGGGTGATGAGCACTGAGACTGGCGAGAGAGAGGTAGGCATGGGTGATGAGCACTGAGATTGGTGAGAGAGAGAGGTAGGCATGGGTGATGAGCACTGACACAGGTGAGACAGAGGTAGGCATGGGTGATGAGCACTGAGACAGGTGATGGAGAGGTAGGCATGGGTGCTGATCACTGAGACTGGTGAGAGAGAGGTAGGCATGGGTGATGAGCACTGAGACTGGCGAGAGAGAGGTAGGCATGGGTGATGAGCACTAAGACTGGTGAGAGAGAGGTAGGCATGGGTGATGAGCACTGAGACTGGTGAGAGAGAGGTAGGCATGGGTGAGGAGCACTGAGACTGGTGAGGGAGAGGTAGGCTTGGGTGATGAGCACTGAGACTGGTGAGAGAGAGGTAGGCATGGGTGATGAGTACTGAGACTGGTGAGACAGAGGTAGGCATGGGTGATGAGCACTGAGACTGGTGAGAGAGAGGTAGGCATGGGTGCTGAGCACTGAGACTGGTGAGCAAGAGAGGTAGGCATGGGTGATGAGCACTGAGACTGGTGAGAGAGAGAGAGGTAGGCATGGGTGATGAGCACTGAGACTGGTGAGGGAGAGGTAGGCTTGGGTGATGAGCACTGAGACTGGTGAGAGAGAGGTAGGCATGGGTGATAAGCACTGAGACTGATGAGAGAGAGGTAGGCATGGGTGCTGAGCACTGAGACTGATGAGAGATAGGTAGGCATGGGTGATGAGCACTGAGACTGGTAGGAGAGAGGTAGGCATGGGTGATGAGCACTGAGACTGGTGAGCGAGAGGTAGGCATGGGTGATGAGCACTGAGACAGGCGAGGGAGAGGTAGGCATGGGTGATGAGCACTAAGACTCGTGAGAGAGCTAGGCATGGGTGATGAGCACTCAGACTGGTGAGAGAGAGGTAGGCATGGGTGCTGAGCACTGAGACTACTGAGAGAGAGACGTAGGCATGGGTGATGAGCACTGAGACTGGTGAGCGTGAGGTAGGCATGGGTAATGAGCACTGAGACTGGCGAGAGAGAGGTAGGCATGGGTGATGAGCATGGAGATTGGTGAGAGAGAGGTAGGCATGGGTGATGAGCACTGACACAGGTGAGAGAGAGGTAGGCATGGGTGATGAGCACTGAGACTGGTTAGAGAGGTAGGCAGGGGTGATGAATCTGAGATAGGTGAGACAGAGGTAGGCATGGGTGATGAGCACTGAGACAGGGGATGGAGAGGTAGGCATGGGTGCTGATCACTGAGACTGGTGAGAGAGAGGTAGGCATGGGTGATGAGCACTGAGACTGGCGAGAGAGAGGTAGGCATGGGTGATGAGCACTGAGACTGGTGAGAGAGAGGTAGGCATGGGTGAGGAGCACTGAGACAGGTGAGGGAGGGGTAGGCATGGGTGATGAGCACTGAGACTGTTGAGAGAGAGGTAGGCATGGGTGATGAGTACTGAGACTGGTGAGACAGAGGTAGGCATGGGTGATGAGCACTCAGACTGGTGAGAGAGAGGTAGGCATGGGTGCTGAGCACTGAGACTGGTGAGCAAGAGAGGTAGGCATGGGTGATGAGCACTGAGACTGGTGAGAGAGAGGTAGGCATGGGTGATGAGCACTGAGACTGGTGAGGGAGAGGTAGGCTTGGGTGATGAGCACTGAGACTGGTGAGAGAGAGGTAGGCATGGGTGATTAATACTGAGACAGGTGAGAGAGAGGTAGGCATGGGTGATGAGCACTGAGACTGGTGAGCGAGAAAGGTAGGCATGGGTGATGAGCACTGAGACTGGTGAGGGAGAGAGGTAGGCATGGGTGATGAGCACTGGGACTGATGAGAGAGAGGTAAGCATGGGTGATGAATACTGAGACAGGTGAGACAGAGGTAGGCATGGGTGAGGAGGACTGAGACTGGTGAGAGAGAGAGGTAGGCATGGGTGATGAGCACTGAGACTGGTGAGAGAGAGAGGTAGGGATGGGTGATGAGCACTGAGACTGGTGGGACAGAGGTATGCATGGGTGATGAGTACTCAGACTGGTGAGAGAGAGAGGTAGGCATGGGTGCTGAGCACTGAGACTGGTGAGAGGGGTAGGGATGGGTGATGAGCACTGAGACTGGTGAGCGAGAGAGGTAGGCATGGGTGATGAGCACTGAGACTGGTGAGGGAGAGGTAGGCATGGGTGAGGAGCACTGAGACTGGTGAGAGAGAGGTAGGCATGGGTGATGAATACTGAGACAGGTTGGAGAGAGGCAGGCATGGGTGATGAGCACTGAGACTGGTGAGAGAGAGGTAGGCATGTGTGATGAGCACTGAGACTGGTGAGAGAGGTAGGCATGGGTGATGAGCACTGAGACTGGTGAGAGAGAGGTAGGCATGGGTGATGAGCACTGAGACAGGCGAGGGAGAGGTAGGCATGGGTGATGAGCACTGAGACTGGTGAGAGAGAGGTAGGCATGGGTGATGAGCACTCAGACTGGTGAGAGAGAGGTAGGCATGGGTGCTGAGCACTGAGACTGGTGAGAGAGAAAGGTAGGCATGGGTGATGAGCACTGAGACTGGTGAGTGTGAGGTAGGCATGGGTGATGAGCACTGAGACTGGCGAGAGAGGTAGGCATGGGTGATGAGCACTGAGACAGGTGAGAGAGAGGTAGGCATGGGTGATGAATCTGAGATAGGTGAGCCAGAGGTAGGAATGGGTGATGAGCACTGAGACAGGTGATGGAGAGGTTGGCATGGGTGCTGATCACTGAGACTGGTGAGAGAGAGGTAGGCATGGGCGATGAGCACTAAGACTCATGAGAGAGAGAGGTAGGCATGGGTGAAGTGCACTGAGACTGGTGAGAGCACTGAGACTGTTAGGCATGGGTGAGGAGCACTGAGACAGGTGAGGGAGAGGTAGGCATGGGTGATGAGCACTGAGACTGGTGAGAGATAGAGGTAGGCATGGGTGAGGAGCACTGAGACAGGTGAGGGAGAGGTAGGCATGGGTGATGAGCACTGAGGCTGGTGAGAGAGAGGTAGGCATGGGTGATGAGCAATGAGACTGCTGAGAGAGAGAGGTAGGCATGGGTGATGAGCACTGAGACTGGTGAGGGAGAGGTAGGCATGGGTGATGAGCACTCAGACTGGTGAGAGAGAGGTAGGCATGGGTGATGAATACTGAGACAGGTGAGAGAGTGGTAGGCATGGGTGATGAGCACTGAGACTGGTGAGAGAGAGGTAGGCATGGGTGATGAGCACTGAGACTGGTGAGAGAGAGAGGTGGGCACGGGTGATGAGCACTGAGACTGGTGAGAGAGAGGTAGGCATGTGTGCTGAGCACTGAGACTGGTGAGAGAGGTAGGCATGGGTGATGAGCACTGAGACTGGTGGGAGAGAGGTAGGCATGGGTGATGAGCACTGAGACTGGTGAGAGAGAGGTAGGCATGGGTGATGAATACTGAAACTGATGAGGGAGAGGTAGGCATGGGTGCTGAGCACTGAGACTACTGAGAGAGAGACGTAGGCATGGGTGATGAGCACTGAGACTGGTGAGAGAGAGAGAGGTAGGCATGGGTGATGAGCACTGAGACTGGTGAGGGAGAGGTAGGCTTGGGTGATGAGCACTGAGACTGGTGAGAGAGAGGTAGGCATGGGTGATAAGCACTGAGACTGATGAGAGATAGGTAGGCATGGGTGATGAGCACTGAGACTGGTAGGAGAGAGGTAGGCATGGGTGATGAGCACTGAGACTGGTGAGCGAGAGGTAGGCATGGGTGATGAGCACTGAGACAGGCGAGGGAGAGGTAGGCATGGGTGATGAGCACTAAGACTCGTGAGAGAGAGCTAGGCATGGGTGATGAGCACTCAGACTGGTGAGAGAGAGGTAGGCATGGGTGCTGAGCACTGAGACTACTGAGAGAGAGACGTAGGCATGGGTGATGAGCACTGAGACTGGTGAGCGTGAGGTAGGCATGGGTAATGAGCACTGAGACTGGCGAGAGAGAGGTAGGCATGGGTGATGAGCATGGAGATTGGTGAGAGAGAGGTAGGCATGGGTGATGAGCACTGACACAGGTGAGAGAGAGGTAGGCATGGGTGATGAGCACTGAGACTGGTTAGAGAGGTAGGCATGGGTGATGAATCTGAGATAGGTGAGACAGAGGTAGGCATGGGTGATGAGCACTGAGACATGGGATGGAGAGGTAGGCATGGGTGCTGATCACTGAGACTGGTGAGAGAGAGGTAGGCATGGGTAATGAGCACTGAGACTGGCGAGAGAGAGGTAGGCATGGGTGATGAGCACTGAGACTGGTGAGAGAGAGGTAGGCATGGGTGAGGAGCACTGAGACAGGTGAGGGAGGGGTAGGCATGGGTGATGAGCACTGAGACTGTTGAGAGAGAGGTAGGCATGGGTGATGAGTACTGAGACTGGTGAGACAGAGGTAGGCATGGGTGATGAGCACTCAGACTGGTGAGAGAGAGGTAGGCATGGGTGATGAGCACTGAGACTGGTGAGAGAGAGAGGTAGGCATGGGTGATGAGCACTGAGACTGGTGAGGGAGAGGTAGGCTTGGGTGATGAGCACTGAGACTGGTGAGAGAGAGGTAGGCATGGGTGATTAATACTGAGACAGGTGAGAGAGAGGTAGGCGTGGGTGATGAGCACTGAGACTGGTGAGCGAGAAAGGTAGGCATGGGTGATGAGCACTGAGACTGGTGAGGGAGAGAGGTAGGCATGGGTGATGAACACTGAGACTGATGAGAGAGAGGTAAGCATGGGTGATGAATACTGAGACAGGTGAGACAGAGGTAGGCATGGGTGAGGAGGACTGAGACTGGTGAGAGAGAGAGGTAGGCATGGGTGATGAGCACTGAGACTGGTGAGAGAGAGAGGTAGGGATGGGTGATGAGCACTGAGACTGGTGAGACAGAGGTATGCATGGGTGATGAGTACTCAGACTGGTGAGAGAGAGAGGTAGGCATGGGTGCTGAGCACTGAGACTGGTGAGAGAGGTAGGGATGGGTGATGAGCACTGAGACTGGTGAGCGAGAGAGGTAGGCATGGGTGATGAGCACTGAGACTGGTGAGGGAGAGGTAGGCATGGGTGAGGAGCACTGAGACTGGTGAGAGAGAGGTAGGCATGGGTGATGAATACTGAGACAGGTTGGAGAGAGGCAGGCATGGGTGATGAGCACTGAGACTGGTGAGAGAGAGGTAGGCATGTGTGCTGAGCACTGAGACTGGTGAGAGAGGTAGGCATGGGTGATGAGCACTGAGACTGGTGGGAGAGAGGTAGGCATGGGTGATGAGCACTGAGACTGGTGAGAGAGAGGTAGGCATGGGCGATGAGCACTGAGACAGGCGAGGGAGAGGTAGGCATGGGTGATGAGCACTGCGACTCGTGAGAGAGAGGTAGGCATGGGTGATGAGCACTCAGACTGGTGAGAGAGAGGTAGGCATGGGTGCTGAGCACTGAGACTGGTGAGAGAGAAAGGTAGGCATGGGTGATGAGCACTGAGACTGGTGAGTGTGAGGTAGGCATGGGTGATGAGCACTGAGACTGACGAGAGAGGTAGGCATGGGTGATGAGCACTGAGACTGGTGAGAGAGAGGTAGGCATGGGTGATGAATCTGAGATAGGTGAGACAGAGGTAGGAATGGGTGATGAGCACTGAGACAGGTGATGGAGAGGTTGGCATGGGTGCTGATCACTGAGACTGGTGAGAGAGAGGTAGGCATGGGCGATGAGCACTAAGACTCATGAGAGAGAGAGGTAGGCATGGGTGAAGAGCACTGAGACTGGTGAGAGCACTGAGACTGGTAGGCATGGGTGAGGAGCACTGAGACAGGTGAGGGAGAGGTAGGCATGGGTGATGAGCACTGAGGCTGGTGAGAGAGAGGTAGGCATGGGTGATGAGCAATGAGACTGCTGAGAGAGAGAGGTAGGCATGGGTGATGAGCACTGAGACTGGTGAGGGAGAGGTAGGCATGGGTGATGAGCACTCAGACTGGTGAGAGAGAGGTAGGCATGGGTGATGAATACTGAGACAGGTGAGAGAGTGGTAGGCATGGGTGATGAGCACTGAGACTGGTGAGAGAGAGGTAGGCATGGGTGATGAGCACTGAGACTGGTGAGAGAGAGGTGGGCACGGGTGATGAGCACTGAGACTGGTGAGAGAGAGGTAGGCATGTGTGCTGAGCACTGAGACTGGTGAGAGAGGTAGGCATGGGTGATGAGCACTGAGACTGGTGGGAGAGAGGTAGGCATGGGTGATGAGCACTGAGACTGGTGAGAGAGAGGTAGGCATGGGTGATGAATACTGAAACTGATGAGGGAGAGGTAGGCATGGGTGCTGAGCACTGAGACTGGTGAGAGTGAGGTAGGCATGGGTGATGAGCACTGAGACTGGTGAGGGAGAGGTAGGCATGGGTGATGAGCACTGAGACTGGTGAGAGAGAGGTGGGCACGGGTGATGAGCACTGAGACTGGTGAGAGAGAGGTAGGCATGTGTGCTGAGCACTGAGACTGGTGAGAGAGGTAGGCATGGGTGATGAGCACTGAGACTGGTGAGAGAGAGGTAGGCATGGGTGATGAATCTGAGATAGGTGAGACAGAGGTAGGAATGGGTGATGAGCACTGAGACAGGTGATGGAGAGGTTGGCATGGGTGCTGATCACTGAGACTGGTGAGAGAGAGGTAGGCATGGGCGATGAGCACTAAGACTCATGAGAGAGAGAGGTAGGCATGGGTGAAGAGCACTGAGACTGGTGAGAGCACTGAGACTGTTAGGCATGGGTGAGGAGCACTGAGACAGGTGAGGGAGAGGTAGGCATGGGTGATGAGCACTGAGACTGGTGAGAGATAGAGGTAGGCATGGGTGAGGAGCACTGAGACAGGTGAGGGAGAGGTAGGCATGGGTGATGAGCACTGAGGCTGGTGAGAGAGAGGTAGGCATGGGTGATGAGCAATGAGACTGCTGAGAGAGAGAGAGGTAGGCATGGGTGATGAGCACTGAGACTGGTGAGGGAGAGGTAGGCATGGGTGATGAGCACTCAGACTGGTGAGAGAGAGGTAGGCATGGGTGATGAATACTGAGACAGGTGAGAGAGTGGTAGGCATGGGTGATGAGCACTGAGACTGGTGAGAGAGAGGTAGGCATGGGTGATGAGCACTGAGACTGGTGAGAGAGAGAGGTGGGCACGGGTGATGAGCACTGAGACTGGTGAGAGAGAGGTAGGCATGTGTGCTGAGCACTGAGACTGGTGAGAGAGGTAGGCATGGGTGATGAGCACTGAGACTGGTGGGAGAGAGGTAGGCATGGGTGATGAGCACTGAGACTGGTGAGAGAGAGGTAGGCATGGGTGATGAATACTGAAACTGATGAGGGAGAGGTAGGCATGGGTGCTGAGCACTGAGACTACTGAGAGAGAGACGTAGGCATGGGTGATGAGCACTGAGACTGGTGAGAGAGAGAGAGGTAGGCATGGGTGATGAGCACTGAGACTGGTGAGGGAGAGGTAGGCTTGGGTGATGAGCACTGAGACTGGTGAGAGAGAGGTAGGCATGGGTGATAAGCACTGAGACTGATGAGAGAGAGGTAGGCATGGGTGCTGAGCACTGAGACTGATGAGAGATAGGTAGGCATGGGTGATGAGCACTGAGACTGGTAGGAGAGAGGTAGGCATGGGTGATGAGCACTGAGACTGGTGAGCGAGAGGTAGGCATGGGTGATGAGCACTGAGACAGGCGAGGGAGAGGTAGGCATGGGTGATGAGCACTAAGACTCGTGAGAGAGAGCTAGGCATGGGTGATGAGCACTCAGACTGGTGAGAGAGAGGTAGGCATGGGTGCTGAGCACTGAGACTACTGAGAGAGAGACGTAGGCATGGGTGATGAGCACTGAGACTGGTGAGCGTGAGGTAGGCATGGGTAATGAGCACTGAGACTGGCGAGAGAGAGGTAGGCATGGGTGATGAGCATGGAGATTGGTGAGAGAGAGGTAGGCATGGGTGATGAGCACTGACACAGGTGAGAGAGAGGTAGGCATGGGTGATGAGCACTGAGACTGGTTAGAGAGGTAGGCATGGGTGATGAATCTGAGATAGGTGAGACAGAGGTAGGCATGGGTGATGAGCACTGAGACATGGGATGGAGAGGTAGGCATGGGTGCTGATCACTGAGACTGGTGAGAGAGAGGTAGGCATGGGTAATGAGCACTGAGACTGGCGAGAGAGAGGTAGGCATGGGTGATGAGCACTGAGACTGGTGAGAGAGAGGTAGGCATGGGTGAGGAGCACTGAGACAGGTGAGGGAGGGGTAGGCATGGGTGATGAGCACTGAGACTGTTGAGAGAGAGGTAGGCATGGGTGATGAGTACTGAGACTGGTGAGACAGAGGTAGGCATGGGTGATGAGCACTCAGACTGGTGAGAGAGAGGTAGGCATGGGTGATGAGCACTGAGACTGGTGAGAGAGAGAGGTAGGCATGGGTGATGAGCACTGAGACTGGTGAGGGAGAGGTAGGCTTGGGTGATGAGCACTGAGACTGGTGAGAGAGAGGTAGGCATGGGTGATTAATACTGAGACAGGTGAGAGAGAGGTAGGCATGGGTGATGAGCACTGAGACTGGTGAGCGAGAAAGGTAGGCATGGGTGATGAGCACTGAGACTGGTGAGGGAGAGAGGTAGGCATGGGTGATGAACACTGAGACTGATGAGAGAGAGGTAAGCATGGGTGATGAATACTGAGACAGGTGAGACAGAGGTAGGCATGGGTGAGGAGGACTGAGACTGGTGAGAGAGAGAGGTAGGCATGGGTGATGAGCACTGAGACTGGTGAGAGAGAGGTAGGGATGGGTGATGAGCACTGAGACTGGTGAGACAGAGGTATGCATGGGTGATGAGTACTCAGACTGGTGAGAGAGAGAGGTAGGCATGGGTGCTGAGCACTGAGACTGGTGAGAGAGGTAGGGATGGGTGATGAGCACTGAGACTGGTGAGCGAGAGAGGTAGGCATGGGTGATGAGCACTGAGACTGGTGAGGGAGAGGTAGGCATGGGTGAGGAGCACTGAGACTGGTGAGAGAGAGGTAGGCATGGGTGATGAATACTGAGACAGGTTGGAGAGAGGCAGGCATGGGTGATGAGCACTGAGACTGGTGAGAGAGAGGTAGGCATGTGTGCTGAGCACTGAGACTGGTGAGAGAGGTAGGCATGGGTGATGAGCACTGAGACTGGTGGGAGAGAGGTAGGCATGGGTGATGAGCACTGAGACTGGTGAGAGAGAGGTAGGCATGGGCGATGAGCACTGAGACAGGCGAGGGAGAGGTAGGCATGGGTGATGAGCACTGCGACTCGTGAGAGAGAGGTAGGCATGGGTGATGAGCACTCAGACTGGTGAGAGAGAGGTAGGCATGGGTGCTGAGCACTGAGACTGGTGAGAGAGAAAGGTAGGCATGGGTGATGAGCACTGAGACTGGTGAGTGTGAGGTAGGCATGGGTGATGAGCACTGAGACTGACGAGAGAGGTAGGCATGGGTGATGAGCACTGAGACTGGTGAGAGAGAGGTAGGCATGGGTGATGAATCTGAGATAGGTGAGACAGAGGTAGGAATGGGTGATGAGCACTGAGACAGGTGATGGAGAGGTTGGCATGGGTGCTGATCACTGAGACTGGTGAGAGAGAGGTAGGCATGGGCGATGAGCACTAAGACTCATGAGAGAGAGAGGTAGGCATGGGTGAAGAGCACTGAGACTGGTGAGAGCACTGAGACTGGTAGGCATGGGTGAGGAGCACTGAGACAGGTGAGGGAGAGGTAGGCATGGGTGATGAGCACTGAGACTGGTGAGAGATAGAGGTAGGCATGGGTGAGGAGCACTGAGACAGGTGAGGGAGAGGTAGGCATGGGTGATGAGCACTGAGGCTGGTGAGAGAGAGGTAGGCATGGGTGATGAGCAATGAGACTGCTGAGAGAGAGAGGTAGGCATGGGTGATGAGCACTGAGACTGGTGAGGGAGAGGTAGGCATGGGTGATGAGCACTCAGACTGGTGAGAGAGAGGTAGGCATGGGTGATGAATACTGAGACAGGTGAGAGAGTGGTAGGCATGGGTGATGAGCACTGAGACTGGTGAGAGAGAGGTAGGCATGGGTGATGAGCACTGAGACTGGTGAGAGAGAGGTGGGCACGGGTGATGAGCACTGAGACTGGTGAGAGAGAGGTAGGCATGTGTGCTGAGCACTGAGACTGGTGAGAGAGGTAGGCATGGGTGATGAGCACTAAGACTGGTGGGAGAGAGGTAGGCATGGGTGATGAGCACTGAGACTGGTGAGAGAGAGGTAGGCATGGGTGATGAATACTGAAACTGATGAGGGAGAGGTAGGCATGGGTGCTGAGCACTGAGACTGGTGAGAGTGAGGTAGGCATGGGTGATGAGCACTGAGACTGGTGAGGGAGAGGTAGGCATGGGTGATGAGCACTGAGACTGGTGAGAGAGAGGTAGGCATGGGTGATGAGCACTGTTAAGAAGGATTTCTAACTCGGACCTGGAGGGGCAGAGGTTCCGAAGGCCAACCTAGTTTCTTGGAACAGGGTAACCTCTAGACAAGCCAGACCAATCAGGGTAGCTATGGCAGGTGGTCAAGACTAAGTCCCAGGAGGGGTGAGGGTGACTGAAGGACCTCAATGAGAACACAAGGCAAGGACACTTACAAATTACTCCAGACAGGTGTTATATCAAAAATGTATATACATTTATTACAAGGCCTTTGTAAAATAGACCATAGCAAAATAATCACAGTATCACTCAGTAAAACAATACATCACACTCAATACAATATATATACAAGATCATTGAGGTCTAAAGGGGTGACTGCACGGAATATGTCGACAACCTAGAGGGGAAGGAAACAGGCAGTGCAGGTAATCTTTAGGCCCAGTGCAACATCAACAAAACACTAAGAGGCAGTCCAAGCCCTACGAAGAGAGGAGCCTTGTGCTCAATAGTACATACACACGTTTGTGCCAATGGGCGGAATAGGGTCTCTTCAAGGGTCTCTAGCAGCTCAGGAAGGTGGATGAGGCGATGCAGAACAAGTTCCCACCATTCAAGAAGGACCTCCACTTGAAGGCAGAGGCAGTTCCAGAGAGCTGGATGGAGTCACTATTTCTCAATAGCTGTGGAAAGGAGAGGTGCCCCCAGTGGCCACTTGTGCATAAAAATGGGCTCTTGCGCTAGGGGCCACTGGTTGGGGTAAGGAGTACTCACCGGTCCCAGACGCAAGCAGACGCAAACTTGCCAGTTCAGTCCACTTCGCCGGCAGGTTCGAATGCGGCAAAAAGGATGTCTCGGCACCTTTCAGTTCCTGAGCTAAAGCGAGGATTCGCAAGCGGGACAGTGGCGATTTCTCCGCTCCGGTGGATGAATCGACCCAGTTTCACTGCAGCAGGCTTCAGGGACAAGAGGGTCACAAATGCAGCGAATGTGCAAAGGACATTGCCGTGGCAGGGCACCACGGTAACCGCGCTTACTCCGGTCCTGGTGCACTCGTCTCACTTCAGACCTGGGAATGCCAAGTGTACGAAATTCTGTGTGAGGGTGTCGGGGACACACAGCTAGCAGTATTCCAAGTTTTGAGGGCCTCCTCG